>NC_083609.1:54451739-56851739 GCF_029168945.1 Cannabis sativa
ATTACATTAACCAAAACGTGAGCTGTCAATTGAGTGTTACACTTTTTGAGCTTCAAAATATATTGGAAATTACCAAAACATGAGCTGTCAATTAAAAGCATTACATTAACCAAAACGTGAGCTGCCAATTGACTGTTACACTTTTTGAGCTTAAAATGGAAGATATTTAATATATTAAAAGCATTACATTAACCAAAACGTGAGCTGTCAATTGACTGTTACACTTTTTGAGCTTCAAAATATATTGGAAATTACCAAAACATGAGCTGTCAATTAAGACAGAGAATCAAATAGAGGTGAAAAGGCAAAATTGTTAATATTGAATTTCTTAAAGGGTAAAATAGTCTTCAAACTATCACCTCATTACAATACTTTTATAATAGTAAGATATACATAGTTAGCATCTAATTTAAGAATCAAGATGTTAAAATGGACATATTGTATTAAATCAATTTTATTGTGAGACATATTAATTTAAGTATTTAAAGAAGAAAAAAAAAAGTAACTGTATAGATTTTAAATTGGTAGGATCTTAATTCTTAATTTACAATTAATACACGTGTAACAGAAAATGGAATTACAAATAAAATCAAAAACAAAACAAAACAAAAAGAAGCAAAACTAGCGCGTAAGATTCAATCGATCCAACAAAATTTGAAAATCAATCGGGTAAATTTCCTATAAAACCTACATAAACTTCGATTATCAACCAATTCATCACTGAACTCCATTCGCGCAAAAAAAAAGAAGAAAAAAAAAAAACAGACCTAAAAAACCTATGCGAACACCATTGTCGAACCAACAGAATCTCAAGCATTAGCTACCATAGCCACAATACATATCTAAATGATCATAAACACAAAAAGCAACCTCGGTCACCATTGTTGTACAGGATCAAAGCTCTCAATGGTGGAGACGAATTGCTAAAAATACAAAAACAGAGCATGTATATATAAATAACTTGCAGTAATAAGGTATGAAAAACGAACTCCAATATATATATTAGTTAAATGATTGTAAATAAAAAATTATTACTAATAATTAGCCAAAATAATCACAGAAATCTATACGAAAATTAGCATGTAAAAAACTCATGTTTTTTGTTAAAAAAAAAAAAAACAGATGGACTAATACGATTTAAACATTCTTAATTTCATTATGTTACTCTACAAGTTTTTTAAAAGTTTTTTTGTTAAAAAGTTTTTTATTTGGATGTTTCAGATAGATGATTTTTATGTTTTAATTTCTATTCCATCGTCTCATTCCGGTGACGACTTTACCGTTTAACTCCAGTAAATGTTTATAGAAATATTGATAAATTTATTTATGATACTTTATTAAGGTCTCATTTTTTTTTTTATATATAATTATGGTACAACACTTTTTTTTGCTACCAATATTTTTGTAAACTATCTAAAATTTTCCATATTTTTTTTTATATAAATTGTCGTTATAATAAAATCTTAAAATAAAATACTTTTATAAACAGAGCATAAATATCCCATCTTTCAAATAATAATAATATAAAGACCTTAGTAACAATAATAACAGTCATAGAAAACCAAAGGGTGTGGTAGAGCAGAGCGCCAAGCCACCAGTGGCAGCGGCAACCCAGAATATAGGAGCAGCTTCATATTCGACTTTCACTTCCATCAACCCTAAAGTCTCAGCCTTTCTTCTTCATTCTAAGGTTATTGCTCTCATCCATTCATCTGTTATTATGTATCAATATCACCACTTTGCCTGATTTTAACTTTTATTTATTTGCGTGAAACTAAGACTCTACAAATTGGGATTGGGATGGTGTGTGTGTTTTCTTTGTTGATTGTTGTGTTCAAAATAGAATGTATTTAATCTTCCCTTTGATGGTTTTTTCTTTTTTCGTTACTGTGTGTTTTGGTTGAATACAATCATCCTTCTTTGTTCATACTATGTATGGCAGAAACAAATTAGGTTTCGAGTGAGAGATTGTTTTATAAAAAGAGGGGTCGAAGTTTTGGTGTTTGTTTTGGTCCTACATTGATAGACGATCATTTAGACCTTTGTTCAAGGGTTCTCGACTGATCTTGTGTTCTTGTTTAGTAGGGAAAGTTTCCTAAACTGGTGTAACATTTATTGAGCTGAATGGGTCGTACTTCAACAAGGAGAAGGGCTGCGAAGGGAAAGAGTGTCCGATTTGAGAGTGCATCTAGTCAGGAATGTAGTGATGAAAACAATGATGTTAGGCTGCAGAAGCGACCAAAGAGAAGTTGCACCAATCGCCAAAGAATTAACCAAAACTCTCACAGCAGCGCAACGATGGCTCGGTTAGGGAGCTTAGGATCTCATGATAATAATAACTGTGATTTGAGGTCAGAGAGGCGATTGAGGAGAAAGAGAACAAATAAACAATGTTACAAGCCAAAATCTCGCAGCAAGGCTTCAAAGGCAACAAAAAAGAACATAACTGGAGAAAAATCAGAGCTTTTGAAACCTCTGAGTTTTTCAAACATTAGAAGTAAGCATGGTGATTATGATCATATTGATAATGATAATGATGTTGTTGCTCTGTCTGATGAAGAGGACGTGTATGATCCTGTGCATATCAAGTTCTTACAATGTTTGAGGCGAAATGGAAACTCATATTCAGCTGAGTTTGTTGATGAGATTGGTGTGACTAAGCTAATCGACTATGACATAGAAGAGGACGTGCGCCCTAGTATGAGATTTGGCTTTGAAAATCAACTTCTGCCTTTTGACGAAGATGATTCAAAAGATGTTGATGAAGATGCTTTACAAGATGTGCATTCTAATTTGAAACATGGTTTAGATGCTGATTGCGAACTGGAAGATGATGAAATTTTGTATCTCAGATATCTGGATGGTATTGAAGATGATGAGAATACAACACCAAAGAAATCTAAAAAAGTTGAGGAGATTCAACTTGGGAACGAATCCAACCTAGAAGATGAAAGTGATGATATATGTCAAGACTATCGCACTTTTCTGGATTACCTGGAAAAAAAAGATGAAGAAACCATGTTTGAGGATGATGATGATGTGCAAATACTTACAACGGATGAGAACCCTCGTGACGTAGTATGTTCTCGTACCTCAACTTGATCTTATTAGTTTTCTCTTAATTATTCTTTCATACAATTGTGCTTGCTTAATGTGATTAGTTTTTATGCACAAATATCTGTGTAAATGGCCTCTGATTTTTTTTCAATCTAAAAAATATTTTACAAATGATTAGATAGATGTAGACAACTCTACTTTGGCTAAAGATGGCAACAGAAGTCAATCCCAATCCCGGTTTAGGAAGGAGCTCTTGGAAATATTGAGAAGCCCTTATAACCCACAACAGCGTAAAGAGCTTTGGGACGAAGTATCTGATCGCAAGCCCAAAGTTAAAGACAGACAGTTGCGGAACAGAACAAAATCATGTCGTTTGAAAAACAGCCCTGGACAATCGTATCTTGATCAACATAAAGGTCAGTTGGAGTTGATCCATTGTTAGAATTTCTGCATTTGCTTCATCTAAATTCTTATGTTTTGCTCATGCTTAAGGTTTCATACAATATGTCATAAGTTGCTTTCTTGTGGCATTTCTATAATGTTGCAAAGTTTATGAATTAATCTTATATTTATGCAGATTTTGCAGATCAGATAGAGCTAGCCAAGAATGATGATCTTAAAACTCTAAATCTCTTAAGGGGATTCTTTTACTGGTTGAAGGCAAGTTTTCCATTTATTTTATTAATTTGTGAAAGGTTGTGCTCTATATTTATGATGACGTGAAATTTGAAATTATTTGGTACCCTGAGTCCAAATTTAGTAACAAAATTTAATAATATGACTAATCTGCCTTTTATATGTAATTTAGTTATTAAACTTTAAAGTTTGGTCATATTTATAAATTTCATTGATTAAATTTGGGTACAAAGTACTCAGTTTGTAATTGTGATAAAACTTAAAAATAGAGTATTAAGTCAGTATCTTGATAAAACCCAATGAGCATTTGCTTGATCTTTAGACATTATACCAGTCATTGGCCCCAAAGAATGCTAAGTCAAACTATTTGCAAAACTTTTGTTTCATGATAGAAGTCATTATTTCATTTTTAATAAATAAAATTTTAATGTTGAATACTTGTTGTTTACAATAAATAATTGCGATTCGTAATTAATGTAATTCAATATCATTCAATTGTGTTCGTGTAAATGTTTTCAGAATTTGCCGCATGGAATGTTACCCCCTTGGAAAGATCCATCCTTATTGGAAGTGTGAAACTCACCTGAAGATCGTCCAACACAGTTCTTACTCGGTTCAAGCTTTAATTAATGCAGTAGAAGTAGGCTGTGATTAACATATAGCTTTTTTTAGTGACAAAATTATGCTAGTTTCATATTATAGCATGGTTTAGAACAGATTGATCTAACTTTGGCTAGTTTCCTCTTGTCAATCTCTTTTGGGCAATATGAAAAAGAAAATTGTAAATTTGTAATTATGTGGAGGTAAAATCTTATGTGGGCGGAATATATATAATGTTTACACTGTTTCTGACAAGAAAATTTTAACTGCAAGAAACACAGGTTTGCAAAATATGAAGAACCTTGAAACCTTTCCCATTCACATGTGCTTCAACAGTTTCATCAAAATTGCATTTGGGAAAGGAGCCACTACTTTGTTCATCATTGTTAATTTTCTTTTTACAAATTGGCTTATTGCTATTTATATTTTTTTGTGTTCATCTTACTCATTTATAACTTTTTTAGATCAATTGACGTAAAATTAATAATGTAATCACTTATTTCTGATTTTCAAAAGATAATTTTTGCAAGAATAAAAAACAAATGAAAAAAACAAACTGAAACCTTATATTGGGAGTAAGGGCAATTTGATGTGTAATTGTGGACGTGAAAATTGTCAAGCCGGTCGATTGCCTATTTGATATCAAGGATCTTGCTGTAAAGGGTATTCTTTATTTCACCATGGAGTTAGTTGCATATATTCCTATACCAAAATAGCTTCTTTTGGTCATCACACAGCCAGTGAGTAACAAATAAATTTTGTTACCTATTACAAATTACAGAAAGAATATTGGTGGCAAAACTACTTTAATTATACGATTTGTCACACTTAACCACATAGATTGATTTTTTTAAGGTAAAATCCTTCAAACCTTACTTCTATTATTTATTTGCCCATTCCATTTACAAGGCTAGTGTCATAGTGGACTGTCTTAGTGTACCCAAGTATACATGTGTCAAATTTTAAGTAGTCCACATAATTTTAATTATTTAAATATTATAAAAAATAATTTAAAAATATGAAAAATAAATAAAATTTAAATTTTCTTTTTCTTTTTCTTTTTTCTGTTCTTCTCTTTCTTTTTTTCTTTTTCCTGTAACCCTAATCCTTCTAAGCCCCGAGATCCAACCCTAATACCCAACACCATTCAGTGACCTCATCCTGTGAACCCCAATTATAGCCACCGCCTGCGACTGCGAGCTCCAACCAAACCATCCCTTTAGAATTATCATCATGAATAGATTAAACTAAAGAAAACAACTCACAAATTTTAGTAAAAAGTAATTTTTTTTTAAAAAAAAAAAGAAAAAAAAGAGAAACAAAATATCATATGGTTATAGTCTATATTAAACAATATTTTACGTAAAATTAGTCTTAAAAATTAAACCACATTACATATGTTGCTAAAAGACCACTTCAATGGACAATAGGAGAGTCTTTCTTATGACTATAATCATGTTAACGTTGCTCTCAAGCTCTTCCACGAGTCCATTTTAAAATTTTTAATTTTGTTAGAGCACTCACAACAGTTTTTCTACTCTATTCTTTAAAATAAGTCACTAAAATCTTACTTGTTATTTTATCTCATACTTTTACTTAATATTTCACCATACACCAATTTCTTTATATTTTTATATAGATCACTAAAATAATATATTTTTAATACATAAAAATATTATATTATACATTATATATAATTGTAAAAAGTTAATAAACTGTAGTAATAAAAAAAAAAATTAGCTGATGATGATGGAAGGGTTAAAATAAGTTTTGAGCTAAAGATTTTAACTTTTAACTATTACACACTGATGGGAGTGCTCTTACTAATGGGTTTTTAAGAAACGTATCAACTCCGTAATGTTTCAATAATTGCTTCTCTTGCCATGAAAAAGGACCATCAGGTCCAGATATGGAGAAATTCTCACCAGCCAGCATATAATTATATCCAGTTAACATAAGGGATAATAAATAAAATATTAAATAATTTAAGTATTATTATGTACTATATTTCTTTTAAGTAAAAAAAAAAAATTAAAATAGCAGTGGCTATATTGACAAATTATTATATAAGAGACATGTGATCTGTTAACAAAAAAAAAAATGAAATATCTAATAAATATAAAATATAAAAAATAATATTATTTATTTTATCAAAATTGAGGCCTTCTTTTCCTAGCAGTGTATTTTGTGTCAGCAGATACAACATTCCCTCTTCTTCTCATCTGTTCCTTCTTCTTCAGTATCCATTCCCTCCCCTTCCCTTTTTCCATAGTTCTTTGCTTTTTCCTCGCCCTGTTCGTGCCAGAAACACATACCTGCACACAAAAAAAAAAACTAATTCCATGCTAACATATCTAAAGAGAAGGCCTTAAATCACAATAACAAAGAATGCATGAAGTTCTTGTTCTTGCATAGAGACACCTAGAGCAGAGCAAGTGATTACCGTTTGATTTTCTTCATTTTCGCTACTATTGTCGCCTTTACGCTTTGGAACTGGTGGGCTACAAGTCAGAACAAGGTATTCTTTCTTTCTCTTGGAACTGTTTTAGAGATGATTTTTAGTCAAATTTAGCAGAAAATAAGCAAACAGCACATACTATTATGTTATTACATATTAACTTTTCTTACAATATTTAAGCTTGTGTACCTGTGGGGAAAATCAATAACCAAGCTACCAATGAATCCAGCTTCAAGCGCAGACTTAAATATTAACAGTCGCTGCTCTACACTTTCAAAATACACTTGAAAGACTGCTCTTGCTCCCCTTGCGAAACATCTGTATAGGGATTTAAAGAATGCACTGGAAAAAGAATTTTAGCCAAAGATTACAAAAAGTGAAGTAATTTACAAAATATCATTTATGATGAGAATGAGTCAGAGAGAAAGACCAACATACTCTAATCTTAGTTTTGGGTTGTGTGAGGATTTGTCAGCATTGCACAACCACTGTCACTCAACACACAATAGGAAAAATATTAAAATTACACATAAAAATAAGTTTAGAATTATTAGTATTAAATATAAAACTCAACCTATTGTCATATGAGCAAACAAATTTCAAGCACCAAATAAAATGATGCTAACACATTGAGTTTAGATTTTGAAAGGTATTGATGATTAAGGTATAAAAGAAGAGAGGGGAAAGAAATAGTAAGATAATAGAAAGTAGACCTGAATAGCAGAGATACTTATGGCCCCATCAATAAGACCAGACCGAAACCCCAATCCCTGAAACAAGATCCAATCCCATTGTCACTCTAAAAGTTGATAAAACAAAAACCCCATTCAACAATTTCTTCAGAGTATTAATGAAGTTGAATTATATAAACATCATCTTAGGGGAGAAGAAAGGGACTACCTGACCCATGTCAGCAAGTAATAAATCACCTTCAACCTCCCTCTCCAACGCAACATCTGTAATGTAGGATAAGATTATTAGAGAGAATGCATAATTAATAATATATAACTGAGAATATATGTTTCGACGTACTAAGCATTGAGCTAGAGATATCTAAACCGATCCACTCATGCCCATTCTCTGTTACGGTTTCTCCACTAAGTCCTGACCCGCAACCTGCAATAATTCAAATCAAACCCATATCACACATATATATATATATATATATATATATTTGTATGCTAATGTTTGTTTGAGAAGAAGAAGTAAGGGGTGATTTTAATTACCAATGTCGAGAAGCAACCTGGGAAGTCCATCTTTGGGCAAGGCGAGAAGCTCGAGAGCCCTCTCGGTGAGGTCTGCTTGGATTTTGATGATTCGAGAAGAGGAGGTATACTTCCTAGCTTCTTTATCATCATAGAATATCTCAGGAGGCGCTTGGAATTCCGGCCGAGATGACATGTTTACCTATGATTATGATTATGAATTATGAAGCCAATGATCAGTAGTTGAGAAAGGAATTCATAAACTTAAAACAAATACAGATATTGATCAACAGAGAACAAACTCAGTAGATGTTGGAGAGTCATACCGCTGCTGTGTCGCCGAGAACAATGGAGATTGAGGCCGGAGCTGGAGTCGACGGTGATAATTTTTGAGAAAGAATAAAGTGATGTAGACAGTCTAGGGTTTCGTGAAAAGTAAATAATGCAATTAGAAAATCTTTAAGGAGATTATATTCACACCCCTAAAAATTATAAATACACTTCATTACTAAATTTACCCTATTAAAAATTATTTTTTATAATTACACCTCATTTTATTTACCAAAAGAGTATTATTTAATACACTCCAATATTTTTTTTTTTTTTCAAATTATTAAAATAAGAAAATCCCTCAAAAAGGGCAGAAATCCCTCTCAAAGAACGGAAAGATTCCGTCCTCTTAATTCCCCAAATAATTATTAAAAGTTATCCCATTCAAAAAAAAAATTATTGAAAGTTATTTTGCTACTGGGGTGAACTTGACTGTAGAAAGAAATTGTACTAGACAACAAGAATTTTCTGCATTTTGATTAGGTTTGCATCCCTTAAAAACATTTTTTTTTTGTCTATATCTTCAAGTGGGAATAATATGGATTCTAATAGAAATCAATTTTAAATTTTTGATTATGATTTTGCCACATACTTCGAACTAGTGTTGATCTTAGGTTAGCATTTTATACATGAAAAATTGTAATTGGTTGGGTAGTAGCCGGTGCTATTCATCTTAGAATTATGCCTATTGTTATGATTTAGTCTCTAACAAAATTTTTGGTTTATAAAAAATTTATGGGTGACTTTTTATTTATATTAAAAAAAATAGTTTTCACGGTCACTTTTTATTTATATATAATAAAATAAAATAAAATAAATCCCATTAAATTCAAAAAAAAAAAAAATAGGTTCTAGATTTTTATTAATTACCGTATTTCTAACTCTATTTAATTATTTATGCCCTCTTTTATAAACCCTATTTAATTAAAGTTAAGATTATAAGATTAATTCAAATTATTGTTGATATATTAATTAATCCATTAATAAAAAATAATTCAACCCTATTTGATTAAATTTAATTAAATAGGGTTTGAATTATTTTTTATTAATGGGATTAATCAATATATCAACAATAATTTGAATTAATCTTATAATCTTAACTTTTTAATTCAATTAATAATTATTTGTCACGTAATTATTAAGTCTTTTCCCTTTAATTTTCCTTTTGTTGATGATGCTAATTTATTCATAGCAAAAAAATCATACTCATATAGACATGTTATTTTTATTTGTTAATTTAGATTTTCTTAGTCAATTATTTAGTTCACTTAAACCTTTTCCGATTATGGTAACCGAAGTTTTGTTTCTTTTAGGTACTCTATTACAAAGATCTGTATTACATGTATTATTTATTTTTTACGGTGGATTTTTTTATTGGGAAACATATAACGTGACAAATTATTGTTCATATATTAAATAATTATTTTTGATTAATGAGGTTCATATATATAACTGTGTATATTGAATTCTTTATTCAAATAATTATTTTTTATTTTTACGTGATTATTTATTATTCATATATCTAGAATCTTATTTAATTAAAGTTAAGATTATAAGATTAATTAATTTGTGATTTCTTCCTATACACATAATAATAATCTCACCTAATAACTAATAATATTTTTTCTTTAATTTTTAATTGTATCACTTTAAAATAACATAGAAAAAAATTAGCATAAAATTTAATATACGTGCCTCGCACGTAATTTTTTACTAGTATATATATACTAGGTGATTGTTACGTGTCAAGCCACGTAGTGTTAGTTTTACTTAATATTTTAGCTTTTTATTTTAATTAATAATTAAAATAGTATAATTATTTGAACGATTTGTTTTATAAAAATAAAATATGTGTCAGTATATTTAGTAAGTAAAACATAATTGTGTTATAATAATATATGTTATTAATAGTAAAATGTACATTAATCTTCTAATTGAAAAAAGTTCTATTATCTCATTTCATATCTAATAATAGCTACACAACTATATATTTATAGACTTTCACATTCTTTGCAAATTACTAATAAGCACCAATAATATTTTCATATTCTAATATTTTTTAACCTTCTCCTCTTGGTGGTAAAATTAAAAATAAAACTAAAAATAAGCACAAACATATAAGGTAAATACTAATTACAGCCCATTTCATCTTTTTTTTATTATTATTTTTTTAAGCCCAAGCCCAAAAATCTCTAAGCCAACACAATCAATCTTCTTTTATATTATCTTTTCTAGATATTTTATCTATATTTTTCTTTTTTAAAAAATAAATAAAAAAATTATTAATATTCTCCCAAGATAGGTTTACAGAATATTCTTTTATTTTTAAGTATATTCTGTTAAACCAAGAATGTTAAACCAAGAAATGCCGTTAGATAGACACTTTTAATATATAAAGATATATAAAGTGTGCCTATATAAGAGAATTCTTGATTTTTGAGAAATTCATGGGTGATTTTTTTTTAAAATAAATTTATTCAAAAATAACAATTTTTTTAGCTGAGGTTAATCCCAATTTATTAGATATTTATTGTTTTAACCATAAAAGCATTTTTTTTTATTAATTTTAAAATAAATAATTATTAATCGTAAAACCCTATTGAACTCACCCAATTCTTTCTAAATATGAATTTCCCCACGCAACCACACAGTGCGATAACAGCTTCAGAATTCTTGGAGATGACTTCCCCTCCGAGAAAGGACTTCCCCTCGGAGAAAAGACTTCATTTGATCTTTATGACAATCTTTTATTATTTGCTTCATTCATTGATTCAACTCTTGTCTCATATGCAGTGTGTGAGTGAGTGAATGATGTAGAAACATGAGTGATTCCTCCCTAATGGAAGAGACCAATGCCATCTCCCTAATGGAAGCGGCTATTACCAGCGACGGTGGAGAATTTGAGGCGTCTCGAATTAGAGAATTAAACTTCGAAGATCGTCGCCTTCTATTTTCGTCTCAACGCTTCCGAGTATCACTCAAGGTTCATTCACACGTACTGTCTAATTCTAGCTTCTTAATGTGGTTGATTTTTGAAAATTAGCAATTTACTTTTTGCAGAGATTAGTTTTCTTTTTCTAATCATAATTGTATCAATTTTGTGATTGATTGATGTGGCGAAGTTTTCTGATTTGACATTGCTTCTTATTGATGAAAATTATGTTTTAGAAATTTTCAATTAAATTACTCAGTTATTTTGCCAGTTTTTGTTTCTAGATTGATTAATTTTACAGTATATTATATATTGTTCATATTCATACTAAGTGAATCATCTTAGATTATTTATCTGATGATAAATTTATTTGATTGTTTCCCTTGATGCTAAATAGTCAAAAGTAAGATTGGTAAAAAGTATCATTATTACTTCAATTTAGTTTGGTGAAAACTCTTTTATTGGCTCATATCGTTTTACATCTCTTAGAGTGCATTTGAGTACTTTTAAACTCTTGTCTCAATAGTTGAAATCTTATTTTTCTTGTTCTATATAAATATAATTTATATGTATATAATTATATAAAGTCATACATACACAAATGTATTTATAATTCTTCTTTTCCATAAGTTGCACTCTACTATTTTTGTAGAAAAGAAAAACTAATATATGTGCAATATGTGACAGTGTTGTTAGAATACAAAGTATCTTTTCTTTGACTCTGTTTATAACAGGAGGTGTTTTAACCACTTATTGGTTTGACTTCATATCATCACCAGGGACACTTCAATTAGAGGTTTGCTTAAATGTATCAAAGTAGATTGTCAAAATTTAATAGTGTGTTTATTGCTATTATTCCAAAGCAGATTGTCAAAATTTAATAGTGTGTTTATTGCTATTATTTCAAAGCAGATTGTCAAAATTTAAAAGTAGTGTGCTTATTGCTATTATTGTAGCAAAAAGTTTATTTAAGTTGTGTTTATTATTGTAGCAAAATTTAGTATACTTATCATAATTTTAAGTTGTGTTTGCCTTATTATTCAACATTAATTTTTAGTTTATTTTTAAATTAATTTAAGAATAATTTGTAGTTAGATTATCAAGATTTTTTAAACACTAATATATTGCATTCAGTATTTGCTTTTAATTTGTAACACCATTATTTAGATTAATTAAATATACGTAAAAATAATTTTAAATAATAACTAACAATATTTTTTCTTCAATTATTTATTGTATTAAATAAAATAGAAAATACCTAACATAAAACTAAGTATACGTGCCTTGCTATCTATTCTATATAAAGTGTGCCTATATAACTAAATTCTTGGTTTATGAGAAATTTATGGGTAACTTTTTATTTATATTTAATAAAATAATAAAATATTATTTATATATAATAAAATAAAAATAAAACAAATCCTAATTTGATTATCAAACGCAATCGTGTAGATAAGAGCAATAACTGCGATAGATTCTACGCCACCACACGAAGCCGTTCCCACTCCCAATCGATTGTAAGCCCTAATAACACACCCGAAATTGTAATCCAATTCATTGGTGGATGCCCATGAAGCCACTCGAACAACAATGGCCTCTTCTAGAACGTCTCAAAATCTCAGTCGATCCACTCGAACAGCAATGGCCTCTTCAAGAACGTCTCAAAATCCCATGGTATGTCATTAAGTTTATTGGGTTATTGTTACAAATTCTTGGATTTATATACATATTTAATTTTTAAGGATCAGTCGATATATATACCAAAAGTAAAAAAAAGGTTTAAGGTTCGTAGCGTTTGGTTGGCTTGTATTGGTTCTTCATTCTCATTATGGAAAATGTTGGAAACCACAACACGTGAAAATGTAATTACTTTATTATTGTAAAAGCAATTACACCAAGACTTGAACACTTTAACTTGACCACAATACGCACTAAGCACTCACTCTTTTATTTTATCACTAGACACCTTTACTACACACTTGTGTATAACTCACACTTTTGGGATACTTGTGTATAACTCACACACTTTAGACTCTTTTTCTCACACTTGAACTCTCTTGCTCAAACTTACATCTTAAGCACACACCTCACTTATATTTATAGGCTACAAAGGATGTATCTAAAGATTTCTAGATTTTTCTAATTTACTAGCTAATTAATTACTTCTTACTATTTTCTAAACAACTCTAGAATTATCTAATCTTAGTTCTAGTAATTCTAAGTTTTCTCTAAAACTTTCTAGAGTGTTCTTGATTTTTCTTACAAATTTCTTAGAACATTGTAAAACATTTTAACATATTCTAGATTTGATAATGATTTTTAACAGAAAAAAGCTCACTCACCCTCACTTCAGAAAGATTTGGTTCTTTGTCTAGGAAATCAATCACCATTGTAATTACATTTGATTTCGTTACATTTGATTTTGATTTCAAGGTCAATCGTTGTGCTCTTTTGGGGAAATACAAGCGTAAATTGCGAATTAGATGCAAATGATACAAACTTTAATCAAGATCAAACTCAAAGTCAGAAACGAAGTTGAAAAACGATTTATCAGCGACGCTTACAATGGAGGTTGTTCATGAAGAATATATTGGAATGGATATTTTCACTTTTCAGAGAAAGGGATCCGATTCTAAACTCCGTTTTCTTTCGCTCACCGCCATTTGGTCTGATGCAATTCTTCAATCTGGAAAGGTAATTTGTATTGGGGGATTTTGACCGATATTATTGGTCATGAGGAAAATATAAAAATTGAGTAATTGGATCAATGGGGATACTGAATTGTTTGATTACTTTTGTGGCTTCAGGTTCCCAAAGGATGGGACAAGTTGGTTGTGTCTGTTGTCTCTGTAGAAACAGATTTATCTTCCTCTCCAATTTCAGATTTGCGATCTCCTAAACCCAATTTCAGTTCCTCTGTAAAATGCCTCTACCCTCTCAAATACCCCTCTTTTCCAATTCTCTTATGGTAAGCTTCACTTTTCTTTTCCAATTCAGATGTCGCGATTTACATTTCTCAGTTTGGAGCTTTTAATATTAAATTTTCTTTTTCTGTAATGGTTACGCTTGAAAAATATTAGTGATCTATGATTGGAGATGACCCCACTGCCATTACTTAGCCCAACCTCCGTAAACGCCCAAGCAAAAATGTATGTTCCTTACATCATTCTTCAAACTATTATGGAATTGAGCTGATTTTTATCGTGACAGTGACTTTTCTTTACTGCTAATTTCAAACTATTATAGAACTTTCATTATTTTTATTTTTATTTTTATTTATAACTTATAACATAAACATATAAACATAAAAGAAAACTCAATAAATAATGGTAGGTTCTCCCATTCGAAAGCAAACAAATTGCGTAGTGGTCATTCTTTGTTGGTAGCGATCAAGTATAACTCTTGTGGTAAGCTTAATTTTTTAATCTTTTTCCGATTCAGATGTTGAGATTTATATTTTTCAGTTTGGAGATTTTGATTTTGATTTTAATTTTTTAATCTTGTGTTCTTAGACCAACGCTTTAATTTCTGTCTTTATTGAATCGCTTGCTTTAAGCCAAACACACTCTTTGTTAAATTTGTTTTTTAGTATGCATTTAATATAATAACTCATGCTCAATGTCCCTGTAGAAAGGCCACTGTTATTCTTTTTGTCTTTTTTAGATTATACCTACAAGTGGATGATTACTGATTCATATTTGTGTCCAGGTTCTAGGTGAAAAAGCACTTCAGGAACTAATATTTACGTGGGCTTCTGCTGAAGTTACTACATAACTTGAAGCGTGAAGGATGATCAAATTCCTATTGAAAGGTCCAATGGAAGGTCAGTGAAAGTGAGAATAGTTGATATAGGAAAGAATTATTTGATGAGCAACTAAGTAGAGATACGGGTTGGTGATCTATCTTGTACAGAGTTTTTGTTAATGTATGAAAAAGTAAAATAAATTAACTTTGTTGTTAGAGAGCCAATTGTGTGTTTTTTTATATATATATATATATATACAGTGGCGGACCCAGAATTTAAAGTGAGGGGGGGCGTAAATAAATTTAAAAAGAAAATATAAAGTGTAGTTAGTGGGATTTGAACCTTTACCCTCTAACCTATTTACTAACCACCTTAACCATTACACCAAGGTTACTATTATGTCAATAAATATCATCTTTTAATACATATATATGTTGTAACTAATTAAAATACATATACATTTTTTTCTCGATTTTTTTTTCAGGGGGGGCGACTGCCCCCCCTCGCTACAATGTGGGTCCGCCCCTGTATATATATATAATATTTATATATATGTGTAAGTGGGTGTGTGTTTTCTGACTTATTTCTAAATTTAATCACCTATCACCTATTGGGTTAGAAAGAATTATACATGTGCCAAATATGTCATTTGTTATTGTAAAAGGAAGAAAATAACAACATAATTCATACACATACAAGTAACTTTATTAATTTTCAAGCACTTTAATTAAGACTTTGTGGTTTTGCTATGAATATGCAGAGAGTTTAAGCTGTCTGCATCTCATGTCACTGTTGGACTCATATATATTGGCAACTCTACTATTGCAGATTCTCCGAGAAATGCATACAAGTATTCGTGATGCTTCTTGTTTTTTTTTTCTTTTTTTCTTCTTTCCTATTCTGTCTTTTTATTTTAATTTTGTGGCTCCTGACAGTAGACATTTTTTTATGTGCTAAATTTAATTGCAGAAATAGCTTGAGGGTCTCTAAAGAGAACAACACTCAATATATTTTTTATGTGTGTATCATATATTCTTCTCTCTCAATATGTAACATCTTTCGCTTAGTATTTTCTTATGTCCTTCAATAATAGATTTTTGAATCTTATTTTTTAGTGATATCTTAGTCAATTCTTTGTAACTTTACATTATTGTGGTTAATTTTGGTTGTTGATAGTTCAAGTCTACCTAATAAATTTTTGGACCATATTTGATATTATTATTTTTTAACTAACTTTATATTATCAATAGTTAAGGGTAAAAAATTAGGAGATGATTCTTTATATTATCAATATTAGTTTGATTCTTTCAGTTTACTCCCGTAAATACAAGTAAGATTTATATTTGTTATCATAATCACTTTATATTAAAAAAAATTAATTAAACCATTAAATTAAATTAAATTATATATGGTTATTTATTATATCATTCATAATTAATATAGAACATAATATTACATTGAATTTTAGAATTGAATTTGGTTAAACAGATTAATTTAATCGATATACTAAATAAATTATGTAGTACTCATAATTCTCCTAACTCTCTTTCTCCCACCATCTCAGTAGTTGGAAATCCTCTTAGCAAACCTCTCTTCTTCGAAAAAATCTCCTTCAATATTTTTTTCTTTGTGTTATATATATATATATGCAAAAAATTCTTTGCAAATACTGCTACATTTACCATGCTAATACTGATTATTGAAGTGATTTATTCTTATTTTGTATCTAAGAGAATTATTTTCTAAATTTTTATGATTTTAATTTAATTATAAAATATCTAATATAAAATTAAATATACGTGTCTTGCACGTAACTTTCTTCTAGTATATATATATATACTAGAAGAAAGTTACGTGCGAGGCACGTATACTTTATTTTATTTTAGGTGCTTTCTACTTTATTTAAAAATAATACAATAAATAATTAAATAAAAAAAAATTATTAGTTATATTTTGAAATTATTTTAAGTATATATTCATGTAAATAATGGTGTTGTATATTATAAGTAAATAATGAAGACAATGTATTAGTGTTCAAGAAATCTTAATATAATCTCATTATAAATTATTCTTAAATTAATTCAAAAATAAACCTCTAAATTAATGTTCAAATAACCCAACGCAACTTAAAATTGTGTAAAATAAAAAAAATAAAAAAAAAATCTCTAAATTGTTGATAATTGAAGATAATATTTATCTAAAAATTCGAGAAAAGAAAAATAGAAAATACGCTTAGTGGTTGGGTTTTAATTTTCTTTTGCTTAGGTAGAGACAATACTATAATGTTTGTATTTTACACTTTTCATTCTATCTAGGTTCGCATATAATAATATTTGGATCCACATATAATTAGATTAATATTATGTGCAATGTTTATATATTTAATTTAATACTTAATTTTATGTGAAATTATTTAAAAAAATCATAGTAAAAAATAAATCATGTTTAATATAAAGCTTAATAGTAGAAAATATAATAATAATTTTTTAAAAAATTAAGTAATATGAAAATATTCTCTTATACGAACAAAGAGAATACTTATCACTGAAAGTTTACAACTAAAAATAGTTGAACAAATACCAAACTAAAAAAATTAGAAAAATATATATTCAGTGTGTTTTTTTACTTACCAAATTCATTTCATACTGAATTCTCCAAAGACAACGAACATGGTAAAAAGGATTATTTGATTTCATGTAAATACTGTCAAAATTGATGTGAGAAAATCATTACCATTTAAATAAAGGACTGCAACTTTTTATTTTCCTTTCAATAATCTTATACCAAAATTATTCAGAGACAATGCACAAAAAATAGAGGAGCACATGTACAAAGTTAAATAAATACATGTCATGAACAATGTCATATATAGATAACAATGACATATAAACCAATCAATTGAAAGCCATTAATTTTGTGAGTGTTGTGAGTGTCACTTGTGTGATTAAGCACATAGGCAAGCATAAACTTCCAGATAAATAAATGTGCACCTACAAACATGCTTGATGTGTTTAAACGAAGAAAAAACATTCTGATTACGAAAAGCCTTAAACATGAATAAATTTTCCTAATGTATTTGAATCTGGACTAAGTATAGTTTTAAGCATTTAACATTTTGATTAACACATGCATAAAACATTAGCAAATATTTTTCTAATAATAACACTATTACGCCTCTACTTGTTATTTAGATTTTTAAATACTTGGTGGACATCATCAGAAGTACTTGGCTTTGAAAAATCAAAAGATTCCTGCAAAAGAACAACTTCACATTGAGTCTTATATACAAAGAAACTAAGAAACTTTCTAACATCAACACCTATGCTACAATAACATTAAATAAAAATATAATAGTAATCGGAAACAAAAGGAAACATACCAGGAAAGTGCGAATTCCATTCAAAAATTTTATTTTTCTACATCAACAAAATTATTAAGTAGACTTCACTCTACTCCCTCTTGGTTTACATCTGCAAAGAACCCCTTCAGCTTTATGAAAGAAACACTGGCTTCCTATCTGTAGTAACCATCAAATCAATATCAAACAAATAGAATCAATATTAGGAAACAAAAATAGAAATTAAAAAAGAAAAAGATTTGAAGACATGTGAAAATAAGGATGAAATTACCTTAAAAAACCATGGATGCTTAGATCAAAAGCCAAATGTTAGAAGTTTAACATACCCATTTCGATTATGATTCTGTAGAGTCAAATACTTCAACATGTGGTGATTTGAAGCGGTCACCAACCCTCATTCGCAAGAACAAAAACCCTAGAAAAGAATAGTTTTGAGATACGACTCTTACCATTACGGCTGAAAATTTATTTTGTAACCAAATTACCAATATAATATAAAAATAAAAATTATGTGTTGTTTGAAGATGGATATATAAAAATTATTAATATTCTCCCAAGATAGGTTTGTTAGAGATATGTGGCTAAGATGATTTTTTAAATTTAAAAAGAGATTATTAATATTTAAAAGATTGTTTAATTTTTTGGGTTTAATTATTGGGTTTATTTGGTAACGGGAGATCAAACCTAATCGTTAAATTTAACAGAATATTCTAAGTATATTCTGTTAAACCAAGAAATGCCGTTAGATAGGCACTTTTAATATATAAAGATATCTGCTCAATGATTATATTAAAAAAAAACTATAACGTGATTATTTTTCTTTGTTTATTGGTTTTATTTACTAGTCAAATAAAATAAAGTGGAGGATTGTGATTGTTCTCCAAAAATTATATATATTTTTTAAAGGCCTAACTAATAATATTGAAACATAATATTTTTAGGGAAATTTACAAAAATACTGGAATTTAGATTAATTTTACAAAAATATTGTCACACGGAAAAGTTTTCAAAAATACTGTATTTTTTTAAAACACCAGTAAAACACAAAGCAGAACAACTCAAAACAACAGTAGAACAACAAGAAAACACCAGTAGAACACCAGTGAAAACTTAACACAGTATACTGCAGTATGAAACTTATAAAAAATTACAGTAAAAAAGTAAAAAATACCGCCTGACAGTATTTTTGTAAAAAAAATAGCAAAAGTTAGTATATCATGTAAAACACAAAGCAGAACAACTCAAAACAACAGTAGAACAACAAGAAAACACCAGTAGAACACCAGTGAAAACTTAACACAGTATAATGCAGTAGGAAACTTATAAAAAATTACAGTAAAAAAGTAAAAAATACCGCCTGACAGTATTTTTGTAAAAAAAATAACAAAAGTTAGTATATCATGTAAATTTCCTTATTTTTATTCTTCTAATGTGGCCAGAGTATGTGATATTATCTCATGGGTACAAAGAATAATATCTTAAACGTTTTTTGCAAATAATATCTTCAAAACATTTTTCATCTTTGTTGTTAAACAGTACTTGGTTCTCCAAATCCTTAAAAAATTAAGAGTCTAGTTAATTGAAAATTAAAATTAAAAAATATTTTATGGAGTATCTAAATTAATAGTCTCTTGTGTTGCTACTTCTTTCCCAACTAAGTCACGAAATACTCTTATCCGTGCTTCATAAGGAGTTTGCCATTCTCCTGCACATAAATAGTGGTACCTAACCCAGTTAGTAGCAACGGGCGGTATTGGAGAATTATTTTGCATGAATACCTGCACAAAACACATAATAAAATAAGGAGAATAATATACTACTTCATAAGATTAAATGATAAATTAGTATTTAAAAATTATAAATGAAATCTCTACCTCAATGAAGTGATTATTATTGACGAAACCAATTGTAATGATTTTGTGTAAAATAGCTGACAGAGGATTAGATCTAAGTGGGAAAAATGTCAGACATTGTTGTATTGATAAGTGCACTAAGACAACATTATAACGAGAAACTATAATGTGTCCCATATCAGGCATGGTCATCTAATATTTAAAGCTTGGGTAGCTCTTAAAATATGATAAAATATGAAGTAGTTCATCCACTTTATCAGGACAACCATAAAGTAAATTATAATCATTTCTATGAGAAACTAATTCACTCTTTAAGTCTTTTCTGACTTGCATCCAACTATCCTCACCCATGCCCGTCAAGTCTGCAATAGCTCGAAAACCACAATTTCCATCACTTTCTACATCTTTAACAAAACGAATGTATGGTTTCAACTCACATGGTAATGACTTTAGATATGATTGTGAGTGTTGTGAAGTGTTCTGACGTACATCTTTATTCTTCGTATTCAAATTAGAAGAAATAAAAGATTTATTATATTTAGCAGAAACATATTCAAAAGCAGATGGATCTCGACGAGTAGAATGATCAAACTTTGAAGGTGGTCGACCACGTGTATTCATTTTCACCTCTGGTTCAACAAGAAAAGTTGTTGATGGTTCGGCTAACTCCCTTAACTTTCTTTGTAAGTGTAATTTAGTAGGAATATCGACCTCTTGAAACCGTCTAAGAAATAATTCAATCTTTGCATCACAACTTATTTCATTAGCTTCATTTTTGGTAGATTTTACCAAGTCAAGCTTCCTCCAATAAGAGTTTATACATGCTAAGGGAATAGCTCGTCCTTCTAACTGATATTCATTAATCTCATGGGCACATGGCAATCCATGCGTGCGACGAATAACACACCCACAAGCATGAATATCAAATCCAACCCAATCATCTCGCTTTGACTCTTGAAATACCTTATCAAGGGCACATCTTGAAATAAATCCTCTCAATTCTTTGAATAATGTAGGCTTAAAATTATGTTGAACAGTTGTCAAACTTTTCTCAAAGGATGCTTTTATCTCTGTGTGTTGTAGCTCTAGTAAATTATGTATTGTAGACCATGAAGTCTCAAAATTTTCTTGTGATGAGCGTAAGTATCTCTTTAGCTTTGCAACTGCACTTTCTACCTTGTACAAATAAAACAAGATAAAAATAAATTAAATACATTTTATATAAATATTTATATACAAATGCAGTCAAAATATAATAATAAAGGAAGTTATAATGTATACCTATTTGTAGTAGTAGTGCCAAAATGTATTACTGAATTTGTCCATATAGAAATAAATTTTTCTTTATATTTATTCAACCACACATCTTTGACATAATCAATTACTTGTGAATATCTACCATCATTTTCTTCAAGTGCTTTGAGTCTCTTATTATACTCACTTTCCGATGATGATAAAGTGAGTATGTTCCAATCAGAAAGAAAATTATCCCACTTTTTTTTTTTACTCAAAATTTTTTCGACATTTAATCAACACATTTAATCACTGGATTCGTAATATTCTAGGGTAATAACCCTAGACCGCATTAAAATTAAACTCAAGGTACTAGCTTACCGAGTCTAGTTTAATTGTGCCTTAAGCGCATAATTCATAATCTCAATATATACATATATCCGACATGACATAGTATTTACACAACATATATCACTAGAGTAATAACCCTAGGCTATTAAACCGCTCATATTAGGGTAATAATCCTAATCCCGGTTACAATTACTCACATATATCGTATTCAACATAAGCGACACTGTGCATACTCTACATGCAAACTACTGTCTTACCTGTTGTCTTGCAATAACAGAGATTCCAAACCCCTGGGTGCTCATGATCAGGTGCCGGTAATCCTAGTCACACAATCTGGGATTTCACAAATAGGGTTAATCCCCAATTTCACTTTCACAAAATATAAATATGGCATTCAAAACACATAAAATCAAATAGAGCTCGGAACGAGCTTTCCAACGATATAAAGAACGTCCCAAACGGAGTGCCGAGTCAAAAGTTATGGCCAAAACAAAATTAAGAAAAATAAAATTTCTCACTGCCAAACCTAGTCGCGACGGCCAAAAATCCCGTCGCGACAACTGGGTTTAGAACACCCAAAAACTCCATTTTTAAGGTCTAAAAATGCCTACTTAACCATATATTCAAACCTTAACCAAACCATACTCAAAACTCAACCAAAACCATACAAAATCCAATTCTTTTAATTTAAACCAAACCAATCTAACATTAGTGTTCATTTGAGCATCACACCAAGCTCAAGAAAATCAAAACTACAAACAAAATCAAGCATACATATATTAAAGCTTGAAGTTCAAAGCTTCAAGACAAAACCCAGAACTTCAAAGCCTTACACCAGAACTTGAACAACATAAACCAACCCTAAAAATTCATCCAAAGCTCCACAACATATAACACAACAAGATCATGAAATTTACACTTTAATCTATCAAAAACACTACAATTCTTCCAAACATGCATAAACAAGAACATTCCAATTAATTCATGTTTTTTTTTTCCACAATCATTTTCAGCAAGGATTTCAATTAAATTCAGTAGAGAAACTACCTCAACTTGAACCAAAAGCAAGCTCCAAGCTTCACCACAAATTTTCCCAACAATCAAGCTAGTTTCCAAGCAAATTCTTATGATTTCAAGTGAAAAGGATTAGGTTAGGAAGAGAGGGTTCAGGTTTCAGAGAGATAAAGACCAGAATTTCTTTTTTCATTTTGTTAAAATCTCATTTTACAACTCATAACACATAAAGGCCAAATTACTAAAATACCTTTAGGGCCAAATAACCTTCACATAAGCGTACAAGGGCAAAAATGGCATCCATGCATAATAAATTCCAATTAAATTTTAGATTATCACCAATAAATAAAAATGCCAATTATTTCAATTCTAATTGCATTTCGGGCCCGAACTCGGTTCGGCCCGAAATCCCGGTTGTGACTATACCGCGCCAACCTGTCAGAACACACCTGAAAAGACAACACAAGTATACTATATAATAATATAGTTCTATTAAGCACGTAATTAAATTAATTTCATCATTTTACCCTTCTCGGGTCATAATTACTAAAATGCCCCTAGCTCACCAACGGGGTCTTACCATGTTATAATTCATATTAATTCACATATATTGAACTATATAATAATATAATTCCTCAATTATTCATAATTATCTAATTAGGGTTTCGCTAATCCACTTCTCAATTCTAGGGTATTACAATTACCCCTCCTTATAGAAATTTCGTCCCGAAATTTACCTGAACAACTTCGGATATTTCTGCTGCATATTCGTCTCGAGTTCCCAGGTTGCCTCTTCCACTTTAATGTTCCTCCACAATACTTTCTCCAGTGTCACTGTCTTGCTTCTCAAGACTTTCTCTCTTCTATCGAGTATATGCACTGGTTGTTCCTCATATGTCAAATCTAGCTGTAGTTCCAATGTTTCATAACTTAGAATATAAGACGAATCTGAGACATACTTCCGAAGCATTGAAACATGGAACACATCATGTACAGCTGCCAGTGCTGGGGCATAGCCAACCTGTACGCTACTTGCCCTATCCTCTCAAGGATTTTAAAAGGTCCAATGAACCTCGGGCTAAGCTTTCCTTTCTTCCCAAAGCGTTTAATACCTTTCATCAGTGATATTCAGAGAAACACCTTGTCCCCGATTTGAAAATCAATATCCCAACGCTTTGGATCAGCCTAACTCTTCTGTCTACTCTGAGCCGCGAGCATTCGCGCTCTAATCTTGTCAACTGCCTCACTCGTTCTCTGAACAACCTCGGGACCCAAGAACTTTCTTTCACCTACTTCATCCGAGTGAATAGATGATCTACATTTTAATCCATATAAAAGCTCTTAAGGGGCCATCCCGATTGTTGCCTAATAGTTGTTATTATAAGAGAACTCGATCAGGAGAAAGTATTTTCCCCATGATCCTTCAATGTCAAGCACACATGCCCGTAGCATGTCTTCTAAAATCTGAATAGTCCTCTCGGATTGCCCATCCGTCTGAGGATGAAATGTTGTGCTAAACTTTAATTGAGTACCATAGCTTGGTGGAGACTCTCCCAGAATCTCGATGTAAACTTCGGATCTCTATCCGAAATAATAGACTTTAGGTGTAATATCCCGGAAAAAATAAATAATATTTAAATAGTCATATTTTATTAAATATGTAATTATTTTGGTAACGAAGTAAGATTATGATCTTGCTTAGGGTAATTATTGAGAATTTACTCAATGAAATAAATAGCGTAATTTATTAATTACGGAGATTATATTGGGATATGTGAGTACCGAGGATATCAAATTCGAAATAAAATATTTTTTTTGGGCCCGGTGATTGTGGAAATTTAGCGATGTGGTCAGAAATGTCATGACGTTAATGGAAGAATTATTTTGGGAATATTCCGGAATAGGTTAGAAATTTTAGAATGTCGGTTTAATGGAATTAACAAAATTACAAAAATACCCTAGGTTATTTTAAAGTTTATTTTTTTTTTCATTGGGGGTAAATTAGTCTTTTTCTTTTAGGTTTTAGTGTTCCTTTTATTTTTGGGCTGGTAAGAAAAGAAAAAAAATGAAATGAAATGAAAATGAAATGAAATGAAATGCATGAAACCTTATTTAAAGGGAATAGCTTCCAAGGCAAGAAACTAAGTTTCTTCTTCTTCTCCCTTTCGTGTGAACCAAGACCAGCCAGCAAGAGGATTGAAAGCTCACCATTTCCTTGAATTGAAGCAGCTTGTAGAACCTAAGTCCAACCTAGAAACAATCAAGGTAAGTTCTCAACAATTTTTGGATTGAAAATCCTAGTTTTGAGTTAGTTTTGAAGTAGGGTTTTACTTCTTTGTTACTGTAGGACTTAAACTAGGTTTGGGGTGTGTTTAGGGTAGGTTTTTGAGCATGTTGGGAATGGTTTTAAGTGGTCTCCATGGCTGCTTGAATTGGTTTTGGTTTGTTGAAACCAAAGTTGAGTTTTCTTCACTTTGAAGTGTGATTTTGAGCAAATGGATATATTTCAATGAATTGATTGTTGGGTTATGTCATGTTTACTATATTATACTGTTTTGGAAGGTTTGAGCAGGTTTGGTGGAGGTTTGATTGGTTTTTGGGGTGAAAAACCAGAAATCACCATGGCTGCCAGGAAAAAAAGGCAGGCCGTTTTTCTGGGTGTCTGAAAAACGGCCGACCGTTTTTCCCAGGAAAGGGGGATTTTGGATTTTTCTCCTCAAGTCCGATCTGTTTCGGGGTGTCTTTCAGAGTGCAATTCAGGGTGTTTTAGAGATGGTTAAGCTAGTTTGATCTGGGGGAAAGAAGGGTGTGTTCGGTTGTGAGAATAGTTGATTATCAGAAATTTGATTAAGGTTTTCATTTGAGTTTTAATTGTCATGACATAGGACCGGAATTGCTTAGCTTGTTTCCCACTCAGGTCGGCCCGTACTCTTGATTTCTGAACCAAGGTAAGAAAAGCGGTAAGCACCGTATGTGGTTAAAGATTAATGGTTGAATGGAAGTGGCCTTGATTATTATCAAGACTTTGATTAAATATTTAGTAAGCCTAGGTTATGACCTAGGGTTGGAAACGGTTATTACCGTTACGAGTAATTACTCTTGAAACCGCGGTTAGGTTTCTTACTTATCGTCTGCTTTATCGGGCAACGATAGTGACATATTCAGCTCGTGGTTAACGAGTGGTAAAAGGAGTACTTTATAAAGTACCAAGATTGTGTAATGTGAATGTGTAATTTGTAAAGGAATACTTTATGATATTGTATAATGAGTAAACATATTGGTATGAGATTAAATTGATAATCATTTTCAGTTAACGTTTTGGTTACTTTTCTTGCTGAGTCTCTGTGACTCACGGGTGCTTTATGGTGCAGGTAAAGGAAAGGCAAAAGTTGAGCAACCATGAGTTTGTGGTCGCAGCAGCAATGTACATACCAGCCGCAGTGACACGGCCCAGTAAACAGGATGCTCTATTTTGATTGTATTTTGGAAGTATAAAGTTTATGTTGTAAAATACTTTGAAACCAGTTTGTGAATATTTTGAAAATAGGGGAACCCCGTAGTCCATATTACTTATCTTTTGTTAAACAGTTTAAAAGTTGAATTTTAATTATCAAAAATTTAATTACCCACACTTTTAGTATAATTACATATTATATAAATATCAGTATTTTATTAAATTGCACACACGTGGCGTTCCTGTTGGACAGGGCGTTACAACATGGTATCAGAGCGCCAAGGTTTTTAGATCCTGAAGACTGGTTTGATATGTATATTGGCTGCAAGGACCTGATCGACTCATGGTTTAGTAAGCTTTAAGTTAAAAGATAGTTTGTTAATTTTCTGATTACCTGATTATTTGAATTATGTTGATATCGTAATGGTGTGGGTAGAATTATAATATATGGAAATACTTATCAATATTGCTATTACATGGAATGTGATCGCAGGTGTATAGTTATGCACCCGAGGCGGACTGGTAGGGGTACCCGTGAGCTAGCTGGGCTCGGGGCTGCCGGTGAGGGTGAGAACCCTCCACCACCACCTAACTGGGAAGAGTTATATGCTGCAATGCAAGAAACTATTCGGCAGCAGGGTGAGCAAATCAGAGAATTAAGAGAGCAGCGAGCTCAGCCTGCTCTAAACCTTAATCCTGATCCTCCGTCACCTCTGGTAGTGCCACCGGATGTAGGGAATCGTTTGGAACCATTATATGAGCGGTTCAGGAAGCAGAACCCGCCAGTGTTTGAGGGTGGTGCTGATCCACTCAAGGCGGAGCAATGGATGAGTATGATAACATCCATTTTTGATTTTATGCGAGTTGAAGATAATGACCGGGTCAGGTGTGCTACTTATATGCTACGAGATGATGGCCGTATTTGGTGGGAGATTGTATCTCAGGGCCATGATCTGAATAACATGACCTGGGAAACTTTTCGGGCCTTATTTTATGAGAAGTGTTATAATGAGTCTATTAAGGCAGCAAAGGCAGAAGAGTTTATACGGTTAACTCAGGGTAGTATGACTGTGACTGAGTATGCTACTAAGTTTGATCGACTGACAAAGTTTGCCTCAGATGAGGTGGCTACTGAAGCTGCTAGAAAAGCAAAGTTTATTCGGGGGCTGGATGAACACATCGCCCGGGATGTGATTGTTGCTTCTAAACAACCGGGGGTTGCCCGAACTTATGCTCAAATAGTTGAGTTGGCCTTAGTTTCTGAGGGTGCAGAAGCTCAGATACGAAAGAAAAATATTGCCAGAAGAGATTCATGGAAGCAAACAGCAGGTGCTGGTTCGGGTAGGGGTACTGATCCCGGTGACCGCAAGAAAAGACCTAGTGAATCATCAGCAGCAGGCCCAAACAAAAGATTCCAGGGTAACCAAGGTTTCCGTCGTGGTGGAAACAAAAACTGGCGGACTTTTCCTGAATGTTCGAGATGTAAAAGGCATCACCTGGGCGAGTGTCAGGCCAGGGCCTGTTTCCACTATGGAATGGTGGGTCACATGAAGAGAAATTGTCCACAATTGCTACGACTAGAGCAAAAGAAGGATGATACACCCACTCCTGCCCGAGTGTTTGCCCTGACTCAAGCTGAGGCTGATGCTGGTCCTTCTACTGTGACGGAGTCGGTTTCGTTGCGGTACTTTATTGACTGTGTTAATTGATTCTGGTGCGACGCATTCTTATATTTCAAGTAGAATAATTGAGAAGCTGAATAAACCTAGTGATGTGCTTTCTAGAGGTTTTGGAACCTTGTTGCCTACTGGGGAGTTGGTTATCTCCAGCAGGTGGGTTCGATCCCTTCCAGTATTTGTGGAAGGAAGAGAGTTATCAGTTGATCTGATAGAATTGAACCTGGAGGATTTTGATGTTATTTTGGGAATGGATTGGCTTGCTAAATACAACGCCACCATTGATTGTAAGAGAAAAATGGTAACTTTTCAGCCTGAGGGTGAGGATCCTTTTGTATTTGTGGGTAAGATGCAGGGATCTCGGATTCCCTTAATTTCAGCACTTAAGGCAAGGGATTTGTTGTGTGAGGGGTGCATTGGTTTCTTAGCAAGTGTTGTGGATATTACTAGGGAACCACTAGCGGGACCGGAGCATGTCCCAGTGGTTCGAGAATTTCTGGATGTGTTCCCAGAAGAGTTACCAGGGTTGCCACCAAAACGTGAAATTGATTTTGAGATTGATTTAATACTGTGAGCTGAGCCTGTATCGAAAGCTCCCTACAGGATGGCACCTGCAGAGCTGAAAGAGTTAAAAGTTCAATTACAGGGGATGATGGATTTAAAATTTACTAGACCTAGCACTTCTCCTTGGGGTGCACCAGTTTTGTTCGTAAAAAAGAAAGATGGAACTTTACGAATGTGCATAGATTATCGGGAGTTAAACAAGTTGACAGTGAAGAATAAGTATCCTTTGCCAAGAATAGATGATTTATTTGATCAGCTGCAGGGAAAGACTGTCTTTTCCAAGATTGATCTTCGGTCTGGTTATCACCAACTGAGGATTCGGGAGGAGGATATTCCCAAGACAGCTTTCCGGACCCGGTATGGCCATTACGAATTCCTGGTAATGTCCTTCGGATTAACAAATGCCCCAGCAGCATTTATGGACCTGATGAACCGAGTGTTCAAAGACTTTCTGGATGATTTTGTTATTGTCTTTATTGATGACATTCTAATTTATTCAGACTCAGAAGAGACTCACGAAAGACATCTTCGAATGGTATTACAACGTCTCAGGGAACATAAGTTGTATGCCAAGTTTAAGAAATGTGAATTTTGGTTACCTCAGGTGAGTTTCTTGGGCCATGTGGTGAGTAAAGATGGTATTTTAGTGGACCCAGTAAAGATCGAAGCAGTACGTGACTGGCCTCGACCTAAGTCAGCAACCGAAGTTAGAAGTTTCCTGGGATTAGCAGGGTATTATCGAAGATTTGTTGAAGGCTTTGCAAAGATTTCTACGCCTTTAACTGAATTGACCCGAAAGAATTGTAAGTTTGTTTGGACTGACAAGTGTGAATGTAGTTTCCAGGAATTGAAGCAAGGGTTGATTACCGTTCCTGTGTTAACTTTACCAAAAAGTGATGAAAAGTTTGTGATTTATTGTGATGCATCCAAACAAGGGTTAGGTTGTGTTCTTATGCAGTCAGGGAAAGTGATTGCTTATGCATCCAGGCAATTGAAGGAGTATGAACAACGATATCCTACCCATGATATTGAATTAGCAGCGGTTGTCTTTGCACTAAAAGTTTGGCGTCACTATCTGTATGGTGAGAAGTGTGAAATTTATACAGATCACAAAAGCCTCAAGTACTTTTTCACTCAGAAGGATTTAAATATGAGGCAACGACGATGGTTAGAACTGGTCAAAGATTATGACTGCGAGATTCTCTACCACCCTGGTAAAGCAAATGTGGTAGCGGATGCTCTAAGTCGGAAAGGACCAGGGCAAGTTTGTGAACTAAAGGAAATCTCAGCAAAGCTGGTTGAGGATATGACGAGAGCGGGAATTGAATTTGTAATTGGAAAACTTGCTAATATCACCATACAGTCTGATTTATTGGAAAGGATTAGAGTAGCTCAACAAGGAGATCTTGAGCTACGGGGGCATAAGGAGAAGTTAGAGGCCGGATTGGCAAAAGATTTTTCATGTTTATCTGATGGGTTGTTACGATACAAGAACAGAATCTGTGTGCCGGTTGATAAAGAAATCAGACAGGAGATTCTTGATGAATCTCATACTACACCGTACTCCTTACACCCAGGAACAACCAAGATGTATCATGATGTGAAAGCTTTATACTGGTGGTCGGGTATGAAGAGGGATATTGTTGAATATGTGTCAAAATGCTTAACCTGTCAACAAATTAAAGCAGAACACCAAAGGCCGGCAGGTTTGCTTCAACCTCTAAAGATTCCTGAATGGAAATGGGAAGACATCACCATGGATTTTGTGGTGGGTTTACCCGAACGAGGGTATTATGATTCTATTTGGGTGATAGTGGATCGATATACGAAGTCCGCTCACTTTCTCCCGGTGAGGACAACGTATACAGTGGATCAATATGCTGATTTGTATATCAAGGAGATAGTTCGACTTCATGGTGCCCCAAAGTCGATAGTTTCAGATCGAGATCCAAAATTTACATCCAAATTTTGGGAAAGTTTACAGCAAGCAATGGGTACTAAGTTGAAATTCAGTACAGCTTTTCATCCTCAAACCGATGGTCAATCTGAAAGGACTATCCAGATACTTGAGGATATGTTGAGGGCATGTGTAATGGATTTTGAAGGTTCTTGGAACAAGTACCTACCTCTGATTGAGTTTTCTTATAACAATAGTTATCAGAGTACCATTGGCATGGCTCCGTATGAGATGCTTTATGGAAGGAAATGTCGATCACCTATTCACTGGGATGAGGCTGGTGCACGTAGGTACCTTGGACCTGAAGCTGTCCAAAGAACGAGCGAGGCTATTGAAAAGATTCGAGCTCGTATGCTTGCTTCCCAAAGTAGACAGAAAAGCTACGCAGATCCAAAGCGTAGAGATGTTGAATTCCAAGTTGGGGATTTTGTTTTTCTTCGGGTATCCCCAATGAAAGGAATTCGAAGGTTCGGGAAGAAAGGAAAGTTGAGTCCCAGATTTATTGGTCCATTTGAGATTCTTGAGAAAGTAGGTCAGGTAGCTTATCGGTTGGCTCTACCTCCTGCTTAATCTGGGGTTCATATTTTAAGTTATGAAGACATTGAGCTTCAAACCGACCTGTCATATGAAGAACAACCAGTACAGATCTTAGACAGGAAAGAAAAGGTGCTGCGGAACAAGACTATTCCGCTAGTTAAAGTGCTGTGGCGGAACAACAAAGTTGAAGAAGCGACTTGGGAGTTAGAGTCGCAGATGCGGGAGTTGTATCCCGAGCTTTTCAGGTAAATTTTGAGGACAAAATTCCTATAAGTGGGGGATAGTTGTAATATCCCGGAAAAAATAAATAATATTTAAATAGTCATATTTTATTAAATATGTAATTATTTTGGTAACGAAGTAAGATTATTATCTTGCTTAGGGTAATTATTGAGAATTTACTCAATGAAATAAATAGCGTAATTTATTAATTACGGAGATTATATTGGGATATGTGAGTACCGAGGATATCAATTTCGAAATAAAATATTTTTTTTGGGCCCGGTAATTGTGGAAATTTAGCGATGTGGTCAGAAATGTCATGACGTTAATGGAAGAATTATTTTGGGAATATTCCGGAATAGGTTAGAAATTTTAGAATGTCGGTTTAATGGAATTAGCAAAATTACAAAAATGCCCTAGGTTATTTTAAAGTTTATTTTTTTTTCATTGGGGGTAAATTAGTCTTTTTCTTTTAGGTTTTAGTGTTCCTTTTATTTTTGGGCTGGTAAGAAAAGAAAAAAAAATGAAATGAAATGAAAATGAAATGAAATGAAATGCATGAAACCTTATTTAAAGGGAATAGCTTCCAAGGCAAGAAACTAAGTTTCTTCTTCTTCTCCCTTTCGTGTGAACCAAGACCAGCCAGCAAGAGGATTGAAAGCTCACCATTTCCTTGAATTGAAGTAGCTTGTAGAACCTAAGTCCAACCTAGAAACAATCAAGGTAAGTTCTCAACAATTTTTGGATTGAAAATCCTAGTTTTGAGTTAGTTTTGAAGTAGGGTTTTACTTCTTTGTTACTGTAGGACTTAAACTAGGTTTGGGGTGTGTTTAGGGTAGGTTTTTGAGCATGTTGGGAATGGTTTTAAGTGGTCTCCATGGCTGCTTGAATTGGTTTTGGTTTGTTGAAACCAAAGTTGAGTTTTCTTCACTTTGAAGTGTGATTTTGAGCAAATGGATATATTTCAATGAATTGATTGTTGGGTTATGTCATGTTTACTATATTATAATGTTTTGGAAGGTTTGAGCAGGTTTGGTGGAGGTTTGATTGGTTTTTGGGGTGAAAAACCAGAAATCACCATGGCTGCCAGGAAAAAAAGGCAGGCCGTTTTTCTGGGTGTCTGAAAAACGACCGACCGTTTTTCCCAGGAAAGGGGGATTTTGGATTTTTCTCCTCAAGTCTGATCTGTTTCGGGGTGTCTTTCAGAGTGGAATTCAGGGTGTTTTAGAGATGGTTAAGCTAGTTTGATCTGGGGGAAAGAAGGGTGTGTTCGGTTGTGAGAATAGTTGATTATCAGAAATTTGATTAAGGTTTTCATTTGAGTTTTAATTGTCATGACATAGGACCGGAATTGCTTAGCTTGTTTCCCACTCAGGTCGGCCCGTACTCTTGATTTCTGAACCAAGGTAAGAAAAGCGGTAAGCACCGTATGTGGTTAAAGATTAATGGTTGAATGGAAGTGGCCTTGATTATTATCAAGACTTTGATTAAATAATTAGTAAGCCTAGGTTATGACCTAGGGTTGGAAACGGTTATTACCGTTACGAGTAATTACTCTTGAAACCGCGGTTAGGTTTCTTACTTATCGTCTGCTTTATCGGGCAACGATAGTGACATATTCAGCTCGTGGTTAACGAGTGGTAAAAGGGGTACTTTATAAAGTACCAAGATTGTGTAATGTGAATGTGTAATGTGTAAAGGAATACTTTATGATATTGTATAATGAGTAAACATATTGGTATGAGATTAAATTGATAATCATTTTCAGTTAACGTTTTGGTTACTTTTCTTGCTGAGTCTCTGTGACTCACGGGTGCTTTATGGTGCAGGTAAAGGAAAGGCAAAAGTTGAGCAACCATGACTTTGTGGTCGCAGCAGCAATGTACATACCAGCCGCAGTGACACGGCCCAGTAAACAGGATGCTCTATTTTGATTGTATTTTGGAAGTATAAAGTTTATGTTGTAAAATACTTTGAAACCAGTTTGTGAATATTTTGAAAACAGGGGAACCCCGTAGTCCATATTACTTATCTTTTGTTAAACAGTTTGAAAGTTGAATTTTAATTATCAAAAATTTAATTACCCAAACTTTTAGTATAATTACATATTATATAAATATCAGTATTTTATTAAATTGCACACACGTGGCGTTCCTGTTGGACAGGGCGTTACATTAGGACACCATTAAGACGAACAATTTCTCTGACATATAACTCAGCATACTGGTCAATGGAGATGTAACGCCCGTACTTTTATAAAAATACTAATTTTATTTACAAGCGTTAAATGCGGAAAATTATAATGTCGCATTTTTATTTAATACTTGAAAATGTTCACAACTGGCCAGTTTTCGTACAAAAGACATAATAATTAATAACTAAAATAATTGCGACATAAGTTTAATAACGTAAATAAATAAATAGAGCGCCCTAGACCGCCCGCAGTTATATGGCCCTCAGCGAGTTCACACACACAAGCGTCCAAAGTTCTACTCGCCACCGGCTTTCTAAACTTTCAGTTACCTTGGTCTGCACATGGTAATTTGATAAGGGTGAGCTACTAAACTCAGTAAGGAAATGTGTGTCAGGTAGTCACATAAACAAAAAAATAAAACTTAACTAAAAATGCACATGCTCATATATTGACAACTAGCAATACATAAACTTAATCACATCATTAGTAGCTAATAATTAGGTTCTAAGCTAAATCACATAAAATGATTACGCCCAAGTTCGACTTTGGCAAATAAACCCGAGCTATTGGACTAAATGGCGGAGGGCTGGGTTCAGTAAAATCGTACCCACTACTAAATGGCCCCCTATCTACCATATAGATCCAACAGTCAAGTATTTAACCATTATCTTCTCGGTCAAACCATGTCACATTATAATCTACCTAATTTAAATAATGGCAAACTACTATACATTATTTAAATAACAAAACAATCATAACTAAATAATGTGAATCTTATAAACACACTATTTACATACATACTTAAATAACATGAATCTTATAAACATATTATTTAAATATATATCCTTAGCAATGGCCATGCTCTAATACTGTAAACATACATAAATAACATGAATCTTATAAACATATTATTTAAATATATATTATACAGTACAATAAATAACATACAATAAAGAGTCAGGCAGAAGACCTTAGTTAACTTCTCTTTTACTATTCCCACTCTTTCTATGAATGTTATTACATACAGAAAACTTATGTTATCTACTTAATTTCCTTACCTCGAATGTGGAGTCCTAGCCTTGATTGCAATAAGAGTGATCCTTGAGAAACAATAATTTTCTTATGAAACCTAAATTTCATATTTATTAATTAGAACATATTACAATGGTATATATATACACGAGATCTTAATCTTGAATCTACAAACCCAAAATCATAGAGTGGTATACCTTATGAGATCTAGTTGAGCACTAAAACTTGAATGTAAAATGATGGTGATGGTGACGCCAATATGATGAAAGATATATATATATATGAGATGATTATGGTTGTGTATGGTTATGGGTTGAGGTAGTGTATGATGATATGATGTTTGTGGGGTAAGATTTTGGCTATAGATGAAACAAATGAGCACAAGAAAATGGAAGAACAAGATTTTGGAATGACAGGAACGAGAGGGAGAATGTTTGAGAGGTTTGGCTTCTTTGAGTGAGGAAAAAAAATAAGGAAATATGGATCTATTTATAAGCCTAGAACTTAACTATACCACACCTCACTAACCATGTCGTGGCCCTCTACTAACTCAAGTAATGATTTGAAAATAATTAAATAACCCACATAAAGCTCTAACCTCTCACCTTATAATCGGTCAACATAGTTTAAGGAAGAACCTCTCAAATACCAAGTCGAATGAACATTGAAACTTAGTCTCAATATGTTGTTTGATTTAGAGAATTTTACTCCCACGTGTAGGCTTTAGCTTAGGCTTTATTTCATTTGGAATTTGAATAGCTTCAATAAGTATTCACGCACACGCACAAGACCCACTACTTCTATTTTTATTTTTATTTTTATTTAAAAAAAACGATACAACACTGCGTACCCATATATGGCTTCTTCTTATCAAGTTTGAGAATGTTGCATATTATATTATCTAACAACTAACTAAGTCCACCTTTCTCTCCATTGATACCACTTGAGCATGCTAATTTCATGCTCCCATTTTCTATTAATCCACGTGTAGTCTAAGCTTCATTTAAATTTGAAAACCTCTTATTAGTTTCCATGCATACACATGTCCAAGACACTCCACAAACTCTTAACTACCCTAAATAATCTTTCTTTTTACCACATGTATAATACTATGGATACTACTATTATTACTACTTTCTTATTACTTAATCAAGAATAAAACACATCATTCACTTAATTGTACCTAACACATATTAATAGGGGTGCAAATACCATTAACTTCATAATTTCTTAAGTCCTACACGTGGTAGACTAAACCTAAAAGTCCATAGTACATTAATTAAAAACATAATTCTCATAACTTAAAAAAAAAATACCTTTTTTTTTTTTCTAATGAGTTAATAATATATTTTATGAAATCACTATTTTCACATCGAGTTATCTAGACTAGAAAATAATAACCAAGTATTTTGGTTATTACAATCTACCTACCTTAAAGGAATTTCGTCCTCGAAATTTACTTACTTGAGAATAACTCGGGGTACTGATTCTGCATGTCCTTCTCCAACTCCCATGTCGCTTCTCTATCAGAACTATTACTCCACATGATTTTAACTAAGGGTATAGTCTTATTCCGTAAGACTTTTGTTCCTTTTTCTATCACGCGCACAGGGCGTGCCATATAACTCATGTCCTGCTGCAAGTTCAAGTTCTCGTATTTAAGCACATGTGTCGGATCAGGTACATACTTACGTAGCATGGAAATGTGGAAAATATTATGCGTTTCTGCTAATGTTGGCGGTAGGGCCAAACGGTAAGCTACCTGACCAACTCTGTCCAGTATCTCAAAAGGACCTATAAATCTTGGGCTTAACTTTCCCTTTTTTCCGAAACGCATAATCCCCTTCATAGGTGATACCCTCAAAAACACTAAGTCCCCTATGGAAAACTCAACCTCCCGTCTTTTCAGATCTGCATAACTTTTCTGTCTACTTTGGGCGGTGAGTATCCTTTGCCGTATCTTTTCAACTGCTTCTGAAGCTTCTCTTACTGCTTCAGGACCTAAATAGCTTCTTTCTCCAACTTCATCCCAGTGAAGCGGTGACCTGCATTTTCGTCCATACAACATCTCATATGGTGCCATACCGATTGTGGCTTGATAACTATTATTGTAGGAGAACTCCATTAGGGGTAAATACTTGCTCCACGAGCCAGTGAAGTCCAGTGCACACGCTCGAAGCATATCCTCGAGTATTTGGATGGTGCGTTTAGATTGTCCATCTGTTTGGGGATGAAATGCTGTACTTAATTTCAATCGCGTCCCCATTGCCTTATGTAGACTCTCCTAGAACTTGGACGTGAATACTGAACCTCTATCAGAGACTATCGTCTTTGGAGCTCCATGCAGCCTCAATATCTCTTGCACGTACAGTCAAGATGCGCTTTCTGCGTTGTAAGTAGACTTTACTGGAACAAAGTGTGCTGACTTGGTGAGTCTGTCTACAATTACCCAAACTGAGTCGTGTTGCTTGGTTGTTCGGGGTAGTCCTGTCACAAAATCCATGGCTATATCTTCCCACTTCCATTCTGAGATTTCCAAGGGTTGCAACATCCCTGCTGGTCTCTGATGTTCAGCCTTAACTTGTTGACAAGTGAGACATCTAGCTACGAATTCAGCTACATCCTTCTTCATCCCTGGACACCAATACAAGGTTTTTAAATCATTGTACATTTTGGTTGACCCTGGATGCATTGAGTAGGGTGTAGTGTGTGCTTCCATCATGATCTTTCTTTTAAGCTCTATGTCATTGGCTACACACACTCTTCCCTTATACCTTAGCATGCCGTCTGTACCTTCGGAGAAATCCTCTGCCTCCTTCTCTGGCATGCCTGCTCTTTTCTTCTGTAAGAACTCATCAACAATCTGTGCATCTTTAAGTTCTTGTAGCAGCGTCGAGACAATGGTTAGGTTAGCTAGCTTTTGTGTAATGATCTCTATACCACTTCTTTGGAGTTCTCGTTGTAGTGGCATTTCCATTTGTGCCAGTATTGCCAAGCTGGCATAACTGTGTCTACTTAGCGCATCTGCTACTACGTTGGCCTTTCCCGGATGGTAGTGGATTTCACAATCATAGTCCTTAACAAGCTCTAGCCATCGCCTCTGCCTCATGTTGAGTTCCTTTTGCGTAAAGAAGTACTTCAGGCTCTTGTGATCGGTATAAATTTCACATTTCTCCCCGTAGAGATAGTGCCTCCATATTTTTAGCGCAAAAACTACTGCTGCCAACTCGAGATCGTGTGTTGGGTACCTCTGTTCATACTCCTTAAGTTGTCTTGAGGCATACGCTACTACTTTGTCATTTTGCATCAGCACGCATCCCAGCCCTTGTTTTGATGCATCGCAGTACACCACAAACTTATCCTTATTATTGGGAACACATAATACATGGGCTGTTATTAGTTTGTCCTTAAGTGTTTGGAAACTACCCTCACACTTTTCTGACCAGACAAACTTCTGCGTCTTTCGAGTCAAGTTGGTTAGAGGAGTTGCGATCTTGGAAAATCCTTCAACGAAACGTCTATAGTAACCAGCTAGACCCAAGAAGCTTCTTACTTCACTTGCAGTCTTAGGTGTTGGCCAGCTCTTGACCGCTTCGATCTTTGTAGGATCCACCTCGACTCCATCTTTGGAAACTATATGGCCTAGGAATGCCACCTTCTCTAACCAAAATTCACATTTCTTGAATTTGGCGTATAGTTGGTTCTCCTTAAGTCGGTTTAGAGTCATCCTCAGGTGCTCCTCATGTTCTTCCATAGTTTTGGAGTAGATAAGAATGTCATCAATGAATACAACAACAAACTTATCTAGGTACTCCTTGAACACCCTATTCATCATATCCATGAAGGCTGCTGGGGCATTAGTTAGTCCGAAAGACATTACCAAAAACTCATAGTGTCCATATCGTGTTCTGAATGCTGTCTTGGGTATGTCTTCCTTCCGGACCTTCAGTTGGTGATACCCAGATCTTAGATCTATCTTTGAGAACACAGCTGAGCCTTGTAATTGATCAAAGAGATCGTCAATCCTTGGCAGAGGGTACTTATTCTTGATGGTCACCTTATTGAGCTCACGGTAGTCCACGCACATCCTCATACTTCCATCTTTCTTCTTGACGAAGAGTACCGGCGCACCCCAAGGTGAGTAACTCGGTCTAATGAACCCTTTGTCTAAGAGCTCCTGTAGTTGTATTTTAAGCTCTTTTAACTCATTAGGTGCCATTCTGTATGGAGCCTTTGAAATTGGATTAGTCCCTGGGGCTAATTCGATGATGAACTCCACCTCTCTGTCTGGAGGTAGTCCTTGTAGATCTTCTGGAAAGACCTCTGGAAATTCACAGACTATGTGCACATTCTCCACATTTAGTTGCGTCTCTATTGCTCGATCCACTACGCTGGCCAAGAATGCCATGCATCCCGCCTTCATTAGCTGACTAGCTTTCAGGGAAGAGATTAATGGAGTCCTAAGGGCTAGCTTGTCGCCCTTGAAAATAAACCGATCCCCAGCCTTTGTTTCAAAAACGATCAGTTTCTTTCGGCAATTGATTGTCGCACCGTGACTAGTTAACCAATCCATCCCAAGTATAACATCATATTCCTTTATTCCCAGCTCTATTAGGTCGCCCGTGAATTCTTTGCTTTCGATTATGATAGGTACATCTCGCATTCTTCTTGTTGATAGCATGGTTTCTCCCGAGGGTAATTCCGTCACAATACCACATCTAAGTAGGTCACATGGCTTATCTATACTATCAATCAACCTAGTAGCTATATAAGAATGAGTAGCTCCAGAATCAAAGAGAACATTACAAGGCAATCCGTAAATAGAAACCTGACCTGAGACAACAGTGTTGCTTGTGGCCGCTTCTCCTCTGGTGAGAGCAAACACTCGAGCAGGAGCGACTTGGTTCTCCTTCTTTTGTCCCTTTGGGCAATTTTTCTTCAGATGGCCTGGCTGCCCGCAATTGTAGCACACCCCTGACTTCATCTTACACTCCCCAAGATGTTTCCTATTGCATGTGGGGCAAATTGGGAATTCTACATAGGACCTTTTCACCCCATTGTTGTTATTTTGGACCACTGCTTTCCCCTTTTTCTCACGATCATTACTGTGATTTCCCTCGTGTTTTCTCTTATTCTCTTGATTTCCTCCATTGTTTCTTCGGGCTTCCCACTTAGCAGCATTCTCCTTCTTTATATCATTTTCGAGCAACTCAGCTTCGAGAGCTTTTTCTAACACCTCAGCATAAACTGTGTTGGTCCCCACCATGATTTTCACATCTTTTTTAATCATGGGCCCATAACCCACAGGTCCCAGGATCGAAACCTGGCTCTGATACCATTTGTAACGTCCCCGCTTCAAGAACCTTTTGACCCGAAGGGCCTCAGTTGGTACAATCTCTTGTGCAAACTTTGCCAGACGGTCAAATTGCCTAGCATACTCCGTGACAGTGAGATTGTTCTGCCTTAGATTCATAAACTCATCTTCTTTTGCAGCCAGTATGGCGGCACTGTAGTACTTCCTGTTGAACACATCAACAAAGTCCAACCAGGTCATAGTTGTTATGTTGCGACTCTGTCTTACTACTTCCCACCAGATCCGTGCATCCTTTTTAAGTAGGCTGGCAGCACAGGATACTCTTTCCCTATCATTGAGGTCCATATATTCCAATATGGACTCCACTGAGCGCAACCATTCCTCAGCTTCAAGTGAGTCCGAGCTCCCATTGAATATTGGTGGTTGTTGTTTCCTGAATCGCTCGTACACAGGTTCAAAACGTTGTATTGGTTTTGGATTCACTGCAACTGGTTGAAGAGCTAGGTGTCTAACAGGTGGATTTTGATTCCGGCGTAACTCCTCATTCTGAGCTCGTAGCCTTGCAATTTCTTGAGTTAGCTCCTCACGTATACGAGCGTTTTCTCGGAGTATCTCAGCTTGAGCATTGGGAGGTGCTTGTTGTTGTTCGAGTGCTACTTCATCTACCGGTGCTACCGATGCTCCTTGTCTACCTCCCCTACCGCTTTGGCCTCCACGTCGGCCTCCGCGTCGACCATCACCTCGGCCTCCGCCCCTTGCGGGTGCTGGAGTTGCATCCACGTGGATGTTTCTATTACCGTTGATTCGAACTGATCTTCTTGGAGACATTATTTCCTAATGTTCCTTGTTTGTTTCTAAGAATCTCTAAAAGAAGATAAACTTAAATAAGATATCACTATTTTCAAAAAAAAAAAAAAATGCTCATACTTACATAACTAGTTCACAAATAATTTCTATTTATTCAAAGATAAAATAAATAATCACATAAAACAATAAGACACACTTTTTTTTTTTTTTTATATGGTTACATAAAGAAAAATTTCTATGATTTTTTTTTCCAAGAGTCATATTATAAAGCCCGCTTAGTTAATTTGGAAATTATCAGTTGATTGTGATTAATTATGAAATTATTTATAGCTATTTAAATAATTTATTATACTGTTATTTATGTTATTCAGTAGCTTGCATATTTTGCATTTCCGGTGTCCGGTATTTTGGAACTCGGCGTTTGGCTCAGTAGAAATCACAACTTAGTATGTTAGTAGTTTGGGGACGGGTTTTAGACATTGGGAATGTCGGGAATGGCCGGGAATTTAGAATTTCCCAAAAATACCCCTTTAGTATGATTTATGTGATTTTATGGTGGAGGGGCAAAATGGTCTTTTTTCCCCAATGACTTTTTGTCTTTTAGTGACTTTTTATTTGGAAATTAAATGTTTATTTTAATTGTTACTTGGCTGAAATGAATATTGCATGTAGTTTATTTCATTTCTCTTTTTATCAAAAAATCACTAAGTTTAGAAAAAAGAAAGAAAATTTCCAAAATTTCACTCAAAGCTCTCTCTCTTTTCCTCTCTCTCTCTCGGCTGTGCATGTGGGTGAAAAAGGGTGGATTTTTGCTTTGATTTTCTAGTGGATTCTCATCCAAAGCTAAGCATTCTTCAAGCTAGGTTAGCTTCTTTAGTTTTCTCTTGAATTTTGTTGAAAATATGATGATTCTTGCATGATTTTTAGTTGTTGTTGCTGCTGTGATTTTGTTGTTAATATATGTGGTTTAAAGCATGTTAATTGATGTTAATTGAGCTATGTTGAAAGCATTTTGGATAGATTGTTTAAAGCTTTGAGTTTTCTATGCAAAAATGTGATTTTTGGAGGAAAATATTGTGATTCTGTTTCTGTGTTGTTGCTGTAGTTTCTAATAGTTTTCAGAGGCTTATTCATGCATATTTGAGTAGAATTAACTAGGTTTGAATGCATGTTTGTGGGAATTGCTCAAGTTTGAGTTTAGAACTCAAAGCTTGAGCTTTAATGGCATTTTGTGTATCTGTGAATTCTGGGTTAGTTTGATGCCTTAGATTTGTTCTTTGGGATATTTAGAGCGAGTGTGTCCGGAAGGTTTGGAACCAATTGGGTTTGATTTGGTTGAGTTAGGAATTTTTGAAAAATTCCTGCGAGGAACCGGAATTCCGGTTGTGCAACCGGAATTCCGGATGGGTGTCCAGTAATTCCCAGAACCGGAATTCCGGTTGGGCAACCGGTCTACCGGTTGGGGAATTTTCAGAAACCCTAGTTTTTCTCGTTTTTATGTTTTTAGGGGTATTGCCATGCTTTTTATCGATAGGGAAACTTTTAGTTCCTAGTTTAAGTCCCCGGGAAGTGATTTAGCGTGTCACTTATAGCGTTGTGATTTTTATGGTTTAGGAGCGCAATCCGCGCTCGGCTTCGGTTCCGTCAGGTTGACCGGCACACCTGAAATCGGAATCCAGGTAAGATTAGTATAACAGTATGCATATGTAGATTACATGTTTAGCGTGCATGTAGGAAGCCTATTAGATTACATTAGTTGTATGTTGGCTTCGAACCATCCAACCCTGTCACGTCGGTACAGGCTGGAGTATGACCAGCAGCCGGAGTATGACCGGTTTGACCGATCAGGCTGACACTTGGTTGGTGGTTCCGTGCTATTGACGTATCCCGTCGGTACAGGCTGGAGTATGACCAGCAGCCGGAGTATGACCGGTTCGACCGATCAGGAGGATATAGTAACACGTCGGTACAGGCTGGAGTATGACCAGCAGCCGGAGTATGACCGGTTCGACCGATCGGGTTGTTACGTGTCAATAGTACCGTCCCTATGAACGTTCAGAACTCAGTACCATGTTGGACATGGCAGTAGTGGCTCAGTACCATGTTGGACATGGCAGTAGCGGGACCCAGTATCGTGTTGGACACGGCAGTTAGAATTATGTATGAGTATTATTATGCTTTTCTTACTGAGTCTGTCGACTCACAGTTTACGTTCATGTGTAGGTAAAGGCAAGGCTATAGCTGATGGACCGTGAGCGAGCTTATGAGATTGTACATGTCGAGGCAGTTAGGCCTGGAGCGTACGATCCTCGGGACAGCAAGGCTGAATTTTTGTAACTGGCCGTTAGACGACTTTTATTTTTATGTAATGGTTAAACAGTTAAACCTTTTTGTAAATGATTTTATAATCGGGATCCCGAGTCTTTTGTAATATGGTTTATAAGTTTAATTAAAAAGCAAAATTTTAATTAATCACGTTTTTCCATAAACCTCGTTGATTAGCAACGAGCTGCACAGTACGTTTAAAAATCACGTAATACGCCTAAGGTAGTTAGGGTGTTACACATATGGTGCTATCTAACATCAAGTTCTAAAATTTCACCCAAAAATTTCATTTTAAACTAACTTGAAATATATTTATATGTATTAAAAAAAATATTTCATATGGGTAGTACCTAAACTTGGATATTGGTATTAAGGTTTTTGTTTTTTTTTGGAAGTAAAATGCAAATTTAGAAATTATACAAATACACATAAAATGCAAGCATATATAATGAGACTTACTTGGTGGCAAGCGGAAACTTTTTGGCTGATGTGTGTAACTCGTGAGAACGTTCGGGACCGATATAACTGTGGCTCTGATACTGTAACGTCCCCGCTTCAAGCCTCCATTGGGCCCTTACACCCACGGACTAATGGCTCTTATACACGAGTTCGTCACTTTCATTGCTTTCTGGATTGATGACTGACCCTACAGATCAACACAAGTGTTTTCAGCGTGCTTTGTCCTCACTCACGCGCATCCTAGGTAAACTTCCCAGGAGGTCACCCATCCTTGAAATTGCTCCAGGCCAAGCACGCTTAACTGTGGAGTTTTTTCGAGATGGGCTACCGAAATACAAGATGCACCTTGTTGATATAGGTAGTACCAATCAATTCATTTAAGCTCTCTTCAACTATGTAGTCTCATACCTACACAGTCTCAGAATCATCCCACTTGACCTTCCCCAGGCGGTGTGGGATTGCACAGCTTACCCGGTATTTCCCCTTACGGATCACGGGACTACTGACTGTCACAATCACCCCCCCTTACGGGGTCCGACGTCCTCGTCGACCACACTTCCGACTGGGTCAAGGCTCTGATACCATTTGTAACGTCCCCGCTTCAAGCCTCCATTGGGCCCTTACACCCACGGACTAATGGCTCTTATACACGAGTTCGTCACTTTGGTTGCTTTCTGGATTGATGACTGACCCTACAGATCAACACAAGTGTTTTCAGCGTGCTTTATCCTCACTCACACACATCCTAGGTAAACTTCCCAGGAGGTCACCCATCCTTGAAATTGCTCCAGGCCAAGCACGCTTAACTGTGGAGTTTTTTCGAGATGGGCTACCGAAAAACAAGATGCACCTTGTTGATATAGGTAGTACCAATCAATCCATTTAAGCTCTCTTCAACTATGTAATCTCATACCTACACAGTCTCAGAATCATCCCACTTGACCTTCCCCAGGCGGTGTGGGATTGCACAGCTTACCCGGTATTTCCCCTTACGGATCACGGGACTACTGACTGTCACAGATACCAAACTGTAACGCCCGTACTTTTATAAAAATACTAATTTTATTTACAAGCGTTAAATGCGGAAAATTATAATGTCGCATTTTTATTTAATACTTGAAAATGTTCACAACTGGCCAGTTTTCGTACCAAAGACATAATAATTAATAACTAAAATAATTGCGACATAAGTTTAATAACGTAAATAAATAAATAGAGCGCCCTAGATCGCCCGCAGTTATATGGCCCTCAGCGAGTTCACACACACAAGCGTCCAAAGTTCTACTCGCCACCGGCTTTCTAAACTTTCAGTTACCTTGGTCTGCACATGGTAATTTGATAAGGGTGAGCTACTAAACTCAGTAAGGAAATGTGTGTCAGGTAGTCACATAAACAAAAAAATAAAACTTAACTAAAAATGCACATGCTCATATATTGACAACTAGCAATACATAAACTTAATCACATCATTAGTAGCTAATAATTAGGTTCTAAGCTAAATCACATAAAATGATTACGCCCAAGTTCGACTTTGGCAAATAAACCCGAGCTATTGGACTAAATGGCGGAGGGCTGGGTTCAGTAAAATCGTACCCACTACTAAATGGCCCCCTATCTACCATATAGATCCAACAGTCAAGTATTTAACCATTATCTTCTCGGTCAAACCATGTCACATTATAATCTACCTAATTTAAATAATGGCAAACTACTATACATTATTTAAATAACAAAACAATCATAACTAAATAATGTGAATCTTATAAACACACTATTTACATACATACTTAAATAACATGAATCTTATAAACATATTATTTAAATATATATCCTTAGCAATGGCCATGCTCTAATACTGTAAACATACATAAATAACATGAATCTTATAAACATATTATTTAAATATATATTATACAGTACAATAAATAACATACAATAAAGAGTCAGGCAGAAGACCTTAGTTAACTTCTCTTTTACTATTCCCACTCTTTCTATGAATGTTATTACATACAGAAAACTTATGTTATCTACTTAATTTCCTTACCTCGAATGTGGAGTCCTAGCCTTGATTGCAATAAGAGTGATCCTTGAGAAACAATAATTTTCTTATGAAACCTAAATTTCATATTTATTAATTAGAACATATTACAATGGTATATATATACACGAGATCTTAATCTTGAATCTACAAACCCAAAATCATAGAGTGGTATACCTTATGAGATCTAGTTGAGCACTAAAACTTGAATGTAAAATGATGGTGATGGTGACGCCAATATGATGAAAGATATATATATGAGATGATTATGGTTGTGTATGGTTATGGGTTGAGGTAGTGTATGATGATATGATGTTTGTGGGGTAAGATTTTGGCTATAGATGAAACAAATGAGCACAAGAAAATGGAAGAACAAGATTTTGGAATGACAGGAACGAGAGGGAGAATGTTTGAGAGGTTTGGCTTCTTTGAGTGAGGAAAAAAAATAAGGAAATATGGATCTATTTATAAGCCTAGAACTTAACTATACCACACCTCACTAACCATGTCGTGGCCCTCTACTAACTCAAGTAATGATTTGAAAATAATTAAATAACCCACATAAAGCTCTAACCTCTCACCTTATAATCGGTCAACATAGTTTAAGGAAGAATCTCTCAAATACCAAGTCGAATGAACATTGAAACTAGGGGTGTTCATTGGATCACATCCAATGTTTTTAGGCCTATCCAGATCCGATCCAATCATATATTGGATGTTAGATTTTACCATCCGATCCGATCCAATTAATTTCATCATCCAATCGATCCAACATCCATTGGATGTTGGATTGGATCGGTTCTATCCATTGGATGTATTTCATATATATTTATTTATTTAATTTGGGTTTATCCAATATTTTAAACCTAATATTTTTTGGATCGGATTGGATCCATCCAATATTTTAGATCCAGTATGTATTGGATCAGACTGGATCCATCCAATCATAGAAAAAAAGAGTAAAACTTTAATGTTAATTTTCATATATACATATAAATTTGACGTATAACAATATAAAATCTAATTACTCATCCAAACTAAATGAAAATACTAATTAGTTCGATTGGATGTTGGATGTATTGGATTTTTAGACACCCCATCCACCATCAGATCCGATCCAATTGGATATTTAAAAATAACATCCAATCCGATCCGATCACAATTGGATATCCAATGTTTGGCGGTCGGTTGTAATTGGATCGGTCGGTTCTCATTGGATTGGATCGATTTATGCACACCCCTAATTGAAACTTAGTCTCAATATGTTGTTTGATTTAGAGAATTTTACTCCCACGTGTAGGCTTTAGCTTAGGCTTTATTTCATTTGGAATTTGAATAGCTTCAATAAGTATTCACGCACACGCACAAGACCCACTACTTCTATTTTTATTTTTATTTTTATTTAAAAAAAATGATACAACACTGCGTACCCATATATGGCTTCTTCTTATCAAGTTTGAGAATGTTGCATATTATATTATCTAACAACTAACTAAGTCCACCTTTCTCTCCATTGATACCACTTGAGCATGCTAATTTCATGCTCCCATTTTCTATTAATCCACGTGTAGTCTAAGCTTCATTTAAATTTGAAAACCTCTTATTAGTTTCCATGCATACACATGTCCAAGACACTCCACAAACTCTTAACTACCCTAAATAATCTTCCTTTTTACCACATGTATAATACTATGGATACTACTATTATTACTACTTTCTTATTACTTAATCAAGAATAAAACACATCATTCACTTAATTGTACCTAACACATATTAATAGGGGTGAAAATACCATTAACTTCATAATTTCTTAAGTCCTACACGTGGTAGACTAAACCTAAAAGTCCATAGTACATTAATTAAAAACATAATTCTCATAACTTAAAAAAAAATACCTTTTTTTTTTTCTAATGAGTTAATAATATATTTTATGAAATCACTATTTTCACATCGAGTTATCTAGACTAGAAAATAATAACCAAGTATTTTGGTTATTACAATCTACCTACCTTAAAGGAATTTCGTCCTCGAAATTTACTTACTTGAGAATAACTCGGGGTACTAATTCTGCATGTCCTTCTCCAACTCCCATGTCGCTTCTCTATCAGAACTATTACTCCACATGATTTTAACTAAGGGTATAGTCTTATTCCGTAAGACTTTTGTTCCTTTTTCTATCACGCGCACAGGGCGTGCCATATAACTCATGTCCTGCTGCAAGTTTAAGTTCTCGTATTTAAGCACATGTGTCGGATCAGGTACATACTTACGTAGCATGGAAATGTGGAAAACATTATGCGTTTCTGCTAATGTTGGCGGTAGGGCCAAACGGTAAGCTACCTGACCAACTCTGTCCAGTATCTCAAAAGGACCTATAAATCTTGGGCTTAACTTTCCCTTTTTTCCGAAACGCATAATCCCCTTCATAGGTGATACCCTCAAAAACACTAAGTCCCCTATGGAAAACTCAACCTCCCGTCTTTTCAGATCTGCATAACTTTTCTGTCTACTTTGGGCGGTGAGTATCCTTTGCCGTATCTTTTCAACTGCTTCTGAAGCTTCTCTTACTGCTTCAGGACCTAAATAGCTTCTTTCTCCAACTTCATCCCAGTGAAGCGGTGACCTGCATTTTCGTCCATACAACATCTCATATGGTGCCATACCGATTGTGGCTTGATAACTATTATTGTAGGAGAACTCCATTAGGGGTAAATACTTGCTCCACGAGCCAGTGAAGTCCAGTGCACACGCTCGAAGCATATCCTCGAGTATTTGGATGGTGCGTTTAGATTGTCCATCTGTTTGGGGATGAAATGCTGTACTTAATTTCAATCGCGTCCCCATTGCCTTATGTAGACTCTCCTAGAACTTGGACGTGAATACTGAACCTCTATCAGAGACTATCGTCTTTGGAGCTCCATGCAGCCTCAATATCTCTTGCACGTACAGGTCAGCATACTGCTCTGCGTTGTAAGTAGACTTTACTGGAACAAAGTGTGCTGACTTGGTGAGTCTGTCTACAATTACCCAAACTGAGTCGTGTTGCTTGGTTGTTCGGGGTAGTCCTGTCACAAAATCCATGGCTATATCTTCCCACTTCCATTCTGGGATTTCCAAGGGTTGCAACATCCCTGCTGGTCTCTGATGTTCAGCCTTAACTTGTTGACAAGTGAGACATCTAGCTACGAATTCAGCTACATCCTTCTTCATCCCTGGACACCAATACAAGGTTTTTAAATCATTGTACATTTTGGTTGACCCTGGATGCATTGAGTAGGGTGTAGTGTGTGCTTCCATCATGATCTTTCTTTTAAGCTCTATGTCATTGGCTACACACACTCTTCCCTTATACCTTAGCATGCCGTCTGTACCTTCGGAGAAATCCTCTGCCTCCTTCTCTGGCATGCCTGCTCTTTTCTTCTGTAAGAACTCATCAACAATCTGTGCATCTTTAAGTTCTTGTAGCAGCGTCGAGACAATGGTTAGGTTAGCTAGCTTTTGTGTAATGATCTCTATACCACTTCTTTGGAGTTCTCGTTGTAGTGGCATTTCCATTTGTGCCAGTATTGCCAAGCTGGCATAACTGTGTCTACTTAGCGCATCTGCTACTACGTTGGCCTTTCCCGGATGGTAGTGGATTTCACAATCATAGTCCTTAACAAGCTCTAGCCATCGCCTCTGCCTCATGTTGAGTTCCTTTTGCGTAAAGAAGTACTTCAGGCTCTTGTGATCGGTATAAATTTCACATTTCTCCCCGTAGAGATAGTGCCTCCATATTTTTAGCGCAAAAACTACTGCTGCCAACTCGAGATCGTGTGTTGGGTACCTCTGTTCATACTCCTTAAGTTGTCTTGAGGCATACGCTACTACTTTGTCATTTTGCATCAGCACGCATCCCAGCCCTTGTTTTGATGCATCGCAGTACACCACAAACTTATCCTTATTATTGGGAACACATAATACATGGGCTGTTATTAGTTTGTCCTTAAGTGTTTGGAAACTACCCTCACACTTTTCTGACCAGACAAACTTCTGCGTCTTTCGAGTCAAGTTGGTTAGAGGAGTTGCGATCTTGGAAAATCCTTCAACGAAACGTCTATAGTAACCAGCTAGACCCAAGAAGCTTCTTACTTCACTTGCAGTCTTAGGTGTTGGCCAGCTCTTGACCGCTTCGATCTTTGTAGGATCCACCTCGACTCCATCTTTGGAAACTATATGGCCTAGGAATGCCACCTTCTCTAACCAAAATTCACATTTCTTGAATTTGGCGTATAGTTGGTTCTCCTTAAGTCAGTTTAGAGTCATCCTCAGGTGCTCCTCATGTTCTTCCATAGTTTTGGAGTAGATAAGAATGTCATCAATGAATACAACAACAAACTTATCTAGGTACTCCTTGAACACCCTATTCATCATATCCATGAAGGCTGCTGGGGCATTAGTTAGTCCGAAAGACATTACCAAAAACTCATAGTGTCCATATCGTGTTCTGAATGCTGTCTTGGGTATGTCTTCCTTCCGGACCTTCAGTTGGTGATACCCAGATCTTAGATCTATCTTTGAGAACACAGCTGAGCCTTGTAATTGATCAAAGAGATCGTCAATCCTTGGCAGAGGGTACTTATTCTTGATGGTCACCTTATTGAGCTCACGGTAGTCCACGCACATCCTCATACTTCCATCTTTCTTCTTGACGAAGAGTACCGGCGCACCCCAAGGTGAGTAACTCGGTCTAATGAACCCTTTGTCTAAGAGCTCCTGTAGTTGTATTTTAAGCTCTTTTAACTCATTAGGTGCCATTCTGTATGGAGCCTTTGAAATTGGATTAGTCCCTGGGGCTAATTCGATGATGAACTCCACCTCTCTGTCTGGAGGTAGTCCTTGTAGATCTTCTGGAAAGACCTCTGGAAATTCACAGACTATGTGCACATTCTCCACATTTAGTTGCGTCTCTATTGCTCGATCCACTACGCTGGCCAAGAATGCCATGCATCCCGCCTTCATTAGCTGACTAGCTTTCAGGGAAGAGATTAATGGAGTCCTAAGGGCTAGCTTGTCGCCCTTGAAAATAAACCGATCCCCAGCCTTTGTTTCAAAAACGATCAGTTTCTTTCGGCAATTGATTGTCGCACCGTGACTAGTTAACCAATCCATCCCAAGTATAACATCATATTCCTTTATTCCCAGCTCTATTAGGTCGCCCGTGAATTCTTTGCTTTCGATTATGATAGGTACATCTCGCATTCTTCTTGTTGATAGCATGGTTTCTCCCGAGGGTAATTCCGTCACAATACCACATCTAAGTAGGTCACATGGCTTATCTATACTATCAATCAACCTAGTAGCTATATAAGAATGAGTAGCTCCAGAATCAAAGAGAACATTACAAGGCAATCCGTAAATAGAAACCTGACCTGAGACAACAGTGTTGCTTGTGGCCGCTTCTCCTCTGGTGAGAGCAAACACTCGAGCAGGAGCGACTTGGTTCTCCTTCTTTTGTCCCTTTGGGCAATTTTTCTTCAGATGGCCTGGCTGCCCGCAATTGTAGCACACCCCTGACTTCATCTTACACTCCCCAAGATGTTTCCTATTGCATGTGGGGCAAATTGGGAATTCTACATAGGACCTTTTCACCCCATTGTTGTTATTTTGGACCACTGCTTTCCCCTTTTTCTCACGATCATTACTGTGATTTCCCTCGTGTTTTCTCTTATTCTCTTGATTTCCTCCATTGTTTCTTCGGGCTTCCCACTTAGCAGCATTCTCCTTCTTTATATCATTTTCGAGCAACTCAGCTTCGAGAGCTTTTTCTAACACCTCAGCATAAACTGTGTTGGTCCCCACCATGATTTTCACATCTTTTTTAATCATGGGCCCATAACCCACAGGTCCCAGGATCGAAACCTGGCTCTGATACCATTTGTAACGTCCCCGCTTCAAGAACCTTTTGACCCGAAGGGCCTCAGTTGGTACAATCTCTTGTGCAAACTTTGCCAGACGGTCAAATTGCCTAGCATACTCCGTGACAGTGAGATTGTTCTGCCTTAGATTCATAAACTCATCTTCTTTTGCAGCCAGTATGGCGGCACTGTAGTACTTCCTGTTGAACACATCAACAAAGTCCAACCAGGTCATAGTTGTTATGTTGCGACTCTGTCTTACTACTTCCCACCAGATCCGTGCATCCTTTTTAAGTAGGCTGGCAGCACAGGATACTCTTTCCCTATCATTGAGGTCCATATATTCCAATATGGACTCCACTGAGCGCAACCATTCCTCAGCTTCAAGTGAGTCCGAGCTCCCATTGAATATTGGTGGTTGTTGTTTCCTGAATCGCTCGTACACAGGTTCAAAACGTTGTATTGGTTTTGGATTCACTGCAACTGGTTGAAGAGCTAGGTGTCTAACAGGTGGATTTTGATTCCGGCGTAACTCCTCATTCTGAGCTCGTAGCCTTGCAATTTCTTGAGTTAGCTCCTCACGTATACGAGCGTTTTCTCGGAGTATCTCAGCTTGAGCATTGGGAGGTGCTTGTTGTTGTTCGAGTGCTACTTCATCTACCGGTGCTACCGATGCTCCTTGTCTACCTCCCCTACCGCTTTGGCCTCCACGTCGGCCTCCGCGTCGACCATCACCTCGGCCTCCGCCCCTTGCGGGTGCTGGAGTTGCATCCACGTGGATGTTTCTATTACCGTTGATTCGAACTGATCTTCTTGGAGACATTATTTCCTAATGTTCCTTGTTTGTTTCTAAGAATCTCTAAAAGAAGATAAACTTAAATAAGATATCACTATTTTCAAAAAAAAAAAAAATGCTCATACTTACATAACTAGTTCACAAATAATTTCTATTTATTCAAAGATAAAATAAATAATCACATAAAACAATAAGACACATTTTTTTTTTATATGGTTACATAAAGAAAAATTTCTATGATTTTTTTTTCCAAGAGTCATATTGTAAAGCCCGCTTAGTTAATTTGGAAATTATCAGTTGATTGTGATTAATTATGAAATTATTTATAGCTATTTAAATAATTTATTATACTGTTATTTATGTTATTCAGTAGCTTGCATATTTTGCATTTCCGGTGTCCGGTATTTTGGAACTCGGCGTTTGGCTCAGTAGAAATCACAACTTAGTATGTTAGTAGTTTGGGGACGGGTTTTAGACATTGGGAATGTCGGGAATGGCCGGGAATTTAGAATTTCCCAAAAATACCCCTTTAGTATGATTTATGTGATTTTATGGTGGAGGGGCAAAATGGTCTTTTTTCCCCAATGACTTTTTGTCTTTTAGTGACTTTTTATTTGGAAATTAAATGTTTATTTTAATTGTTACTTGGCTGAAATGAATATTGCATGTAGTTTATTTCATTTCTCTTTTTATCAAAAAATCACTAAGTTTAGAAAAAAGAAAGAAAATTTCCAAAATTTCACTCAAAGCTCTCTCTCTTTTCCTCTCTCTCTCGGCTGTGCATGTGGGTGAAAAAGGGTGGATTTTTGCTTTGATTTTCTAGTGGATTCTCATCCAAAGCTAAGCATTCTTCAAGCTAGGTTAGCTTCTTTAGTTTTCTCTTGAATTTTGTTGAAAATATGATGATTCTTGCATGATTTTTAGTTGTTGTTGCTGCTGTGATTTTGTTGTTAATATATGTGGTTTAAAGCATGTTAATTGATGTTAATTGAGCTATGTTGAAAGCATTTTGGATAGATTGTTTAAAGCTTTGAGTTTTCTATGCAAAAATGTGATTTTTGGAGGAAAATATTGTGATTCTGTTTCTGTGTTGTTGCTGTAGTTTCTAATAGTTTTCAGAGGCTTATTCATGCATATTTGAGTAGAATTAACTAGGTTTGAATGCATGTTTGTGGGAATTGCTCAAGTTTGAGTTTAGAACTCAAAGCTTGAGCTTTAATGGCATTTTGTGTATCTGTGAATTCTGGGTTAGTTTGATGCCTTAGATTTGTTCTTTGGGGTATTTAGAGCAGGTCTGGAAGGTTTGGAACCAATTGGGTTTGATTTGGTTGAGTTAGGAATTTTTGAAAAATTCCTGCGAGGAACCGGAATTCTGGATGGGTGTCCAGTAATTCCCAGAACCGGAATTCCGGTTGGGCAACCGGTCTACCGGTTGGGGAATTTTCAGCAACCCTAGTTTTTCTCGTTTTTATGTTTTTAGGGGTATTGCCATGCTTTTTATCGATAGGGAAACTTTTAGTTCCTAGTTTAAGTCCCCGGGAAGTGATTTAGCGTGTCACTTATAGCGTTGTGATTTTTATGGTTTAGGAGCCAGTAATCCGCCGCTCAGCTTCAGTTCCAGTCAGGTTGACCGGCACACCTGAAATCGGAATCCAGGTAAGATTAGTATAACAGTATGCATATGTAGATTACATGTTTAGCGTGCATGTAGGAAGCCTATTAGATTACATTAGTTGTATGTTGGCTTCGAACCATCCAACCCTGTCACGTCGGTACAGGCTGGAGTATGACCAGCAGCCGGAGTATGACCGGTTTGACCGATCAGGCTGACACTTGGTTGGTGGTTCCGTGCTATTGACGTATCCCGTCGGTACAGGCTGGAGTATGACCAGCAGCCGGAGTATGACCGGTTCGACCGATCAGGAGGATATAGTAACACGTCGGTACAGGCTGGAGTATGACCAGCAGCCGGAGTATGACCGGTTCGACCGATCAGGTTGTTACGTGTCAATAGTACCGTCCCTATGAACGTTCAGAACTCAGTACCATGTTGGACATGGCAGTAGTGGCTCAGTACCATGTTGGAGATGGCAGTAGCGGGACCCAGTATCGTGTTGGACACGGCAGTTAGAATTATGTATGAGTATTATTATGCTTTTCTTACTGAGTCTGTCGACTCACAGTTTATGTTCATGTGTAGGTAAAGGCAAGGCTATAGCTGATGGACCGTGAGCGAGCTTATGAGATTGTACATGTCGAGGCGGTTAGGCCTGGAGCGTACGATCCTCGGGACAGCAAGGCTGAATTTTTGTAACTGGTCGTTAGACGACTTTTATTTTTATGTAATGGTTAAACAGTTAAACCTTTTTGTAAATGATTTTATAATCGGGATCCCGAGTCTTTTGTAATATGGTTTATAAGTTTAATTAAAAAGCAAAATTTTAATTAATCACGTTTTTCCATAAACCTCGTTGATTAGCAACGAGCTGCACAGTACGTTTAAAAATCACGTAATACGCCTAAGGTAGTTAGGGTGTTACAATTTGGTATCAGAGCCGCCAGGTTGTCTTCCGAAGAACGTCACGACATGTACAATCATCATCAACAGTTAGCTCGGTTCACGGTTCAGTAAGCCTTTATTGCTTTAGTAGTTTATTTTATTCAGTTATGAAAAAGAAAAGCCTGTTAGGAAGCATGTTAGTAGCCTGATAGTAGAATAGGCGCATGTTTCGTTTTTAATTTCCAAATTAAGCGGCATTAGTAAGCTCTCCTTGAATACGACCTGATATGCCAACTCTTGGTTTCGCAGGCGGTTCTAACTAGATGGACGCCAGGCGGACTACCAGGAGTCAGGGCAACTCCGTAGGGTCGAATCAAGGTCAGGGAGCTCAGTTTCCCCCACCTGCTAGGGGCCGAGGTAGAGGTCCCCGAGGCAGGGCTCGTGGCCGGGGTGATGAGAACCCGCCACAGGCTGCCCAGGCTCCCCCAGCCGATCAGGGAGCCCCGAATTGGGAGTTGCGGTTTGCGGAGATGCAAGCCCGGATCGAAGAACAAGACCTCGAGATTCAGAGGTTGAGACAGCAGGGTGCTCCTGCAGCCTCGTGCCCGTAGTTCCGCGGGCACCCGCCCGCCGCCTGTGCCGAGATAGTGGTGGCGGCCCATAGATTGGAACCATTGTATGAGCGGTTCCGGAAGCAAGCACCTCCGGTATTCCTGGGAGGTCCGGATGTAATGAAAGCCGAGCAGTGGCTGACGGTGATCACCAAGATACTGAATTTTATGGGTGTCACCGGTAACGACAGAGTGGTGTGCGCCACATTTCAGTTCCAGGAGGACGCCCTGGTATGGTGGGACATGGTGTCTCAGATCCATGACGTCACCACCATGACCTGGGAAAGGTTCCAGGAACTCTTTAATGCGAAATACTACAATGAGGCGGTCAGAAGCGCCAAGAGGAAAGAGTTCGTTCACCTGACCCAGCGGGAGAACATGAGCGTCACTGAGTATACTACTCAGTTTGATCGGTTGGCGAGGTTAGCCTCGGGAATTGTGCCGACCGATTTCAGCAAGAAGGAGAAGTATCTAGACGGGTTGAATCCCAAGATCAGGCATGACCTGATGATCACCACCGACGACAGCACCACCTATGCTCAGATGGTGGAGAAGGCACTGCGAGCTGAGGGCGCAGTGGGGTGTATGTCAGAATTCGCCAGTACTCCGGTGAGTGGCGGAGCTCCTACCCCTCCTGCATCAGGCTTTAGCAGGGGGAGTAGTGGTTCGGCCATTGATCAGAGGAAGAGAGCACCCACTGCTTCCGGTGGCTCGAGTCAGAACAAGAGGTTCCGGGGGAACCAGAACCGAGGGAGTCGTCCTGGTGGTAATGAGACCCGATTCTCCTATCCCGAGTGCACTAGCTGCACGAGGCACCATCGGGGCGAGTGCAAAGGTCAGGGATGCTTTCATTGTGGCATGCCCGGACACTTCAAGAGGGAATGTCCCCAGCTCCGACCAGAGGCACCGCGAGCTCCAGCGATACCCACTCCAGCCAGGGTGTTCGCTATCACGCAGGCTGATGCAGATGCCAGCCCATCAGTAGTCACAGGTCAGCTTTCTATTAACAACTCGCTATATTCAGTGCTGTTTGATTCTGGGGCTACACATTCTTATGTGGCGGCCAGAGTCTTTAGTAAATTGGGTAGACCCTATGATAGATATGAATCAGGGTTTGGAACCCTGTTACCTGGCGGAGAATTGGTTATCTCCAATAGGTGGATTAGGTCTATGCTGATCAGGATAGATGGTAGAGAGTTAAGCGTTGATCTGATAGAGATGAGCTTAGTCGAATTTGATATTATTTTAGGAATGGATTTCCTATCTAAATATTCGGCGAGCATTGACTGTAAAAGGAAGATGGTGGTCTTCCAACCGGAAAGTGAAGAACCGTTTGTATTTGTGGGTTCAGTTCAAGGATCTCGGATCCCGATGATCTCGGCTATGTCAGCGAGATAATTGTTGCACGACGGTTGCTTAGGGTTTCTGGCCGTGGTGGTGGACACCACTCGGCCAGATACCATTCGGCCAGAAGACATCAGAGTGGTTCGGGAATTTTTGGACGTTTTTCCCGAAGAACTTCCAGGGTTACCACCTCAGCGGGAGATTGATTTCGTGATTGACTTGGCACCAGGGGTGGATCCGGTTTCCAAAGCCCCGTATAGGATGGCTCCAGCTGAACTTAAGGAATTAAAGATTCAGCTCCAAGGGTTGCTTGACATAGGGTTCATTCGGCCCAGTGTATCACCCTGGGGAGCCCCGGTTTTGTTCGTCAAGAAGAAGGATGGATCTATGAGGATGTGCATCGACTACAGGGAGTTGAACAAGCTGACGGTGAAGAATAAATATCCATTACCTAGGATCGATGACTTGTTCGATCAGCTTCAGGGGAAGACGGTCTTTTCTAAGATTGATCTCCGTTCGGGTTATCATCAGTTGAGAATCCGAGAGGAGGACATTCCGAAGACGGCTTTCCGCACTAGGTATGGACATTACGAGTTTCTGGTTATGTCATTCGGACTAACCAATGCTCCTGCAACATTCATGGACCTGATGAATAGAGTATTCAAGGATTTCCTCGATATCTGTGTGATTGTGTTTATCGACGACATCCTCGTGTACTCTCAATCAGAAGAGGAGCATGAGTTACATCTTCAGATGGTACTGCAACGACTTCGAGAACATAAGCTTTACGCCAAGTTCAAGAAATGTGAGTTCTGGTTGTCTCAGGTGTCCTTCCTAGGGCACATTGTGAGTAAAGATGGGATCAAGGTGGATCCCGGGAAGATTGAATCCGTCAGGGATTGGCCGAGACCGAAGACAGTGACAGAGATCAGAAGCTTCTTAGGTTTAGCTGGGTACTACCGTAGGTTCGTGGAGGGGTTCTCCAAAATTTCAATGCCCCTAACCGAGCTTACAAAGAAAAATCAGAGATTTATTTGGTCAGATAAGTGCGAAGCTAGCTTTCAGGAGCTAAAGCAGAGGTTGATTACTGCTCCGATGCTAGCTTTGCCTTCGGACAAGGAGAAGTTTGTAGTTTACTGTGACGCATCCAAACAGGGTTTGGGGTGTGTATTGATGCAAGCCGATCGGGTCATCGCTTATGCCTCCCGTCAGTTAAAGGATTATGAACAGCGATACCCGACTCATGATTTAGAATTGGCCGCAGTGGTTTTTGCACTAAAAATTTGGCGGCATTACCTTTATGGGGAGAAGTGTGAGATCTATACCGACCATAAAAGTCTCAAGTATTTCTTTACTCAGAAAGATTTGAACATGAGACAAAGGCGTTGGTTGGAATTAGTGAAGGATTATGATTGTGAGATCCTCTATCATCCCGAAAAAGCCAATGTAGTGGCTGATGCCCTGAGCAGAAAGGGTCCCGGGCAAGTAGCTAATATGATTCAGATCTCACCTCAGCTAGCAGAGGATATGGTTAGATCCAGCATTGAGTTTGTGGTAGGTCAACTTCACAACTTGACGCTGCAATCTGATCTGTTGGAAAGAATGAAAGTCGCTCAGATGACAGATCCGGAGTTAGTGAAAATCCGAGATGAGGTGTTGGCGGGTCAAGCCAAGGACTTTTCAGTGTCAGATAGTGGGATGCTTTTATATAAAGCCAGGGTTTGTGTTCCGAACAGTGTGGAACTGAGAAATGAGATCTTTGAGGAGGCTCATTCTACCCCGTATTCTCTGCATCCCGGCACCACCAAGATGTACCAAGATTTGAAACCGTACTTCTGGTGGAGTGGTATGAAGAAGAATTTGGTAGAATTCGTATCGAGATGCCTCACATGTCAGCAGATTAAGGCTGAACATCAGAGACCAGCAGGGTTGTTGCAGCCTCTAACCCTACCAGAATGGAAATGGGAAGATATTACGATGGATTTTGTGGTCGGGTTACCTAGGACCACGGGTTTGTATGATTCCATCTGGGTAGTGGTGGACCGATTTACGAAATCTGCTCATTTTCTGCCGGTTAGAACAACATTTTCAGTGGATCAGTTGGCAGAGTTATATGTCAGAGAGATAGTAAGACTTCACGGGGTACCGAAGTCTATAGTTTCGGACAGGGATCCGAAATTCACCTCCAAATTTTGGCAAAGTTTGCAACGGGCAATGGGTACAAAGCTAAAATTTAGTACAGCATTCCATCCTCAGACAGATGGTCAGTCCGAAAGGACAATTCAGATATTGGAGGACATGTTGAGAGCCTGTGTTATGGACTTTGAAGGCTCATGGAGTAAGTATCTACCGTTGATAGAATTCTCTTACAACAACAGTTATCAGAGTACGATAGGGATGGCTCCCTATGAATTGTTGTACGGTAGGAAATGTAGATCCCCTATCCACTGGGATGAGACAGGGGAAAGGAAATACCTAGGTCCAGAGTCAGTTCAGCGGACCAATGAGGCGATAGAGAAGATAAAAGCTAGAATGCTTGCCTCACAGAGCAGACAGAAGAGTTACGCAGATCCGAAACGTAGGGATGTTGAGTTCCAAGTAGGGGAACATGTGTTTTTACGGGTATCTCCGATGAAGGGGATTAAACGTTTCGGGAAAAGAGGCAAGTTATGCCCTAGATTTACAGGACCTTTCGAGATTCTCGAGAAGATAGGTCAAGTGGCATATCGGTTAGCATTGCCTCCAGCCTTATCGACGATTCACAACGTATTCCATGTCTCAATGTTGAGAAAATACGTCTCAGACACCTCTCATATACTCAGTTATGAGAGTCTTCAGCTTCGACGGACATGACTTATGAAGAACAGCCAGTGCAGATCCTGGATAGAAAGGATAAAGTCCTTCAGAATAAGACCATAGCGTTGGTCAAGGTTCTCTGGAGAAACAGTAAGGTGGAAGAAGCCACCTGGGAGCTAGAGGCAGATATGAGAGCTCAATATCCAGAGTTATTCAGGTTAGATTTCGGGGACGAAATCCTTTTAAGGGGGGGATAGTTGTAAAGCCCGCTTAGTTAATTTGGAAATTATCAGTTGATTGTGATTAATTATGAAATTATTTATAGCTATTTAAATAATTTATTATACTGTTATTTATGTTATTCAGTAGCTTGCATATTTTGCATTTCCGGTGTCCGGTATTTTGGAACTCGGCGTTTGGCTCAGTAGAAATCACAACTTAGTATGTTAGTAGTTTGGGGACGGGTTTTAGACATTGGGAATGTCGGGAATGGCCGGGAATTTAGAATTTCCCAAAAATACCCCTTTAGTATGATTTATGTGATTTTATGGTGGAGGGGCAAAATGGTCTTTTTGCCCCAATGACTTTTTGTCTTTTAGTGACTTTTTATTTGGAAATTAAATGTTTATTTTAATTGTTACTTGGCTGAAATGAATATTGCATGTAGTTTATTTCATTTCTCTTTTTATCAAAAAATCACTAAGTTTAGAAAAAAGAAAGAAAATTTCCAAAATTTCACTCAAAGCTCTCTCTCTTTTCCTCTCTCTCTCTCTAAATTTGTGCATGTGGGTGAAAAAGGGTGGATTTTTGCTTTGATTTTCTAGTGGATTCTCATCCAAAGCTAAGCATTCTTCAAGCTAGGTTAGCTTCTTTAGTTTTCTCTTGAATTTTGTTGAAAATATGATGATTCTTGCATGATTTTTAGTTGTTGTTGCTGCTGTGATTTTGTTGTTAATATATGTGGTTTAAAACATGTTAATTGATGTTAATTGAGCTATGTTGAAAGCATGTTGGATAGATTGTTTAAAGCTTTGAGTTTTCTATGCAAAAATGTGATTTTTGGAGGAAAATATTGTGATTTTGTTTCTGTGTTGTTGCTGTAGTTTCTAATAGTTTTCAGAGGCTTATTCATGCATATTTGAGTAGAATTAACTAGGTTTGAATGCATGTTTGTGGGAATTGCTCAAGTTTGAGTTTAGAACTCAAAGCTTGAGCTTTAATGGCATTTTGTGTATCTGTGAATTCTGGGTTAGTTTGATGCCTTAGATTTGTTCTTTGGGGTATTTAGAGCAGGTCTGGAAGGTTTGGAACCAATTGGGTTTGATTTGGTTGAGTTAGGAATTTTTGAAAAATTCCTGCGAGGAACCGGAATTCCGGTTGTGCAACCGGAATTCCGGATGGGTGTCCAGTAATTCCCAGAACCGGAATTCCGGTTGGGCAACTGGTCTACCGGTTGGGGAATTTTCAGAAACCCTAGTTTTTCTCGTTTTTATGTTTTTAGGGGTATTGCCATGCTTTTTATCGATAGGAAAACTTTTAGTTCCTAGTTTAAGTCCCCGGGAAGTGATTTAGCGTGTCACTTATAGCGTTGTGATTTTTATGGTTTAGGAGCCGCAATCCGCCGTCGGCTTCGGGTCCTGGGCCAAAGTTGACGAGCACACCCGAAATCGGAATCCGGGTAAGATTAGTATAATCTTGTATGCATATGTAGATTACATGTTTAGCGTGCATGTAGGAAGCCTAGTAGATTACATTAGTTGTATGTTGGCTTCGAACCATCCAACCCTGTCACGTCGGTACGAGTGGAGTATGACCGAGCGGCGGAGTATGACCGGTTTGACCGATCAGGCTGACACTTGGTTGGTGGTTCCGTGCTATTGACGTATCCCGTCGGTACAGGCTGGAGTATGACCAGCAGCCGGAGTATGACCGGTTCGACCGATCAGGAGGATATAGTAACACGTCGGTACAGGCTGGAGTATGACCAGCAGCCGGAGTATGACCGGTTCGACCGATCAGGTTGTTACGTGTCAATAGTACCGTCCCTATGAACGTTCAGAACTCAGTACCATGTTGGACATGGCAGTAGTGGCTCAGTACCATGTTGGACATGGCAGTAGCGGGACCCAGTATCGTGTTGGACACGACAGTTAGAATTATGTATGAGTATTATTATGCTTTTCTTACTGAGTCTGTCGACTCACAGTTTACGTTCATGTGTAGGTAAAGGCAAGGCTATAGCTGATGGACCGTGAGCGAGCTTATGAGATTGTACATGTCGAGGCGGTTAGGCCTGGAGCGTACGATCCTCGGGACAGCAAGGCTGAATTTTTGTAACTGGTCGTTAGACGACTTTTATTTTTATGTAATGGTTAAACAGTTAAACCTTTTTGTAAATGATTTTATAATCGGGATCCCGAGTCTTTTGTAATATGGTTTATAAGTTTAATTAAAAAGCAAAATTTTAATTAATCACGTTTTTCCATAAACCTCGTTGATTAGCAACGAGCTGCACAGTACGTTTAAAAATCACGTAATACGCCTAAGGTAGTTAGGGTGTTACACATATGGTTCTATCTAACATCAAGTTCTAAAATTTCACCCAAAAATTTCATTTTAAACTAACTTCAAATATATTTATATGTATTAAAAAAAAAATATTTCATATGGGTAGTACCTAAACTTGGATTTTTTTTTTTTTGAAGTAAAATGCAAATTTAGAAATTACACAAATACACATAAAATGCAAGCATATATAATGAGACTTACTTGGTGGCAAGCGGAAACTTTTTGGCTGATGTGTGTAACTCGTGAGAACGTTCGGGACCGATATAACTGTGGCTCTGATACTGTAACGTCCCCGCTTCAAGCCTCCATTGGGCCCTTACACCCACGGACTAATGGCTCTTATACACGAGTTCGTCACTTTGGTTGCTTTCTGGATTGATGACTGACCCTACAGATCAACACAAGTGTTTTCAGCGTGCTTTGTCCTCACTCACACGCATCCTAGGTAAACTTCCCAGGAGGTCACCCATCCTTGAAATTGCTCCAGGCCAAGCACGCTTAACTGTGGAGTTTTTTCGAGATGGGCTACCGAAAAACAAGATGCACCTTGTTGATATAGGTAGTACCAATCAATCCATTTAAGCTCTCTTCAACTATGTAATCTCATACCTACACAGTCTCAGAATCATCCCACTTGACCTTCCCCAGGCGGTGTGGGATTGCACAGCTTACCCGGTATTTCCCCTTACGGATCACGGGACTACTGACTGTCACAGATACCAAACTGTAACGCCCGTACTTTTATAAAAATACTAATTTTATTTACAAGCGTTAAATGCGGAAAATTATAATGTCGCATTTTTATTTAATACTTGAAAATGTTCACAACTGGCCAGTTTTCGTACCAAAGACATAATAATTAATAACTAAAATAATTGCGACATAAGTTTAATAACGTAAATAAATAAATAGAGCGCCCTAGACCGCCCGCAGTTATATGGCCCTCAGCGAGTTCACACACACAAGCGTCCAAAGTTCTACTCGCCACCGGCTTTCTAAACTTTCAGTTACCTTGGTCTGCACATGGTAATTTGATAAGGGTGAGCTGCTAAACTCAGTAAGGAAATGTGTGTCAGGTAGTCACATAAACAAAAAAATAAAACTTAACTAAAAATGCACATGCTCATATATTGACAACTAGCAATACATAAACTTAATCACATCATTAGTAGCTAATAATTAGGTTCTAAGCTAAATCACATAAAATGATTACGCCCAAGTTCGACTTTGGCAAATAAACCCGAGCTATTGGACTAAATGGCGGAGGGCTGGGTTCAGTAAAATCGTACCCACTACTAAATGGCCCCCTATCTACCATATAGATCCAACAGTCAAGTATTTAACCATTATCTTCTCGGTCAAACCATGTCACATTATAATCTACCTAATTTAAATAATGGCAAACTACTATACATTATTTAAATAACAAAACAATCATAACTAAATAATGTGAATCTTATAAACACACTATTTACATACATACTTAAATAACATGAATCTTATAAACATATTATTTAAATATATATCCTTAGCAATGGCCATGCTCTAATACTGTAAACATACATAAATAACATGAATCTTATAAACATATTATTTAAATATATATTATACAGTACAATAAATAACATACAATAAAGAGTCAGGCAGAAGACCTTAGTTAACTTCTCTTTTACTATTCCCACTCTTTCTATGAATGTTATTACATACAGAAAACTTATGTTATCTACTTAATTTCCTTACCTCGAATGTGGAGTCCTAGCCTTGATTGCAATAAGAGTGATCCTTGAGAAACAATAATTTTCTTATGAAACCTAAATTTCATATTTATTAATTAGAACATATTACAATGGTATATATATACACGAGATCTTAATCTTGAATCTACAAACCCAAAATCATAGAGTGGTATACCTTATGAGATCTAGTTGAGCACTAAAACTTGAATGTAAAATGATGGTGATGGTGACGCCAATATGATGAAAGATATATATATATATGAGATGATTATGGTTGTGTATGGTTATGGGTTGAGGTAGTGTATGATGATATGATGTTTGTGGGGTAAGATTTTGGCTATAGATGAAACAAATGAGCACAAGAAAATGGAAGAACAAGATTTTGGAATGACAGGAACGAGAGGGAGAATGTTTGAGAGGTTTGGCTTCTTTGAGTGAGGAAAAAAAATAAGGAAATATGGATCTATTTATAAGCCTAGAACTTAACTATACCACACCTCACTAACCATGTCGTGGCCCTCTACTAACTCAAGTAATGATTTGAAAATAATTAAATAACCCACATAAAGCTCTAACCTCTCACCTTATAATCGGTCAACATAGTTTAAGGAAGAATCTCTCAAATACCAAGTCGAATGAACATTGAAACTTAGTCTCAATATGTTGTTTGATTTAGAGAATTTTACTCCCACGTGTAGGCTTTAGCTTAGGCTTTATTTCATTTGGAATTTGAATAGCTTCAATAAGTATTCACGCACACGCACAAGACCCACTACTTCTATTTTTATTTTTATTTTTATTTAAAAAAAATGATACAACACTGCGTACCCATATATGGCTTCTTCTTATCAAGTTTGAGAATGTTGCATATTATATTATCTAACAACTAACTAAGTCCACCTTTCTCTCCATTGATACCACTTGAGCATGCTAATTTCATGCTCCCATTTTCTATTAATCCACGTGTAGTCTAAGCTTCATTTAAATTTGAAAACCTCTTATTAGTTTCCATGCATACACATGTCCAAGACACTCCACAAACTCTTAACTACCCTAAATAATCTTCCTTTCTACCACATGTATAATACTATGGATACTACTATTATTACTACTTTCTTATTACTTAATCAAGAATAAAACACATCATTCACTTAATTGTACCTAACACATATTAATAGGGGTGCAAATACCATTAACTTCATAATTTCTTAAGTCCTACACGTGGTAGACTAAACCTAAAAGTCCATAGTACATTAATTAAAAACATAATTCTCATAACTTAAAAAAAAAATACCTTTTTTTTTCTAATGAGTTAATAATATATTTTATGAAATCACTATTTTCACATCGAGTTATCTAGACTAGAAAATAATAACCAAGTATTTTGGTTATTACAGGAGAAATTTGTCCGAACAGGAAAAAAGTGCGCTGACTTTGTAAGCCTGTCCACTACGATCCACACAGAGTCAAACTGTCTCATGGTTCTAGGCAAACCTACCACGAAGTCCATAGCAATATCTTCCCATTTCCACTCTGGTATGTTCAATGGCTGCAGTAACCCTGCAGGTTTCTGATGCTCAGCCTTAACGTGCTGACATGTAAGACATCTTGCAACATACTCAGCAATGTCATTCTTCATGCCTGGCCACCAGAACATGGCCTTTAGGTCTTGATACATTTTCGTTGACCCTGGATGAACTGAATTAGGAGTCGTACGAGACTCATTTATTATCTCTCCTTTGATACCATCATCCATAGGCACACAAACACGATTTCTGAATCGCAACATTCCCGTTTCATCCATTGAAAAATCACTAGTCTTTCCAGCCGAAACCCTATCTCGGGTTTTTACCAATTCTGGATCTTGCATGTGCACTTCTTTAATTCGCTCTAAAAGAGTAGATTGCAGAGTAATATTAGCTAACTGCCCTACAACCAACTCAATCATAGCTCGGTTCTATAAGAATATTTTTATTTAAGGAAATATATTTCTATTTAAAGAAATAAATTTCTATTTAAGGAAATAAATAAATAATTGATTTTCTGATAAATGAATATATTCATTGAATATGGACAAAATCAATTATGTAATATTCTATATATGGTCAGATTTCTATATTCATTACCTGATTTGATTTCCTGAATTAATTGTCAAAATATTCTGACAATTAATGTGGCGCAGATACTGATGGAGTATCTCACCTATAAATATAGGGTCTTGGTCCCCGAGCTCCTCACTCATTCTGTTCATAACAGCAAATTCCATCTAAAGAGAGTTAAGAGAGCGAGGAAGCCCGATTACCCACCTCAATCGGTTTCTTTTACAAATCAAGAGATCAAGCTTATGTGGGACTAAAGCTCAAAGATTCAATAGCTGGAGGTATTTCGATCCTTAAGTTATAGTACATATATGTTTTATTAATTCCGCACTTTATACATAATCATATATGTTACAGTTTATACATATAAATATCTAATAGTTGGTATCAGAGCGGATTATATATCTCTGCCTTGATTTTTTTTTTTGAGTTTCTTATATATATATATATACGGGGTTTTTCATTTATAATATAAATTATATATATTTTATATATATACCTTCATATTATGTAATCCCGATTATATATATTCGTACTCAATTTATTTTTATATATACTCCTTCATATTCAAGTTCATATATATATACTTTCATATATACATACATATATCCATATACATAAAAATTATTCATATATATATATACACCTTTCATATATATATATTTATATATTTATGTATGGTTATATATATATATTTTCATTATATATATTTTACATTGGATTGATAATTTTATGTGATATATATTGTATACGTATATATATAGACTTTTTCGTTCTTCATTAAAAAATATATATGTATATATTTTTGGTGTGTATTTCGAATCTTTATTGCAATATCACATTCATATAAAATTATAGAGTGATTTCGTGCATGAAAAAGATTTGAATAAATATCAAAATTTGGAAAAATTTTTGAAGAACACGTTTCGACCCAACTCTTTTTCATTGGAATTAAAATCGACTTTTTACGTGTTTTAGATGCATAAAACCCACATAGATCTCTTTTTTATTTGGATCATTTCGGGATTAAAAGCACGTAATTTGGTCGTCAAAATTCTCTTTTCTGATCGGGTTTGGGTCGGGTTCGTCGGACCCGCATGCAGAAAAACGGGTCAAATTTGACCCGGATGGAGGTTGAAGAAGCTGCCAAACGACGTGTCGTTTTCCACACTGTGAAAAATGACGTGTCGTTTTTTGTGAATTGTGGCAGCCGTCGTTGGTCGCAAACGACATGTCATTTCTGTCGTTCTGGACAGCTTCAGTCGTTAAAACGACGTGTCGTTTTTTCGCCCTTTGAAAAATGACGTGTCGTTTTTTCCGTGTGATCAGCCCTCCATGTTGAAAAATGACGTGTCGTTTTGCCCTTTTGTGAAAACGACATGTTGTTTATGGCAGTGTATTTTTCAAAAAAAAAAAAAAATTAAGAAAAATTTAAGAAAATTTCGAAATTTTATTATTTTGATTTATTTTGGAATTTTATTTTATTTCCTTATTTTTGTTGAATTAGTCAATTAAATTACATTTGTTTAAACTTTCCATTCTTATTTAACATATATCTTCATATATTATATGTTATTTAGTAATAAATTATTATGGAAAGTTTTTAATTTGGTAAATTAATTACATGCTTTATTTTTACATGTAATTACAATAATTGTGATATTTTAAGAATGTGAATATTTGATTATCTACAATTAAGTGCGCAATTATTATATTTATTTACCAATTAAGTAATTTACTTATTGATTTAATTGATAATCTGTCATTAAGTATATTCTTTGATTTTGCATTTAATTCATTTCATATAATTAATTGTACTAATTTGTATATTTACCTTATTTATACAAATTAATTATTATTGCAAATATTTAAGATATCATATGGTCATAAATGCATAATTAATTATATATTATGGAATTAAACACTTAATTTATTATCATACAATAATTGTATTAATTTGTATTTATTTGGCAAATTTATTTTTAATATAATTAATTTTGATTTGTATGATTTAAATGCTATACATAAATTTCTTTTATAGAGCTAGATATATTTAGAAATATTCAAACATTAAGATAGGTTGAATATTTTATATAGCACATTAAGTTTCATAAAATTATTCATAAAACTTCCTAAAATGAATAAAATATGAATAAAATGTAAGTAATTTTGTGATTTGACATAAGAAAACATGAACTTGGGACAAATGCTCATATCTAGAACGGTTTTTAATGATCTTCGGACGACCACACTAGGAGCACTAATCTCGGTGATTGTCTATTATGTTAATAACGAAATTACTTTTAGGTAGAGCCCAATACGTACCTAATGTCAAAGTGAAAATATAATTTTATATAATTAGGGAGTAGCCACATCATCCTTATTTGTATAAAATTATATATTAATTAAAAATTCACCTTAATAGACATAACTTGTAATTAATTATATAGGTATAATAATTTTACCCCACAGGGATTTTATTATATTTGTATAATTAATTAGGATAATATGTTAAATTAAATTCTCTTAATTTACCCCACACGGAGTTATGGGGATTTAATTTAATAGTGTTATCACAAATTTAATTAAAGATAGATAAAAAACCTTCATTTTCCTAAACTAATTGTTTAATTAAATCTATCATAAAGTTCATCTAATTTTATTAAATTTAAAATTTAGCCCTCAGACAATATTAGATTTAGTGAAATTTTAATCTTCAGTTTATACTTTGGTGTCTAGTGAACCACATAATTTTAAATAATTAGGCAGTAGCCACAGCATCCTTAATTATATAAAATTATATATATTAAGTGGATCAAGATCACATAATGGACATGAATTATGTGAACATAATAATCTTACCCTGTAGGGATTTTATTATATTTATATAATTAATATGTTAAATTAAATTCTCTTAATTTATCCCACAGGGAATTATGTAGATTTAATTTAATAATTTTATCATAAAGTATAAAATTTTGAAACATTTATAAATAATTAAGTGTTTCATACCTTTCATTGAGATAGAAATATTAAACTTTAAGTTTTCATTAATTGTGTAAATCTATCATAATCTACATCTAAATTTAATCTTATTAAATTAAAAATTTAGCCCACAGGCAGTTTTTGTTTAATAAGATTTCATATTTAAGCATGTTTATTCATTGGTAAAAATATGATTCATTTAAACCTCAAAACTTTATATGTAATTTTATTACATCACTATTCATAAATTTCTTCCATACCAGTAGAAATTTCTAAAATTTATTCTAATAACTTCATCTAAAATGTATAGTTTTTATTCTATAATTAAGAAAAATAAATCACACTTTATCATCACCAATAAATTTTAATTTATTGTGTATGAATTCATTCTAATATAGTTAATGTGATTATTAACGCATAATGGATTATTTTAGATTATTATTCCACATTCATAATTTCTTGCAAGGTTTACAAATAAACCTAAGAAAGTCAGTAACTGTGAGCAAATCTTATCCACTACAAGATAAGTTCTCACATTTAGAAGTATAAGGAACAAGCAATATAGTAGTGACTTTGTTTTAAAATTGGCAAAGACCTTTATGTTCCAAGATTCTATTGAAACTTTATTTAGACACATTTAGAGGTCTTTACTACAAAATGATGTCACTCATAAAGATATGCAAGTTCAATCTGACAATAAGAAATGTGTTATTAATAAGAATTCTTCTACATTATAGCACCAAAAATTATGGAACATATATCCATAAATAGAATAAATGTTAGTAAATGGTGGGGATATTCATCACACTTGATTTTACTAACTTTATTTAGAACTTGTGTGAAATTCATTAAGAATTTGTATTCCAACATGTCAAAATCAGTGCACATTAGAATTCTATCATATTAGAAATCATACAAGTCAATTAATTTTGAAGACATGAACTCAAATTTTACATCTCATTTTTAACGATTACTCACGTAAATTATTTTTCTACAAAAGTATAGATTTATATGTTTCAAAGACATTTAAATCTTAAGTAGAGAAATAGTGCATTTTGCATATTAAGATAGTGAGATCAAATATAAAATGGAGAATACTACATTAAAATTTGTGAGTATGGATAAACTCCCAGTCCATTTGTAAAGTTTCTTTAAAAGTATGGATTCATTGCCCAATACATATGCTTGGTACACCTAAATCATAGTGTGTGACAGATTTAAGAAACTAAGCATTTTTGGAAATGGGGTGGAGCCTACATAGCAAACTTTAAACCTTCCTAAATCTTTGTCTATTGATACTCTTCAATGGGGGTGTACATATCGAATTGTGTTCTAACCAAAGTTGTTTCTCAAACATATTTTGAGTTGTGATAAGGTTGAAAATCGACTTAATGACATGTACACATTTTATAAATACTCATATATAGTTAGAGTACAATTGTCAAAGAAAAGATCTAGGCCCAAAACCATAAATGAGCATATTTCTTTTGAAAAGCTATAAGGTTTAAGGGTTACATATTTTATTATCCATCTCACAACACTAGAACTGTGGAATTAAGAATTGACTTGATCAGTGGGAGTGATCAATCTAGGAACCTAGTTTCAGAGAAAGATCATTCATATTTTCTCAAACTTCCACCTCAAGTGTTAGATTAATTATGATTCACAACAACCCTTATGGTTAATGGTTATTGAGAATTCATAACTAACCATTAATAATCTACAAGTCATTGATAAAATTCTAATGAGTTATGTTATTTAGTAATTGCTAAAATAACATGCATATTGAACCATTTGCTCTTTTAAGAGTTTGTTGGTCCATCCTTAAGATGACTTATTAGAACAATAAGATCAATGTTTTCTAGTGATTACATTTTGTACAATAAGAGTTCAACTACAATATTAATTTGAGACACAAATTAAATTCTAGAATGATAAGGAATTGAAGTTGTAGTACAATATGCCATGAATGAAGAAATGAATATCTTAAAGAGCAATAAAGTTTATCTTTAGTAAAGTTGCCTAATAGGGTGGAGAACATTAATTAAGCATAGGTTTTTTCACCAATAATATTCATTAGGCAACATTGAGAAACATAAAGATATAAAAGAATATTCATTGCTAAGAAGTTCATTTTAAAATAAGAATCAATAATAAAGGAGATTTACATTCTCACTTGTTTTTATAAATGATTCTATTATAGACCTTGGCATTTGTTGTTGTTTCAATTCATTAATCAATTCCAAACAGTGAGCTAGAGGAGAAGGTATACAGATTTCCATAAAGATTTTCCTCTAATAGTGGTACAGTGAACTAGAGGAGAAGGTATACAGACTGCCATAAAGATTTTCCTCTAATAGTGGTGAACATATGCAAGCTTAAAGTGTCTACCTATAGATTAAAATAAACATCTCACAAATTGGTATTATATCATCATTTCCTTTAGGTTTGAAAAGAGTATTATGGAAATAATTATATACCAGAAGGTTAGTGGGAGTAATATTTGTTTTATACGTAGACAATATGTTACTTGCAAATGATGATAAAAGTTTCTATATAAGTTGAAATAATTCATATATCAAATTATTATTTTGAGATAAGGAATATAAATAATATATATAATTTTAATTAATTAGAGAGTAGCCACAACATCTCTGATTAAATAAAATTATATATTATTCATCTGATATAACTTTTATCTTTAAGTGTGATAAATTCAACTCAAACCAGCATCTGAAAAATGATCTGGAGTGAGAATAAATTAAGAACATTCATTTGCTTCTATTTTAGAAGCCTAATGTATGCCTAAGAGTCTGCATAAGACTTTGCATTACATTTGTTTCAGGATCGTTAAGTAGTATCAGAATAACTAAAGTTAAGACCTCTTTATTCTTCATACAAAGTGATGAGGTGTCTTTAAGATACTAAAATTATATTCATACATATTTTGTTAAGATGAATTGACCATCTAGAAATATAGTTAACCAATCAGATTCTAACGTACTTCACTGGTTGTATTGATTCACGTAAATTAATATTTTATTACAACCTTAAGATTACCAGTAAGATTATATTGTGGAGAATCTTGATTGTTATTTCCACTATAGAAGTCACATTCATTTATTGTTTTGAGGATACATCTCGTATGATGTATTATAGAGTTTCATAGTAGGCCTAGAGTTCAGAATTACAGTTTCATTAGGCCATGAAGAAAATTTTGCGATAAATTCAGTTACAATAATACTGGTCGAAGCTAGCATATCGACACTAAGTATTTAGTCATAAAAAGACGTGATAAGTGGTCATTAATCACGCAAACTGAATTGGGTGATCGCACATCCTTGACTAAAGGCATGCCGCAACACAAATTTAAGGATCATAAAGTAAATATGGGATTCAGTTAACCTATATGCAGTTTTTATATTTGTACAACCAAAAATTATTCAATGAAACTCTAATTTCGATATTTTCTCATATTTATGTGCACCTTAATTTCATCTGAGAAAATTATCGTAAGAGGACCTGAATAAACATAAGGGTTAGGGTTTATTCGCTTAAGTACATTGCCACATAAAGTACATTGTTATATAATAAATATATCGTAATACATGGAAGATAATACTTGACTTATAATGAGGACATGTCGCTATGATTCATATGTTTATTATATAATGAGGAACGTTTGTGTTTGAATGTTTTAGTCTAAATGCTGACCAAGTGGGAGAATATAAGAATATTTTTATTTAAGGAAATATATTTCTATTTAAAGAAATAAATTTCTATTTAAGGAAATAAATAAATAATTGATTTTCTGATAAATGAATATTTTATATTCATTGAATCTGGACAAAATCAATTATGTAATATTCTATATATGGTCAGATTTCTATATTCATTACCTGATTTGATTTCCTGAATTAATTGTCAAAATATTCTGACAATTAATGTGGCGCAGATACTGATGGAGTATCTCACCTATAAATATAGGGTCTCGGTCCCCGAGCTCCTCACTCATTCTGTTCATAACAGCAAATTCCATCTAAAGAGAGTTGAGAGAGCGAGGAAGCCCGATTACCCACCTCAATCGGTTTCTTTTACAAATCAAGCTTATGTGGGACTAAAGCTCAAAGATTCAATGGATTGGTATTTTGATCCTTAAGTTATAGTACATATATGTTTTATTAATTCCGCACTTTATACATAATCATATATGTTACAGTTTATACATATAAATATCTAACAGATATTCATTATGTAAAGACCGCATATGATTAATACTTTGGATTATTAAATAATTAGGGTTTATGTATGAGATTAAATTAATACTTATGAAATGTATATTTTAAAATATATTTAATATCATATATGTTTATTATGCTATTTTATGTAAATTATTCAATTTCAGTGTTGTGTTCGGAAGCTGTGGAAAGTGACGTCGGGCCTTTAGAGAGTCATATTTTATATGCTTAGAATGTTAATTTCGGGGTATTATTGTAGGTTTAATAGTATTGGTTATTAGTTGGGTTATTTTGTTAATTTAAAATACCTTAGGAGCCCTTTTATTTAAATCATTAGTAATTAGTTAGGTGGTAATTATTCCATTTATTCTTTTATTACACTTCAGCTTATGCTTTTAAGAATATTAATATTAAGAAAAGAGATTTTAATCTTTTATTTCTTGAGAAAATGAGAAAGTGCTAGAATAGAAAGAAGAACCTTCACTTTTTCTCAACCTTCCTCTCTCTCTCTCTCTCTCTCTCTCTCTCTCTCTCTCTCTCTCTCTCTCTCTCTCTCTCTCTCTCTCTCTCTCTCTCTCGATTTTCCTAGGCAGCAAGGGCTGTGAATTTTCAGTTTGCTATCGAGAATTCTAGTTGAGTTCTAAAGGTTCCGATCTAAGGTAATCCTTCTTAGCTTTCTCTTGTTGTTTTTCTTAAGACTAGGTTGAAGTTGATTATTGAATTGGGGGTTTTGGTGGCTGTTTGTTTAAGGATGATTTGAATATGTATTCTGAAGTTAGATTGTGTTGATTACTGCTGGTTTGTGATAAGCTAAGGGTTTATTTTGATATTTGAGTCATTTGGAGTTAAGAGCTCAAGTTGGAGCTCTAATGGCATGTATGGATTTTGGGTATGTTATTGAATCTTTTTACTTGGGATTGATTTATATTAGTGTGTACAGGTATTCTGGAAGTTATTGTAAAGTTTGGGATTAAATTGAGGTGTGGGGGTCGGATTTTTGGTTCCCAGTTCAGAACCGGAATTCCGGTTCCTGGGAGCCTGTGGCAACCGGTCGACCGGTTGGTCCCAGGAACCGGACTTCCGGTTGGGAACCGGTCTGCCGGTTGGGACTTTTTTCCCGAGCCCTAGTTTTTCTCATTTTTAAGTAATTTAGGGTATTGGCATCCTATTTATCGATAGGGTTAAGCTTAGTTTCTATTTTAAATCCCCGATAAGTGTTTTAGCGTGTCTCTCATCGAATTTTGAACATTATGGTTTAGGGCCCTGTAAAACGTCGAGTTGCGTTTCCACTCAGGCTGACCGGCACACTTGAGCACGGAACGAGGTAAGATAGCGTAAGAATATATATATGAATATATGCTTGTTTTAGTTGTTTGCACTACTAGCACTAATATGAATTAACCATTAGCTGGGTACAACAATCTTTGAAAAAAACCTCAACGAACCGACGATAATACCCAGCTAATCCTAGAAAGCTTCTAACCTCATTAGCTGATTTCGGTGTTGGCCAATCCCGAACAACTTCAATCTTGGCCGGATCCACCGTGATCCCATCTTTATCTACTATGTGCCCCAGAAATGAGACACGAGATAACCAGAATTCACACTTTTTGAATTTAGCATATAGCTTATGATCTCATAACCATTGCAAAACTGCTCTAAGTTGCAACTCATGCTCTTCTTCTGATTCAGCATACACCAAGATGTCATCGATAAACACGATCACACATCTATCTAGGTAATCCTTGAACACCCGATTCATATAATCCATATCAAATATAGTATGCAGCCTTGGCTCGTCATTCACCCTAATGGTAATCTTGCATTTTGAATATTCTAGATATGATCTGAAAGAGGATCCTTGACCTTGACGGCCACCTCAATTTCCCTGAAGCTTTTTAATACTCCTTGATGCTCCGGAAGCCTCAACCTTCCATTTGTGATCAGGGTTGTCACTGTCGGTCCCCTTATTGTGAATATTAAAACTTTTAAGTTATATATATTTCATCAAATATGTGAATGATATATATTATTTATTTACACATATTTTTACATTTTTTAATCTTTGTAAAATATTTTAAATAAAAAAAAAATCAATTTTTAATAAAGAAATCATATATATTTATACATAAATATATATATATATAAAAACACTAAAGAAAATGAGGTGACATCCTACTATATTTACTATTAAAAGAATTTTAGTAAATTTAGTTTATTTTATATATTTGTAGATGTTGAGAAATATGATTTCTTAGTAAAATTTATTATTATTATTATTTGTAAAAATCACATATGGATTAAGAACTACATAATTAATATATTTCTAAACTATAAATAAAATATTCTTACGTTAACTTCTGTTCGAAAATATATGGCCACAAAATGTGAGGCATCATCCTATTATTTATTATTTTTTTTAAATGGAGCATCCTATTATTTTAGGATTCTTTTTTCTTTATTATTTTTTTTTTCTTTTATATATTTTTTATAAATTTCTTTTTTAAGTGACGATTGATATACTTACTAAAAAAATTATGTACAACTATAAAGTATAAATAATGATATAATAGATCTAATTATGATTAAATTAACGAATATATAATCAATTTTTTATAGTAATTAATAATAATATCTTATAATAATTAAATGAATCAATAAGAAAATTAATGTGATAGAATAAAAATTTAAAAATTATTTTATTTAAATTTTAAAATAATTAAAAAATAACAAACGATCTGTTGGAATTATTTTACCAGGATCTTAGATCTACTCACAAGTATGTTTATTAACATCCTAAATAAGAACTTTCTAAAACGATAAATTAAACACATATAAAGTTTAAGAAACCTTACATTGGGTGCAGCGAAATAATATGACTCCTTCCGTTCAGATATCTAGCCCTTGATTTCTTTCTGTAGCAGAGCATTATCAATATCTGAACCTGGATCTCTTTCTCTGAATCTTTGACGCTGAAACTCCTTTGCTGATGATCTTTCTTCACGATCTTCCTCACTATGATTGAGGTATCACTTGATGTGTGTGGGCACTACTCTAATCACTAAGGATTTCGAAATATTGAAGAAGAAGAGAGGGAGTGGTCGACGGATAGGGAGAGAGAAGGCTCAGTTTTTCTGATTCAGAAAGTGTCAGAAGAAAAGTCTAATTTTCCTGAAGCCTTCACTATCTATTTATAGCATTCCACTAGAGTTAGATTTGAATTATATGGCATTAAAATAATGAAAATATCAGTTTAAATTTCCTACAAAAGTGGCAGGCCCTATACTAGAGGATTTGGGCCTCACTTTTTGCAATTTTGCAGTTTTATCTTTTCTGCATCTGATTTTTTCAAAAACGTCAATGTTCTAATTCAACCATTTAAATGCCAATTCTAACTATTTAATAACTATAAATAATTATTAAATAATATTGTCATTTATCATATTTATTAATTGAACCATACAAAGTATCATAATTAACAAATATGCCCCTAATAACTCTTTCTTTACAATTTCGCCCTTACTTAGTGAAAAATTCACAAATAGACATAGTCTAATTTGAGAATTATAATTGATTAATCAAAACAAATTACATGAGTCTTACAAGCAATATTATCTCAACTAGTGCGGGGACCATGGGTCTATATAACCGAGCTTCCAATAAGTAGATCAAGAATTTAGCACTAAAATTCACTAACTTATTAATTCTTCGTTGAATCCACGCATAGAACTTAGAATTGCACTCTCAGTATATAGAATGCTCTATATGTTCCACCATATAGACACATCATTAGTTATCCATTGTTATAATCCTAATGTGATCAATGATCCTCTATATGAATGATCTACACTGTAAAGGGATTATATTACCGTTACACCCTACAATGTATTTATTCCTTAAAACACTTGACCCCGTATAAATGATATTTCAGCTTATGTGAAATGAGTACTCCACCATTTATGTTCGTTTGGTCAAGCTCGAAGGAGATCATCCTTTGCTTACTATTCGCCAGATAGAAGCTATAGATTCCATGTTTATGCTAGCGCTCCCACTCAATTGCACTACCGTGTTCCTAAAATGTACGTATCACCCTGACCTAAAAGTAGGCTTAACTAACAAATCAAAGAACACGAATAGCCTCTCGAGATTGAGCCTAATCATATCAGGATTAAGATCATTTGATCTAGGATCAACTAGGCGATATTGACTTGAATAGATATTACGGTAAGTTTAATAAATCTAAGTCAAAGTTCAATATCGGTCCCTTCCGATGCATACTCCATGCATCCAATCTGAGCTTTACTTTAACCAATGCTCTGGAAAGAACATAGCACTTCTCCAAATGCAAGTAAACTCTGTTGTAGATTATCATATCAGTAAAACCCTGTGTCTGATAAATCTGGGAAACTTTATTCACATAGTCATGTTTACTTTCCAATGTGTTGACGGCACAATAAACAGGATCAAGTATGTGAAAAGGGTTTCAGATGAATTTATACATTATGTACATATAATCATGAAATAAATCATGTGAACCATGCAACATTAAATGTTATTTCGATCTATATTAATAAGTAAATACGATTATATTGAAATGAGTTTTATTTAGGGCATAAAACCCAACAAACTCCCACTTGCACTAATATAAAACAAAAAGTGCGTTTCAAATAATCTCAACACCTTGATATACAAATCAAGTGTAGTAGTAGTAAACTCCTCGTAATACGATCTGAAAGGTTGAATTAAACACAACCTTTTCTCCACCATTACTCTTCCTTAATCACAAAATCATTGATAATGTGAAATTCCTCTCTATATGTCTACTCTCTTGGGATACTGGATTCTATATCTTTGGCAACTACTTTTGGTTAATCAGGAAATTAACACTAGTAGTTTAAGGCAATTTGGAATGGTGCCAAAGATGTATAGAACTTTCCTTAGACTGAATAAGTACCTTTCTAGCAACTTTAACATTCAGTCCCTCTCTGGTAGACCTAGAGACTTCAGATAGGTTTTTACACTTCTCCAAAATCACTATTCCACCCCCAGAGTAACCACCATCTTATCAGAAAGATTTACTAGCACAAAGGCAAATTTTGAAATCTGATATGGTGTAGTCTAAGAGTTTTAAACACACCCTTATAGACTAACATATAGTTCCTCTTCTTAATCTTAAGATTTACTTGATTGTCTTCCAATGTTCTTCTCCTGGATTAATTTGATACCTACTCATTACTCCCACTCAACAGCAGGTGTCTGGTCTAAGGCATACTAAAGCATATCTGAGACCTCTCACTGTTGATATAAGAAATTCTTTCATGGCTTTATCTTTTCTGGAATAGTTGAGACTTTTCCTTAGATAAATAAAATATATGCCTAAGAAGTTGTGAAGCTTCTATAGATTGCCATTAGAAAGAAAATGCTTCAGCATCTTACTAAAGTAAGTTGCTTGCATTAGAGTAAGTAATTACAGGGTATACCACAAGCCATAGGTTTAGATAAACTCAAACCTATAATACTAGGAACAGGAAGTTCGTTAAGTCCATTGAATAGACTTATAAACGAAAATTTCCTTTTATGTCCTTGTAATTGAAAACTTTATGTTATTCCATGTGAATGGATTAAACCATAGTTCTATTGGCTTTTCTTCTTAGTTTCTTATCTTGACAATCCATTACTTGTTTAAACTCACAATGGATTTTAATCACTAGTGTCTCCCAAGTCATAAGAAGGTGAGTTCCTAGAAACTCTCCCACTACGACGAGGTACCGTGATTTATGTCTAAGAAAACTAAATGGTATTGATCTCTTCGGTTGTGACAAGACAACAGAGGCAGTGGGATCATCATATGTCAAATAAGATGATAGAACACTTTTGGAATCAAGAAAAATATCTCATTTATTTGCTACTTGTTTTCAGACTTAGTCATTATCCTAGAAAAGTAGTATTTGTTTGAACAAACACTTTCTTATCTATTGACTATGGGATAGTCAACCCCTAATCACTTAGAATAGCTAACAAACCATGGTTAACAGTTCTAGCTTTTCTTAAGATTTTGATTAGGTCATCCATGAATCTAGTAATGATTTACATTAAGTATACAACCATTACATCATTCTGAAATTGTATTACCATAGAAGGATTTAGGCAACGACTAGTAACTAATCATCAACATGCAACTCGAAATTTCTGGGGAGGTAAGTTTGGATATAATTCAAAAATCAATTTAATGATCTTTGAACTGCATATCTACTATTTCTCCACCCCTATCAGTTCGCAAGATCTTTAACCACTTACCTTAATAGTTTTAACCATTGCTAGAAATTTAAGAAATTTTTCAAACATTTCAAATTTCTTTGCATAAGGTATAATCTAGAGTTATCGTTACAACGAAAAACTCATATCCACCCCTGAATGTACATCCATCTGCGAATGAGATGAACTACTTTCAGTGGATATAGGCATATTAACTCTTTGCAGAGATTGATCTTGTCAAATCCACTATGAACAAGATACAAATACCATATATTAATAAAAAAATGTGGTTGAGTCTTTTGATGACTTAGGTTTATAAAAGAATTCTTAGAATAGTGCAAGTGGATCCTGGTCACAGAATACCTAACTCATATTCCATACAGTTTGAATCCATTAATAAAAGATGGATATTAAACACTTGAGAAAGTGTAACTGTATTGTATCTGGAATTAGAAATATAAGAAAATTTCTGTTTGGATTCTAAAATTAAAGTCAAAGACTTAAATTCAACCAAATATAATGAGTAATTCTTTCTTGGACCACCACTACTAAAACAAACTCTAAGTCAGATTTGCCCATACAAGTAGGAGATTTCTAAGATTGAGGATTTATATCAATTGGGAATAGAATTTCGGGATTATAATCATATGCGTCATATAAAATGACATGAAATGATTTATAGACCATTCATCCAATGATATGTTTTTAAAGCTAATTCGAAATAAATAAGCTAAGAGGAATTAGGATAATTTCGTTTAAAATAAGAATCCAACGATGCTTCGATTAGCGAAAGTCAAAGTAATCTTATTTATACAATCTTCTTGTTTCATATCGTAAAAATACTAGTCTAAGGTGTCATCAATTGATGAACAGCTAGATGTCGCTTATACAATATTTATCTTTCGAGATCTAACACTATTATGTATGTCTAATGGTGAAAATCCACTAGGGATTTATCTCATTAGATAAACAAGCCAAGTTACACCAACAATGAAGATTCGAAATTAAACTACAACTTAATAACAGAAAATGACATGGTTCAATATAAATTCATACACAATTCAGAAATTATAAGCACATAGCAAGTAGGAATGACAAGTGAAAATACTAAAACATACAATCCTAAATAATTTCCAAGGTTTTCAACAAACTGATATCAGTGTCCCGTTTAGGCGAGAGTCAAAGCTACCATTCATTGAATAGAGTTGTCAGCTCGTCTAAAATGTTAAACATTCTAGCAACCTTGTATTCAATCAAGATTGGAATTCCGCGTTGTCCCGTTTAGGCGAGAGTCAAGGCAATTCTATCTTATGAGCTTCCACCATTGTTTCGCAATTTGCAAGTCAAGTATGGTCGCCACCATTAGGGTGATCCATACCATACAAAACACTTACAAACTACTTATCATGCGAGGTTAAACGGTGCGAAATTGCTAATGAACGTTCCTCCATTAGGGAGGATTACTCACTAAAACAAACGCGGTGTAAAACCCACAATGGAGATCGAATGTCTTTTAATTAAAAGCTCATTATTTAAAAAGAGTTGTATTTTCTTTGATTCTCTTTATTTATTCTATTTATTTTAAATATATATTTATTTAATTAAAATTTCCAATTTAGAATGAAAAATTCTAAATATAAATTTTAATTTAATATTTATAAATTTTACTTAGATGGATATGAAATAATATGAATTATTTCCATCTTAGTAATAATTTCCAATAAATATTTAGAAAAATATTCAATTTAAGTTGTTACAAAATTAATTTAAATTAATTTACAACTCAAATTTTATTTTCTATAAATATATATTGCATTTCAAAAAATTAAAGTATTTAAGAATACAATTTTCGAAAAATGCATGTTAAAATAAAAAATAAATCTTGGAAAAATTATTCTAATTTAATGTTGGCCCAAAATTAATTAATAAAATTAATTTACAACAAAAAATATAATTTTCCTATTTAATTAAATATATAAGAAAAATTTCAAATATTTAAGTATGATGATGAAAATCAACTTAAATATTAATTTTCTATTTAATTAAATACACTAGAAAAATACTTCAAGCAAAATATCATCTATCTAGATTTTTCTTTGACTAATTAATTCAATTTCTAATAATATACTTTAATTCAATTATTTTAAATTAATCAATTAATGAAAAAATCATTGATTTAAGTTGATCCAAAATTAAAATAAATAATTTACAACTTTAATCTATTTTTCAAATAAAATTCGAAATTCCAGCATTTAAGAAATGCAATTTCGAAATTTGATTAATAAAATAAAGAAAAAATATATTTTGAAAATTATTTAAATTTAGTTGAAAAAATAAAATTCAACTAAAAATAATTTTCTATTTAATTAAATGTCATGAAAAGAAATATTTAAGTATGATGATAAAAATCAACTTAGATATTTAATTTTCAAATTAATTAAATTTATTAAATTCAAGAAATAAATAATTAAGTGTAGAGAAGGCTTAATTATTAGTCTCTAGTTTAATACTAGGAAAAATATACTTAAAATAAATTGTACCAAAATTAATTAATAAATAATTAATTTCACAATTTATAATATTTTCCTATTTAATATTAGAAATAATAAGTAGTCTAGAAATAACTATTTAGAAAATATCTTATTTGACTAAGTATCTTTTCCACAAAATTTGAAAAAATATCTAATTTAAGTTGTATTAGAAAAAATCTAGAACTTAAATATTTTTCAAATTTAAATTTAATTAAATATCAAAAATTAAGTTGTAACCACTTAATTTGAAAATATTCCATTTTAAGTTAATATTTGAAAAGATATTAACTTAAAAAATATCTTATTTTGAAATTCCTAATAACCAATGCCTAAAATTCCTCAACTTAATTTTGAAATTTGAAATTCAAAAGATATTCAGATTTAAGTTGGTTAGTTGTAGATAACTAAATATCAACTTAAATAAGAATATTTAATGAAAAATTTAAATTAAGTTCCAGAAAGAATCTAGATAGTTATAATTCTATATTTAATTAAATACAAGAAAATACATATAGTTTAGCTTAAAATAAAAAATTCTTTAAACTATAATTTTCTTAAATTAATTTCAAAATAAATGAAATTAATTATGTTACTAATCAATTTTATTAGGTTAAACTAGTGTAATTAACCTAGTACAGTTGTTCAAATCAGGCAAATGGGCCTTCACAATTGGGGTGGTTCATGTGAGGGGGTGCTGGGTTCAGTATGTCGTACCCACTTCTATGGCTCCCAACTCTCACACAAGGCCCAAAAGAGAGGAATTTAACCTTAATAAGAACAACTGTTATTAATTGAATAAGCCCAATAACTAAATGGGCCTAAATAAATTCTATCAAGAACTATGATAATTTATTTTAGCAACAACAACCTATATGTATCTATAATCAAATTAAACACATAGGCTCACACAGGCACACTTTGGATGGGTCCTATCATGTTGCTAGGTCATACACAGATGAAAGAAGATTGTAAATATACCTGTTACAAATTATTAACTTGACCAAGGGAGTCATCAGATCATTAGATCTGGCAAAAAGTAACCATGGCTATTTGCAATCAAGTAATAATAGGTTTTGAAAACTTACACACAAGCCAAAACACATACTCCTGCAACAAGGTTAGTTGGATAGTTGGATGTAGGATTTATTTAATTTTAAATTAAATATTTAATTTTAAAAATAATTAATTAAATAATAAAAAAAATTCGAAAATTTAAAAAAAAATTTAAAAAATTCGAAATTTTTTAAAAAATTTAAATTTAAAATTAAACCTACAATTTTTGAAAAATTAGGTTTCAACCAACCTAAATATCATTTCAAAAATTTGCTAACTACTTTTAAATTTTAAATGTTATTTTATAAATAAAAATTAAATAAAAAATTAGAAAAGATAAATAAATATCTTTTTCAAATTTTAAATGTAATTTAAATAAATAAAATAACAAAATTTAAAAAATTAGCAAAATATCTTATATCATTTAAAAATTACATGATTATAAATATCTTATTTTTAAATTTAAAATAAGATAAGATATAATCAAATTTTAAAATAAGATAGATTTTTAAGCAAGAAGATAGATACTAATTCTATTCAAATTCAAATTACACTAATATCTTGAATTAAATATAAAAAATATTAAATTAATTCAAAATAATAATTAGAATTGAATTAGGAATAGTAATAGTATAAATACAAAACTATACCAAAAATCGGAAGTTAATTCCATGAAAAAGCATGAAAAATCGAAGAAAAACGAAAAAATTGTGAACTGTACGGACAGATTTGCGATCGCAGGAAAATTTAAGCGCAGCCCTGATTTTTTCAAATCTTCAAAAATTCATAACTAATTCAAATAAAATCGAAATTGAGTTCTGTAAAAGGCTAACTTGCTTAATTTTTTCCATACTATCCAATAAAAATAATTCTAGAAACAAAATCGCAATTATTTTTCACGAAAATTTACAAACATCAATCAATCATCAAATAACACTCAATACAACATGATACCATCCAAAGAACATACAAACAATCGTTTTAAAGTCCAAATTTCTTGCAATTAAATCAATTACCATGGATCTGAGGCCAGTTACAAGTATGTTTATTAACATCCTAAATAAGAACTTTCTAAAACGATAAATTAAACACATATAAAGTTTAAGAAACCTTACATTGGGTGCAGCGGAATAATATGACTCCTTCCGTTCAGATATCTAGCCCTTGATTTCTTTCTGTAGCAGAGCATTATCAATATCAGAACTTGGATCTCTTTCTCTGAATCTTTGATGCTGAAACTCATTTGCTGATGATCTTTCTTCACGATCTTCCTCACTATGATTGAGGTATCACTTGATGTGTGTGGGCACTACTCTAATCACTAAGGATTTCGAAATATTGAAGAAGAAGAGAGGGAGTGGTCAGCCAGATAGGGAGAGAGAAGGCTCAGTTTTTCTGATTCAGAAAGTGTCAGAAGAAAAGTCTAATTTTCCTGAAGCCTTCACTATCTATTTATAGCATTCCACTAGAGTTAGATTTGAATTATATGGCATTAAAATAATGAAAATATCAGTTTAAATTTCCTACAAAAGTGGCAGGCCCTATACTAGAGGATTTGGGCCTCACTTTTTGCAATTTTGCAGTTTTATCTTTTCTGCATCTGATTTTTTCAAAAACGTCAATGTTCTAATTCAACCATTTAAATGCCAATTCTAACTATTTAATAACTATAAATAATTATTAAATAATATTGTCATTTATCATATTTATTAATTGAACCATACAAAGTATCATAATTAACAAATATGCCCCTAATAACTCTTTCTTTACAATTTCGCCCTTACTTAGTGAAAAATTCACAAATAGACATAGTCTAATTTGAGAATTATAATTGATTAATCAAAACCAATTACATGAGTCTTACAAGCAATATTATCTCAACTAGTGCGGGGACCATGGGTCTATATAACCGAGCTTCCAATAAGTAGATCAAGAATTTAGCACTAAAATTCACTAACTTATTAATTCTTCGTTGAATCCACGCATAGAACGTAGAATTGCACTCTCAGTATATAGAATGCTCTATATGTTCCACCATATAGACACATCATTAGTTATCCTAATGTGATCAATGATCCTCTATATGAATGATCTACACTGTAAAGGGATTATATTACCGTTACACCCTACAATGTATTTATTCCTTAAAACACTTGACCCCGTATAAATGATATTTCAGCTTATGTGAAATGAGTACTCCACCATTTATGTTCGTTTGGTCAAGCTCGAAGGAGATCATCCTTTGCTTACTATTCGCCAGATAGAAGCTATAGATTCCATGTTTATGCTAGCGCTCCCACTCAATTGCACTACCGTGTTCCTAAAATGTACGTATCACCCTGACCTAAAAGTAGGCTTAACTAACAAATCAAAGAACACGAATAGCCTCTCGAGATTGAGCCTAATCATATCAGGATTAAGATCATTTGATCTAGGATCAACTAGGCGATATTGACTTGAATAGATATTACGGTAAGTTTAATAAATCTAAGTCAAAGTTCAATATTGGTCCCTTCCGATGCATACTCCATGCATCCAATCTGAGCTTTACTTTAACCAATGCTCTGGAAAGAACATAGCACTTCTCCAAATGCAAGTAAACTCTGTTGTAGATTATCATATCAGTAAAACCCTGTGTCTGATAAATCTAGGAAACTTTATTCACATAGTCATGTTTACTTTCCAATGTGTTGACGGCACAATAAACAGGATCAAGTATGTGAAAAGGGTTTCAGATGAATTTATACATTATGTACATATAATCATGAAATAAATCATGTGAACCATGCAACATTAAATGTTATTTCTGATCTATATTAATAAGTAAATCTGATTATATTGAAATGAGTTTTATTTAGGGCATAAAACCCAACACGATCATGATTTACAATATTTTTACTCATTTAGTAAAAATATTTACAACTATTTATTAGTGTTGACTTCGCTTTTAGCCAACGACAATGAGTCTATTTTATAAGTGATAAACGATATATAGTAACAGATATATAATAAAGCAATAATAAGACACAAGAATTTTATAGAGGTTCAGCCCCGAGCAGTTCTGTAATAGCCTAATCCTCGTCAATTTATAAACCAATTCTATCGAAACAATTTCTTAATCTTGTGCTTACTAGGAATTCTTGTAAACGCTTGTTTGGGGTCGATTTATTAATGACTCTTTGTAAGACAAATGAAGACACGATCTGAAATTATTTGAAACTATAAAGCCATCATATTTTGCCTTATTTTATAAAAAATACCATTTTAAATGCATAATTTGAAAAGATAAAAGAATACTTGAAATACAATAAAGAGATTTAGAAATCAAAATGCAATAGAAAAAGATTCTTCATTTGTAAAACAAAATATGATAAGTAAATGTTTTTAAATAATACATTTTCACAGTGTTTAGATTTATCAACTGCTTAAATAAAACAAGGCACCATCAGCATTCTAGATCGTTTGCCCGTCCGTAGCCGCTCACAGTATACATATCAGAACTCACTCTGTTCACTATACGTACTTCCATGTCTATTACCTGTAGGAGGAAAGTAAGGGGTTGAGGTAAAAACTCAGTAAGAAAATATTTATCATACAATACCATATAATATCATGTTGGGTTTTATGCCCTAAATAAAACTCATTTCAATATAATCAGATTTACTTATTAATATAGATCAGAAATAACATTTAATGTTGCATGGTTCACATGATTTATTTCATGATTATATGTACATAATGTATAGATTCATCTGAAACCCTTTTCACATACTTGATCCTGTTTATTGTGCCGTCAACACATTGGAAAGTAAACATGACTATGTGAATAAAGTTTCCTAGATTTATCAGACATAGGGTTTTACTGATATGATAATCTACAACAAGAGTTTACTTGTATTTAGAGAAATACTATGTTCTTTCCAGAACATTGGTTAAAGTAAAGCTCAGGTTGGATGCATGGAGTATGCATCGGAAGGGAACGATATTGAACTTTGACTTAGATTTATTAAACTTACCGTAAAATCTATTCAAGTCAATATCGCCAAGTTGATCCTAGATCAAATGATCTTAATCCTGTTATGATTAGGCTCAATCTTGAAAGGCTATTCGTGTTCTTTGATTTGCTAGTTAAGCCTACTTTTAGGTCAGGGTGATACGTACATTTTGGGAACACGGTAGTGCAATTGAGTGGGAGCGCTAGCATAAACATGGAATCTATAGCTTCTATTTGGCGAATAGTAAGCAAAGGATGATCACCTTCGAGCTTGACCAAACGAAAAATAAATGGTGGAGATCTCATTTCACATAAGCTGAAATATTATTTATACGGGGTCAAGTGTTTTAAGGATAAAATACATAGTAGGGTGTTACGGTAATTTAATCCCTTTACTGTGTAGATCATTCATATAGAGGATAATTGATCACATTAGGATTATAAAAATGGATAACTAATGATGTGTCTATATGGTGGAACATATAGAGCATTCTATATACTGAGAGTGCAATTCTAAGTTCTATGCGTGGATTCAACGAAGAATTAATAAGTTAGTGAATTTTAGTAATAAATTCTTGATCTACTTATTGGAAGCTCGGTTATATAGACTCATGGTCCCCCCACTAGTTGAGATAATATTGCTTGTAAGACTCATGTAATTGGTTTTGATTAATCAATTATAATTCTCAAATTAGACTATGTCTATTTGTGAATTTTTCACTAAGTAAGGGCGAAATTGTAAAGAAAGAGTTTATAGGGGCATATTTATTAATTATGATACTTTGTATGGTTCAATTAATAAATATGATAAATGACAATATTATTTATAGTTATTAAATAGTTAGAATTGGCATTTAAATGGTTGAATTAGGAAATTGGCATTTTTGAGAAAATCAGATACAAAAGGTGTTAAAATTGCAAAATTGCAAAAAGCAAGGCCCAATCCACTAAGTGTATGGCCGGCCACCTTTGTGTGTATTTTAAGTTGATTTTTTCATTATTTTAATGCCGTATAATTCAAACCTAACCCTAGTGGAATGCTATAAATAGATAGTGAAGGCTTCAGGAAAATCAGACTTTTTCCTGAGACTTCTGAATCAGAAAAAACTGAGCCTTCTCTCTCCCTATCTTTAGCTGCCACTTATTCTTTCTCTTCCTTTGAATTTCGAACTACCTTAGTGTATGAGTAGTACCCACACACATCAAGTGGTACCTCAATCATAGTGAGGAAGATCGTGAAGAAATATCATCAGCAAAGGAGTTTCAACATCAAAGATTTAGAGAAAGAGATCTAGGTTCAGATATTGATAATGCTCTGCTACAGAAAGGAATCAAGGGCTAGATATCTGAACGGAAGGAGTCATATTATTCCGCTGCACCCAATGTAAGGTTTCTTAAACTTTATATGTGTTTATTTTATCGTTTTAGAAAGTTCTTATTTAGGATGTTAATAAACATACTTGTGAGTAGATCTAAGATCCTGGTAAAATAATTTCCAACAACTGGTATCAGAGCCATGGTAATTGATTTACTTGCAATTGGACTTTAAAACGATTGTTTGTATGTTTTTTGGATGGTATCATGTTGTATTGAGTGTTATTTGATGATTGATTGATGTTTGTAAATTTTCGTGAAAAATAATTACGATTCTGTTTCTGGCATTATTTTTATTGGATAGTATGGAAAAAATTAAGCAAGTTAGCCTTTTACAGAACTCAATTTCGATTTTATTTGAATTAGTTATGATTTTTTGAAGATTCAAAAAAATCGGGGCTGTGCTGAAATTTTCCTGCGATCGCGAAACTGTCCGTACAGTTCACAATTTTTTTGTTTTTCTTCAATTTTTCATGCTTTTTCATGGAATTAACTTCCGATTTTTGGTATAGTTTTGTATTTATACTATTACTATTCCTAATTCAATTCTAATTATCTTTTTGGATTAATTTAATATTTTTTAAATTTAATTCAAGATATTAGTGTAATTTGAATTTGAATAGAATTAATATCTATCTTCTTGCTTAAAAATCTATCTTATTTTAAAATTTGATTATATCTTATCTTATTTTAAATTTAAAAATAAGATATTTATAATCATGTAATTTTTAAATGATATAAGATATTTTGCTAATTTTTTAAATTTTGTTATTTTATTTATTTAAATTACATTTAAAATTTGAAAAAGATATTTATTTATCTTTTCTAATTTTTTATTTAATTTTTATTTATAAAATAACATTTAAAATTTAAAAGTAGTTAGCAAATTTTAGAAATGATATTTAGGTTAGTTGAAACCTAATTTTTCAAAAATTGTAGGTTTAATTTTAAATTTAAATTTTTTAAAAATTTCGAATTTTTCAAATTTAAATTTAAATTTTCGAATTTTTTTTATTATTTAATTAATTATTTTCGAAATTAAATATTTAATTTAAAATTAAATAAATCCTACATCCAACTATCCAGCTAACCTTGTTGCAGGAGTATGTGTTTTAGCTTGTTTGTAAGTTTTCAAAACCTATTATTACTTGATTGCAAATAGCCATGGTTACTTTTTGCCAGATCTAATGATCTGATGGCTCCCTTGGTCAAGTTAATAATTTGTAACAGGTATATTTACAATCTTCTTTCATCTGTGTATGACCTAGCAACATGATAGGACCCATCCAAAGTGTGCCTATGTGAGCCTATGTGTTTAATTTGATTATAGATACATATAGGTTGTTGTTGCTAAAATAAATTATCATAGTTCTTGATAGAATTTATTTAGGCCCATTTAGTTATTGGGCTTATTCAACTAATAACAGTTGTTCTTATTAAGGTTAAATTCCTCTCTTTTGGGCCTTGTGTGAGAGTTGGGAGCCATAGAAGTGGGTACGACATACTGAACCCAGCACCCCCTCACATGAACCACCCCAATTGTGAAGGCCCATTTGCCTGATTTGAACAACTGTACTAGGTTAATTACACTAGTTTAACCTAATAAAATTGATTAGCAACATAATTAATTTCATTTATTTTGAAATTAATTTAAGAAAATTATAGTTTAAAGAATTTTTTATTCTAAGCTAAACTATATGTATTTTCTTGTATTTAATTAAATATAGAATTATAACCATCTAGATTCTTTCTGGAACTTAATTTAAATTTTTCATTAAATATTCTTATTTAAGTTGATATTTAGTTATCTACAACTAACCAACTTAAGTAAATTGGCATTTTTGAGAAAATCAGATACAAAAGGTGTTAAAATTGCAAAATTGTAAAAAGCAAGGCCCAATCCACTAAGTGTATGGACGGCCACCTTTGTGTGTATTTTAAGTTGATTTTTTCATTATTTTAATGCCATATAATTCAAACCTAACCCTAGTGGAATGCTATAAATAGATAGTGAAGGCTTCAGGAAAATCAGACTTTTTCCTGAGACTTCTGAATCAGAAAAAACTGAGCCTTCTCTCTCCCTATCTTTAGCTGCCACTTCTTCTTTCTCTTCCTTTGAATTTTGAACTACCTTAGTGTATGAGTAGTGCCCACACACATCAAGTGATACCTCAATCATAGTGAGGAAGATCGTGAAGAAAGATCATCAGCAAAGGAGTTTCAGCATCAAAGATTCAGAGAAAGAGATCCAGGTTCAGATACTGATAATGCTCTGCTACAGAAAGGAATCAAGGGCTAGATATCTGAACGGAAGGAGTCATATTATTCCGCTGCACCCAATGTAAGGTTTCTTAAACTTTATATGTGTTTATTTTATCGTTTTAGAAAGTTCTTATTTAGGATGTTAATAAACATACTTGTGAGTAGATCTAAGATCCTGGTAAAATAATTTCCAACATATCACACATATCATTAATGTACTAACCAAGTTTTAGCAATATCATACACATTATTTTATAACCATAACCAAATAACGCTACACATGTAAACTTTTATCATATAGGTCCATACTATTTGTTCACACCGTACACATTTACAAAGATTATAACTTTAACATCATACTCATAACATAACCATATCAATATTATAAAATAAAAATATCATTACCATAACATTGACATATCATAACCATTACTTATATAACCCGGGCCTAACCTGGCCCTACAATATCTTGGGCCTGATCTGTCCATATAATAACCTAGGCCTATACAACCATACCATTATTATAGGATAGGGTATCTCTATATTTTAACAGTAACATCACTGTACCATATCCCACTATAACAATCTCATACACGACTCAGTATAATACAGGTAGGGTATCTCTACATTCAACGGCCTTACCCTGTATCATACCCCACCATAACAATCTCATACACGACTTAAAAAAATACAGGGTAGGGTATCTCTACATTCAACCGTCTTACCCCGTATCTACGTATCATACCCCACCATAGTCCCTCACTTTACCTGAGACGTTAGCATACAGCATACAACATAAAACATGCAACATACAAATACATCATACAACATATACAAGTCATAACAACCGTAATATATATCAATTCACATAATTCATATTGTCTCCAAAATCATACACTCTCAGTATCATATACACATTCATAATAATAAAGCATAAATTATAATCTAATACACAAAGCATTTTAATTTATACATATAAACACATTCAAAACTACTTTGAAAAACCGTGTTTTTGCAAATGTCAGTTGTATATAAGAAAATATAAAAACTGTACGCGTTTGCAGCAGCAGAAAGTAATTTTGCTACAGCAAAACTGAACAGGCAGAATATAAAACATTTGCAGAAAAATAAATAACTTGACACAAGAGATTTATACGTGGTATCAGTGTTCTCCCGAACACTCCTAGTCCACGGGGCCACGCCCAGAGAATGAAATCAATTAATAAAGTATCAAAATTACAAAGACAATTGACTTAAACAAGTTTAGACTCCCTCTAAAGTATTGCCGCAATCTTTTGTAATCCACTTTATGAATCTGACTTCTTAAAACACCTTCAAGCTCGAACTCCCTGCGTCTTTGAAGTGTGAGTGCTTACTTCCTCCCGAAGTAAGGCTTCAACAAGTCTTCTCCCGAAGACCAAGTGCTTACTTCCTCCCGAAGTAAGGCTTCAACAAGTCTTCTCCCGAAGACCAATCTCTTGTTCAGTCAAGTAGTTCTTCACAACCTCTAGGATAGAGTAAGAACAGAAATAGAACAACTAGAACCTAGATGAACAACTAGGCTCTCACAAAACAAAGAAAGACTTTCTTCTCTCAAAAGATAAATGTAGAAAATGAATAATGGAAGAGGTAATTCGAATGGTTGCTATCTAGGCTCTATTTATAGACCATAGAAACCAAAGAGGCAACCACAAGTTCGAATTAGCAGCTGTACAAAAACTTTCCAAAAGAAACACGATCTGCTACATCAGATTCGGATGCTGACGCAGCAGATCTGACCAGAAACGGGAAACTTGCTATAATCGGGTCCGATCCTCTATCAATGCTTGATTCCTGCCAAAAACAAATTAGATATTCTGATTGTATCAAGATACAATCGAAATCAATAAGGAAAAGGCAATAAACAAAGTTTCCCTAAAAAAGACAACTTTCCAAAAGAGAATTCCTTCTCTTTTGAGAAGTTTTCAACAAAGGAAAGTTCAGCTGAAAGTGCAACTTTCCAAACAAGGAAAATGGCAACTAAAAACCGAATTAACAAGGTAAGAAATCGAAAATGAATGCATAGCAATCTTACCATAAAAAGGAAAAATTATTTTGTCACCTAACTTGCCAAAAAAGGACTTTACAATCTCCCCCTTTGGCACTTTAGATGAACAAAATAATTTTTAACATAAAGTACCTGCAAGTTAAAGTTAGCAAGAGCAAATAACAACTCCCCCTGAGTAACACACTCGAAATTGTAAAACAACAAAACAGCATGCTAACTTTTAATCCAAATAAGTTCACAAGTACCAAACACAACTTCCCCTGGAAAAAGGGTCTAGAGTTGATAAAAACAAATTGAATGCTCATTAAAATGCACATTAATTAAGAAATATTTTGACAACTAAATTGCCAAAAACGGACCTAACAATCTCCCCCTTTGGCACTTTAGATAATCAAAATATTATTAATTAACAAACACCTACAAAACAAAGTTAGCAAAATAAACATAAAAACTCCCCCTGAGAAGCACAACATTAAACCAAAATAAATAGCTAACTTTGACCAAAGATGAACACAAACACAAACACAAACACACACCTCAACTCCCCCTAGACAGTTGAGTATACAATTAAAAACCCAATTACTCCCCCTTTTTGTTTATCTATAACGGCCAAAGACAAAAAGAAATGAAAATATAGAAGAATGTCCAACAAAAACAAAAAGAAAGAAAACTTATGCCCCATAAAGCTTGATCAATGAGGACAACTGCTTGGACATCTCTTGCTGAACCTCCTCCATGGCAGCAAGACGATTGGAGCAGCAAGAAGAGCATTTGAGGGGGCTTGTTTAGATTTCACCATTTTCCTTTTTGGGATGCCCTAGGTTCTTTGTTCTCACCATTTTGATCTGAAAGAGACAATGAACAGCAAACAAGCAAGAGAGACAAAGAAATAGAATCGGGTAGGTGGTGAGAGTGAATGACAAAAATTGGTTGAAATAAACATGGGAGAGTTTAGCAAAAAGGAAACCAATTTCAACATATTTGAGTCACCACCAGCCCACGATTAGAAAAGGAAACTACCCACTCCTTGCAACTTCTTTCCCATTTTTTTAAAAAAAAATAAATAAATAAAAGGAAACTAGAATTACCAACAATATTTCCAAAAATAAGTCAATCTTTCAAGATTAAAGACACATTACCATATAAAAGATCAATCTTTAAATGGAAACATATCAAAAATAAATCAACGAAGAATGAATGTTGATACTTACCATTTAGGCACAAGATTTCCTTAACCCATGAAGCAAGTCACACGCCTCCCTCTTTTTTTTTTTTTTAAATTAAACCCGAAAATAAAATGCAATGTGTACAATAAATATATGTGATTCGAATCAAGCAAAGAAATCGAATATCATTGACAATTGACAAAATAAAATACATGTTATGCTTTTAAGGAAAATAACTAATTAGTATCTCAGGAAATACTCATACTTAATTGATGTTGAGGAAAAAGATATGCATGTTACTAAAAATTGTGAACTAGGATTATCAATTTAATTTTAATAGAGGAGACTTACAGATTTGAACACACTTGTCAGAAATAAGTGTGTGCAGTGAAAATAGGATCATTGTCCTTGGCAAGATTTTTCATTTTCGCCTTTTTCAATTTGATCCCGCAACTGGATGCTCTCACACCATACTGAAGGTAGCCCTTTTCTATGGTAGTGCATCCTCATCATAGTTGCTAATTACAATGTTCCAGCTTACTCAACAGATGGCTTTCACACCTCAGTATAGATAGCTCTATTCCAGCAAGGGGCCTGACAAGACTGAAACAAAAATTGCTCAACTCTGTATAAGTACATTATTTAATCCTAGACACAAATAAAGAGTAACATGAACCTTTTAACACAACATCACAAAGTATGATAAGAATGAGATCCTAACTGATTATAATCCAAAAGCATAAACATGATTCTCAAAATACAATGATAGGAGATTAAAAGCTAGAGAAGAATCACATAACACTATTGTACAAAAATTATGAACATGATAAAATTAAATAATGCAAACTCCCAAAGACTTTCTGAGGGAGTCAAAGCGACTTGCATCTAGGGCCTTAGTAAAAATATCAGCTAATTGTTTTTCAGTATCAACATATTCTAATTGCAATGATTTATTTTCAACAAGTTCCCTGATAAAGTGATGTCTTATATCAATGTGCTTTGTTCTAGAATGTTGAACAGGATTTTTGGAAATATTTATGGCACTAGTATTATCACAAAAAATAGTCAAAACACCCAATTCAAACCCGGAATCAATCAACATTTGTTTCAACCACAATAGTTGAGTACAACAACTGCCAGCAGCTATGTACTCAGCTTCGGCAGTGGACAAGGAGATGGAATTCTGTTTCTTGCTATGCCAAGATACTAGATTATTCCCAAGAAAGAAACACCCTCCACTTGTGCTCTTTCGATCATCAACATTTCCTGCCCAATTTGCATCACTAAAACAAGCAAGATTTGAATTAGTATCTTTTGAGTACCAAATTCCATAATCATGGGTGCTATTAACATATCTAATAATCCTTTTTACAGCTGATACATGAGATTCCATAGCATTACTTTGATATCTAGCACACACTCCCATACTGTAACAGATATCAGGACGACTAGCAGTTAAATACAAAAGACTTCCAATCATGCTACGATAGAGTGTAGTGTCTACCTTTACTCCATTCTCATCTTTTGTTAATTTCAGTGTGGTGCTCATTGGAGTACTTACCTGCTTAGCCGATTCAAGGCCGAATTTCTTGACAAGGTTCTTAGCATACTTACTTTGAGATACAAATGTACCTCCTTCCATTTGTCTCACTTGAAGACCCAGAAAGAAATTAAGCTCACCAACCATGCTCATTTCAAATTCACTTTTCATTTGATCAACAAATACCTGCACTTCATGGTTAGATGTAGAACCAAAAACTATATCATCAACATAAATTTGAGCAATGATAAAATTAGATTTTATATGCTTGATGAAAAGAGTTTTATCCACACTACCTCTGTGATAGTCATGAGAAACTAAAAATTGAGTCAACCTTTCATACCAAGCTCGAGGAGCTTGTTTCAGACCATACAAAGCTTTTTCAAGCTTGTATACATGGTCTGGAAATTGAGGATCTTCGAATCCTTTTGGTTGCTCAACATAAACTTCCTTATTCAAAATACCATTTAGGAAGGCAGATTTCACATCCATTTGAAACAATTTAATATTCAAAATACAAGCAATACACAAAAGTAAACGAATTGATTCTAATCTTGCAACAGGAGCAAAAGTTTCATCAAAATCAATACCTTCTACCTGTGTGTACCCTTGTGCCACCAAACGAGCCTTGTTTCTCACAATTGTACCGAACTCATCACTTTTATTTTTAAATAACCACTTTGTTCCAATTACATTTATACCTTTTGGTCTTCGGACCAAAATCCATACCTTGTTGCGAATAAATTGGTTGAGTTCCTCTTGCATTGCATTGAGCCATTCCTCAAAGGTCATGGCTTCCTTCACATTTTTCGGTTCATATTGAGAAACAAAACAAAGAAAGCTGATTAAATTAACATACCTTCTGCGAGTTACCATGCTTTCTTCAGGATTTCCAAGAATGAGATCTTTTGGATGATTCAATTTGACTCTGGTGCTTTGTTCTTTCCGAATAGAATCGGTGATGATGTTTGGATGAGTCAAGATAGACGGTTACGGTTCTCCGCCTCGGTTGCGATGGCATTCGTCATTTGCAGCATCAGAAATGGGTTCTGCTGCATCAGGATCTGCTTTTGCTGCTTCTGGAGGAGCATCCATGAGACTATCTATCTTGGCTTCTGTGGAAAACTCTGAAAAATCTTTAAAGTCATCAACAACCACATTAGCTGATTCCAAAACAGTTTGAGTTCTCATGTTATAAACACGATAGGCTCTACTGTTTAAGGAATATCCAATAAACACACCAACATCACTTTTAGCATCAAATTTACCAATATGCTCACGATCTCTATAGACATAACACACACATCCAAAAACATGAAAATGACTTACATTGGGGCGCTTACCTTTCCAGATTTCATAAGATGTTTTTGAGGTACCTGGACGAATAAACACTCTGTTTATTATGTAGCAAGCTGTGTTAATAGCTTCAGCCCATAAGCGCTTTGTCAACTTCTTGCTATTTAACATCACTCTTGCCATTTCCTGCAATGTTCGATTCTTCCTCTCAACAACTCCATTTTGTTGAGGAGTTTTGGGAGCTGAAAATTCATGAGTTATACCTGTAGACTTGCAAAAATCATCATACACAGAATTTTCAAACTCCTTACCATGATCACTTCGAATTCAAACAATTTTCCCAATATTACAACCTTTCTCAACTCTTAATCTCAAACAAAGAGTTTTAAAGGCATCAAAAGTGTCAGATTTTTCTCTTAAGAAATCTACCCAAGTAAAATGAGAGAAATCATCAACACACACAAAGATATATCGTTTACCATTCAAACTTTCAACTTGGATTGGACCCATAAGATCCATGTGAAGCAATTCCAATACTTTTGAGGTATTGATATCAGACACAGGCTTGTGAGTGATTTTTAATTGCTTCCCAAGTTGACACGGTTCACACTTACCTTTACTTTCCTTACCAAGATTGGGAAGTCCTCGAACAATACCTGCGTTTGACAATTTTTTCAGGTTTTTAAAATTAATATGCCCAAGCTTGGCATGCCACAGATCTGTGGAGTTGTTGATAGCTGAATGACAAGTAAACACAGGGGTTAGAGTGTAACAGTTATCATTGGATCGAAATCCTTGCAAGATACATTCATTGTCATCATTCAGAACATAACAATGATCACTATCAAAAGAAACAGTAAACCCTTGATCACAAATTTTACTGATGCTAAGTAAATTAGCCCTTAGTCCTTCAACTAACATCACATTTTTCAGTCTAGGTAACCCTTCAAAATTTAGAGTTCCCATACCAACAACTTTTCCAGATAGGCCATTACCAAAAGTGACTTCTCCACATTGCATAGGCCGAATGTTAGTCAAAAAGTCCTTGTCACCTGTCATATGTCTAGAGCAACCACTGTCAAAATACCACATTTGAGATGCAGCAGTTTTATCAAAAAACCAGCTAGTTAATTCTTTTTCACCCATATTTGTTTCAAACATTTATGTTTCTTTTGAGATTTTTCTAAATTATCAAAATAATTTGTTTTAAACAGATTTTTCAACGTGAAACATTTAGGTCTGATATGTCCTTTTCTACCACAAAAATGACAAGTGGGAACAAATCTTTTTACCTGAGATCTTACTCTTTTCGATAATCCTGGAGATTTTGCAGCATCAGAAACTACTCTTGCTGCGACAGGCTGTGAAACTGTTACAGCAGACTTTGTAGCCTCAGAGTGATGCGTTGGAACACTGGATTTTACAAACTTCGGGACTCCAGAACTCTCCATTCCATTTGAACCAAGACCTGTGAAACCTCTTTGACCTGCATTCTGAGCTTTTTCAAAAATAGAAGATCCAGGGTTAAGCATTTGAACATTTTTCTTAAAATTTTCAAGTTCCTTCTTTAAGAGAGTAATTTTTTCATCTTTATCACAAACACTTGTCTCATACTCTTTTATTTTCAATTCACACATTTCAATTTGATGAGACAATTTTTTATTCAATTTATTCAACTCTCTATTTTCAGAAGCAACCTGAATCCATTTTTCATACATGACTTTGTATGATTCAGCAAGAGACTCTTCACAGATTTCAGACTCATCTGAATCTGATTCCTCTTGTTCGGTGGTATTATTCAGACATACCAATTTAGCTTTCACCTGTGAATCACACAACACATTAGTCATAACAGAGGTTAGGGCAACATTTTCAGCATTATCTTCATCACTTTCGGTTTCATCATCACTCCAAGTGACATTGAAACTTTTCTTATTCTTTTTCAAAGTGTTTGCACACTCAGCTTGAATATGCCCAAAACCTTCACATTCCCTGCACTGAATTCCCTTTTTATTAGAGACAGATGGTTTAATAAAAGTATTACCTTTTGAACCTTTCGAAATATTCTTTTTATTTCCCATCTTTTTCATATATTTCTGAAAATTCTTAGTTAATAAAGCAATCTCATCATCACATTCACTATCAGAATTTTCAATATCAGCAGCTTTCAAAGCAATACTTTTACCTTTATCAGCAATGGATTTGGGTTTGTCCTTTTGTTTAGTCTGTTGATTTAATTCAAAAGTACGTAAGGAACCCATCAATTCTTCCACCTTCATAGTGCTAAAATCTTTAGCTTCCTCCATTGCCAAAAGTTTAGTATCAAACCTTTCTGGAAGTACTCTAACAATTTTTCTCACAAGAACAGAATCATCAAGCTTTTCTCCAAGAGCAAAATATTCATTAGCAATGTCAGATAATTTTTCATAAAATTCAGTTAAAGTTTCATTATCAGACATTCTAAGCTCATCAAATTTAGTTTGAAGCATGATAAATCTAGATCTTTTCACATCAGAAGTTCCTTCAAACTGAGTTTGAAGGATCTCCCAAGCTTCCTTAGCAGAAACACAAGATGATATAAGTTTAATGTAACCCTCACCTACACCATTAAAGATAGCATGCAAGGCTTTGCTATTGTAGGCAGAAAGTTTATCATCTTCAATAGACCATTCCAGTTCAGATTTTATAGTAGTATTACCTGAAGAATCTGTCTCAACTGGAAGAGACCAACCTGAAAAAACCATTCTCCAAGCTTTCTCATCTTGAGATTTGATGAATGCTCTCATTCTAACTTTCCAATAAGGATAGTTAGAGTCATTAAGCAATGGTGGTCTAGAAATAGAACTTCCTTCTGCAAAAAATGACATTTTAACACAAAAACGTTATAGGACCACACTAAGAGTTTAGTGTCCCGCTCTGATACCAATTGAAAAACCGTGTTTTTGCAAATGTCAGTTGTATATAAGAAAATATAAAAACTGTACGCGTTTGCAGCAGCAGAAAGTAATTTTGCTACAGCAAAACTTAACAGGCGGAATACAAAATATTTGTAGAAAAATAAATAACTTGACACAAGAGATTTATACGTGGTATCAGTGTTCTCCCGAACAATCCTAGTCCACGGGGCCACGCCCAGAGAATGAAATCAATTAATAAAGTATCAAAATTACAAAGACAATTGACTTAAACAAGTTTAGACTCCCTCTAAAGTATTGCCGCAATCTTTTGTAATCCACTTTATGAATCTGACTTCTTAAAACACCTTCAAGCCCGAACTCCCTTCGTCTTTGAAGTGTGAGTGCTTACTTCCTCCCGAAGTAAGGCTTCAACAAGTCTTCTCCCAAAGACCAATCTCTTGTTCAGTCAAGTAGTTCTTCACAACCTCTAGGATAGAGTAAGAACAGAAATAGAACAACTAGAACCTAGATGAACAACTAGGCTCTCACAAAACAAAGAAAGACTCTCTTCTCTCAAAAGATAAATGTAGAAAATGAATAATGGAAGAGGTAATTCGAATGGTTGCTCTCTAGGCTCTATTTATAGACCATAGAAACCAAAGAGGCAACCACAAGTTCGAATTAGCAGCTGTACAAAAACTTTCCAAAAGAAACACGATCTGCTACATCAGATTCGGATGCTGACGCAGTAGATCTGACCAGAAACGGGAAACTTGCTATAATCGGGTCCGATCCTCTATCAATGCTTGATTCCTGCCAAAAACAGATTAGATATTCTGATTGTATCAAGATACAATCGAAATCAATAAGGAAAAGGCAATAAACAAAGTTTCCCTAAAAAAGACAACTTTCCAAAAGAGAATTCCTTCTCTTTTGAGAAGTTTTCAACAAAGGAAAGTTCAACTGAAAGTGCAACTTTCCAAACAAGGAAAATGGCAACTAAAAACCGAATTAACAAGGTAAGAAATCGAAAATGAATGCATAGCAATCTTACCATAAAAAGGAAAAATTATTTTGTCACCTAACTTGCCAAAAAAGTACTTTACATACTTAATTTTCTTACCTCAAATTCCGATGTTTAAGACCTTGTAATCCCGTCACTACTCCCTATAATAACACATAGGTCAAGACCCTAACATTAAAATTCTAACTCTTTCAATACAGCAGAAAGAATATTATTTTTGACCAACAACTAAATGAATTCAATAAAAGTTGCCTTCATAAAAATTATAGACGATTCAATTATCTTTCCAATGATATGCTGATTATTGAAAATAGATTAAAACTCTGAGAGTTATCATAGTTTTACTGAAACAATTTCTAAGAAAGAATATAGAGTAACGAATCAGAGGAGACATTGGAAATACAAAGTTTTGACATTGAAATATTCCAAATCAGAGAGTAATCTCTTCATAAAAGTTTTAGAAAATCAAATTTCTTTTTGAATGACACTAAAATCTTTAAAATTGGACTTATAACGTATGAGATATAGATATTTTACCGAAACAGTTTTTTAGAAATCCTGAAGCAAACAGATTTCAGACTATAGCAATTAAATGATGATTTTGACTTAGAATAATAAATAATTGGTGAATAGTTTCTTCATAAAACATTTAGAAAATCGAATTATCTTTTCAACAGTACCAGGATCGCTAGAATTAGATCAATGTTCAGGGAGATATTTAGGTTTTACTGAGACAACTTATATAGAAAATATGAAAAAAAAAAACGATTTACAACAAACAGCGTAGAAATACTAATTTTTGACATAGATAAATTCTGATTCAGTAAAAAATTTCTTCATAAGAATTATAGGAAATTCAATAAGCTTTCTATAGGCACCAATATTGTAAGAATCAAATGAGTATTTAAAAAGATATTACAGTTTTACTGAGACATGTTTCATTCTGAAAAAAATAAGAAAATGAGACCTACAAATATTCTCCTATTGTGATCAATAAATGAGTAAATGTAGAGTTTCTTGGATTAATAGACATGAGATGATGGTGATAAAAGATAAGAGTGAAGAGTGCTATAGATTTGGCTAAGGATGTAATGGAAAGATGACTTAAAAACTTTTAGGGTTAGTCTTGCTTAGATGGGTGGAAAGAATAGAACAATATAATTTTAGAGTTGATTGAAACCCATACTATACTGACTTTGACTCCTATTAGGTTTAGTTTTATGACTAATAATAATAATAATAACAATAACAATAATAATATGATAAATTATTAAATAAATAAATATCTAACTTTTAAATTTAAATTGTAAGCTCTCCATCTCGTAACTTTAGGGCTTAATTTTGACCTAAAAAAATTGTGAATTTTGATATAGCTATCTCTACAAAATTTATAGATATTTGAATTATCTTTCCAACGTCAGAGGAATCACCTCAATCGGAGTTATAAAACTGCAGATATGGTTGTTTTAGTAAAATAGTTTCTATACTTGTGAATTTCTCTAAACCTACGAATTTCTTAACATTAATTAAATAATAATGTTATTTAATACCACTTATAAAATTAATTAAATCTACTAAATATATTATAAAACCCTAATGGACTTTGCTTTAATTAAACAATTACTTAACTTGTGAAAATACCATAATATTTTATTTTCGTAGTTAAATCTATTACAACCAAGTCATTAACTCTATTACAACTAACAGTTCTTAGAACAATATATACTCTTATTGGTATAGAGCACTTGTATGTAACAAAGAATTATCAAGAGAAACACCAGACGAAGTAACCTGGTTCTGGTAGAACAACTTATCCAAAGTATTGTTAAAATAGCATAATAAAGAACTTTTTATAACAAAGCAAATATCAAAAGAGTTCACTGCAGTAAGTAAAGGCTTGGAGCAATAGATGATAGAATGGAGTATTGGAGCTACAGCTAGTAGTTGATGTTGTAGAATTACAATAATTATAATAGTCAAGAATAATGAAGTTTCAATCAACTACAGTTTCCATTACCAATAATCTTGTACCAGCTCAGCCTTCACCACGACACAAGAAAATGAACCCGAAAAGCACTATTACTTAATATAATTGCATTACATAAACTACTACGTTTAAGATCCCAAAATTAGTATAGTAGTAAAACTTTATGATATACAAATTAATGTGTAGATTTTTTCAAATGTTGTACAGCAGTTCAAAAAAAGAGCATTCTTACATTTCCTCCCCAGCCAAACAACATTTCTTATTACACAAACAAATCCAAAGGACCCAAATTTAGTCTCAACTCAACTCACAACATTGTTTGTCATATTCCTCTCACAAAACATTACTTGTCATTTTCCTCTCACAACATTGCTTGTCATTAGTACAAATTTACACCCATGTAGCAGATTCACAGTGAAAAAGAATCTGAAATTGTTAGCTAACAAATTCAATATGAATAAGACTTAGATGCCAATGTGTAGAGCTGGAGAAAAAAGAATTGAGACAAATAAAAATGATTTCTTATAATTGTCTAGCCACTAAATATTCAGAGCAAAATTTCCTAATTAAACAGATGGAAGCATCAAATCTTGGCTTGTAAAAACAAACCTACTGTTGTAAGACTGCAGAGCACATCCACCTATTCAAGACCAGGCCCCTTTTTTTTATCAACGTCCCAATAAGCCCTTCCTTAGAAATTAGAATCATTGATTCCAAGATTTAAAGCATATTAAGTTATTTTGTCCAAACACTCAAGTCTCTCCCTCAATATATTCTTTTAACCGGATGTCCCACATATATATAAATTCATAATAGAGTCTTGAACACTTTTTGGTTTAGTGTCCCTTCAATTAAGAAAAGAACACAGGCATTCAACTTTGATATCTATATAAGCATTTAGTCAATTATATTTTCTAGACAGAATTCAATGAGTACATAGTATATATATGAAATTCCTTTTCTTTATTAGTCAAAACCATTGTCCCCAAATTAGGGACTAAAGCACAAAACATACAACCTAATTAGGGTAGTTACTCTCTCTCGGTCCAAAACTGACTCAAATCCGATTCCAAATATAATAAATCCCCACAATGAGCTTACTCACAACCAATTTCTCCTAACCAGCTCACGATACTCACCAAACTCTTAGCCACCAACACAAAACAAATCAGGAACTAAAGCACAAAACACACAACCTAATTAGGATAGTCACTCTCTCTTGGGTCCAAAACTGACTCAAATCCAATTCCAAATATAATAAATCCCCACAATGAGCTTAACTCACAACCAATTCCACCTAACAAGCTCACAATACTCACCAAACTCTTACCCACCAACACTATCAACGTAACATCTAACTAAAGCTCTTTAGTGAACATACATTGGTAAAATAACACATAACCTAATTCGGATGGTCACTCTCTCTTGATCCAAAACTGACTCAAATCCGATTACAAACATAATGAACTCCACAATGAGATTAACAACCAATCCCTCCTAACAAGCTAACGATAGTCACCAAACTCTTAGCCACCAACACAACATCTAGCTAAATCCCTTTAGTGAACAAAAAAAATAGTACAATTCCTTAGTGCACAGCGCAAGATACTTGACAGACTAAAAATTCAGCTTTAATTTTGACTCAAACTATCTTTGAATAACAAGACCGCTAGACCAATAGTTCGAAGAAGTCACAGACGACACAAGCTTCCGGCTGAAGAGTATATTCAATACTAAGTTAGGATGCACGACTACTCTTTATCTTTAAGATTTTTGTATTTAGTTACTTTTTAACAATGACAATAAAATGTAAGCCATAGAGGACACAACCGAACCTATTATCAACAGAACAATTTTAACAGTATAATCTCTCTGAGCAGCAGTATCAAGGACCAAAAATGCCGACGAAAATAAAATGTCAACTTCAATTGTTTTGCTAGACCTGATTCAACTTCCTAACTACTACAGTGCATCCATTAGGCAATATAGGCATAACCTAACATGAATGGCCAGTAGTACTATGCACAAAAAAAGTATACAAAATTCTTTATTATAGAGAGCTGAAAGAAAACTTGCTTTGTTTCTTCAAGTCCTTCAAATATCTTCAATTCCCCTCCTTATTAAACCACTTCGGCTGTTATAAAAAAGAAAAATGAACAATCCTTAGCATAATATAAATTAAACATAATCAAATACATGGGAAAGATGATTGAAAAGGTACCTCGTGTTGTAGTTCAGTCCAGGTGGTAGATACACTAGTTCAGAACTACCATGGAACTCCGTAAGCAAAAGAGACGACCCTCTATAGCTGTTACACACTAAATGCTTAGGGGGAAAATCAACCACAGTAGCAGTCTTAGTAACAAAGTTATAGCAGAAAAAAACTCTAGGCAAAGTCGAGCTACAGACCAACATGCTAGATTCGTCTTTCCATGCTCCTAAAACTTGTAAAGTCCATGAGAAATCAAACAGCTCCCCCTCATGATAAATGTCAATGGGGTCATATTTTTTCCATTCAGTGATTTTTCCTTCACTGTTGTGGTTCGTACCATACCAAATTCTCAAAACTCCCCAGTGTGCTTTGACGAAACCTACATGGCCACCTAAATCCACCAGACGAAACTCCATAGGCGAGCATATTTTGCACTTTGCATCAATTGGAGTTTTTATGATTGAGAATTTTTCAAGCTTAACATCAAAGACGATGATGTGTTCAAGTGGTGCATACCAATAAAGGAATCCTTTCTCAAAAACAGGTTCGATAAAGAATTCTAAGTCATCTACGTCTATAACAGAGGGGTAGCGGAGGACTCTCCAAGTATCAGATCCTAAGGTCAAAATACTAGCGAGGTTCGCATGTTTAGTACGTTGAAGAAGAATAATTTTGAAAGTCTCATTACCTGATTCCCCGCAAACACCCAGTCCGAAGGATGACCTAACAATTCTTAGTGAAGGACTCGAAGGTGAAGGTGGCTGTTTGAGGAAAAGAACTTCCCCCTTCAGTGGATTGACTATGAAAGCTTGGGTAGAAGATGTCCGAGAGTAGCAAAGTAGTCCATTACAAAAAGAATATAAGGTGATCTCGTCTCCTTCCAATTCACCAAGCGATTTGAGATTAAAACCACATAACTTCCCTTCTTCATCCCTCCAATATATCTGTTCTCTTTCTCCAATAAATTTTGAAGAAATATAAAAATAACTATTTGTTTGAGGTTGAGCGATCGGAGGAATCGGCGGAGCAATCGGAGGAACTGGATCTTGAGCAGGAGGTCGAGGAATGGGAGGATTCTCAATTTCTTGTGGTGGAGCCGAGTAAAAAGAAGACAGCGGCGGAAGCGTGGAAATAGTCGCCGGAGCCGAGAAAGACGGCAGCGAAGAACACGCAACAGAGGAGAAGGTGAAAGACTCGGTGGAAGCAGAAGTCGGTGGAATGGGAACGAACGGAGTGGTTCCGGAGCCAATCGTCAAAGATCCGATGGCGGCGACTGAAGAAGAAGCAGTCGTAGTAACAGTCGCCGGAGCAGCGACGACGGTGGAAGAAAGAAAAGGAGATACTACGGTGTCAATGGAAGAAACTTCTGGAGTTGTTCTGGTAGGACTAGGAGGTGCCATGAGAGAGATGAAGATTAGGAATGAATGAAAATTGTGATCGATAGACTCAGAGAGCCAAGATTTATACAACAGAGTCATACACAATTCACGCATAAGAAACGATACAACTTCTTAAGAGATTCTGGAAGTTAGTTAGAAAACGGTACAAACCGGCTGTAACGGAATTCTAACTAACTTCGTAGTACATGACCCTGCACTGCCACGTGTTGTAGATGGTGTCAGACGCCGTCACCGCCGTGTGGAACAGCCTCTTACACCCAGATTTCCCTTTTGATTTCTCCACTGGGTCCATCGAAATCGAACAAGTTTTCGATGAACCTGGGAAATCCTGATTTAATGGACCATCTGCTATAATCAAACCTACAGAAAAGGTTATCAAAGTTGTCAACAACAACAAATTTCCACAACCCATTTTATCTCCTCTTTTCTCTCTTTCTATCTCTGAATCTGCTTCTCTCTCGATGTCTTTCTACTTATAAATAATAATAATAATAATAATAATAATAATAATAATAATATAGGGGTCCTTTGCAAAATGTCCCAAAATTATAATGCATTTTGCCAACTACCCTATTTTGAAAAGTATTTGATTGATTGGAGAAATTTTATTTACACTCTATTTTAATAATAATTTTTATTTTATATAAAATTTATATCTTTAATTATACTAACTCTTTTCTTTTAATTTATATTCTTAAAAAATATACTTATCAAACAAAATTAAATTGTATTTTAAATATTATGACAAAAAAATTAAAAATAAAAAATTATATAAAATTATCTTAATAAAATATACCTGAATTAAAAAAAATTATAAAAATAAAACCAAAATAAGTATTGAAATTAACATAAAATAATGCAAATAGAACTCCCTTTTGTTGTAATTTCAGCGGAAATAACCTTGAGGATTCAATCATAAAATCTGCAATGAACTCAAAACTTTGACAGTAAAATGAACATAAACCAATTAATCTCCACAATGAATCAAATCCGAAATCAAACAAAGAACAACACACGATTTTATCCTGGTTCCGGTCCTAGAGATCAATATGATCCCTGGCCATACTCCAGCTGAGAAACATCACCAATCTTCATTAATATGAGAATAAGAGAGAGCAACAGTACAATTACAATAACCAGAGCAATCACAGCTCAGATGGTACTCGACACACACCAGAGAAAACAGTCACGGTTTTCTCTCTATCAACCCGAGTACACCCCTTGTTCTTGACCCTCTTCAAGAACAGAACTCTCAGCTTAGAACCCTAAGCAGTTCCCTCTAATCCTCTCTCTTGTTCTCTCTCCGTCTTTCTTCTGTTCTCTATCTATCTCTCTTTTAGAAGTGAAAAGACTAGACTTATATATAGTTCCAACTCAAACAAGGATAGCACCAACTAACTAACTAACATAACCGAAAGTTAGTTAAGTTAGTTGGTTTAAATGAGTTGGATAATAAGTTGGTTTAGAGGATCAATTTCCACAAATTTCCACCTTGATTCTCTAAAGCAATTTATCAGAGTCTTTTCACTGAAGCCTTGATGATGTGATATCTCGAAATGTTCAGCAAGAACCAATGTTCAGCAAACTGAGACAATGCATCAGTTTACTGAATGTAAGAACCTTTGTTCCCATGTCAGCAGGGTTGTCACTTGTGTGCACCTTTTCCAATTCCAGAACCCTGTCCTCAATCTTCTCTCGAATCCAATACAATCTAATGTCAATGTGCTTGCTTTTCTCATGGTATACGGGATTCTTGCACAAGTGAATAGATGACAGACTATCCGAATAGACTGTCCCTTTGTCTTTGAGCAGTAGCAGCTCTTGCAGTATTCCTTGTAACCATATAGCTTCCTTGAAAGCTTCAGTGGTGGCCATGAATTCTGATTCAGTAGTTGACAGTGCCACCACTGGTTGTTGTTGTGACTTCCAACATATGCAGCTTTTGTTAACCATGAATACATAAGCAGTGGTAGATCTTCGATTGTCCCTGTTTGATGCATAATCTGCATCAACATAGCCTTCTAACCTCACATCAGATGTATCTTTCTGATAGATCAGACCATACTTGATTGTCCCTTTCAAGTATCTAATCAGCCACTTTACAGCATTCCAATGCTCTAACCCAGGGTTTGCCATAAACCTACTCAAAACACTTAGAGCATGTGCTATATCAGGTCTAGTACTGACCATGATATACATTAGACATCCAACAGCCATAGCATATGGTACACCTCTCATATTTTTCCTTTCAGTTTCAGTTTTAGGGCAGTACTCATTAGACAACTTGAAGTGCCCTGCAAGTGGAACTGCAGTGGCCTTAGATGAATCTAAGTTAAACTTCTTGATCACCTTCTCAATGTAGCTTCTTTGAGTTAGCACCATCTTTCCTTCTTGCTTATTCCTCATGACCTCAATCCCCAAAATTTTCTTGACTGCTCCCAAGTCCTTCATTTCAAATTCAGAGTTGAGTTTGTTCTTAATGACTTGTATTTCAGCCTTGTCTTTGCTGATGATCATCATATCATCAACATATAGTAATAGGTACACAGCCTTAGGTGTTCCTAGTTCCTTGTAGTAAAGACAAGAGTCAAAGTTTGACCTTGAAAAACCAATACTCTGAACAAATTGGTTAAACCTTTGATTCCATTGTCTAGGTGACTGTTTCAACCCATACAATGACCTTTTAAGCAGGCAAACCAAATCATTTTTGCCATTTTCCACCTGAAAACCAGGTGGTTGTTCCATGAATATCTCTTCATCCAGAAAACCATTTAAGAAGGCAGTTTTGACATCCAACTGCTCAACTTCCAAGTCATTGTGTGCAGCAATGGCTAACATCATTCTAATGGTCTTGTACTTCACAACTGGTGAGAAGATATCTGTGTAATCAACTCCCTCAACCTGTGTGAATCCCTTAGCTACCAATCTAGCTTTATATCTAGGTGGTTCACCCTCGGACATTCCTTCTTTCTCTTTGAACAACCATCTGCAGGAGACAACTTTCTTGTCTTTTGGTCTTGGCACCAGGATCCAAGTTCTATTCTTCTTCAAGGAATGCATCTCTTCTCCCATTGCAGCAAGCCATTTCTTCTTTGATTTGCATGCAATTGCTTCTTCATAGGTAGTTGGTTCAGGTTCACTCTCAGATTGTATCACAACCAGGGCATAGGCTATCAAATCAGCTTCAGCATACCTACTGGGAGGTCTAATATCTCTCCTTGACCTGTCTCTAGCCAATTGATAGTTGGTCAAATCTGGTTGATCATCTTGACTGGTTTCCACCTCACTCGTATCTATACCGGCCTCGGTTGTGTCCGCACTCGTGTTTCCACCTCAAGAGATGTCCTTGCTTCTGGTGTGTGGGGTAAATCAATGGAGACTTCAATCTTGTCAGTGTTGGTCTCCAACTCAGCAAGGTCATCCCTGTTAGTACCTGCAACGTCAGAACCTTTGCCTTCCTTGGCTATCAAGTGCATGAAATCATGCTCATTAAAGACTACATCCCTAGATATGATAATCTTAGGTTTTCCATTTTCAACATGACATAGTCTATATCCTTTAACACCCTTAGGATATCCCAGAAAGAAACATTTAATTGCTCTAGGTTCCAATTTGTCAAGTTTCTGGTGTGCATATGCAGTGCAGCCAAATATTTTCAAGTGATTCAGTTTAGGTGCAGTGCCATGCAATTTTTCATAGGGAGTTTTTAAATCAATCACTCTACTGGGACTCCTATTAATCAAATAACATGCAGTGATCAAAGCCTCTCCCCAGTAGATTTTATCTAAACCAGAACTAATCAACAAGCACCTGACCTTGTTCAACAAGGTTTTATTCATCCTCTCAGCAACACCATTTTGCTGAGGGGTGTGCTTAACAGTTCTATGCCTAACAATTCCAAATTCAGAACATAGCAAGCCAAATTCAGTATTAATGAACTCTAAACCATTATCTGTCCTAAGCACTTTCAATTTCCTTACATACTGATTTTCCACTTCAATTTTCCATTCTCTGAATTTCTCAAGACATTCATTTTTTGTTTTAAGTAAATAAACCCATACATGCCTACTGAAATCATCTACAATGGACAAGAAATAGTGTTTACCTGAGTGAGTTCCAACCTTGTGAGAACCCCATAAATCAGCATGAACATATTCTAGTGGTCTTTTAGAACAATGGTGGCCAGCCATGAATTTCAATCTGTGATGCTTTCCCAACACACATGCTTCACAGAAGGGTAGTGAGTTCGGTTTGAAATTGCCTAAGAGCCCTTGCTTGGTCAGTTCTTTGATCCCTTGCTCACTCATGTGACCCATCCTTTTATGCCACAGTTCCATCTCAGTTTCTTGGTGTTGCACAACACTAGCTTCACAAGCCATTACTGTATCTCCTTGCAGAATGTACAAACCATTCTTCTTTTCACCTTTCATGATAGTAAGAGACCCCTTTGCAATTCTCATATGACCATTGTTAGACTTGTAACTGAAGCCTTCATCCTCAAGAGTACCAAGTGATATCAAGTTCCTTCTAAGTTCTGGAATATGCCTTACTTCATGTAGCATTCGAATAGTACCATCAAAGTGCCTAATAGCAACCTTTCCAATGCCAATTACCCTACAAGAATTGTCATTTCCCATTAGTACAGTACCACAATTTACTTTCCTATAGTCAATAAAATTTTCAAGAATAGGACACATGTGGTATGTGCATCCAGAATCAAGAATCCATTCATTTGTGATTCTTTGATCTGAGACCATATACAAGTCACCATCAGATGAGCAACGATCTGCTTCTTCAACATTAGAAGCTGAATCATGCTTCATTTCTCTGTCTTCTTTGAGTTTGTTCTTGAACTCAATGCAGAACTTCTTGATGTGACCTACTTTCCCACAGAAATAACATTTTCTGTCCTTATGGTATTTTCCTCTTGATTTCGATCTTGATTGGGATCTCTGGTTGCCTTTGAAATGATCCTTTCTGTAGTGATCTCTGCCCCTATTGTTGTCCCTTCCTCTGGCCAAGTAAGCTTCATCTTTGACATTGTCTTTCTCCTTGGACATTTCTTGTTCTTTGGACTTCAAGGCTCCAAGAACATCATCAAGGGTGAGAGTATCTCTTCCATACTTGATCACAGCCTTTAATTCTTGGTATGCAGGTGGCAAAGATCTGAGAAGAATGACAGCTTGGCTTTCTTCATCAACAGTGTGCTTCAAGTTAGCCAACCCTATAATGATTTGGTTAAATACATCAAGGTTATCATCCAAAGACAAATGAGAAGACATTTTAAAACCATATAAAGATTCTAACAAATTAATCTTGTTAGTTAGAGAGGGTTTCATGTAAATCTCTTCAAGCTTGCTCCATAGTTCTCGAGCTGTCTTCATATTCTGAACCTTCCTTTTCACTGTATTGGACAAGTACATTATGATAGTGTAATATGCCAATTCCTCCATATCTTCAAGTTCTTCCTTCTGCAACTTGTTAGTGAGTTCTTCCTTGGGTTTCAATGCCTTAGCAACCTTTTGATGAACAAGAATTCCCTTCAAACTTTCTCTCCATAGGCCAAAGTCCCCTGTCCCATTGAACTTCTCAAGTTCAAATCTTGCTGATCCTGTCATAACTGGTTGCAGATGAGTCTTGATTGAATCTTGATTCTTGAATTCCTCAAATGGATCTTGAACCTAAGCTCTGATTTTGTTGTAATTTCAGCGGAAATAACCTTGAGGATTCAATCATAAAATCTGCAATGAACTCAAAACTTTGACAGTAAAATGAACATAAACCAATTAATCTCCACAATGAATCAAATCCGAAATCAAACAAAGAACAACACACGATTTTATCCTGGTTCCGGTCCTAGAGATCAATATGATCCCTGGCCATACTCCAGCTGAGAAACATCACCAATCTTCATTAATATGAGAATAAGAGAGAGCAACAGTACAATTACAATAACCAGAGCAATCACAGCTCAGATGGTACTCGACACACACCAGAGAAAACAGTCACAGTTTTCTCTCTATCAACCCGAGTACACCCCTTGTTCTTGACCCTCTTCAAGAACAGAACTCTCAGCTTAGAACCATAAGCAGTTCCCTCTAATCCTCTCTCTTGTTCTCTCTCCGTCTTTCTTCTGTTCTCTATCTATCTCTCTTTTAGAAGTGAAAAGACTAGACTTATATATAGTTCCAACTCAAACAAGGATAGCACCAACTAACTAACTAACATAACCGAAAGTTAGTTAAGTTAGTTGGTTTAAATGAGTTGGATAATAAGTTGGTTTAGAGGATCAACTTCCACACCTTTTGATTAAATGACATCTTCTTTTAATGAAAATTTCATATTTCTCTTATTACGCTCGAGACACTAAAAAATAATTTTTAAAAGAAAATCTATTTTTATCATCTTTGTTCTCTACTTTTTTCCTCCTCCTACCCATACCCCAACCAAAACTATTTTGCCAGTCACCGTCAGCGACCTCCACCGGCAACCACCGCCGGTGACCTGTCAAAGAAGGAGACGACCGACCACCACCACCCAAATTTAAAAATATCTTATTCAAAGTAAATTAATATAGATCTTTATTGTAAATGAATTTTTATGCATTTTTTTTTTAAAATTTAAAGTCTATTATTAATTTATTACTATTTTAGTGTATTATAATATTTATTTGTTGAGTTTTCGACAGCCTCTCTTATTTTTTTTAGCACGATTTTATTTTATTTTTAATATATAATCTAATTAATATAAATAATTTAAACTAACAAATGTCATCAAAAATATTATCATGAAGAAAAAAATGAAGACTCTTGGAAATAAATTTCAAATGGCTCACGATCAAGATCAATAAGTTAATTTCATAGTTTCTCCATAGGTTATTTAATAAGTTAATTTCAAACTGCCCCAAATTTTCAAAACAAAAATTGTTAATGTAAAATATAGATACTATGTTGATTTGAATATCCTAGTGTTGGTGTCTTTCAACGTGTAGATTGAAAAAACTATTAAATACGTTTATGCATATCTATTGTAACTATGTTTTGTGTAAAGAAAGCCTATGGCGCTTTCAAAATCGAGGCTTTCTTTTCCTAGCAGTGTATTTTGTGTCAGCAGGTACAACATTCCCTCTTCTTCTCATCTGTTCCTTCTTCTTCAGTATCCATTCCCTGCCCTTCTCTTTTTCCATTATTCTTTGCTTTTTTCTCGGCCTGTTCGTGTCAGAAACACATACCTGCACACCAAAAAAACTAATTCCATGCTAACATATCTAAAGAGAAGGCCTTAAATCACAAGAACAAAGATTGCACGAAGTTCTTGTTCTTGCAATGCATAGAGATACCTAGAGCAGAGCAAGTGATTACCGTTTGATCTTCTTCATCTCCACTACTATTGTCGCCTTTACGCTTTGGAACTGTTGGGCTACAAGTCAGAACAAGGTATTCTTTCTTTTTCTTGGAACTGTTTTAGAAATGATTTTTAGTCAAATTTAGCAGAAAATAAGCAAACAACAAATACTATTATGTTATTACATATTAACTTTTCTTACAATATTTAAGCTTGTGTACCTGTGGGGAAAATCAATAACCAAGCTACCAATGAATCCAGCTTCAAGCGCAGACTTAAATATTAACACTCGCTGCTCTACACTTTCAAAATACACTTGAAAGACTGCTCTTGCTCCCCTTGCGAAACATCTGTATAGAGATTTAAAGAATGCACTGGAAAAAGAATTTTAGACAAAGATTACAAAAAGTGAAGTAATTTACAAAATATCATTTATGATGAGAATGAGTCAAAGAGAAAGACCAACATACTCTAATCTTAGTTTTGGGTTGTGTGAGGATTTGTCAGCATTGCACAACCACTGTCACTCAACACACAATAGGAAAAATATTAAAATTATACATAAAAATAAGTTTAAAATTACTAGTATTAAATATAAAACTCAACCTATTGTCATATGAGAAAACAAATTTCAAAGCACCACATAAAATGATGCTAACACATTGAGTTAAGATTTGACAAGTCATACCAAGTAAATTGCCATTATAAAAGAAGAGAGGAGAAAGAAATAGTAAGATAATAGAAAGTAGACCTGAATAGCAGAGATACTTATGGCCCCATCAATAAGACCAGACCGAAACCCCAATCCCTGAAACAAGATCCAATCCAACACCTTCTCACTCTAAAAGTTGATAAAACAAAAACCCCATACAACAATACATGTTTTTTATATTGCACCACAAAATGGAAAATATGACAAGCCCAATAATGAGCATCATCTTAATTAGGGGAGAAGGAAGGGATTACCTGACCCATGTCAGCAAGTAATAAATCACCTTCAACCTCCCTCTCCAACGCAACATCTGTAATGTAGGATAAGATTATTAGAGAGAATGCATAATTAATAATATATAACTGAGAATATATGTTTCGACGTACTAAGCATTGAGTTAGAGATATCTAAACCGATCCACTCATGCCCATTCTCTGTTACTGTTTCTCCACTAAGTCCTGACCCGCAACCTGCAATAATTCAAATCAAACCCATATCATATATATATATATATATGTGTGTATGCTAATGTTTGTTTGAAAAGAAGAAGTGGTGATTTTAATTACCAATATCGAGAAGCAACCTGGGAAGTCCATCTTTGGGCAAGGCGAGAAGCTCGAGAGCCCTCTCGGTGAGCTCTGCTTGGATTTTGATGATTCGAGAAGAGGAGGTATACTTCCTAGCTTCTTTATCATTATAGAATATCTCCGGAGGCGCTTGGAATTCCGGCCGAGATGACATGTTTACCTATGATTATGATTATGATTATGAAGCCATTGATCAGTTGAGAAAGGAATTCATAAACTTAAAACAACTACAGATATTGATCATCAGAGAACAAACTCAGTAGATGTTGGAGAGTGATACCGCCGCTGTGTCGCCGAGAACAATGGAGATTGAGGCCGGAGCTGGAGTCGACGGTGATAATTTTTGAGAAAGAATAAAGTGATGTAGACAGTCTAGGGCTTCGTGAAAAGTAAATAATGCAATTAGAAAATCTTATATAGGTAACTAAAATAAATGAAAAAGACTAAAATAACCCTAAAATAAAAACCAATTTCATAAGTTACCATAAAATGTTTTTATTTTTCACTAAACCATTATGTGTGTGTGTGATTAAGTATGGAACAGAAATGATCATATAATATAAGAATACTAATTTCAACTAATTCTTTACTAAACAATCTATTTTAGTTGATAAAATAGAACAGAAATATATTAACAAATCATCAAAAATAATACCAATTAAACTATTAAGTAACCATTTTTTTATGTTCTACAAAAAAAAAAAAACACATATAGCAGGAACTATTAATTCTTCTATATGCATCAAAACAATAAAAGAGACAATATTTCTTTCAAACTACACCTACAAATTTGAGCACGTCACGAAAAATATCAAACTGGACCTATATTTTAAAAATATTAATACAGCAGAGCTTATATTTTTTTAGAACAATAATTTAAAAAGTATGAAAAAATTAAGTTTGAACTATCACTACACATAAATTTACAACCTTTTTTTTAGCAATGTGATTTACAGTACTAATTGAAACCGTTTGGTATGCAACACCGAAGTTGATTACACAGGCTAATTTGTCCAATTCAGTATTTGGGCATGTTAGAGTCTGGATAACTAATCCAGCTAACCTAATCTGTCTAGGATTATTTATCCAATTCAGCAAGGTGGGATAAATAATCTCGCAGGTGAGATTTTTTTTTTATCGTTTTTTTTTAATTTTAATTTTATTAATATATTTTATATTTAATAAGAATTTAAAGGAAATAATTATCACTCATTTTTTTTATCAAAAACTTATTCATTAAAATTAGTGAAAATGTATAATTTTGAAATATTATACATGAGTTTTTAAAATTTAGAATATTACTAATTAAACAATAGTTACTTAAATTGATTCTAAAAAAAATAACATGACAATAAAATTATATATTATTTTTAAATTACTAAAAAATTAATATTTATATTAAATTAGGAATTAAATTAATATTTAAGATAAATAATTTTATATTATTCAATTATTTTTATTTTACTATTTTAATTATTAGGTGATTTTACAATGCACCCCCTTAAAAGGGGTGTACTGATGCACCCTTGACTTGTTTCGGCATCCAGGAGAATTTTTAGTCTAATTTTTTTTCATATTCATGTATGTTATAGCTATTTAAGATAACCTACAAAATTTTGAGAAATTCAGAATAATTTACAATATAGAAAACAATGTTCAAACAGTCTATTTTACACGCGTATAAAATAAAATAGTCACGCGTGCAACACACTGTTTGAACGTAGTTTTCGGCGTGTTAAACTTTTCTAAATTTCTTAAAATTTTGCAGGATGTCTTAAATAACTATAACGTACATGTTAAGCAAAAATTTCACATTTAGAATATTAAAAATAAATGCAAAACACAATTTCACCTATGCTAAATTCATAGCATAAGAATTTATTAATTTAAGTTCGACCCATCCAAGATTATAAGAATAATCTCTTAATTACAATCCTTTCATATAAAGGAAATACTATTTGATTCCAATTACGATGATCTTAAATAATTAAAATAATTTGGGAAAAATTTGGGGTAAATTTGGGAAAAATTTGGGGTAAATTTAGAATTGCAGCTGAACTCAGTCTATTTAATTAACCGAGCTACCTACATACCTTCTTTGTGAAGGATCAAGCCACTTGTAATTCAGAATACGGTATTTTGGAATTTAGATATAAGGATTCCGGTAGATGACCACTTTTAGGAATCCTTTGCTATTTAAAAATTTAGGAAAATTCCTAGGTGGATGACCTTTTATGGAATTTTAAAATTTGTATTTTTATACCATTTTGTGGTATCGGCGACTGCACTTAGTCTTAGCAACTAAGTTGCCTACGTATCCTTTATAGGAATCAAGTCAAACGTAGTTCCAATAGCATTAAAAGATTTTGTATCTTCGATAACTTTGATATTTGAGGTAAATAACCTCGTTTGAGATTTTTGAGGTAGATGACCTCATTTGGGATTTGACGAGGTGAATGACCTCATTTCAGATTTTGAGGATTTGTGATTGTACCTAATCTTAGCAATTAGGTTGCCTACGTACCCAAAATGGGATCAAATCGAACGTAGTTCATAGAGTGTTAAAAGATTTTGTATCTTTGATAACTTTGTGGAGAATTAACTCACTTTCATATTTTGAGGTAAATGACCTCATTTGGGATTTTTGAGGTAGATGACCTCATTTGAATTTTGGTGAGGTGAATGACCTCTTTGAGAATTTTAGAAATTGCAATTGTACCTAATTTTAGCAATTAGATTGCCTACGTATCCTTTTGAAAGGAATCAAATCGAACGTAGTTCATACAATCTTTGTGAAAGTTAATTCACTTTGCCATTTTGAGGTGAATGACCTCATTTAGCATTTTGAGATAAGAGAACGTCACTAGAGATTTTTTGAGGTAAAAGACCTCATTTGAGAATTTTGAGGTGAATGACCTCATTTGGGATTTGATGAGGTTACTGACCTCATTTGGAATTTAGAGGATTTGTGATTGTACCTAATCTTAGCAATTAGGTTGCCTACGTACCCAAAATGGGATCAAATCGAACGTAGTTCATAGTTTCTTCTTGTATCTTGTGATCATGTATTCTTTGGAGACATGGAGTTCATTTTAAAAGAAAACTCATTTTTAATCTCACACCAATAAATTTAGAGACCTCTTGAATTACAATTCTATTGTGATGAGAATTGTAAAATAATTCATACTTACTTGACTTGGTGTCTTTAACTATGAAAGTAATTTGAATAGTGGCAGTTGAGATAAATTTGTTTTGACAAAGATATGTATTATTTTGCCATATCTTGTCATATATTTGATACTGGAAACTTGCTTTCAATTTCTCTTTCATTAAATTAATTGTACATTTTTTTTGGTTCACAGTACACCTTAATTTTTCTTAGCCACAGTAAATAGTACAATACTAATATATATATACAAATAAGTATATATATAGTATGTGTAGGTTAGTCTCAAATTCAGTATCATAATTTTCACACATATTTATACAAATATCTATAGGGCCCGTTTGGTACGCAGGATTGGACTGGGTTGGACTGAAAAGGATTGGACTGGACTGGACAAGATTGGATTATGCTGAAAGTAATCTTGTGTTTGGTTTAAGAATGGACTGGACTATTTTATTTATTTCCTTTTAGAAAAAAAAAACTTAAATTAAATAAAAACATATAATAATAAATTAAAATTAAAATATATAATAATAAATAAATATAAATAAATAATTCGTAGCAAAAAAAAAATAATATATCATATATAATTAAGAATATATCATAAATATATAATCAAATATTTTGTCATATTTTTTATTTAATAAATAATTAAAATAGTAAAACAAAAATACTTGAATAATATAAAATTGTTTTTCTTAAACACTAATTTAATATAAATATTAATTTTTTAAAATATTTATACAATTTTTTTAGTAATTTAAAAATAATATATAATTTTATTGTCATATTTTTTTTTTCTTAGAATCAATTTAAGTAACTATTATTTAATTAATAATATTCTAAATTTTAAAAACTTATGTATAATAATTCAAAATTATACATTTTCACTAATTTTAATGAATAAGTTTTTGATAAAAAAAAATGTATAAATAAATGTGTGATAATTATTTCCTTTAAATTCTAATTAAATTTAAAATATATTAATAAAATTTAAATTTAAAAAACGATAAAAAAAATCTCACCTGCATGGGATTATTTATCCCACCCTGCTGGATGGGATAAATAATCTCAGACAGATGAGGTTAACTGGATTAGTTATCCAGACTTCTAACATGCCCAAACACTGGATTGGACAAATTAGCCTGTCTAATCCAATCCAGTGTTGCGTACCAAACGGGCTATTTTTTTGAGCTTCAGTTTTCTGCAGTGCGCTATTTTCCTAAGCTTTAGCTTTTTGCTTTGCTTATTATTTTTCGAGCGTTTGCTTTTTTCTTTGTGCTCAATTTTCCTAAGCTTTAGCTTTCTGCTTTGCTTATTATGTTTTTTTTTTTTGAGCGTTTGCGTTTTTTTTGTGCTCAATTTTTTTTAGCATTCACTTTTTGCTTGCTCTATTTTTTTTTTTTGAGCATTCGCTTTTTGCTTGCTCTATTTTTTTTTTAGCATTCGCTTTTTGCTTGTTCTATTTTTTTCTTGAGCGTTAACTTTTTTTTTTTTTGCTATGCTCAATTTTTTTTTTTTTTTTGAGCATTCACTTTTTGCTTGCTCTTTTTTTCCTTTGGCGTTAGCTTTTTTTGTTAAGCTCAAATTTTCTTTTTTAGGTTGCAACGAGTGACAACCTTTCTCCTCATTTAAAAGGAAGACATGTCCTTAGTTAAAGACACAATGTCACAATGCGCTTTTTGAAATTGAGACTCTATTTGGATATCTTCGTCTTGGACCATCTTTTCAATGATATTTTTAAGGGCACGACATTTTGTTGTTGAATGAGTATCACTTCGATGGTACTGACAATAATTAGTTTTGTCAATATTAGTGCCTGCTTTTGTTGTTTTAGGCTTTGGGAGATTTATAGCTTTTGCAGCCAATAATCCATCTAATATTTGTTCGACAACATCTTCATCAATGAACGAATACCCCATAGTCTCTTTTATAATGGACTCTTTCGGTAGTATTTTAGCTTTTTCTTTGCCTTTGTCATATTTTACAAAGGTAGCCATTGATTCATATGACATGTCGTTTTGACGAGCTATTTGCACCTCAACATTACTTGCTTTGGAAACGAGCTCATTGAAAGTTTCAGGTTCTATGGAGCATAAGTAAACTGCTATCTCAGGAATGAGATTTTGCCTACACAATTGAACTGCAGATAGCTCAGATAATTTTTCTGGACATTGAAGTCGAACACTTCTCCATCTAGCAATAAATTATTGACAGATTTATCTGTTGTTTGCTTAGTTTCAGCTAAGTCACTAAGAGTGACTTCCCTTATTGAGCTTACAAACTGAGCAATGAAGGCTATTTGCATGTCATCCCATGTGATTATCGATCCTGGTGGTAATTGCATATACCAAGTGAATGCCACCCCTTTAAGCGATTGTACTAATTGTCTTATGAGTAATGGATCAGACTGAGTAGATTCACCACATGCCGAGACAAAGTACGCCAGATGTTCTTTGGGGGACCCATTTATCCCATCAAACTTTTCAAATTGTAAGTTTATGTAATTTGGGGGATATGGAACATAATCATAATGGGACGGGTATGGTTTATGGTATCCAAGAATGGGAATATTTGTTGTTTCATAACACTCTCGAATGCTTTCCATGATTAGTGCTTTCAATTCCTGATGAGGTATTGAAGTTGATGGTGTAGGCTCTTTTGAACAAGGTTGCATTGGCAAAGTTATTGACACTTGCCCCTGTTCCACTTGTTTTTGCTTACTTAAACTAGCTTGTTTAGCTAATTGTGTTGTAAGATATTCAACTTCAGCGTCTTTCTCCGCCAACTTTCTTTGCAACTCTTCAATTGGTTCTTCCAAACTCATCGTTCCAATAACAAACACTGACATACTGTTAGATTCAATGTTGTTACATCTCACTGACTTCCTTGGGAAAGTCTTCTCATGATTTGTAGATGGAACATTGCGATATGAGTCACTAGAACATTTAATGAAGCTTTTGGATTGAACTGCTAAGAAATTGTGGCACTTATAAGCTAAACATTTTCGTACAGGATGTAGTTTTGAGCATACTACTTGTCTCATGTACTGTTTTGGCTTATTCCTTAATGCCCCAGTTATAGCAGTGGTGGTTCTTATGGTATTTAGACCATGAAGACATTCCCACCTTCCTTCTTCTTTTTCTTTTGAAGTCCATTCATTTATGCCATTAGAAAATGTGTACGAGTTCAACTGTGAAAAGTTAAACCCAGTACTTGCATCATTTCTTGTGGACTTCGGCTTTGATGTAAATCCCTTAGTAGGATTACCTTGAAACAATGAGATGTTTCTCACAAGGTTTGACTCAATTCCTTCTATATTTACCTTAAAAGGTTTTCTAGAAATAACCGGTTTTGCCCCAGCATATTTGGTGTATGACCCAGTCGTACTACTATTTAGTAGCTTTGTGCAAAGTGATTAGGTAGGATCTTTAGTAGTCTTTTGTACTGAGAAATCTAGACCATTAGCTTCCTCCTTTGTTGAGTTTACCATGCAAAAACTGACATCAACCAGGTGGATTGGAACAGAACCGATCATTATTTGAGTTAGGCCTTGTTGCTTAACCTTTGTGGTTCCAATATGAATGCAGCTAGATTTTGTTGACTTTGTTTGGATGGACTCCAAAGACTTGGGTATTGCAATAGCCTTTGATACTTGAGCAACTCCTCTCTTAATGGATTTGTCATTGCTCTTCTTTCGGCCTTTGGCGGCTTTCCCTTTTAAAGCCTTCGTGGTTGATGAGCTTTCATGACCTTCATTTCTCTAGGAACATCAATTTGTGTATAGGTTCCAATAGAAAATGTCATGAGAAAATCATCTTTCTTCTTTTGCCCCAAGTTGGTGTGCGCATGTGCAAGCTTGTGGAAAAGTACTGTTACTTTCGGTGCCATTATTTTTCTCTGTAAAATAGCACACCTAATTACAAAAGTGTCATTTTTTAATTCTCAACGTAATTAGAGATGAAAAGGAGAATGAGTCTCACCGGGCGTGCCAAAAATTATGTTAAGCAAAAATTTCACATTTAGAATATTAAAAATAAATGCAAAACACAATTTCACCTATGCTAAATTCATAGCATAAGAGTTTATTAATTTAAGTTCGACCCATCCAAGATTATAAGAATAATCTCTTAATTACAATCCTTTCATATAAAGGAAATACCCTTTGATTCCAATTACGATGATATTAAATAATTAAAATAATTTGGGAAAATTTTGGGGTAAATTTGGAATTACAGCTGAACTCAGTCGATTTAATTAACCGAGCTGCCTACATACCTTCTTTGTGAAGGATCAAGCCACTTGTAGTTCAGAATACGGTATTTTGGAATTTGGATATAAGGATTCCGGTAGATGACCACTTTCAGGAATCCTTTGCTATTTAAAAATTTAGGAAAATTCCTAGGTGGATGACCTTTTATGGAATTTTAAAATTTGTATTTTTATACCATTTTGTGGTATCGGCGACTGCACTTAGTCTTAGCAACTAAGTTGCCTACGTATCCTTTATAGGAATCAAGTCAAACGTAGTTCCAATAGCATTAAAAGATTTTGTATCTTCGATAACTTTGATATTTGAGGTAAATAACCTCGTTTGAGATTTTTGAGGTAGATGACCTCATTTGGGATTTGATGAGGTGAATGACCTCATTTGAGATTTTGAGGATTTGTGATTGTACTTAATCTTAGCAATTAGGTTGCCTACGTACCCAAAATGGGATCAAATCGAACGTAGTTCATAGAGTCTTAAAAGATTTTGTATCTTTGATAACTTTGTGGAGAATTAACTCGCTTTCATATTTTGAGGTAAATGACCTCATTTGGGATTTTTGAGGTAGATGACCTCATTTGAATTTTGCTGAGGTGAATGACCTCTTTGAGAATTTTAGAAATTGCGATTGTACCTAATTTTAGCAATTAGATTGCCTACGTATCCTTTTGAAAGGAATCAAATCGAACGTAGTTCATACAATCTTTGTGAAAGTTAATTCACTTTGCCATTTTGAGGTGAATGACCTCATTTAGCATTTTGAGAGAAGAGAACGTCACTTGAGATTTTTTGAGGTAAAAGACCTCATTTGAGAATTTTGAGGTGAATGACCTCATTTGGGATTTGATGAGGTTAATGACCTCATTTGGAATTTAGAGGATTTGTGATTGTACCTAATCTTAGCAATTAGGTTGCCTACGTACCCAAAATGGGATCAAAGCGAACGTAGTTCATAGTTTCTTCTTGTATCTTGTGATCATGTATTCTTTGGAGACATGGAGTTCATTTTAAAAGAAAACTCATTTTTAATCTCACACCAATAAATTTAGAGACCTCTTGAATTACAATTCTATTTTGATGAGAATTGTAAAATAATTCAAACTTACTTGACTTGGTGTCTTTAACTATGAAAGTAATTTGAATAGTGGCAGTAGAGAAAAATTTGTTTTGACAAAGATATGTATTATTTTGCTATATCTTGTCATATATTTGATACTGGAAACTTGCTTTTAATTTCTCTTTCATTAAATTAATTGTACATTTTTTTTGGTTCACAGTACACCTTAATTTTTCTTAGCCACAGTAAATAGTACAATACTAATATATATATATATATATATATATATACAAATAAGTATATATATAGTATGTGTAGGTTAGTCTTAAATTCAGTATCATAATTTTCACACATATTGATACAAATATCTATATATGTATATTTAAGAATATTTTTATTTAAGGAAATATATTTCTATTTAAAGAAATAAATTTCTATTTAAGGAAATAAATAAATAATTGATTTTCTGATAAATGAATATTTTATATTCATTGAATCTGGACAAAATCAATTATTTAATATTCTATATATGGTCAGATTTCTATATTCATTACCTGATTTGATTTCCTGAATTAATTGTCAAAACATTCTGACAATTAATGTGGCGCAGATACTGATGGAGTATCTCACCTATAAATATAGGGTCTCGGTCCCTGAGCTCCTCACCCATTCTGTTCATAACAGCAAATTCCATCTAAAGAGAGTTGAGAGAGCGAGGAAGCCCGATTACCCACATCAACCAGTTTCCTTTGCAGATCAAAGCTTATGTGGGTTTGAAGCTCAAGAATCAATGGCTGGAGGTATTTCGATCCTTATTCATTGTGTATATATGTTTGATTTAATTTCGCAATTTATACATAAATATATATGTTTCAGTTTATACATATAAATTGTCTAACAGTTGGTATCAGAGCGGATTATATATCTCTGCCTTGATTTATTTTGAGTTTTATATATATATATATACTTTTACGGGGTTATTCATTTATAATATAAATTATATATATTTTATATATATACTTTCATATTATATAATCCCGATTATATATATATACATTCATACTCAATTCTTTTTTATACATATATATATTCATATTTATATTCATCTTCATATGTATATATACATATATATATATTTATATTCATATACATCTTCATATATAAATATATACGTATATGATCGGTTCTTAATTTATATATATATTCATATTCATATAATTCTGATCATATATATATTTTAATTCAATCTACATATATACATATATATTCATATTTTAATTTTGTTTATATATATTATATATATATACGTAAGTATTGTTGTATATTTATACGTATATATATATTTTTTATATATACTTTTATTGCATGAAATTTTATGTAATACTCTCTTCCATACATTAATGATGATTTTATGCAGTATATATTGTATACGAGTATATATATACATGAAAGTTTTATGCTTCGGTCCGTATTTTTTCCGTTTTCATTTTTGGTATTTATTTTGAATTCTATATGCATTACTATATTCATAAGATATTATAGATCGATTTTGTGCATCAAAATAATTTTAATACCTTAAAATCTGAAAACTTTACTGGAAAAATCCATTCGGACCCGAGAACACCTTTTGAAATTAAAGTATACATTTTGCGTGTTTTCGATGCTTGAAATCAACATACATCTCTTAATTTTTTCATTTAGATCATTTTGGAATTGATTTCATGATTTTTGGAAGTTTAAGGAAAATATGTCGTTTTTTAGGGCAGATTTTTCAACAAAAAAAAAAAGGAAAATTAAGAAAAATTTAAGAAAATTCCGAAATTTTATTATTTTGATTTATTTTCGGAATTTTATTTTATTTCCTTATTTTTGTTGATTTAGTCAATTAAATTACATTTTTTTAAACTTTCCATTCTTATTTAACATATGTCTTCATATATTATATGTTATTTAGTAATAAATTATTATGAAAATTTTTTAATTTGGTAAATTAATTATATGCTTTATTTTTACATGTAATTACAATAATTGTGATATTTTAAGAATGTGAATATTTAATTATTCTACAATTAAGTGCGTAATTATTATTTTTATTTACCAATTAAGTAATTTATTGATTAAATTAATTGATAATCTGCCATTAAGTATATTTTTTTTAATTTTGCATTTAATTCATTTCATATAATTAATTGTACTAATTTGTATATTTATCTTATTTATACAAATTAATTATTAGTATAAATATTTAAGATATTATATGGTCATAAATGCATAATTAATTATATATTATGGAATTAAGCATTTAATTTATTATTATACAATAATTGTATTAATTTGTATTTATTTGGCAAACTTATTTTTAATACAATTAATTTTGATTTGTATGATTTAAATGTTATACATAAATTCCTTTTATAGTGCTAGATATATTTAGAAATATTCAAACATTAAGATAGGTTGAATATTTTATATAGCACATTAAGTTTCATAAAACTTCATAAAATTATTCATAAAACTTCCTAAAATGAATAAAATATGAATAAAATGTAAGTAATTTTGTGGTTTGACATAAGAAAACATGAACTTGGGGCAAATGCTCATATCTAGAACGGTTTTTAATGATCTTCGGACGACCACACTAGGAGCACTAATCTCAGTGATTGTCTATTATGTTAATAACGAAATTACTTTTAGGTAGAGCCCAATACCTAATGTCAAAGTGAAAATATAATTTTATATAATTAGGGAGTAGCCACAGCATCCTTATTTGTATAAAATTATATATTAATTAAAATTCACCTTAATGGACATAACTTGTAATTAATTATATAGGTATAATAATTTTACCCCACAAGGATTTTATTATATTTGTATAATTAATTAGGATAATATGTTAAATTAAATTCTCTTAATTTACCCCACAGGGAGTTATGGGGATTTAATTTAATAGTGTTATCACAAATTTAATTAAAGATAGATAATGTTGCCCCTGATTTTGCCCAATATACGTGGACCAACCGGACAGGGACACGTGGATCAAGCAATTCACAATATTTGCTAAGTCTTTTATGCCACAAGGTAACGTCCTGGACATAGGTCCCGGAGAAGGCACATGGAGCTTAAGGTGCTCTCGAAGGCTCACACAACGCTAAGGCATCTCCGCGAGGTGTCAGGCTTCTCCTGAGCAATCAAGTCGCATTAAATGCCGCATGGGAGGAAGCGTGTTGGAACTGCAACACGCAATAAAGTCTGACGGCACAACCTCCAACCAGCAGCGCCACAGTAATGATCATTTAAGTCTAGCGACGGCTACACACTGAAGAGTCACGTCAATCAAAAGGCAATAAGGACATTCCACATAAAAACCCTACAGCACCTAGGGATTTGACCATGCATTACCCATGGTATATTCATTGAGAATACCCAACTTTATGGATACTTACAGATACACCTGTAAGGACAATTCTAGGGATTACCCCACCAAAAACACTATAAATACCCCCTCAAAGCTCATTTAATGGGATCGAGAATCTTGGGCTGCATATGAGCAAGTAGAGTAAATACTCACCAAGAACATTCTCGGTATTTATAAGGGTGAAATTCTCCCAAGTAGAATCTCTGTATTAAATACATCCATAAATAACAAAGACTCGTGGACTAAGGCTCATTAACGCCCCAACCACGTAAAAATCCTTCTCTCACTTTCTTACAGCTCGATAATTCTGTAGTATTTTATTAGTTGCCGAAAATCTCGGTCCACATTTTGGTGCTTTCATTGAGAGCTGAAGAAAACTACTATAAACAAACATTTGACTTCACAAGCATGGTGGAGACAAGAAGTACTCGTCAGCCTCGTCCTCTGGAAGACGCTCAAGACCCAAACGAGGAAGATGTAGCCTCAAGAGCAGCAGAGGAGTCCGAGGAAGAAGAAGAAATAGTCCCCGATGACGACCACGAGGGAAACCTCGACGAGTATGCCTACGACGAAGGTAGTTACTCAGAACTGGTGCTTCTCAGACAAAAAGCTATCGATCACGAAGCCGAGATCGAAGCTCAGAAAGCACAAAACCAGAAAATGCAGGAAGTGATGCTGGCCATGCAAAAAGCCATGGAAGCAGCTGGCATTCACGTGCACCCCAAGGCAATGACCGCTGGACCCGACAAGGAGCCAGCGACGTCTTCGCCTAATTCCCAGCAGCAGAAATCTAGGGAGCCTAGCCCTATAAGGTACCCCGCTGAAGGGAATCAAACAAAAAACCCTACTTCTACCCCAGGGCGAAAGAAAAAGGTGCAGGATCCGCGAAAGGTCCGCTCAGATTTCCCTAAAGGGAAAGGTCCGCAGAGGGGCAAGCCCCAAAAAGGGAGCCTTGGCCCTCAAGATCAAGGGGACCGAAAAAGCGTTTCCGTACACCAAGAACCCGGGGGTAGAGGAAGAAGAGGACAGAGATGTCCTCCCGTTGATCTGAGAAATCAAATCAATGGGAACCAAGGTGATCTCCGGGATCACCTTGACCAAAAAAGATACGGACCCGTGGTCTCCTCGGGTACGTTGAATGAAGGAATTATGGCGGAACTCGCCATACTTCGAAAAGACATTGCCCGAGTCTCCCGGAGGCAGAAGGGAGACGACTCCGACTCGGACAGCGAGGATCGAGAGCCATGTGCTAAGCACATCCTAGAGGCAGAGCTCCCAAAGAACTTCAAGATGCTCGAAATGGCAGCTTATACCGGGAACTCCGATCCTAGTGACCACCTGTCACGGTTCAACCGTGTCATGACGGTCATGAGGGTCAGCAATGACGCGAAATGTCTGTGCTTCCCACTTACTCTAAGTGGGTCCGCGGAGGAATGGTTCAAAAAACTGGAACCAGGATCCGTGGCCTGTTGGAACAAGCTACAGACCAACTTTCGGAGACAGTTTGTCGCCGCAAGAAAGGTCAATCTGGAGGTCAGTGCCTTGACTAATATCAAGCAACTGCCCACCGAGACCTTGAAGAATTACATCAAGAGGTTCCAAGAGGAAGCCTCGAAAACCAAGAAGGTTGATGACGGACAACAGCTTGCACTTCTCCAAGCAGGCATCCGTACCGGGACTCCTTTCTGGAATGAGTTGCAGCAAGAAGGAGCTGCTAGCCTCCAGGACTTCCAGAAGAGAGTCCAAAAATATATCAACCTCGAAGAAGCCCAAATCGTGGCTTATGGAGGCTACTATCCCACCGGAGTATCAGGGTATATGCCCGGAGTGTCGCCCCTGCACCGCCCCGACCGCAACTCCACAAACAAGTGGCATACAATTCTCTGCTACCCCAAGGGTATAGCCAGGGCCACGCCTTGGCACCAGCATCATCTCATTTTGGCAACCCGTCCGTAGTGAATGGGGAAGCTCCTTCACACTCTGCCCCGGCTGTTAGCCTGACAGGCCCTTCCCAGGGCTCAAGGAGTAAAAGGTCCTCCAAAGGCAGCACCCGGACGGGAGAGAAGCGCCAGAAGAAGGGGTACACCCCCCAATATACTCAATACACGGAGTTTTCGGACTCCCAAGAGCGTGTGTACTTTGCTACTAGGCAAAATACACACTACCGGAGGCCACAACCGCTGTACAAAGATAGCTCCCGGAGAGATCCGAGCAAAAGATGCGAGTACCATAACGACATTGGTCATAGCACCAATGAATGTAAGAATCTCAAGGACGAGATCGAAAATCTAATCCGATTGGGCCACCTCTATGAGTGGATCAAGAACAGGTTGCCCAACCTCAATCCGGGTCAGGTGACCGTGGGTACGCCTCAGGGAACACCGGGGGGTACAGCAGGGGTATTGGCTCCAGCTGCTCCCACGGGCGACGCCCAGCATATCCCCGGTCTGCCACCCCGGCCTAATGGAAGGGTAGCCATGATCTCCGTGTTGGAAATTATTTTACCAGGATCTTAGATCTACTCACAAGTATGTTTATTAACATCCTAAATAAGAACTTTCTAAAACGATAAATTAAACACATATAAAGTTTAAGAAACCTTACATTGGTTGCAGCGGAATAATATGACTCCTTCCGTTCAGATATCTAGCCCTTGATTCCTTTCTGTAGCAGAGCATTATCAATATCTGAACCTGGATCTCTTTCTCTGAATCTTTGATGCTGAATCTCCTTTGCTGATGATCTTTCTTCACGATCTTCCTCACTATGATTGAGGTATCACTTGCTGTGTGTGGGCACTACTCATACACTAAGGATTTCGAAATTCTAAGGAAGAAGAAGAGAGAGAGTGGTCAGCTAAAGATAGGGAGAGAGAAGGCTCAGTTTTTCTGAATAGAAAAAGTCAGAAGAAAAGTATGTTTTTCCTGAAGCCTTCACTATCTATTTATAGCATTCCACTAGGGTTATATTTGAATTATATGGCATTAAAATAATGAAAAAATCAATTTAAAATATACATATAGGTGGCCGGCCATACATAAGTGGATTGGGCCTTGGGCTTTGCAATTTTGCAATTTTAACACCTTTTGTATCTGATTTTCTCAAAAATGCCAATTTCCTAATTCAAACATTTAAATGCCAATTCTAACTATTTAATAACTATAAATAATTATTAAATAATATTGTCATTTATTATATTTATTAATTGAACCATACAAAGTATCATAATTAACAAATATGCCCCTATAAACTCTTTCTTTACAATTTCGCCCTTACTTAGTGAAAAATTCACAAATAGACATAGTCTAATTTGAGAATTATAATTGATTAATCAAAACCAATTACATGAGTCTTACAAGCAATATTATCTCAACTAGTGGGGGGACCATGGGTCTATATAACCGAGCTTCCAATAAGTAGATCAAGAATTTAGCACTAAAATTCACTAACTTATTAATTCTTCGTTGAATCCACGCATAGAACTTAGAATTGCACTCTCAGTTATATAGAATGCTCTATATGTTCCACCATATAGACACATCATTAGTTATCCATTGTTATAATCCTAATGTGATCAATGATCCTCTATATGAATGATCTACACTGTAAAGGGATTAAATTACCGTTACACCCTACAATGTATTTATTCCTTAAAACACTTGACCCCGTATAAATGATATTTCAGCTTATGTGAAATGAGTACTCCACCATTTATGTTCGTTTGGTCAAGCTCGAAGGAGATCATCCTTTGCTTACTATTCGCCAGATAGAAGCTATAGATTCCATGTTTATGATAGCGCTCCCACTCAATTGCACTACCGTGTTCCCAAAAAGTACGTATCACCCTGACCAAAAGGTAGGCTTAACTAACAATTCAAGGAATACGAATAGCCTTTCAAGATTGAGCCTAATCATAACAGGATTAAGATCATTTGATCTAGGATCAACTAGGCGATATTGACTTGAATAGATTTTACGGTAAGTTTAATTAAATCTAAGTCAAAGTTCAATATCGGTCCCTTCCGATGCATACTCCATGCATCCAACCTGAGCTTTACTTTAACCAATGCTCTGGAAAGAACATAGCACTTCTCCAAATGCAAGTAAACTCTGTTGTAGATTATCATATCAGTAAAACCCTATGTCTGATAAATCTAGGAAACTTTATTCACATAGTCATGTTTACTTTCCAATGTGTCGACGGCACAATAAACAGGATCAAGTATGTGAAAAGGGTTTCAGATGAATTTATACATTATGTACATATAATCATGAAATAAATCATGTGAACCATGCAACATTAAATGTTATTTCTGATCTATATTAATAAGTAAATCTGATTATATTGAAATGAGTTTTATTTAGGGCATAAAACCCAACAAACTCCCACTTGCACTAATATAAAACAAAAAGTGCGTTTCAAATAATCTCAACACCTTGATATACAAATCAAGTGTAGTAGTAGTAAACTCCTCGTAATAGGATCTGAAAGGTTGAATTAACCACAACCTTTTCTCCACCATTACTCTTCCTTTAATCACAAAATCATTGATAATGTGAAATTCCTCTCTATATGTCTACTCTCTTGGGATACTGGATTCTATGTTTTTGGCAACTACTTTTGGTTAATCAGGAAAATAACACTAGTAGTTTAAGGCAATTTGGAATGGTGCCAAAAATGTATAGAACTTTCCTTAGACTGAATAAGTACCTTTCCTGCAACTTTAACATTCAGTCTCTCTCTGGTAGACCTAGAGACTTCAGATAGGTTTTTACACTTCTCCAAAATCACTATTCCACCCCCAGAGTAACCACCATCTTATCAGAAAGATTTACTAGCACAAAGGCAAATTTCGAAATCTGATATGGTGTAGTCTAAGAGTTTTAAACACACCCTTATAGACTAACATATAGTTCCTCTTCTTAATCTTAAAATTTACTTGATTGTCTTCCAATGTTCTTCTCCTGGATTAATCTAATACCTACTCATTACTCCCACTCAACAGCAGGTGTCTGGTCTAAGCCATACAAAAGCATATCTAAGACCTCTCACTGTTGATATAAGAAATTCTTTCATGGCTTTATCTTTTCTGGAATAGTTAAAACTTTTCCTTAGATAAATAAAATCTATACCTTAGAAGTTGTGAAGCTTCTATAGATTGCCATTAGAAAGAAAATGCTTCAGCATCTTACTAAAGTAAGTTGCTTGCATTAGAGTAAGTAATTACCAGGTATACCACAAGCCATAGATTTAGATAAACTCAAACCTATAATACTAGGAACAGGAAGTTTTGTTAAGTCCATTGAATGGACTTATAAACGTAAATTTCCTTTTATGTCCTTGTAATAGAAAACTTAAGGTTACTCCATGTGAATGGATTAAACCATAGTTCTATTGGCTTTTCTTCTTAGTTTCTTATCTTGACAATCCATTACTTGTTTAAACTCACAATGGATTTTAATCACTAGTGTCTCCCAAGTCATAAGAAGGTGAGTTCCTAGAAACTCTCCCACTACGACGAGGTACCGTGAATTATGTCGAAGAAAACTAAATGGTATTGATCTCCTCGGTTGTGACAAGACAACAGAGGTAGTGGGATCATCATATGTTATATAAGATGATAGAACACTTTTGGAATCAAGAAAAAATATCTCCTTTATTTTCTACTTGTTTTCAGACTTAGTCATTTTCTTAGAAAAGTAGTATTTGTTTGAACAAACACTTTCTTATCTATTGACAATGGGATGGTCCACCCCTAATCACTTAGAATAGCTAAGAAACCATGGTTAACAGTTCTAGCTTTTCTTAAGATTTTGATTAGGTCATCCATGAATCTAGTAATGATTTACATTAAGTATACAACCATTACATCATTCTGAAATTGTATTACCATAGAAGGGTTTAGGCAACGACTAGTAACTAATCATCAACATGAAACTCGAAATTTCTGGGGAGGTAAGTTTGGATATAATTCAAAAATCAATTTAATGATCTTTGAACTGCATATCTACTAACTATTTCTCCACCCCTATCAGTTCGCAAGATCTTTAACCACTTACCTTAATGGTTTTAACCATTGCTAGAAATTAATGAAATTTTTCAAACATTTCAAATTTCTTTGCTAAAAGGTATAATCTAGAGTGATCGTTTTAAGAATACAACGAAAAACTCATATCCACCCCTGAATGTACATCCATCTGCGAATGAGATGAACTACTTTCAGTGGATATAGGCATATTAACCCTTTGCAGAGATTGATCTTGTCAAATCCACTATGAACAAGATACAAATGCCATAGATTAAGAAAAATGTGGTTGTGTCGTTTTGATGACTTAGGTATAGTTACATCAAAGAGTTCTTAGAATACTGCAAGTGGATCCTGGTCACAGAATACCTAACTCATATTCCATACAGTTTTAATCCATTAATAAAAGATGGATATTAAACACTTGAGAAAGTGTAACTGTATTGTATTCTGGAATTAGAAATATAAGAAAATTTCTGTTTGGATTCTAAAATTAAAGTCAAAGACTTAAATTCAACCAAATATAATGAGTAATTCTTTCTTGGACCAGCACTACTAATATAACTCTAAGTCTGATTTGCCCATACAAGTAGGAGATTTCTAAGATTGAGGATTTATATCAATTGGGAATAGAATTTCGGGATTATAATCATAAGCGTCATTTAATTTCTTAAGAGAAAATATAATGACATGAAATGATTTATAGACCATTCATCCAATGATATATTATGGAGCTAATTCGAAATGAATAGGCGAGGACGTCGCCGGTTCCCCGTCGAGCCCAGCGGCCATTGCCTTGGGATGCACGTGAATACCAGCAGCCTCCATGGCTTTCTGCATGGCTAACATCACTTCCTGCATTTTTTGATTTTGCGCTTTCTGAGCTTCGATCTCAGCTTCATGATCGATAGCTTTTTGTCTAAGGAGCACCAACTCTGAGTAACTTCTTCCGTCGTAGGCATACTCGTCGAGGTTTTCCTCGTAGTTCTCGTCGGGAACTACTTCTTCTTCTTCTTCCCCGGACTCCTCTGCTGCTCTTGAGGCTACATCTTCCTCATTTGGATCTTGAGCATCTTCCAGAGGGCGAGGGTGACGTGTACTTCTTGTCTCCACCATTGTTGTGGAGTCAAATGCTTGTTATGTAGTAGCTTTCCTCAGCTCTCAATGAAAGCACCAAAATGTTGACCGAGATTTTCGGCAACTATTAAAATATGATTATAATAAAGAGCTGTAAGAAAGTGAGATGAAGGTTTTTTACGTGGTTGGGGCGTTAATGAGCCTTAGTCCACGAGTCTCTGTTATTAATGGATGTATTTAATACAGATTCCACACTTGAGAGAATGTCTTTTTCTTAAATACAGAGAATGTTCTTGGTGAGTATTTTCTCTTCTTGCTCCTTTGCAAACCAAGATTCTCGACCCCATTAAATGAGCTTTGAGGGGGTATTTATAGTGTTTTGGTGGGGTAATCCCTAGAATTGTTCTTACACATGTATCTGTAAGTATCCATAAAGTTGGGCATTTCCAATGGATATACCATGGGCGATGCATGGTCAAATCCCTAGGCGCTGTAGGGTTTTTATGAAGAATGTCCTTTTTGCCTTGTGATTGACGTGACTCTTCGCAGAGTAGCCGTCGCTAGACTCAAATGATCATTACTGTAGCGCTGCTGTTTGGGGGTTGTGCCGTCAGACTTTATGGCGTGTTACAGTCCCAACACGCTTCCTCCCATGCAGCATTAAATGCGACTTGATTGCTCGGGAGAGACCTGACATATCCCGGAGAGCCTTCACGCTATACAAGCTTCCTGGAGTACCTTGTACTCCGGGTGCCTCCTCCGGGACCCATGCTAACAGCGCTTCCTTGTGACGCACAAAGACTTAGCAAATATTTACAAGTTATCTGATCCACGTGTCCCCTCTCGACTGGTCCACGTATTTTGGGCGAATTCAGGAGCAACCGTTTCTTTGTTAAAATTAATATTAAGTATATTTATATGTTTATAGGTTTATCTATTTTCTCTTAGATCAATCATGCTCATATAGCAAAAAAATCATACTCATATAGACATATTATTTTCATTTTGTAATTTAGATCTTCTTAGTCATTATTTAGTTCACTTAAATCTTTTCCGATTATGCTAACTGAAGTTTTGTTTCTTTTAGGTACTCTATTACAAAGATCTGTGTTACATGTATTATTTATTTTTGACTATGAGGAGATGGATTTCTTTATTGGAAACATATAGCGTGATAAATTATTGTTCATATATTGAATAATTATTTTTGATTAATGAGATTCATATATATACCTGTATATATTGAATTCTTTATTCAAATAATTATTTTTTATTTTTACGTGATTATTTATTGTTCATATATCTAGAACCCTATTTGATTAAAGTTAAGATTATAAGATTAATTAATTTGTGATTTCTTCCTATACAAGTAATAATAATCTCACTTAGCATAAAATTTATTTTTGACTATGAGGAGATGGATTTCTTTATTGGAAACATATAGCGTGATAAATTATTGTTCATATATTGAATAATTATTTTTGATTAATGAGATTCATATATATACACCGTATATATTGAATTCTTTATTCAAATAATTATTTTTTATTTTTACGTGATTATTTATTGTTCATATATCTAGAACCCTATTTGATTAAAGTTAAGATTATAAGATTAATTAATTTGTGATTTCTTCCTATACAAGTAATAATAATCTCACTTAGCATAAAATTTATTTTTGACTATGAGGAGATGGATTTCTTTATTGGAAACATATAGCGTGATAAATTATTGTTCATATATTGAATAATTATTTTTGATTAATGAGATTCATATATATACCTGTATATATTGAATTCTTTATTCAAATAATTATTTTTTATTTTTACGTGATTATTTATTGTTCATATATCTAGAACCCTATTTGATTAAAGTTAAGATTATAAGATTAATTAATTTGTGATTTCTTCCTATACAAGTAATAATAATCTCACTTAGCATAAAATTTAGTGTACGTGCCTCGCACGTAACTTTTTAGAGATTTTTTCTATTATAGACCAAAAATAGATGAAATTTACATTTATGGCCCTAAAAAAGGAAATAAACAAAAGTGGAAACTAAAAAGTTGGTAATTACAAAAATACCGGCTGAGAAAACGGAAACCACCATTCTCAACCATTTTTCTTCGTGACCAGCCGCAGCTTCTTCTTGACCCAACGATCCAACCCCAACAACCCAATCTCAACCATTTTTCTTCCAAATCCAGCAAAATCAAAATCTAAAAAAATGTAGAACTCCTAGGAAACCAGCTGAATCCCGAAAATCCAAAATCAAAAACGAAAAGGGAAAAAAAAAACCAGGAAACCTCCATTGATGTACAAAAAAAACTCAAAAACAACAATCATTGAACAAAGAAATCGCGATCAGAGGAGAAGAACCGAGTAGAAGGAGAGCTGGAAATCAAAGAAACTCACCCATGATTGAATCAGAAGGACAATTGAAGGTAAACAAATTTTTTCATGAACGTGGAAAAAAAATTTTAGTGTAGATGAATAGAAATTTGATATTAATTGATGAAAACCGGATTAAATTGAAAAAATAATGAAATATTGATGAATCTGAGAAAAAAACAACAACGGTTTGCATGAAAATAAACATTAAGGCATATAAATAGTTGCTACAGTGTTTTATTCTGAAACTGTTGTTTACAAGTTGTTTTACAGTGGAATAATAGTTGTTTGGGATCTAGAAACTGGAAAATATGAATCTACTGTTATTAATTGGTGATCAGTTTTGAAATAGTTGTTTGATAGTTGATTTAACCTATATAAATAGTCGGCCAGCTGAAAGTGTTAGATGCATAAGTTATTGTTGGAAAGAGTTGTTTATTGGTTGTTTTGGCAGATTAAAATAGTTGTTTGCAACTACAAAAACTGAACCAAGTAAATAATTTACATTATTTCAGGAAACGGAACCATTACAAATATTGGTGCAGAGCAATGGGCATTGGGATGACAAAAAAAACTATGTTGATTATGAATCAAGTGGAGAATTAATTTCGACCAAGTGCACTTTTGAGGAACTAATGAGAATAATGATGGAAGAACTCCAATGCAACCATGAATCAACACAACTACAACTGAAATATCAACTGAAGGAAGGAGGCCAACCACTACAAATCAAGGATGACAAAAGTCTGTTGTTCTACATAAAGCTATTAACGAAGGAGGTTGATTTCACAAGGTACCCATTGTGTGTGAACAAAACCAGTAACACGGCACCACCTAACCAAACAATGGTGTGGAACAATATGATCATGGAATCGTATGAGAACAACGCAGCACAGGAAGACTTGCAGCAACCTGGAAACAACACGGCAACAACTTCCAAGCAACAACTATCTGCGCAGACGATGGGATCTGGTGAAGTTGATGCATTTTTCCTAGAAACAGTAACAGTGTCATCAGAATCAACCATACAACAACCAGACAACAACAGAGAAAAAACTACAGCAGTAGATGAAGATTTTGACTTCACCGACTACGCAAAGCTTGTGGCTGCATAAATGGTACAGCAACTAGAAAACAACCAGGAAGAAGAAGAGGAAGTGGACAACACAGAAATGATGATCATCAATGACAAACGACATGAAACAATAGAGAAGGGGCAAATTTACAAGGACAAAGAAACATTGATAAGTACACTATGCTACTTTGCAATCAAGAAGACATTTCAATACAAAGTAGTGAAATCTTGCACAAAAGAATACAACATAGTGTGTTTGGACACAAACTGCAAATGGAGTTTAAAGGCTACAAAAAATGGAAACACAGAAACATTCATAATAAGGAGCTACGAAGAAGAACACACATGTGCAGTTACAATAAGATTTGGAGATCAACGACAAGCTACATCAAAGTTGATAGCAGACTTTGTAAAACCAAAATTCTTGAACCTGAAAACAAAGTGCAGCCCTGCAGACATAAAGACAGAAATGAAAGACAAATACGGAATAAAGATGAATTACATGAAAGCATGGCGTAGTAAAGAGCGAGCACAAACCCAGCTACATGGAAATGCTAAAGAGTCGTACAATCTCTTGCCTAGATACCTGTACATGCTACAGAAAACAAATCCAGGTAAAAAAAATTTAAAAATTTTACTTTGATAATATTTGTGGAAAAACAGTTGTTTTTGAGTTGTTATTTCGTTGAGTACATGTTGTTTGAAACAATCCTGTTTGATTAAAATTCAGGAACATTAATAGACATAGAGAAAGATGATGATGACAGTTTCAAATATGCATTTGTTGCATTGAATGCTGCTATAAAAGGTTGGCCACAACCGCAAACCAATCATCGTGGTAGACGGTACATTCCTAAAGGCCGCGTATGGAGGCACGTTGCTCACTGCCAACACACAAGATGCAGAATCTAAAATTTTTCCACTAGCATACTGCATAGTTGATTCTGAGAACGATAAATCGTGGGAGTGGTTCTTAAAAAAAATAAGAGAAGCATTCGGGGTTCGAGAATGTCAATGCCTAATATCAGACAGACATGAAAGCATCATCAAAGCAACTAGGAAAGTGTTCCCTGAAATAACACATGGCTACTGCATCTTCCACCTCTTGTCGAACCTCAAAACAAAATTCAAGAAAAATGCAAAGCATTTCAGAGTGCCATTCTTTGCAGCTGCAAAAGCTTACACAGAAATGGAGTTTGAATTCCATATGAGGGAGCTAGACAACTTGGATAAGCGCATAAGACCGTACCTGGAGAAAATTGGCCATGAAAAATGGTCAAGGTATCATTCAGAAAACAACAGGTGAAAACTAATAAGGAGGATAAAATTAATGATATGTTCACCTATTTATAGCGTTGTATTTGCGTTGTTTTTGCGTTGCGTTTGCGTTTTTTTCCAAAAGTAGAACTATGACAGAAACTGTCCAAATTGTAGGTACTCTACCATGACATCAAACATAGCTGAGGCACTGAACTCGCAAATTTAGCGGCAAGGGAAACACCGGTGACAACATTAATGGAGTGCTTGAGGGCACAAATGCAAGAGTGGACATACAATAATAGAAAGGAGGCACAAAAATGCACAACAAGGCTGACACCATCATCTGAGAAAAAACTCATAGGGAACTATGTACAGTCATTGCGACTAACAGTAAGTTCGGATTATCGTTCGCATAAAGTAAAATTAAAACAGTTGTGTTTGCATAGTTGTTTGGTTGTTTTAAAGTTGGTTTAAAACTTGCAGGTGAAACCAGCAAACCAGAACCTGTTTGAGGTGATAGATGAAGACAGAACAAGAATAGTAAACTTGAAGGAGAAGACGTGCACATGCAATAGATTTCAAAAAGATGAAATGCCATGTAACCATGCAGTCGCCGTCATGAAGGACTTGAACATAAACACATACAACTACTGTGCACAATACTACACATCAAAAGCATGGCTGCAAACATATGAAGAAACAGTATACCCAGTTGGAAACGTAAGAGAATGGGAACTTCCAGATTTTTTTGAAGAAATCATAGTGTTGCCTCCAAAGGAGAGAATCAAGTCTGGAAGGCCGAGGAAAAGAAGAATGGCAGCAGCTTGGGAAACAAAGAAACAAAACAAGTGTGGCAAGTGTGGACAAAAGGGACATAACAAAAAGACCTGCAGAAGAATTACAGCATAGAAGTGGAAACAACTACACATCAACCAAAAAACAACTATATTAAAACATTTAGAAAACACATACTGCATATTACGATTGGTTGTTACATACATTTTTTTATTGTGATTTTTTATGTGGAGAGATATTGATAATAGGGAATTGGTATTATTATCATTAATATACAAAAGAACATCAAATATTATATATAACTAATTAAATGAGTTGAAGAAAGTTGAAATTAATAAGAAGGAAAAATAAACTACATAAAGTGATTACAAATGCAATTTAGTTGTTTATCAGATGGTTGTAATAAGGTTGTTAATAGTATGCTGTCATGAGTAAGAGTAAATATAAAGATTAAAAATCCAAAAATATGAACAAATTAAAAACCAATTCCAATTAAGAAAAAAACATGATAGAAACAACAACTTGTCTATGATTATGAACATAATCTGGTAATAGAAAAAACAAAAGCTACATAAAAAAAGTAGTATTTCCAACAACAACCAATAGATAACTAAGACAAATTCTTCTTTGGACCCTTTGGAGGAGCCTCATCTTCACTATCAATAAATTCCACTTCTTTCATGCGAGCATACTTATAGAACAACACAGCAAGCCTATCACGGTGTTTCTCAACATCAAATATGGGAGGAATCGGTTTCATATCAATAAAGTATTCGGCGAACGATGCAACGAAACAACCACAGTCACTGCAAAACAACCAAAAAACAACAGCAGAAAAACTTAGAAAAGGAAAATAACATTACAAATTTTAAAAACATTTGAAAATAAAAAATAAAAACAACTTACTTAGAGGTTTGTTGAGGCAAACCATCAACCTTAACAACTTCGAAAGGGTCTAAACAAATCGGTTTGTTTTCCTTTTTGAACTCATCAAACAAAGCAAAAAAGTAGGGCAACAACACCGCAAATGGCTGACAAGCTTTGATGGCAGCACTATCTTTCATAGCAGTCGACAAGGAGTTGTACATGTACACACGCCTTTCCTCAATATTCAATCGACCAAGAATCCAATGTGATTCAGTCTCCATATGGATGATAAAGAAAACATGATCGCACAAATGCCAAGGGGAACCACATAACATTTTTCTACCTCTTATATAATCAGCAATGGCATGCTGGGCAGTTATCAAAGAAAGATTTTTTTTCTGTGCAATAAATTTTTCATACAAAGCATGAATGGTTTTGAAGAATAAGCAATCGGTGGTTGTGAACTTAACCTTTGGCTCCTTTGCATACTTTCCTTTTTTACGTAGATAGTAAAAAATGATGTCCAGATGCTGAACAATAAAAAATGATAAATGTTGGAAAATCAGAAAATGAATTATATTTCAACAACTAAAAAACAACCAACAAACAACATGAATCAAACTATAGACTGAAATTTTTGAAAAAAATCAAAAGAAAAAATAAATTAACTTACAGAATTAGTCAAACATTGGCCAGGATATGCAAGCTTGTGGAACCACATCTTGGTTGCAACATCTTCCACGCCAAAACGAAAAGGGGGAACAATCTTATCCTTACCCTTCAAGTAAACCTTCTCCTTATCATGCCTAACATTTTTAAAAAAAAAATGAAACATAAATAGTAAAGTAAAAAACAAAAAATACAAAAAAACAACAAAGGTGCTGAAAATAAACACTTACGGATCTTTCTTCGATCGGCGTCCTTCACCAAGCCACAAGTCAAAATCAATCTCGTCTTTATGTTCTACATCTTCACCAATCTTATCATCGAGAGGACACAACCCAGCCACATACTTAACAACTCCATAACCAGAACCATCTTTAGAACTAGAAATGGAAGAGTCATACTCCATAAACGGAGACGTCAGCGCTATGGGTTTCTTAGATTTCCTCTTGTCAACAAGAGGAGTTTCTTCAACGGGAATTGGGTCATCTTCAAGTTCAATGTTAGAATCAACATTGAGACACCGTTGCACCCATCTAATATATTTTTTCCACAAAAATGAAAGAAAATAGACGAGTGTTAAACACAAAAAGTATGAAGAAACTAAAAAACAACCAAAAAAAAAAAAAAAATACCTCAAAACAAACAAGACGACGATCCGTAACCTCAACATTTTCGAACCGAAATCGTTTACAAGGATCAACACCACTTCCATCTGAAGACATCTGTTTAAATATGGTATTAAAAAGGAATTAGAGCATGGTTAAAAAATAACAACCTTTACACAACCAAAAAACAACACAAAAGCAACATTACCATAAGCTCAACCTGCTTTTACCCGGACTGAACAGTAGCCTCAACATCTATTTGAGTAGGGCCGTCATTGAAATCAACGAAATTCTTGATACAGAAAATAAAGGAAAAAGAAAATGGAAAAAAGTGAAGTTATTTTTTGTGAAATACTTGAACAACTTAAAAAAAACTACATAACAAAATAAAAACAACAAGTAAAATAATAAGACCAACAATAAATTCCGAACAACAAAATCTACAAACACAGCCATATAAATAACATAATAAATACAAATAAATAGTCTGAAAATAGTTGCAAATTTACGAAAAATAAAACACAACAAGAGACATAACAATAACATAGAATTACAAGAGCACTACCTAAAACGGACTTACAACAAAATAAACCACACAAAGTAACTAAAACCTAGTTACATTGTCTACTTATCTACCTTCTCCTCACTATCAGTGGCATCATCATCACTGCCATTATCATTTTTTTCTTTTGAGTCGAATCTTCATCGGGTTGATCATCCTTCTCTTCACCTTCACTACCCTCCCCTTCGTCATCACCCATAACATTCTCTTCTTCATTTTCATCGGTTTCTTGATTCATTTAAATCAAAATCTGCTTCATCACCACCTCCATCATCATCATTGGAAGAGTCACTGCCTTTTTCCTATATTGAAATGACATATTAAATTAGTATAAAACAACTTAAAAAAAACCGAAAAACAACTATTGAAAAACTAAAATACCTTGGCATAGGAATCGGCAAAAACGAGAAAACTGTGTCTGCATTGAAGCCATCTGAGCACCAAAAGAAACAAACTGTGCAGACACAAACTCTTTCAACTCAACCAAATCAGATGAAATCTTCTGTTGGGAAGTATGCAACGAATCGATCTTGACCTCCAACACATGAAATTTCTCAGAAAAGGCCTCAAGCTTGACAGAAATGTCACTCTGAGCAACAGTTGGCTCTTCGGGGACAGGAAGACTCTTGTAAGAGTTGAAGTCGGTGTCGAACTTGAAACTGCTCAGTTTCAAAGCTTTGAACTCACCAGCCGTGGGCCTCATATTTGAAAGTTGCAGCTGATCAAAAAATACCAAAATTAAAATTTCAATTATAAAGATTAATAATAATAAAAAACAACACAAAAACAACTACTGAAAAACCAAATTACAACAAACAGATATACCTTATCTTTGGAAACATCAAAGATAGTAGTCTTCAAAACTTTGAAAGTGGGTTGACTATTGCATGTCCACTGAGTGATCCTTGGAATACGAGAGCTTTCCTTTTGGCAGTACTTACCTTTCATGTACTTACAACACTCGTAGAACCAAACTTGTAGAACATGAGGACAACCAATCAAAGTGTAAAAAACACTCGGCCTCTTTCCCGAACTCTTTGCCTTCCTAACCCCCTCAACCCAACTATCAAGCTTACCCTTCAATGAGGAAATAGTCAATTCAAAAGAACTCCGGCCCCAAGCAAATTCATTGTACCTCCCACTATCTACAACATCTAAAATAGACTTGGGTACATTTTTATGCTTAGTGCCACTAAGCAAGAACCACTCCACGAAATACAAAGCGCCAACTTCACAGCATCCTCATCAGAATCACCCCACCTCTTGGTGGTAAAACATTCCCTAACAGATTCCTTAGTGATAGAGGACGAAGTTGGCCAATATCTTTCACAAAGACTATTAACCTCTTGCTTAAAATCTAAGACACTACAGTCACCTTCACAGTCTAACCCAGTAATCAATGCAAATTCCTCAATGCTAAACCTAAGCCTAACACCGCGTATCATAACCCACAACTCAGCATCATTAGGTTGCTGAACCTCTCGGAGCAACAACCCATGAAACACTTGGGGTTGAACTTTAAAATCGGGAAGGTCAAGGAAATGACCAAAACAGGTTTTTGAAAAGATTTCAAGCTGTACATCTGAAAGACAAGATTTAATGTTCTCTATCACTGGAAAGTAGCGAGTGGAAAAGGCTTTAGCAATGAACGATTCTTACGGTCATATATATAATCCCATTCATGTAGCAATATAAACAAAATAAATCAGGACAAAAACAAACAAAACTAAAAAAAAAATAGAAAACAAATAATAAAAATAATATTTTTTTTTTAAAAAAAAGACACCTTAGGGGGATTTTTCTTTGGTAGGTCAAATCCTTCAACCTTCACTGAGGTCCTAGCATGGACCTGCAACAAAAAAGAAAAACAAAAAGCAACAAATCTTAGATACAATAACAATGAATATATGAAAATGTAGTAACCAAATTACAGCCAATTAAAAACCTAAAAACAACGTTTTCCTAAACCCTTACAGTATGATAAATGTAAGAGATAAACAACTTTCAAAAAAACATAAACAACTAAAATAAAACAACACTGTACAAACTCGTTGTTATGAAATTTCGAAAATGGTAGTCGAAAATAGTAGTGTGACAAACAACCGAGAAAAAACTGACAATAAACATATACAAAACTAAAGAATAAACTGAAAGATCTGGTTGCAATTGAAATTAGTAAAATGCTTTTCAATACCAATAGTGTGTAAAACAACCGAAAACAAATTCACAAAAAACATATAACCAACCAATGGGGAAAAGCAACTCAAAACTGTGACAAAATACGAATTGAACTGGGTTTTTTTTCAACAACCAAACAACAACTGAATAAAAACAACAAAACAACATCAACCACAATACATGACAGAAATACATAAAGAACACAAAAATAACATAAAAACATCCTAATAAACACCTAAACCAGTGACCTAAAAAGCTCATGTAAAAATTAACACAATAAAATGAAACCAAGCAAATTTAAATTACCTTTGATTTAACTTTGGGCTTTTGGTCCTCACCATGCACTTCATCCTCAAAATCGGAATCTGAGGAAACCTAGAACAAAAAATGGGGAAAACTTTAAATCATCAAATGAGGAAAATGAGGAAACCAGAAATAAAACAACCAGAAAAAAACTAAAGAAAAATTTAAAAACAACAAAGAGAAACTTACATCGCGTGCAGACTTGGAAATTTTTGCTCTCTTAGTCTTAGGAGCATCTACTTTAACAGGAAGGGCTCTTTTCTTAGAGGCCGATGTCTCTGGAACATCAGCCACTAAATTTTTAGCAATTTTTTTTAACCCCATTTTAGGTTCGACTTTGGAAGTAACAGCTGGAGCCTTCTTCGATTTTTTAGAAACTTTCTTCGCCGGAGATGGTGATTTCGAACCACTTCTAGTGGTTGCCATTTATATAGAAAAAAATAGTGGAGGATGACAATGTAGGTTGAGGAAAACGTGGGTGAAGGCTTGGAGAAGGTGATCGTGGGAAGAAGAAATGGGTTAGGGCTTGAGAATGGTGATCGTGGGAAGCTACGGTTTGAAGAGTGGAAGAATCAGAGAAATGAAAAATTCAAAAAAAAAAATAAAAAAGGAGTTATGAGGTGGCGTGCGTGTACGTGTGTAAGGAAGAAGGGAAAAGGTAATTTTGTAATTATGAAACTTTTTGAAAAGTAAAATTGAAAAATGTAAAAGTTAAAAAAGTTTAAAAAACCGTGTATTGATAAAAATGTAAAAAAGATGTCAATTTTGACATGAGGTGTAAAAATCTCAACTTTTTACTAGTTATATATATAATTGTAAAAAGTTAATAAACTGTAGTAATAAAAAAAAAAATTAGCTGATGATGATGGAAGGGTTAAAATAAGTTTTGAGCTAAAGATTTTAACTTTTAACTATTACACACTGATGGGAGTGATCTTACTAATGGGTTTTTAAGAAACGTATCAACTACATAATGTTTCAATAATTGCTTTCTCTTGCCATGAAAAAGGACCATCAGGTCCAGATATGGAGAAATTCTCACCAGCCAGCATATAATTATATCCAGTTAACATAAGGGATAATAAATAAAATATTAAATAATTATGTACTATATTTCTTTTTAAGTAAAAAAAAATTAAAATAGCAGTGGCTATATTAACAAATTATTATATAAGAGACATGTGATTTGTTAACAAAAAAATATGAAATATCTAATAAATATAAAATATAAAAAATAATATTATTTATTTTATCAAAATTGAGGCCTTCTTTTCCTAGCAGTGTATTTTGTGTCAGCAGGTACAACATTCCCTCTTCTTCTCATCTGTTCCTTCTTCTTCAGTATCCATTCCTTGCCCTTCCCTTTTTCCATAATTCTTTGTTTTTTTCTTGGCCTGTTCGTGTTAGAAACACATACCTAAAAAACTATTAGAATTAGTCTCACATTAATAATGTATGGAAATAAAATATTATATATAAAATTCACGAGTTACTCCTCTCATTATCAATTGTTTTTTAAATTCTAACAAAAACTAATTCAGCTCCATTCAATTCCATGCTAACATATCTAAAGAGAAGACCTTAAATCCCGAGAACAAAGATTGCATGAAGTTCTTGCATAGAGACACCTAGAGCAGAGCAAGTGATTACCGTTTGATCTTCTTCATCTCTACTACTATTGTCGCCTTTACGCTTTGGAACTGGTGTGCTACAAGTCAGAACAAGGTATTCTTTCCTTTTCTTGGCACTGTTTCAGAAATAATTTTCAGTCAAATTTAGCAGAAAATAAGCAAAGAGCAAATACTATGTTATTACATATTAACTTTTCTTATGATATTTAAGCTTGTGTACCTGTGGGGAAAATCAATAACCAAGCTACCAACGAATCCAGCACCAATCGCACAACTATATATTAACACTCGCTGTTCCGTACTTTCAGGATACACTTGAAAGACTGCTCTTGCTCCCCTTGCAAAACATCTGTATAGAGATCCAAAGAATGCACTGAAAAAAGAATTTTAGCCAAAGATTACAAAAAGTGAAGTAATTTACAAAATATCATTTAGGATGAGAATGAGTCAAAGACAAAGACTAACATACTCTAATCTTAGTTTTGGGTTGTGTGAGGATTTGTCAGCATTGCACAACCACTGTCATTCAACACACAATAGGAAAAATATAAGGTAGGAATTGCATTGTAAAGCACTTGACATTATATCAATAGATGCTTCAACAGTACAAAATAAAGTTATTTCATCAACTAGATGATCAAAGCATAATAAGATTCAACGGGTGAATATGTAATTTATCAAAGCATATACTTATCTTGTACACCTCCATTCCAGTGGAAAAATATGAAATGAGAACTTACAATGAGTTGTGACGATATATAGACAATAATAAAGTAAGCACATATTGTCCTTTCTTGTTCCAATTTAAGTAAATGAACATGCAAAAATATTATTCACCAAATGCACCATTCCTTGAAATTGAATTACATGATTATGATAAGAAAAAATGAAGCTGACTAACAAATATAGAAAATAATGAAAAAGAAACCCACCCAGAGATAAAACTCAGTATTAAATATAAAACTCAACTTATTGTCATATGAGCAAACAAATTTCAAAGCACCAAATAAAATGATGCTAACACATTGAGTTTAGATTTTAAAAACTGTTGATGATTAAAAGGTATAAAAGAAGAGAGGAGAAAGAAATAGTAAATTAATAGAAAGTAGACCTGAATAGCAGAGATACTTATGGCCCCATCAATAAGACCAGACCGAAACCCCAATCCCTGAAACAAGATCCAATCCAACACATTGTCACTCTAAAAGTTGATAAAACTAAAACCCCATACAACAATTTCTTCAGAGTATTAATGAAGTTGAATTATATGAACATCATCATAGGGGAGAAGGAAGGGATTACCTGACCCATGTCAGCAAGTAATAAATCACCTTCAACCTCCCTCTCCAACGCAACATCTGGAATGTAGGATAAGGTTATTAGAGAGAATGCATAATTAATAATATATAACTGAGAATGTATGTTTCGACGTACTAAGCATTGAGTTAGAGATATCTAAACCGATCCACTCATGACCATTCTGTGTTATGGTTTCTCCACTAAGTCCTGACCCGCAACCTGCAATAGTTCAAATCAAACCCATATCATATATATATATATGTATGCTAATGTTTGTTTGAAAAGAAGAAGTAAGTGGTGATTTTAATTACCAATGTCGAGAAGCAACCTGGGAAGTCCATCTTTGGGCAAGGCGAGAAGCTCGAGAGCCCTCTCGGTGAGCTCTGCTTGGATTTTGATGATTCGAGAAGAGGAGGTATACTTCCTAGCTTCTTTATCATCATAGAATATCTCAGGAGGCGCTTGGAATTCCGGCCGAGACGACATGCTTACCTATGATTATGATTATGAAGCCAATGAGTTGAGAGAGGAATTCATAAACTTAAAACAAATACAGATATTGATCAACAGAGAACAAGCTCAGTAGATGTTGGAGAGTGATACCGTTGCTGTGTCGCCGAGAACAATGGAGATTGAAGCCGGCACTGGAGTCGACGGTGATAATTATTTTGAGAAAGAATAAAGTGATGTAGACAGTCTAGGGTTTCGTGAAAAGTATATAATGCAATTAGAAAATCTTATATAGGTAACTAAAATAAATGAAAAGACTAAAATAACCTAAAATAGAAAGAAATACAATAGAAACCAATTTCATAATCAAGTTACCAAATAATATTTTATGTAACGAGGAGGTGTAATTTTTATTTTTATTTTGATTACTAAAAAAAATAATCAAGTTTCCACAAAATGTTAACTTTATTTTTCAATAAATTATTATGGGTGGGATTAAGTAGGTGTGAAATACTAAAAAAAAATCAATTCTTTGCTGAACAACTTATTTTAGTTGATAAAAATTGAGATAAAATATTACCAAAATCAAAAAACAATACCAATAAAACTATTAAGTAACAACTCTTTCATGTTTTACATTGAGCTCAAAACATTTTACATTGAGCTCAAAACACAAGTAGCAGTAACTACTGATTTTTCACTATGCATTAGAACAATAAAAGAGACAATTCTTCGTTTGAATTACAGGCTACAAATTCGATCACTCCACGAAAAATGTTAAACTGGGCCAATTTTTTAAAAATATTAAAATACAACACAACCCATATTTTTTTAGAAGAGATATTGACGGCAAAACCACCTATACTTTATATTTTTTAACAATTAACCACTTAAATTGATTTTTTGGTGACAAAACTACCCAAACTCTCTTTCTATTAGTTACCCCTTCCGTACAAAAATCTCAGTTAACTGGCCCGGTCTCGACTCTCTACGTTTTTAGTGGTCCACATAATATTAATAAAAAATATAATTTAAATTATAAAAAAAAATTATAAAAATTAAAAAAAAAAAAAAAACTTTCTTTTCTCTCTCCTTCTCTTTCTTCTCGAATTAGGAAAAAAAAAAATCTTTTCCTTTTTTTTTTCTTTTTCTTTTTCTTTTTCTTCTTCTAACCCTAATCTCTCTCTTTCTCTCTATAAGTAGTTGATGTTGTTGAATTACAATAATTATAATAGTCAAGAATAATGAAGTTTCAATCAACTACAGTTTCCATTTGCAACTTGACCAATAATCTTGTACCAGCTCAGCCTTCACCACGACACAAGAAAATGAACCCAAAAAAGCACTATTAATTAATATAATTGCATTACATAAACTACTACGTTTAAGATCCCAAAATTAGTATAGTAATTTAGTAGGCAATGGAAATAGTAAAACTTTATGATATACAAATTAATATGTAGATTGTTTCAAATGTTGTACATCAGTTCCAAAAAAGAGCATTCTTACATTTCCTCCTCAGCCAACCAACATTGCTTATTACACAAACAACATTGTTTGTCATATTCCTCTCACAAAACATTACTTGTCATTTTCCTCGCACAATCCTAGTACAAATTTACACCCATGTAGCAGATTCACAGTGAAAAAGAATCTCAAATTGTTAGCTAACAAATTCAATATGAATAAGACTTAGATGTCAATGTGTAGAGCTGGAGAAAAAAGAATTGAGACAAATAAAAATGATTTCTTATAATTGTCTAGCCACTAAATATTCAGAGCAAAATTTCCAAATTAAAAGATGGAAGCATCAAATCTTGGCTTGTAAAAACAAACCTACTGTTGTAAGACTGCAGAACACATTAACCTATTCAAGACCAGCCTTTTTTTTTTAATCAACATCACAATAAGCCCTCCCCTTAGAATCCTTGATTCCAAGATGTAAAGCAATTTAAGTTATTTTGTCCAAACACTCAAATCTCTCCCTCAATATATTGTTTTAACCGGATGTCCCACATATATATAAATTCATAATAGATTTTAGGTACAACTCATGTATGGCTAATGGTAGAGGAAAGGATTTAAAGTGGAGTAATGATGTTTAATCCAACCAATCTGAGCGAAATTACCTTTCACCGATTAGTTTGTGAGAGAAGAAACACAAACAAGCCAATAAATCATGAACCTTTGGCATGTATGGTTACCGTCTCTGAAATGGTGGTTACGAATCCTTGGAAGCTAAACTTCGAAGATCTCAATGGGAGTAGCAGTGTTTTTTGAGAGGTGGAGAAAGGTTTCAGCAAAATCTAAATGAGAGGGGAATAATGGAAGGGGCAAAATAGGTAGTGTTTGAAAATAAAAGGAAGAAATAAAAGACTAAGTCTAATTTCCAAGCATCAACTCCTCGCAATGCATATAACTATCTCGAAAAAATGGTACAGATAGTCTTTGTGAAAATTCTTACAAAACAACACTACCACCTAAAACAGACACATGAAACCTCATGCATCAAAAGAGTTCCAAACAACGTACCCATGAAATAAAAATAGATTGAAGCTCGCCACCATCACACAAAACGTAGTTTAGCATAAACTACTATGACATAGAAAGTGAACCAACCAAAATTATCCCTACTTGGAACTTTATCAAAATGTTCACTTAAAAATTGTCACCACTCCTAACCAAAAACAGAGCCGACTAGTATCAATATCAATGAAATCCTAGACTTTAGCCACAAAGTATACAGCGATCTAAAGTTGACGAAACAATTAAAAACAACATGATAACTATTGAAAAGAAAACGGACTAGTGATCAACAACTCAAAATAAGTCTTCCTACCGATTAAACCAGTTAAATCAACAGAACCACACTAAATCAAATGTAATAACTAGATGTAAAATTCTTAAAATGCAGAAACAAATTCATGAAGAACCACATCAAGAATCAAAACAAAAAGTAGAAACTAATCTTTAAACTCACTATAAAGCAAATACAAAACAAATCATGAGGTACAATGAAGAACATCTCTATTCAACTAAACGGGCAACAATTAAACCCCACCAAAATCCCAACAACACAGTTATCCAACAAACCCAAAAAAATGCTCACCCACAAAATTTTGAATATAAATCTCTGATAAAACATCGAAAACAAAACAAAACATTCCAACTAAAAGACAATCACAGAAAAGCCAATAATAACCCCAAATAATATTGCAGAAAGCCCCATAACTTCCAGAAAAATATAAACAACAGCAATTACCAACCAACAATAAGATAAAAAAAAACCACCAATAACAACCTAGAGTATACTTAATAAAACCATGAAAGGGTGAAATTTTTGTACCTTCAAAAGATGGTTAATCCTCTTGAAGAAACTATATGTTAGATATATTTTTGGCTCCGCCAAAAAGACAATCCAGATGCAGTCCTTCACCCAGTACTTCAAACTCATTACAACTCTCAAAAGACATTCGAAGCTCAAAGAAAAACCCAGAAAGCCAAGAGTGTAAAAGGTGTTACTACCAAATCTAAAATTTGAATTTCTTGAAACTATAATGTTTATAGCTGTTGGAGAGGATTTATTTCATTGATTAATATATTATTCATGACTTGTAGAAGAAATCAGTAATACAGAGTCTTGAACACTTTTTGGTTTATTGTCCCTTCAATTAAGTAAAGAAAACAGGCATTCAACTTTGATATCTATATAAATAATTTCAGAAGCATTTAGTCAATTACATTTTCTAGATAGAATTCAATGAGTACATAGTAAATATATGAAATTCCTTTTCTTTATTAGTCAAAACCGTTGTCCCCAAATCAGGGACTAAAGCACAAAACACACAACCTATTAGGATAGTCACTGTCTCTTGGGTCCAAAACTGACTCAAATCCGATTCCAAATATAATAAATCCCCACAATGAGCTTAACTCACAACCAATTCCTCCTAACAAGCTCACAATACTGACCAAACTCTTAGCCACCAACACTATCAACGTAACATCTAACTAAAGCTCTTTAGTGAACATACATTGGTAAAATAACACATTACCTAATTCGGATGGTCACTCTCTCTTGATCCAAAACTGACTCAAATCTGATTACAAACATAATGAACTCCACAATGAGATTAACAACCAATCCCTCCTAAGAAGCTAACGATAGTCATCTAGCTAAATCCCTTTAGTGAACAAAAAAAATAGTAGAATTCCTTAGTGCACAGCACAAGATACTTGACAGACTAAAAATTCAGCTACAATTTTGACTCAAACTATCTTTGAATAACAAGACCGCTAGACCAATAGTTCGAAGAAGTCACAGACGACACAAGCTTCCGGCTGAAGAGTATATTCAATACTAAGTTAGGACGCACGACTAGTCTTTATCTTTAATATTTTTGTATTTAGTTACTTTTTAACAATGACAATAAAATGTATGCATAGAACAATTTTAACAGTATAATCTCTCTAAGCAACAGTATCAAGGACCAAAAATACCGACGAAAATAAAATGTCAACTTCAATAGTTTTGCTAGACCTGATTCAACTTCCTAACTACTACAGTGCATCCAATAGGCAATATAAGCATAACCTAACATGAATGGCCAGTAGTACTATGCACAGAAAACTATACAAAATTTCTTATTATAGAGAGCTGAAAGAAAACTTGCATTGTTTCTTCAAGTCCTTCCAATATCTTCAATTCCCCTCCTTATTAAACCACTTCGGCTGTTATAGAAAATAAAAATAATCATTAGCATAATATAAATTAAACATAATCAAATATATTGAAAAGATGATTGAAAATGTACCTCGTGTTGTAGTTTCGTTCAGGTGGTAGATACACTAGTTCAGAACTACCATGGAACTCCGTAAGCAAAAGAGACGACCCTCTAAAGCTGTGACTCGCAAAATTCTCAGGACGGTTGGAAATATTCACCATAGTAGCAGTCTTAGTAACAAAGTTATAGCAGAAAAAAACTCTAGGCAAACTCGAGCTACAGACCAACATGCTAGATTCGTCTTTCCATGCTCCTAAAACTTGTAAAGCCTGTGAGAAATCAAACAGCTCCCCCTCATGAATAATTTGAATGGGGTCATATTCTTCCCATTCAGTGATTTTTCCTTCACTATTGTGGTTCTTACCATACCAAATTCCCAAAACTCCACAGTGTGCTTTGACGAATCCTACACGGTCTCCTAAACTTAGAAGACGAAACTCCATATCCGAGCATATGTTGCAATTTGTATCAATTGGAGCTTCCATGATTGAGAATATTTCACGCTCAACATCAAAGACGATGATGTCTTCAAGTGGCGCATACCAATAAATGAATCCTTTCTCAAAAACAGGCTCTCCAAAGAAATATAAGTCATCTACGTTTACAACAGAGGGGTACCGAATGACTCTCCAAGCATCAGATCCTAAGGTCAAAATACTAGCCAGGTTCGTACGTTTAGTACGTTGAAGAAGAAGAATTTTGAAAGTCTCATTACCTGATTCCCCACAAACACCCAGTCCGAAGGATGATTTAACAATTCTTAGTGAAGGACTTGAAGGTGAAGGTGACTGTTTGAGGAAAAGTACTTCCTCCTTAAGTGGATTGATTATGAAAGCTTGGGTAGAAGATGCCCGAGAGTAGCAAAGTAGTCCATTACAGAAAGAATGGTAGTTAAAGTTGTCTCCTTCCAATTCACCAAGCGATCTGAGATTAAAACCACATAACTTCCCTTCTTCATCCCTCCAATATATCTCTTCTCCTTTTCCATAAAATTTTGAAGAAATATAAAAATAACTATTCGTTTGAGGTTGAGCGATCCGAGGAATCGGTGGAGCAATCGGAGGATTTTCAATAGTCGCCGGAGCCGAGAAAGACGGCAGCAAAGAACTCGCAACAGAGGAGAAGGTGAAAGATTGAGTGGAAGCAGAAGTCGGTGGAATGGGAACGAACGGAGTGGTTCCGGAGCCGATCGTCATAGATCCGATGGCGGCGTCTGAAGAAGAAACAGTCGTAGTAACAGAGTTGTTCTGGAGAGGAGATCCTACGGTGTCAATGGAAGAAACTTCTGGAGTTGTTCTGGTAGGACTAGGAGGTGCCATGAGAGAGATGAAGATAAGGAATGAAAGTTCTGATCAATAGACTGAGAGAGCGAAGCTTTATACAATAGAGTCATACACAATTCATGCATAAGAAACGATACAACTTCCTAAGAGATTCTGGAAGTTAGTTAGAAAACGGTATAAACTGAATCCTAACTAACTTGTCAAGTAGTACATGCCACGTGTAGTAGACGGAGTGAGACGCCGTCACCGCCGTGTGGAACAGCCTCTTTGATTTGTCCACTGGGCCCATCGAAATCGAACAAGTTGTCGATGGACCTGGGAAATCCTGCTTCAATGGACCATTTGCTGAGATTATTATCAAAGTCGTCAACAACAACAAATTTTCACAACCCATTTTATCTCTGAATCTGCTTCTCTCTCTTTCTATCTCTGAATCTGCTTCTCTCTCTCTCTATCTCTCTCTCTCTGTAAAATGGCCTGAAATTATAGTGCATTTTGCCAACTAAATAACCTCTTCTTTTAAGGAAAATTTCATATTTCCCTTATTACCCTCGAGACACTAAAAATAATTTTTAAAAGAAAATCTATTTCTACTTTCTTCTTCCTCTACTTTCTTCTTCCTCCTACCCATACCCCAACCAAAACTATTTTGCTAGTCCCCGTCGGCAACCTCCCCCGGCAACCACCGCCGGTGACCGGTCAAGGAAGGAGACGACCGACCACCACCACTAGTACCACCCCCAAAATTCAAAAATATTTTATTCAAAGTAAATTAATAATCTTTATTGTAAATGAATTTTTATGTTTTTTTTTAAAATTTAAAGTCTATAATTACTATTTTAGTTTATTATAATATTTATTTGTTGAGTTTTCAGCCTCTCTTATTTTTTTTAGCACGATTTTATTTTATTTTTAATATTTAATCTAATTAATAAAAATAATTTAAACTAACAAATGTCATCAAAAAATATTATCATGAAGAAAAAAATGAAGACTCTTGGAAATAAATTTCTGGCTCAAGATCAAGATCAATAAGTTAATTTCATAGTTTCTCCATAGGTTATTTAATAAGTTAATTTCAAACTGCCCCAAATTTTCAAAACAAAAATTGTTAATGTAAAATATAGATACTATGTTGATTTGAATATCCTAGTGTTGGTGTCTTTCAACGTGTAGATTGAAAAAACTATTAAATACGTTTATGCATATCCATTGTAACTATGTTTTGTGTAAAGAAAGCCTATGGCGCTTTCAAAATCGAGGCTTTCTTTTCCTAGCAGTGTATTTTGTGTCAGCAGGTACAACATTCCCTCTTCTTCTCATCTGTTCCTTCTTCTTCAGTATCCATTCCCTGCCCTTCTCTTTTTCCATTATTCTTTGCTTTTTTCTCGGCCTGTTCGTGTCAGAAACACATACCTGCACACAAAAAAAACTAATTCCATGCTAACATATCTAAAGAGAAGGCCTTAAATCACAAGAACAAAGATTGCACGAAGTTTTTGTTCTTGCAATGCATAGAGATACCTAGAGCAGAGCAAGTGATTACCGTTTGATCTTCTTCATCTCCACTACTATTGTCGCCTTTACGCTTTGGAACTGTTGGGCTACAAGTCAGAACAAGGTATTCTTTCTTTTTCTTGGAACTGTTTTAGAAATGATTTTTAGTCAAATTTAGCAGAAAATAAGCAAACAACAAATACTATTATGTTATTACATATTAACTTTTCTTACAATATTTAAGCTTGTGTACCTGTGGGGAAAATCAATAACCAAGCTACCAATGAATCCAGCTTCAAGCGCAGACTTAAATATTAACACTCGCTGCTCTACACTTTCAAAATACACTTGAAAGACTGCTCTTGCTCCCCTTGCGAAACATCTGTATAGAGATTTAAAGAATGCACTGGAAAAAGAATTTTAGCCAAAGATTACAAAAAGTGAAGTAATTTACAAAATATCATTTATGATGAGAATGAGTCAAAGAGAAAGACCAACATACTCTAATCTTAGTTTTGGGTTGTGTGAGGATTTGTCAGCATTGCACAACCACTGTCACTCAACACACAATAGGAAAAATATTAAAATTATACATAAAAATAAGTTTTAAATTGTTAGTATTAAATATAAAACTCAACCTATTGTCATATGAGAAAACAAATTTCAAAGCACCACATAAAATGATGCTAACACATTGAGTTAAGATTTGACAAGTCATACCAAGTAAATTGCCATTATAAAAGAAGAGAGGAGAAAGAAATAGTAAGATAATAGAAAGTAGACCTGAATAGCAGAGATACTTATGGCCCCATCAATAAGACCAGACCGAAACCCCAATCCCTGAAACAAGATCCAATCCAACACCTTCTCACTCTAAAAGTTGATAAAACAAAAACCCCATACAACAATACATGTTTTTTATATTGCACCACAAAATGGAAAATATGACAAGCCCAATAATGAGCATCATCTTAATTAGGGGAGAAGGAAGGGATTACCTGACCCATGTCAGCAAGTAATAAATCACCTTCAACCTCCCTCTCCAACGCAACATCTGTAATGTAGGATAAGATTATTAGAGAGAATGCATAATTAATAATATATAACTGAGAATATATGTTTCGACGTACTAAGCATTGAGCTAGAGATATCTAAACCGATCCACTCATGCCCATTCTCTGTTACTGTTTCTCCACTAAGTCCTGACCCGCAACCTGCAATAATTCAAATCAAACCCATATCATATATATATATATGTGTATGCTAATGTTTGTTTGAAAAGAAGAAGTGGTGATTTTAATTACCAATATCGAGAAGCAACCTGGGAAGTCCATCTTTGGGCAAGGCGAGAAGCTCGAGAGCCCTCTCGGTGAGCTCTGCTTGGATTTTGATGATTCGAGAAGAGGAGGTATACTTCCTAGCTTCTTTATCATTATAGAATATCTCAGGAGGCGCTTGGAATTCCGGCCGAGACGACATGCTTACCTATGATTATGATTATGAAGCCAATGATCAGTTGAGAAAGGAATTCATAAACTTAAAACAAATACAGATATTGATCATCAGAGAACAAACTCAGTAGATGTTGGAGAGTGATACCGCCGCTGTGTCGCCGAGAACAATGGAGATTGAGGCCGGAGGTGGAGTCGACGGTGATAATTTTTGAGAAAGAATAAAGTGATGTAGACAGTCTAGGGCTTCGTGAAAAGTAAATAATGCAATTAGAAAATCTTATATAGGTAACTAAAATAAATGAAAAAGACTAAAATAACCCTAAAATAAAAACCAATTTCATAAGTTACCATAAAATGTTTTTATTTTTCACTAAACCATTATGTGTGTGTGATTAAGTATAGAACAGAAATGATCATATAATATAAGAATACTAATTTCAACTAATTCTTTACTAAACAATCTATTTTAGTTGATAAAATAGAACAGAAATATGTTAACAAATCATAAAAAATAATACCAATGAAACTATTAAGTAACCATTTTTTTATGTTCTACAAAAAAAAAAAAACACATAAAAAAAAAACAAGTAGCAGGAACTATTAATTCTTCTATATGCTCAAAATAATAAAAGAGACAATATTTCTTTCAAACTACACCTACAAATTTGAGCACGTCACGAAAAATATCAAACTGGACCTATATTTTAAAAATATTAATACAGCAGAGCTTATATTTTTTTAGAACAATAATTTAAAAAGTATGAAAAAATTAAGTTTGAACTATCACTACACATAAATTTACAACCTTTTTTTTAGCAATGTGATTTACAGTACTAATTGAAACCGTTTGGTATGCAACACCGAAGTTGATTACACAGGCTAATTTGTCCAATTCAGTATTTGGGCATGTTAGAGTCTGGATAACTAATCCAGCTAACCTAATCTGTCTAGGATTATTTATCCAATTCAGCAAGGTGGGATAAATAATCTCGCAGGTGAGATTTTTTTTTTATCGTTTTTTTTTAATTTTAATTTTATTAATATATTTTATATTTAATAAGAATTTAAAGGAAATAATTATCACTCATTTTTTTTATCAAAAACTTATTCATTAAAATTAGTGAAAATGTATAATTTTGAAATATTATACATGAGTTTTTAAAATTTAGAATATTACTAATTAAACAATAGTTACTTAAATTGATTCTAAAAAAAATAACATGACAATAAAATTATATATTATTTTTAAATTACTAAAAAATTAATATTTATATTAAATTAGGAATTAAATTAATATTTAAGATAAATAATTTTATATTATTCAATTATTTTTATTTTACTATTTTAATTATTAGGTGATTTTACAATGCACCCCCTTAAAAGGGGTGTACTGATGCACCCTTGACTTGTTTCGGCATCCAGGAGAATTTTTAGTCTAATTTTTTTTCATATTCATGTATGTTATAGCTATTTAAGATAACCTACAAAATTTTGAGAAATTCAGAATAATTTACAATATAGAAAACAATGTTCAAACAGTCTATTTTACACGCGTATAAAATAAAATAGTCACGCGTGCAACACCTTTTGTTTGAACGTAGTTTTCGGCGTGTTAAACTTTTCTAAATTTCTTAAAATTTTGCAGGATGTCTTAAATAACTATAACGTACATGTTAAGCAAAAATTTCACATTTAGAATATTAAAAATAAATGCAAAACACAATTTCACCTATGCTAAATTCATAGCATAAGAATTTATTAATTTAAGTTCGACCCATCCAAGATTATAAGAATAATCTCTTAATTACAATCCTTTCATATAAAGGAAATACTATTTGATTCCAATTACGATGATATTAAATAATTAAAATAATTTGGGAAAAATTTGGGGTAAATTTGGGAAAAATTTGGGGTAAATTTAGAATTGCAGCTGAACTCAGTCTATTTAATTAACCGAGCTACCTACATACCTTCTTTGTGAAGGATCAAGCCACTTGTAATTCAGAATACGGTATTTTGGAATTTAGATATAAGGATTCCGGTAGATGACCACTTTTAGGAATCCTTTGCTATTTAAAAATTTAGGAAAATTCCTAGGTGGATGACCTTTTATGGAATTTTAAAATTTGTATTTTTATACCATTTTGTGGTATCGGCGACTGCACTTAGTCTTAGCAACTAAGTTGCCTACGTATCCTTTATAGGAATCAAGTCAAACGTAGTTCCAATAGCATTAAAAGATTTTGTATCTTCGATAACTTTGATATTTGAGGTAAATAACCTCGTTTGAGATTTTTGAGGTAGATGACCTCATTTGGGATTTGATGAGGTGAATGACCTCATTTCAGATTTTGAGGATTTGTGATTGTACCTAATCTTAGCAATTAGGTTGCCTACGTACCCAAAATGGGATCAAATCGAACGTAGTTCATAGAGTGTTAAAAGATTTTGTATCTTTGATAACTTTGTGGAGAATTAACTCACTTTCATATTTTGAGGTAAATGACCTCATTTGGGATTTTTGAGGTAGATGACCTCATTTGAATTTTGGTGAGGTGAATGACCTCTTTGAGAATTTTAGAAATTGCAATTGTACCTAATTTTAGCAATTAGATTGCCTACGTATCCTTTTGAAAGGAATCAAATCGAACGTAGTTCATACAATCTTTGTGAAAGTTAATTCACTTTGCCATTTTGAGGTGAATGACCTCATTTAGCATTTTGAGATAAGAGAACGTCACTAGAGATTTTTTGAGGTAAAAGACCTCATTTGGGAATTTTGAGGTGAATGACCTCATTTGGGATTTGATGAGGTTACTGACCTCATTTGGAATTTAGAGGATTTGTGATTGTACCTAATCTTAGCAATTAGGTTGCCTACGTACCCAAAATGGGATTAAATCGAACGTAGTTCATAGTTTCTTCTTGTATCTTGTGATCATGTATTCTTTGGAGACATGGAGTTCATTTTAAAAGAAAATTCATTTTTATCTCACACCAATAAATTTAGAGACCTCTTGAATTACAATTCTATTGTGATGAGAATTGTAAAATAATTCATACTTACTTGACTTGGTGTCTTTAACTATGAAAGTAATTTGAATAGTGGCAGTTGAGAGAAATTTGTTTTGACAAAGATATGTATTATTTTGCCATATCTTGTCATATATTTGATACTGGAAACTTGCTTTCAATTTCTCTTTCATTAAATTAATTGTACATTTTTTTGGTTCACAGTACACCTTAATTTTTCTTAGCCACAGTAAATAGTACAATACTAATATATATATTCAAATAAGTATATATATAGTATGTGTAGGTTAGTCTCAAATTCAGTATCATAATTTTCACACATATTTATACAAATATCTATAGGGCCCGTTTGGTACGCAGGATTGGACTGGGTTGGACTGAAAAGGATTGGACTGGACTGGACAAGATTGGATTATGCTGAAAGTAATCTTGTGTTTGGTTTAAGAATGGACTGGACTATTTTATTTATTTCCTTTTAGAAAAAAAAACTTAAATTAAATAAAAACATATAATAATAAATTAAAATTAAAATATATAATAATAAATAAATATAAATAAATAATTCGTAGCAAAAAAAAAATAATATATCATATATAATTAAGAATATATCATAAATATATAATCAAATATTTTGTCATATTTTTTATTTAATAAATAATTAAAATAGTAAAACAAAAATACTTGAATAATATAAAATTGTTTTTCTTAAACACTAATTTAATATAAATATTAATTTTTTAAAATATTTATACAAATTTTTTAGTAATTTAAAAATAATATATAATTTTATTGTCATATTTTTTTTTTCTTAGAATCAATTTAAGTAACTATTATTTAATTAATAATATTCTAAATTTTAAAAACTTATGTATAATAATTCAAAATTATACATTTTCACTAATTTTAATGAATAAGTTTTTGATAAAAAAAAAATGTATAAATAAATGTGTGATAATTATTTCCTTTAAATTCTAATTAAATTTAAAATATATTAATAAAATTTAAATTTAAAAAACGATAAAAAAAATCTCACCTGCATGGGATTATTTATCCCACCCTGCTGGATGGGATAAATAAGCTCAGACAGATGAGGTTAACTGGATTAGTTATCCAGACTTCTAACATGCCCAAACACTGGATTGGACAAATTAGCCTGTCTAATCCAATCCAGTGTTGCGTACCAAACGGGCTATTTTTTTGAGCTTCAGTTTTCTGCAGTGCGCTATTTTCCTAAGCTTTAGCTTTTTGCTTTGCTTATTATTTTTCGAGCGTTTGCTTTTTTTTTTGTGCTCAATTTTCCTAAGCTTTAGCTTTCTGCTTTGCTTATTATGTTTTTTTTTTTGAGCGTTTGCGTTTTTTTTGTGCTCAATTTTTTTTAGCATTCACTTTTTGCTTGCTCTATTTTTTTTTTTTGAGCATTCGCTTTTTGCTTGCTCTATTTTTTTTAGCATTCGCTTTTTGCTTGTTCTATTTTTTTCTTGAGCGTTAACTTTTTTTTTTTTTGCTATGCTCAATTTTTTTTTTTTTGAGCATTCGCTTTTTGCTTGCTCTTTTTTTCCTTTGGCGTTAGCTTTTTTTGTTAAGCTCAAATTTTCTTTTTTAGGTTGCAACGAGTGACAACCTTTCTCCTCATTTAAAAGGAAGACATGTCCTTAGTTAAAGACACAATGTCACAATGCGCTTTTTGAAATTGAGACTCTATTTGGATATCTTCGTCTTGGACCATCTTTTCAATGATATTTTTAAGGGCACGACATTTTGTTGTTGAATGAGTATCACTTCGATGGTACTGACAATAATTAGTTTTGTCAATATTAGTGCCTGCTTTTGTTGTTTTAGGCTTTGGGAGATTTATAGCTTTTGCAGCCAATAATCCATCTAATATTTGTTCGACAACATCTTCATCAATGAACGAATACCCCATAGTCTCTTTTATAATGGACTCTTTCGGTAGTATTTTAGCTTTTTCTTTGCCTTTGTCATATTTTACAAAGGTAGCCATTGATTCATATGACATGTCGTTTTGACGAGCTATTTGCACCTCAACATTACTTGCTTTGGAAACGAGCTCATTGAAAGTTTCAGGTTCTGTGGAGCATAAGTAAACTGCTATCTCAGGAATGAGATTTTGTCTACACAATTGAGCTATGAGATAGCTCAGATAATTTTTCTGGACATTGAAGTCGAACACTTCTCCATCTAGCAATAAATTATTGACAGATTTATCTGTTGTTTGCTTAGTTTTAGCTAAGTCACTAAGAGTGACTTCCCTTATTGAGCTTACAAACTGAGCAATGAAGGCTATTTGCATGTCATCCCATGTGATTATCGATCCTGGTGGTAATTGCATATACCAAGTGAATGCCACCCCTTTAAGCGATTGTACTAATTGTCTTATGAGTAATGGATCAGACTGAGTAGATTCACCACATGCCGAGACAAAGTACGCCAGATGTTCTTTGGGGGACCCATTTATCCCATCAAACTTTTCAAATTGTAAGTTTATGTAATTTGGGGGATATGGAACATAATCATAATGGGACGGGTATGGTTTATGGTATCCAAGAATGGGAATATTTGTTGTTTCATAACACTCTCGAATGCTTTCCATGATTAGTGCTTTCAATTCCTGATGAGGTATTGAAGTTGATGGTGTAGGCTCTTTTGAACAAGGTTGCATTGGCAAAGTTATTGACACTTGCCCCTGTTCCACTTGTTTTTGCTTACTTAAACTAGCTTGTTTAGCTAATTGTGTTGTAAGATATTCAACTTCAGCGTCTTTCTCCGCCAACTTTCTTTGCAACTCTTCAATTGGTTCTTCCAAACTCATCGTTCCAATAACAAACACTGACATACTGTTAGATTCAATGTTGTTACATCTCACTGACTTCCTTGGGAAAGTCTTCTCATGATTTGTAGATGGAACATTGCGATATGAGTCACTAGAACATTTAATGAAGCTTTTGGATTGAACTGCTAAGAAATTGTGGCACTTATAAGCTAAACATTTTCGTACAGGATGTAGTTTTGAGCATACTACTTGTCTCATGTACTGTTTTGGCTTATTCCTTAATGCCGATTATAGCAGTGGTGGTTCTTATGGTATTTAGACCATGAAGACATTCCCACCTTCCTTCTTCTTTTTCTTTTGAAGTCCATTCATTTATGCCATTAGAAAATGTGTACGAGTTCAACTGTGAAAAGTTAAACCCAGTACTTGCATCATTTCTTGTGGACTTCGGCTTTGATGTAAATCCCTTAGTAGGATTACCTTGAAACAATGAGATGTTTCTCACAAGGTTTGACTCAATTCCTTCTATATTTACCTTAAAAGGTTTTCTAGAAATAACCGGTTCTGCCCCAGCATATTTGGTGTATGACCCAGTCGTACTACTATTTAGTAGCTTTGTGCAAAGTGATTAGGTAGGATCTTTAGTAGTCTTTTGTACTGAGAAATCTAGACCATTAGCTTCCTCCTTTGTTGAGTTTACCATGCAAAAACTGATATCAACCAGGTGGATTGGAACAGAACCGATCATTATTTGAGTTAGGCCTTGTTGCTTAACCTTTGTGGTTCCAATATGAATGCAGCTAGATTTTGTTGACTTTGTTTGGATCGACTCCAAAGACTTGGGTATTGCAATAGCCTTTGATACTTGAGCAACTCCTCTCTTAATGGATTTGTCATTGCTCTTCTTTCGGCCTTTGGCGGCTTTCCCTTTTAAAGCCTTCGTGGTTGATGAGCTTTCATGACCTTCATTTCTCTAGGAACATCAATTTGTGTATAGGTTCCAATAGAAAATGTCATGAGAAAATCATCTTTCTTCTTTTGCCCCAAGTTGGTGTGCGCATGTGCAAGCTTGTGGAAAAGTACTGTTACTTTCGGTGCCATTATTTTTCTCTGTAAAATAGCACACCTAATTACAAAAGTGTCATTTTTTAATTCTCAACGTAATTAGAGATGAAAAGGAGAATGAGTCTCACTTAGGGCGTGCCAAAAATTATGTTAAGCAAAAATTTCACATTTAGAATATTAAAAATAAATGCAAAACACAATTTCACCTATGCTAAATTCATAGCATAAGAGTTTATTAATTTAAGTTCGACCCATCCAAGATTATAAGAATAATCTCTTAATTACAATCCTTTCATATAAAGGAAATACCCTTTGATTCCAATTACGATGATATTAAATAATTAAAATAATTTGGGAAAATTTTGGGGTAAATTTGGAATTACAGCTGAACTCAGTCGATTTAATTCGCAGAAATTTGCCTACATACCTTCTTTGTGAAGGATCAAGCCACTTGTAGTTCAGAATACGGTATTTTGGAATTTGGATATAAGGATTCCGGTAGATGACCACTTTCAGGAATCCTTTGCTATTTAAAAATTTAGGAAAATTCCTAGGTGGATGACCTTTTATGGAATTTTAAAATTTGTATTTTTATACCATTTTGTGGTATCGGCGACTGCACTTAGTCTTAGCAACTAAGTTGCCTACGTATCCTTTATAGGAATCAAGTCAAACGTAGTTCCAATAGCATTAAAAGATTTTGTATCTTCGATAACTTTGATATTTGAGGTAAATAACCTCGTTTGAGATTTTTGAGGTAGATGACCTCATTTGGGATTTGATGAGGTGAATGACCTCATTTGAGATTTTGAGGATTTGTGATTGTACTTAATCTTAGCAATTAGGTTGCCTACGTACCCAAAATGGGATCAAATCGAACGTAGTTCATAGAGTCTTAAAAGATTTTGTATCTTTGATAACTTTGTGGAGAATTAACTCGCTTTCATATTTTGAGGTAAATGACCTCATTTGGGATTTTTGAGGTAGATGACCTCATTTGAATTTTGCTGAGGTGAATGACCTCTTTGAGAATTTTAGAAATTGCGATTGTACCTAATTTTAGCAATTAGATTGCCTACGTATCCTTTTGAAAGGAATCAAATCGAACGTAGTTCATACAATCTTTGTGAAAGTTAATTCACTTTGCCATTTTGAGGTGAATGACCTCATTTAGCATTTTGAGAGAAGAGAACGTCACTTGAGATTTTTTGAGGTAAAAGACCTCATTTGAGAATTTTGAGGTGAATGACCTCATTTGGGATTTGATGAGGTTAATGACCTCATTTGGAATTTAGAGGATTTGTGATTGTACCTAATCTTAGCAATTAGGTTGCCTACGTACCCAAAATGGGATCAAAGCGAACGTAGTTCATAGTTTCTTCTTGTATCTTGTGATCATGTATTCTTTGGAGACATGGAGTTCATTTTAAAAGAAAACTCATTTTTAATCTCACGCCAATAAATTTAGAGACCTCTTGAATTACAATTCTATTTTGATGAGAATTGTAAAATAATTCAAACTTACTTGACTTGGTGTCTTTAACTATGAAAGTAATTTGAATAGTGGCAGTAGAGAAAAATTTGTTTTGACAAAGATATGTATTATTTTGCTATATCTTGTCATATATTTGATACTGGAAACTTGCTTTTAATTTCTCTTTCATTAAATTAATTGTACATTTTTTTTGGTTCACAGTACACCTTAATTTTTCTTAGCCACAGTAAATAGTACAATACTAATATATATAGATATATATATATATATATACTAGTAAAAAGTTACGTGCGAGGCACGTATACTAAATTTTATGCTAGTTTTTTTCTATGTTATTAAAAAGTGATACAATTAAAAATTTTAAAAAATATTATTAGTTATTAGGTTCAACATCATTACCCTGTGTTCATTTTTGAGGAAAAAAAAAATATTTATGAAATAATAATTTGTTGCAACGTGAGTACAGGCAAAATTCAGAAAATATAGCATTTATTAGTAGAGTATTGACAATTTCAACAGTAAATTAACTGATTGTATACTTTTTTGTCTGCTAACATTAAACTTTTGATATTTGAGTGGTGAACTCTTATTTGTCCGCTTTTCAAATTTTTTTAACACTCTCATTTTATTCTTCCAACTTTCTGTAGTTGGAGTGATGTCCTTAATTGTTGTATATAGTGTAGTCATTTATTCACCTGTTTTCAAATAAAACAATAAATATACAAAATAAAATTAAATATAACTAAGCTCATATTAAAATCAATCTCACCTTTCAATATAGTAAAAGGTTTTTAAATTGATTCATTCTCACTTAATAATAATTGTGACAGACCTAACGAATAATAATATTATGTTACTTAATAACAAAATAGGAATCCACCAAACAACATTATGAAAATTTATTCCAGGTATAATTATATAAATCTATTACTCATTGAAGTCTATAAGACTCTAAGAAGCTCACAATACGAAATTTTACATCAAAAATCTAAAAATGATCAACTATGTAGCATGAATAATAATACAATAACCATAATTGCCTAGTCATATACAGTCTTAAAACTTAAAAGAGTGGCATTATTCATTCAAGTTTCGACTAAGTGTTTCTGAGTTTGAGTTATAATATTGTGTCTTGTGTTTATGTTCAAATATTATGTGTCTCTGGCTAATCTAGTGAAGAAGATTGAAGTTTTGATTCTCAATAAATAGAATGAATATAAGTGTATACTTTGTAGTAGGTCATTATTATGTCATTTTTAAGTTAATGTGTCAACTTGAAAATAATTCATTTAATAAACAGAATGGAGTCAATCTAAAAATATTTTTCTACCTTAATAAGTAGAGCTATAGAAAACAAACTCAGTAACTTTTTGAGTGTTAAAAAATTGTAAATGGTTATAAATTCAGAGTAAGTAAGTTGTGTGTGGCAGCTGGTTAAAGAAGCCAAAATTGAGGTTTATGATTAGAAAGTAGAAACACCGCTAGAACTTTCCTTTGTTTGAAGTAATAATATAATAACTAATATTTTTTATTACATATTAATAATTAATTCAAGATGAACTTTTCAAAGTATTTTTGAAACATCGTGGGATATATAAATGCAATACTTTTGCATCTTTAGCAATATATATATATAATATATAAATAGTAGTAAATTCTTATTTAATTTTTAATTGTATCATGGCATAAAATTTAATATATAGCTTTTTACTTACCATGCATGGTCAACACCTCAATTGAATAGAGTCCTATTCAATTAGTTTCTGTTTTTCGTGTCTTGATTTCAGATTTTAAAAAATTATTATTTTTCTTTGGACCTTGACCACTTAATCTATGATCGTATAGTTATAGAATAAAATTCTTATATGATCGTAGATGTATATTTATGGTATTGTTTATTAATAATTAAGATATCAAATTAAATATTTTAAGCCATGAATTTCTCATAAACCATTTTATTTTTATTAATAAATTATTTTATTTTTAATATAAATATACATCTACGATCATAAACTATATTCGGTTCCCTACTCATCTTTTCAACCTCAATTATCTCTTTGTGATTTACAACCAATTTTGTCATTTTTTTCACCTACAAAATTAAATTTATTTAAAAATCCACCCCATATATATCTATTATCAAACTGTACATATATATACAAAGGCTTGATTAGTTTAAAATTCAAAAAAGTTTTATGTTTTTGAAAATTTAAAAGATGAGTCCACACGAAAATTTTTGATTAGTTGGTAGTTTTAAAAAATCTGTTTAGTTTGGTTTTTACTTTTTAATTTTTAAAATTGTATTTTCAAAATTAATAAACTATTTTATTTTTATTAATAAATCATTTTATTTTTAATATAAATTAAAAGTCACCCATAAATTTCTCCTGTTATATAGGTACACTTTATATAGAATATAAATAATTATATAATATTCTTCGCTTTTATTTATTTATATATATCACAATGGGTATTCTTTTTTTTTTCTCTCTCAATGCGATGCTTTGAGTGTGTTTACTGAGAATATTTAATGCTTAATAATCTCTTCTCATTCTTTCTTAGTTTACTATGATTTTGAACTACACTTGTGTTTTTACCACTTTTTCTCTTCATTGTGATCTTGAACCACAATGAATTATTCTAAATAATATAAATAAAATAGACGATTATTTTATATATATATATATGTAATTTCTAGAGTTATAGTTGTGATTATATATAGAGATGAAATATGCTAAATATCAATTCAAATATTAACAGGATTTGTTTTATTATTATTTTATTATATATAAATAATATTTTATTATTTTATTAAATAAAAATAAAAAGTCACCCATAAATTTCTCATAAACCAAGAATTTCAGTTATATAGGCACACTTTATATAGAATAGATATACAAATAAGTATATATATAGTATGTGTAGGTTAGTCTCAAATTCAGTATCATAATTTTCACACATATTGATACAAATATCTATATATGTATATTTAAGAATATTTTTATTTAAGGAAATATATTTCTATTTAAAGAAATAAATTTCTATTTAAGGAAATAAATAAATAATTGATTTTCTGATAAATGAATATTTTATATTCATTGAATCTGGACAAAATCAATTATGTAATATTCTATATATGGTCAGATTTCTATATTCATTACCTGATTTGATTTCCTGAATTAATTGTCAAAACATTCTGACAATTAATGTGGCGCAGATACTGATGGAGTATCTCACCTATAAATATAGGGTCTCGGTCCCTGAGCTCCTCACCCATTCTGTTCATAACAGCAAATTCCATCTAAAGAGAGTTGAGAGAGCGAGGAAGCCCGATTACCCACATCAACCAGTTTCCTTTGCAGATCAAAGCTTATGTGGGTTTGAAGCTCAAGAATCAATGGCTGGAGGTATTTCGATCCTTATTCATTGTGTATATATGTTTGATTTAATTTCGCAATTTATACATAAATATATATGTTTCAGTTTATACATATAAATTGTCTAACAGTTGGTATCAGAGCGGATTATATATCTCTGCCTTGATTTATTTTGAGTTTTATATGTATATATATATACTTTTACGGGGTTCTTCATTTATAATATAAATTATATATATTTTATATATATACTTTCATATTATATAATCCCGATTATATATATACATTCATACTCAATTCTTTTTTATACATATATATATTCATATTCATATTCATCTTCATATGTATATATACATATATATATTTATATTCATATACATCTTCATATATAAATATATACGTATATGATCGGTTCTTAATTTATATATATATTCATATTCATATAATTCTGATCATATATATATATATATTTTAATTCAATCTACATATATACATATATATTCATATTTTAATTTTGTTTATATATATTATATATATATACGTAAGTATTGCTGTATATTTATACGTATATATATATATTTTTTATATATACTTTTATTGCATAAAATTTTATGTAATACTCTCTTCCATACATTAATGATGATTTTATGCAGTATATATTGTATACGAGTATATATATACATGAAAGTTTTATGCTTCGGTCCGTATTTTTTCCGTTTTCATTTTTGGTATTTATTTTGAATTCTATATGCATTACTATATTCATAAGATATTATAGATCGATTTTGTGCATCAAAATAATTTTAATACCTTAAAATCTGAAAACTTTACTGGAAAAATCCATTCGGACCCGAGAACACCTTTTGAAATTAAAGTATACATTTTGCGTGTTTTCGATGCTTGAAATCAACATACATCTCTTAATTTTTTCATTTAGATCATTTTGGAATTGATTTCATGATTTTTGGAAGTTTAAGGAAAATATGTCGTTTTTGAGGGCAGATTTTTCAACAAAAAAAAAAAGGAAAATTAAGAAAAATTTAAGAAAATTCCGAAATTTTATTATTTTGATTTATTTTCGGAATTTTATTTTATTTCCTTATTTTTGTTGATTTAGTCAATTAAATTACATTTTTTTAAACTTTCCATTCTTATTTAACATATGTCTTCATATATTATATGTTATTTAGTAATAAATTATTATGAAAAATTTTTAATTTGGTAAATTAATTATATGCTTTATTTTTACATGTAATTACAATAATTGTGATATTTTAAGAATGTGAATATTTAATTATTCTACAATTAAGTGCGTAATTATTATTTTTATTTACCAATTAAGTAATTTATTGATTAAATTAATTGATAATCTGCCATTAAGTATATTTTTTTTAATTTTGCATTTAATTCATTTCATATAATTAATTGTACTTGTTGACCGAGGTTTTCGGCAACCAGTAAAATATGATTATAATAATGAGCTGTAAGAAAGCGAGATGAAGACTTTTTACGTGGTTGGGGCGTTAATGAGCCTTAGTCCACGAGCCACTGCTATTAATGGATATCTTTAATACAGATTTTACACTTAGGAGAATGTTTCTCTCTTTAATACAAAGAATGTTCTTGGTGAGTTTTTTCTCTTCTTGCTCTTTAGCAACCAAGATTCTCCGACCCCATTAAATGAGCTTTGAGGGGGTATTTATAGTGTTTTGGTGGGGTAATCCCTAGAATTGTTCTTACATATGTGTCTGTAAGTGTCCATAAAGTTGGGCATTTCCGATGAATATACCATGGGTGATGCATGGTCAAATCCCTAGGTGCTGTAGGGTTTTTATGGAGAATGTCCTTTTTGTCTTATGATTGACGTGACTCTTCGCAGAGTAGCCGTCGCTAGACTTAAATGATCATTACTGTAGCGCTGCTGTTTGGGGGTTGTGTCGTCAGACTTTATTGCGTGTTACAGTCCCAACACGCTTCCTCCCATGCAGCATTAAATGCGACTTGATTTCTCGGGAGAGACCTGACACCTCCCGGAGTGCCTTCAAGCTATGCTCGCTTCCGGGAGTACCTTGTACTCCGGGTACATCTTCCGGGACCCATGCGAATAGCGCTTCCTGGTGTCATAAAAAGACTTAGCAGTTCTTCTCAAGTAATTTGATCCACGTGTCTCCTCTTGACTGGTCCACGTATATTGGGCGAATTTAGGAGCAACATTTACCCCCCAAGCCTTGTTTACTTAGTAAAAATAAACCAAGGCTTGTTCAAGTGTCTCCAGTCGGCTCCTCATTTCCCCAGCTCGAGCCTCGAGCGCGTGGGGGCACATTAAATGATGTTATTTAATGCGACAATACGCTTGTTCGCAGGAATGTTTCCAGCCGCCTCCTCGGTCTTATGATACGACCTGGGGGCGCGTGAAGGTGTGTCTATTAATGGCATTAAATGCAGTGATTCACTTTTGCAGAGGTCGATTCGTTTCACGCCCCATGATTGATGCGGCGCATTGATGGTGTCAGGCGGATACTCAAACGTTTGCACCGCCTTAATGGTAGATTGATCTAGCCCGTTGATCTTTTGGGAATTCGAATCGCGCGTTCCCCTGCCGTACGATTGGTAGGTGAAGACGCCTGTTCCTCATGCACTTTTGCCTATAAAAGCCACCACCTTTCCTTCGTTTCGGTTACTTTCCATTCCTTACCATTTTTGCTTGAATTTCTCAGAGAGAAAATTCCTCGAAGTAGCACAAACTGCCCTAACACTTAAACACTTCCTGTAATTTTCCAGTGTTCGGTTTTGCCAGTGCTTCTCAACTCTCGCTCAATCATACCCGCACCCCCGTTTCAACAATCAACTGTAAGTTTTTTGCATCTTTAGATAATAACATGCTTACATTTATTTTGTTTGTTTTCTGGGTTCGCACTTAGAGATTTCTGGAGTGTGAGTGTTTGAGTTCTTCGAGTTCTGCTTTACGTTTTACTGTATTAGTTGTAGGCGTACAGTTTCGTTTGAAGAAGGCCGTGTATCCTTCGTTTAGCAATTGCTTAGGGCATAGGAAGACTTTTCTTTTCCTTTTTGCAAAACCACTTTTACTGCGATTTTACTGCACCCGACACTTGTTCAGGGACTCTCTTTTGAGTTTCCCAGGTGACACGTGTCCGGAGGGGGCCTCTTTCCAGCGGTTAGGGGACCCCCACTCCCTTTTTTCTCTGATTTAGGGTTTGATATGGGGCCTAACTGCTGGGTTTTTTCTTTTTGTTTTTCTCAGAGCATAACATGTCTGCTTCTGGCTCAAAGTCTTCAAAGAAGAAAGGGAAGAATATTGCCACCCTGGAGGAGGTTTCTCTGGGACCTGTTGCCCAGGAAGGGTACAAGTCCCGCGCTACTGGTTGGGAAGCGGCCGAGCTTCGATCGACCCTAACCTGCCCTCACCAGCTGGAGAACATCATTAATGTGGCTGGAATCAAACCCTCTACCTCAGGGACCTTCCACCGGCCTCCCCGTGACTCGGAGACGCCCAACCTCAACTATGATGGCTTTGGGGCTTGGAGTCAGACCCATCTGATGGCCGGTGCAATGCTCCCGCTCCAGGATTATTTTGTTAATTTTCTTGTATTTGTCGGCCTTGCGCCATACCAACTTATTCCTCAAGCTTACCGCCTGCTCTCAGGCTTATTTATTTTTTACTCCGCGCGCGGCTGGGGGTCTCCCAGCCCGGCGGAGATTTTATATTTTTATGAACTTGTATCCGTCCCCAAGAAAGGGGACAAACTTAAGGACGGTTTTTATGGGTTCCGGATCCACCCTGCTAACGAAGGGGTGGTTCCGTATAATAGGCAGACTCATGTTAAGGAGTACCGCCACCGATTTTTCTTCTCCTCCGGTTTTAGGGCCGTGGACCATCCGGAGCTTCTCACGGAGTGGGTGCGGATCCCACCTTACCAGCGGACGCTCCCCACTCAGGCTTTCCTTCGAAGGGCCCAAGCCTTCGCCTCCTACGACCATGCCGATCTTGACGTCGGGGGCCTGGTCACCACGGAGAATTGCAGAAAGGCTAAACTTATCCTTTCCCACCAATCCGTGGATGACTCCAACCTCTCCAAGGTTATCTGCCCTAACGTGAGGGCGCCGGTCGCGGAGAAGGCCTTCCGGGATGAGCTCATTGCTACGGCAGAGAAGAAGTACCAAGATTATCTCTACCGGAAGGCCCAGGAGAAGGCGTATTCTAGTGCCCAGGCTGCCTCTGGGAGAGGGCTTCGCGTGGGGAGCCCGGTGGTGCGGAGGAGCCAAGCCATTGGCGGGAAGTCCGAAGCTAAATTTTTTGACAAGATACTTCAAGAAGAGATTGGAGGTCCTTCCGCCGGGGGACCCCTTCGTCTTGAAGGTTCTTCTGAGAACCAGACTTCCCGGCCTCAGCCTTCAGTCCCCGAACCAAACTCGGGTGCTCCCGGTGCTAGCACTTCTGGTGCTGGTGGTAAGTCTCCTTTGATAATTCAATATGTCCCTCCCGTTGATGAATATACCAGTCGTAGACCTATAGGGTTCGACGAGCGTCTCCGTAGGTTTAAGATGCCGTCGACCCGGTGGGGGGATCATTTGAAGGAATTTTATTTTACAAACTTAGGAGATTACCTAGGTCGGTCCCGGATGGGCCCCGGCCCTCCGGAACCTATTCCCTTAGGTCCGTCGGCTTACATAGCGTCCAGCTGGTTTCGGCCCTCGGACAGTTATCTTGGAGATGATGCTGCCAGCATTAAAGTTCGGGACTTTGCTAGGGCCGAATTAGGGAGTCCGGGTAGGAGTAGTTTATTTGCTGCACCTTTTTGTAAGCGGTTTCTCACGAACTTCTAACACTTGCTTATTTTATTGGAACAGGTACCTCCATGGATGCCATCCTGGAACAGCTGGCTGGGGTCCATACTCCGGTGGCTCCTCCGGCTTTCACCCCCTCTCCCCCGGCCCCTTCCTTGAAGGTTTCTTCCGGCGCTCCTCCCGAAACCATCGACTTGGTGGATGACGAGGAGGTGCTTCCGGGAGAAGGCCAGGGGAAAGGGTGGGACTTCTCGGAGGAAGCCGCCGAGGGTGCTGGAGAGCCTCAAGCCCTTCCAGTGGTAGCAGAGGAGGACGAGGAGGAGCCTGAAGTGGCTCTGATTCGCAAGCGTAAGGGCAAGATGATTGCCCAGGACGAGCCGAAGAGGCCTCGGAGGGCCGACACTCCCGCTCATGGCCTAGACGGCGGGGTTTCTCCGATGGAGGAAAATCCTGCTCCTCCTCACATTGATCTTACCCCGGTTCCGGGGGATGAGGCAAGGCAGGAGCTTCGCATAGCCAAACACAACTACGCTATGGACGAGTACTCCCGGGGATATGCCGATGTGGAGGCCCTTAGGAGGATTCTGCGAGCGGAGGTTGAGGCGAGCATTAACCATCCGGACTATCATGATCCGTGGAACCTCAACCTGGATCCTTTGGCAGACTGGTTCCGTCCCCTCCTAGGGCCCACTCTGGCTCCCTTTGCCGCGGAAATGACCGGTGAGTTCGCTTCTCAGCTTACACGCTGTGCGCCCAAGCGGTTTGCCACTTGCGCTTCCCTGAACTCCATTTTCCAGGTCCAGGACCTCAGCCATTCCCTCACAGTGGTAAGTACTTTGCAGTTTCTTGCGTTTCCTTTTTGGTGTTTGTATTTTGTTTTCTTCCTTTGAGAAATTTTTCCTTAGACCCCGTTATGGTTCAGCTTGCAGCTGAGGCTGGTCGCCTCTCCAGGAATATCATAAACCACGGCTTCGCTCTGTCCGACTTTGGGGACATGAACGACGTCCGGAAGGTCCTCCAGGATCTCACGGCGGAGAGGCAGATCTATCAAGAGGCTGCCGAGCGCCAGGAAGCAGCGGCCAAGGCCAAGGAAGAGAAAGCCAAGGCCAGGGAAGAGGAGGCCATCCGGAGGGAGGCTCAGGCGGAGGACATGATCCAGGCCGAGGCCCAGCGGAGAGGCAGGATGGAGGCCCATCATCAGGAGGAGCTAAGGGCTCAAACCGAGGCTGCCGAGAAGGCTAGGCGAGATCTTCGGGAGGCCAGGGAGGCTTTGGATGAAATGGCCGCCAAGGTGAGGTCTCTAGAGGAGACTCACCAGTCGGATATCGAATCCAAGGCCGCTCTGGCTGCGGAGTTGAAGGAGCTTCGGGACTACAAAGATCGCCCATCGGGAAGGCCAAGAGGGCCGAGCTCCTTTCTCCCGTCTCCTGTGCCCGGTGCCCGAAGCGCTTTGATGATGGTGTCTACATGGCTTGGGCCACCAATGATCAGAGTATCAAGCTTTCTTTCTATCCCAAACCCGAGGACATGATTGCCAAATTTCGGGAGAAGAAGAAGAGACTTGATGCTGAGCTTGAGGCACGGATCGGACCTCGTCTTCCGCCGCGGGCTGACTGAGCTGCCATATTATTGACCCAGATTGTACCCGTTCTCTTTATAACTCCTTTTTTTTTCTGTCTATACTTGCTGCTGCCTTAGAACAATTTACTTACAGGCGGCAGCTTTTATTTGAAGGGGAGACAATTTAAGGCCTGTCCCCGGGCCATTTATATGTGTATGACCTAACCTTCGGGCTAGGATATTTTATTATTTTTATATATGTGCGATCTTTTTTCCACACTTTATATATTTCAACCTGTCCTTTGGCTCAGGGTTTCATACTTACGCTCTTTATTTTTGCGCATGTTTTTGACCTGCCCTTTGGGTCAGGATATTTTACTTAGCTTGACCTGCCCTTTGGGTCAGGATATTTTACTTAGCTTGACCTGCCCTTTGGGTCAGGATATTTTACTTAGCTTGACCTGCCCTTTGGGTCAGGATATTTTACTTAGCTTGACCTGCCCTTTGGGTCAGGATATTTTACTTAGCTTGTTTTTGTTTGTCCGTGCGGTATACCCTAGTACCCCCCTGAGTGGCATAGAAACTTTGTTTTTAAGGCACTCAGTTTTATTTAATATAGAGGAGGCATACATTTGGACGGTACAAACCCTTTGAACAAAAGCTAAGTTTAATTCGCTACTGGTAGTATTTTCTGAGGTGATCGGCATTCCAGGCTCTTGGGACAGTAGTTCCGTCCATTCTTTTCAGTTTGTAAGTGCCAGAGCCGATTTCGTCCTCGATTTCATATGGTCCTTCCCAATTTGGTCCAAGTACCCCCACTCCGGGTTCTTGGGTGGCTGGGAAGACCCTTCTTAGGACCATGTCACCAATAGCGAATTTTCTGTTTTTAACCTTGGAGTTAAAATACTTGGTCACCTTCTTTTGATAAGCGGCCATCCGTATTTGGGACTCATCCCGGAGTTCTTCGACTTGATCCAGAGCTTCTTGGAGCAGGGCCTGATTAGTGGCCGGATCGTAGGTCGTTCTCCTGTGGGATGGGAATAATGTTTCCACCGGGACCATTGCTTCACAACCGTATGCCATTGAGAACGGCGAGTGACCGGTTGTGGTTCTGGGGGTCGTCCGGTAGGCCCACAATACCCTTGGCAATTCTTCAGGCCAGTTATTTTTACAAGCCAGCAGCTTCTTTTTCAAGGTGACCTTTAGGATTTTATTGACTGCCTCCGCCTGGCCGTTTGTTTGAGGCCGGGCTACCGCGGAGAAGCTTTTCACTACTCCGTGTTGGTTGCAGAAGTCAGTAAATTCCTCGCAATCAAATTGCTTTCCATTGTCTGAGACTATTTTGTGAGGTAAGCCGTATCGACACACTATGTTTTTGATAACAAAGTCCAACGCCTTCTTAGCGGTTATTGTCTTCATAGGCTCAGCCTCTGTCCATTTGGTGAAGTAGTCTACTGCTACTATTGCATACTTTACTCCTCCTTTTCCCGTAGGTAGAGACCCGATGAGATCTATGCCCCAGACCGCGAAGGGCCAGGGGCTTGTCATCAGCGTGATCTCATTTGGAGGAGCTCTCGGTATGTTCGCGTACCTTTGGCACGAGTCACACTTTTGGACATAGTCTATACAATCTTTTTTCATTGTTGGCCAGAAGTATCCCTGCCTCAATATTTTCTTTGAGAGGCTGGGTCCTCCCGTATGATCTCCACAGAACCCTTCGTGGACCTCCAGCATGATTTGTCTAGCTTCAGGGTCCGATACACACCTTAAATAAGGCATGCTGAGTCCTCTTCGGTAGAGAATTTGATCCATCATTACATAACGATGAGCCTGATACTGAATCTTTCGAGACAGTGCCCTCTCTTGGGGCAACTCACCTGTGGTTATGTATTTTATGATGGGGACCATCCAGCTGGGTTCTTGCCCAACCGTTTGTGTGGTCTCTTTTATTTTGATGCTTGGCTCTGCCAAACGTTCCACTGGTACTACCCCCAGCTCTTCGATCTCACTGTCCGAGGCTAACTTAGCCAGACAGTCCGCGTGAGCGTTCTTTTCTCGGGGGATTCTTTCTATTTTATAGTCTGTGAACTCGTGGAGCAGTTCTCGGACTATTGTTACGTACGCGGCCATCCTTTCGCCGCGGGTTTGGTATTCTCCGGATACTTGGTTTACGACCAGCTGGGAATCGCTGTAGACTTCCACTCTCTTGGCTCCTACAGCTTTAGCCAATTTTAGCCCTGCTATTAGGGCCTCATATTCGGCTTCATTGTTCGAAGCTGTGAAGTTGAATCGGAGTGCTGCCTGGAGCCGCAACCCAGTAGGTGATATCATAGCCACTCCGGCTCCTGAACCGTTTTCGTTTGAAGCTCCATCCACAAATACTCTCCAAGTGGGGATGGGTGGCTCCGGAGTATTGGCTGTTGCCTCGGCTTCATTACATTCGGTGATGAAGTCCGCCAAGGCTTGGCCTTTTATGGAAATCCGGGGCACGTAATGCAAGTCAAACTGACTCAGTTCCATTGCCCATTTGAGGAGTCTTCCGGAGGCTTCAGGTTTCTGGAGGACTTGCCGGAGTGGATGATTGGTCAAAATTCTGATCGGATGGGCTTGGAAGTATGGTCTCAACTTCCGTGATGCCATCAGGAGGCAGAATACTAGCTTTTCAATGACCGGGTACCTTGTCTCGGCCCCTATCATGCGTTTACTAACATAGTACACGGGGTGCTGAATCTTTTCTTCCTCCCGGACCAATGCAGCACTGACCGCATGTTCGGAGACGGCCAAGTAAAGGAACAAGTCTTCTCCAAGGACGGGCTTTGATAGGATAGGAGGTTTGGCCATATGGTCTTTTAACCTTTTGAATGCCTCTTCGCATTCATCCGTCCATTCGAACTTTTGGCATTTCTTCAGTATGTTGAAGAAGGGTATGCACTTGTCCGTGGATCGTGAGATAAAACGGCTCAGTGCGGCTACCTTTCCGGTCAAACTTTGCACGTCCTTATGTTTTTTGGGGGATGGCATGTCCAGGAGAGCTTGGATTTTCTCCGGGTTCGCCTCAATCCCCCTTTGGCTGACTATGAAGCCCAGGAATTTTCCCGACTTGACCCCGAAGGTACATTTTTTCGGATTAAGCTTCATGCCGTATCTCCGGACGACTTCGAAACATTCTTCTAAGTCGTTTGCATGGCTATTGCATGCTTTGGATTTGACGAGCATGTCGTCTACATATACTTCCATGTTTCGTCCCAGGAGGCTTTTAAACATCCGGTTAACCATTCTTTGATAGGTTGCTCCGGCGTTTTTCAGTCCGAAAGGCATGACTAGGTAACAGTATACCCCCTTATCGGTCCTGAAGCTAGTGCACTCCTGGTCTGCCGTATGCATCTTTATTTGATTGTACCCAGCATAGGCATCCATGAAAGATAGTAGTTTAAATCCGGAGGTGGCGTCCACCATCTGGTCGATCCTGGGCAGCGGAAAGCAGTCCTTTGGGCAGGCTTTGTTTAGATCTGTGAAATCTATGCAAACCCGCCAAGTCCCGTTCGGCTTGGGCACCAGGACCGGATTGGCCAGCCATTCCGGATAGTATACGTCGCGGATCATGCTATTGGACAAAAGTTTATCCACCTCTTTCTCTAAGGCCTCGGCTTTCGCCGAGTCGAGCGGGCGTCTCTTTTGCTGTATAGGGGGCATGTCCGGGTTGACGTTGAGGACATGGGTGATGACATGAGGGCTGATGCCGGTCATGTCCTCTTGGCGCCATGCAAAAATGTCAATGGCGCCCTTCAGTGTTTTTATTATTTTATCCTTTTCCTCCGGATCTAGGCCTCTCCCTATCCGGAGTACTTTGGTGGAGTCGTCGTCGCACACTGGTATCTCTTCGACGTCCTCCATTGGTTCTACGACCCTTTCGGATCCTATACGAGGATCCAACTCGTCTTCTTCGGCCTTCGCTTGGGGGCCCCCGGACCATGAGCACTGGCAAGTGGGTGGCAACGTTGTAACATTGCCTGGCCTCTCCTTGATTTCCCCTCACCGTTCCGACTCCGGCTTCCTGGGTAGGAAATTTTAGGCATAGGTGTCGGATAGAAGTTATTGCACCAAAGTCGACGAGGGCCGGTCGGCCTAAGATTGCGTTGTAGGCTGTTGGACAGTCTACCACCACGAAGGTGCAATACTTAAACGTGCTCTGGGGAGTGTCCGGGCACAGGGTAACTGGGAGCCTGACTTTTCCCATCGGGATTAGAGTTGTCCCGTTAAACCCTGTGAGCTGCGATCCGCTAGGAGAGAGGTCCCGGTCGGTCAACCCTATCGCAGTGAAGGCCTCTTTGAAGAGCAGGTTCACGGAACTTCCATTATCAATCAGGACCCTAGCCACTACTTTATTTGCAATGGGGGTCTCTATGACCAGCGGGTCGTGATGAGGAAAACGCACTGTCTTGGCGTCCTCTTCCGTGAACGTTATGGGCTGGTCCATTAGCCGAGGCCTTTGAGCTGGGAGTTGAGTGACCTCCCACACCTCACTGTGCCTTGCGGCCTCGGCGTATCTTTTTCGCTCCTTTCGAGTGTTACCTCCGATATGGGGACCTCCGGAGATCATAGCTACCCGTCCATTAGGCCGGGGCGGTAGTCCGGGTATATGCTGGGTGTCACCTGCGGGAGCAGCTGGAGGCAATACTCCTGCTGTACCCCCTGGTGTTCCCGAAGGCATGCCCCCTGCCACCTGCCCCGGGTTAAGGTGGGGTAACCTATTCTTGATCCACTCATAGAGGTGGCCCAACCGGATCAGATTCTCAATCTCATCTTTGAGATTTTTACACTCGTTGGTGCTGTGGCCAATGTCGTTGTGATATTCGCACCTTTTGCTCGGATCTCTCCGGGAGCTGTCCCTGTACAATGGCTGGGGTCTCCGGTAATGCGTATTCTGCCTTGTGGCAAAATAGACACGTTCCTGAGAGTCCGTGAGCTGCCGTAATCGCTGGGTGTATTGGGGTGTGTACCCCTTCTTTTGGCGCTTCTCTCCCGTTCGGGTGCTGCCCTTGGAAGACCTCTTGCTTCTAGACCCTTGGGTAGGGCCTGTTAAACTAGCGGTTGGGGCAGCCTGTGAAGGAGCCCGTCCATTCACCCCGGACGGATTGCCGTAATGGGAAGATGCCGGGGGCAGAGCTTGGCCTTGGTTGTATCCGGGAGTAGCAGAAAACTGTATGCCACTAACCGGAGGGGTCGCGGTCGGGACAGTACCCGAGGGCGATACTCCCGGCATGTATCCTGCTATCCCGGTGGGATAATAGCCTCCGTAAGCCACGATCTGGGCTTCTTCGAGGTTAATGTATTTTTGGACTCGCTTCTGGAAGTCCTGAAGGCTAGCAGCGCCTTCTTGCTGTAATTCGTTCCAGAAGGGAGTCCCAGTGCGGATTCCTGCTTGGAGAAGCGCAAGCTGTTGTCCGTCGTCGACCTTCTTGGTCTTCGAGGCTTCCTCTCGGAACCTCTTGATGTAATTTTTCAAGGTCTCGGTGGGTAGTTGCTTGATGTTAGTCAAGGCACTAACCTCCAAATTGACCTTCCTGGCGGCGACAAATTGTCTCCGGAAGTTGGTTTGGAGTTTGTTCCAACACCCCACCGATCCTGGTTCTAGTTTCTTGAACCATTCCTCCGCCGAACCGCTAGTGAGGGGGAAGCATAGGCATTTGGCGTCATTGCTGACCCGCATGACTGTCATGACTCGGTTGAATCGTGACAAATGATCACTGGGGTCGGAGTTCCCAGTATATGCCGCCATTTCGGGCATTTTGAAGTTTTTAGGGAGCTCCGCCTCCAGGATATGCTTGGCACAGGGCTCCCGGTCCTCACTGTCCGAGTCGGAGTCATCTCCCTTCTGCCTCCGGGAGACTCGGGCAATATCTTTTCGAAGGATGGCAAGCTCTGCCATAATCCCTTCGTTTACAGTACCCGAGGAGACTTCGGGTCTGTATCTTTTTTGATCAAGGTGATCCCGGAGGTCACCTTGATTCCCATTGATTTGATTTCTTAGATCAATGGGTGGACATCTCTGTCCTCCTCTTCCTCTACCCCCCGGTTCCTGGTGCACGGAAACGCTTTTCCGGTCCCCTCGATCCTGAGGGCCAAGACTCCCTCTTTGGGGCTTGCCCCTCTGCGGACCTTTCCCCTTAGGGAAATCTGAGCGGACCTTACGCGGATCCTGCGCCTTTTTCTTTCGACCAGGGGCAGAAGTAGGGTTTTTTGCTTGGTTTTCCTCAGCAGGGTGCCTTATAGGGCTAGGTTCCCTAGGCCTTTGCTGCTGGGAATTAGGCGAAGACGTAGCTGGCTCTCCGTCGAGTCCAGCGGCCATTGCCTTGGGATGCACGTGAATGCCGAGCCGCCTCCATGGCTTTTTGCATGGCTAGCATCACCTCATGCATCTTTTGATTTTGCACTTTCTGAGCTTCGATCTCAGCTTCGTGATCGATAGCTTTTTGTCTGAGGAGCACCAGCTCTTGGTAGCTTCCATCATCGTAAGCGTACTCGTCGAGGTGTTCCTCGTGGTTTTCATCTGGAACTTCTTCCTCGGACTCCTCTGCTGCCCTTGAGGCTACATCCTCTTCATTGGGATCTTGAGCATCTTCTAGAGGGCGAGGGTGACGTGTAGCTCTTGTCTCCACCATTGTTGTGAAGTTAAATGCTTGTTGTGAAGCAGCTTTCCTCAGCTCTCAATGAAAGCACCAAAATGTTGACCGAGGTTTTCGGCAACCAGTAAAATATGATTATAATAATGAGCTGTAAGAAAGCGAGATGAAGACTTTTTACGTGGTTGGGGCGTTAATGAGCCTTAGTCCACGAGCCACTGCTATTAATGGATATCTTTAATACAGATTTTACACTTAGGAGAATGTTTCTCTCTTTAATACAAAGAATGTTCTTGGTGAGTTTTTTCTCTTCTTGCTCTTTAGCAACCAAGATTCTCCGACCCCATTAAATGAGCTTTGAGGGGGTATTTATAGTGTTTTGGTGGGGTAATCCCTAGAATTGTTCTTACATATGTGTCTGTAAGTGTCCATAAAGTTGGGCATTTCCGATGAATATACCATGGGTGATGCATGGTCAAATCCCTAGGTGCTGTAGGGTTTTTATGGAGAATGTCCTTTTTGTCTTATGATTGACGTGACTCTTCGCAGAGTAGCCGTCGCTAGACTTAAATGATCATTACTGTAGCGCTGCTGTTTGGGGGTTGTGCCGTCAGACTTTATTGCGTGTTACAGTCCCAACACGCTTCCTCCCATGCAGCATTAAATGCGACTTGATTTCTCGGGAGAGACCTGACACCTCCCGGAGTGCCTTCAAGCTATGCTCGCTTCCGGGAGTACCTTGTACTCCGGGTACATCTTCCGGGACCCATGCGAATAGCGCTTCCTGGTGTCATAAAAAGACTTAGCAGTTCTTCTCAAGTAATTTGATCCACGTGTCTCCTCTTGACTGGTCCACGTATATTGGGCGAATTTAGGAGCAACAGTACTGATTTGTATATTTATCTTATTTATACAAATTAATTATTAGTATAAATATTTAAGATATTATATGGTCATAAATGCATAATTAATTATATATTATGGAATTAAGCATTTAATTTATTATTATACAATAATTGTATTAATTTGTATTTATTTGGCAAACTTATTTTTAATACAATTAATTTTGATTTGTATGATTTAAATGTTATACATAAATTCCTTTTATAGTGCTAGATATATTTAGAAATATTCAAACATTAAGATAGGTTGAATATTTTATATAGCACATTAAGTTTCATAAAACTTCATAAAATTATTCATAAAACTTCCTAAAATGAATAAAATATGAATAAAATGTAAGTAATTTTGTGGTTTGACATAAGAAAACATGAACTTGGGACAAATGCTCATATCTAGAACGGTTTTTAATGATCTTCGGACGACCACACTAGGAGCACTAATCTCAGTGATTGTCTATTATGTTAATAACGAAATTACTTTTAGGTAGAGCCCAATACCTAATGTCAAAGTGAAAATATAATTTTATATAATTAGGGAGTAGCCACAGCATCCTTATTTGTATAAAATTATATATTAATTAAAATTCACCTTAATGGACATAACTTGTAATTAATTATATAGGTATAATAATTTTACCCCACAGGGATTTTATTATATTTGTATAATTAATTAGGATAATATGTTAAATTAAATTCTCTTAATTTACCCCACAGGGAGTTATAGGGATTTAATTTAATAGTGTTATCACAAATTTAATTAAAGATAGATAATGTTGCCCCTGATTTCGCCCAATATACGTGGACCAACCGGACAGGGACACGTGGATCAAGCAATTCACAATATTTGCTAAGTCTTTTATGCCACAAGGTAACGTCCTGGACATAGGTCCCGGAGAAGGCACATGGAGCTTAAGGTGCTCTCGAAGGCTCACACAACGCTAAGGCATCTCCGCGAGGTGTCAGGCTTCTCCTGAGCAATCAAGTCGCATTAAATGCCGCATGGGAGGAAGCGTGTTGGAACTGCAACACGCAATAAAGTCTGACGGCACAACCTCCAACCAGCAGCGCCACAGTAATGATCATTTAAGTCTAGCGACGGCTACACTGTGAAGAGTCACGTCAATCAAAAGGCAATAAGGACATTCCACATAAAAACCCTACAGCACCTAGGGATTTGACCATGCATTACCCATGGTATATTCATTGAGAATACCCAACTTTATGGATACTTACAGATACACCTGTAAGGACAATTCTAGGGATTACCCCACCAAAAACACTATAAATACCCCCTCAAAGCTCATTTAATGGGATCGAGAATCTTGGGCTGCATATGAGCAAGTAGAGTAAATACTCACCAAGAACATTCTCGGTATTTATAAGGGTGAAATTCTCCCAAGTAGAATCTCTGTATTAAATACATCCATGAATAACAAAGACTCGTGGACTAAGGCTCATTAACGCCCCAACCACGTAAAAATCCTTCTCTCACTTTCTTACAGCTCGATAATTCTGTAGTATTTTATTAGTTGCCGAAAATCTCGGTCAACATTTTGGTGCTTTCATTGAGAGCTGAAGAAAACTACTATAAACAAACATTTGACTTCACAAGCATGGTGGAGACAAGAAGTACTCGTCAGCCTCGTCCTCTGGAAGACGCTCAAGACCCAAACGAGGAAGATGTAGCCTCAAGAGCAGCAGAGGAGTCCGAGGAAGAAGAAGAAATAGTCCCCGATGACGACCACGAGGGAAACCTCGACGAGTATGCCTACGACGAAGGTAGTTACTCAGAACTGGTGCTTCTCAGACAAAAAGCTATCGATCACGAAGCCGAGATCGAAGCTCAAAAAGCACAAAACCAGAAAATGCAGGAAGTGATGCTGGCCATGCAAAAAGCCATGGAAGCGGCTGGCATTCACGTGCACCCCAAGGCAATGACCGCTGGACCCGACAAGGAGCCAGCGACGTCTTCGCCTAATTCCCAGCAGTAGAAATCTAGGGAGCCTAGCCCTATAAGGTACCCTGCTGAAGGGAATCAAACAAAAAACCCTACTTCTACCCCAGGGCGAAAGAAAAAGGTGCAGGATCCGCGAAAGGTCCGCTCAGATTTCCCTAAAGGGAAAGGTCCGCAGAGGGGCAAGCCCCAAAAAGGGAGCCTTGGCCCTCAAGATCGAGGGGACCGAAAAAGCGTTTCCGTACACCAAGAACCCGGGGGTAGAGGAAGAAGAGGACAGAGATGTCCTCCCGTTGATCTGAGAAATCAAATCAATGGGAACCAAGGTGATCTCCGGGATCACCTTGACCAAAAAAGATACGGACCCGTGGTCTCCTCGGGTACGTTGAATGAAGGAATTATGGCGGAACTCGCCATACTTCGAAAAGACATTGCCCGAGTCTCCCGGAGGCAGAAGGGAGACGACTCCGACTCGGACAGCGAGGATCGAGAGCCATGTGCTAAGCACATCCTAGAGGCAGAGCTCCCAAAGAACTTCAAGATGCCCGAAATGGCAGCTTATACCGGGAACTCCGATCCTAGTGACCACCTGTCACGGTTCAACCGTGTCATGACGGTCATGAGGGTCAGCAATGACGCGAAATGTCTGTGCTTCCCACTTACTCTAAGTGGGTCCGCGGAGGAATGGTTCAAAAAACTGGAACCAGGATCCGTGGCCTGTTGGAACAAGCTACAGACCAACTTTCGGAGACAGTTTGTCGCCGCAAGAAAGGTCAATCTGGAGGTCAGTGCCTTAACTAATATCAAGCAACTGCCCACCGAGACCTTGAAGAATTACATCAAGAGGTTCCAAGAGGAAGCCTCGAAAACCAAGAAGGTTGATGACGGACAACAGCTTGCACTTCTCCAAGCAGGCATCCGTACCGGGACTCCTTTCTGGAATGAGTTGCAGCAAGAAGGAGCTGCTAGCCTCCAGGACTTCCAGAAGAGAGTCCAAAAATATATCAACCTCGAAGAAGCCCAAATCGTGGCTTATGGAGGCTACTATCCCACCGGAGTATCAGGGTATATGCCCGGAGTGTCGCCCTCGGGTACTGCCCCGACCGCAACTCCACAAACAAGTGGCATACAATTCTCTGCTACCCCAAGGGTATAGCCAGGGCCACGCCTTGGCACCAGCATCATCTCATTTTGGCAACCCGTCCGTAGTGAATGGGGAAGCTCCTTCACACTCTGCCCCGGCTGTTAGCCTGACAGGCCCTTCCCAGGGCTCAAGGAGTAAAAGGTCCTCCAAAGGCAGCACCCGGACGGGAGAGAAGCGCCAGAAGAAGGGGTACACCCCCCAATATACTCAATACACGGAGTTTTCGGACTCCCAAGAGCGTGTGTACTTTGCTACTAGGCAAAATACACACTACCGGAGGCCACAACCGCTGTACAAAGATAGCTCCCGGAGAGATCCGAGCAAAAGATGCGAGTACCATAACGACATTGGTCATAGCACCAATGAATGTAAGAATCTCAAGGACGAGATCGAAAATCTAATCCGATTGGGCCACCTCTATGAGTGGATCAAGAACAGGTTGCCCAACCTCAATCCGGGTCAGGTGACCGTGGGTACGCCTCAGGGAACACCGGGGGGTACAGCAGGGGTATTGGCTCCAGCTGCTCCCACGGGCGACGCCCAGCATATCCCCAGTCTGCCGCCCCGGCCTAATGGAAGGGTAGCCATGATCTCCGTGTTGGAAATTATTTTACCAGGATCTTAGATCTACTCACAAGTATGTTTATTAACATCCTAAATAAGAACTTTCTAAAACGATAAATTAAACACATATAAAGTTTAAGAAACCTTACATTGGTTGCAGCGGAATAATATGACTCCTTCCGTTCAGATATCTAGCCCTTGATTCCAATCTGTAGCAGAGCATTATCAATATCTGAACCTGGATCTCTTTCTCTGAATCTTTGATGCTGAATCTCCTTTGCTGATGATCTTTCTTCACGATCTTCCTCACTATGATTGAGGTATCACTTGCTGTGTGTGGGCACTACTCATACACTAAGGATTTCGAAATTCTAAGGAAGAAGAAGAGAGAGAGTGGTCAGCTAAAGATAGGGAGAGAGAAGGCTCAGTTTTTCTGAATAGAAAAAGTCAGAAGAAAAGTATGTTTTTCCTGAAGCCTTCACTATCTATTTATAGCATTCCACTAGGGTTAGATTTGAATTATATGGCATTAAAATAATGAAAAAATCAATTTAAAATATACATATAGGTGGCCGGCCATACATAAGTGGATTGGGCCTTGGGCTTTGCAATTTTGCAATTTTAACACCTTTTGTATCTGATTTTCTCAAAAATGCCAATTTCCTAATTCAAACATTTAAATGCCAATTCTAACTATTTAATAACTATAAATAATTATTAAATAATATTGTCATTTATTATATTTATTAATTGAACCATACAAAGTATCATAATTAACAAATATGCCCCTATAAACTCTTTCTTTACAATTTCGCCCTTACTTAGTGAAAAATTCACAAATAGACATAGTCTAATTTGAGAATTATAATTGATTAATCAAAACCAATTACATGAGTCTTACAAGCAATATTATCTCAACTAGTGGGGGGACCATGGGTCTATATAACCGAGCTTCCAATAAGTAGATCAAGAATTTAGCACTAAAATTCACTAACTTATTAATTCTTCGTTGAATCCACGCATAGAACTTAGAATTGCACTCTCAGTTATATAGAATGCTCTATATGTTCCACCATATAGACACATCATTAGTTATCCATTGTTATAATCCTAATGTGATCAATGATCCTCTATATGAATGATCTACACTGTAAAGGGATTAAATTACCGTTACACCCTACAATGTATTTATTCCTTAAAACACTTGACCCCGTATAAATGATATTTCAGCTTATGTGAAATGAGTACTCCACCATTTATGTTCGTTTGGTCAAGCTCGAAGGAGATCATCCTTTGCTTACTATTCGCCAGATAGAAGCTATAGATTCCATGTTTATGATAGCGCTCCCACTCAATTGCACTACCGTGTTCCCAAAAAGTACGTATCACCCTGACCAAAAGGTAGGCTTAACTAACAATTCAAGGAATACGAATAGCCTTTCAAGATTGAGCCTAATCATAACTGGATTAAGATCATTTGATCTAGGATCAACTAGGCGATATTGACTTGAATAGATTTTACGGTAAGTTTAATTAAATCTAAGTCAAAGTTCAATATCGGTCCCTTCCGATGCATACTCCATGCATCCAACCTGAGCTTTACTTTAACCAATGCTCTGGAAAGAACATAGCACTTCTCCAAATGCAAGTAAACTCTGTTGTAGAGTATCATATCAGTAAAACCCTATGTCTGATAAATCTAGGAAACTTTATTCACATAGTCATGTTTACTTTCCAATGTGTCGACGGCACAATAAACAGGATCAAGTATGTGAAAAGTGTTTCAGATGAATTTATACATTATGTACATATAATCATGAAATAAATCATGTGAACCATGCAACATTAAATGTTATTTCTGATCTATATTAATAAGTAAATCTGATTATATTGAAATGAGTTTTATTTAGGGCATAAAACCCAACAAACTCCCACTTGCACTAATATAAAACAAAAAGTGCGTTTCAAATAATCTCAACACCTTGATATACAAATCAAGTGTAGTAGTAGTAAACTCCTCGTAATAGGATCTGAAAGGTTGAATTAACCACAACCTTTTCTCCACCATTACTCTTCCTTTAATCACAAAATCATTGATAATGTGAAATTCCTCTCTATATGTTTACTCTCTTGGGATACTGGATTCTATGTCTTTGGCAACTACTTTTGGTTAATCAGGAAAATAACACTAGTAGTTTAAGGCAATTTGGAATGGTGCCAAAAATGTATAGAACTTTCCTTAGACTGAATAAGTACCTTTCCTGCAACTTTAACATTCAGTCTCTCTCTGGTAGACCTAGAGACTTCAGATAGGTTTTTACACTTCTCCAAAATCACTATTCCACCCCCAGAGTAACCACCATCTTATCAGAAAGATTTACTAGCACAAAGGCAAATTTCGAAATCTGATATGGTGTAGTCTAAGAGTTTTAAACACACCCTTATAGACTAACATATAGTTCCTCTTCTTAATCTTAAAATTTACTTGATTGTCTTCCAATGTTCTTCTCCTGGATTAATCTAATACCTACTCATTACTCCCACTCAACAGCAGGTGTCTGGTCTAAGGCATACAAAAGCATATCTAAGACCTCTCACTGTTGATATAAGAAATTCTTTCATGGCTTTATCTTTTCTGGAATAGTTAAAACTTTTCCTTAGATAAATAAAATCTATACCTTAGAAGTTGTGAAGCTTCTATAGATTGCCATTAGAAAGAAAATGCTTCAGCATCTTACTAAAGTAAGTTGCTTGCATTAGAGTAAGTAATTACCAGGTATACCACAAGCCATAGATTTAGATAAACTCAAACCTATAATACTAGGAACAGGAAGTTTTGTTAAGTCCATTGAATGGACTTATAAACGTAAATTTCCTTTTATGTCCTTGTAATAGAAAACTTAAGGTTACTCCATGTGAATGGATTAAACCATAGTTCTATTGGCTTTTCTTCTTAGTTTCTTATCTTGACAATCCATTACTTGTTTAAACTCACAATGGATTTTAATCACTAGTGTCTCCCAAGTCATAAGAAGGTGAGTTCCTAGAAACTCTCCCACTACGACGAGGTACCGTGAATTATGTCGAAGAAAACTAAATGGTATTGATCTCCTCGGTTGTGACAAGACAACAGAGGTAGTGGGATCATCATATGTTATATAAGATGATAGAACACTTTTGGAATCAAGAAAAATATCTCCTTTATTTTCTACTTGTTTTCAGACTTAGTCATTTTCTTAGAAAAGTAGTATTTGTTTGAACAAACACTTTCTTATCTATTGACAATGGGATGGTCCACCCCTAATCACTTAGAATAGCTAAGAAACCATGGTTAACAGTTCTAGCTTTTCTTAAGATTTTGATTAGGTCATCCATGAATCTAGTAATGATTTACATTAAGTATACAACCATTACATCATTCTAAAATTGTATTACCATAGAAGGGTTTAGGCAACGACTAGTAACTAATCATCAACATGAAACTCGAAATTTCTGGGGAGGTAAGTTTGGATATAATTCAAAAATCAATTTAATGATCTTTGAACTGCATATCTACTAACTATTTCTCCACCCCTATCAGTTCGCAAGATCTTTAACCACTTACCTTAATGGTTTTAACCATTGCTAGAAATTAATGAAATTTTTCAAACATTTCAAATTTCTTTGCTAAAAGGTATAATCTAGAGTGATCGTTTTAAGAATACAACGAAAAACTCATATCCACCCCTGAATGTACATCCATCTGCGAATGAGATGAACTACTTTCAGTGGATATAGGCATATTAACCCTTTGCAGAGATTGATCTTGTCAAATCCACTATGAACAAGATACAAATGCCATAGATTAAGAAAAATGTGGTTGTGTTGTTTTGATGACTTAGGTATAGTTACATCAAAGAGTTCTTAGAATACTGCAAGTGGATCCTGGTCACAGAATACCTAACTCATATTCCATACAGTTTTAATCCATTAATAAAAGATGGATATTAAACACTTGAGAAAGTGTAACTGTATTGTATTCTGGAATTAGAAATATAAGAAAATTTCTGTTTGGATTCTAAAATTAAAGTCAAGGACTTAAATTCAACCAAATATAATGAGTAATTCTTTCTTGGACCAGCACTACTAATATAACTCTAAGTCTGATTTGCCCATACAAGTAGGAGATTTCTAAGATTGAGGATTTATATCAATTGGGAATAGAATTTCGGGATTATAATCATAAGCGTCATTTAATTTCTTAAGAGAAAATATAATGACATGAAATGATTTATAGACCATTCATCCAATAATATATTATGGAGCGAATTCGAAATGAATAGGCGAGGACGTCGCCGGTTCCCCGTCGAGCCCAGCGGCCATTGCCTTGGGATGCACGTGAATACCAGCAGCCTCCATGGCTTTCTGCATGGCTAACATCACTTCCTGCATTTTTTGATTTTGCGCTTTCTGAGCTTCGATCTCAGCTTCATGATCGATAGCTTTTTGTCTAAGGAGCACCTACTCTGAGTAACTTCCTCCGTCGTAGGCATACTCGTCGAGGTTTTCCTCGTAGTTCTCGTCGGGAACTACTTCTTCTTCTTCTTCCCCGGACTCCTCTGCTGCTCTTGAGGCTACATCTTCCTCATTTGGATCTTGAGCATCTTCCAGAGGGCGAGGCTGACGTGTACTTCTTGTCTCCACCATTGTTGTGGAGTCAAATGCTTGTTATGTAGTAGCTTTCCTCAGCTCTCAATGAAAGCACCAAAATGTTGACCGAGATTTTCGGCAACTATTAAAATATGATTATAATAAAGAGCTGTAAGAAAGTGAGATGAAGGTTTTTTACGTGGTTGGGGCGTTAATGAGCCTTAGTCCACGAGTCTCTGTTATTAATGGATGTATTTAATACAGATTCCACACTTGAGAGAATGTCTTTTTCTTAAATACAGAGAATGTTCTTGGTGAGTATTTTCTCTTCTTGCTCCTTTGCAAACCAAGATTCTCGACCCCATTAAATGAGCTTTGAGGGGGTATTTATAGTGTTTTGGTGGGGTAATCCCTAGAATTGTTCTTACACATGTATCTGTAAGTATCCATAAAGTTGGGCATTTCCAATGAATATACCATGGGCGATGCATGGTCAAATCCCTAGGCGTTGTAGGGTTTTTATGAAGAATGTCCTTTTTGCCTTGTGATTGACGTGACTCTTCGCAGAGTAGCCGTCGCTAGACTCAAATGATCATTACTGTAGCGCTGCTGTTTGGGGGTTGTGCCGTCAGACTTTATGGCGTGTTACAGTCCCAACACGCTTCCTCCCATGCAGCATTAAATGCGACTTGATTGCTCGGGAGAGACCTGACATATCCCGGAGAGCCTTCACGCTATACAAGCTTCCTGGAGTACCTTGTACTCCGGGTGCCTCCTCCGGGACCCATGCTAACAGCGCTTCCTTGTGACGCACAAAGACTTAGCAAATATTTACAAGTTATCTGATCCACGTGTCCCCTCTCGACTGGTCCACGTATTTTGGGCGAATTCAGGAGCAACAGTTTCTTTGTTAAAATTAATATTAAGTATATTTATATGTTTATAGGTTTATCTATTTTCTCTTAGATCAATCATGCTCATATAGCAAAAAAATCATACTCATATAGACATATTATTTTCATTTTGTAATTTAGATCTTCTTAGTCATTATTTAGTTCACTTAAATCTTTTCCGATTATGCTAACTGAAGTTTTGTTTCTTTTAGGTACTCTATTACAAAGATCTGTGTTACATGTATTATTTATTTTTGACTATGAGGAGATGGATTTCTTTATTGGAAACATATAGCGTGATAAATTATTGTTCATATATTGAATAATTATTTTTGATTAATGAGATTCATATATATACCTGTATATATTGAATTCTTTATTCAAATAATTATTTTTTATTTTTACGTGATTATTTATTGTTCATATATCTAGAACCCTATTTGATTAAAGTTAAGATTATAAGATTAATTAATTTGTGATTTCTTCCTATACAAGTAATAATAATCTCACTTAGCATAAAATTTAGTGTACGTGCCTCGCACGTAATTTTTTACTAGTTATATATATAATTGTAAAAAGTTAATAAACTGTAGTAATAAAAAAAAAATTAGCTGATGATGATGGAAGGGTTAAAATAAGTTTTGAGCTAAAGATTTTAACTTTTAACTATTACACACTGATGGGAGTGATCTTACTAATGGGTTTTTAAGAAACGTATCAACTACATAATGTTTCAATAATTGCTTCTCTTGCCATGAAAAAGGACCATTAGGTCCAAATATGGAGAAATTCTCACCAGCCAGCATATAATTATATCCAGTTAACATAAGGGATAATAAATAAAATATTAAATAATTATGTACTATATTTCTTTTTAAGTAAAAAAAAATTAAAATAGCAGTGGCTATATTAACAAATTATTATATAAGAGACATGTGATTTGTTAACAAAAAAATATGAAATATCTAATAAATATAAAATATAAAAAATAATATTATTTATTTTATCAAAATTGAGGCCTTCTTTTCCTAGCAGTGTATTTTGTGTCAGCAGGTACAACATTCCCTCTTCTTCTCATCTGTTCCTTCTTCTTCAGTATCCATTCCTTGCCCTTCCCTTTTTCCATAATTCTTTGTTTTTTTCTTGGCCTGTTCGTGTTAGAAACACATACCTAAAAAACTATTAGAATTAGTCTCACATTAATAATGTATGGAAATAAAATATTATATATAAAATTCACGAGTTACTCCTCTCATTATCAATTGTTTTTGAAATTCTAACAAAAACTAATTCAGCTCCATTCAATTCCATGCTAACATATCTAAAGAGAAGACCTTAAATCCCGAGAACAAAGATTGCATGAAGTTCTTGCATAGAGACACCTAGAGCAGAGCAAGTGATTACCGTTTGATCTTCTTCATCTCTACTACTATTGTCGCCTTTACGCTTTGGAACTGGTGTGCTACAAGTCAGAACAAGGTATTCTTTCCTTTTCTTGGCACTGTTTCAGAAATAATTTTCAGTCAAATTTAGCAGAAAATAAGCAAAGAGCAAATACTATGTTATTACATATTAACTTTTCTTATGATATTTAAGCTTGTGTACCTGTGGGGAAAATCAATAACCAAGCTACCAACGAATCCAGCACCAATCGCACAACTATATATTAACACTCGCTGTTCCGTACTTTCAGGATACACTTGAAAGACTGCTCTTGCTCCCCTTGCAAAACATCTGTATAGAGATCCAAAGAATGCACTGAAAAAAGAATATTAGCCAAAGATTACAAAAGGTGAAGTAATTTACAAAATATCATTTAGGATGAGAATGAGTCAAAGACAAAGACCAACATACTCTAATCTTAGTTTTGGGTTGTGTGAGGATTTGTCAGCATTGCACAACCACTGTCATTCAACACACAATAGGAAAAATATAAGGTAGGAATTGCATTGTAAAGCACTTGACATTATATAAATAGATGCTTCAACAGTACAAAATAAAGTTATTTCATCAACTAGACGATCAAAGCATACTAAGATTCAACAGGTGAATATGTAATTTATCAAAGCATATACTTATCTTGTAGACATTTCCATTCCAGTGGAAAAATATGAAATGAGAACTTACAATGAGTTGTGTTGATATATAGACAATAATAAAGTAAGCACATATTGTCCTTTCTTTTTCCAATTTAAGTAAATGAACATGCAAAAATATTATTCACCAAATGCACCATTCCTTGAAATTGAATTACATGATTATGATAAGAAAAAATGAAGCTGACTAACAAATATAGAAAATAATGAAAAAGAAACCCACCCAGAGATAAAACTCAGTATTAAATATAAAACTCAACTTATTGTCATATGAGCAAACAAATTTCAAAGCACCAAATAAAATGATGCTAACACATTGAGTTTAGATTTTAAAAACTGTTGATGATTAAAAGGTATAAAAGAAGAGAGGAGAAAGAAATAGTAAATTAATAGAAAGTAGACCTGAATAGCAGAGATACTTATGGCCCCATCAATAAGACCAGACCGAAACCCCAATCCCTGAAACAAGATCCAATCCAACACATTGTCACTCTAAAAGTTGATAAAACTAAAACCCCATACAACAATTTCTTCAGAGTATTAATGAAGTTGAATTATATGAACATCATCATAGGGGAGAAGGAAGGGATTACCTGACCCATGTCAGCAAGTAATAAATCACCTTCAACCTCCCTCTCCAACGCAACATCTGGAATGTAGGATAACTTTATTAGAGAGAATGCATAAATTAATAATATATATAACTGAGAATGTATGTTTCGACGTACTAAGCATTGAGTTAGAGATATCTAAACCGATCCACTCATGACCATTCTGTGTTATGGTTTCTCCACTAAGTCCTGACCCGCAACCTGCAATAGTTCAAATCAAACCCATATCATATATATATATATATGTATGCTAATGTTTGTTTGAAAAGAAGAAGTAAGTGGTGATTTTAATTACCAATGTCGAGAAGCAACCTGGGAAGTCCATCTTTGGGCAAGGCGAGAAGCTCGAGAGCCCTCTCGGTGAGCTCTGCTTGGATTTTGATGATTCGAGAAGAGGAGGTATACTTCCTAGCTTCTTTATCATCATAGAATATCTCAGGAGGCGCTTGGAATTCCGGCCGAGACGACATGCTTACCTATGATTATGATTATGAAGCCAATGAGTTGAGAGAGGAATTCATAAACTTAAAACAAATACAGATATTGATCAACAGAGAACAAGCTCAGTAGATGTTGGAGAGTGATACCGTTGCTGTGTCGCCGAGAACAATGGAGATTGAAGCCGGCACTGGAGTCGACGGTGATAATTATTTTGAGAAAGAATAAAGTGATGTAGACAGTCTAGGGTTTCGTGAAAAGTATATAATGCAATTAGAAAATCTTATATAGGTAACTAAAATAAATGAAAAGACTAAAATAACCTAAAATAGAAAGAAATACAATAGAAACCAATTTCATAATCAAGTTACCAAATAATATTTTATGTAACGAGGAGGTGTAATTTTTATTTTTATTTTGATTACTAAAAAAAATAATCAAGTTACCACAAAATGTTAACTTTATTTTTCAATAAATTATTATGGGTGGGATTAAGTAGGTGTGAAATACTAATTCTAATCAATTCTTACAGCTTATTTTAGTTGATAAAAATTGAGATAAAATATTACCAAAATCAAAAAACAATACCAATAAAACTACTAAGTAACAACTCTTTCATGTTTTACATTGAGCTCAAAACACAAGTAGCAGTAACTACTGATTTTTCACTATGCATTAGAACAATAAAAGAGACAATTCTTCTTTTGAATTACAGGCTACAAATTCGATCACTCCACGAAAAATGTTAAACTGGGCCAATTTTTTAAAAATATTAAAATACAACACAACCCATATTTTTTAGAAGAGATATTGACGGCAAAACCACCTATACTTTATATTTTTTAACAATTAACCACTTAAATCGATTTTTTGGTGACAAAACTACCCAAACTCTCTTTCTATTAGCTACTCCTTCCGTCCAAAAATTTCAGTTAACTGGCCCGGTAGACTCTCTACGTTTTTAGTGTCCACATAATATTAATAAAAAATATAATTTAAAAATTATAAAAAACAATTTATAAAAATTTAAAAAAAAAAACTTTCTTTTCTTTCTCCTTCTCTTTCTTCTCGAATTAGGAAAAAAAAAATCTTTTCCTTTTTTTTTTCTTTTTCTTTTTCTTTTTCTTCTTCTAACCCTAATCTCTCTCTTTCTCTCTATAAGTAGTTGATGTTGTTGAATTACAATAATTATAATAGTCAAGAATAATGAAGTTTCAATCAACTACAGTTTCCATTTGCAACTTGACCAATAATCTTGTACCAGCTCAGCCTTCACCACGACACAAGAAAATGAACCCAAAAAAGCACTATTAATTAATATAATTGCATTACATAAACTACTACGTTTAAGATCCCAAAATTAGTATAGTAATTTAGTAGGCAATGGAAATAGTAAAACTTTATGATATACAAATTAATATGTAGATTGTTTCAAATGTTGTACATCAGTTCCAAAAAAGAGCATTCTTACATTTCCTCCTCAGCCAACCAACATTGCTTATTACACAAACAACATTGTTTGTCATATTCCTCTCACAAAACATTACTTGTCATTTTCCTCGCACAATCCTAGTACAAATTTACACCCATGTAGCAAATTCACAGTGAAAAAGAATCTCAAATTGTTAGCCAACAAATTCAATATGAATAAGACTTAGATGCCAATGTGTAGAGCTGGAGAAAAAAGAATTGAGACAAATTAAAATGATTTCTTATAATTGTCTAGCCACTAAATATTCAGAGCAAAATTTCCAAATTAAAAGATGGAAGCATCAAATCTTGGCTTGTAAAAACAAACCTACTGTTGTAAGACTGCAGAACACATTAACCTATTCAAGACCAGCCTTTTTTTTTAATCAACATCACAATAAGCCCTCCCCTTAGAATCCTTGATTCCAAGATGTAAAGCAATTTAAGTTATTTTGTCCAAACACTTAAATCTCTCCCTCAATATATCGTTTTAACCGGATGTCCCACATATATATAAATTCATAATAGATTTTAGGTACAACTCATGTATGGCTAATGGTAGAGGAAAGGATTTAAAGTGGAGTAATGATGTTTAATCCAACCAATTTGAGCAAAATTACCTTTTCACCGATTAGTTTGTGAGAGAAGAAACTCAAACAAGCCAATAAATCATGAACCTTTGGCATGTATGGTTACCGTCTTCTGCCTCTGAAATGGTGGTTACGAATCTTTGGAAGCTAAACTTCAAAGATCTCAATGGGAGTAGCAATGTTTTTTGAGAGGTGGAGAAAGGTTTCAGCAAAATCTAAATGAGAGGGGAATAATGGAAGGGGCAAAATAGGTAGTGTTTGAAAATAAAAGGAAGAAATAAAAGACTAAGTCTAATTTCCAAGCATCAACTCCTCGCAATGCATATAACTATCTCGAAAAAATGGTACAGATAGTCTTTGTGAAAATTCTTACAAAACAACACTACCACCTAAAACAGACACATGAAACCTCATGCATCAAAAGAGTTCCAAACAACGTACCCATGAAATAAAAATAGATTAAAGCTCACCACCATCACACAAAACGTAGTTTAGCAGAAACTACTATGACATAGAAAGTGAACCAACCAAAATAATCCCTACTTGGAACTCTATCAAAATGTTCACTTAAAAATTGTCACCACTCCTAACCAAAAACAGAGCCGACTAGTATCAATATCAATGAAATCCTAGACTTTAGCCACAAAGTATACAGCGATCTAAAGTTGACGAAACAATTAAAAACAACAACAACTCAAAATAAGTCTTCCTACCGATTAAACCAGTTAAATCAACAGAACCACACTAAATCAAAATAGAATGTAAAAACTAGATGTAAAATTCTTAAAATGCAGAAACAAATTCATGAAGAACCACATCAAGAATCAAAACAGAAAGTAGAAACTAATCTTTAAACTCACTATAAAGCAAATACAAAACAAATCATGAGGTACAATGAAGAACATCTCTATTCAACTAAACGGGCAACAATTAAACCCCACCAAAATCCCAACAACACAGTTATCCAACAAACCCAAAAAAATGCTCACCCACAAAAATTTTGAATATAAATCTCTGATAAAACATCGAAAACAAAACAAAACATTCCAACTAAAAGACAATCACAGAAAAGCCAATAATAACCCCAAATAATATTGCAGAAAGCCCCATAACTTCCAGAAAAATATAAACAACAGCAATTACCAACCAACAATAAGATAAAAAAAAACCACCAATAACAACCTAGAGTATACTTAATAAAACCATGAAAGGGTGAAATTTTTGTACCTTCAAAAGATGGTTAATCCTCTTGAAGAAACTATATGTTAGATATATTTTTGGCTCCGCCAAAAAGACAACCCAGATGCAGTCCTTCACCCAGTACTTCAAACTCATTACAACTCTCAAAAGACATTCGAAGCTCAAAGAAAAACCCAGAAAGCCAAGAGTGTAAAAGGTGTTACTACCAAATCTAAAATTTGAATTTCTTGAAACTATAATGTTTATAGCTGTTGGAGAGGATTTATTTCATTGATTAATATATTATTCATGACTTGTAGAAGAAATCAGTAATACAGAGTCTTGAACACTTTTTGGTTTATTGTCCCTTCAATTAAGTAAAGAAAACAGGCATTCAACTTTGATATCTATATAAATAATTTCAGAAGCATTTAGTCAATTACATTTTCTAGATAGAATTCAATGAGTACATAGTAAATATATGAAATTCCTTTTCTTTATTAGTCAAAACCGTTGTCCCCAAATCAGGGACTAAAGCACAAAACACACAACCTATTAGGATAGTCACTGTCTCTTGGGTCCAAAACTGACTCAAATCCGATTCCAAATATAATAAATCCCCACAATGAGCTTAACTCACAACCAATTCCTCCTAACAAGCTCACAATACTGACCAAACTCTTAGCCACCAACACTATCAACGTAACATCTAACTAAAGCTCTTTAGTGAACATACATTGGTAAAATAACACATTACCTAATTCGGATGGTCACTCTCTCTTGATCCAAAACTGACTCAAATCCGATTACAAACATAATGAACTCCACAATGAGATTAACAACCAATCCCTCCTAAGAAGCTAACGATAGTCAGCTCAATCCCTTTAGTGAACAAAAAAAATAGTAGAATTCCTTAGTGCACAGCACAAGATACTTGACAGACTAAAAATTCAGCTTCAATTTTGACTCAAACTATCTTTGAATAACAAGACCGCTAGACCAATAGTTCGAAGAAGTCACAGACGACACAAGCTTCCGGCTGAAGAGTATATTCAATACTAAGTTAGGACGCACGACTAGTCTTTATCTTTAATATTTTTGTATTTAGTTACTTTTTAACAATGACAATAAAATGTATGCATAGAACAATTTTAACAGTATAATCTCTCTAAGCAACAGTATCAAGGACCAAAAATACCGACGAAAATAAAATGTCAACTTCAATAGTTTTGCTAGACCTGATTCAACTTCCTAACTACTACAGTGCATCCAATAGGCAATATAAGCATAACCTAACATGAATGGCCAGTAGTACTATGCACAGAAAACTATACAAAATTTCTTATTATAGAGAGCTGAAAGAAAACTTGCATTGTTTCTTCAAGTCCTTCCAATATCTTCAATTACCCTCCTTATTAAACCACTTCGGCTGTTATAGAAAATAAAAATAATCATTAGCATAATATAAATTAAACATAATCAAATATATTGAAAAGATGATTGAAAATGTACCTCGTGTTGTAGTTTCGTTCAGGTGGTAGATACACTAGTTCAGAACTACCATGGAACTCCGTAAGCAAAAGAGACGACCCTCTAAAGCTGTGACTCGCAAAATTCTCAGGACGGTTGGAAATATTCACCATAGTAGCAGTCTTAGTAACAAAGTTATAGCAGAAAAAAACTCTAGGCAAACTCGAGCTACAGACCAACATGCTAGATTCGTCTTTCCATGCTCCTAAAACTTGTAAAGCCTGTGAGAAATCAAACAGCTCCCCCTCATGAATAATTTGAATGGGGTCATATTCTTCCCATTCAGTGATTTTTCCTTCACTATTGTGGTTCTTACCATACCAAATTCCCAAAACTCCACAGTGTGCTTTGACGAATCCTACACGGTCTCCTAAACTTAGAAGACGAAACTCCATATCCGAGCATATGTTGCAATTTGTATCAATTGGAGCTTCCATGATTGAGAATATTTCACGCTCAACATCAAAGACGATGATGTCTTCAAGTGGCGCATACCAATAAATGAATCCTTTCTCAAAAACAGGCTCTCCAAAGAAATATAAGTCATCTACGTTTACAACAGAGGGGTACCGGATGACTCTCCAAGCATCAGATCCTAAGGTCAAAATACTAGCCAGGTTCGTACGTTTAGTACGTTGAAGAAGAAGAATTTTGAAAGTCTCATTACCTGATTCCCCACAAACACCCAGTCCGAAGGATGATTTAACAATTCTTAGTGAAGGACTTGAAGGTGAAGGTGACTGTTTGAGGAAAAGTACTTCCTCCTTAAGTGGATTGATTATGAAAGCTTGGGTAGAAGATGCCCGAGAGTAGCAAAGTAGTCCATTACAGAAAGAATGGTAGTTAAAGTTGTCTCCTTCCAATTCACCAAGCGATCTGAGATTAAAACCACATAACTTCCCTTCTTCATCCCTCCAATATATCTCTTCTCCTTTTCCATAAAATTTTGAAGAAATATAAAAATAACTATTCGTTTGAGGTTGAGCGATCCGAGGAATCGGTGGAGCAATCGGAGGATTTTCAATAGTCGCCGGAGCCGAGAAAGACGGCAGCAAAGAACTCGCAACAGAGGAGAAGGTGAAAGATTGAGTGGAAACGATACAACTTCCTAAGAGATTCTGGAAGTTAGTTAGAAAACGGTATAAACTGAATCCTAACTAACTTGTCAAGTAGTACATGCCACGTGTTGTAGACGGAGTGAGACGCCGTCACCGCCGTGTGGAACAGCCTCTTTGATTTGTCCACTGGGCCCATCGAAATCGAACAAGTTGTCGATGGACCTGGGAAATCCTGCTTCAATGGACCATTTGCTGAGATTATTATCAAAGTCGTCAACAACAACAAATTTCCACAACCCATTTTATCTCTGAATCTGCTTCTCTCTCTTTCTATCTCTCTGAATCTGCTTCTCTCTCTCTATCTCTGTAAAATGGCCTGAAATTATAGTGCATTTTGCCAACTAAATAACCTCTTCTTTTAAGGAAAATTTCATATTTCCCTTATTACCCTCGAGACACTAAAAATAATTTTTAAAAGAAAATCTATTTTTATCATCTTCTTCCTCTACTTTCTTCTTCCTCCTACCCATACCCCAACCAAAACTATTTTGCTAGTCCCCGTCGGCAACCTCCACCGGCAACCACCGCCGGTGACCGGTCAAGGAAGGAGACGACCGACCACCACCACCAGTACCACCCCCAAAATTCAAAAATATCTTATTCAAAGTAAATTAATAATCTTTATTGTAAATGAATTTTTATGTTTTTTTTTTTAAATTTAAAGTCTATAATTACTATTTTAGTTTATTATAATATTTATTTGTTGAGTTTTCAGCCTCTCTTATTTTTTTTAGCACGATTTTATTTTATTTTTAATATTTAATCTAATTAATAAAAATAATTTAAACTAACAAATGTCATCAAAAAATATTATCATGAAGAAAAAAATGAAGACTCTTGGAAATAAATTTCTGGCTCACGATCAAGATCAATAAGTTAATTTCATAGTTTCTCCATAGGTTATTTAATAAGTTAATTTCAAACTGCCCCAAATTTTCAAAACAAAAATTGTTAATGTAAAATATAGATACTATGTTGATTTGAATATCCTAGTGTTGGTGTCTTTCCACGTGTAGATTGAAAAAACTATTAAATACGTTTATGCATATGCATTGTAACTATGTTTTGTGTAAAGAAAGCCTATGGCGCTTTCAAAATCGAGGCTTTCTTTTCCTAGCAGTGTATTTTGTGTCAGCAGGTACAACATTCCCTCTTCTTCTCATCTGTTCCTTCTTCTTCAGTATCCATTCCCTGCCCTTCTCTTTTTCCATTATTCTTTGCTTTTTTCTCGGCCTGTTCGTGTCAGAAACACATACCTGCACACCAAAAAAACTAATTCCATGCTAACATATCTAAAGAGAAGGCCTTAAATCACAAGAACAAAGATTGCACGAAGTTCTTGTTCTTGCAATGCATAGAGATACCTAGAGCAGAGCAAGTGATTACCGTTTGATCTTCTTCATCTCCACTACTATTGTCGCCTTTACGCTTTGGAACTGTTGGGCTACAAGTCAGAACAAGGTATTCTTTCTTTTTCTTGGAACTGTTTTAGAAATGATTTTTAGTCAAATTTAGCAGAAATAAACAAACAACAAATACTATTATGTTATTACATATTAACTTTTCTTACAATATTTAAGCTTGTGTACCTGTGGGGAAAATCAATAACCAAGCTACCAATGAATCCAGCTTCAAGCGCAGACTTAAATATTAACACTCGCTGCTCTACACTTTCAAAATACACTTGAAAGACTGCTCTTGCTCCCCTTGCGAAACATCTGTATAGAGATTTAAAGAATGCACTGGAAAAAGAATTTTAGCCAAAGATTACAAAAAGTGAAGTAATTTACAAAATATCATTTATGATGAGAATGAGTCAAAGAGAAAGACCAACATACTCTAATCTTAGTTTTGGGTTGTGTGAGGATTTGTCAGCATTGCACAACCACTGTCACTCAACACACAATAGGAAAAATATTAAAATTATACATAAAAATAAGTTTAAAATTGTTAGTATTAAATATAAAACTCAACCTATTGTCATATGAGAAAACAAATTTCAAAGCACCACATAAAATGATGCTAACACATTGAGTTAAGATTTGACAAGTCATACCAAGTAAATTGCCATTATAAAAGAAGAGAGGAGAAAGAAATAGTAAGATAATGGAAAGTAGACCTGAATAGCAGAGATACTTATGGCCCCATCAATAAGACCAGACCGAAACCCCAATCCCTGAAACAAGATCCAATCCAACACCTTCTCACTCTAAAAGTTGATAAAACAAAAACCCCATACAACAATACATGTTTTTTATATTGCACCACAAAATGGAAAATATGACAAGCCCAATAATGAGCATCATCTTAATTAGGGGAGAAGGAAGGGATTACCTGACCCATGTCAGCAAGTAATAAATCACCTTCAACCTCCCTCTCCAACGCAACATCTGTAATGTAGGATAAGATTATTAGAGAGAATGCATAATTAATAATATATAACTGAGAATATATGTTTCGACGTACTAAGCATTGAGCTAGAGATATCTAAACCGATCCACTCATGCCCATTCTCTGTTACTGTTTCTCCACTAAGTCCTGACCCGCAACCTGCAATAATTCAAATCAAACCCATATCATATATATATATATGTGTATGCTAATGTTTGTTTGAAAAGAAGAAGTGGTGATTTTAATTACCAATATCGAGAAGCAACCTGGGAAGTCCATCTTTGGGCAAGGCGAGAAGCTCGAGAGCCCTCTCGGTGAGCTCTGCTTGGATTTTGATGATTCGAGAAGAGGAGGTATACTTCCTAGCTTCTTTATCATTATAGAATATCTCAGGAGGCGCTTGGAATTCCGGCCGAGATGACATGTTTACCTATGATTATGATTATGATTATGAAGCCAATGATCAGTTGAGAAAGGAATTCATAAACTTAAAACAAATACAGATATTGATCATCAGAGAACAAACTCAGTAGATGTTGGAGAGTGATACCGCCGCTGTGTCGCCGAGAACAATGGAGATTGAGGCCGGAGGTGGAGTCGACGGTGATAATTTTTGAGAAAGAATAAAGTGATGTAGACAGTCTAGGGCTTCGTGAAAAGTAAATAATGCAATTAGAAAATCTTATATAGGTAACTAAAATAAATGAAAAAGACTAAAATAACCCTAAAGTAAAAACCAATTTCATAAGTTACCATAAAATGTTTTTATTTTTCACTAAACCATTATGTGTGTGTGATTAAGTATAGAACAGAAATGAGTTCCAATATGGATATGCTCTGTAGGAGCTTACTTCTTTGAAGTGCATAGAGAATTGCTCTAAACAACCTCCACCAGTGTTTCCCCTCGTACTCCAATATGGATACCTCAGGAATTAGTAACTTGTTTGAAGACTCCATCCAAATTTCCCCAGACGACATCACCTTCTCCCTCAACCCGGGTGAGGTTGATGAACCACAAGAAACAAATAAAGTACTGCTAGGAAAAATAATCCACAGATACAAGTTTGGCAAAGCTGCAATACAAGGATCATTGAATCTCTCGTGGAAAGCAGTCAAGGGCTGGAAATGGAAAGAGATCGATGACGGACTCCTCCAGTTCACATTTGCGAGAAGAGAGGACGCCATGAACGTCCTGGCCCGTAGACCCTGGTTTGTATGTGGTGCCCTCATGATCCTCATGCCTTGGCCCGCCTGGCTAATTCCATCAGAAGTTCGTTTTGACAAAACTCCAATGTGGGTGAACGTTGAAAGTATTCCCCCCTTCTATTGGAATCTCTCAAATCTCCAAGAGATTGCTGCTAAGGCCTCTCCAGTCCATGAACTTCCCCAGGGCATTGAAGATGCGGTTGGCCTAAGTACATTGCGCTTCAAAGCCACTATTGATATTCATAAACCTATCTTCTGTGGGTTCTTCCTCAGACGGCAGAAATTGAAAGACCTCTGGATCCAATATAAATACGAAAAACTGCCTAAACTTTGTTTCAAATGTGGAGTTCTATCACATGAACAAAGTTCATGCTTTAAAGCACCTACTGTGGTCAAGGATAACCTAGGTAACTACTACCCCTTATACGGACTATGGCTAAGGAACGACGTCAAAGAAAAATCGACATTCAGTACTCCCCTAGCCAAGTGGTTCCAAGACTGGGTCCTGCAGAAAAGAATGGGGAAAGATCAAGTTCTTCGCAATCAAATCAAGGTCCACAAAGCCATCCGAAATGGGGAAGAGGCAGAGATGCGTGAATGTAGAATACAACTCCCTTCAAAACGAAGGATAGTGTCCGATTCCGATGAAGAACACGACGGGAGCGAGCCGGCGTTGGTTATTACCCAGTTGCCAATGGTTTATCTGCCGGGTATAGGTGAGATTGCCCCATTTGGACAAAATTCCAAGCAAGTTAATGTCCAGGAGCTTATTGATGCTGCAACCTCCCCTGAGAACATCACGACAAAATCGAGTACCAACCAGGGCCTCAATTCAAATAGCAATGACCATGTCCAGCAGAGGGACAATGATACAACAATGATAAAGGAGAACATTACTAAGAATGGGGGGGACAATATACCAACCTTGGAAAGTAACTCCCAGAGTTCCCATTCGGAGAAGCAGCATGCCGTTACACCCTCTCCCTCATCTGATATTAACCAGAATCATCAGAGACCAGCCAATGAAGTTACAAGAGGCTGTATCTCACCCTATAAGGCTTCACCTCTAGGTACTCAAGCCCAAATCGTTCCTTGGCCTTCGAAGGAATGTTGGGCCCAAGACAAGGCCCGTGAGCTTTTGTTTGGAGCCCTGACTGTGGACAAATATCACCGTGAACCATCCCTCTTTAATCCCATTCTCAGCATTGAGGACTTTAGGGTCCAAGAGCATTTGGAAGGCCCAAGGAAAAGAAAGGCTACTGATGGTATTGTTTTTAGCCCAAATTCAAAAGCAATTAATGAAACAGTAGCCTTCTATCCCAACCCAGAAAACAAGACTACTGAAGAAGTCAACCACACAATTCTGAAATCCTCAACCTCGTACAAGGACTCCATCGACTGCTCCCTTCCCAAAGCCGATTTTGTTTATGGCCAGCCAGATGAATCTCGCACTCCAAGGCGCCGGGGTAGACCAAGGAAAATTGCTTCCCCTCTCCCTTCTATCAGTCCTACCCAGAATCGCAAAGGAAAAGGGCCCTCTGCCTCGACTAAACTCTCCTCAACTCCTAAGAAATTTAAACCGAGAGCAGCAAAGGCTAAGGGTGAGTTCTTCTCCACAATCAAAAATCAATGGCATGGGAAAGACTTTGATTTGAAAATCGATCTTAACAACCACTTTGTGGTGATCGACAAACCACAAAAACCATCTTCCTCATGCCAAATCCATGAACTGCCAGAAGAACCTAGCACTAATGCTATGGATTTTCGTTTTGGGGCCTCGGAGACTTGCCCGCAAATGTCTCCACAGTCGCCATGAAAATCCTAGCTTGGAACTGTCGTGGTCTCGGGAGTTCCACGACAGTTCGGCAACTGGCGGCCCTTGTCCGTCAACACCAACCCGAAATGCTTCTAATCTCTGAAGCTCGTATCTCACTAAGTAAGTTCTCTGCTATCTGTAACAAACTGAATTTCTTTGGTTTCCACTACGTTCCACCAGTTGGTCTCTCCGGGGGTATTGGTCTCTGTTGGTTAAATGGAGTCCATTGTAAAATCCTTTCTGCAAATAAATTTGTCATTGTTGGGGAAGTTAGTTCTGATCCCCTAGGAGATAAATGGCTCATTCTTGGCACCTATGGCCCCCCCCATGGATCGGATAAGGAAGAATTTTGGCGCTCAATAGGGGACATGGTACTCCTTGCAACAAATCCAATCCTCATTCTCGGTGACTTAAATGGTACTTTGCAAGACTCGGAATGCATTAACTATGTCAATAGCAGCAACTCCTCCCGTTATGCCTTTGATTTCAGAAGAATGGTGAACCGTACTGGCCTTATCGATTTGGGGTTTGAAGGCCCTGAATACACTTGGTCCAGAAGAAACAATCAGACTCTGGGTGCAGGGGCTATCAAACGAGCCAGGCTAGATAGAGGTCTGGCAACCACGGATTGGAGAATTTTATTCCCAGCGGCCATTATTAATCACCTTTCTTCCTCTGCATCAGACCACCGCCCCATTATTCTGGATACAAATGGGGGAGTCATGTGTAAAGGCAGGCTCTTTAAATATGAAAATATGTGGAATCGGGACCCTAGATGTTTCTGGGTGGTCAGAGAAGCTTGGATGAAGAGGCTGCACTCCAACCCTATGATAAATTTCCATCGCAAGACCAAGAATACTAGCCGCAAGTTGAGACGCTGGAACAAAACTCAATTCAGAGATCTTAAATTGCAAATCCTTGAAGCCACTTCTTCCCTAAAAGACTTGGAATTGAGGGACCCGGATAACGTAACTCAAATTGACAATGCAAAAAAGAAATTGGAGGAAGCACTTCTTAGAGATGAAATCCATTGGCGCCAAAAATCTCGGATTCAATGGCTTTCGGAAGGTGACATGTGCTCTAAATTTTTCATGGCTTCTACCATTGTGAGAAGAAGAAGAAACTACATACAAAGCATTAAGAATCCTGAGGGTGGCGACTGGATTAGAGATCATTCTGAAATTGCCAAATGCTTCCTGAACCATTATAAAGATCTATTTTCCAAGCAAACTCCCACCCAACAGCCGAACTTAAATGAAATATATACCCAGCAGGACCTCTCTGATGTGGATAACCTTCTCCTAAATGCTATTCCCAGCCATGAAGAAATTACTATGGCAATCTCGAGCATGGGTAAAGACAAGGCACCAGGTCCGGATGGCCTTCCTCCGAGTTTCTACTCGCACCACTGGAAAACAGTCAAAGAGGATGTTTGCGAAATGGTAACACACTTCTTCTCTCATTTGGAGCTCCCCAATTTTATCAATGATACTTCTCTTGTCCTAATACCAAAGAATGAAGCTCCGATGACTCCTAAAGATTACCGCCCAATTGCACTCTGCAATGTCTCTTACAAAATCATCTCCAAAATCCTTGCATCGAGACTAAGAGAGCTACTGCCAAACATCATCTCCCCAAATCAAGCGGCTTTTATTAAAGGAAGGAACATAGCGGAAAACTCTATGATCGCTAGAGAGATAGTCCACTCCATGAAAAGAAGAAGAGGTAATAGAGGTTTCATGATGATCAAACTTGACCTTGAGAAAGCCTACGACAAAATGGACTGGGATTTCATTCTTCTAGTTCTGTCGAATATGGGTTTCACAAACCCATTCCTCGGATGGATCCGAGCCTGCATATCGTTACAAGAAATCAAGCTTCTTCTAAATGGATCCATAGCGGGTAAAGTTAAACCAGAGCGAGGCCTTCGGCAGGGAGATCCACTATCCCCCTCTCTCTTTATCCTTGCGGCTGAAACTCTCTCCCGTCTTCTTCAGGACAAGGAAAGGAAAGGTCAAATAAAAGGAATCAAGATTGGCCGCCAGGGACCATTCATTCACCACCTTATGTTTGCTGATGATATAATGCTTTTTGGTCAAGCCACCACTAAAGAAGCCAAGGCCTTCAAGGAATGCTTAGCCACGTACTGTGGTTGGTCTGGTCAATCTATTAGCCTCCAGAAATCTTCGGTCTTTTTCTCCAAGGGGGTGCCTCGGGGGCGGATCCAGGAAGTTACTGAAATTCTGGGAATGAAGAAAATGAATGAGAAGGCTACCTATTTGGGATTGCCTTTATTCACTAACTATAGAAGAACGGATAACTACAATCACCTGGTAGACCGTGTTCTGTCACGTATCAAGGGTTGGAAAGCAAAATTACTATCCAGTGCGGGAAGAGCCTGCCTCATCAAATCTGTAGGCTCCACTTTATCCAACTATGTAGCATCCTCCGATATCATCCCCATATCCACTGCCAATAGAATTGACAAAGCCCTTAGAGACTTTTGGTGGGGAGATACTGAAGAAAAGCGAGTCTTACATTGTGTGGCTTGGGAGAAACTTTGCAAACCAAAATCATTTGGTGGCCTGGGATTCCGATCAACGGAGGCAACTAACCAAGCTTTCATCACAAAGTGGGCTTGGAAGGCGCTAACAGATGACTCAAGCATTTGGAAGCAAGTAATGGGAGCTAAGTATATCAAGCATAACAACTTCCTAGATCTCGAAGTTCAACCTTCTGACTCCTTAATTTGGAAGGCTATCCTCAAAGCTAGGACTCATCTCCAAAAAGGAGTTTGCAGGAAAATTGGAAATGGGGAATCAACCTCCATATGGTTTCACCCGTGGGTTCCCTTAGGCACCCTCCAGCCTCAACCAAATCTTGACGCAACTCACGGTATCAGCCTAGTCTCCAACTTTATACTTAACTATTCTTGGAACGAAGATCTTCTTCTCCAATGGTTTCAAGAAGATGATGCAAGAAGAATCATGAACATCACCATTCCGAATCATCCTGTGGAGGATTCCTGGCTTTGGACACCGGAAAACAATGGGAAATTCTCCATCCGATCAGCCTATCGTACTATCAAGAACCTTGATCATGGAGATAGCAATAATGAAAAATGGAGGATAATCTGGGGAGCTAGGATGCATTCTAGACTAAAAATGCTCTGGTGGAAAATCCTTTCAAATTGTTTGCTGACGAGAGGTAAACTCCAACTCTTTTCTGGATTAATTGACCCCTATTGCCCCTTGTGTTCCAAGGTCGTTGAAGACTCATTTCATATTTTTTGGGAATGCCCTATGGCTCGATCTATATGGTTTGGCTGTTATTGGAGCATAAGGACGGATTCCTTCAGATTCAACAATTGGGAGGAATGGCTAATTGGATTCAAAAACACTACTTACAGACCAAATGATCTTAGTTTCCATGCCTTCCTGGAGGGTGCTGCAATAATCTTTGAAAAGATTTGGAAGGAGAGAAACATGGTGATCCACCATGGTCACGGCACCCCCATAAGGACCATTACTCAGCTTGTCGATAACCGGCTCCTGGAGACCCTCCAATCCCATCAAAATGGTGATGCTGCAATGTCACAATGGCTGCCCCCACCTGAGGGATGGCACATATGCAACACAGATGTGGCAATTGGCCAAACTCACTCGGTAGGCGCGGCTATATTCAGAAATGATAGAGGGGAGATTACTAGTATTCACACAGCCCGCATTCAATACTGTGAACCGCTAGCTGGGGAGTTAGCCACCCTTTGCTGGGGAGCTGAAATGGCATCTACCTTTGGCCATAAAAACTTAATCCTTCAATGCGATTCCGCTGGGGCAGTTGCTGCTCTCTCAAAGGACTTCGTTGATCTGGACACTCTCAATTACAACATCAAAGACATAGTCATGAAGTTCATCAACTTAACTCACAAATTTGACCTCTGGGAGGTCAGTTGGATCCCTCGGATTCACAACGGTGTGGCCCATGATGCGGCTCAAAGGGCACTACACTCCCAACTGATTGGAAGTTTTGATGCGCCCAGTTTTTTCGGTTTCCCACACACTGCTCTGGTGGATGGCCGATTGTATTAGTTTATCTATTTTAGACTCTTTTGTTTACTGGTTTATTAGTTTTAGTTTTGGCTTGGAGCCTAGTTTCTTAAGTTAGTTTTCTGTTTTCTGCTGCTTTTGCAGCTCTTTCCGTGTTCTTGGTTCTTGTTCTTTTGTTGTGGCTCTAACAGGCCTCCTAATCAAAAAAAAAAAAAAAAAAGTATAGAACAGAAATGATCATATAATATAAGAATACTAATTTCAACTAATTCTTTACTAAACAATCTATTTTAGTTGATAAAATAGAACAGAAATATGTTAATAAATCATAAAAAATAATACCAATGAAACTATTAAGTAACCATTTTTTTATGTTCTACAAAAAAAAAAAAAAAAAAAAAAAAAAAAAAAAAAAAAAAACACAAGTAGCAGGAACTATTAATTCTTCTATATGCATCAAAACAATAAAAGAGACAATATTTCTTTCAAACTACAGCCTACAAATTTGAGCACGTCACGAAAAATATCAAACTGGACCTATATTTTAAAAATATTAATACAGCAGAGCTTATATTTTTTTAGAACAATAATTTAAAAAGTATGAAAAAATTAAGTTTGAACTATCACTACACATAAATTTACAACCTTTTTTTTAGCAATGTGATTTACAGTACTAATTGAAACCGTTTGGTATGCAACACCGAAGTTGATTACACAGGCTAATTTGTCCAATTCAGTATTTGGGCATGTTAGAGTCTGGATAACTAATCCAGCTAACCTAATCTGTCTGGGATTATTTATCCAATTCAGCAAGGTGGGATAAATAATCTCATGCAGGTGAGATTTTTTTTTTATCATTTTTTTTTAATTTAATTTTATTAATATATTTTATATTTAATAAGAATTTAAAGGAAACAATTATCACTCATTTTTTTTATCAAAAACTTATTCATTAAAATTAGTGAAAATGTATAATTTTGAAATATTATACATGAGTTTTTAAAATTTAGAATATTACTAATTAAACAATAGTTACTTAAATTGATTCTAAAAAAAATAACATGACAATAAAATTATATATTATTTTTAAATTACTAAAAAATTAATATTTATATTAAATTAGGAATTAAATTAATATTTAAGATAAATAATTTTATATTATTCAATTATTTTTATTTTACTATTTTAATTATTGGGTGATTTTACAATGCACCCCCTTAAAAGGGGTGTACTGATGCACCCTTGACTTGTTTCGGCATCCAGGAGAATTTTTTAGTCTAATTTTTTTTCATATTCATGTATGTTATAGCTATTTAAGATAACCTACAAAATTTTGAGAAATTCAAAATAATTTACAATATAAAAAACAATGTTCAAACAGTCTATTTTACACGCGTATAAAATAAAATAGTCACGCGTGCAACACACTGTTTGAAAGTAGTTTTCGGCGTGTTAAACTTTTCTAAATTTCTTAAAATTTTGCATGATGTCTTAAATAACTATAACGTACATGTTAAGCAAAAATTTCACATTTAAAATATTAAAAATAAATGCAAAACACAATTTCACCTATGCTAAATTCATAGCATAAGAATTTATTAATTTAAGTTCGACCCATCCAAGATTATAAGAATAATCTCTTAATTACAATCCTTTCATATAAAGGAAATACCATTTGATTCCAATTACGATGATATTAAATAATTAAAATAATTTGGGAAAAATTTGGGGTAAATTTGGAATTGCAGCTGAACTCAGTTCATTTAATTAACCGAGCTACCTACATACCTTCTTTGTGAAGGATCAAGCCACTTGTAATTCAGAATACGGTATTTTGGAATTTAGATATAAGGATTCTGGTAGATGACCACTTTTAGGAATCCTTTGCTATTTAAAAATTTAGGAAAATTCCTAGGTGGATGACCTTTTATGGAATTTTAAAATTTGTATTTTTATACCATTTTGTGGTATCGGCGACTGCACTTAGTCTTAGCAACTAAGTTGGCTACGTATCCTTTATAGGAATCAAGTCAAACGTAGTTCCAATAGCATTAAAAGATTTTGTATCTTCGATAACTTTGATATTTGAGGTAAATAACCTCGTTTGAGATTTTTGAGGTAGATGACCTCATTTGGGATTTGATGAGGTGAATGACCTCATTTGAGATTTTGAGGATTTGTGATTGTACCTAATCTTAGCAATTAGGTTGCCTACGTACCCAAAATGGGATCAAATCGAACGTAGTTCATAGAGTGTTAAAAGATTTTGTATCTTTGATAACTTTGTGGAGAATTAACTCACTTTCATATTTTGAGGTAAATGACCTCATTTGGGATTTTTGAGGTAGATGACCTCATTTGAATTTTGGTGAGGTGAATGACCTCTTTGAGAATTTTAGAAATTGCAATTGTACCTAATTTTAGCAATTAGATTGCCTACGTATCCTTTTGAAAGGAATCAAATCGAACGTAGTTCATACAATCTTTGTGAAAGTTAATTCACTTTGCCATTTTGAGGTGAATGACCTCATTTAGCATTTTGAGATAAGAGAACGTCACTTGAGATTTTTTGAGGTAAAAGACCTCATTTGAGAATTTTGAGGTGAATGACCTCATTTGGGATTTGATGAGGTTAATGACCTCATTTGGAATTTAGAGGATTTGTGATTGTACCTAATCTTAGCAATTAGGTTGCCTACGTACCCAAAATGGGATCAAATCGAACGTAGTTCATAGTTTCTTCTTGTATCTTGTGATCATGTATTCTTTGGAGACATGGAGTTCATTTTAAAAGGAAACTCATTTTTAATCTCACACCAATAAATTTAGAGACCTCTTGAATTACAATTCTATTTTGATGAGAATTGTAAAATAATTCATACTTACTTGACTTGGTGTCTTTAACTATGAAAGTAATTTGAATAGTGGCAGTTGAGAGAAATTTGTTTTGACAAAGATATGTATTATTTTGCCATATCTTGTCATATATTTGATACTGAAAACTTGCTTTCAATTTCTCTTTCATTAAATTAATTGTACATTTTTTTTGGTTCACAGTACACCTTAATTTTTCTTAGCCACAGTAAATAGTACAATACTAATATATATATACAAATAAGTATATATATAGTATGTGTAGGTTAGTCTCAAATTCAGTATCATAATTTTCACACATATTTATATAAATATCTATAGGGCTCGTTTGGTACGCAGGATTGGACTGGGTTGGACTGAAAAGGATTGAACTGGACTGGACAAGATTGGATTATGCTGAAAGTAATCTTGTGTTTGGTTTAAGAATGGACTGGACTATTTTATTTATTTCCTTTTAGAAAAAAAAAACTTAAATTAAATAAAAACATATAATAATAAATTAAAATTAAAATATATAATAATAAATAAATATAAATAAATAATTCGTAGCAAAAAAAAAAAATAATATATCATATATAATTAAGAATATATCATAAATATATAATCAAATATTTTGTCATATTTTTTATTTAATAAATAATTAAAATAGTAAAACAAAAATACTTGAATAATATAAAATTGTTTTTCTTAAACACTAATTTAATATAAATATTAATTTTTTAAAATATTTACATAAATTTTTTAGTAATTTAAAAATAATATATATTTTTATTGTCATATTTTTTTTTCTTAGAATCAATTTAAGTAACTATTATTTAATTAATAATATTCTAAATTTTAAAAACTTATGTATAATAATTCAAAATTATACATTTTCACTAATTTTAATGAATAAGTTTTTGATAAAAAAAATGTATAAATAAATGTGTGATAATTATTTCCTTTAAATTCTAATTAAATTTAAAATATATTAATAAAATTTAAATTTAAAAAACGATAAAAAAAAATCTCACCTGCATGGGATTATTTATCCCACCCTGCTGGATGGGATAAATAATCTCAGACAGATGAGGTTAACTGGATTAGTTATCCAAACTTCTAACATGCCCAAACACTGGATTGGACAAATTAGCCTGTCTAATCCAATCCAGTGTTGCGTACCAAACGGGCTATTTTTTTGAGCTTCAGTTTTCTGCAGTGCGCTATTTTCCTAAGCTTTAGCTTTTTGCTTTGCTTATTATTTTTCGAGCGTTTTCTTTTTTCTTTGTGCTCAATTTTCCTAAGCTTTAGCTTTCTGCTTTGCTTATTATGTTTTTTTTTTTGAGCGTTTGCGTTTTTTTTTGTGCTCAATTTCTTTTAGCATTCACTTTTTGCTTGCTCTATTTTTTTTTTTTTGAGCATTCGCTTTTTGCTTGCTCTATTTTTTTTTAGCATTCGCTTTTTGCTTGTTCTATTTTTTTCTTGAGCGTTAACTTTTTTTTTTTGCTATGCTCAATTTTTTTTTTTTTTTGAGCATTCGCTTTTTGCTTGTTCTATTTTTTTCTTGAGCGTTAACTTTTTTTTTTTTGCTATGCTCAATTTTTTTTTTTTGAGCATTCGCTTTTTTCTTGCTCTTTTTTTCCTTTGGCGTTAGCTTTTTTTTGTTAAGCTCAAATTTTCTTTTTCAGGTTGCAACGAGTGACAACCTTTCTCCTCATTTAAAAGGAAGACATGTCCTTAGTTAAAGACACAATGTCACAATGTGCTTTTTGAAATTGAGACTCTATTTGGATATCTTCGTCTTGGACCATCTTTTCAATGATATTTTTAAGGGCACGACATTTTGTTGTTGAATGAGTATCACTTCGATGGTACTGACAATAATTAGTTTTGTCAATATTAGTGCCTGCTTTTGTTTTTTTAGGCTTTGGGAGATTTATAGCTTTTGCAGCCAATAATCCATCTAATATTTGTTCGACATCATCTTCATCAATGAACGAATACCCCATAGTCTCTTTTATAATGGACTCTTTCGGTAGTATTTTAGCTTTTTCTTTGCCTTTGTCATATTTTACAAAGGTAGCCATTGATTCATATGACATTTCGTTTTGACGAGCTATTTGCACCTCAACATTACTTGCTTTGGAAACGAGCTCATTGAAAGTTTCAGGTTCTGTGGAGCATAAGTAAACTGCTATCTCAGGAATGAGATTTTGCCTACACAATTGAACTGCAGATAGCTCAGATAATTTTTCTGGACATTGAAGTCGAACACTTCTCCATCTAGCAATAAATTCATTGACAGATTTATCTGTTGTTTGCTTAGTTTCAGCTAAGTCACTAAGAGTGACTTCCCTTATTGAGCTTACAAACTGAGCAATGAAGGCTATTTGCATGTCATCCCATGTGATTATCGATCCTGGTGGTAATTGCGTATACCAAGTGAATGCCACCCCTTTAAGCGATTGTACTAATTGTCTTATGAGTAATGGATCAGACTGAGCAGATTCACCACATGCCGAGACAAAGTACGCCAGATGTTCTTTGGGGGACCCATTTATCCCATCAAACTTTTCAAATTGTAAGTTTATGTAATTTGGGGGATATGGAACATAATCATAATGGGACGGGTATGGTTTATGGTATCCAAGAATGGGAATATTTGTTGTTTCATAACACTCTCGAATGCTTTCCATGATTAGTGCTTTCAATTCTTGATGAGGTATTGAAGTTGATGGTGTAGGCTCTTTTGAACAAGGCTGCATTGGCAAAGTTATTGACACTTGCCCCTGTTCCACTTGTTTTTGCTTACTTAAACTAGCTTGTTTAGCTAATTGTGTTGTAAGATATTCAACTTCAGCGTCTTTCTCCGCCAACTTTCTTGGCAACTCTTCAATTTGTTCTTCCAAACTCATCGTTCCAATAACAAACACTGACATACTGTTAGATTCAATGTTGTTACATCTCACTGACTTCCTTGGGAAAGTCTTCTCATGATTTGTAGATGGAACATTGCGATATGAGTCACTAGAACATTTAATGAAGCTTTTGGATTGAATCGTTAAGAACCGTGGCACTTATAAGCTAAACATTTTCGTACAGGATGTAGTTTTGAGCATACTACTTGTCTCATGTACTGTTTTGGCTTATTCCTTAATGCCCCAGTTATAGCAGTGGTGGTTCTTATGGTATTTAGACCATGAAGACATTCCCACCTTCCTTCTTCTTTTTCTTTTGAAGTCCATTCATTTATGCCATTAGAAAATGTGTACGAGTTCAACTGTGAAAAGTTAAACCCAGTACTTGCATCATTTCTTGTGGACTTCGGCTTTGATGTAAATCCCTTAGTAGGATTACCTTGAAACAATGAGATGTTTCTCACAAGGTTTGACTCAATTCCTTCTATATTTACCTTAAAAGGTTTTCTAGAAATAACCTATTTTGCCTCAAAGATATTTGGTGTATGACCCAGTCGTACTACTATTTAGTAGCTTTGTGCAAAGTGATTAGGTAGGATCTTTAGTAGTCTTTTGTACTGAGAAATCTAGACCATTAGCTTCCTCCTCTGTTGAGTTTACCATGCAAAAACTGACATCAACCAGGTGGATTGGAACAGAACCGATCATTATTTGAGTTAGGCCTTGTTGCTTAACCTTTGTGGTTCCAATATGAATGCAACTAGATTTTGTTGACTTTGTTTGGATGGACTCCAAAGACTTGGGTATTGCAATAGCCTTTGATACTTGAGCAACCCCTCTCTTAATGGATTTGTCATTGCTCTTCTTTCGGCCTTTGGCGGCTTTCCCTTTTAAAGCCTTCGTGGTTGATGAGCTTTCATGACCTTCATTTCTCTAGGAACATCAATTTGTGTATAGGTTCTAATAGAAAATGTCATGAGAAAATCATCTTTCTTCTTTTGCCCCAAGTTGGTGTGCGCATGTGCAAGCTTGTGGAAAAGTACTGTTACTTTCGGTGCCATTATTTTTCTCTGTAAAATAGCACACCTAATTACAAAAGTGTCATTTTTTAATTCTCAACGTAATTAGAGATGAAAAGGAGAATGAGTCTCACCGGGCGTGCTAAAAATTATGTTAAGCAAAAATTTCACATTTAGAATATTAAAAATAAATGCAAAACACAATTTCACCTATGCTAAATTCATAGCATAAGAATTTATTAATTTAAGTTCGACCCATCCAAGATTATAAGAATAATCTCTTAATTACAATCCTTTCATATAAAGGAAATACCCTTTGATTCCAATTACGATGATATTAAATAATTAAAATAATTTGGGAAAAATTTGGGGTAAATTTGGAATTGCAGCTGAACTCAGTCCATTTAATTAACCGAGCTGCCTACATACCTTCTTTGTGAAGGATCAAGCCACTTGTAGTTCAGAATACGGTATTTTGGAATTTGGATATAAGGATTCCGGTAGATGACCACTTTCAGGAATCCTTTGCTATTTAAAAATTTAGGAAAATTCCTAGGTGGATGACCTTTTATGGAATTTTAAAATTTGTATTTTTATACCATTTTGTGGTATCGGCGACTGCACTTAGTCTTAGCAACTAAGTTGCCTACGTTTCCTTTATAGGAATCAAGTCAAACGTAGTTCCAATAGCATTAAAAGATTTTGTATCTTCGATAACTTTGATATTTGAGGTAAATAACCTCGTTTGAGATTTTTGAGGTAGATGACCTCATTTGGGATTTGATGAGGTGAATGACCTCATTTGAGATTTTGAGGATTTGTGATTGTACCTAATCTTAGCAATTAGGTTTCCTACGTACCCAAAATAGGATCAAATCGAACGTAGTTCATAGAGTCTTAAAAGATTTTGTATCTTTGATAACTTTGTGGAGAATTAACTCACTTTCATATTTTGAGGTAAATGACCTCATTTGGGATTTTTGAGGTAGATGACCTCATTTGAATTTTGCTGAGGTGAATGACCTCTTTGAGAATTTTAGAAATTGCGATTGTACCTAATTTTAGCAATTAGATTGCCTACGTATCCTTTTGAAAGGAATCAAATCGAACGTAGTTCATACAATCTTTGTGAAAGTTAATTCACTTTGCCATTTTGAGGTGAATGACCTCATTTAGCATTTTGAGATAAGAGAACGTCACTTGAGATTTTTTGAGGTAAAAGACCTCATTTGAGAATTTTGAGGTGAATGACCTCATTTGGGATTTGATGAGGTTAATGACCTCATTTGGAATTTAGAGGATTTGTGATTGTACCTAATCTTAGCAATTAGGTTGCCTACGTACCCAAAATGGGATCAAAGCGAACGTAGTTCATAGTTTCTTCTTGTATCTTGTGATCATGTATTCTTTGGAGACATGGAGTTCATTTTAAAAGAAAACTCATTTTTAATCTCACACCAATAAATTTAGAGACCTCTTGAATTACAATTCTATTTTGATGAGAATTGTAAAATAATTCAAACTTACTTGACTTGGTGTCTTTAACTATGAAAGTAATTTGAATAGTGGCAGTAGAGAGAAATTTGTTTTGACAAAGATATGTATTATTTTGCTATATCTTGTCATATATTTGATACTGGAAACTTGCTTTTAATTTCTCTTTCATTAAATTAATTGTACATTTTTTTTGGTTCACAATACACCTTAATTTTTCTTAGCCACAGTAAATAGTACAAATACTAATATATATATATATATACAAATAAGTATATATATATATAGTATGTGTAGGTTAGTCTCAAATTCAGTATCATAATTTTCACACATATTTATACAAATATCTATATATGTATATTTAAGAATATTTTTATTTAAGGAAATATATTTCTATTTAAAGAAATAAATTTCTATTTAAGGAAATAAATAAATAATTGATTTTCGGATACATGAATATTTTATATTCATTGAATCTGGACAAAATCAATTATGTAATATTCTATATATGGTCAGATTTCTATATTCATTACCTGATTTGATTTCTTGAATTAATTGTCAAAACATTCTGACAATTAATGTGGCGCAGATACTGATGGAGTATCTCACCTATAAATATAGGGTCTCGGTCCCTGAGCTCCTCACTCATTCTGTTCATAACAGCAAATTCCATCTAAAGAGAGTTGAGAGAGCGAGGAAGCCCGATTACCCACATCAACCAGTTTCCTTTGCAGATCAAAGCTTATGTGGGTTTGAAGCTCAAGAATCAATGGCTTGAGGTATTTCGATCCTTATTCATTGTGTATATATGTTTGATTTAATTCCGCAATTTATACATAAACATATATGTTTCAGTTTATACATATAAATTGTCTAACAGTTGGTATCAGAGCGGATTATATATCTTTGCCTTGATTTATTTTGAGTTTTATATATATACTTTTACGGGGTTCTTCATTTATAATATAAATTATATATATTTTATATATATACTTTCATATTATATAATCCCGACTATATACATACATTCATACTTAATTATTTTTTATATATTAATATTCATATTCATCTTCATATATATATACATGTATATATTTATATTCATATACATCTTCATATATAAATATATACGTATATGATCAGTTCTTAATTTATATATATATATTCATATTCATATAATTCTGATCATATATATATTTTAATTCAATCTACATATATACATATATATTCATATTTTAATTTTGTTTATATATATTATATATATACGTAAGTATTGTTGTATATTTATACGTATATATATTTTTTATATATACTTTTATTGCATGAAATTTTATGTAATACTCTCTTCCATACATTAATGATGATTTTATGCAGTATATATTGTATACGAGTATATATACATGAAAGTTTTATGCTTCGGTCCGTATTTTTTCCGTTTTCATTTTTGGTATTTATTTTGAATTCTATATGCATTACTATATTCATAAGATATTATAGATCGATTTTGTGCATCAAAATAATTTTAATACCTTAAAATCTGAAAACTTTACTGGAAAAATCCATTCGGACCCGAGAACACCTTTTGAAATTAAAGTATACATTTTGCGTGTTTTCGATGCTTGAAATCAACATAGATCTCTTAATTTTTTCATTTAGATCATTTTGAAATTGATTTCATGATTTTTGGAAGTTTAAGGAAAATATGTCGTTTTTCAGGGCAGATTTTTCAACAAAAAAAAAAGGAAAATTAAGAAAAATTTAAGGAAATTCCGAAATTTTATTATTTTGATTTATTTTGGGAATTTTATTTTATTTCCTTATTTTTGTTGATTTAGTCAATTAAATTACATTTCTTTAAACTTTCCATTCTTATTTAACATATGTCTTCATCTATTATATGTTATTTAGTAATAAATTATTATGAAAAGTTTTTAATTTGGTAAATTAATTATATGCTTTATTTTTACATGTAATTACAATAATTGTGATATTTTAAGAATGTGAATATTTAATTATTCTACAATTAAGTGCGCAATTATTATTTTTATTTACCAATTAAGTAATTTATTGATTAAGTTAATTGATAATCTGCCATTAAGTATATTTTTTTTAATTTTGCATTTAATTCATTTCATATAATTAATTGTACTAATTTGTATATTTATCTTATTTATACAAATTGATTATTAGTATAAATATTTAAGATATTATATGGTCATAAATGCATAATTAATTATATATTATGGAATTAAGCATTTAATTTATTATCATACAATAATTGTATTAATTTGTATTTATTTGGCAAACTTATTTTTAATACAATTAATTTTGATTTGTATGATTTAAATGTTATACATAAATTCCTTTTATAGTGCTAGATATATTTAGAAATATTCAAACATTAAGATAGGTTGAATATTTTATATAGCACATTAAGTTTCATAAAACTTCATAAAATTATTCATAAAATATTCATAAAACTTCCTAAAATGAATAAAATATGAATAAAATGTAAGTAATTTTGTGGTTTGACATAAGAAAACATGAACTTGGGACAAATGCTCATATCTAGAACGGTTTTTAATGATCTTCGGACGACCACACTAGGAGCACTAATCTCAGTGATTGTCTATTATGTTAATAACGAAATTACTTTTAGGTAGAGCCCAATACCTAATGTCAAAGTGAAAGTATAATTTTATATAATTAGGGAGTAGCCACAGCATCCTTATTTGTATAAAATTATATATTAATTAAAATTCACCTTAATGGACATAACTTGTAATTAATTATATAGGTATAATAATTTTACCCCACAGGGATTTTATTATATTTGTATAATTAATTAGGATAATATGTTAAATTAAATTCTCTTAATTTACCCCACAGGGAGTTATGGGGATTTAATTTAATAGTGTTATCACAAATTTAATTAAAGATAGATAATAAACCTTCATTTTTCCTAAACTAATTGTTTAATTAAATCTATCTTAAAGTTCATATTATTTTATTAAATTTAAAATTTAGCCCACAGGCAATTTTGAATTTAGTAAAATTTTAATCTTCAATTTATATTTTGGTGTCTAGTGAACCACATAATTTTAAATAATTAGGGAGTAGCCACAACATCCTTAATTATATAAAATTATATATATTAAGTGGATTAAGATCACATAATGGACATGAATTATAATTAATTATGTTTATTATATTTACATAATTAATATGTTAAATTAAATTCTCTTAATTTATCCCACAGAGAATTATGTAGATTTAATTTAATAATTTTATCATAAAGTATAAAATTTTGAAACATTTATAAATAATTAAGTATTTCATACCTTTCATTGAGATAGAAATATTAAACTTTAAGTTTTTCATAAATTGTGTAAATCTATCATAATCTACATCTAAATCTAATCTTATTAAATTAAAATTTTAGCCCACAGGCAATTTTTGTTTAATAAGATTTCATATTTAAGCATGTTTATTCATTGGTAAAAACATGATTCATTTAAACCTCAAAACTATATATGTAATTTTATTACATCACTATTCATAAATTTCTTCCATACGAGTAGAAATTTCCAAAATTTATTCTGATAACTTCATTTAAAATGTACAGTTTTTAATGTATAATTAAGAAAAATAAATCACACTTTATTATCACCAATAAATTTTAATTTATTGTGTATGAATTCATTCTAATATAGTTAATGTGATTATTAACACATAGTGGATTATTTTATATTGTTATTCCACATTCATAATTTCTTGCAAGGTTTACAAATAAACCTGAGAAAGTTAGTAACTGTGAGCAAATCTTATCCACAGACAAGATAAGTTCTCACATTTAGAAGTTTAAGGAACAAGCAATATAGTAGTGACTTTGTTTTAAAATTAGCAAAGACCTTTATGTTCCAAGCTTCTTTTGAAACTTGATTTAGACACATTTAAGGTCTTTACTATAAAATGATGTCACTCATAAAGATATGCAAGTTCAATCTGACAATAAGAAATGTGTTATCAATAAGAATTCTTCTACATTATAGCACCAAAAATTATGGAGCATATCTCCATAAATAGAATAAATGTTAGTAAATGGTGGGGATATTCATTACACTTGATTTTACTAACTTTATTTAGAACTTGTGTGAATTTCATTAAGAATATGTATTCCAACAAGTCAAAATCGGTGCATACTAGAAATCATACAAGTCAATTAATTTTGAAGACATGGACTCAAATTTTGCATCTCATTTTTAACGATTACTCACATAAGTAATTTTTCTACAAAAGTATAGATTTAAATGTTTCAAAGACATTTAAATCTTAAGTAGAGAAATGGGGCATTTTGCATATTAAGATAGTGAGATCAAATATAAAATGGAGAATACTACATTAAAATTCGTGAGTATGGATAAACTCCCAGTCTATTTGCAAAGTTTCTTTAAAAGTATGGGTTCATTGCCCGATACATATGCTTCGTACACCCAAATTATAGTGTGTGACAGATTTAAGAAACTAAGTATTTTTTGGACATGGGGTGGAGCCTACATAGCAAACTCCAATCTTTCCTAAATCTTTGTCTATTGATACTCTTCAATGGGGTGTACATATCGAATCGTGTTCTAACCAAAGTTGTTTCTCAAACATATTTTGAGTTGTGATAAGGTTGAAAACCGACTTGATGACATGTACACATTTTATAAATACCCATATATAGTTAGAGTACAATTGTCAAAGAAAAGATCTGGGCCCAAAACCATAAATGAGCATATTTCATTTGAAAAGCTATAAGGTTTAAGGGTTACATATTTTATTATCCATCTCACAGCACTAGAACTGTGGAATTAAGAATTGACTTGATCAGTGGGAGTGATCTATCTAGGAACCTAGTTTCTGAGAAAGATCATTCATATTTTTTCAAATTTCCACCTCAAGTGTTAGATTAATTATGATTCACAACAACCCTTAAGGTTAATGGTTATTGAGAATTCATAACTAATCATTAATAATCTACAAGTCATTGATAAAATTCTAATAAGTTATGTTATTTAGTAATTGCTTATAATTTCTAAAATAACATGCATATTGAACCATTTGTTCTTTTAAGAGTTTGTTGGTCCATCCTTAAGATGACTTATTAGAACAATAAGATCAATGTTTTCTAGTGATTACATTTTGTACAATAAGAGTTCAACTACAATATTAATTTGAGACACAAATTAAATTATAGAATGATAAAGAATTGAAGTTGTAGTACAACATGCCATGAATGAAGAAATGAATATCTTAAAAAGCAATAAAGTTTATCTTCAGTAAAGTTGCCTAATGGGGTGGAGAACATTAATTAAGCATAAATTTTTTCACCAATAATATTCATTAGACAACATTGAGAAACATAAAGATATAAAAGAATATTCATTGCTAAGAAGTTCATTTTGAAATAAGAATCAATAATAAAGGAGATTTACATTTTCACTTGTTTTTATAAAAGATTCTATTATAGACCTTGGCATTTGTTGCTTGTTTTAATTCATTAATCAATTCCAAACAGTGAACTAGAGGAGAAGGTATACAGACTGTCATAAAGATTTTCCTCTAATAAGTGGTGAACATATGCAAGCTTAAAGTGTCTACCTATAGATTAAAACAAACATCTCACAAATTGGTATTATATCATCTTTTCCTTTAGGTTTGAAAAGAGAATTATGGAAATAATTATATACCAGAAGGTTAGTGGGAGTAATATTTGTTTTATACGTAGACAATATGTTACTTGCAAATGATGATAAAAGTTTTCTATATAAGTTGAAATAATTCATATCTCAAATTATTATTTTGAGATACGGAATATAAATAATATATATAATTTTAATTAATTAGAGAGTAGCCACAGTATCTCTGATTAAATAAAATTATGTATTATTCATCTAATATAACTTTTATCTTTAAGTGTGATAAATTCAATTCGAACCAGCATCTGAAAAATGATCTGGAGTGAGAATAAATTAAGAACATTCATTTGTTTCTATTTTAGAAGCCTAATGTATGCCTAAGAGTCTGAATAAGACTTTGCATTACATTTGTTTCAGGATCGTTAAGTAGTATCAGAATAACTAAAGTTAAGACCACTTTATTCTTCATACAAAGTGATGAGGTGTCTTTAAGATACTAAAAATCATATTCATACATATTTTGTTAAGATGAATTGACCATCTGAAAATATATTTAACCAATTAGATTCTAACGTACTTCACTGGTTGTATTGATTCACGTAAATCAATATTTTATTACAACCTTAAGATTACCAGTAAGATTATATTGTGGAGAATCTTGATTGTTATTTCCACTATAGAAGTCACATTCATTTATTGTTTTGAGGATACATCTCGTATGATGTATTATAGAGTTTCATAGTAGGCCTAGAGTTCAGAATTACAGTTTCATTAGGCCTTTAAGAAAATTTTACGATATATTCAGCTACAATATTTATGGCTAATAACTATAAGAGTACTGGTCGAAGCTAGCATATCGACATTAAGTATTTAGCCATAAAAAGGCGTGATAAGTGGTCATTAATCACGCAAACTGAATTGGGTGATCGCATATATCCTTGACTAAAGGCATGCCGAACACAAATTCAAGGATCTTAAAGTAAATATATGGGATTCAGTTAACCTACATGCAGTTTTTATTTGTACAACTAAAAATTATTCAATGAAACTCTAATTTCGATATTTTCTCATATTTATGTGCACCTTAATTTCATCTGAGAAAATTATCGTAAGAGGACCTGAATAAATATAAGGGTTAGGGTTTATTCACTTAAGTACATTGCCACATTAAGTACATTGTTATATAATATTTATATCGTAATACATGGAAGATAATACTCGACTTATAATGAGAACATGTCGCTATGATTCGTATGTTTATTATATAATGAGGAACGTTTAGGTTTGAATGTTTTAGTCTAAATGCTGACCAAGTGGGAGAATATAAGAATATTTTTATTTAAGGAAATATATTTCTATTTAAAGAAATAAATTTCTATTTAAGGACATAAATAAATAATTGATTTTCTGATAAATGAATATTTTATATTCATTGAATCTGGACAAAATCAATTATGTAATATTCTATATATGGTCAGATTTCTATATTCATTACCTCATTTGATTTTCTAAATTAATTGTCAAAATATTCTGACAATTAATGTAGCGCAGATACTGATGGAGTATCTCACCTATAAATATAGGGTCTCGGTCCCCGAGCTCCTCACTCATTCTGTTCATAACAGCAAATTCCATCTAAAGAGAGTTGAGAGAGCGAGGAAGCCCGATTACCCACTTCAACCAGTTTCCTTTGCAGATCAAAGCTTATGTGGGTTTGAAGCTCAAGAATCAATGGCTGGAGGTATTTCGATCCTTATTCATAGTGTATATATGTTTGATTTAATTCTGTAATTTATACATAAACATATATGTTTCAGTTTATACATATAAATTGTCTAACAGTATATATATTAGTGAGTGGGCTTACATGAAGTACGGCCATATTTTTTTTTGCTATGCATATATATATTAATGAAAAACTTGACTCAGATGAATCATATGTGTATTAATATATGCATAAAATTGTGAGATTAGTTTTTTCTTCAATCTGGATGCTTAAAATTCATAAACCCAAATAGCCTTTTGTGCTATATTGATTTACTTCGATTGAATATACATATATATGCATATACTCATTTTGAATTTTCAGATTGATCATGTCTCTCTTCAAGCTCAATATCTTTGAACCACAACAAAAAAACGATTTAGTCAAAATCAATTAATCTTACTCTTATTAAATTGATTAAAGATTTTGACAGCATAACGTTTTTCATTATTTAAGATTTTTATTTTCATCTTTAATTTACATTCCATATTAACTTATTTTCTGAAGTCTAGAAAATCAAAGAAAAATATAAAAATCTATGAGAAATTTTGCAGCATAACAATTAAATTTATTTTTGGTTAAGATTTCTATCTTCCTCTTTGATTATACACTCCCATATTGACTTATTTTCTGAAGTCTAGGGAATCAAAGAGAAACATAAAAATCTATTAAAAAAAATGGGCAGCATAACGGCATGGAGACATTAAATTCTCTTATTTTTCCTTTGGCTATATCTCACTTTTGAAGATCTTTTGTGGCTTAGAAAGCCTAGATCAAAGTGGACCAAAGACAAAATAAGAAAATTTATTGGGAGAAGAAAAGATGTTTAAATTGATGAAAAGAAAATAGGGATAACCCTAATACTTACCCTGTAGAAAGTTCTTGAAGATGAAGATACGTAGTAATGACTCTCTGTAAATTTTGGCAGAGTTTTCTTTTCTTTCTTTTCCCCCCCTTTTGTCTGATTTTTTGTTTTTATAAGCTAATTTTTACGATATATTGATATGAGAGTGGAAAGGTGAGTGGTGGGCAGTTATAAGTTAGTGGAGAGAAAAGTGGGAGATATATTATTAATTAATAATATATATTTTTTTTTCTTTTTTCTTCATATGATTCTTTCTCTTTTTTCTTTATTATTATATTTTAGATATATATAATAAAATGAAAAGAAAAAAAAACAGTTCAACAGATGCCCCCTCGAGCATGCACGTGGTAATTTATATGGACATGTGTGATGCTCGAGCGACTTTGAGAATTCGGTACTTGAACTTTCTATCTCTCCTTCTAGATTTCTTCTTTTACCACTCTCTTTTGAAAAGACAAATATTTTGCATATTTATCTCTGAGCTTAAGGAGACCAATTTGAGCTTTTGATTTGGTGGCTGCATCTGTTTAGATTGCCTACGTACCCTTGGCGGGATCAAGTCTTTCGTAGTTCGGAGAAACACTTTAAGCTTTTTTTTTTTTTTGTGCTTCTTTATTCCATGCTTAAGCTTTATACTTCTAAATGTATTTTAGCTTCTTGCTTTGCGTCATGGCTTTTGCATTTAGTTCATGCTTTCTGCTTTGAACTTTGAGCTTTTGCCTCTTTTTTTTTTGGTTGGACTTTTCTTTTTGATTTGCCCAACTTTTTCTTGAGCGTTAGCTTTTTGCTTTGCTCAATTTTTTTTGAGCTTCAGCTTTCTGCAGTGCGCTATTTTCCTAAGCTTTAGCTTTTTGCTTTGCTTATTATTTTTCGAGCATTTGCTTTTTTCTTTGTGCTCAATTTTCCTAAGCTTTAGCTTTCTGCTTTGCTTATTATGTTTTTTTTTTAGCGTTTGCGTTTTTTTGTGCTCAATTTTTTTTAGCATTCACTTTTTGCTTGCTCTATTTTTTTTTTGAGCATTCGCTTTTTGCTTGCTCTATTTTTTTTTAGCATTCGCTTTTTGCTTGTTCTATTTTTTTCTTGAGCGTTAACTTTTTTCTTTTGCTATGCTCAATTTTTTTTTTTGAGCATTCGCTTTTTGCTTGTTCTATTTTTTTCTTGAGCGTTAACTTTTTTTTTTTGCTATGCTCAATTTTTTTTTTTTGAGCATTCGCTTTTTGCTTGCTCTTTTTTTCCTTGAGCGTTAGCTTTTTTTGTTAAGCTCAAATTTTTTTTTTAGGTTGCAACGAGTGACAACCTTTCTCCTCATTTAAAAGGAAGACATGTCCATAGTTAAAGACACAATGTCACAATGTGCTTTTTGAAATTGAGACTCTATTTGGATCTCTTCGTGTTGGACCATCTTTTCAATGATATTTTTAAGGGCACGACATTTTGTTGTTGAATGAGTATCACTTCGATGGTACTGACAATAATTAGTTTTGTCAATATTAGTGCCTGCTTTTGTTTTTTTAGGCTTTGGGAGATTTATAGCTTTTGCAGCCAATAATCCATCTAATATTTGTTCGACATCATCTTCATCAATGAACGAATACCCCATAGTCTCTTTTATAATGGACTCTTTCGGTAGTATTTTAGCTTTTTCTTTGCCTTTGTCATATTTTACAAAGGTAGCCATTGATTCATATGACATTTCGTTTTGACGAGCTATTTGCACCTCAACATTACTTGCTTTGGAAACGAGCTCATTGAAAGTTTCAGGTTCTGTGGAGCATAAGTAAATTGCTATCTCAGGAATGAGATTTTGCCTACACAATTGAACTGCAGATAGCTCAGATAATTTTTCTGGACATTGAATTCGAACACTTCTCCATCTAGCAATAAATTCATTGACAGATTCATATGTTCTTTGCTTAGTTTCAGCTAAGTCACTAAGAGTGACTTCCCTTATTGAGCTTACAAACTGAGCAATGAAGGCTCTTTGCATGTCATCCCATGTGATTATCGATCCTGGTGGTAATTGCGTATACCAAGTGAATGCCACCCCTTTAAGCGATTGTACGAATTGCCTTATGAGTAATGGATCAGACTGAGCAGATTCACCACATGCCGAGGCAAAGTACGCCAGATGTTCTTTGGGGGACCCATTTATCCCATCAAACTTTTCAAATTGTAAGTTTATGTAATTTAGGGGATATGGAACATAATCATAATGGGACGGGTATGGTTTATGGTATCCAAGAATGGGAATATTTGTTGTTTCATAAAACTCCCGGATGCTTTCCATGATTAGTGCTTTCAATTCCTGATGAGGTATTGAAGTTGATGGTGTAGGCTCTTTTGAACAAGGTTGCATTGGCAAAGTTATTGACACTTGCCCCTGTTCCACTTGTTTTTTATTACTTAAACTAGCTTGTTTAGCTAATTGTGTTGTAAGATATTCAACTTCAGCGTCTTTCTCCGCCAACTTTCTTTGCAACTCTTCAATTTGTTCTTCCAAACTCATCGTTCCAATAACAAACACTGACATACTGTTAGATTCAATGTTGTTACATCTCACTGACTTCCTTGGGAAAGTCTTCTCATGATTTGTATATGGAACATTGCGATATGAGTCACTAGAACATTTAATGAAGCTTTTGGATTGAACTGCTAAGAAACTGGGGCACTTATAAGCTAAACATATTCGTACAGGATGTAGTTTTGAGCATACTACTTGTCTCATGTACTGTTTTGGCTTATTCCTTAATGCCCCAGTTATAGCAGTGGTGGTTCTTATGGTATTTAGACCATGAAGACATTCCCACCTTCCTTCTTCTTTTTCTTTTGAAGTCCATTCATTTATGCCATTAGAAAATGTGTACGAGTTCAACTGTGAAAAGTTAAACCCAGTACTTGCATCATTTCTTGTGGACTTCGGCTTTGATGTAAATCCCTTAGTAGGATTACCTTGAAACAATGAGATGTTTCTCACAAGGTTTGACTCAATTCCTTCTATATTTACCTTAAAAGGTTTTCTAGAAATAACCGGTTCTGCCCCAGCATATTTGGTGTATGACCCAGCCGTACTACTATTTAGTAGCTCTGTGCAAAGTGATGAGGTAGGATCTTTAGTAGTCTTTTGTACTGAGAAATCTAGACCATTAGCTTCCTCCTCTGTTGAGTTTACCATGCAAAAACTGACATCAACCAGGTGGATTGGAACAGAACCGATCATTATTTGAGTTAGGCCTTGTTGCTTAACCTTTGTGGTTCCAATATGAATGCAACTAGATTTTGTTGACTTTGTTTGGATGGACTCCAAAGACTTGGGTATTGCAATAGCCTTTGATACTTGAGCAACTCCTCTCTTAATGGATTTGTCATTGCTCTTCTTTCGGCCTTTGGCGGCTTTTCCTTTTAAAGCCTTCGTGGTTTGATTAGCTTTCATGACCTTCATTTCTCTAGGAACATTAATTTGAGTATAGGTTCCAATAGAAAATGTCATGAGAAAATCATCTTTCTTCTTTTGCCCCAAGTTGGTGTGCGCATGTGCAAGCTTGTGGAAAAGTACTGTTACTTTCGGTGCCATTATTTTTCTCTGTAAAATAGCACACCTAATTACAAAAGTGTCATTTTTTAATTCTCAACGTAATTAGAGATGAAAAGGAGAATGAGTCTCACCGGGCGTGCTAAAAATTATGTTAAGCAAAAATTTCACATTTAGAATATTAAAAATAAATGCAAAACACAATTTCACCTATGCTAAATTCATAGCATAAGAATTTATTAATTTAAGTTCGACCCATCCAAGATTATAAGAATAATCTCTTAATTACAATCCTTTCATATAAAGGAAATACCATTTGATTCTAATTACGATGATATTAAATAATTAAAATAATTTGGGAAAAATTTGGGGTAAATTTGGAATTGCAGCTGAACTCAGTCCATTTAATTAACCGAGCTGCCTACATACCTTCTTTGTGAAGGATCAAGCCACTTGTAATTCAGAATACGGTATTTTGGAATTTGGATATAAGGATTCTGGTAGATGACCACTTTCAGGAATCCTTTGCTATTTAAAAATTTAGAAAAATTCCTAGGTGGATGACCTTTTATGGAATTTTAAAATTTGTATTTTTATACCATTTTGTGGTATCGGCGACTGCACTTAGTCTTAGCAACTAAGTTGCCTACGTATCCTTTATAGGAATCAAGTCAAACGTAGTTCCAATAGCATTAAAAGATTTTGTATCTTCGATAACTTTGATATTTGAGGTAAATAACCTCGTTTGAGATTTTTGAGGTAGATGACCTCATTTGGGATTTGATGAGGTGAATGACCTCATTTGAGATTTTGTGGATTTGTGATTGTACCTAATCTTAGCAATTAGGTTGCCTACGTACCCAAAATGGGATCAAATCGAACGTAGTTTGTTAAGCAAAAATTTCACATTTAGAATATTAAAAAATAAATGCAAAACACAATTTCACCTATGCTAAATTCATAGCATAAGACTTTATAAATTTAAGTTCGACCCATCCAAGATTATAAGAATAATCTCTTAATTACAATCCTTTCATATAAAGGAAATACCATTTGATTCTAATTACGATGATATTAAATAATTAAAATAATTTGGGGAAAATTTGGGGTAAATTTGGAATTGCAGCTGAACTCAGTCCATTTAATTAACCGAGCTGCCTACATACCTTCTTTGTGAAGGATCAAGCCACTTGTAATTCAGAATACGGTATTTTGGAATTTGGATATAAGGATTCTGGTAGATGACCACTTTCAGGAATCCTTTGCTATTTAAAAATTTAGAAAAATTCCTAGGTGGATGACCTTTTATGGAATTTTAAAATTTGTATTTTTATACCATTTTGTGGTATCGGCGACTGCACTTAGTCTTAGCAACTAAGTTGCCTACGTATCCTTTATAGGAATCAAGTCAAACGTAGTTCCAATAGCATTAAAAGATTTTGTATCTTCGATAACTTTGATATTTGAGGTAAATAACCTCGTTTGAGATTTTTGAGGTAGATGACCTCATTTGGGATTTGATGAGGTGAATGACCTCATTTGAGATTTTGTGGATTTGTGATTGTACCTAATCTTAGCAATTAGGTTGCCTACGTACCCAAAATGGGATCAAATCGAACGTAGTTTGTTAAGCAAAAATTTCACATTTAGAATATTAAAAAATAAATGCAAAACACAATTTCACCTATGCTGAATTTATAGCATAAGAGTTTATTAATTTAAGTTCGACCCATCGAAGATTATAAGAATAACCTCTAAATTACAATCCTTTTTAATAAAGGAAATACCCTTTGATTCCAATTACAATGACATTAAATAATTAAAATAAATTTGGGAAATTTGGGGTAAATTTGGAATTGCAGCTGAACTCAGTCCATTTAATTAGCTGAACTGCCTACATACCTTCTTTGTGAAGGATCAAGCCACTTGTAGTTCAGAATACGGTATTTTGAAATTTGGATATAAGGATTCCGGTAGATGACCACTTTCAGGAATCCTTTGCTATTTTGAAAATTTGGAAAAATTCCTAGGTGTATAACCTTTTATAGAATTTTGAGAGTTGTGTTTTATACCATTTTGCAATATCGGGGACTGCACTTAGTCTTAGCAACTAAGTTGCTTACGTATCCTTTTATAGAAATCAAGTCAAACGTAGTTCCAAACTTTAATTTTTTATGAGGTGAATGACCTCTTTTTCTTTGGAATGCCATTTAATTTGTTATGGCTTTGAATTTTAGTGCACTTTTTAATTTTTAGGTAAAATTACCATTTTTGAGATTTTTGTGAGGTTAAGACCTCTTTAAATTTTGGTGAGGTGAATGACCTCTTTAATATTCCAAGATTAATTTTAGTGAGCTCATTTGGAATTTTGTGCCATTTTGTATGGATTTAGAAATTTACCACTTTTTGGTGATAAATTTGAGTTTGGGGATCGTTTTATTATCTTTTATAAACTTTAGAATTTTACCACTTTTTTTTTTGTGATGAAATTCAGTTCTGCAATCTTTTTATTATTTTTTAGAAATAAAAAGATTATTTGACTAATATTTAATTATCTATTCCAAAATTTGAGGAATAATAATTTATCTTTTATTACATACTATCTAAAATTTAATTTAAATTATTCAGATAGTATCTAGAATATTTATCTTTATAATTCAATCACTAGTTGAATGATATAATTTGGATAATATTTCTGTTTGTTTTTTTTTTAGCATACTAAGATGCTCACGTTTATAAATACAACTCCTTACTAATCGTCAATTTTCCACAAAACTGCCGACTCCAACAAGAAGTAAGGTTTGTGTACATGCATGAAATACATATATCGAAGCACATATATTTATCATATTAGTCAGAATAGCCAAAGTTCATTGGTCACTATATCTCACTGTATGCATCTCACATATCCTTTAATTAAAGGCATTTACACGAGGTGTGTAGTGTGCATAGATATACATATCATACAATATTTTAACCCTCAATTTGACACGTTGGTATATATACAAACAGTCCAATATATATATTTGAATATATATATATATATATCTATTTGTATTCTCATCAATTAAATTTGGTAGGCATCTATATATATACTAGTATATTGTTACGTGCGATGCACGTATGCTATGTTTTATATTAAGTATTATATTATGAGTTCAGAAGAAAATAAATGAATCAAAAATAAATAATATTTAATTTAGAGAGATTTGAATAATAAATTTAAATTAAACTTTTATATCTAGTATAATGGAGTTTAAATTAAACTACAAATGTTAGTAAAAACATATTGGAAACAATAATAATAAGGTTATAATATATGTTGCATTTGTTCCAATTCTTAAAATAATAGCAGAAGAACATCTTTGACCTGGAAAAACAAATATTACAAAATTAAGAATAACTAACACTTGAAGGAACATTCTCACTACCAAGAAGAAATCTTAGATATATATTACAAATATTACAAAATTAAGAATAACTAACACTTAAAGGAACATTCTCACTACCAAGGAGAAATCTTAGATATGGAATCAAAAATAGAGCAAAATCAAAATTAATGTGTACAAGTATTATAAAGCCAGCGTCACTCAAAATAGCACAACAAAAGTAACAAAGAAGTATTAAAGGTGTAAATTTTACCAAAAGCAATGAGAATTAACAACTGATGATTGCATTCTGTTTCAGTAGGTGAAATTGAGAGAGAGACTTTTGTTGTGTTTGCCTGTATGGGTTAATCGTAAAGATTGTTTAATTTTTTGGGTTTAATTATTGGGTTTATTTTTTAAAATTTGAATGAAGCAGTGTAAAAAAAATTCAAAAATTGTAGTTTGTTAGACAGATATGTAAGTTAATCGTAAATATTATTTAAGCCGTGTAAAAAAATTTCAAAAATGGTAGGATTTGTTAGAGAGATATGTGGGTAAGATATTTTTTTTTTTAATTTAAAAAAAGATTGTTTAATTTTTTGGGTTTAATTATTGGGTTTATTTTTAAAAATTTGAATGAAGCAGTAAAAAAATTTCAAAAATTGTAGTTTGTTAGAGAGATATGTAAGTTAATCGTAAATATTATTTAATTTTTTGGGTTTAATTATTGGGTTCAAAAATGGTAGGATTTGTTAGAGAGATATGTGGGTAAGATATTTTTTTTTTTTTAATTTAAAAAAGATTGTTTAATTTTTTGGGTTTAATTATTGGATTTATTTATTTGTTAACGTTTAACGTTAACAGTCTGTTAAGTTAAGGCTAAATAAAAAAAGAATCGTTAAACCAAGAATTACCGTTAGATAGACATTTTTAATATATAAAGATATAAATATATATGCGTTTTGACCTTTTCGGAAAGATAATTTATCTCTTTGGACCACTTTGCACATCATGAATTAATATTTTTTTCATAGCAGATATATCAAGCCTTTTTTTGCTTGGGCGATTTTGAATCAACGGGGTTAATCGCCAACCCTTTTTTTAGCAACTTGTGGCAGCAGTGAGGTATGAATGTAATCAGTGTATTTATTATATTATTTTTTTTAAAAAAAATAATTTTGATAATAAATCTGTGAATGAGGGCATTCATTTTTTTTGTGGAATGAGGGCATTCCATAGATGAGGGCATCCATAAATTTAATGGAATGAGGGCATTCCATAAATTTAAATTTAGTGGAATAAGAGTATTCCATGGATGAGAGCATCCAATTTTTTGTGGAATGAGGGCATTCCTGTTGGAAATTATTTTACCAGGATCTTAGATCTACTCACAAGTATGTTTATTAACACCCTAAATATGAACTTTCTAAAACGATGAAATAAACACATATAAAGTTTAGGAAACCTTACATTGGGTGCAGCGGAATTAAATGACTCCTTCCGTTCAGATATCTAGCCCTTGATTCCTTTCTGTAGCAGAGCATTATCAATATCTGAACCTGGATCTCTTTCTCTGAATCTTTGATGCTGAAACTCCTTTTGCTGAATGTCTTTCTTCACGATCTTCCTCACTATGATTGAGGTATCACTTGCTGTGTGTGGGCACTACTCATACACTAAGGATTTCGAAATTCAAGAGGGAAGAGAAAGAAGAAGTGGCAGCTAAAGATAGGGAGAGAGAAAGGCTCAGGTTTTTCTCTGAAGGAAAAATAGAAAATTTAAGTGTAATTTTCCTGAAGCCTTCACTATCTATTTATAGCATTCCACTAGGGTTAGGTTTGAATTATTTGGCATTAAAATAATGAAAATATCAGAGGGAAAACCCTACAAAAGTGGCCGGCCATACAAGGTGGATTTGGGCCTCACTTTTTGCAATTTTGCAGTTTTATCTTTTCTGCATCTGATTTTTTCAAAAACGCCAATTTTCTAATTCAACCATTTAAATGCCAATTCTAACTATTTAATAACTATAAATAATTATTAAATAATATTGTCATTTATCATATTTATTAATTGAACCATACAAAGTATCGTAATTAACAAATATGCCCCTAAAACTCTTTCTTTACAATTTCACCCTTACTTAGTGAAAAATTCACAAATAGACATAGTCTAATTTGAGAATTATAATTGATTAATCAAAATCAATTACATGAGTCTTACAAGCAATATTATCTCAACTAGTGGGGGGACCATGGGTCTATATAACCGAGCTTCCAATAAGTAGATCAAGAATTTAGCACTAAAATTCACTAACTTATTAATTTTTCGTTGAATCCACGCATAGAACTTATAATTGCACTCTCAGTATATAGAATGCTCTATATGTTCCACCATATAGACACATCATTAGTTATCCATTGTTATAATCCTAATGTGATCAATGATCCTCTATATGAATGATCTACACTGTAAAGGGATTAAATTACCGTTACACCCTACAATGTATTTATTCCTTAAAACACTTGACCCCATATAAATGATATTTCAGCTTATGTGAAATGAGTACTCCACCATTTATGTTCGTTTGGTCAAGCTCGAAGGAGATCATCCTTTGCTTACTATTCGCCAGATAGAAGCTATAGATTCCATGTTCATGATAGCGCTCCCACTCAATTGCACTACCGTGTTCCCAAAATGTACGTATCACCCTGACCTAAAAGTAGGCTTAACTAACAAATCAAAGAACACGAATAGCCTTTCAAGATTGAGCCTAATCATAACAGGATTAAGAACATTTGATCTAGGATCAACTAGGCGATATTGACTTGAATAGATAGTACGGTAAGTTTAATAAATCTAAGTCAAAGTTCAATATCGGTCCCTTCCGATGCATACTCCATGCATCCAACCTGAGCTTTACTTTAACCAATGCTCTGGAAAGAACATAGCACTTCTCCAAATGCAAGTAAACTCTGTTATAGATTATCATATCGCAAAAACCCTATGTCCGATAAATCTAGGAAACTTTATTCACATAGTCATGTTTACTTTCCAATGTGTCAATTTCGCACAATAAACAGGATCAAGTATGTGAAAAGGGTTTCAGATGAATTTATACATTATGTACATATAATCATGAAATAAATCATGTGAACCATGCAACATTAAATGTTATTTCTGATCTATATTAATAAGTAAATCTGATTATATTGAAATGAGTTTTATTTAGGGCATAAAACCCAACAAACTCCCACTTGCACTAATATAAAACAAAAAGTGCGTTTCAAATAATCTCAACACCTTGATATACAAATCAAGTGTAGTAGTAGTAAACTCCTCGTAATAGGATCTGAAAGGTTGAATTAAACACAACCTTTTCTCCACCATTACTCTTCCTTAATCACAAAATCATTGATAATGTGAAATTCCTCTCTATATGTCTACTCTCTTGGGATACTGGATTCTATATCTTTGGCAACTACTTTTGGTTAATCAGGAAATTAACACTAGTAGTTTAAGGCAATTTGGAATGATGCCAAAAATGTATAGAACTTTCCTTAGGCTGAATAAGTACCTTTCCTGCAACTTTAACATTCAGTCCCTCTCTGGTAGACCTAGAGACTTCAGATAGGTTTTTACACTTCTCCAAAATCACTATTCCACCCCAGAGTAATCACCATCTTATCAGAAAAATTTACTAGCACAAAGGCAAATTTCGAAATCTCATATGGTGTAGTCTAAGAGTTTTAAACACACCCTTATAGACTAACATATAGTTCCTCTTCTTAATCTTAGGATTCACTTGATTGTCTTCCAATGTTCTTCTCCTAGATTAATCTGATACGTACTCATTACTCCCACTCAACAGCAGGTGTCTGGTGTAAGGCATACTAAAGCATGTCTAAGACCTCTCACTGTTGATTTAAGAAATTCTTTCATGGCTTTATCTTTTCTGGAATAGTTGAGACTTTTCCTTAGATAAATTAAATCTATGTCTAAGAAGTTGTGAAGCTTCTATAGATTGCCATTAGAAAGAAAATGCTTCAGCATCTTACTAAAGTAAGTTGCTTGCATTAGAGTAAGTAATTACCAGGTATACCACAAGCCATAGGTTTAGATAAACTCAAACCTATAATACTAGGAACAGGAAGTTTTGTTAAGTCCATTGAATGGCCTTATAAACGAAAATTTCATTTTATGTCCTTGTAATAGAAAACTTTAGGTTATTCCATGTGAATGGATTAAACCATAGTTCTATTGGCTTTTTTCTTAGTTTCTTATCTTGACAATCCATTACTTGTTTAAACTCACAATGGATTTTAATCACTTGTGTCTCCCAAGTCATAAGAATGTGAGTTCTTAGATACTCTCCCATTACGACGAGGTACTGTGAATTATGTCGAAGAAAACTGAATGGTATTGATCTCTTCGGTTGTGACAAGACAACAAAGGCAGTGGGATCATCATATGTTATATAAGATGATAGAACACTTTTGGAATCAAGAATAAATATCTCCTTTATTTGCTACTTGTTTTCAGACTTAGTCATTATCTTAGAAAAGTAGTATTTGTTTGAACAAACACTTTCTTATCTATTGACAATGGGATGGTCCACCCCTAATCACTTAGAATAGCTAACAAACCATGGTTAACAGTTCTAGTTTTTTTTAAGATTTTGATTAGGTCATCCATGAATCTAGTAATGATTTACATTAAGTAGCCAACCATTACATCATTCTGAAATTGTATTACCATAGAAGGAATTAGGCAACGACTAGTAACTAATCATCAACATGCAACTCGAAATTTCTAGGGAGGTAAGTTTGGATATAATTCAAAAATCAATTTAATGATCTTTGAACTGCATATCTATTAACTATTTCTCCACCCCTATCAGTTCGCAAGATCTTTAACCACTTACCTTAATGGTTTTAACTATGCTAGAAATTAATGAAATTTTTCAAAAATTTCAAATTTCTTTGCATAAGGTATAATCTAGAGTGATCGTTTTAAGAATACAACGAAAAACTCATATCCACCCCTGAATGTACATCCATCTGCGAATGAGATGAACTACTTTCAGTGGATATAGGCATATTAACTCTTTGCAGAGATTGATCTTGTCAAATCCACTATGAACAAGATACAAATGCCATAGATTAAAAAAAATGTGGTAGTGTCTTTTGATGACTTAGGTTTATAAAAGAATTCTTAGAATAGTGCAAGTGGATCCTGGTCACAGAATACCTAACTCATATTCCATACAGTTTGAATCCATTAATAAAAGATGGATATTAAACACTTGAGAAAGTGTAACTGTATTGTATCTGGAATTAGAAATATAAGAAAATTTCTGTTTGGATTCTAAAATTAAAGTCAAAGACTTAGATTCAACCAAATATAATGAGTAATTCTTTCTTGGACCACCACTACTATTTAAACTCTAAGTCAGATTTGCCCATACAAGTAGGAGATTTCTAAGATTGAGGGTTTATATCAATTGGGAATAGAATTTTGGGATTATAATCATATGCGTCATTTAATTTCTTAAGAGAAAATATAGAATGACATGAAATGATTTATAGACCATTCATCCAATGATATATTATTGAGCTAATTCGAAATGAATAAGTTAAGAGGAATTAGGATAATTTCGTTTAAAATAAGAATCCAACGATGCTTCGATTAGCGAAAGTCAAAGTAATCTTATTTATACAATCTTCTTGTTTCATATCGTAAAAATACTAGTCTAAGGTGTCATCAATTGATGAACAACTAGATGTCGCATATACAATATTTATCTTTCGAGATCTAACACTATTATGTATGTCTAATGGTGAAAATCCACTAGGGATTTATCTCATTAGATAAACAAGCCAAGTTAGACCAACAATGAAGATTCGAAATTAAACTACAACTTAATAACAGAAAATAACATGGTTCAATATAAAATCATACACAATTCAGAAATTATAAACATATAGCAAGTAGGAATGACAAGTGAAAATACTAAAACTACAATCCTAAATAATTTCCAAGGTTTTCAACAAACTGATATCAGTGTCCCGTTTAGGCGAGAGTCAAAGCTACCATTCATTGAATAGAGTTGTCAGCTCGTCTAAAATGTTAAACATTCTAGCAACCTTTTATTCGATCAAGATTGAAATTCAGCGTTGTCCCGTTTAGGCGAGAGTCAAGGCAATTCTATCTTATGAGCTTCCACCATTGTTTCATAATTTGGAAGTCAAGTATGGTCGCCACCATTAGGGTGATCCATACCATACAAAACACTTACAAACTACTTATCATGCGAGGTTAAACTGTGCGAAATTGCTAATGAACGTTCCTCCATTAGGGAAGATTACTCACTAAAACAAACGCGGTGTAAAACCCACAATGGAGATCGAATGTCTCTTGATAATAAAGCTCATTATTTAAAGAGAGTTGTATTTTCTTTGATTCTCTTTATTTAATCTATTTATTTTAAATATATATTTATTAATTAAAATTTCCAATTTAGAATGAAAAATTCTAAATATAAATTTTAATTTAATATTTATAAATTTTACTTAGATAGATATGAAAATAACATGAATTATTTCCATCTTAGTAATAATTTCCAATAAATATTTAGAAAAATATTCAATTTAAGTTGTTACAAAATTAATTTAAATTAATTTACAACTCAAATTTAATTTTCTATAAATATATATTGCATTTCGAAAAATTAAAGTATATAAGAATACAATTTTCGAAAAATGCATATTAAAATAAAAAATAAATCCTGGAAAAAATATTCTAATTTAATGTTGGCCCAAAATTAATTAATAAAATTAATTTACAACAAAAAATATAATTTTCCTATTTAATTAAATATATAAGAAAAATTTCAAATATTTAAGTATGATGATGAAAATCAACTTAAATATTAATTTTCTATTTAATTAAATACACTAGAAAAATACTTCAAGCAAAAATATCACCTATCTAGATTTTCTTTTGACTAATTAATTTAATTTCTAATAATATACTTTAATTCAATTTATTTTAAATTAATCAATAAATGAAAAAATCATTGATTTAAGTTGATCCAAGAATTAATTAAAATAAATAATTAATTTACAACTTAATCTATTTTTCAAATAAAATTTGAAATTCCAGCATTTAAGAAATGCAATTTCGAAATTTGATTAATAAAATAAAGAAAAAAATATTTTGAAAATTATTTAAATTTAGTTGAAAAAATAAATTTCAACTAAAGATAATTTTCTATTTAATTAAATGTCATGAAAAAGAAATATTTAAGTATGATGATAAAAATCAACTTAGATATTTAATTTTCAAATTAATTAAATGTATTAAATTCAAGAAATAAATAATTAACTGTAGAGAAGGCTTAATTATTAATCTCTAGTTTGACACTAGGAAAAATATACTTAAAATAAATTGTACCAAAATTAATTAATAAATAATTAATTTCACAATGTATAATATTTCCTATTTAATATTAGAAATAATAAGTAGTCTAGAAATAACTATCTAGAAAATATCTTATTTGACTAAGTATCTTTTCCACAAAATTTGAAAAAATATCTAATTTAAGTAGTATTAGAAAAAATCTAGAACTTAAATATTTTCAAATTTAAATTTAATTAAATATCAAAAATTAAGTTGTAACCACTTAATTTGAAAATATTCCATTTTAAGTTAATATTTGAAAAGATATTAACTTAAAAAATATCTAAAATATTCCATTTTAAGTTAATATTCGAAAAGATATTAACTTAAAAAATATCTAAAATATTCCATTTTAAGTTAATATTCGAAAAGATATTAACTTAAAAAATATCTAAAGAATCTTAATAACCAATGCCTAAAATTCCTCAATTTAATTTTGAAATTTGAAAATCAAAAGATATTCAGATTTAAGTTGGTTAGTTGTAGATAACTAAATATCAACTTAAATAGGAATATTTAATGAAAAATTTAAATTAAGCTCCAGAAAGAATCTAGATGGTTATAATTCTATATTTAATTAAATACAAGAAAATACATATAGTTTAGCTTAGAATAAAAAATTCTTTAAACTATAATTTTCTTAAATTAATTTCAAAATAAATGAAATTAATTATGTTGCTAATCAATTTTATTAGGTTAAACTAGTTTAATTAACCTAGTACAGTTATTCAAATCAGGCAAATGGGCCTTCACAATTGGGGTGGTTCATGTGAGGGGGTGCTGGGTTCAGTATGTCGTACCCACTTCTATGGCTCCCAACTCTCACACAAGGCCCAAAAGAGAGGAATTTAACCTTAATAAGAACAACTGTTATTAATTGAATAAGCCCAAAAACTAAATGGGCCTAAATAAATTCTATCAAAAACTATGATAATTTATTTTAGCAACAACAACCTATATGCATCTATAATAAAATTAAACACATAGGCTCACACAGGCACACTTTGGATGGATCCTATCATGTTGCTAGGTCATACACAGATGAAAGAAGATTGTAAATTTACCTGTTACAAATTATTATCTTGACCAAGGGAGCCATCAGATCATTAGATCTGGCAAAAAGTAACCATGGCTATTTGCAATCAAGTAATAATAGGTTTTGAAAACTTACACACAAGTTAAAACACATACTCCTGCAACAAGGTTAGCTGGATAGTTGGATGTAGGATTTATTTAATTTTAAATTAAATAATTAATTTCGAAAAGTATTAAAAAAAATTCGAAAATTTAAAAAAAAAATTGAAAAATTAAAAAAAAAATCGAAATTTAATTAAATATTTAAATTTAAAATTAAACCTACAATTTTTGAAAAATTAGATTTCAACCAACCTAAATATCATTTCAAAAAATTTGCTAACTACTTTTAAATTTTAAATGTTATTTTATAAATAAAAATTAAATAAAAAATTAGAAAAGATAAATAAATATCTTTTTCAAATTTTAAATGTAATTTAAATAAATAAAATAACAAAATTTAAAAAATTAGCAAAATATCTTATATCATTTAAAAATTACATGATTATAATTATCTTATTTTAAATTTAAAATAAGATAAGATATAATCAAATTTTAAAATAAGATAGATTTTTAAGCAAGAAGATAGATACTAATTCTATTCAAATTCAAATTACACTAATATCTTGAATTAAATTTAAAAAATATTAAATTAATTCAAAATGATAATTAGAATTGAATTAGGAATAGTAATAGTATAAATATAGAACTACACAAAAAATCGGAAGTTAATTCCATGAAAAAGCATGAAAAATCGAAGAAAAACGAAAAAAATTGTGAGCTGTACGGACAGTTTTCGCGATCGCAGGAAAATTTCAGCACAACCCCGATTTTTTCAAATCTTCAAAAATTCATAACTAATTCAAATAAAATAGAAATTGAGTTCTGTAAAAAAAATAACTTGCTTAATTTTTTCCATACTATCCAATAAAAATAATTCCAGAAACAGAATCGCAATTATTTTTCACGAAAATTTACAAACATCAATCAATCATCAAATAACACTCAATACAACATGATACCATCCAAAAACAAACAAACAATCGTTTTAAAGTCCAAATTTCTTGCAAGTAAATCAATTACCATGGCTCTGAGGCCAGTTGTTGGAAATTATTTTACCAAGATCTTAGATCTACTCACAAGTATGTTTATTAACACCCTAAATATGAACTTTCTAAAACGATGAAATGAACACATATAAAGTTTAGGAAACCTTACATTGGGTGCAGCGGAATTAAATGACTCCTTCCGTTCAGATATCTAGCCCTTGATTCCTTTCTGTAGCAGAGCATTATCAATATCTGAACCTGGATCTCTTTCTCTGAATCTTTGATGCTGAAACTCCTTTTTGCTGAATGTCTTTCTTCACGATCTTCCTCACTATGATTGAGGTATCACTTGCTGTGTGTGGGCACTACTCATACACTAAGGATTTCGAAATTCAAGAGGGAAGAGAAAGAAGAAGTGGCAGCTAAAGATAGGGAGAGAGAAAGGCTCAGGTTTTTCTCTGAAGGAAAAATAGAAAATTTAAGTGTAATTTTCCTGAAGCCTTCACTATCTATTTATAGCATTCCACTAGGGTTAGGTTTGAATTATTTGGCATTAAAATAATGAAAATATCAGAGGGAAAACCCTACAAAAGTGGCCGGCCATACAAGGTGGATTTGGGCCTCACTTTTTGCAATTTTGCAGTTTTATCTTTTCTGCATCTGATTTTCTCAAAAATACCAATTTTCTAATTCAACCATTTAAATGCCAATTCTAACTATTTAATAACTATAAATAATTATTAAATAATATTGTCATTTATCATATTTATTAATTGAACCATACAAAGTATCATAATTAACAAATATGCCCCTAAAACTCTTTCTTTACAATTTCGCCCTTACTTAGTGAAAAATTCACAAATAGACATAGTCTAATTTGAGAATTATAATTGATTAATCAAAATCAATTACATGAGTCTTACAAGCAATATTATCTCAACTAGTGGGGGGACCATGGGTCTATATAACCGAGCTTCCAATAAGTAGATCAAGAATTTAGCACTAAAATTCACTAACTTATTAATTCTTCGTTGAATCCACGCATAGAACTTAGAATTGCACTCTCAGTATATAGAATGCTCTATATGTTCCACCATATAGACACATCATTAGTTATCCATTGTTATAATCCTAATGTGATCAATGATCCTCTATATGAATGATCTACACTGTAAAGGGATTAAATTACCGTTACACCCTACAATGTATTTATTCCTTAAAACACTTGACTCGTATAAATGATATTTCAGCTTATGTGAAATGAGTACTCCACCATTTATGTTCGTTTGGTCAAACTCGAAGGAGATCATCCTTTGCTTACTATTCGCCAGATAGAAGCTATAGATTCCATGTTCATGATAGCGCTCCCACTCAATTGCACTACCGTGTTCCCAAAATGTGCGTATCACCCTGACCTAAAAGTAGGCTTAACTAACAAATCAAAGAACACGAATAGCCTTTCAAGATTGAGCCTAATCATAATAGGATTAAGAACATTTGATCTAGGATCAACTAGGCGATATTGACTTGAATAGATATTACGGTAAGTTTAATAAATCTAAGTCAAAGTTCAATATTGGTCCCTTCCGATGCATACTCCATGCATCCAACCTGAGCTTTACTTTAACCAATGCTCTGGAAAGAACATAGCACTTCTCCAAATGCAAGTAAACTCTGTTGTAGATTATCATATCAGTAAAACCCTATGTCTGATAAATCTAGGAAACTTTATTCACATAGTCATGTTTACTTTCCAATGTGTTGACGGCACAATAAACAGGATCAGTGGCGGACTCAGAATTTAAAGTGAGGGGGGCGTAAATAAATTTAAAAAGAAAATTTAAAGTGTAATTAGTGGGATTTGAACCTTTACCCTCTAACCTATTTACCAACTACCTTAACCATTACACCAAGGTTACTATTATGTCTATAAATATCATCTTTTAATACAAATATATGTTGTAACTAATTAAAATACATATACATTTTTTTCTCGATTTTTTTTTCAGGGGGGGCGACTGCCCCCCCTGGCTACAATGTGGGTCCGCCTATGAACAGGATCAAGTATGTGAAAAGGGTTTCAGATGAATTTATACATTATGTACATATAATCATGAAATAAATCATGTGAACCATGCAACATTAAATGTTATTTCTGATCTATATTAATAAGTAAATCTGATTATATTGAAATGAGTTTTATTTAGGGCATAAAACCCAACAATTCCATGGATGAGGGCATCCAATTTCATTTATGGAATGAGGGCATTCATGGATGAGGGCATCCAATTTCATTTATGGAATGAGGGCATTCCATAAATGAAGAAAGAAATAAAAAAAAGAACAGGAGAGGAGCAAGATAAACATCAAAAGAAAAAAAGAAATAGGAATGAGTTCATGTAACGTCCCCGCTTCAAGCCTCCATTGGGTCCTTACACCCACGGAATGAATGGCTCTTATACACGAGTACGCCACTCTGACTGCTTCCTGGATTGATGACTGGCCCTACAGACCAACACGAGTGTTTCCAGCATGCTTTGTCCTCACTCGCACGCTTTCTGGGAAAACTTCCCAGGAGGTCACCCATCCTTAAATTACCCCAAGTCAAGCACGCTTAACTGTGGAGTTCTTTCAAGATGGGCTACCGAAAAACAAGATGCACCTTGTTGACATAGGTAGTACCAATCAATCCATTTAAGCTCTCTTCAACTGTGTAGTCCCATACCTACACAGTCTCAGAATCATCCCACTTGACCTTCCCCAGGCGGTGTGGGATTGCACAGCTTACTCGGTGTTTCCCCTTACGGATCACGGGACTACTGACTGTCACAATCACCCCCCCTTACGGGGTCCGACGTCCTCGTCGACCACACTTCCGGCTGGGTCAAGGCTCTGATACCATTTGTAACGTCCCCGCTTCAAGCCTCCATTGGGTCGTTACACCCACGGAATGAATGGCTCTTATACACGAGTACGCCACTCTGACTGCTTCCTGGGAAAACTTCCCAGGAGGTCACCCATCCTTAAATTACCCCAAGTCAAGCACGCTTAACTGTGGAGTTCTTTCAAGATGGGCTACCGAAAAACAAGATGCACCTTGTTGACATAGGTAGTACCAATCAATCCATTTAAGCTCTCTTCAACTGTGTAGTCCCATACCTACACAGTCTCAGAATCATCCCACTTGACCTTCCCCAGGCGGTGTGGGATTGCACAGCTTACTCGGTGTTTCCCCTTACGGATCACGGGACTACTGACTGTCACAGTTCATTCCATGAATACTTACCCTTGAAGCTTTCTTGATTGTTGCCAAAAAAAGTATCGTTTATATTTTTTTTTCTCTGTGTTTCTTTTCTCTCTTTCTCAGACTTTTTTTTTTCAAAGTGTCGATCCTTTTTCTGTTCTCAACTTCTCCTATTTATAGACCCTATTTTTTCCAATAAAATTATTTTTTTTTATCCTGTAACGTATAGGATGAGTAAAAATAGGGGAGTGGGGAGTTGAGATCCTATTTTCTCTCTATTTGACTGATATTTTTTTTTTATTATTATTATTATTTTAAGATCCAATAATGAAATAATAATAAATTTATTTATTCCTCTTCTTTTTTTTTATCGTTCAACAGATGCCCCCTCAAGCAAGTGCGTGTCATTTATGTACACACATCTTGCTTGAGAATTTTGTATTTTATTTTGTCTGGCCTACTTTTTTTGTGCAGTATGTCTAATTTTAGGGGACTTGGCTCTCAACGAGCTCCGAACAATTTAGGAAGAGAAATAGAGATTGGACCATCTTATCGACGCTCCATTTCATTAAATGAAGTAAAAGCATCCAATGATCATCAAGATCATGTTTCTTTGTGTAAGAGTGAAGATGTAATCTCGGGTGACTTACAATATAATTCTTCGCTTGATGATAATGTTGTCCAGCACACTCGAGGCTTTGGTCCCAATTTCCAAGCTAAAGTTCTTGGGGATATTGACAATAAACAGGATGCTGATATGGATTACCAAGTCACTATGGACTTTTATCCAAGCCTTCATCGTGTTTTAGCAGAGAAAAAGGCCAATAACAATTTTTTCTTTCATGGACATGTTGTATTTGCGAAATATCTTATTGAATGGACAGACCTTATTTTGCGCACAAATCGAGATACTTTGAATCATGCTGGAATTTATGGAGCTGTTTATATATCGAGATATCCATTCAACTATGAGAGATCTGTATGGCGAGCTTTTTCTGAACTCTGGGGTCCATTGTCTAACACATTTCATCATAGCAGCGGTGAGATGGGAATATCTCTGTATGATTTGAAGGTTATTGGAGGGTTACCTATTTTAGGAATTCCTTATGAAGAGTTCATACCTCTTAATAAAAAATTGGTTGGTGGCACTCCATAACATTCTACTACTGCAGAGCTTTTAAGGTTCCACACTCAAATTCATAATTATTTGAAGACTGTCAAAGTTTATGCCAAATCAAATGATATAAATGTATCTTGCGAGCAGTGGATGGAATTTTTCTATAGAGGGAAAAAGATGTTTCAAGGTGTGAGACAAAACTCGACTTGTGAGGCCATTGGAGAAGACGACCAAAGGAAAGGTAAATCAAAAGTTAATCTTCACTCTATTCCATTGAACATTTCAAAAGAGGGTAGTCTTGCAGCCTTTCTGTCTTTATGGCTAAGTCGTTTTGTTTTTCCTACTGAGGGCTCCAACATTAGACCTGAAACTTTTTATATGGCTTCAATGATGGCCCACGGACACAAAGTTTCACTTGCACCCTCTGTTTTGGGATACATTTATCGAGCTTTGTATGATTCAGCCATACATGGCCAAGGGCGAGGTCAAGCCTTCTTACCTATGCATTATGTGATAGGTTGGTTAGCCGAGCATTTTCGCCATCTCTATAGTGGTTGGGATCTTATGGATCTTCCTCATTTAAGTAAGTATGGCGGGATCCCTGCTGAACGTCGAAGCATGAATGGGGCTAGACATATTTTAAGGGGAGAGGATTATGTTATGCATCGGCCATATTCATTTCCCATGGAGAAAGATCTAGACTTTCTAGATAATGAAGATTTATCTGATGAGAAATTTGAGTTACTGATTTCTATGCGTTCTTCTTTGCTACCCGTAAGAGTGGGTAATGATGCATATTTAGAACCTTATTATCCTAACAGATTTGCTCGCCAGTTTGGTTTCAATCAAGGTGTGCCCTCAGATACGTTTTGTCTGAGTATTCCTAGGAGGAGGCAGTGTGGAATAAGCGAAATCGCTAAAGCTTGGGTTTTAATATTAAGGAGAAATACTGGCATCCACTTTCACATTCCTAAGACTCTCCGTATGGGTCAATGCACGTGGTGGTACTGTCGTTGGTGGGTGAGGAGTTGCATTCCATACTTGGGGAGATCTGTGAAGGCCATTCATTCAACATTGTCCAAGCAACCATTCAAAGAAGAGGAGTCAAATTATGTGATCAAAGACATTCGCTTACTTTACTCCAACCCTGAAGAAGTTTTTGAGAGATGTCCTCCCCAACATAATGAATTTACCGGCGCCAACTATGCTGATACTGAGTCGGACATTGGATCAAAAAATGTCCGTTCCTTAGTCCCACATTTCAAACAAAAGAAACGTGCGAAGCATGACGAGTCTAGTCGTATTGAAGATGTCTTCTTCCCACTAACTCAGAGTTCAGAAATGCCACCATGTGATACTTGCTTCGGAGCTTCTAGCTCTAGGGATGAACAACTTATCGACTTTGATGGGTTTGATGATTATGTTAACAAAGGATTTGACAGTGAGGCATTGCCTGCAGAGCCAACCATTCCACCAGAACCGATTGTCTCAGCAAAGACGGGTACTCCATCATCACTTGTTCCTTCAGATTTGCTTATTCCTCGACCAAACCCGGTGTTGACAGTGTCAGCTTCAGCAATCACCAACTCAGACTTGAATGAGCATACCAAAAAGTTTGTGATTGAATGCATGAAAGACATTCTTCATTTGTCATCTTCTCCTCTGACCACATCAGACATTTCAAAACATCGTGCTGACGTGAGTATGCAACTCGACGTGTTGAGTACCCTTTGCGGGCATTATAAATGTGGCTTAGCAGAGGTTGCATGGTTCACTGACAATGTTAATGACTTGCTCAAAACTCAAGAAAAGTTTCTCGCTTCTGCTCAAGTTGTTGAGAATGCCCTTAGTCTTGATGAATCTCTTATCACAGATCTTCTTCGTCGTGATAAGGATAATTTGGCAGCTATAGATCATTTGTCCATATCTGTTACTAACAAGACAAAGGATTTTGAAGATTTTAAAGCAAAGGAAGCAGAGATTATTGCGGCAGAACTAGCCATACAACAGCGACGAGCTGAGTTCGAAGCTGAAAAAGCATCATTTGAAGTAGATCTTTCTAGTCTCAATGATTCCTTGAAGGAGCAACGACATCTCGCTGAGGAGATAGATCAATCAAAGAACCAAGCTAATGTGGAAAAATTCCATGAAGCTGAGAGAGCGAAAGCAACACTCAAGATTCAAGAAGAAGAAATCCAGAGAAGACTCAGCGCTTTAACTTTGTTTCTCCAGATAGACTAGAAAAACTTTTTAGCTTTAGTTTTAGTTTTTGTTAGCCTTTTTTGTTTATTAGCCTTGAGGACTAATAGTATTTTGTCATTTAGACCTTTTAGAATTTTGACTCCTTTGTTAGGAGGAATAAAGAATATTTATTTTTTTTTATTTTGTGGCTGCATCCAATTTTTGTTCAGATTGCCTACGTACCCTTTTAAGGGATCAAGTCGTTCGTAGTTCTTTACATTTTTTTTTTGAGGAGATAACTTTTTTTTTTTATTTTGTGTGGCTGGGCCTAGTTATAAACTAGATTGCCTACGTACCCGAAGTGGGATCAAGCCTTACGTAGTTCATTGCACACTCGTTTTTTTTTTAAGTGCGCTGTCTACACCATGGGTAAATACCTTTTTGTTTAAGTGTAGAACTTTTTGATGAACTTCCCATTAACACACGGATAAATGCATCGGCCTTCTGAATTTGAAAGTTCATATGCCCCTCTTAGGAAGACCTTAGTAACAACATAAGGTCCTTCCCATTTTGCCTCAAATTTGCCTTTCATCCTTCTAGTTATGACAATTGGTCGTTTCACAGTAAGCACTAAATCTCCAACCGAAAAAGATCGAAATTTAACTTTCTTGTTGAATGCCCCAGCTACCTGGGCTTGATAAATTTCGAGCTTTTGTTGAATAGCAAGCCGCTTTTCATCTAATGCTTCAAGCTCGGCTAGACGGACTTGCACATTTTCATCTGGGTCTGTTAGTTGAGTAGCAATCCTTAGTGAAGGTATTTGAACCTCCAAAGCTAACATTGCCTCAGACCCAAACACCAAGTTATAAGGTGTGCAACCAGTCGCAGTCCTCACAGTGGTTCTATAAGCCCACAAAGCTTCTAGGAGGCGTTCATGCCAATCCCTCTTATTCTTTGTCGCTGTCTTCTTCATGATTTTGCATAACACTTTGTTAAATGCTTCTGCTTGACCATTTGAAGACGGGTTGTAACTAGCCGAGAAACTGTGCTTGAATTTGTACTTGTTCATCAACTTGACCATTGCCTTACACTTGAAATAAAGGGCATTGTCGGAGATAATTTTTGAAGGAATCCCGTATCGATAAATTACGTGGGTCCTTATAAAATCAGCGACATCTTATGCCCGTACTTCTTTTAGTGGTATGGCTTCAGCCCATTTAGAGAAGTAATCTGTGATGGCCAAAATATACTTATGGGCTTTAGAAGAGGGTGGCGTAAAAGGACCAATGACGTCCATTCCCCATGTTTCGAAAGGCCATGACAGTATAGAAGGATGGAGTGGTTGAGGGGGTTGGTGGATGAAATCTCCATGTAATTGGCATGACTTACAACATTTAGCGAAATTAATCGCATCTTGAACCATAGTAGGCCAATAGTAACCCAACCGCTTTAATTGAGCCGACAATTTTGGGCCGGCTTGATGGGCGCCACATGTACTGGCATGAGTCTCTTGAAGTGCATGTGCTGCTTCTTCTATCGAGAGGCATCTCAATAATATCCCATCGAATGAACGCTTGTACAATGTGTCATTAAAGACCACAAATCGAGGCGCTCTTCTTCTTACATCCACTCTTTTCTTTAAGTCTTCTGGCAAGACTCCTTTTTGGATGTAGTCTTTGATTGGCTGACGCCAGTCATTTTCATTTGCACTATCCAGGAAAGTTATCAAGTTGACTGTATTTTCTTCTTCAACTCTTTCCATAGATTGGGATAATACATGGCGTTCCCCTATGGTAATTTGAATATCCCTTTCTTCAGGAAGTGTTAGTGATGCAGCTAAATTAGCCAATGCATCAGCTTTACCATTTTTTGATCTGGGGATGTGATTTAGAGTTATATCTTGAAATTGGACAAGCAAATATTTAGCCTTTTCGTGATAAGGGACTAAATTTTCATGCTTGACGGCAAATTCACCACTCATTTATTTAATAACCAAAAGAGAATCACCAAATACCTCCAATGATTGTATTTTCATTTCGAGTGAAACTTTGAGGCCGATAACTAATGCTTCATATTCTGCTACATTATTTGTGCATATAGCTAGAATATGGAAAGAGTAAGGTATCAGGCCTCCTGACGGTGTCACAAAGACAATTCCCGCACCTGCCCCACTACTTCTTGCTGCCCCATCAAAATATAATTGCCACGATGAAGTATCAATTGCGAAGACTTCTTCATCTGGAAGATCCTCTCGCAACTCCATATCATCTGGAATTGGGTGTGCTGCCAGAATATCAGCCAAAGCTTGTCCTTTTATTGCTTTTTGCGGGACAAAGTTAATTTCAAATTCTGACAACATCATGGACCATTTGGCAAGTCATCCAGACAACACGGGCTTGGATAGGATATATCTTAGCGTGTCAGCTTTTGACACTAAAATCACAGGATGTGAGAGCAAATAGTGTCGTAGTTTTGTGACGATAAAAATTAAAGCCAGACACACTTTCTCGATTGGAGGGTAGTTTTGTTCTGCCCCTACTAAAGTTCTACTTAAATAGTAAAGAGCAACTTCTTTTCCCTCCTCATTATTTTGCACTAGCATTGCTCCCAAGGAGCGGTCGAGTGAAGTGATATATAATATCAATGGCTTTCCTAAGATTGGAGCTCTCAACACTGGTGGGTGCAACAGGTACTTTTTAATACTTTTAAAAGCATTCTGGCATGCCTCATCCCAAATGAATGGGACATTTTTCTGCATCAATCTCGAAAAAGGTTGACATCTACCAGACAGGTTTGAGATGAATCTTCGAATATACACAAGTTTTCCCTGTAGTCCACGTAGTTGACGTAAATTACGCGGGGGAGGCATTTCCAAAATTGCTTTGATCTTTGCAGGGTCGATTTCAATTCCTCGATGTCTGACGATAAATCCGAGGAACTTTCCCGATGTTACCCCAAATGCACATTTTAAAGGATTCATCTTGAGATTGTGTTGCCTGAGCTTGTCAAAGACTCGTTTTAAATCATCAAGATGATTTGTCCTTTCTTTTGTTTTGACCACTAGATCGTCGACATAACATTCGACAGTATTGTGCATCATGTCTTCAAAAATTATGGTCATTGCTCTTTGGTAGGTTGCCCCTGCATTCTTGAGGCCAAATGGCATAACTGTATAACAAAATATGCCTTTTGGTGTCCGAAAAGCAGTGAGCTCTTCGTCCTCGCGTGCCATTTTGATTTGGTTGTACCCAGAAAATCCATCCATGAATGATAAGGCATCAAAACCAGTGGTAGCGTCTATCAATAACTCAGTGATGGGGAGTGGGAATTCATCTTTTGGGCAAGCCCGATTAAGATCTCGATAATCCACGCATATGCGGAGTTGCCCGTTTTTCTTCATCACTATGACGATGTTTGCAAGCCAAGTAGGATACTGAACTTCCCGAATAAACCGACAGTCTCTTAACTTGTCAATTTCTGCCTCGACTTTGGGAAGTAATTCTGGTCGAATCCTTCTTTGAGATTGGTTAACAGGGGTAGCGTCTTTTGATACTGCCAACCTGTGCACAGCAACCTTTCGGTTCAACCCCGGCATGTCTCGGTATAACCAAGCAAATACATCTTTGTTCTCGCGAAGGACTTGTATGTACTTTGGTAACTCTTCTTCGGATAATAAAGCACTGACAAACACAGGCTTTGGATCATCCTCGGTCCCGAGGTTGATCTCTATTAAGTCATCCACAGTTGCTTGTCCTCCATCTTCGAATTCCTGAGGTGCTGGTTGAAAGATGTCTATAAAATCTTCTGAAGGGTTTGAGCTTGAGCCTTCATCTTCTACGGTCAAGCTTTCTTCAAAAGAGAGGTAATTGACTTGAGCAAAATTTTCTCCGTCTTCTTGTGTTTCATGCCCCTTAATAGTAATTCTCAAAGATTTCTTCTGTTTTGGCACCCACTGTTTTTGCTTTTTGGTTCCCTTTGACTGTGGAGCACTTGGGAAAACACGCCTTTCGAATGCTGACACTCGTGGGGTGGATGTGCTTGCTTCAAGCCTATCAAATACTGAGACCCGCGGGGAAGGTGTAGGAATATCGTCACTGTGAAATATTTTTTGTTCCTCCTCTGTTAACTCGTCTGGTTCAAAAGAAGCTTTTAAACAATCACTATTTTGATGGATTGTGACTCCTTTTTGCTTCTTGAAATGAACATTTTTCTTCGTTGTTTTGAAGGTTTTTCGAGTTACAGAAGTGGAGGACGCTTTATTGAGAGTAATGACTCTTTTATTTTTCTTGCTATCTTTACCAAAGGAAACTGAAATTTGCATTTTACCCTTGGGTAGTGACTGATCGATTTTCCTTAGTGGTAAAGTAAAGCTTGTCATTAGGGCTGTCATCGAATCTTCGATCGGTGTCAAAGCTTTTTTCCCTACTCCTCGTTGACTTTTAGGAATATACTTAAAGGTTCGTTTTTGGTTAGATACCTTCAAGTTCTCCTCTTTGGACTGAGGAGATTTCACAAGGGATAGTCGCTTAATTTGTGGAGAGTTTGGTACGACTGAGTTTTCGTGACGTTTGCTCTCCTCAGGTTTCTCTTTCAAGATGGTGACATTAGCTGGCTTGTAAAATTTTGCATCAGCATAATTCACTTGTTCCCCATAAAAGGGATTCGGGTCTGCATTGACACTTTTGAATTTGCCTTCCTTGCAAAACTTAAAGCATTGGTGGAGTGTTGAAAGAATGACTCCATATTCATGAAGCCATGGTCGCCCTAACAACACATTGTAGGATGTGTCTGAATCGATAACATGAAATAAGGCTTCAAAATTTAACTCGCCTATTTCAATTTTTAGTGTGATACTTCCCTTTACTTTTTCTCCAGCTTGGTTAAAACCTTGAATAGTCAATGATGATGGAGACAATTGACGTGGGTGTAAACCAACATCTCTCAAAGTTTTTAAGGGGAGTACATTCACAGCCGATCCACAATCCAACATGATGCAGCTCACGCGATTATTAGCAACCATACCCGTCACGTACAGAGGTTGATTGTGTAAGGCAGCTCCCAACTGACGATCTTTATCATCGAAAGTTATGCACGCCATACAAGAGGTATGCGTCTCAAGTGATGTAGGTTTCACTGGCTCTATTTTCTCCGTATAAAATTCAGGACTTGTCAATGCGACAACAAGTGCATTTCTATGCTCAGGAGACATCTGCAGTGCATCATAAACGCTTAAAAGAGCAGGGATGCGCTTTAGATGAGCCAGTATATCATATTTTGCTCGCGTCATTTCATCTTCACCAGTGCTTTTACATCTTCGATAGTCATAGGCAGATTCTTGGTTGGCTGAAGATGAAGGCTTTTGAAAGTCTTGTTTAGCTATTTCAAGCTTTTTCGCTTCTTTTTCCTTTTCTGCAAAAAATTTCCGCCGCATATCTTGCAAGGTAATCTCATCTACCTCTTTTTCACTTTCAGGTGAGGTAGATTCAGGATCTTCTTTTGTTAAAGTCATGCAGTAATCCGACACACTGTCATTACAACTAGCTGCCTTGTCCTGTAACTTTTTTGGTAAAAACTCCTCCAGAGTTACTAGATTTCGTTTTGGTTGTTCGGGTTCGTTTCTTTTGGAAACAGCCTTTTGCTTGCCGATCCTTTCCTTACTCTTTTGATCCTTTATATCTGGTTTACTCTGAAATTTGACTCCGGAGTTTCCAGATGGCTTCCGAGATGGAATTTTTGTCGGTTTTTTCCGAGTACATGTTTTCCATGTACTTTCTAAATCCTCTTCACTATCATACCAGTCCTCCCAAATTTCTAGATTAGGCTCTGTCATGAGCTCATATAATGTAGGAATATTTGGGTTTCCTGGCCTTGGCATGTCTGAGTGGGCTTGGACTATTGTAACTTCCTTGTCGACTTCAAATGCCACAGAAATTACGTCCCTTTGTGCGGGATCATTTGGTATTTGGTCATTCTCGGTTAAGGAGTTGTATTTATTGTCGCTTTCCCGAGAGAAGAGTCAATCTCAATCTCTTTTCTCTTGATCATGCCTTCGATAATGTTATTGAGGATGTAGCAATCCGACAATGGGTGACTCATAATTTGGTGGTACCGACAATAATTTGGATCATTTGTCATACCAACCTCGTTGGGTCGTTTCAGCTCGGGGAGTCGTATTGCCTTAGCTTTTAACAACTCATCAAAAATTTGATCGACATCATCATCGTCGAATGAATACTTAACTTCTTTCCTTTCTTTGAGAGTTAATTTCTTTTGCAGCTCTCGTGCCTTCCCTTTATCTTTGTTGCCGGTATTGACAAAAGTTGCCATTGATTCTCCCTTCTTGAATGGCTTTTTATTTTCGAATCTCGGTGAGGGTTTGCCGCCCCTTTGCCGAGAAATTTGTATTTCAACGTTGCAGGCCTTCGAGACGAGCTCATTAAAAGTTTTGGGTTCTGCTGTGCCCACAAAAGTTGCCACCTAAGGGTTGAGGTTTTTAGCGCACATTGAAACCGCTGCTTGTTCCGATATCCTTTCTGGACATTGGAGGTTGAGGTTTCTCCACTTGGTTATGAACTCATTAGCGCTTTAACTAATTCGTTGCTTTGTTTCCACCAGGTCATGGAGACTTATGGTCTTCTTTGAGCTCACGAATTGTGCCAGGAAAGCTTTTTGCATGTCATCCCAAGTAGTTATCGATCCTGGGGGTAACTGAGTATACCAGGTGAATGCTGCCTCTTTTAGGGATTGCACAAATTGTCGGATCAATAGTGCATCTGATTGGGAAGATTCACCACATGCAGAGGTGAAATAGGCCAAATGCTCATGGGGAGAACCATTAATTCCATCAAACTTTTGTCTGATGTAGTTTGGTGGAAATGGAATTTGATCATAGTAAGCCGGGTATGGCTTATGATATCCAAGAATAGGCATTGTTGCAGCCTGATATTCCCGAATACCCTCCATGATAAGAGCCTTCAGGTCCTGCTGAGGTTGGACACCAGCTAGTGGTGGTTGCACACCTTGTGGTGGCGGTTGTGTGTTGCCTACAGGCGGCACTGAGGACGAGGATTGTTGCCCAATCTCACTCTCCTTTTGTCTCATATTAACTTGATGAGATAATTCTGTTGAGAGTCGGGCTACTTCTTCATCCCTCTCAGCCAATAATCTTTGCAATTCCTGAATCTTCTCTTCATTACTGATTGTCCCAGTTACTAACACCGGCATATTTTTATCATTGCCAATGGTTAGTGCTTCGAACTGAGTAATGAGATCAGCAGACATCCCCTCACTGTGTTCAATATGGGGAGTGTCTTCTAAAGAGTGTTCAGATGTACACCCTTCTTCCTGAACTTTTTGAAAAGAGGGATTCACTGATTCCTGAATAGGAGTTGTACGCATGGCACGAGCTCTCGATCGAGTTACAGGGCCCGTGTAGGAGGTAGGCTTAACAGTTGAAGTGACCCTTGTTGGTCGGTAGCCCTGGAGAAACATCCAGTCACCATGTTCTCTTCGGAATGAGTTAGGGCTTGCTTTGGGAACCCTTACACTATCGCTTCTAGCCTTCTTTGGGAAGGAGAAAGGCGTCCTACACCCCTCATCTAATAAAGGGTGTTCATTGATCTCAGCAGATGCCCCTGTTGACCTTGGCGGTTGACAGAGATTACGATCGAAGACCTAATCGGGGTGCCTCCTACTAATTCCCTCATTTCAAAAGGGTTTGGTGAAGGGGAAGTGTTTGTCCCCCTCCTCCCTTTTGTTGCCTTCCTACCTCTCCGAGGTTGAGAAGTCGGTGTGGCCTCAGTTTCCTCCGCAGAGGTAACCATCACTGAGGCGATAGTGGGCAAGAAAATAGGAACAGAACCAATCAAGATACGCTCCCATTCCTGGATCATTACGGGGGAGCCAATCTTCGTTGGCCCCCCTTCTGTCTTGGCAACCTTTGCTGCAGACCTTTTCATTGCCCGGGCTTGCCTCTTTTTAAAGCCCTTTGCTGCCTTGCCTCTTAAGGCCTGTGCAGTCTTAGTGATGTTTTTCACACCTTTCCCTCTTCCAGCCTTTTTAGCTGGTGTAGGTGTCTTCACATTCTTTATTGGTTCGGGCACCCTGCATGAAATGGGTGCTCGATCAATAGAGAATGCTGCCAAAAAGCGGTTCTTTTTCCCTCCTGGGCAGAAGATGTTGTTGGTAACTTGTGGAAGTAAACCGTGACTTGTGGTGCCATTTTTTCCTGAAAACAGTAAACATGATTAGCACCATAAAGTTAAAGTTGAATAATAGTCATCATATTTGGAGATGAAAAGGAGAATGGGTCCCACCGGGCGTGCCAAAAATTATGTTAAGCAAAAATTTCACATTTAGAATATTAAAAAATAAATGCAAAACACAATTTCACCTATGCTGAATTTATAGCATAAGAGTTTATTAATTTAAGTTCGACCCATCCAAGATTATAAGAATAACCTCTTAATTACAATCCTTTTAAATAAAGGAAATACCCTTTGATTCCAATTACAATGACATTAAATAATTAAAATAAATTTAAGAAATTTGGGGTAAATTTGGAATTGCAGCTGAACTCAGTCCATTTAATTACCTGAACTGCCTACATACCTTCTTTGTGAAGGATCAAGCCACTTGTAGTTCAGAATACGGTATTTTGAAATTTGGATATAAGAATTTCGGTAGATGACCACTTTCAGGAATCCTTTGCTATTTTGAAAATTTGGAAAAATTCCTAGGTGTATGACCTTTTATGGAATTTTGAGAGTTGCGTTTTATACCATTTTGCGGTATCGGTGACTGCACTTAGTCTTAGCAACTAAGTTGCCTACGTATCCTTTATAGGAATCAAGTCAAACGTAGTTCCAATCTTTAATTTTTTATGAGGTGAATGACCTCTTTTTCTTTGGAATGCCATTTAATTTGTTATGGCTTTGAATTTTAGTGCACTTTTTAATTTTTAGGTAAAATTACCATTTTTGAGATTTTTGTGAGGTTAAGACCTCTTTAAATTTTGGTGAGGTGAATGACCTCTTTAATATTCCAAGATTAATTTTAGTGAGCTCATTTGGAATTTTGTGCCATTTTGTATGGATTTAGAAATTTACCACTTTTTGGTGATAAATTTGAGTTTGGGGATCTTTTTATTATCTTTTATAAATTTTAGAATTTTACCACTTTTTTTTGTGATGAAATTCAGTTCTGCAATCTTTTTATTATTTTAGAAATAAAAAGATAATTTGACTGATATTTAATTATTTATTCCAAAATTTAAGGAATAATAATTTATCTTTTATTACATACTATCTAAAATTTAATTTAAATTATTCAGATAGTATCTAGGATATTTATCTTTATAATTCAATCACTAGTTGAATTATATAATTTATATATTATCTCTGTATGTTTTTTTTATAGCATACTAAGATGCTCACGTTTATAAATACAACTCTTTACTAATCATCAATTTTCCACAAAATTGCCGACTCCAACAAGAAGTAAGGTTTGTGTACATGCATGAAATACATATATCGAAGCACATATATTTATCATATTAGTCAGAATAGCCAAAGTTCATTGGTCAATATATCTCACTGTATGCATCTCACATATCCTTTAATTAAAGGCATTTACACGAGGTGTGTAGTGTGCATAGATATACATATCATACAATATTTTAAACCTCAATTTGACACGTTAGTATATATACAAACAGTCCAATATATATATTTGAATATATATATATATATATATTGTTGGGTTTTATGCCCTAAATAAAACTCTTTACAATCTGATTAGTTATCAATATAAGAACTTTGAAGTGATTGATGTTTGCATGAATTCTACATGCTAATGGTTTAATATGTTTAATATGTTTATTACATTCATACACACAAAATCAGTTAAATCAAGATCATATGTTTATTCACAATTACAGTATCGTCAACACAGTGGAATGTGATTGTGATCATATGAATCAAAAGTTTTGGTCCCTGTTTCATCAGTGTTATTGGATTTACACTGATGTGATAATCAGCGATGATGTGTACTTACACTTGGAGTAAGTGTTATGTTCTTTCCAGGACATTAGTAAAGTATACTAGTTTCGAATGTATGGAGTATACATTGGACTGGACCGATATTGCAACTAAGTTAAGATATTACAAACTTACCGTTACACATATCTTTCCAAGTCAATATCAGTAGTTGATCTTAAGATTAAAAGAATCTAAATCCTGATATGCTTAGGCTCAACTCAGGAGTGCTATTCAAGTTCTTTAATTTATTAGTTAAGCCTACTTTTGGGTCAGGGTGATACGTATATTTTGGGAACATGATAGTATGATTGAGTGGGAGTGCTGAACATAAATATGGAATCTATAGCTTCTACTGGTGTATAGAAGTCAAGTGATGATTCCCTTCGAGCTTAGCAAATAGAAGTAAATGGATGAGCTCTTGTTTAACTGACTAATTATTAGATCACTAAACACCATTTACAGGTAGCTAAGTGTTTTAAGGGGCAAAATACATTGAGGGGTGAGAACGGTAAAAAAAATCCCATCTCGATGTAGATCATCTATATAGAGGATCTTTAAATCACAATAAGATTATAACAATGGTTAAAGATAGTATATTGATATCGCGGAACATACAATATGCTCTATATAAGTCTGAGAGTGCAATTCTAAGTTCTAAGAGTGGATTCAACGAAGAATTAATAAGTAGGAATTTACTTGGTAAATTTGGTTCACTTATTGGAAGCTCAGCATATAGATCCATGGTCCCCATTCTAGTTGAGAATATTCTGCTTGTAAGACTCATTAATTGATTCGTGATTAATCAATTATAATTCTAAAGTTAGACTATGTCTAATTTTATGAATTTTCACTAAGCAGGGGTGAAATTGTAAAGAAAAGAGTTTCTAGGTTTATTTATTTATTAATGGACTTTATATGTAACACCCTAACTATCTTAGGCGTATTACGTGATTTTTAAACGTACTGTGCAGCTCGTTGCTAATCAACGAGGTTTATGGAAAAACGTGATTAATTAAAATTTTGCTTTTTAATTAAACTTATAAACCATATTATAAAAAGTCTCGGGATCCCGATTTATAAAAATATTTACAAACGTTTTTACTGTTTAACTTTTACATCAAAATAAAGTCGTCTAACGACAATTACAAAATCTCAGCCGTGCTGTCCCGAGGATCGTACGCTCCAGGCCTAACCGCCCCGACATGTACAATCTCATAAGCTCGCTCACGGTCCATCAGCAACTGCCTTGCCTTTACCTACACATGCAACGTAAACTGTGAGTCGACAGACTCAGTAAGAAAAGCATAATAATACTCATACATGATACTAACTGCCGTGTCCAACACGATACTGAGTCCCGCTACTGCCATGTCCAACATGGTACTGAGCCACTGAGTCCCGCTACGGCCATGTCCAACATGGTACTGAGCCACTACTGCCATGTCCAACATGGTACTGAGTTCTGAACGTTCATAGGGACGGTACTATTGACACGTAACAACCTGATCGGTCAAACCGGTCATACTCATTCTGGTCATACTCCAGCCTGTACCGACGTGTTACTATATCCTCCTGATCGGTCGAACCGGTCATACTCCGGCTGCTGGTCATACTCCAGCTTGTACCGACGGGATACGTCAATAGCACGGAACCACCAACCAGTGTCAGCCTGATCGGTCAAACCGGTCATACTCCATTCTTGGTCATACTCCGGCTCGTACCGACGTGACGGGGTTGGATGGTTCGAAGCCAACATACAACTAATGTAATCTAATAGGCTTCCTACATGCTCGCTAAACATGTAATCTACATATGCATACCGTTATACTAATCTTACCCGGATTCCGATTTCGGGTGTGCGGTCAACCCGACCGGAACCGAAGCCGAACGGCGGACATCGGCTCCTAAACCATAAAAACCACAACGCTATAAGTGACACGCTAAATCACTTCCCGGGGACTAAAACTCGAAACTATAAGTTTCCCTATCGATAAAAAGCATGGCAATACCCCTAAAAACCCAAAAACGAGGAAAACTAGGGTTCGAAAAATCCCCCATCCGAAGTCCGGTTGCCCAACCGAATTCCGGTTCTGGAAAATTCGAACCCCCATCCGAATTCCGGATGCTCAATCGACCCGGTTCCTCGCGAGCGACAACCAAAAATTCCCATATCTTGACCAATTCGAACCCAATTGATCCCAAACTTTCCCGTACCTCCTCTATAGGTCCCAAATAACAATTCTAGAGCATCAAACCTACCCAGAAATCCCACATGCAAAATTCACCATTAAAGACCAAGCTTTGAGTTCAAGAACTCAAACTTGGTTAAATCCACTATCATGCACCCTAGCCTAGTTAATTCTACTTAACTAAGCATATAATCACCTCTGAAAACATACAGAAACACCCAGCAACTTCACAGCAACAAAACATGGCATTTTCTCTCAAAATCACATATTTTCACATATAAACTTCTAGCATGCTCACCCTAGTAATCAAGCATCAAAACAACCCTAAACTAACATGCTTAAACACAAAATAATCACTAGATTACAAAGAACAACAACATAAAAATCCAACATGCAAATCACATTTTCACACATTTTCTTCAAGAATTTTAAAGAGAAATGAACAAGGAAGCACATACCACAACAAGGGATCACTAAAGTTGCAATCTAGGGCTTGAATCATCAAAGAAAAACCAGCCTTTGCACAGCCAAGGTTCGTAGAAATGAGGAAGAGAGAAAGAGAGTTGTGTGTGTGTGAGTTTTTGAAATTTCCTTTAAATTGACTAAGTGTTTGAAATGAGGGAAAAAGGGATTTATTAACATATTATTCATTTAATTTCAGCCAAGAAAAGAATAAATAAAATCAACATATAATTTCCATTTCATAAAGTCATATAAGACAAAATACTAATGGGGCAAAAAGACCGATTTGCCCCTCCACCATAAAATCATGCAAAACATACTAAAGGGGTATTTTTGGGACATTCTAAATTCCCGGCCATTCCCGACATTCCCAATGTCTAAAACCCGTCCCCAAAATACTAACATACTAAGTTGTGATTTCTACTGAGCCAACCGCCGCGTTCCAAAATACCGGACACCGGAAATGCGAAATATAAAAACTGCTGATAACATACTCATGCATATCTGAATTCCATAATAAATTATTTAAATGGCTATAAATAATTTCCTGATTAACATAAATAACTGCTAATTTCCAAATTAACTAAGCGGGCTTTACAACTATCCCCCCCTTAAAAGGATTTCGTCCCCGAAATCTAACTCGAATAACTACGGATATTGAGCTCGCATATCTGATTCTAGCTCCCAGGTGGCTTCTTCCACCTTACTGTTTTTCCAGAGAACCTTGACCAATGCTATGGTCTTATTCCGAAGGACTTTATCCTTTCTATCCAGGATCTGCACTGGCTGTTCCTCATAGGACATATCTGACTGAAGCTGAAGGCTCTCATAACTGATTATATGAGAGGGGTCTGAAACGTATTTTCTCAACATTGAGACATGAAATACGTTGTGCACTGCTGATAACGCTGGAGGCAATGCTAACCGATATGCCACTTGACCTATCTTCTCGAGAATCTCGAAAGGTCCTGTAAACCTAGGGCATAACTTGCCTCTTTTTCCGAAACGTTTAATCCCCTTCATCGGAGATACCCGCAAAAACACATGGTCCCCTACTCGGAACTCAACATCTCGACGTTTCGGATCTGCGTAACTCTTTTGTCTGCTCTGGGAGGCAAGCATTCTAGCTTTAATCTTCTCTATTGCCTCATTGGTCCGCTGAACTGACTCTGGACCTAGATATTTCCTCTCCCCTGTCTCATCCCAGTGGATAGGGGATCAACATTTCCTACCGTACAACAGTTCGTAGGGTGCCATCCCTATCGTACTCTGGTAACTGTTGTTATACGAGAACTCCACTAACGGTAGGTATTCACTCCATGAACCCTCAAAGTCCATAACACAGGCTCTCAGCATCTCCTCCAATATCTGAATTGTCCTTTCGGACTGACCATCTGTCTGAGGATGGAATGCTGTACTGAATTTTAGCTTCGTACCCATTGCCCGTTGCAAACTCTGCCAAAATTTGGAGGTGAATTTTGGATCCCTGTCCGAAACTATAGACTTCGGTACCCCGTGAAGTCTCACTATCTCCCTGACATATAATTCTGCCAATTGATCCACTGTAAACGCTGTTCGACCGCAAAAATGAGCGCATTTCGTAAATCGGTCCACCACTACCCGGATGGAATCATACATACCCGTGGTCCTAGGTAACCCGACCACAAAATCCATAGTAATATCCTCCCATTTCCATTACGGTAGGGTTAGAGGCCGCAACAACCCCGCTGGTCTCTGATGTTCAGCCTTGATCTGCTGACAAGTGAGGCATCTCGATACGAATTCTACCAACTTCTTCTTCATACCGCTCCACCAGAAGTACGGTTTCAAATCTTGGTACATCTTGGTGGTGCGGGATGCGAGAGAATACGGGGTAGAATGAGCCTCCTCAAAGATCTCGTTCCTCAAGTCCACCTTGTTCGGGACACAAACCCCGGCTTTATACAAAAGCATTCCTTTGTCCGACACCGAAAAGTCTTTGGCACGACCGGCCAATACCTCATCTCGGATCTTCACTAACTCCGGATCTGACGTCTGAGCAACCTTTATTCTTTCCAACAGATCAGATTGCAGCGTTAAGTTGTGAAGCTGACCTACCACAAACTCAATGCTGGATCTAACCATATCCTCTGCTAGCTGAGGTGAGATCTGAACCATGCTAGCCACTTGCCCGGGACCCTTTCTGCTCAGGGCATCGGCCACTACATTGGCTTTCCCGGGATGGTAAAGGATCTCACAATCGTAGTCCTTCACTAATTTCAACCAACGCCTTTGTCTCATGTTCAAATCTTTCTGAGTAAAGAAATACTTGAGACTCTTATGGTCGGTGTAGATCTCGCACTTCTCACCATACAAGTAACGCCGCCAAATCTTCAGTGCAAATACCACTGCGGCCAATTCTAAATCATGAGTCGGGTATCGCTGTTCATAATCCTTTAACTGACGGGAGGCGTAAGCGATAACCCGATCGGCTTGCATCAATACGCACCCCAAACCCTGTTTGGATGCGTCACAATAGACCACGAACTTCTCCTGTCCGAAGGCAAAGCTAGCACCGGAGCAGTAATCAATCTCTGTTTCAACTCCTGAAAACTAGCTTCGCATTTATCTGACCAGATAAATCGCTGATTCTTCTTTGTAAGTTCGGTTAGGGGCATTGAAATTTTGGAGAACCCCTCCACGAACCTACGGTAATACCCAGCTAATCCCAAAAAGCTTCTGATCTCTGTTACTGTCTTCGGTTTCGGCCAATCCCTGACGGATTCAATCTTCCCGGGATCCACCTTGATCCCATCTTTACTCACTATGTGCCCCAGGAAGGACACCCGAGACAACCAGAACTCACATTTCTTGAACTTGGCGTAGAGTCTATGTTCTCGAAGTTGTTGCAGTACCATCTGAAGATGTAACTCATGCTCCTCTTCTGACTGAGAGTACACGAGGATGTCGTCGATAAACACAATCACACAGATATCGAGGAAATCCTTGAATACTCTATTCATCAGGTCCATGAATGCTGCAGGAGCATTGGTTAGTCCGAATGACATAACCAGGAACTCGCAGTGTCCATACCTAGTGCGGAAAGCCGTCTTTGGAATGTCCTCCTCTCGGATTCTCAACTGATGATAACCCGAACGGAGGTCAATCTTAGAATAGACTGTCTTCCCTTGAAGCTGATCGAACAAGTCATCGATCCTAGGTAATGGATATTTATTCTTCACCGTCAGCTTGTTCAACTCTCTGTAGTCGATACACATCCTCATAGATCCATCCTTCTTCTTCACGAACAAAACCGGGGCTCCCCGGGGTGACACACTGGGTCGGATGAACCCTATGTCAAGCAACCCCTGGAGCTGAATCTTCAATTCCTTAAGTTTAGTTGGAGCCATCCTATACGGGGCTTTAGAAACCGGATCCACCCCTGGTGCCAAGTCAATCACGAAGTCAATCTCCCTCTGAGGTGGTAACCCTGGAAGTTCTTCGGGAAAAACGTCCAGAAATTCCCGAACCACACTGATGTCCTCTGGCCGAATGGTGTCTGGCCGAGTGGTGTCCACCACCACGGTCAGAAACCCTAAGCACCCACCGTGCAATAATTCTCTCGCTGACATAGCCGAGATCACCGGGATCCGAGATCCCTGAACCGAACCCACAAATACGAACGGTTCTTCACTTTCTGGTTGGAAGACCACCATCTTCCTCTTACAGTCAATGCTCGCCGAATATTTAGATAGGAAATCCATTCCTAAAATAATATCAAATTCGACTAAGCTCATCTCTATCAGATCAGCGCTTAACTCTCTACCATCTATCCTGATCGGCATAGACCTAATCCACCTATTGGAGATAACCAATTCTCCGCCAGGTAACAGGGTTCCAAACCCTGATTCATATCTATCATATGGTCTACCCAAGCTACTAGAGATTCTAGCAGCCACACAAAACAACCCCGAACCAAGCACTCACCCGGAGAATGCCTCTTACTAGTAAGACACTCCAGTAGGAGTAACGGGTCTTAACACTACCCTGACGATCGTCTTGATTCTGGTTCCCTCGGAACCTCTTGTTCTGCCTTGAGCCACCAGATGCAGTGGGTGATTCCTCCTCCAGTCCATGGCCGAACCGCTACCTCCCCTGCTGAAACCTGACGCAGAAGGGGTAGGAGCCCCGCCACATTCCGGAGTTCTAACTAATTCCACATACATCTAGCTGCGCCCTCAGCTCACCATGCTTTCTTCGCCACCTCAACCTAGATGGCCTTATCGTCGGTAGTGATCATAAGGTCATACTTGATCTTCACATTAAGTCCATCGAGAAATTTTCTTTCTTACTGAAATCGGTTGGCGCAAATCCCGAGGCTATCCTCGCCAACCGGCTAAACTGAGCAATATATTCCGTCATGCTCATATTCTCTCGCTGGGTCAGGTAGGCGAACTCTTTCCTCTTGGCGCTTCTGACCGCCTCGTTACAACCTTTAACGCTGAAGAGTTCCTAAAACCTTTCCCAGGTCATAGAGATGACGTCATGGATCTGAGACACCATGTCCCACCAGACCAGAGCGTCTTCTTTAAACTGAAAAGTGGCACTCACCACTCTGACGTTCCCGGTGACACCCATAAAGTTTTGAATCTTGGTGACCACCGTCAGCCACTACTCGGCTTTCAACACGTCCGACCTCCCGGGGAAAACCGGAGGTGCCTGCTTCCGGAACCGCTCAGACTAAGGTTCCAATCTAATGGCCGCTACCACTATCTCGGCACAGGCGGCAGGGCGAGGTGCCACCGGAACTACGGCACTGGAACTGCAAGAGCACCCTGCTGTCTCAACCTCTGAATCTCGAGATCTTGCTCTTCTATCCGGGTTTGCATTTCCGCAAACTGTAACTTCCCAATTCCGGGCTTCCTGATTCACTTGGGCAGCCTGCGGTGAGTTAACATCACTCCAACCGCGAACCCTGCCCCTGGGACCTCTACCTCGGCCCAAAACACTTGGGGGGAAACTGAGCTCCTCGACCTTGATCTGACCCGACTGAGATGCCCTGTCTCCTAATATTCGCCTGGCGTCCATCTAGTCTGAACTGCCTCAAAATTCCGAGTTGGCATTTCAGGTCACGATCATCGAGAGCTTTACTAATGCCGCTCAATTCGGAAATTAGAAATGAAACATGCGCCTATTCTACTATCAGGCTACTAACATGCTTCCTAACAGGCTTTTCTTTTTTTCATAACTGAATAAAATAAACTACTAAAGCAATAAAGGCTTACTGAACCGTGAACCGAGCTAACTGCTGATGATGATTGTACATGTCGTGACGATCTTCGGAAGACAACACAGCGGCTACGATACCAAATTGTAACACCCTAACTATCTTAGGCGTATTACGTGATTTTTAAACGTACTGTGCAGCTCGTTGCTAATCAACGAGGTTTATGGAAAAACGTGATTAATTAAAATTTTGCTTTTTAATTAAACTTATAAACCATATTATAAAAAGTCTCGGGATCCCGATTTATAAAAATATTTACAAACGTTTTTACTGTTTAACTTTTACATCAAAATAAAGTCGTCTAACGACAATTACAAAATCTCAGCCGTGCTGTCCCGAGGATCGTACGCTCCAGGCCTAACCGCCCCGACATGTACAATCTCATAAGCTCGCTCACGGTCCATCAAGAATCGCCTTGCCTTTACCTACACATGCAACGTAAACTGTGAGTCGACAGACTCAGTAAGAAAAGCATAATAATACTCATACATGATACTAACTGCCGTGTCCAACACGATACTGAGTCCCGCTACTGCCATGTCCAACATGGTACTGAGCCACTGAGTCCCGCTACGGCCATGTCCAACATGGTACTGAGCCACTACTGCCATGTCCAACATGGTACTGAGTTCTGAACGTTCATAGGGACGGTACTATTGACACGTAACAACCTGATCGGTCAAACCGGTCATACTCATTCTTGGTCATACTCCACTGTACCGACGTGTTACTATATCCTCACGATCGGTCGAGCCGGTCATACTCCATTCTTGGTCATACTCCGGCTGTACCGACGGGATACGTCAATAGCACGGAACCACCAACCGGTGTCGGCTGATCGGTCAAGCCGGTCATACTCATTCTTGGTCATACTCCGGCTACCGACGTGACGGGGTTGGATGGTTCGAAGCCAACATACAACTAATGTAATCTAATAGGCTTCCTACATGCTCGCTAAACATGTAATCTACATATGCATACTTGTTATACTAATCTTACCGGATTCCGATTTCGGGTGTGCTCAACCCGATCGGAAAAGGCCGAACGGCGGACATTACGGCTCCTAAACCATAAAAACCACAACGCTATAAGTGACACGCTAAATCACTTCCCGGACTAAAACTCGAAACTAAAAGTTTCCCTATCGATAAAAAGCATGGCAATACCCCTAAAAACCCAAAAACGAGGAAAACTAGGGTTACGAAAAATCCCCCATCCGGAAGTCCGGTTGCCCAACCGGAATTCGGTTCGGGAAAATGCGAACCCCCATCCGAATTCCGGATGCTCAACCGAATTCCGGTTCCTCGCAGCAGCAACCAAAAATTCCCATATCTTGACCAATTCGAACCCAATTGATCCCAAACTTTCCGGACCTCCTCTATAGGTCCCAAATAACAATTCTAGAGCATCAAACCTACCGAAATCCCACATGCAAAATTCACCATTAAAGACCAAGCTTTGAGTTCAAGAACTCAAACTTGGTTAAATCCACTATCATGCACCCTAGCCTAGTTAATTCTACTTAACTAAGCATATAATCACCTCTGAAAACATACAGAAACACCCAGCAACTTCACAGCAACAAAACATGGCATTTTCTCTCAAAATCACATATTTTCACATATAAACTTCTAGCATGCTCACCCTAGTAATCAAGCATCAAAACAACCCTAAACTAACATGCTTAAACACAAAATAATCACTAGATTACAGCAGCAACAACAACATAAAAATCCAACATGCAAATCACATTTTCACACATTTTCTTCAAGAATTTTAAAGAGAAATGAACAAGGAAGCACATACCACAACAAGGGATCACTAAAGTTGCAATCTAGGGCTTGAATCATCAAAGAAAAACCAGCCTTTGCACAGCCAAGGTTCAGCCGAAATGAGGAAGAGAGAAAGAGAGTTGTGTGTGTGTGAGTTTTTGAAATTTCCTTTAAATTGACTAAGTGTTTGAAATGAGGGAAAAAGGGATTTATTAACATATTATTCATTTAATTTCAGCCAAGAAAAGAATAAATAAAATCAACATATAATTTCCATTTCATAAAGTCATATAAGACAAAATACTAATGGGGCAAAAAGACCGATTTGCCCCTCCACCATAAAATCATGCAAAACATACTAAAGGGGTATTTTTGGGACATTCTAAATTCCCGGCCATTCCCGACATTCCCAATGTCTAAAACCCGTCCCCAAAATACTAACATACTAAGTTGTGATTTCTACTGAGCCAACCGCCGCGTTCCAAAATACCGGACACCGGAAATGCGAAATATAAAAACTGCTGATAACATACTCATGCATATCTGAATTCCATAATAAATTATTTAAATGGCTATAAATAATTTCCTGATTAACATAAATAACTGCTAATTTCCAAATTAACTAAGCGGGCTTTACATTATATGTCTAATTAATAATTAAATTAAATGACAATATTATTTAATAATCTATTTTAGTTATTAAATAATTAGTTTTGGCATTTAAAAGGTTAGAATTGGAAAATTTGCATTTTTGAGAAAATAGAGATAAAATTTGATAAAACTGCAAAATTAAGTGAGGCCCAATACTACACCATGGCCGGCCACTTAAGTTGGTTTTTCAAATTAATATTTTCATTATTTTAATGCCAAATAATTCCTAACCTAAACCTAGTAGTTGCCTATAAATAGAAAGTGATGGCTCAGTCAAATAACAAGTTTTCACAAACCTTTTCTGACAGAAATTTCTCTCTTCAGAAAAACTGAGCCTTCCCTACTTTCTATACCTGGCCGAAACCCTCTCTCCTCTTTTCTCCTTCATCTTTTTCGACCCTAATGAAAGAGTAAGTGCCCACACACAGCAAGCAGTAACTCAATCATAGATTGGAAGACTGTGAAGGATCAAACTTGAAGAAGAAGGACATTTGGGCTCAGATCTTGATTATACTCTGCTACAGAAAGGATACAAGGGTTAGAGATCTGAGTGGAAGGAGACATTAATTCCGCTGCATCAATGTAAGGTTTTCTTAACTTTATATGTGTTTAATTTATCGTTTTAGAAAGTTCATATTTAGGGTGTTTAAACAACATACTTGTGAGTAGATCTAAGATCTTGGTAAAATATATTCCAACATATATATCTATTTGTATTCTCATCAATTAAATTTGGTAGGCATCTATATATATAAATATATATATGCGTTTTGACCTTTTCGGAAAGATAATTTATCTCTTTGGACCACTTTGCACATCATGAATTAATATTTTTTTCATAGTAGATATATCAAGCCTTTTTTTGCTTAGGTGATTTTGAATCAACGGGGTTAATCGCCAACCCTTTTTTTCAGCAACTTGTGGCAGCAGTGAGGTATGAATGTAATCAGTGTATTTATTATATTATTTTTTTAAAAAAAATAATTTTGATAATAAATCTGTGAATGAGGGCATTCATTTTTTTTGTGGAATGAGGGCATCCATAAATTTAATGGAATGAGGGCATTCCATAAATTTAAATTTAGTGGAATAAGAGTATTCCATGGATGAGAGCATCCAATTTTTTGTGGAATGAGGACATTCCATGGATGAGGGCATCCAATTTCATTTATGGAATGAGGGCATTCCATAAATGAAGAAAGAAATAAAAAAAGAACAGGAGAGGAGCAAGATAAACATCAAAAGAAAAAAAGAAATAGGAATGAGTTCATTCCATGAATACTTACCCTTGAAGCTTTCTTGATTGTTGCCAAAAAAAAGTATCGTTTATATTTTTTTTCTCTGTATTCTTTTCTCTCTTTCTCTATTTCTCAGACTTTTTTTTTTTCAAAGTGTCGATCCTTTTTTTGTTCTCAACTTCTCCTATTTATAGACCCTATTTTTTCCAATAAAATTATTTTTTTTTATCCTGTAACGTAAAGGATGAGTAAAAATAGGGGAGTGGGGAGTTGAGATCCTATTTTCTCTCTATTTGACTGATATTTTTTTTATTATTATTATTATTATTATTTTAAGATCCAATAATGAAATAATAATAAATTTATTTATTCCTCTTCTTTTTTTTTTTTATCGTTCAACATAGTTCATAGAGTGTTAAAAGATTTTGTATCTTTGATAACTTTGTGGAGAATTAACTCACTTTCATATTTTGAGGTAAATGACCTCATTTGGGATTTTTGAGGTAGATGACCTCATTTGAATTTTGCTGAGGTGAATGACCTCTTTGAGAATTTTAGAAATTGAGATTGTACCAAATTTTAGCAATTAGATTGCCTACGTATCATTTTGAAAGGAATCAAATCGAAGTAGTTCATACAATCTTTGTGAAAGTTAATTCACTTTGCCATTTTGAGGTGAATGACCTCATTTAGCATTTTGAGATAAGAGAACGTCACTTGAGATTTTTTGAGGTAAAAGACCTCATTTGAGAATTTTGAGGTGAATGACCTCATTTGGGATTTGAAGAGGTTAATGACCTCATTTAGAATTTAAAGGATTTGTGATTGTACCTAATCTTCATTAAATTACCTTAATTTTTCTTAGCCACAGTAAATAGTGCAATACTAATATATATATACAAATAAGTATATATATAATATGTGTAGGTTAGTCTCAAATTGTATCATAATTTTCACACATATTTATACAAATATCTATATATGTATATATATTAGTGAGTGGGCTTACATGAAGTACGGCCACATTTTTCTTTGCTATGCATATATATTAATGAAAAACTTGACTCAGATGAATCATATGTGTATTAATATATGCATAAAATTGTGAGATTAGTTTTTTCTTCAATTTGGATGCTTAAAATTCATAAACCCAAATAGCATTTTGTGCTATATTGATTTACTTCGATTGAATATACATATATATGCATATACTCATTTTAAATTTTCAGATTGATCATGTCTCTCTTCAAGCTCAATATCTTTGAACCACAACAAAATACGATTTAGTCAAAATCAATTAATCTTACTCTTATTAAATTGATTAAAGATTTTGACAGCAAAACATTTTTCATTATTTAAGATTTTTATTTTCATCTTTAATTTACATTCCATATTGACTTATTTTCTGAAGTCTAGGAAATAAAAAAAAAATATAAAAATTTATGAGAAATTTGGCAGCATAACAATTAATTTTTTTTTTTTTGGTTAAGATTTCTATCTTCCTCTTTGATTATACACTCTCATATTGACTTATTTTCTGAAGTATAGGGAATCAAAGAGAAACATAAAAATCTATTAAAAAAATGGGCAGCATAACGGTATGGAGACATTAAATTCTCTTATTTTTCCTTTGGCTATATCTCACTTTTGAAGATCTTTTGTGGCTTAGAAAGCCTAGATCAAAGTGGACCAAAGACAAAATAAGAAAATTTATTGGGAGAAGAAAAGATGTTTAAATTGATGAAAAGAAAATAGGGATAACCCCCTGTACAAAGTTCTTGAAGATGAAGATACGTAGTAATACCTCTCTGTAAATTTTGGCAGAGTTTTTTTTTCTTTCTTTTTCCCCCCTTTTGTCTGATTTTTTTTTATAAGCTAATTTTTACGATATATTGATATGAGAGTGGAAAGGTGAGTGGTGGGCACTGGGCAGTTATAAGTTAGTGGAGAAAAAAGTGGGAGATATATTATTAATTAATAATATTTTTTTTTTCTTTTTTCTTCATATGAACGATTCTTTCTCTTTTTTCTTTATTATTATATTTTAGATATATATAATAAAATGAAAAGAAAAAAAAAACTATAAGAAAAAATTTGACTAAAATATTATTTCGGGTGCTAAAATAGATAAAGGTGCATCAATATATCTATTTTAAGGGGTGCATTATAGAATTTCCATTAATTATTTATTAAATAAAAAAATATGATAAAATATTTCACTTTCTACTGCAATTTTCTCTTCTTTCTTTCTCAAACTCACTCAAAAACCCTTAAACCCCTCTTTCTCTCTCTCTTCTTCTGCGGCTCCATCTCTGCACGGCTATCAGGTATCTTATGTAACCCCTTAATTTATTTATATTTGAAGATATTGTACAAATCCAGTGACCTCTGCCTCTCTCCTCTTCTGTTGTTGTTGTAACCTCTTAATTTATTTATATTTGAGATAAAAGTTTTACTGAATTTCCCATTGGAGAAGTGAAATTTTAAAAAAGAAGAGCTTTTGATACCAAATAATGATATGGGAGGAGTTTGTGATTGATCTTACCAAAAGGGCATGCCATGGGATCTTAAATGAACTCTGTCAATTTCCTTTGGGCTTTTGTTAGGGCGTAAAGGTTGTATTTTGATTTCTTAATGGCAATATGTGTATCTAAGCTTCTCTTTGTTGGTCTGTGTTTAAGTTTCTTACTCAATTTTGCTTTTTCAATTTTGTGCTCTTTTTTTCCTTTGTTGTAGTTGAGTGGTAGTATGGTAGTTTCTTACTTCTATAGAAATGGTTATTCAAGGTAAAAGTCTTATCAAATTTATTCAATATTCATTGGTAGTATGTCAGTGTCTTTCTTCTATACAAATAGTTAATCAAGCTAAAAATCTATCAAGTTTATTCATTGGCTCTGTCCAATAAGCGTGTTTGGCATAAATATTGTTGTAAAGACGATTTGATGCTCTTGTTTGGTGTGTTATGCTTTTCTTTTACAATTCCAGACTTAAGCCATTTTAGTATATCTGCTTGTGTTTCTGTATTATATTGTTAAATGATATAATGTCGGTGTGTATTTTCACGATGATTTAGCCTTGGTTGGGAAGAATGAAAATATAAGAATGAGAATGGAAATAGGAATATGAATATGAATGAAATAAAATTTAAAATATATATAAAAAAAAATTGATAAAAAAATCATTAAATTTTTTTCATGTTACATTGAAATGGTCTTTCTTTTTATTTCAAAATGGAATAGTCATTATAAATAGAATGAAAATTATTTCCTTTCCATTCCATTTCATTACGTCTAACCAAACGCCACCTTAATAATTTCAATTTGGGACTAATTTGATGGAGAAAGTGCAGAGCTGGATTGAACGAATCCATTGTTGGAATGTGCTGTGTTTTTTTGGCATTGGTATTGAGCATTCTTAGGCTGATTTTGTGTCGTTTTCTGTATCTTGTGTTATGTTTTCTCTACCTAGTTTTGCTACTAGTTTTTGTTGCTTGTTTTGTGTCATATATTACAGTCTATCTTGTGCCATAATTGTAATTTTGTAATTTTTTTTTTGTATCCCTTAGATATAAGTGTAAATTTCACTAAGGATTCCCCTTTCTGGGCCTTTGTCCACGCCAACCTAGGCTGGTTTCTTGCTCTTATATAGCAAATACTTTCTTGGCCCAAAATTTTTGATCTACTCCTGTTCCCGAGTCGAACTGCTGATATTTCAGAGACCTTGTAAGCTTCCGCCATGGAGTTCGAATCAACATACGAAATTTCCCGTACGGTCGACTTCATACGCAGTGGAAACTTCACTAAGGCGGCTTTGCAAGTGATTACTCTCTCTCTCTCTCTCTCTTTTGGTGTTTAATGAGCAATAATGTTTTATTTTGCTCTTTTTCGAGGGTTTAATCTGGTTCATGAAGAGAATAATGAATTAATTCATTCTAAATATTGATTATTCTCAGTTTCCAGACGAGCTCTTGAAGGACTCAGTAAGAGTTGTGAAGTCTCTCAAGGACAAGCTTCGGTGGCTAAGTGAATTGGAAACCGAACAAAATAACGACTTTAAAGAAGTTTCTATGTTTGTCATGGCGGACACGGCGTACGGTAGCTGCTGTGTTGACGAGGTTGGAGCTTCCCACATCGGAGCTGATTGCGTCGTGCATTATGGCCATGCGTGTCTCAGCCCGTAAGTACTTAACAAGATCTTCTCTAAAGCTTTTATTTTCATGCAAATTATGGGTTTCAAATATTAATGCTTAAGATTTTTATTACGTATGGGAAGAATATTCTATAGCATTAGTATAATTGAAACTATTTTCATCTACATTATCGTTTTACATTTTTTGTTTCTGGAAAGGTATCAATTTAAAAAAAAAAATTAAAAAGCATGGTCACACTTTGTCTTCGTAAATGTTTTTGGCAGGACCACTAAGCTTCCAGCCTTTTTCGTCTTTGGCAAAGCTCCCATGAATGTGTCAGATTGCGTTAAGAATCTCATAGATCAAGCTACAACCAATAACAAGCGTGTTTTGGTATGTTTTTGATTGATGACTTTAAATTGGGATTTATTTTCTTTAATGTGTAATGTGAATTCTATATATGCTAGATATACTAGCTGAAACAACAGCTTAGTGTTATCGAGAGGTACTGTAGTGTTTTTGTTTTGGAAAGAATTGTGTTCACCATTTTTTCCTTGCAAGTGTAGGTCCTATTTGGGCTGGAATATGCACATTTGATACAGAACATCAAAGAGGAAGTGATGGAAGCTTGTGAGTCTAGATCCCAGTTAGAAATCCAATTTGCAGACATTATGTGTTCAGAAATCTTACCATCTGATAATCTAAACCTATGCAATCATGGAGTGCTACCAACTGAGGAATTGACTGATAATAAAAGTTTTGGGGTGGTCGCTAGTAACAGATACGTGATCGGAGGTTTGCACTGGGGATTACGTGCAGAGCAAAAAATGGAGGACTACTTGCTGTTTTGGATTGGCTCTGACAATTCAGCATTTGCAAATGTTGTGCTTACATATAATGGCTGTGAAATAAGTACATAAGTTACTTTGTCTTTCATGTATTTTATTATAGATTTATCTTTGTAATATTTTTGTATTCCAAATGAAACTCCTTGCATTAGGAGTGTGTGTGTGTGTCTCCTTATATAAACCTTCTCTAAGTTGATTTCTTTTTATTTTGTAATGTTGGTAGTCAGATATGATGCAACCGAAAATTGCATGGTGACAGACTTATCTCAACAGAAAAGAATTCTTAAGCGCAGGTATCATCACCCATATGATCATCTGGCTTCTCTTGCATATCCTCCTATCTATATTTTTCTAACCTGCTTGTGGCATGATGTACGGATATTGTTAATCTGAAGCAGATATTACCTTGTGGAGAAAGCAAAGGATGCTAACATTGTTGGTATTCTGGTAGGCACACTTGGTGTTGGTATGCTCTCTCAATTTGTTCTCCTTTTATTTTCTCTTCTTCGCATTTATGAGTGGGGTTATTGCTCTCATTTGTTTTTTTTTTCTATCTTGATGAGCTTGCTTGATAAATATTGTGGATGGTTTTGGAAATTTAATGCTTCAAAGAGGGAGGGGGGATCTTGCTTTGTTCACTGGTTTATTGATAGCAGTTTTATGTTTAAATCCTATGGTTTTTGGTAAATCTTATACAGATAAGGTGGAAAATATGATGGTTTGATTTGACTTTGTAATAAGTACTGATTTCTTTTAAACAATGCAACTGTTGACGCAGCTGGTTACTTGCACATGATTAACCAAATGAAAGATTTGATTGCGGCAGCAGGGAAAAAAGCTTATACGCTTGTTATGGGAAAACCGAACCCTGCAAAACTTGCCAACTTTCCAGAGGTAAGTTTTGTACATGCAAATTGGTAAACTGTTGTCTTTTGTTTTGGGAGAAGTTTATAATTCTGTTAATAACATATCTCCATACATGACTGTTGTAGTGCGATGTCTTTATTTATGTGTCTTGTGCCCAAACGGCTCTTTTGGATAGCAAAGAGTATTTAGCTCCAGTTATTACTCCATTTGAAGCGATGTTAGCTTTCAACAGGTATTAATTTAGTGCAAATTATGTGTAGTAGCCGTAATAATGTCAAAAGAGTTCAATCCCAATCGATTAAAGTGCACCGTTACTCTCCTAGGGGACAATGGACAGGAGAATATGTAATGCAATTCCAGGATTTGATCAATTCATCACATACAGAGTCACAGAACCACTCAAAAGAGGCACGCTTTTCCTTTCTGCGAGGTGGTTATGTAGAAGATTTTGATTCACAAGGTACCAACCCTCCTATTTGCTTTTAAAGCCTGTGATGAGTGTGTGGCAAAGGGGTTCTTGTCCTCATAATTTATCTGAATATATAACACAAATTTAAAGTGATTGTCTATCTTGAAGGTGCAAGAATTTTGAAAAAAAAATGCTCACCCATATTTCTTGTTTTAACATTACGAACTAAATTTAAAACAGTACCACCCTTCGTTTGAATTGTTACATAAACAGAGAATAATGATGAAGACGAAGGTCTTGCTTTAGCACATTTGACAGAGCAGGCTCTACAATTGCGTGATAATCCAAATTCTCTAGCCAAGCGAACAGCTAAATCTGGTGCAGAGTTTCTGGCAAGTCGATCATATCAAGGTTTAGAGATACACAACGAGAATGCGTTGCCGGAACCTTATGTTGTTGGTAGGAGTGGGAGAGCGGCAGGGTACCAAGGTGAGAACTCTTAGAAAGAGAGTTTTTACTTTGATTAATGTATTAAAAAGTAGGGAATGAGAAGAAAGTAGCAAAGTGAATATGGAAAGGCGCTTATCATTAGTCTACATGAAGCGTAAAGAAGCTTAGTGCTGTGAAGCCTGTGATAGGATTTGAAGGATTTCTTATTTTTATTACACTTGTAATTCATTGGTGCAACATTTTACTTATTCAAATATATTCATCTAGAGGCGTTTGGTTGGGAGGAATGAAAATATAGGAATAGAAATGGGAATGGGAATATGAATAGGAATGGAATGGAATAAAATTTAAAATGCATAAAAAAAATTGATAAAAAAATAATTAATTTTTTTTTCTTGTTACATTGGAATGGTCATTCCTTCCTTTTTAAAATGGAATAACCATTCCACCAAAATAGTGGAAAGAGCATTCCATTGGAATGTCATTCCAATACTTTAAAATGCAACCAAACAAATGAATGGAATGAAAATTGTTTCCATTCCATTCTATTCCATTTCATTACCTCCAACCAAACGCCACCTTAGTTCAGTGTTTGGGGTTTTGTGTTGTCAAAGTTACGTTGGGCTGCGGTTGGGACGAGAGAGAGGGGTCCTGGGCTAGGGCTAGGACGATCATCAATCACTTCTGAGCAAGTGGCTGGGATCGTTGGCCGGAAATAGCACCGGATTTTGCAGAGGAAACCGGCAAGGAGAAAGAGACCAAGGATGGCAAAAGAGAGTGGAGGCCGAAGGTGCGGAAGGATTTAGGGTTTTTTTTTTTTTTTTGTAATTACTTATTTATTTAATATTGTTTTGGAAATAGATTAAAATATATTTTAATTATATATATATATATATACTTTTTTTATTTTAGATTAGATTTATAGTTCTGTTGCAAAAAATTAGATTTGACACATGTGACTTTAATAAATACAATAAACATTTAACGGAATAGTAGTAATGGAAATAGATGAAAACTAACATGTAGTATTTAATTCGAAAAAAAAAATATAGTATTTAAGTGTATAAAAGATTGGGAAAAAAATAGGAATATTTTAAAAAGGGTAAAATATTACAACAATACTGTGGGCCGGCCCAATCAACATTTGTACAGCTTAAATTGAAAATATTACAAAAATACTACTTGACATTACCTTCAGCCGCACGTCACAAACGGAGAGGATGAATGAATCTCCATCGATGCAGTCGGCTACGCAACCAGAATGAAACCATATCGAACGTAAAACAACCATAAATTCCGTCGAATTTCAATAGGAAACGAACAAATTCAAGGATCTAAACAGAAATTTAAAAAAAAAAAAAGACCAGGAAAAACGTGGAGAAACTGAAATTCAACATTTGATTTCGGTTTTTATAGTGCAATATCACTCAAACGAGCGTCGAAAATTCAGATTCAAGCAATGTAAATCTGTATTGAACAGATCTGGAGCTCCCCCTCAAATCCAAAAAAAAAGGTATGAACTGAATTTTTTTTTCAACAATGATACACGTCATTTGCAGTTGCATTCTGGTTGATTCACTGGTGTACAACATGAAATTCAGATGGTAAAAACAATAAACAAGAACTGATTCTGATTAAGGAACCACGTGATACTAATAAGGTATTTTTATTTTTTTGCGTTGGCTTACAGTTGCATTATTGTTTTAAAATGGTTTAGAAATCATGAAGAAGTGTCAAATGACAAGTACCAAGAGCTAGCATATATACAAGGTAAGATTTATGTTAATGGTAGCAAATTAGTTTTATAATAGTTGAAAATCGATCTGATTCGAATAAACATGATGAAAAATGACAATGAGTAAGAACTATGTAATTTTGGGGATAGAATTGTGGTTTTTAAGTTGGTTTACAGTTGCATAATCACTTAATAATAGTTTCATTACGTTTTTTTGCAGGAATTTATTTTGGAAAAGATAGAGGACAGAACAGTTTGAGAAATGGTTAGTTTCCCAAAATTTAAATGAAGTTTCTTAATAGTTTTATTCTCGTTTCTTTGTAGTTTATTAACAACAAAAAAATGGCAAAATCAGGAATCAGGACAGGAAATACAATGCTTGAACAAAGGGACAGAGATAGAAGTAAGTTTATACTCTATTTCATAACAGAATCAAACCAGTTTTAAAATTCGTTGCCTCGGACTAATAACCATTGCAAAAACACAGGAAAGGAAAGACATTCCATTCCTAGTCTTCTACAATGGACAATTCGATGATCGAATGAATTATGAAAATTATGAAGCCAGTGGACATTACATTTCAGCCAATTGTAACTATGAAGATTTGCAACAGAAACTCAAAGATAACCTGGAGTGCAACAAGGAAAACACTGTTTTGCAACTGAAATATCAAGTGAAGGAAGGATACCAACCATTGAGGATAAAGGATGATCAAAGCCTGCATTTCTACATACAACTCAAACTGAAAGACCCCGACTTCACAACATACCCAATGTGTGTGAATGTCATCAACAACCCAACAACAACCATCGATGCATCATTCTTGGGAAATGACAATTCATTAATTACACATACAAGCGCCTTCCAACCAATCGAATACAATGCAGCAACAACAGAAGACTCAACAAATCAACAACATATAATTGAAGCTACAGTACCAGAATTTGGGGGAGAAAGTTTTGACTTCATGGACTATGCAAAACTTGTGGCAGAGGAGATGGTTGAGCAACTGGAAAACAAGAGAAAAAGGAACCGTAAATCACAGATTATGACGAACTACTAATCACAGATCCGCAACATCCTGAAATAGAAGAAGCACAAATATACAAAGACAAAGAAACACTGCAGAGTGTGCTTGGTTTCTACGCAATTAGGAACAACTTCCAATTCAGAGTTAAAAAATCATGTGCAAGAACATACAAGATTTGTTGTTTGGATCCAAAATGCAAGTGGGCACTAACAGCATCCAGAAACGGGCCAACAAAGTCATTCATCATTCGAAAGTACGACAGAAAGGTGATACACACTTGTGATCTAAACATCAGATTTGCCGACAAGAGACAAGCTACAACGAAATTGATTGGAAACTACATCAAGCAACGGTTCACCAACATAAAAACAACTCAAATGCCACAAGACATCAGAGGAGAAATGAAACACAAATATGGGGTGAGAATGAACTACATGAAAGCATGGAGAAGCAAAGAGCACGTGCAAGAAGAATTACGAGGAAAAGCCAACGAATCATACGGAGTTCTTTGCCGGTTTTTTGCACATGTTGCAAAAAACTAATCCGGAACAATAGTGCACATGGAAACGAGAGGATGACAACGGCTTCAAGTACTTGTTTGTCGCCTTTGGATGCATCAATAAAAGGATGGAAGAAATGCAAACCTATAATAGTTGTTGACGGAACTTTCCTTAAATCAACATATGGAGGTACATTGCTCTCTGCTTGTACACAGGATGCAAATGGACACATTTTTCCACTAGCTTTTTCTGTTGTGGATTCAGAAAACAACAACTCATGGCAATAGTTTTTCACAAAAGTGAGAGAAACATATGGGATTAGAGAGGAACAGTGCTTGATCTCAGATAGACATGAGAGCATAATTAAGGCAGCTTGTCAAGTATTTCCAGGAATCACACATTGCTATTGTGTATACCACCTGTTAAGCAACCTAAAAGCAACCTTCAAGAAGAATGCAAGCAAGCTGGATAAACCATTCTTCGCTGCAGCCAGAGCATACTCAGAGAGGAAATTTCAATACCATATGAGCGAGTTGGACAGCTTGGACATCCGTGTAAGACCATATTTACAACAAGTTGGATACCACAAATGGTCAAGATACCACTGCAAAAACAACAGGTATTCAACTATGACTTCAAACATTGCTGAATCTCTAAATGCAGCAAACTTGGCAGCTAGAGAGCTACCAATCACAACACTGATGGAGTCATTGAGAGCATTGATACAACAATGGACATACACAAACAGGAAAAAAGCACAAAAAACAACAACATTTTTAACACCTACAGCAGAGAAGAAATTAGTCGACAACTTTGTGGACTCATTGACAAAAAATGTAATGAAATGTTTAATATTTTAGTTGCATTATAGTTTCTTAATAGTTTGTTTGTCGTTGTTATACATATTAACAGTTTTACACTTAATCCGCAGGTAAAACCAATAAACGAGACCATGTTCGAAGTCGTTGAACTAACCAGATCATGGGTCATCAACCTCAAGGAGAAAACATGCAGTTGCAACAGATTCCAACTTGATGAGTTACCGTGTGCTCATGCGCTTCTTTGTTATAAAAGAGATGAACTTGAATGTTTACAACTACTGTTCAGGTTATTACACCACGCGAACATGGCTTGAAACATACAGCGGCTCAACATATCCGGTACACAATCACACAACTTGGGATGTGCCACAAAACATAAAAGATATCATTGTTCTGCCACCAAACCAAAAAATAAGATCTGGAAGACCAAGGAAACGAAGGTTTTTATCTGAATGGGATACAAAAAAACATAACAGGTGCAGCAAATGTGGACAACACGGACACAATCGAAAGACATGAAACAATCAAGCACTAAAATAGATACATATGAAATATTTGAATTGTTTAATTTTGTATGCAAATTCAAACAGGTTGATCTGTGATGTTCTAAATACATGGGATTTCATTTTTATGAAATTTGAAACAGTTTTTTAATAGTTTCAAAATCGTTTTGTTACAGTTGTGACCCTTTGTAAATATTAAGTACCGGAATGACTTCTTCTTTACAGTTTTAAAGGCAGTCAGTCAAGAATTGATAAAACATAACTAAAATAAAGGGAAAAGGATTAATGGAATACGAAGAATAAAAATACATTCATAGCACAATTTAGATAAAATAAAAACATTGTTTGTATTCAGCTGGTTAATAGTTTCTCCATAGTTGTGCGACCGTATATAAGAACTTGAACAATTAAAAAAACAAACAACTTTGGGAAATACAAACCTATACAATAAACATATTATAAGGAGTAAATGTCAAATATCCTAAAAGTTTTAAACCAGGTACATAGTATAAAATCAAATATAATACATACATTCAACCAATAACACTAAATATTGTCTGGTAATAGATTCAACAAATAACAGAAAAGAGTCACCAAATTAAAAGATCCTATTTTTTCAATTTAGATGCCTTAGAAGACTTGCTTTGCTTCTCATCCTCGCTATCAATGCTTTCATCAATTTTCCTTTGGCCGTACGAGAAGAAAAGTGAAGCAAGTCGGGTACGATAAACTTCGATGTCAAAGTCCGCAGGGACATCCTTTCCGTGGATAAAGAATTCAGCAAAGGCAGCAACATATGCTCCGCAATCACTATAAAAACAGAAGAAAAAGTAAACAGTTTAGAAACTAAAAAACAACATAAAAGAAACTTAAAAGAAACACTCACTTTTTCTGCTGAGACGGAAGACCACTAAGCTCCACGATTCTGAAGGGAGCTGTAGGGTCAGAACCTGAGGCAGGAGCTTGTGCCCTATTCTTCCAGAAACAAAGTAAATCGAATAACAAAGGCAGCAACACAGAATAAGCCTTCATGGCATTCCTAACTGCAGCATTCATCTTCGCGGTCCTCAAAGAATTGTACAGAAACAACATCCCTTCGTTCAAGTCAAGACGCCCAAACACCCAATGATTTTCCCTTCTTAAATTGATGATGAATAACACATGATCGGCTTCATACCAAGGCTTGGAACAGGGAATGCGCATACCTCGGATGTAATGCGCTATTGGGTGGGCAGCGTGAATGTATGACATCTTAGTCTTCATTGACTTGGCCTTGTTATATTTGTGGTACAAAGCTTGGATGGAATCATCAAAGAGACAATCAGTAGTTGCGAAATTCAACGTCACAGCGGAAGAATATTTACCTTTTTTCCGAAGGTAATAGAATATGGTGTTCATATGCTGAGAAAAAAAAACAACACAGAAACACAAATGAAAAGGTTGAACAACTGTAAAAAAACTGTAATACAGTATCAAAAATTAAAAACATTTATAAAGCAACTGAAAACAAACTATCATAACTACAATATAAATTGGAAACTTTACCGAGTCGTTCATAAACATGTCGCATGTAGCCAAATGATAAAACCAAGTTTTATCCTCAACATAATCAACACCTAGCCTAAAACCTGGGGTAAATTTCTTTGCGCCATCTTCATAACAATTATAATGCCTACAACAACAAAAAAATAGCAAAAAAATAGCATTAAAACAGGAATAAAACTGAAAAATAAAACATAATACAAAAACAAATTTAATAAAAACAGTCACCTAGGATGTTTAAGCAATCCTTCACCAATCCAAGCGTCAAATTTTGCCTCAATCTCGGTAGATACGGGATCAGCAAACGCATCATTAAGAGCATAAAGGCCCTTCACATAAGTCACCATTTTGAAATCCCTATCATCCTCGAGTGATTGAGAACACGAGGACATAAGCTCCATTGGAGTGCTCCGGACATCGACGGACCCGAAATCAACAAATGGAGATTTCAAGGCCGGAGCACGCTTCCTCTTATCCAACAGAGGTGTATCAGAGACAGTGTCCTCAGTTTCTTCATCAGTATGAAGGGCATCTGACTTTTGACCAACAACATCTGGATTGGGTGCGGGGACCTTAAAAAGAAAGAATGCATTCAAACAGTTGCATAACAGACTAGAAACTATTGAGCAACCAAAAAGAAACCTAGTTTTCTTGAAAACAATTAAAAATAAACTTACATGGATTTTACCAACAGCCTCCAAGCCAGCCAACACAACTTGATCATCATCTATTTCAAGCTGGCTTAACCCATCAAAGAAATCGTCCCCCTTCAATCGAGACTCATCGCCCTTTGTCTTCTCAACATCTTTAACATTTTTATCACTCCCTCCAACAGCCTCAGATGGATTCACATCAGCAGCGGGAACAACAGTAACAACCTTGTCAGCATCATCAGCATCCCCACCAACTTTAACCAACTCACCACCATCGTCGGAGTCGGAATCAATATTTTCTGGATCAGGCAATTGCTTCTCATCATCATCAGCATCATCATCATTAGAATCTTGAGTTATTAATTCATCCGATGACTTTCCCTGTATCAACCAACATAAATGAAACTTAAATGAAACAGTAAAGAAACTTTTAAAAAAAATATGAAAAAACCTAAACAATAAAATATGAATAAATACCTCATCAGAAGGACGACGATGAATGGCATTAACCTTCTCCTGGATATCCTTAATTACAGTCATTACGAACTTGAAATTAAAATCAACAAAACACCTCAATGAAATGAAGTCCTCGGCCAATGATGCTTGATTCGAAATGACCATCTCCAACTTAGATTTCATCCAATCAATATCTGCTGAATCAGACTTCTTTGAAGATGACCCACCCTCAAAGGATTGCTTCGCTACACCACGGTCATCAATAGATTCATCGAGAAATAAACCGTCAAGTTGAAGCTGTTGCCTCTCTTCATCAGTAGGACGCATGTTTTTTATCTTCAACTGAACAACATAATCAAACATAATATGAAAAAAAATTAAAACAATTGGAAAAACTAAAAATTAACAACATAAATAAAACTGAAAAGAAACAGTAAAGAAACTGTAAATTACCTTGTCCAAAGGTAAATCAAAAATCTTGCCCTTCAAGTCTCGAAGAGTTGGATTTTTGGTGACGATGGTGTTGCTCCAGTTCATAATCCTTGGAATAGAAGATGAAACTCTCTTACAGAAAGAGTTCACCATTGCAGGACATCATTCATAAAACCAAACCGTGAAAACCCAAGGACATCCCAATGCCCTATACCAGCCATCATATTGGCCCCCCTTCTCTGCCTTCCTATTTTTCATAATAATCCCATGCTGGATCCTACCTTTGAATGAGTCAATTGTCAATTCAAATGATTCCCTACCCCAACAATACTCGTCCCACCGACCGCTATCCACTACATCTAGATCAAACCTAAACACTTCTTTGTCAGGAGTATTGCTAAGAAGAAAACACTGAATGAAATACAAAACAACCATTTTCAAACCAAGAGACTCATCCAAACCCCACCGACTACCCAAAAAAGCATCCTCGATGGCTTTGTGGTCAATAGTTTTTACACCACGGAAACATGTTTCTACCAATTGATTTGTTTCCTGTGAAAACAACAACTTGTTGCAATCACCGAAACAATCTAATCCAGAAATCAAGTAAAATTCTTCGGCACTAAACCGTATGCAACGGCCAGCAACCTTAGCCCAAAACTCTTTAGGATTGGGCTGGAAAACTTCCCTTTAGTAATAAACTATGTACGACTTGCGGATGAAAAACAAACTCAGGCATATCCAGAAAATGCCCAAACTGAGTTTGACGAAACAAAGAAAGCAAATTAACAGATAAAGTGTTCTTAATATTATCTATCACGGAATAAACACTGGTGCATACACACTTAGATCTATAAAAATCAGAAGGACTAAATTTGTAGTCCCAAACCTGCAACATAACGAAAATGGCCACAATAAATTATAAATTGTGAATAAAACAGTATAAAAACTGTAATACAACTATAAACAAACTACAAACAAACTACCAATAACATACAACTACACAGAAAAAAACAGTAAAGACCTGAAATCGTTTTGAAACGTAAAAAAAAAAGTAAACAACTAACCCTAAAGGAAATCGAAAAACACATCAAACATAACAACACAATAAATTTTTAACAGTGAAAATACAGTATGAAAAGAACAATAAAACTATATACAAACAACAAAAAAACTACAAAACAGATACAACTATAGAAAAATATAGAGCAAAGATTTGAAAATCGTTTTGAAACCTAAAATATAACAGCAAACAACTAAACCTAATGAAAATCGAAAACACATCAAACATACCATTATCAAACTATTAAAAAACTTATAAGAAACTACAAACGACTGATTGAAAACACTAAAAACGAAAACAAAACACAGAACCTGTAAGCACAAAAAAACACTGAAAATAAAGAAAACAAAACCAAATTAAAGAACAACACCCAAAGAAGAACCAAATGAAATGTTCAAAACCAACAATAAATAACTAAAAAATTTAAAAACATGAAACGAAATGTGCAAATGAAACCCTAAAATTACACAAAGCAGAATGAACAAAAAAACGCCAAAATCTGGGTAAAGTGTAAATGAAGGAAAAGGGGGAAACGATAATGAAACTAAAAACCAACCTGAGTTCGATCTTCAGCAGATGCAAGAGTTTTTTTCCCAGAAATTTCTGGAACCGTGTGCTCCTCCAAGTTTAGCTTCGTTTTCTTCGAAGAATGGGGTCTCCCACGCTTGGGCATTGGAGCTTCAAAATCAGAATCATAATCTTCAATGATCGGGCGTTTACCCTTGGATTTGTTGGCCAAAGATTTCTTGCCCATTTTTTATTTTTGTTTGAGAACTGGAGAAGGGGATGATGATGAACGAGTGATTGCCATCTTATAAATAAAATTGAAAAAAATTGAAACAGAGAGGGAAAAACAGTTGATAAATCGTGGGCTTAGAGGGAGTTGAAATTTCATGGATGAACAAAAAAGAAGAGGGAAAAACGTGATCAATAATGGGTGGTTAATCTTATGAAGGGAGGTTACTTGAATTCAAATGAAGTTAGAAACAGAAATGAAAAATTGAAAATGAAATGAAAAGAAAATGAAAAAAGAGAGGGAAGAGAATAGGATTTGATTGATGATGGATGGGGAAAGCACACGTGTATGTGCATGAAATAATGACTAACTGATATTTGTGTAATAAAACTAATATTGTAAGTAAAAAAGTTGATATAGGCGTGTAGGAGTATTATTGTAATAAATTGTGCAAAAAGGATTTTTCATGTAAAAATTTCTAAAAGATTTATGTTGCAAATTTCCCTACAAGAGACATGTGATTTGTTGACAAAAAAATATGAAATATCTAATAAATATAAAATATAAAAAATAATAGGGTAAATAGTGGAATAAATTCAATGTTTATTTTTAGCGGCATAAGTATCCAATATTTTTAAAACTGTAATTTTCTTCTAGTTTTGTCAGTACAGACTCTGTTTTAAATTTATTAAAAAAACATTTAGAAGTAATTGATACAATATATTTTTATTTAGACTCGATGAGCAAAAAATTAAGCCTTATATGTGTCATGTTTAAGACAATATCAAAGTTTGTACTGACAAAATTAAAGAAAAATAAACATTAGGTTTATGTCGCTTACAAACATAAAACTTTTGGTACTTATCTTACTATTTACCTAAGATAATATTATTTATTTTATCAAAATTGAGGCCTTCTTTTCCTAGCAGTGTATTTTGTGTCAGCAGGTACAACATTCCCTCTTCTTCTCATCTGTTCCTTCTTCTTCAGTATCCATTCCTTGCCCTTCCCTTTTTCCATAGTTCTTTGCTTTTTTCTCTGCCTGTTCGTGTTAGAAAGACATACCTGCAGCCGAAAAAACTATGGGAAGAGTTTGTGATTGATCTTACCAAAAGGCCATGCCATGGGATCTCAAGTGAACTCTGTCAATTTCCTTTCGTTTTATGTTAGGGCTTAAAGGTTGTATTTTTATTTCTTAATAGCAATGTGTGTATCTTTTTGTTGGTGTGTGTTTAAATTTCTTACTCTTGGTTTTTCAATTTTGTGCTCTCTTTTTCTTGTATTTTTCTCTATTGTTGTTGTTGAGTGGTAGTATTTATTTATTTATTTTTTTTTTGAATAATTAGTGGTAGTATGTTAGTTTCTTACTTCTATAGAAATGGTTATTCAAGGTAAAAGTCTTATCAAATTTATTCAATATTCATTGGTAGTATGTCAGTGTCTTTCTTCTATACAAATAGTTAATCAAGCTAAAAATCTATCAAATTTATTCATTGGCTCTGTCCAATAAGCGTGTTTGGCATAAATATTGTTGTAAAGACGATTTGATGCTCTTGTTTGGTGTGTTATGCTTTTCTTTTACAATTCCAGACTTAAGCCATTTTAGTATATCTGCTTGTGTTTCTGTATTATATTGTTAAATGATATAATGTCGGTTATTTTCATGATGATTTAACCTTATGACTTAATGTTTTCAATTTTGGGACTAATTTGAAGGAGAAAGTGCAGAGTGGGATTGTATGGAGCCATTGTTGGAATGTACTGTGTTTTTTTGGCATTGGTATTGAGCATTCTTAGGCTGATTTTGTGTCGTATTTTGTAGCTTATCTTATTTTTTCTCTAGCTAGTTTTTGCTGCTTGTTTTGTGTCATATAATGTGGTCTGTCTTGTGCTTTTTGAGACATGTTTTGTGCCATAATATGATATGATCTTTAATTTTATATGCGGAAGTTTTGTGTACAAAAGAATTACAAAGGTTTTAATTGTATGCGGTCTAAATTATCATGGACAGCTTTGTCGCATTTGGGTCACAACAATTACACTATGCCCATGATCTGACCAAGCATACTCTTAGGCTAGAGAGTGAGTTGGGTTTGAACAGCTCCATGCTCTGATTACTGATATCTTTGTGATGCTTTTCTTAATGTGATTCATATTGCTTTGTGGAAAAAAAAAATCTAGTGAGCTTAGACCTTTGTTTAGACCATTCTGCATGTTTAGACCTTTGCTTAAGGGTTTTCGACTGATCTTGTGTTCTAGTTCTGGTTTTCTTTTACAGTTTCTCTGGGTTTTGATGGGAAAAATTTCAGAAACGGCATTACATTGTTTGAGCTGAATGGGTCGTACTTCAGCAAAGAGAAAGGCAGGGAAGGGAAAGAGCGTCCATTATGGGAGTGCAACTAGTCAGGAATGTAGTCATGAAAACACTGATGTTAGGCTGCAGAGGCGACTAAAGAGAAGATGCACCGATCACCAAAGTTTCAACCCAAACTCTCACAGCAGTGCAACGAGTGTCCAGTTAGGGAGCTTAGGATCTGGTTATAATGACTCTGACTTGAGGTCAGAGAGACGATTGAGGAGAGAAAGAATGAGTAACCAATGTTACAACCCCAAATCTCGCAGCAAGGCTTCAAAGGCAATAAAAAAGAACATAGCTGGAGAAAAATCAGGGGTTTTGAAACCTGCGAGCTTTTCAAACATTAGACTAAAGGATGGTGATTATGATCATATTGATAATGATAATGATGTTGCTGCTCCTTCTGATGAAGAGGACGTGTATGATCCAGTGCATATCAAGTTCTTGGAAAGTTTGAGGCGAAATGGAAACTCATATTCAGCTGAGTTTGTTGATGAGAATGGTGTGACTAAGCTAATCGACTATGACGTAGAAGAGGACTTACGTCCTAGTATAAGATTTGGCTTTGAAAATCAACTTCCGGCTTTTGCTGAAGATGTTGATGAAGATGATTCAAAACATGTTGATGAAGATGATCTAGAAGATGTTGACGTTGAAGATTTAGAAGATGTTGATGAAGAATACTTCTTAACTTTTCTTAATAACAGAAATGAGTATTCTTATAAAACACCTGTTTCAAGGGACAAAGAAGATGATGCAGATCATTGCAGATTCATTAAGTTGAAACCTAGTCAACCAAGTGGGCATTCTAATTTGAAACACGGTAGAACAATTGGTAATCCTAATTTGAAACGTGGGTTAGCTGCTGATTGCGAACAGGAAGATGGTGAAATTGAGTATCTCACATATCTGGATACTATTGAAGATTATGAGAATACATTGCCAAAGAAATCTGACAAAGTTGAGGAGATTGAACTTGAGGACGAATACGATCAAGAAGATGAAGGTGATGGTATATGCGAAGACTATCACGCTTTTCTGGATTGCCTGGAAAAAGAAGGTGAAGAAATCATGTTTGATGATGATGATGATGATGATGTGCAAATACTTACAATGAATGAGAACCCTCGTGACGTAGTATGTTCTCGTACCTCAACTTGATCTCATTAGTTTTCATTTAATTTATTCTTTCATACAATTGTGCTTAATGTGATTAGTTTTTATGCATAAATATCTGTGTAGATGGCCTCTGATTTTTTTATTAATCTAAAAAATATTTTACAAATGATTAGATAGATATAGACAACCCTACTTTGGCTAAAGATGGAGACAGAAGTCAATCCCAATCCCGGTTTAGGAAGGAGCTCTTGGAAATATTGAGAAGTCCTTATGACCCACAACAGCATATAGAGCTTTGGGCCGAAGTATCTCATCGCAAACGCAAAGTTAAAGACATAATGTTGTGGGGCGGAACAAAATCATCTAATTTGGAAGACAGCTTGGGAGAATCATTGCTTGATCGATACAAAGGTCAGTTGATCCATTGTTAGAATTTCCGCATTTGCTTCGTCTAAATTCTTATGTTTGCTCATGCTTAAGGTTTTATACAATATGTCATAAGTGTTGCTTTCTTGTGCATTTCTTTAATGTTGCAAAGCTCCTGCCTGGTCAAATACTCACCACTTTTCTTTCCAAAAAAGAAAAGAAATTTATGAATTAATTTTATATTTATGCAGATTTTGCAGAGCAGATGGAGCTAGCCAAGTATGATGATCTTAAAACACTAAATCTACTAAGGGGATTCTTTTACTGGTTGAAGGCAAGTTTTCCATTTACTTTATTAATTTTATGAAAGGTTGTGTTCCTTATTTATACATACTTGGTACCCTGAGTCCAAATTTGGTAAACAGATTTTATTAATATGACTAATCTGCCTTAATTTATATGTAATTTAGTTATTAAACTTTAATTTGACACTCACATAAATAGTAAAGTTCACTCATATTTATAAATTTTTGATTAAATTTGGGTACAAAGTACTAAGTTTGTATTTGTGATCAAACTTAAAAATATAGGGTATTAAGTCAGTATTTTGATAAAACCCAGAGTACTAAATGAGCATTTGCTTGATCTTAGACACTATACCAGTCATTTGCCCCAATGAATGCTAAGTCAAAACAATTTGCAAAATTTTTGTTTCATGATAAAAGTCATCATTTCGTTTTGATAAATAAAGTTCCAATATAAATAATTGCGATTCGTGATTAATGTAATTCAATATCATTCAATTTTCTCACGGGTATCGTGTTCGTGTAAATGCTTTCAGAATTTGTCGCATGGAGTGTTACCCCCTTGGAAAGATCCATCATTATTGGAAGTGATACCACGAAACTGACCGGAAGATCTTCCAACACAGTTCTTACTCGGTTCAAGCTTTAATTAATGCAGTAGAAGTAGGCTGTGATTAACATATAGCTTTTTTTAGTGACAAAATTATGCTAGTTTCATATAATAGCATGGCTTAGAACAGATTGATCTAAATTTGGCTAGTTTCCTCTTGTCAATCTTTTTTGGGCAATATGAAAAAGAAAATTGTAAATTTGTAATTCTGTGGAGGTAAAATCCTATGTAGCTGGAATATATATATAATGTTTACACTGTTTCTGACAAGAAAATTTTGACTGCAAGAAACAGCATTAGATTCAAGCTCAGGTTTTGGATCCAAACCACTATATATCAGCTCCTGCTGCTCCAGCTTCATCTGCAAGTTCTCCTTCAGCAAAAACAGGCAACCCTTACAACCTGCAATTTGAAAATTTTAAGGTAATCAGTTGCAACCAAAGTGGCTAACAAATGTTACAACAAATGATTCTTCAAGATTTTTAAGTAATACCTTCCCACTACCATGAGACCCCTCAAATCAAACAAGCTATGTGTAGGTGTATAAAACCATATGATAAAAAAAAGAAAACATGATTATGAAGATTATTAAGTATTAACAACTCATTTATTTCAGGCCAAATTTGACAACCCTATAGAAAGATTATTGTAACGTGATAAATGCCCCAACTATGAGGCCAGTTCACAGCTAAAGAGCACAATAGTTTATACAATATATGGAAAAATGGAACTTGATTAGAAATTTGTCTTTTGCGATATAAGAGTCTCTTTGTATCAATACCCAATTTCACATAAAATTGCATTTGGGAAAGGAGTCATTAATTTTCTTTCTACAAATCGGTTTATTGTCATCTATTTTTCCTTACATTCATTTTGTTCGTTTACAATCTTATTAGATAAAGTTAACGAAAAACAACATCAACACTAATCACTTTGTTATGTTTATTAAAAATCACACTAAACGTAAACTTTAGGTTTACATTCTAATAACCCAAATCCCGTAATGACTTCCCTTGAACCTAAAAAAGACTTTCAGCAGAGATTTCTACTCTTACACTTGGAACATTTCAAATCCGTAAAAAAATCATAATCTTTTTTCTTAACAATATTGATTGTATAGCATCTATATAGATCACTAATCACTTGTTATGTTATTTCCGACTTTCAAAGACAAGTTTTGCAAGAACAAAAAAAATATAAAGAAAACAAACTAAAACCATATATTAAAAGAGTAAGAGCAATTATGGTCATAAACATAATTTAGTAATTCCACACTTTTCTTCACAATAAATAAGTGGTCCTAAGTTCGATTCTCCCCTCCCCAATATATATATATATAGAGAGAGAGAGAGAGTAAGGGCAATTTGATGTGTAATTGTGGGCATGAAAATTGCACCATGCAGTAAAGGTATTTTTTTTTTCCTTTTTACAATAAACACATACAGTTAAGTTAGTTACATATATTCCCTCAAATAAAAGAAGTTAGTTACATATATTCTTATACCAAAATGAATATACCGTATCAAAATAGCTTCTTCAAATGATTACATGAACGTTGTGTCTCCGCTTGGTCATCACACTGCTAGTGGGTAACACACAAATTTTGTTACCTTTTCCAACTACAGAAAAGCATCACTTGCAATATGAGCTGATAGATTTTCTCTGTACTTTTTATTTCATCGGATATAACTAGAATTTCCCATTAGTAAATCAAGCATGTCATCAGGAGTTACGAGTGTTGTTCCACCCAATATCAATTCTACGTCGGGTCTTCCACTATCAGATAATGCCTCTTGAGCTTCTCGTACCTTTGCACGCCACATTAAAATGAAGTCAGGTTTCGATTTCATATGAATGTAGCATTTTCGCAGTGAGTAAAGAAGAAAAGAAAACTCAAAATAGTTGAAGAAAATCAGACCTCAAGGCCGTTAATGCCTCCAACAATGAAAACCATAATGACATTTTGGTCCCCTAGATTTGGTTTTGCCTGAAAAGTGTTTAGCTACGATCTTTAGCAAGCAAGATAATATAATACATTAGATTTGGAAGCAAATTAATCTTACCTGCCCGAGGCCAAATCTTCCGAATCCACTCTTGAAAAGTCGCCCCACCGTAGAGGAATGGTACTCCAATGCAGGAACATCGGTTTTATTCATAACTTTCATTAAAAGTTTGTAAAGTAGGCCTTTACTTGCGTAAGGGTCTCCACTAAAATTACTTTCAGAAGCAAATGTTCCATCTCGCAAGGGTTTGTTTTTCCTCTTCAAACTGGATAACTGATGTAGGAATTTGAAAAGGTTCTCGACCCTGTCACGTAATTCCAACTTCAGCTGCATGTTACCATAAGAATCTTTCTTACCACTATCCTCATCATCGTTAGCATCTTCATCACCCCACTCACCCCATTGATCATCATCAAAATCATCTTTATCAGGTTGATTGGGAGATACTTCTTTGTTTTCCTCTGAGTTAATCCTGTTAACGTTGCTCTCAAGCTCTTCCACAAGTCCATCTAGAAATTTCAGTTTGGTTACCCCTGGGTTTTCAAGAATCGCATCAACTACAGAATCTTTCAATAATTGCTCCTCTTGCCATGAGAATGGGCCATCAGGTCCAGATGTGGGGAAATTCTCACCAGCCAGTATATATCCAGTCACCATAAGGAGTAATGCATCTTGAAATGAGAGTAAAGCTTTTGAGGCTTCAGTTTTTCCTTTCTTCTGGCCAAGCGATTTTACAAAAGCACTTTTATTAATGAGATCTTCAATTTGAGAAGCAAGATTCTGGCTTGTGTCTCCACCAGCACTTACACTCAATATTTTCTCAGCACTCATGAATGCATCCCACCTCGAAGAATTTGATTCATCAAGGGCAACCAGTGTAGCTGCCGCCAATTGAATAATTCCTTTGTTTCTCAATAAAGAAGATTGACTTTTAGCCAGTGCTTTAATCATAGCTTGCAACTCTTGTTTTGTCACAAAACCAGGACGAGATTTAACATTCACAGTTAGGTTTTCCCTGCGAATGGCTTCTTGAAGCCACTTCTTTACCAAAATGGATCCATCTTTTGTTCTTCTATCTAATATGGCTTCCAAGTATGGAGTTCCACGGAAGTTATCAGTGGAGACAAAGGACCCATTTAGATGCTCCAACTTAGAGTAAAGAGGTTCACTATTATGAATTTTGTTTCTGAGATTAATCAAATCTACAATTTGAGAATCCGAGTTGCTGGAGTCCCACCCACATAGAAAAGCTTCAACGCTTTCAGAGAGCTGGAAGTTATACGTTTGGTAGTCCTCATCATTTAAAATTTTAACAAGTGGTATATGAACATCAAGAGAAGCACGTTGCAGGCTAGAAGGGCCATTGTTCGGTTTGCTTTCTGAGCCTCTTATATGAGTGTAGTACTTGGTTTTCTCTCGTCTGGGCAAAGATGAAAACATACGATCAACAAGTGAATCTCCATGACAGCATGGAGTAAGAAGATCAAGTGTGCGGTCAATGAGTAAAAGGCCTGCTGATCGTCTGCGTCGACCAACATCATAGAGACTTGACATGTCTGTCAACATCTTTCCTACTGTATTTGAGAGATCGCCAAGAGAATATATTTCCATCTTTAAATCCATCTACAAATTAAGAAAAGATAATAGGAGGTCAAGATAGAGTACAGAGCTACAACCAAAGAAAGCCTAACAAATTACAATGTGGGAAGGGAATTTAAAGGTTAAGTCCTTGAGCTATAATTTAAAAGCACTTTACCAAACTGTTCTGATTTTCCACTACTGTTGTTAATTTAAATGCATTTTACTAATGTTTGTTCAACTTCTAGTGGCAACTTAATATTTATACCAAACTTAACAAGGCTAAATCTAGCTTATAAAGAAATAATTCTGTTAAAACAGTAAAAAAAAAATAGTAAGACAACTAAAATAAGAAAAGCAAAAACATGTATACATTATCACATCACATTGGAGTTATTACCTTTGCAGCAAGATGGTAAAGAAAATTTGCAGTAAGAGTTGCTCCAGGAGGAGTATCATCACCATCAAAACTTGATCCAGTACTTAAGGGAGGCAAACCTGGACTAAAGGCATCAGCATGTTCAACTGATAAGCATGCTTCGGCCATCGATCCCTCTGAAGGTAAAACAAAGACTCTTGGTGAAAGAGGACACAAAATCATTGGGAAGTGATGAACAGAAACAAGCAACTTTTGTCCTACATCTTCTGTGCCTTCTACTATATTATCTTTGTAAAAATCTCTTCCAGTGGGACTGGCATCAAGATGAGGGTTATCCCCTTCAATGAATGTGAGTTGCGACCATCCTTCTTCAGAGTTCAAATTCATATCCTCCTTTAAGTTGCTATATTCTTGTTGCTTGGTCTTTGTGACACATTTCTTGGCAAATTCTTCGTAATCTTGGACAAGCAAGGATTCATATTCACGAAATGCATCTGGTCCTAAAGGTGAATCAGGGTATGCTGAATGAGCTAACTGCATTAGCAAACATTTGGAAAAAGAAAAAAAGAACACTATAAGCAACATAAAGAACAGATCACACATGATAAGCCACACTGAACTGTTGGTCTTGCTGAATTAATGTAATCCTGATTATAAAGGGGTATTATAATTCCAGATTTGAATATGTAAGAATCAATCTAAACATTGGATGCATGCTTGACAATCATAAAAGTTAATAACCAACAGTACTTTCTTGCCCAATCATTTAAGGGGGAAAAGCACACTACAGTACTTTGGGAAATAGAGGAGTACATGTGCCGGGGAAGTCAGTCTTAATGAGTCTTAAAATTTGTGAACTAAAAAATAGCAGCTTTATTTCCCTATTTCACACCTAACTCGACTTTTTTTTCGGAAGTATTGTATGAATTCCTCCACTACTTTTGTTGAAGTCAAAATACAAAAATGATGGTTGAAATATGCGATCAAAAGATACTTTCGTGAATGGAAAACTATATAGAGCAAGGATGCACCTCGGAGATTGATGTGAATATAGTACAACAACAAACACCTTGATGTGTGCTTAGACAACGCAAAATGTATCGATGTGCATCACTTAGTAGACGAGATGTGATAACCACAACTTTTCTTGCAGGATCAGAACTGGAGTTCCAATCAACCACCTATAAAAGAAAAGATATAAGATAAAAATAAGCATAGGGTTCAGACATTAATGAAAAAGTTAAAGTTCATGATGTAATAGTAGTTATGCAACGTAGAGGAACAAGGAACCTTAAAATTAAATCAATATTACTCTGCTACTATATGACTTTGCATTAACAGGACTAAATTAAAGGCAAGTGAGTTCAAATTAGGAGTATTGATTTACAGTATTGATTTATAATGAAAGAATCGACAACCTAAATTCCTAATTGCACAGTGTTCAAAGTTTGAATATGCTTGTCAATAGTTAAAAAAAAAAAATCTAAAACGGAAAAACAGAAACTATGGTGTACTTAAGGAAAAGATTACTTACTTGGTCAGAAGAACACATGTTTTCCAGACTACACACAGCACGTGCTCCAAGGTCCAGTAACACTGGAAATGCTCCCATTAATTGAAAACTCTCTGTAGAGCCAGCATCTAAATAAACAATCGAACCATCTACGTGCTCTGCTATCTATATTTGAAAAAACAAAGGAGTATAAATAGCCTAGCATTTTTTTTTATATGAATTTATGTGAGACATAATCTCTATTGGTTCCCAGAAGTAGAGATGTTAACCAACGAAGCAGTTGTGCTCGAACTATTATGTGGTATTCAATTGTAAAGATAAAAAATAATGCAAAGAAAACAAAAGAGAATCACACTAGGACCATAAACCTTTAATGGGACGATAAAATTTGAATGAGAAATGCTTAGGAAACTCACTTTTGCAATCTCTTTTTTCGCACTTTACTGTGATAGTGCACAATATGTGAATGTTAACTAAATATATATTTTAAAAGTACATATAATTATTAGTAACGTCTACATGTCAAACACTGAAGTAGAAGAGTTTAAATGAGTGTAAGAAACTAGAAAGAGTGCACTTAGCATTTCTCATTAAAAAAAATGCAGAGGACACAGGATGTCACCTACTTTTATGGTTTTCAGTTTAATTTTACCCTAAATTGCATTTGAATTTGAAAATCCGACAATCATTGTTTGTATAGTAACTGTGTTAACTGTATTCAAAGGCTTCTACCAATAAACAACAATCTTATCCATTCACAAACATCATCATACATTGAAAAGCAGATGATAACGATGATGATGATGATGACAAAATTATCCTACTAAAAACAACGAAAATTTAATTCACTCCAAACATTCACATATAAATGAACTAAAAGTATATATATAAATACCTGACGAATGGAGTCGACGCAAGTTTTGGTGACATCAACTAAAGCCATTTTTGGAGCTAAGAATCTTCAATTGGAAATTGGAATGCCAAGATAAATTCTGTAAAAATAGATCAAGAATCTCCAAATGTATTGTTTACAAGCTCTACAAAGTGATAATTTCGGAACTTCAATTCAAAATTATCATTGAGATGAGAGAGAGAGTGTGTTTTGGATCTCTGCAACTTCTCCACAAAGAAATAGACACAATTTCAACAACAAAATGCTTTAGGGATGATGAGAAGATTACCTCGAATGGGATGTAAAGAACCAAATAGAATGAAGAAATGAAATGTTCAGTCGATCGTCAAATCGGAAAAAAGAGTTGTTTGTTGGATTTTCAGACAACTGAGTCCCGAATCTTTTCAGTGAGTGGGTTTGGGCTATCAAATTGGGCCTACTTGTGAAGTGGGCTGGAACCAACCATTTTCAAGTCTCACAGACAGAGGTGGCCAAGTAAGAAAGAGAGGCCCAAATCTAATCTACTACACTTAGACCATCTTAATAGGGGTAAGTTGAAAAATGCCTCTTTTATTAATCAATTAACTAAATTTGCCTCTAATTTTATATTTATTTGAAACATACCTCTTTTTATATGTATTGTACCCAAAATACCCTGACATAAGAGAGTCACATGGAGAGTATCTTGAAGTGACAAGGGCAAAATTGGTACAATGTTTAAAAAAAGAGGTAAAAATGATAGACTTTAAAAAAGAGGGTAAAAATGAAAGAGGACAATATGAAAAGGGTATAGAGTGTAATTTCCTCATCTTAATAGTTGAGTGAGCTACATTTGACACTAAAGTTTTGTGACATTTTATATCAATTTTTAGGGTAAATAGTGGCATAAGTACCAAAGTTTTAGGTTTGTAAGCAACATAAATTTAATGATTTTTTTTAGTGGCATAAGTACCCAATGTTTATAAAACTATAATTTTCTTTTAGTTTTATCAGTACAGACTTTGTTATTGTCTTAAACATGACACATATAAGACCAAAATTTTAGATTATTTGGTCTAGACGAAAAATATGTAGTATCAATTACTTTCAAATCTTTTTTTAATAAATTTAAAACGGAGCCTGTACTGACGAAAATAGAGAAAAATTACAATTTTACAAATATTGGGCAATTATGCCACTAAAAAAAATCATTGGGTTTATGCCGCTTACAAACTCAAAACTTTGTTACTTATGCCACTACTTAACCCAATTTTTATTAGTGTGCTCTATTGCATAATTATAGATTTTGACACAAAATATAATATATCATTTAATGTTCTTAATAATTGTGGTAAATAATCCACTCAAAACTAAACCAGTTTTTACCTCCACTATTATTTGAAAGTTAGTTACTTTCAGTTTTAACTCTTTCATCTTGTATCAGTTAGTTGTTAGTTATTGTGTTAGTTATTAACTAACTTCGGTTGAACTGTTAAGAGCTGGACATGTCAGCATCTAACAGGTTATATATAGGCTCAATTCATTTGATGAAAGGCAGCAGAAAAGAGGTAGAGAAGACAAGATACAGAGAGAGAGAGATCAGAGAGATTGTGCAGATGAAACTTAAGTCTAGTTTGGCTAAATTGCTCTGGTTTTGAGTGTTCAAGAGCCTAGAAAGACTAAGAGTGTTCATGATGATCTTGTACTGAAATTGGTGTTTGTAATTGCAAGTTTATAGTGGAGAAATCTCCTTGGGGGAGAGCTGGAGTAGGACTCAAGATTTGAGATCCGAACCAGGATAATTGCTTGTGTTTTCTCTCTGTTTTTCTTGTTCAAATTATATTGTTTATAATCTTGGTTTTGTCATTTAATTATTGTTGATTATCTAACCATTAGTCTGATATGAGTTTGTGTTGTATGATTACAACAATAATTTATTAAAAAATTAAAATAATAAACCCTTGACTCACCTCTCAGTCTCCGGGGATTTTAGTATTTTAGGGGCGACGAGATTAGTTTAGACCATCGGCAGCCAGAATTATTTCATTAGAGCTGGACAATGTCGTCGAAGAAAGAGAGAGGCTCAAGAGAGTGAGAAAGAAGAAAAATAATAATAATAAAAGATTATTTTTTTCTAATTTATGATTTTTAAAATTTTATTTATTATTATGGAGAATGAAAAAAAGGGAAAAATATTTTTTTATTTTAATAATTTTATAACATTAAATTTTGTTTATTTTTTAAATTAATTTTGAAATGATATTATTATGTGTATTAATATAATACACATAATATAAAGGCATAAGAATACATATATATATATATACTAGGTGATTGTTACGTGCCAAGGCACGTAGTGTTAGTTTTATTTAATATTTTAGTTTTTTATTTGAATTAATAATTAAAATAGTATAATTATTTGAACGATTTGTTTTATAAAAATAAAATATGTGTCAGTATATTTAGTAAGTAAAATATAGTTGTGTTATAATAATGTATGTTATTAATAGTGAAATGTACATTAATCTTCTAATTGAAAAAAGTTCTATTATCTCATTTCATATCTAATAATAGCTACACAACTATATATTTATAGACTTTCACATTTTGCAAATTACTAATAAGCACCAATAATATTTTCATATTCTAATATTTTTCAACCTTCTCCTCTTGGTGGTAAAATTAAAAATAAAACTAAAAATAAGCACAAACATATAAGGTAAATACTAATTACAACCCATTTTATATTTTTTTATTATTATTATTTTTTTAAGCCCAAGCCCAAAAATCTCTAAGCCAACACAATCAATCTTCTTTTATATTATCTTTTCTAAATTGTTTATTTAAAAGATTGTTTAATTTTTTGGGTTTAATTATTGGTTTATTTTTTAACGGGAGATCAAACCTAATCGTTAAATTTAACAGAATATTCTTTTATTTTTAAGTATATTCTGTTAAACCAAGAATGTTAAACCAAGAAATTCTGTTAAATAGGCACTTTTAATATATAAAGATATAGTTTATGTTGGTAATGAACAATTTAAATTTGCTAAAGTTATATATGAAAGGAAAATTAAAATGTCCTTGCTAAAAAGTGATATTTTATTGTTCTACATTAATTTTAAAGTGCCTTTAAAAGCAGTTGTGTAATTATTATTAGAATAATAATTACGCATATATGAGTAATTAAACTCTATTTTATGCCCCTACAAAAAAAAAAAAAAACACTCTATTTTATGCCAATCTCATAATCATTCAAAATTACACCCAATTTTAATTGGAAAATTTGAATTTCCATGCTTAAATAACCCATATATTATTCCCCTAAACTAAAACTATATATAATTAATTTTATACGACACTTTTTGTATTTTTCCCATAATACCCTCCCCACCTACATCTACCCACTCCAACCTTTTTCTCATCAATTCAACAAACATTTCACCCGAAAGCTTCCACAACCACCAAAAAATTTTTCTTCTCTTCACTCATCACTAAAAGCTACAACCTTCCACACTACAAGCTATCACACTAATCCACCACATTAGAAGCAAGAACACATACAAGCTCCATCAATGGGTAAGTAATTAATTTTTTTTTTTTTTTCTAAATCTTGTTTGTTGTTGTCATATTTAATTAAGAATGTTGTGTTTGATGATTGATCTGTGGATTGTTGCTGTTATTTTGTTATTTTTTCTGTTATAATTTTTGCTGCATGTGAAAACTGGGATTTTCTTTGTTTTTGCATTTTTTTCGTCGGGCCCGATGGGGCCGTCTTGGCCGATGGGTGGCCCGACGTGGGAGAAAATTTGTTGACAGGGGCGAAGACCCGATGGGTCCGATGGTCCACCACTGGGTCCGATAGTCGGACCCTCCTCGGGTCCGATGTGTTTTTCTTATTTTTTTTTTATTTTGTGGAACAAGGGTCCGATGGTCGGACCATCGGACCCATCGGCCCAAATATTTTTTTTTTAAAATTTTTTATTTTTTTTTAATTTTTTAATATAAGGTCCGATCCATCCTTGTGGGTCCGATGGTCGGACCATCGGACCCATCGGCCCAATTTATTATTATTTTTTTTTAATTTTTGAATAAAACAAGGTCCGATCCTTGTGGGGTCCGATGGTCGGACCAATCGGACCAATCGGGATTTTTTTTATTTTTGTAATCTATTATTATTTTTTATTTATTATTATTAATTTATTTTATATTGATTTATTATTTGTGTTATTAGTTATTATTTTATTAATCATTATTAGTTATTAATTATTATTTTAGTTAATGTTTTAAGAATTATTTTTTTTAGTTATTTTATTAACTATAAATTATGAATTATTATTAATTATTGTTTATTTTTTTAATCTATTATTATTTTTTATTTATTATTATTTATTATTATTAATTATTATTTTTTTAATATATTATGAATTATTATTAATTATTGTTTATTTTTGTAATTTATTATTATTTTTTATTTATTATTATTAATTTATTTTATATTGATTTATTATTTGTGTTATTAGTTATTTTTTTTATTAATCATTATTAGTTATTAATTATTATTTTAGTTAATAATTTAAGAATTATTTTTTTTTTAGTTATTTTATTAACTATAAATTATGAATTATTGTTAATTATTGTTTATTTTTTATGGTTTGAGTAATAATTATTAATTATATTTTATTATCAATTAATAATTATTTTTTAATTATTAAATTTTTTTTATTATGAATTATTAATTATTGTTTTATTATGAATTATGAATTATTATGAATTATTATTTTATTATCAATTAAGTATTCTTGTTTTGTTATTAATGATTAATTAAGATTTTTTTCGGTGAGATTTTTGTTGTAAATTATAGCGTGTTTTTTTAAATGTTTGTGATGATTCAGCGTTAATGCGTATGTTATGTATAATGGTGTTTGAGAGCTTGATGGTAGAGATTGGATTTATAAAGGGAGTGCGCTTTGACAATTGACATTGATCGAACCTAAGCTACTCGAGTTTGGTTGATGTTTTGTACGAAGCTGGATGTTGACAAAGCGGAGTATGACTTGAAATTGGAAGTAAATTACAAGTACAGGAAAGGCTATGAGTATCCTCCTGAAGTTATTCGAAATGATAAGCGTGCAAGGTACTTTTTATCTACACTTGCGAAGAAGCCAGATGAATTTATTCCTTTGTTTGTGACTTTGTTAAAGAAGAATGTTTGCGTCGATCCTAGTCCCACACCAAGTTTTGTTAAGGATAATCGTAGCGAGGTTGGGAGTTTTGTTGGTCCAGAAACAAATCCAGAGGTGTTGGTTGCAGATGTATTACCTGAATTAAACAATATGATGCGAGTGCCGATATTGTAGCACAAATGCCGTTCATCGATGGTTTTTTTAATGGTCCAGACCCTGAATGTTATGTTGAGGGCAATGATGGCGTAAGAGACGACCAAGGTGCAGAGGCCCCTGCTCCTGTACCTTTGAACTTGACTCCACTATCGTACCAAATACCACCGAGGCCACCGACACGGAAAAGAATGCCCTGTAGAGAAAATTGTCAAACACACGGTACTAGTAGTAGTCGTCCGGGCGAAACCGGTCATGCTAGAGGAACTGCGACGGTACGGAGTCCTAATAATGGTAGAGAGACCAATGATATTAGTGGTCCTAACGATGCTCGAGGTACAAATGTATTTGGATGGAGCGATCCATTTTCTTCTTCGACAAGTTACGGTAAATTCAAGGAGAAAATGTATACAAGAGAAGACATCGAGGATCATAGTCATTATATATCTACGGGTGGCACACCAGGCGGCGAGTTACATGTGGGAAAGTTTTTTAGAGACAAAGAGCATTTAAAGATGGTTGTTGGCCTGTATGCAATGAAGAAAGGGTTTGACTACTACGTTAGGAAGTCCGGTACTGATATTTGGTACGTCACATGTAAGGATACAAATTGTGGGTGGAGATTAAGAGCGAAGAAGAACGTACTTTCTAACATGTTTGAGGTGAGTACATTTCATAATGTACATACATGTTCCCTTGATCTTCGAGGAAAAGATAACCGTCAAGCATCACCTGTAATAGTTGCCCATCTAATTAAGGATAAGTTCACAACTGACGGCTCGGATCAGTTGCCCTCTGATATAAGAAAAAGTATGCACAAGGATTACGGGATCCAAATGAGTTACGAAAAGGCATGGAGGTGCAGAGAGAAGGCAATACACCTGACTCGAGGTACACCTGAAGATTCGTACTCTTTATTACCTAGTTACTTGCACATGCTACAGTTGCGGAATCCAGGTACCATCACGGATTTTGTGGTAGAAGATGGTCGCTTCAAGTATTGTTTCTTCTCTCTGGGTCCTTCTATTCGGGGTTTTAAGTTTTGTCGACCTGTTATATGCGTTGATGGGTCTTTCTTGAAGACTAGGTATGGTGGGCAAATGTTGTGTGCAGTGGCTTTGGATGCAGGGAGTCATATCTTTCCGATAGCTTTTGCTATAGTTGACGGTGAAGCACTCTCTCGGGTAATTGTTCCCAATCTGGCCGAGTACCCAATTGTGAAAAGTCTTGAGCAGCTTCCGATCAACCACTCTAAGTGGGTCCGCATTCACGAGTGTCGAAGTAGCCCTATCCTTCTTCTTCATTTCAGTGTACTCAGCGAACCACCTAGGCCGCCTTCTCTTCCTCCGGTTCTCCATGACTTCTGGAGCTGTCTCTAACACCTGCACCTCAGAATCCTGAGTATCCCCGATGCTGGTGATATTCGTCTTCTCAGGTGTACAGAACATGTCATCATCATCCGGTTGGTAATCATTTGGGAGAATGAAGTCATCTTCCGGTGTCCGAGCCTCCTCTTCCGGTTGTGGCTGTGGCTGTGGCTGTGGCTGTGAATCCGCTGCCGGCCTTCCAGGATCTTGCAGGAGCGTCATTATGGTCTTCAACTGATCCATAATCGCTGTTTGTCCTCTTAGCAGAGCGGCCTGCCCCCTCTCCACAGTCTCCAACCTTGCCAAAATGGCAGGGTATACCGGATCGCGAGCCTCAGGTGTCTAGGAATGGAAGCCGACGGGGAACGGGGAGGACCGTGACGCGCAAGTGGGTCAACACCGGACCCATCGGGCCGAAGGCGCGGATGGGTCAACACCGGACCCATCAGAAGGCCGGAGATGGGTCAACACCGGACCCATGCAGGCTGCGGGCGGTGCACGTGGAGGAGACGGTGGAGGTGGTGTAGAGTCTTTAAATATTCGGGCTGCCTCCGCTCGCTCTTCCAATGTGGAGGCAAGCTTTTCGGCCTGGCTTCGCAAAGCATCCTGTGTTGGTTGCCCATCCTCACCCAACACAAGTTCCTCCAAGTCAACAAATAACGGAAGTGACCCCGGTTATGTAACTCACAAACTCAATCTCGTTCGGCCGAGGACATAACACGGAGTACACTGTCAACTGAAAAATATAACAAATATATTAATATAATATATGCAAATTAACATGAATTCAAAATAAAGCGTAACAAACTTACATTTTTAGCAAATAATCTGGTGACTTCATCCTTTCCGAGTGTAGTTTTCGGCTTACTTTCCCAGTTGACCATTCTCGGAAAGCCATGCGACCTCCTCACCGCATACTCGTTGCCCAGCTGTAATATGGCCTCGTATGCCCAATCCGCAACGCGGCATAGCCGTAGGCTGAGTATTTTGCCTCCTTCTGAGTGACTCCCTTCTCAATCTTTTTCAACATCTTATTCTTCACATCCAAGTAATCCTTGTTACAACTTTCCATCAGCTTGGTGTAAGAAATCTTTCCCCAGGGATACTTGTAGAAGAATGGAAGGTTATCAACCATTCTTATCACAAAAGGAGGAACGGCAGTCTTCTCCTCCTTACCAGTGAGGACGCCCATAACAAACAAGGCCATCCCCAACTTGTAAACATCATCAGCTTCTGTGCAGCTCTCAAAAACTCTGCGCAGTTGGCCGAAGGTGATCGAAGCACTACCGTTGAAATATTCTTGAATCAACCGGTCAGAGCTTCCATTTTGTTTGATGTCTTCCTCAGTAGGGCCGGGCAATAAGTTTAACCCGGTGACCAAGCCGAACTCCACCCTCCCAAATCTACATCTCTTCCTTCCCACATAGAAATGGACCTCGTCGGCTTGTCGATTTTATTTTGTGAAGCATCAGCGATGAAAAAATGCTCCGAGAAAATTGTATGGGCGCTCTCTCGAAAAACTGCTTGAAAGGGGATTCCCTCACCCTGTCCAATAGGTTAAATTCTTCAAATTTATCCTTAATCTTCGAGTAGTAGTAACTACCCCCGCGCCATGTGACACGGCCAGTGTAATGGTCCGACACTGGAATTATAAGATGTGCACTTCCCTGAAAAAAAAAACCAACAACGATAATTAATAATTAATAATACAAAAATACAATTGGTAATATACTTACATAATTAATAACCAACAACGATAAATAATTAATAATAAAACATAACCAATAATGAATAAAACAATAAAAAATAAAACAATAATTCATAATTAATAATTAAACAATAATCAATAAAACAATAAAAATTAAAAAAAATAATCAATAATTTATACTAAAAAAATAATACATAAGTAATAAAATAATAAAAGATAAAACAATAATTAATAATTAATAAAACAATATGTAATTATTACGAAAACAATAAAAAATAAAACAATAATTAAAAATTAATAAAACAATAAAAATTAATACAATAATTAATCATTAATAATAAAACAATAATCAATAAATAATAAAATTAATAAGACAATAAAAATTAATACAAAAGTTAATAATTAATAATAAAACAATAATTAATAAATAATACAAATTTATAAGACAATAAAAATTAATACAAAAGTTAATAATTAATAATAAAACAATAATTAATAAATAATACAAATTCATAATTAATAATTAATAATTAGTAAAATATTAATAAATAATAACACAATACCAATTAAAACAATAATTAATAATTAATAATAAAATGTTAATTAATAATTAATAAAAATTAATAATTAATAACTAATAATTAGTAAAAAATAATAAATAAAAAATACAATAATTAATACTAAAACATTAATTAATAATTAATAAAAATACAATAATTAATAAAACAATAAAAAATAATACAAAAATTAATAATTAATAATAAAACAATAATTAATAAATAATACTAAAACAATAATTACTAATTAATACTAAAACAATAATTAATAAAACAATAAAAATTAAAACAATAATTAATAATTAATAATAAATTAAAAATTATTACTTACCAATAATTAATTAAAAAATACTTATTAAGTCATTAAAAATAAATTAATACCTAAAACAATCACTAAATAATATAATAATAAATTAATACCTAAAACAATTACTAAATCATTAATATTAAAAAAAAAAAAAAATTAATATCGGGTCCGATTGGTCCGATTGGCCCGATTGGGTACCCATCGGACCCATCGGTCCAATCTCCCTGCCCATACAGCATAACGATCCAGGCCCGACATCGGACCCATACACGGACACCCCAATCGGACCCGACCCACACCCCAATCGGACCATCGGACCCACACCCCAATCGGACCATCGGACCCACCCCAATCGGACCATCGGACCGATGTCACACCATCGGGCCGGTCTTCTTCCCCAGATCCGAAGCCCATTTTTCAGCCGGAATCCGAACCCCATCTTCACAGTCGGAATCCGAATCCCATTTTCACAAAAAAACCTAAATCTAACCAATAATATCTCACAAACAATCTCAAACATAAGTAATCTTTAAATCCTTTCTAAAAAAACAAAAAAAAAACATACCTTTGACATTGTCGATGTTGGCAGTTCGTCGAAGGGTGTCACGGGTCCGGCGAGCAGCGAAGAGAGAGGAAGAGAGAGGGTCCGACTGTGTGGGTTTGGTGTGGGAAGTGTGGGTTTGGTGTGGGAAGTGTGGGTTTGGTGTTGGAATGGGAAAGGGATCGGCTGGTGGGGAAGAGAGACGAAGAGAGAGGAAGAGAGCTGATTACAAATGAGAGGGGTAGTTTAGGAAAATTGATAAAATGGTCATATATTACCAATTTTAATAACTTTGCATTTAGGAGACAAATTTTTAGATTATTTAAGCATGGAAATTCAAATTTCCCTTTTAATTTCAGACCGAATGAGGCGCCCTTAATAAAAATTATTATTTAATTAATTAAGGCCTTCATTATATAAGAGCAGTCAAAGCCAAGTCTTGACATTGTCTTTCTTTCCAGTCACTTGTTCAAACTATCACTCCCTCAGACTTCGAGAGGCAAAGGCAATTTTATACACTGTTTTGTCTTTTCACTTTCTGCTGCAATTTCTCTTCTTTCTTTCTCAAACTCACTCAAAAACCCTTAAACCCCTCTTTCTCTCTCTCTCTGCTGCGGCTCCATCTCTACACGGCTATCAGGTATCTTATGTAACCCGTTAGTTTATTTATATTTGAAGATATTGTACAAATCTAATGACCTCTGCGGTTCTGCCTCTTTCTTCTGTTGTTGTTGTTGTTGTTGTTGTTTTTTATGTGAATATTCATTTTCTTATGGGAGAAAGATAAAAGCTTTACTGAATTTCCCATCTGAGAAGTGAAATTTTAAAAATTAAGAGCTTTTGGTACCAAATAATGATATGGGAGGTGTTTGTGATTGATCTTACCTAGAGGCTATCTCATTTTGGTATGCTTTTACAAGAAATTTCAACTGAACTCTGTTAATTTCCTTTGGTTTATTGTTAGGGCTACAAGGTTGTCTTTTTTATTTCTGAATAGCAATGTGTATTCAAGCTTCTTTGTGTTGTTGTGTGTTTAAGTTTCATTCTCAATTTTGTGCTCTCCTTTTTCTTGTAATTTCCTCTATTAGGCTGTAAATAAGATGTTGAGTGGTAGTATGTCAGTGTCTTTCTTCTATACAAATGGTTAATCAAGGTAAAAGTCTATCAAATTATTCATTGGCTTTGCCCAATAAGCGTGTTTGGCATGGTCATTGTTGTAAGACGGTTTGATGTTCTTGTTTGGTGTATTATGCTTTGTAAAAAAAAGAAAATCTAGTGAGCTTAGAGCTTTGTTTAGATCATTCTGCATGTTTAGACCTTTTCTTATGGGTTTTCAACTGATCTTGTGTTCCTGTTTTGGTTTTCTCTTACAGTTTCTCTTTGTTTTGATTGGAAAAATTTCAGAAACGGTTATTAGATTGTTTGAGCTGAATGGGTCATACTTCAGCGAAGAGAAAGGCAGGGAATGGAATGGCAGCAAAGAGAAAGGCAGGGAATGGAAAGGCAGCGAAGAGAAAGGCAGGGAATGGAAAGGCAGCCAAGGGAAGGAGTGTCCAAATTGGGAGTACAACTAGTCAGGAGTGTAGTCATGAAAACACTGATGTTAGGCTGCAGAGGCGACTAAAGAGAAGATGCACTGATCACCAAAGTTTCAACCAAAACTCTAACAGCAACGCAACAAGTGCCCGGTTAGGGAGCTTAGGATCTGGTGATAATGACTCTGACTTGAGGTCGGAGAGGCGTTTGAGGAGAGAAAGAATGAGTAACCAATGTTACAACCCAAAATCTCGCAGCAAAGCTTCAAAGGCAATCAAAAATAACATAGCTGGAGAAAAATCAGAGCTTTTGAAACCTCCTAGTTTTTCAAACATTAGAAGTAAGCATGGTGATTATGATCATATTGATAATGATAATGATGTTGCTGCTCCGTCTGATGAAGAGGACGTGTATGATCCTGTGCATATCAAGTTCTTGGAAAGTTTGAGGCGAAATGGAAACTCATATTCAGCTGAGTTTGTTGATGAGAATGGTGTGACTAAGCTGATCGACTATGACGTAGAAGAGGACATGCGTCCTAGTATGAGATTTGGCTCTGAAAATCAACTTATGGCTTTTGGTGAAGATGTTGATGAAGATCATTTAGAAGATGTTGATGAAGATCATTTAGAAGCTGTTGATGAAGATGATTCAAAAGATGTTGATGAAGAATACCTTTTAACTTCTTCAAATAATGAGGATTCTTATATAACACCTGTTTCAAGGGACAAAGAAGATAAAACAGATTATTGCATTAAGTGGAAACCTTGTGAACCAAGTGTACATTCTAATCTAGAACATGGTGGAACAAGTGGTAATTCTAATTTGAAACATGGTTTAGATGCTGATTCTGAACAGGAAGATGAAGAAATTGAGTATCTCAAATATCTGGATACTATTGATGATTATGAGAATACAATGCCAAAAAAATCTGACAAAGTTGAGGAGATTCAAGGGGGTGAATCCAACCAGGAAGATGAAGGTGATGGTATATGCGAAGACTATCATGCTTATTTGGATTTCCTGGAAAAAGAAGGTGAAGAAACTATGTTTGACGTCAATGGTAGTACAAAGAGACTTGAGGAGGATGAGGATGAGGATGATGATTTGCAAATACTTACAACAGATAAGAACCCTTGTGTTGTCGTACGTTCTCGTACCTCAACTTGATTTCATTAGTTTTCTTTTAATTATTCTTTTATACAGTTGTGCTTAATTTGATTAGTTTTTATGCATAAATATCTGTGTAGATGGCCTCTGATTTTTTTTATTCTAATGATATTTTACAAATTATTAGATAGATGTAGACAACTCTAGTTTAGCTAAAGATGGCATCAGAAGTCAATCCCAATCCCGGTTTAGGAAGGAGCTCTTGGATATATTGAAAAGTCCTTATGACCAACAACAACATACAGAGCTTAAGGAAGAAGTATCTTGTCACAGGCCCAAAAGTAAAAACATAAATTTGCGGGGCAAAACAAAATCATGTCCTTTGGAAGACAGCTTTGGAAAATCGTATCTTGAAATACATAAAGGTCCGTTGGAGTTGATCCATTGTTAGAATTTCCGCATTTGCTTCATCTAAATTCCTATGTTTGCTCATGCTTAAGGTTTCATACAATATGTCATAAGTTGCTTTCTTGTGACATTTCTTGTTGGCATATCTTGATCATCTTTTGTTAAAAAAAATTAGAGAAAAGAAAGCTCACGAACTAGTCTTATATGTTTGCAGATTTTGCAGAGCAGATGAAGCTAGCCAAAGATGATGATCTTAAAAGTCTAAATCTATTAAGAGGATTCTTTCACTGGTTGAAGGTGAGTTTTCCATTTCATGTCTTGTATTAGTCTTATGAAAGGCTATGTTCTTTATTTATTACGATTTGACTACGAAAAACCAACTATTGAAAGGATACTGGGCATGTCAGCATGATTTTATGCTGTTTAACTTGGTACCATTTACAGAATTCTCACATTGAAGATTGAAATTTCTGTGAGATCATAATGATTTATGCTTCAAATTAGAATAATTTTCTAAAGTGCAAATACTCGTGTTTTATTGAAATTGTGATACACTATGTTTTCAATGATGCTCTTTTGCACTCTGTATTGTGAAATTATACATATTTGGTACTCGATTCCTAAGACTAATTTGTCTTCACTGATATGTAATTTAGTAATTTAATTTGAATTTGACACTCACATAACTAACTGCAGTTTGTTCATAATTATAAGATATTATTGATCAAATTTTAGTACAAGGTGCCGAATCTGTATTGACTATACCAGTCAAACTGTTTGGAAAAGTTTGGCTTTCAAGATAAAAATCATTGTTTTGTTTTTCTTGAACAAAATGTTGAATACATGTTACTTATAATATCATACCCCTGTGATTCCTGATTAATGTAGTTCAATATTTTTCAATTTTCTGATTATTATTGTTGGTGTAAATGTTTTCAGAATGTGGCCGATGACATTGTAGCCCCTTGGAAAGATCCATCACTATTGAAAGTGTTACCAGGAAACTGACCGGAAGATCATCTTCCGACACAGTTCTTACTCGGTTCAAGCTTTTATGATACACTAGAAAGTAGGCTATGACTAACAAAAAGGTTTAGGCTCCCCTTTTTATTAGTGACAAAATTATGGAAGCATGGTTGGAAAGAGATTGATCTAGTTTTGACTGCATTTTCTCTTGTCAATCTTTTTTAGGCAGTATGAAAAGGAAAATTTGTAAATTTGTAATTTTGTGGGGGCCAAACATGTAATGTAACTATGTGAGAAAAGAAACATTTGAAATGGTGTATATAATGTTTACAATATGTTTCTGACTGACAAGAAAAACAGGTTAGAAATTCTGCTAGATTTGTTATGAAAATGCATTTTTATACTAACCTTATGAGATAAACTTATGTTTTTAATTAGGTAGTTACCTATATTACAGTAAAAAAAAAGAAACCAGTTACTAAATAATGTTAAAATAAGTAAAGATATGTAATTAATTAAATGATTATGCATGTATTTAATTTCTAAGTAATTGGTACTCATATTACAGTAATGAGTTCTAGTTTATATAAATGTGATTGATTTAGAGAAAGCTAATACTGTGTACTGTGTGTAAAATTTACATGTAATTTGTGAGTGCAAATATCATTAGCATTTTTTTTAAAAAAAAAATTTGCAAATGAAGAAAAAAAATAAGTATAAATTACATAATATCTTATGTAAATTAAAAATAATAAATATTTATGTAATTAAATTTGAATGTAATGGAAGGAAATTGCATAATCTAATATATTTATCTAACTATATAATTACAGAATATAATTTTATTTTTCGAAAAAAAAATATTTGTGTAAGAGGTTTCAATTTATTCTCCTGGTCATAAGAATTGTGGTAATGAAAAATGAGAGTGTAATTACTATTTTTCTTTATTTAAAATATCATTTGTAAAATATATTTTAGGTTAATTAGTAATTTTTCTCCCCGAACTTTGACATGTATTAAATCGTGCCCCCTAAACTTTTTTGGCCGTTAGAAATTCTTCCCGAACTATTGAGATTGTTAAATTTAAGGACTTTTGTCTAATTTCATTCAATTTTACTGTTTCAGTGATTGTTTATGTACTAAACCATGCTCTCCGGACTTTGATATCTATCAAATCACGCCCCTCAAACTTTGATATGTATTAAATCATGCCCCTTGAACTTTTATCCATGTTAGAATTTTTTTACTAAAATTAAACAAAAGTCCTTAAATTTAACAATCTCAATAGTTCAGGGGAATTTTTAACGGCCAAAAAAGGTCAGGGGGCACGATTTAATACATGTCAAAGTTCGGTGGAAAAATTACTAATTAGGCTATATTTTATTTTAATGCAATTACTAACTATTTTGTTAAATAAAAGTAGGATAGTTACACTAGTAATTACAAAATAGTAGTTCCAAGCTAGAGATGGAAATTGAGCGGTTAATGTACGGGGAATGCAATCCCCGCTCCCATCCCCGCTACCTATTTATACCCCCATCCCCGCCCCATCCCCATCTAATAACCAACGGATTCGGGGTAGGGGAATACCCATCGGTTATGGGGAACCCATCGGGTATCCATTAAGGTAAAATGAAAATAAAAATTAATTTAAAATAATTCAAAAAATAAGTTAAACTAATATTCTCACAAATATTTATTATGCATTCATAATTCATAGAAGATAAATGATAAATCTACCTAAAAAAAGCATAATCTAGTAGAAAATAAAAACTAAATATGTCTGAAAGTTTGAAAAAAAAAAACAAAAATAATCATAACCCAAGTATTGTTGGGTTTTATGCCCTAAATAAAACTCATTTCAATATAATCAGATTTACTTATTAATATAGATCAGAAATAACATTTAATGTTGCATGGTTCACATGATTTATTTCATGATTATGTGTACATAATGTATGAATTCATCTGAAATCCTTTTCACATACTTGATCATGTTTATTGTGTTGTCAACACTTTGGAAAGTAGACATGACTATGTGAATAAAGTTTCCTAGATTTATCAGACACAGGGTTTTACTGATATGATAATCTACAACAGAGTTTACTTGCATTTGGAGAAACGCTATGTTCTTTCCAGAGCATTGGTTAAAGTAAAGCTCAGGTTGGATGCATGGAGTATGCATCGGAAGGGACCGATATTAAACTTTGACTTAGATTTATTAAACTTACCGTAATATCTATTCAAGTCAATATCGCCTAGTTGATCCTAGATCAAATGATCTTAATCCTGTTATGATTAGGCTCAATCTCAAGAGGCTATTCGTGTTCTTTGATTTGTTAGTTAAGCCTACTTTTCGGTCAGGGTGATACGTACATTTTGGAAACACGGTAGTGCAATTGAGTGGGAGCGCTAACATAAACATGGAATCTATAGCTTCTATCTGGCGAATAGTAAGTAAAGGATGATCTCCTTCGAGCTTGACCAAACGAAAATAAATGGTGGAGTACTCATTTCACATAAGCTGAAATATCATTTATACGGGGCTAAGTGTTTTAAGGATAAAATACATAGTAGGGTGTAACGGTAATCTAATCCCTTTATAGTGTAGATCATTCATATAGAGGATCATTGATCAAATTAGGATTATAACAATGGATAACTAATGATGTGTCTATATGGTGGAACATATAGAGCATTCTATATACTGAGAGTGCAATTCTAAGTTCTATGCGTGGATTCAACGAAGATTTAATAAGTCAGTGAATTTAGGTCATAAATTCTTGATCTGCTTATTGGAAGCTCGGTTATATAGACCCATGGTCCCCCCACTAGTTGAGATAATATTGCTTGTAAGAATCATATAATTGGTTTTGATTAATCAATTATAATTCTCAAATTAGACTATGTCTATTTGTGAATTTTTCACTAAGTAAGGGCGAAATCGTAAAGAAAGAGTTTTAGGGGCATATTTGTTAATTATGATACTTTGTATGGTTCAATTAATAAATATCATAAATGACAATATTATTTAATAATTATTTATAGTTATTAAATAGTTAGAATTGACATTTAAATGGTTAAATTTGAAAATTGACGTTTTTGAGAAAATGAGATGCAGAAATGATAAAACAGCAAAATTACAAAAAGTGAGGCCCAAATCCATATTGCCTAGGGCCGGCCACTTTCATAGGTTTTTTCATCTGATATTTTTATTATTTTAATGCCAAATAATTCAAACCTAACCCTAGTGGAATGCTATAAATAGATAGTGAAGGCTTCAGGAAAATTACACTTTTTATTAAGAGAAAAACCTGAGCCTTCTCTTTCTATACCCTAGCCGCCACTTCTCTCTCTCTCTTTTTCCTTAAGATTTTAAAACACTTAGTGATTAGAGTAGTGCCCACACACAGCAAGTGATACCTCAATCATAGTGAGGAAGATCGTGAAGAAAGACATTCAACAAGAAGGAGTTTTAGCACTAAAGAAGGAGAGAAAGAGATCCAGGTTCAGATCTTGATAATACTCTGCGACAGAAAGGATACAAGAGTTAGAGATCTGAACGGAAGGAGTCATATTATTCCGCTGCACCCAATGTAAGGTTTCTAATACTTTATATGTGTTTATTTCATAATCGTTTTAGAAGTTCATATTTAGGGTGTTAATCAACATACTTGTGAGTAGATCTAAGATCCTGGTAAAATAATTTCCAACAACTGGCCTCGAAGCCATGGTAATTGATTTGCTTGCAAGAAATTTGGACTTAAAACGATTGTTTGATGTTTTGGATGGTATCATGTTGTTTTGAGTGTTGTTTGATGATTGATGGATGTTTGTGAATTTTCGTGAAAAATAATTGAATATCTGTTTCTGGAATTATTTTTATTGGATAGTATGGAAAAAATTAAGCAATTTACTTTTTTACAGAACTCAATTTCGATTTAATTTGAATTAGTTATGATTTTTTGAACTTTCGAAAAATATCGGAGTCGTGTAACTACACACAAGCGCGCGCACGAGGGTTGTCAGCGCGCGGGATAGGCTGCATGCAGCCTCCTGCGCCGGCGTCCCTCGCCCATGCACTCCCTAATGCGCGCGCGGGCAGTATGCTTGGCATTTGGTCCATACAGCTCGCAAATTTTTCGTTTTTCTTCGATTTTTCATGCTATTTCATGGATTTAACTTCCGATTTTTTTGTGTAGTTTTTTATTTAGACATTTATTATTCCTATTTCAATTCTAAATATCATAATTAAATTAATTAATATTTTTTTTTATTTAATTCATGATATTAGTGTAATTTGAATTTGAAAATAGTAAATATTTATCTTTTTGCTTAATTATCTATCTTATTTTTAAATTTGATTATATCTTATCTTATTTTTAAATTTAAGGTCAGATATTAAATTTTTTAAAATTAATTTTTTTTTTAAATAATTTGACCTTATTTAAATTTAAAATAAGATAACTATAATCATGTAATTTTAAATAGATGTAAGATATTTTGCTAACTTTTAAATTTTATTATTTTATTTATTTAAATTAAATCATAAAATCTGAAAAAGATATTTATTTATCTTTTTTAATTTTTTTATTTAATTTTTATTTATAAAATAACATTAAATTTTAAAAGTAGTTAGCAAATTTTGAAATGATATTTAGGTTAGTTGAAACCTCATTTTTCAAAATTGTTGGTTTAATTTTAAATATTATTCTATTAATTTCGAAAATATTTAAATTTTATTTTATTATTTTTTCGAAAATAATTTTTTTTTATTTAATTAATTTTTCGAAATTATTTATTTAAAATTAAATAAATCCTACATCCAACTATCCAGCTAACCTTGTTGCAGGAGTATGTGTTTTTAGCTTATTTGTAAGTTTTTTAAAACCTGTTATTGCTTGATTGCAAATAGCTATGGTTAACTTGTTGACAGATCCAATGATCTGATTTTAACTCATGGCTCCCTTGGTCAAGTAAATAATTTGTAACTGGTATATTTACAATCTTCTTTCATCTGTGTATGACCTAGCAACATGATAGGATCCATCCAAATTGTGTGCCTGTGTGAGCCTATGTGTTTAATTTTATTATAGATGCATATAGGTTGTTGTTGCTAAATAAAATATCATAGTTCTTGATAGATTTTATTTAGGCCCATTTAGTTTTGGGCCTATTCAATTAATAACAATTGTTCATTTTAAGGTTAAATTCCTCTCTTTTGGGCCTTGTGTGAGAGTTGGGAGCCATAGAAGTGGGTACGACATACTGAACCCAGCACCTCCTCACATGAACCACCCCAATTGTGAAGGCCCATTTGCCTGATTTGAATAACTGTACTACGTTAATTAAATTAGTTTAACCTAATAAAATTGATTAGCAACATAATTAATTTCATTTATTTTGAAATTAATTTAAGAAAACCATAGTTTAAAGAATTTTTTATTCTAAGCTAAACTATATGTATTTTCTTGTATTTAATTAAATATAGAATTATAACCAACTAGATTCTTTCTGAAGCTTAATTTGAATTTTTCATTAAATATTCCTATTTAAGTTGAAAATTAGTTATCACTAACTAATCAACTTAAATCTGAATATCTTTTGAATTTCAAATTTCAAAATTAAGTTGAGGAATTTTATGAATTGGTTATTAAGATTCTTTAGATATTTTTTAAGTTGATATTTTTTCAAATATTAACTTAAAATGGAATATTTTCAAATTAAGTGGTTACAACTTAATTTTTGATATTTAATTAAATTTAAATTTGAAAAATATTTAAGTTCTAGATTTTTCCTAATACAACTTAAATTAGATATGTTTTTTTTTTCAAATTTTGTGGAAAAGATACTTAGTCAAATAAGATATTTTCTAGATAGTTATTTCTAGACTACTTATTATTTCTAATACTAAATAGGAAAATATTATACATTGTGAAATTAATTATTTAAATAATTAATTTTGGTACAATTTATTTTAAGTATATTTTTTCCTAGTATTAAACTAGAGATTAATAATTAAGCCTTCTCTACACTTAATTATTTATTTCTTGAATTTAATACATTTAATTAAATTGAAAATTAAATATCTAAGTTAATTTTCATCATGATACTTAAATATTTCTTTTTCATGATACTTAATTAAATAGAAAATTATTTTTAGTTGAAATTTATTTTCAACTTAAATTTAAATAATTTTCAAAATATATTTTTTCTTTATTTTATTAATCAATTTTCGAAATTGCATTTCATAATGCAAGATGATTTGGAATTTATCTTGAAAATTAGATTAAGTTGTAAATTAATTATTTATTTTAATTAATTCTTGGACCAACTTAAATCAATGATTTTTTTTTCATTTATTGATTAATTTAAAATAAATGAGTTAAAGTATATTATTAGAAATTGAATTAATTAGTCAAAGGAAAATCTAGATAGGTGATATTTTTGCTTGAAGTATTTTTCTAAGTAATTATTATTTAAGTATTTCGAAAATATAAAAGTTTTATACTTTCTTTTTCAAAATACAATAAATATATTCTCATGAAAATTTATTTTGAGTTGCAAATTAATTTAAATTAATACAACTTAAATAATTTTCTTAATATTTATATATATCAAAATTACTACTGAGATGGAAATAATTCAATTTATTTCAATAACCATCTAAGTATAATTTTATAAATATTAAATTAAATTCTAATTTAGAATTTTCATTCTAAATTCGATATTTAATGAATATATTTTATTATAAATAATAATGAAAATACATTTAAAAGAATGAGCTTTATTATTAAGATATTTGATCTCCATTGTTGGTTTTACATAGCGTTTGTTTTAGTGAGTAATCCTCCCTAATAGAGGAACGTTCATTAGCAATTTCGCACCGTTTAATCTCGAAAGATAAGTAGTTTGTAAGTGTTTTATATGGTGTGGATCACCCTAATGGTAGTGACCATATTTGACTTGCAAAATATGAAACAATGGTAGAAGCTCATAAGATAGAATAGCCTTGACTCTCGCCTAAACGGGACAACGCTGGATTCCAATCTTGATCGAATAAAAGGTTGCTAGAATGTTTAACATTTTAGATGAGCTGACAACTCTATTCAATGGATGGTAGCTTTGACTCTCGCCTAAACGGGACACTGATATCAGTTTGTTGAAAACCTTGGAAATTATTTAGGATTGTATGTTTTACTATTTTCACTTGTCATTCCTACTTGCTATATGTTTAATAATTTTTGAATTGTGTATGAATTTACATTGAACCATGTTATTTTCTGTTATTAAGTTGTAGTTTAATTTCGAATCTTCATTGTTGGTCTAACTTGGTTTGTTTATCTAATAAGATAAATCCCTAATGGATTTTCACCATTAGACATACATAATAGCGTTAGATCTCGAAAGATAAATATTGTATATGCAACATCTAGCTGTTCATCAATTGATGATACCTTAGACTAGTATTTTTACAATATGAAACAAGAAGATTGTATAAATAAGATTACTTTGACTCTCGCTAATCAGAGCATCGTTTGATTCTTATTTAAACAACGAAATTATCCTAATTCCTCTTAGCTTATTCATTTCGAATTAGCTCCATAACATATCATTGGATGAATGTTCTATAAATCATTTAATGTCATTCTATTTTCTCTTCAGAAATTAAATGACGCATATGATTATAATCCCGAAATTCTATTCCAAAATGATATACATCCTCGATCTTAGATATCTCCTACTTGTATGGGCAAATCTGACTTAGAGTTTAAATTAGTAGTGGTGGTCCAAGATAGAATTACTCATTATATTTGGTATAAATTTAAGTCTTTGACTTTAATTTTAGATTCCAAACAGAAATTTTCTTAAATTTCTAATTCCAGAATATAATACAGTTACACTTTCACAAGTGTTTAATATCCATCTTCTATCATTGGTTTCAAACTGTATGGAATATGAGTTTAGTATTCTGTGACCAGGATCCACTTGCAATATCCTAAGACCCCTTTGATATACTAAATCTAATCATCAAAAAGACACAACCATTTTTTTATTAATCTATGACATTTGTATCTTATTCATAGTGGTTTTAACGAGATCAATCTCTACAAAGAGTTAATATGCCTATATCCACTGAAAGTTGTTCATCTCATTCGTAGATGGATGTACATTCAGGGGTGGATATGAGTTTTTCGTTGTATTCTTAAAACGATCACTCTAGATTATACCTTATGCAAAGAAATTTGAAATGTTTGAAAAAATTTCATAAATTTCTAGCAATGGTTAAAACCATTAAGGTAAGCGGTTAAAGATCTTGGGAACTGATAGGGGTGGAGAAATAGTTAGTAGATATGCAGTTCAAAGATCATTAATTTGATTTTTGAATTATATCCAAACTTACCTCCCCAGAAATTTCGATTTGCATATTGATGATTAGTTACTAGTCGTTGCCTAAATCCTTCTATGGTAATACATTTTCAGAATGATGTAATGGTTGTATACTTAATGTAAATCATTACTAGATTCATTGATGACCTAATCAAAATCTTAAGAAAAGCTAGAACTGTTAACCATGGTTTGTTAGCTATTTTAAGTGATTAGGGGTGGACCATCCCATAGTCAATAGATTAGAAAGTGTTTGTTTAAACAAATACTACTTTTCTAAGAAAATGACTAAGTCTGAAAACAAAGTAGCAAATAAAGGAGATATTTATTTCTTGATTCCAAAAGTGTTCTATCATCTTATTTGACATATGATGATCCCACTGCTTCTGTTGTCTTGTCACAACCAAAGAAGTTAATACCATTTAGTTTTCTTAGACATAATTCACGGTACCTTGTTGTAGTGGGAGAGTTTCTAGGAACTCACCTTCTTATGACTTGGAAGACACTAGTGATTAAAATCCATTGTGAGTTTAAACAAGTAATGGATTGTCAAGATAAGAAACTAAGAAGAAAAGCCAATAGAACTATGGTTTAATCCATTCACATGGAGTAACCTAAAGTTTTCTATTACAAGGACATAAAAGGAAATATTCGTTAATAAGTCTATTCAATGGACTTAACAAAACTTCCTGCTCCTAGTATTATAGGTTTGAGTTTATCTAAACCTATGGCTTGTGGTATACCTGGTAATTACTTACTCTAATGCAAGCAACTTACTTTAGTAAGATTCTGAAGCATTTTCTTTCTAATGGCAATCTATAGAAGCTTCTCGACTTCTAGGCATAGATTTTATTTATCTAAGGAAAAGTCTCAACTATTCCAGAAAAGATAAAGCCATAAAAGAATTTCTTAAATCAACAGTGAGAGGTCTGAGATATGCTTTTGTATGCCTTAGACCAGACACCTGCTGTTGAGTGGGAGTAATGAGTAGGTATCAGATTAATCCAGGAGAAGAACATTGGAAGACAATCAAGTAAATCTTAAGATTAAGAAGAGGAACTATATGTTAGTCAATAAGGGTGTATTTAAAACTCTTAGACTACACCACATCAGATTTCGAGATTTGCCTTTGTGCTAGAAAATCTTTCTGATAAGATGGTGATTACTCTGGGGGTGGAATAGTGATTTTGGAGAAGTGTAAAAACCTATCTGAAGTCTCTAGGTCTACCAGAAAGGGACTGAATGTTAAAGTTGCAGGAAAGGTACTTATTCAGTCTAAGGAAAGTTCTATACATTTTTTGCACCATTCCAAAGTACCTTAACTACTAGAGTTATTTCCTGATTAACCAAAAGTAGTTGCCAAATGTATAGAATCCAGTATCCCAAAAAGAGTAAACATATAGAGAGGAATTTCACATTATCAATGATTTTGTGATTAAGGAAGAGTAATGGTGGAGAAAAGGTTGTGTTTAATTCAACCTTTCAGATCCTATTACGAGGAGTTTACTACTACTACACTTGATTTGTATATCAAGGTGTTGAGATTATTTGAAATGCACTTTTTGTTTTATATTAGTGCAAGTGGGAGTTTGTTGGGTTTTATGCCCTAAATAAAACTCATTTCAATATAATCAGATTTACTTATTAATATAGATCAGAAATAACATTTAATGTTGCATGGTTCACATGATTTATTTCATGATTATGTGTACATAATGTATGAATTCATCTGAAACCCTTTTCACATACTTGATCCTGTTTATTGTGTTGTCAACACTTTGGAAAGTAAACATGACTATGTGAATAAAGTTTCCTAGATTTATCAGACACAGGGTTTTACTGATATGATAATCTACAACAGAGTTTACTTGCATTTGGAGAAATGCTATGTTATTTCCAGAGCATTGGTTAAAGTAAAGCTCAGGTTGGATGCATGGAGTATGCATCGGAAGGGACCGATATTGAACTTTGACTTAGATTTATTAAACTTACCGTAATATCTATTCAAGTCAATATCGCCTAGTTGATCCTAGATCAAATGATCTTAATTCTGTTATGATTAGGCTCAATCTCAAGAGGCTACTCGTGTTCTTTGATTTGTTAGTTAAGCCTACTTTTGGGTCAGGGTGATACGTACATTTTGGAAACACGGTAGTGCAATTGAGTGGGAGTGCTAACATAAACATGGAATCTATAGCTTCTATCTGGCGAATAGTAAGTAAAGGATGATCTCCTTCGAGCTTGACCAAACAAAAATAAATGGTGGAGTACTCATTTCACATAAGCTGAAATATCATTTATACGGGGTTAAGTGTTTTAAGGATAAAATACATAGTAGGGTGTAACGGTAATCTAATCCCTTTACAGTGTAGATCATTCATATAGAGGGTCATTGATCAAATTAGGATTATAACAATGGATAACTAATGATGTGTCTATATGGTAGAACATATAGAGCATTCTATATACTGAGAGTGCAATTCTAAGTTCTATGCGTGGATTCAACGAAGAATTAATAAGTCAGTGAATTTAGGTCATAAATTCTTGATCTGCTTATTGGAAGCTCGGTTATATAGACCCATGGTCCCCCCACTAGTTGAGATAATATTGCTTGTAAGACTCATATAATTGGTTTTGATTAATCAATTATAATTCTCAAATTAGACTATGTCTATTTGTGAATTTTTCACTAAGTAAGGGCGAAATCGTAAAGAAAGAGTTTTAGGGGCATATTTGTTAATTATGATACTTTGTATGGTTCAATTAATAAATATGATAAATGATAATATTATTTAATAATTATTTATAGTTATTAAATAGTTAGAATTGACATTTAAATGGTTAAATTTGAAAATTGACGTTTTTGAGAAAATGAGATGCAGAAATGATAAAACAGCAAAATTACAAAAAGTGAGGCCCAAATCCATATTGCCTAGGGCCGGCCACTTTTATAGGTTTTTTCATCTGATATTTTTATTATTTTAATGCCAAATAATTCAAACCTAACCCTAGTGGAATTCTATAAATAGATAGTGAAGGCTTCAGGAAAATTACACTTTTTATTCAGAGAAAAACCTGAGCCTTCTCTTTCTATACCCTAGCCGCCACTTCTCTCTCTCTCTTTTTCCTTAAGATTTCGAAACACTTAGTGATTAGAGTAGTGCCCACACACAACAAGTGATACCTCAATCATAGTGAGGAAGATCGTGAAGAAAGACATTCAACAAGAAGGAGTTTCAGCACTAAAGAAGGAGAGAAAGAGATCCAGGTTCAGATCTTGATAATACTCTGCGACAGAAAGGATACAAGAGTTAGAGATCTGAACGGAAGGAGTCATATTATTCCGTTGCACCCAATGTAAGATTTCTAATACTTTATATGTGTTTATTTCATAATCGTTTTAGAAGTTCATATTTAGGGTGTTAATCAACATACTTGTGAGTAGATCTAAGATCCCGGTAAAATAATTTCCAACAAGTATAAGATCGTAGTCTCATACCTCTCAAGCCTCCCAACAAATTAAAAAGTAAACGAAGATGAAATTAAGAATCGAGAAGAAAATATCTTTACACATGTAATCCACAATGATCATCAGTTCATTATCGTCATTAGATCTTCATAATTTAAGCATATGATATATAATTTTGATTATGGATGATAATCAAAATAATTTTGATTATCAATCATATATATACTATATATATGTTAAGAATAAAAAAGAAATTATATATATCTATATCGGGGTCGGATATGGTGCAGATAGTATTATCCCCGCCCCGCCCCATCCCCGCTTCGGGTATTGAAATTGTCCCCCACCACCGCCCCCCATTAACCACCAAGACGGGGAATCCCCACCCCATTAGGGGCGGGTCCCCGCGGTATAAATTTCCATCTCTATTCCAAACCAAATACACCCATATGTTTAATATATAGAGAGAAAATAGTGGAGAAAGAAAGTATAGAAAAGATAGAACAAAAAAGATAGAATTTTTTTATTATCATTATTATTTGCTATCGGACTAAAATTTAATAGTTTATAGTTTTAAAATTAATATTTATAGTTAAATTTATTTAGTATCCATAAATAAATAATACCAAAAAAATGTTCCATATGTATTTTTAATTGTGAATTTGTGAGTATGTGTTAAATTATTAATGTGTTAATTTATGTAATATGTATATATAATAGTACTAGTAAAAAGTTACGTGCGAGGCACGTACAATAAATTTTATGCTAGGTATTTTTTATTATATTTAAAGGTAATACACTTAAAAATGTTTATCTCATCTTGGTTCAACCCAATTTTATGTTGTTCCCATAGGATTGTGTGTTAGATATGAGCTTAGAAGAATAGTATTCGTTAGAATGGGTGCCAGCAATGGCGGTGCTGATGTGAGTTTTATCTTCTGAAAAAAATCTAGCTACTCCGACATTACAATTACACCTAGCCTTTCAAAATGAGCATCATCAAAAATTCAAGGATTATAAATTGAAAAGGATATCTTGTTACTTTTGGTGTGCCCAACAAACTCTCTAACGGATGACATTATATTTCGCATATCCCAAAGCTGTTTAAAAGTAAAACAATATAGCAAGGGAATAGAAGACTTACTCAAATTAATAATTACTTGAGCAACAAAGGATAACTCGCTAATAGAACACTGAATATTACACCCAAATAAACAAAAAGTGAGGAATCGCAGCAGAGAGGCCATGAATCACAGCATAGAAGATGAGGCAATAATTCAATAGCAATATAGGGTTTGAGGGTTTGAGATTTAGAAAAAGAAATTATAAATGATTATCCTAAATAATCACGATTGGTTGCTCATCCTTTTGGGGTTAGTTATTTTATTGAGAATTTTCAGAGATTGTGTTTCCGGTTAGGTTTATACGATTAAAATTTAAAAGTAATATTAATGTATTTAAAAATTAATATTAAAATACATCTTCATAAAAAAAAAATTATTATTTTTGAATAGAAAATTATTTTAAAAAAAAGTTACCCATAAATTTCTCATAAACCCGATTAAAATTTAAAAGTAATATTAATTTATTTAAAAATTAATATTAAAATACATCTTAATAAAAAAAAATATATTATTTTTGAATAAAAAATTATTTTAAAAAAAAATTATCCATGAATTTCTCATAAACGCAAGAATTCAGTTATATAGACACACTTTATATAGAATAGATATTGTATAATTATATTATTTTGTAATTTTTTTTTTTGTTAAAAAATGAATTTTTTTTTTTAAAAAAAGTATAGCCTAACCCGAAACCCGACCCATCCCACCCGAACTCGACCAACCGGATCCGAAATTCAAAAAACTTGATTTTCATACAGGCGAGTTCGATTCCAAGATTCCAAAATAAAAATTCGAAAACCCAAAACCCATTAAAACCACCCAATGACTCCATTTTGTTAACAATAATAATAATAAAAAAAGTCTTATCAATATTTTTTTTTTTATTATTTATACATCAATTTTAATAAAAAAAAAATCTATTTAATTAGTTAAGCCTTTCACCATATGAGAACCACCCAAAGGCCAAGTGCCGCCATTGTCTTCACTTTCTCAGCTATTCTGTGTTTCTCAAACTCACTCAAACACCCTTAAACCCTTTAATTCTCCAAAACCCTTGAACCCTTTATCTCTCCCTGCTGCGGCTCCATCTCTACTCGGCTATCAGGTATCTTATGTAACCCCTTAATTTATTTATATTTGAAGATATTGTACAAATCTAGTGACCTCTGCCTCTCTCTTCTGTTGTTGTTGTTTTTTATATGAGTATTCATTTTCTTATGGGAGAAAGATAAAAGCTTTACTGAATTTCCCATTGGATTGGAGAAGTGAAATTTAAAAAAAGAAGAGCTTTTGGTAACAAATAATGATATGGGAGGAGTTTGTGATTGATCTTACCAGAAGGGCATGCCATGGGATCTCAAATGAACTCTGTCAATTTCCTTTCGTTTTTTGTTAGGGCTTAAAGGTTGTATTTTTATTTCTTAATAGCAATGTGTATCTAACCTTCTTTTTGTTGGTGTGTGTTTAAGTTTCTTACTCAATTTTGCTTTTACAATTTTGTGCTCTCTTTTTTCTTGTATTTTCCTCTATTAGGTTGTAGTTGAGTGGTAGTATGTTAGTTTCTTGCTTCTATACAAATGGTTAATCAAGGTAAAAGTCTATCAAATTTATTTAATATTCATTGGTTCTGCCCAATATTCATGGTCATACAGCTGAATGTTTGTCATGGTCATTGTAAGGCGGTTTGATGCTCTTGTTTGGTCTATTAGGCTTTTCTTTTACAGTTCCAGAAATAAAATCTGTTTTTCTCTTTCTTTGTTTATTTGTCATAGCCATTTTAGTGTGTCTGAGGATCTGCTTGTGTTTCTGTATTTTAATGATGATTTAACCTTATGAGTTAATGCTTTCAGTTTTGGGACTAATTTGAAGGAGAAAGTGCAGACTGGGGCAATCCATTATACTTAATATTTTGAAAATCTGTGTTTATAAATATGAACTTGTCAACTCATTTCATTTATTCAAACAAACAAAAAAAAAAAAATGATAAATAGTGATAGATAAATAAGGGTCTGGATATATTTAATATTTTTGTATCATTGTTGGAATGTACTGTTTTTTTTTTCGGCATATCCTTTGTGTAGGTTGGTTGAAGGTCTGATTTATGTTTAAGTCGTGTCTGGTTTTGATATACATTGGCTTTGTATTTGGCGGTTTTGGCTGATTTTGTGTCGTGTTTTGTAGCTTATCTTATGTTTTCTCTAGCTAGTTTTGCTGCTAGTTTTTGTAGCTTGTTTTGTGTCATATATTGTGGTCTGTCTTGTGCCTTTTGAGACATGTTTTGTGCCATAATATGTGGTATTTAATCCATATGATAGAATATAATATGATCTTTAATTTTATATGTGGAAGTTTTGTGTACAAAAGAATTACAAAGGTTTTAATTATATTTCAGAACAATTTTCTTTATTTAGTTGACTTTCTATATTTTTAAATTATATTCTCATATGATTGTCATAAAAATTTATATGCTATTGAGTTGGGTGTTATGAATTCTGATATTGTAGCTCTATTCTCTTAATTTTCGTGGACAGCTTTGTCACATTTGGGTCGCAACAATTATACTGCTGTCGATGGTTTGGCGAAGCATGCTCTTAGTCTAGACAATGAACTGAACTATCTTGGTTTGAAGAGGTCCATGCTCCGATTGCTGATATCTTGGTGATGTATTTCTTAATGTGATTTATATTGCTTTGTAAAAAACAAAAAATCTTGTGAGCTTAGATCTTGTGAGTGTATCCTAATTGACAAGGAAGCAAACAGGTTAGAGTGAACCCTAAATTCACCATGAGGAAAGCTTCACTCTCCTTTTTCCCACACTTAACTCGCCACAGAATCAAATCCCTTACTGGTATTTTGTCAAGAGATTACATTTCTGATGCTTCTTGTACATCTCCATCTTCGCTGGTCTCTCCCAATCATTTCAAGCCGTGCTCTAAAAGTCGCGGCTTATTCTATAAAAACAAGCAATTTCAAGTAAATCCATCTCGGAATATAGACACAACGGTTGAGAAATCACCTCAAATGTCCTCAAGACAGAAAAAAGCCAAGGAAAAGACTGACCTTGAAGAAGCTTTTGAGTCTGCAAAGACCCCAGAGGAAATGCTATATGCATTTAAGAACATGGAGTCTGCTTATAGTGAAACAGAGCTTGGGTTGGCTTCTTTGAAAATCGGCCTTAAACTTGACCAAGAAGGTGATGACCCTGAAAAGGCTTTGTCTTTTGCTGAAAGAGCCCTCAATGCTTTGGATAAGGATGGTCGACCTTCTTTGCCAGTTGCCATGGCTTTACAATTATTGGGTTCGATTTATTATGGCTTAAAGAGGTTTAATGATAGTTTAGGATACCTTAGTAGGGCCAATAGGATACTAGGTAAGTTAAAGGAAGAGGGTTTCGGCTTTGAGGATATTGGACCAGTCCTTCATGCAGTCCTTCTAGCAACGGCAAATGTAAAGACAGCTATGGGAAGGAGAGAGGAGGCTCTTGCAGATCTTATGAATTGTTTGAAAATTAAGGAGACGACTTTGGGGCAAGACAGTCTGGAATTGGGTAAATCAAACCGGGATCTGGCGGAAGCATATGTTTCGGTTTTGAGTTTTAAGGAAGCATTGCCATTTTGTATGAAGGCATTGGAGATACATAGGAAAGAGTTGGGACAGAATTCTGTTGAGGTTGCTCATGACAGGAGGCTTCTTGGGGTGATCTACACTGGCTTAGAGGAGCATGAGAAGGCGTTGGAGCAAAATAAACTATCACAAAAAGTATTGAAGAACTGGGGACTTAGTTCCGATTTGCTTCGTGCTGAGATTGATGCTGCTAATATGCAGATTGCATTAGGGAAGTACGAGGAGGCTATTAATAGTTTGAGGGATGTTGTTCAGCAAACAGATAAAGAAAGTGAGATAAGGGCATTGGTATTTATTTCAATGGGAAAAGCACTTAGTAGCCAAGAAAAATCTGCTGATGCAAAGAGATGTTTGGAGATTGCTTGTGGAATCCTTGAAAAGAAAGAGCGAGTTTCTCCCTTGGATGTTGCTGATGCCTACTCAGAAATATCAATGCAATATGAGAGTATGAATGAGTTCGAAATCGCTGTTTCACTGTTGAAGAGAACTTTGGCTATTCTTGAGAAGCTCCCGCAAGAGCAGCATACCGAAGGCAGTGTCTCTGCTAGATTAGGATGGCTACTTTTGTTGACCGGCAAGGTCCAACAAGCTATTCCTTACTTGGAGAGTGCAGCTGAGAGGTTGAAAGAGAGTTTTGGCTCCAAACACTTTGGAATTGGATATATTTACAACAACTTAGGGGCAGCTTATTTGGAACTAGACAGACCTCAGTCAGCTGCACAAATGTTTGCAGTTGCAAAGGACATAATGGATGTGTCGCTTGGTCCACACCATGCAGACTCGATCGGGGCATGTCAGAACCTTGCAAAGGCATATGATGCCATGAAAAGGTATGTTCACTTTGTTTCTCATAAATGCACTGATATGTAAGTATTATGTTATGTAAGGAGTCTTCCTATTACATGGATTGGCCTTGTAAATTAAAATGGTTGTATGTTGGGATTTGCAGTTATACATTGGCAATTGGATTCCAGAAGCAGGTGGTTGATGCTTGGGAAAGTCATGGACCGAGTGCCCGAGATGAACTTCAAGAAGCCCGTCGGATGCTTCAACTGTTGAATAAAAAGGCTCTCGGCGAAGATCCAAACGAGCTTCCTAGAAAGGCTTTGCCAATGCCTCAGACTAGTGCATCTACCAGAAGGTGAGAAATTACAAAATATGACCAAGAATTATTTAGCTGATTTTGTTTATCAGTTCTTTTATAGAATTCAAAGGAATTATAGAGCCAATTTTTCTTAGATACAACAATTATGAAATTTGTGTTTATTCTTTTGAATCATATCATAATGAAAATGTAGGCACTTGTAGTAAGGTTGTTATAATCTCTGTTTAATTTTGAAGTAACTTTTGTCTATTTTATGTTAAAAGAAGATATTATACTTGTGTTTTATTTAAGGGTTGAAAAAAAATGCTTAATTATATTTATATGCTTTGAGCAATATAGTATAGACTCTCAAAATCCTTACAAAGACAAATTTTGGCCATTATGTGAGGCACTTAATTCTTCTCAATAATTATCAATCATAATGGATTACAATCTCATCTGCCCTAGCCCTGGATGCAGAGACACTATTGGGCCCCAAATCAACCATAGTTGTAGAAGAAGATGATGATGAAGAAGAAACATGAGATAAAGATACACAAACCATATTGGGCCTCTTCTCTGGCAAGTCCATTAGAGGTTCATTTGGATTCAATAATATTTGGACCACTTTTCTCATATTGGGCCTATGTTCAGAATCTGGATGCAGACAAGCAAGCCCAATAACCAATAATCTCTTTACTTCCTCCTCTACATATCTACCTTGTAAGAGTGGATCAACACCCACCAACAACTCATCTTTCCTTACTAAACTCCACACCATATCAACCAAACTACTCTCCCCTTTCATACCCCTTGACCTTCTCCCACAAACCAACTCCAACACCACCATTCCAAAGCTATACACATCCGATTCCGGGCTCGCTTTACCGGTAAATCCCAACTCCGGTGCTAAATACCCGGGAGTTCCAGCTAGCATGGTAGAAACGACACCTGAAGCCTTGTCGTTTTTTATCAACCTAGCCAAGCCAAAATCCCCTAGATGAGGAGTGTAGTTTGAGTCTAACATGATGTTGTTGGGCTTAACATCTCTGTGGACCACTGGGCTTTCACACTCCTCGTGTAGGTAAAGTAGGGCCGAGGCTAGGCCCGTTAAGATTTTGTACCTAGTTTCCCAATCAAGGAAGAGTTTTCCTATGAAACGATCAAGGCTACCATTGGGCATGTAGTCGTATACTAAGAGCAAGTGTTGGTTTTCATGGCACCAACCTTGTAGTTTCAATATGTTTTTGTGTCGTAATCTTCCAATGGTGCATATTTCGGCTAAGTATTCCTTTTCACCTGTTTCAATTTTAATTTTTTTTGTTAAATAAAATAATATTGGTAATAAAGTATTATCAAACTAAAATCAAGTGCAAAATAAGAATAATATGTGCCCCACAAATTACACCTAAACATTGTACATAGTGATGCAACATAGTGGGTCTTTTGTTTTTTAAATCAACAGAAAGGGGATCTCGTGGTGTTGATCCTTTCCCCACCTCTTCGGTTTCAAACAATCTTGAGAACCACTAACCAGAGATAAAGACTCATATCTCATTCTTTCTTGATTGGGTCGTTTCTATCCTTGCCACAACAAGTTAGCATCCAAAAAGGTCAAGTATAATCCCTCCCGAAGAGGGGTTGTGGTAGGATTTGAACCCTTAACCCAAACTAAAGGACATATGTCGGCAAAATCATCCCTACCACTACATGTGGTAGCAGCGAATGAAATTAGACAAACTAACAATGTGAAATACTCAAATTTATGAAATAACCTCACTTAATTTACTCTATACAACCATGTTGGTCGTATAATGTAATTCATTTACTAACAAAAATACTTTTTTAAAAAAATCATTTTCCTAAAAAAAATTTTCATAAAAATTATTTTGCCAAAGGACTCATAGTGACACAGTGATCTTAGTTTAGATAAATATATTTAGTTTTAAAAAACTAATGAGGCCAATTTTTCTAAAATTAAAATCACTACATATATATGTAGTGGTAGGGCATTTATATATCATTACTCATCATAAAATAAATAGAATAATTATGAAAAGGCAAACCTTGTTTGGATGTTGAGGAAATCTTTTTAACAGCAATAGTTTGAGCTTGATTATCATCAAGAACAATGATTCCCTTGTAAACACTTCCAAACCCACCTGTGCCTAATAAATTCTCCTTACTAAATCCATGAGTGGCTTTCGAAAGCTCTTTATAGGTGAACATTTTAGGCACATTTGCAGCTGACCTTGACCTACTCTCAATGTCTTCTAATTTCTTCTTCTTACTATTATTAGTATTATTATGACTCTTCTTCATAAAAAACCTCATAACCAATAAAAACACACCACTTAACACAATTGACAAGCCAATCGAAACAGGAATAGTTATAACCAATATGGTCTTAATTATATTGTCCTTGGCCATAAACGGCGTCGTTATTGGGACTGAAGTGAAAGCCCAATCAAGAATTTGATGGGTTTCAGGTAATGTGCCAGTAGAAGCTGTAAAGCCCACGTAAACTGATCGTGGGATTATATCAGATAAGATGATCGAACGGTTGAGAAAGCTAACAAGTGGATTGGGAGAGTAAGCAACGTAAAGAGAGAGTATTTGGTTGAAGCCATCATAGTCAATCTTGACCTTAATATCTTTTCCACTTTTGAGTTGGATTCCTGTTGTGTTTAGGGTCTTTTCGATAAGAGGGTTGATTATGCTTGTTGTGACTATTCCCACGTGGTTTCCATCTATGTCGAATTCATTCATGTATGTGTCTAGCTCTACTGCCACTTGTTTAATCACTCCACCTGTATAATATTTAATTTTATAGATATTTTACGTGTTTTTGAAAAAATTAAAATAATTTATAATGTCGAAAATAAAATTATTCATGTAAGAGGTAGATTGGTAAATTAACTAGCTTTTAATGGATGATTTCATTTATGATGTAACTTTAATTTTTTTCAATGAAATAGTCATTATTTTTTTTTATTTAAAAATTGAATTTTTTTAAAAAATAATAAAATGTATATTATAACTATAAATTCTTAAGAAATATCAAAATTATAGATATTTCTAACGGTTGGTACAAAGTGCAGAGGGTTCTTACTCAAATCAAATATCACTATGACCATAAAAAAATGATCCCCTAACCTCACACTAAAATTTTGGCAAAAGTTTATGACAGAACTCTAAATATTAAGAGTAATTTGCAGCAAAATCTCTCATTTATTAATTTACTTGCAAAAAACCATCTAATCTCATATTTTGGTAGGAAAATCCTCCAAAGTACTGTTCCATTTACATTTTTAAGGTGTCGTCTGTCCAGCCTCGTTAAGTCTTAATTTTGCCCACGTGGCAATGACAAGTTACTAAAATATTATCCTATGTGGCCATATTTTACAAATTAAAATAAAAACTTTAAGAGTAATTTGCGGCAAAATCCTCCCAACTATCAACTGACTTGCAAAAAACCATCTAAAAAACTTTAAGGTTGGATAGTTTTTTGCAAGTAAATTGATAGTTGGGGGAGTTTTGCCGCAAATTACTCTTAAATTTTTTATTTTTATTTTTATTTTTATTTTGTAAAATATTGCCATGTAGGATAATTTTTTAGTGACCTGTCATTGCCATGTGGGCAAAATTAAGACTTAACAAGGTTGGACAGACGACACCTTAAAAATGTAAACGGAACAGTACTTTAGAGGATTTTTCCACTAAAATATAAGGTTGGATGGTTTTTTGTAAGTAAATTGATAGTTGAAGAGTTTTGCCGTAAACTACTCAAATATTAACATGTGAGTTGTGCTAACTTTTTATAAGGGTAGGCCGACATGGTATGTAAGTTTAATATATTTGTGTCGTGTTTTATTCGGTCTACATATACGTGATTTCAAATTCAGGTTTTAATTTTTCATATTCTCTACAATTATTGAGTTAACTAAACTATTTATGTATATTTATTTTAGTTTTGATTATTTTATATATTACTCGAGTTTTCAACCCACAGACATAAAAATATATACTTTTAATTTTATATTTTCCAATAAATTTATTAGATGTTACATTTGATTTTTATTATCATTCTAATTTTAGATATTACATTTAATTAAAAAAATGAGGCAAAAAAAAAAAAGAGATACCTTGAGTTGATCTATCAAGGAGTCCAAGATAGGAGCCAAAGCTACGAGGAGGAGAAGGTTTGTCATCTTGAGCCATAACAAAAGCTATTCCATCACCAGAAACACTACTACTCGAGTTCGGAAAGGCAGAAATCCTAATTGTGAACGTGGTAGAAATCATTGCGGGCCATGCAACCACAGGCTGCCCATACAACACTCGTCCAATCTTGTTCTCCGCCGCCCTCCCATGAGTAGTATTCGATGAATTGGAGGGCGACGGTGGCTCGGGTGTGAGGTTCAAATAATAATGCCCATTATTGGTATTATTATTATTACCTATGCTCACTGATCCCATGCAAATTAGGTCACCATTTATGCAACTATCCGGATTGAAAGAAGGAAAGGAAAATAAAGTCATTTTGGTGAGATCATTATTAATGGAGCTCATGATCATAGAAACTTGGTTGAGAATAATAATGACATAGAATATTAAGATAAACATTATTTTTAGTTTTTTCATATGATAGAATAATTTATAATAACACAAGACTATTACGAACTTCATTAATGTAAATAATTCTATGTACATATATAAGTTTGTAGTTGCTTTGAAGTTTATTTTGTTTTTATGTAATGAAAAGGATTTTTGAAAATACTTATATATTAAGGCAATGTTTTGTAAATTTTGGGATATTAGAATCCTGTTTTTTGTTTGCTTATTTCTTTTGAAAACACAAAAAAGAAGAAAAATGCATGTTTTTGTCATAGGGGGAAAAAACAAGGGAAAGAACAAAATTTATTATATAGAGACATGTTTGGGAAAAAAATATTATATTAAATCACCTTAATGTTGAAATTGAAAACAAATATTATAGTAATTACATCCATCCAATCTTAAGGTGATATATTATTATTTTTAAAGATATATTTTATATAATTTAATGCTGGGTCCTTTGTATGATAAGTTTTGTACATATATATTTGTTTTTTTTGTCATGTATAAATTTTTTAAATTTAGAGTTTTTTTTTTTTCAGGTATAAATTTTTGAAATTTAGTTTTTTTTAATATATATTCTATTTTTACTTTTGTAAGGTAGTAATTTTCTTTTAAATAAAAATAGATTACGTTCGTTCCATTATGCTAGTTGACCTTTGTCGTTTTTCAAATTATAATTTTGTTTTTAAATAGATTCTTCTTTGGATTATAAGAGATGTGAATGTTTTAAATAATATTTGATAAGATGGATATATTTTTGAGATTTTTTCTATAATAAATCAAAAATGGATCAAATTTATATTTATGACTCCAAAAAGGAAATAAACAAAAATAGAAATTAAAAGTTATTAATTACAAAAATACTGGCCAAGGAAAACGGCAGTCTCCATCTTCTTCGTGACCCAGCCGAACCCCAACAACCCATTCTCAACAATTTTCCTTCCAAAACCAAGAAAATCAAATCTAAAAAAAATATAGATCTCATAGGAAAACAAGTTAAATCTCGAAAATCCAAATACAAAAATAGAAAGAAAAAAAAATCATCCAACCTCCATTGCTGTACAAAAAAAACTCAAAAACAACATTCAGTGAAAAAGCAAATCGCATTCAGAGGTGAAGAATCGAATAGAAGGAGATATGTAAATCATTGAAACTCACCCATGTAAAAGCTTTTGCCGATCACCATGAATGCCGACGAGAAAGCTTTTACCGATCACCATGAACTCCGGCAAGAAGCTTTTTTCGATCAGCCATGACAACACGACCAGCAATAGAGATCTCCATGAAAAGTTGACAAGAGAAGGTCACGATTGAGGCAAATCTCCATAAACGCTTAATTACTTGCAAAATTTTCTGGGTTTTTCTTAGTAAAAATAAATTCGATGTTGATTAGTATGTTTGCTTTAATTATTTTTTAATCAATTATTGTTTAGTTGATTCACATAAATTGGTGGTTTTCGTTCATATATTTTCGTATTTTCTGGTATTTTTTGAAAATCTGGAATGAAAACAGTGAATTGAAGTTTCTGGGCAGTATAATGAGAACAGTGAGTGTGTTTTAAAATTTTAAAATAAAACTATGTTGTTTTAACGTTGTTGTCATATTTTTTTTTTGTTGTCCATGATCATAAAATAAAAAGATGTACAAAAAATACAATAACAACACAAAAATAATGAGAAATTGATGTAATTTTATTATTAAGAATAATAAATAATGAAACAAAGAAATAATTGTGTTGACCACAAGAGAAAAAGAAAAAAAAAAATATTGTATCATAACATCTTGACTCATCTAATCTAAAAATAATTGTATTATTTATTCAGTAGGATTAATCTTTCCATAATTTTCAACATTAAAAATAAAAATTAAAAAGATGAAAGTATAAACATAAATTTCAAAATATAAAAAAAAAGAATAAAAAAATTATTTTCATGTTGTTATGAAGTTTCGTTTGCGTTGTTTTGAAATATCTTATCTTTAACTTGAAAATACTATGTTAAACCAAGTTATGTTCAAGTTGTAGTAAAGTTTGTTATGAGTTGTTTAATTAAAAAAAATACAATCTACCAATATTTTAAATGTTTTCCTTCATAACTAGGTTGTTATTTAATGTTTCTAAAGTAAATCAAAGTAAATTCATACTGAAAATTGGTTAATCTGAATAAATTGGTGCAAATAATTCACATTTTAAAAAAATAGTAATACATTTAAGGTCATTTCCTGATTACTGTCATAAATAGTTGTTTATACGTTGTTCTCATGTATTAAAATAGTTGCTTAACAATATTGAAAAAATTGATACACCAGTTTCAGGTATGGAACCATTGCAAAATTTGGTACAGAGCAATGGTCATTGGGATAACAACAAGTACTATGTTGCTTACGAATCAATTGGATAAATTATATCAGGAGATTGCACCTTTGCTAAACTAGTGCGGATAATGATGAAGAAACTACAATGCAATCGTGAATAATTCAAAAACAACTGAAATATCAACTAAAAGAAGGCTATCAACCACTCCAAATCAAGGATGACAAAAGTCTATTATTTTACATAAAGTTATTAACTAAGAAAATTGATTTCAAACGCTATCTATTGTGTGTGAACACATTCAACAACACAGAAACACAATCCTTTTTTGCAGCTACCCAAACAATAGTGAGCAACAATGTGATAATGACAGAACTCCAAATGCACTTTTGATGAACTAGTAAGAATAATGATGGAAGAACTCCAATGCAACCCTGAAACAACAGAAATACAACTGAAATATCAACTGAAAGAAGGAGGCCAACCACTACAAATCAAGGATGACAAAAGTCTGATGTTCTACATAAAGCTATTAACCAAAGAGGTTGATTTCACAAGGTACCCATAGTGTGTGAACAAAATCAGCAACACAGCACCACCTAACCAAACAATGGTGTGCAACAATATGATGATGGTATCATATGACAACAACTCAGCAGAGGCAAATTCGCAGCAACCTGAAAACAACCCAGCAACAACTTCCAAGCAACAACTATCTGCGCACATAATTGGATCAGTTCAAGATGATACATTTTTTCTAAGAACAGGGACCGTGACATCATAATCAACCATATAACAACCAGAAAACAACAGAGAAAAAACTACAACAGTAGATGAATATAAAAACAACCAAAAAACAACTCAATAACAATACAAAAACAACATCAACAAAAATACATAAAAGAAATACAAAAAGAATGACAAAATACATAAAACCGTCATGTTAAACGAGTAAAACATTGACAAAAAAAAAACAAAATAGTTACTGTAAAAACAAACTCAATAAAATGATAAAAATCAAGGTAATAATACCTTGGATTTAACTTTAAGCTTTTCTCCCCCATCATGCACTTCGTTCTCAAAATCAGAATCAGATATAACCTAGAAAAAGAAGGGGAGAAAATTTAAAACACAAAATGTAATACGAAAAAACACGACAACTAGAAAAAAACTAAACAAAAACTGAAAAACAACAAAACTAAACTTACATCTTTTGTAGACTTCGAAGGTTTTGCTCTCTTTACCTTATGAGACTCGACCTTATCTGGAATGGGTCTTTTCTTAGTACCAGATGGCTCTAGAACATCACCCATTACTTTCTTAGCAATGCGCTTCAAACCCATCTTAGGATCAACTTTAGATGAATTTGTAGGAGGTTTCTTTGAATTTTTAGAATTTTTTTTAGCTGGAGATGGGGACTTCGAACCACTTCTAGTGGTGGTCATTTATAGAAGAAGAGAACACAATGGGGGAGGAAAAACTTACAGAGATTATCGAACAAAATGGAGATAGTGGCATAGATGGGAGGTTGAGAAAAAACGTGGGTAAGGGCTTCGACTGGGTGATCGTGGGCTATGGAGGTTGAAGAACGGAGGAAAGAGAAACAGAGAAAAATAAAATAAAAAAAAAAGAAGAAGAATAGGGCAGTTATTGAGGAGGTGGGGTGTTAGAATGGATAAAACATGACATATGCATGGTAAATGTATATTTGTAATTATTGAACTTTTGAAAAAGTAAAATTGAAAAATAAAAAATGTAAAAAAGTTTAAATAACCGAGAATAAATAAAAATGTAAAAAAAAAGGTAAAAAATGACATCAAGTGTAAAAATCTCTATATTTTTATCATCTTTAATGGATATTCACTATTTAAAGTAAAGAAGAATGTTAAGAAAAAATGTAATAGCATTCTTTATATTTTATATTTTTAATTTTTCATTATTATTTTGTCATAAAATAAAATTTTTTAATTATTTAATATATATTATATTTAAACTTATTTTATTAAAATTTAATATTTACTAACATGTATATTAATTATAATTTTATAATTTAACAAACTAAATATGAAAAAAAAAAATTAAAACAATAAAATAAACACATAAAGTTATACAAAAAAACCGTACAATAATAATAGTAGACTATAATGTATCATTTCATTCAGTTCTTTAGCCATTGATCATATCTTCTGTTGCGATTGCAGAGTACGATCAAGAACTGAACCTGAATCAGGACCGATCCTGAGAATATATGAGCCTAAGGCCATTTAAATTTCGGAACCTCACTTTCAGAAATATATAAAAAAAAAAATTGAAAAGGAGTGTCATGGAACTTGAACCCATACCATTGTGTAATGTGTCATACATCCAAACCAATTAAGCTGTGAATATTTATTGTTTATTAGAATATACACTTAATTCTACTTAAATAACAACCCAATGAGACATTTTATTTATTATTTTGGGGCTCCAAGAAAGTGTGGGCCCTTAGCATGGGCCTAGCCTACTTATACATACGCCAGGCTGGACCAAGCCTAAGTATCAACTTGAATAGTGTGGGCTGATAATCAAAATACCTTTAAACAATTTAGAGAAAGAATTTTCTATTGAATTTGAATTTACAAAGAGAAAAAGAAGAAGTGATAATTTTACATTTTTTCAATTCTTATCTCTTTCTTTATATAGGCATTCACTAAGGGTTATGTTAGATGAGATGGGCTCAAAATAAAGACTTGGAGCCGAATACATCATAAGGGCTTTAGAGTTAGATTTTTGCCACTTTATTTCAACTAATAAAACTAAAGTATCTTTTCTAATTTTACCACTTATCTCTTCTAATTATTTCAATACTAATTTTATTTTAATAATTATAAATAATTATTAAATAAAATACAAATTAAAAAACTTTATTAATTAGACCCACAAAGTATACCAATTAACAAATAAACCTTTATTTATATTTTTTTTGCTTAAAATTGCCTAAATTTGGTAAAAATATCTCAAATAAGACATAGTTTATTTTCGAATTCTAATTGACTTATTAACTCAATTAGTTGAGCTTACAAAATGATATTATCTCAGGAAATGTGCGGGGACCATGAGCCTATGTAACTAAGCTCCTAATAAACAGATCTTAAAATTTATTGGATAAATTTCTTAACGTATTAATTCTTCCTGACTCTACTATAGATTCAGAATTGCACTCATGATTATATAACGCTCTATACACCAAGTATAGATATGCTATAATTTATCCATTATTTTCAATCACAACAATCATTGATCCTTTATAGAAGGTCTACATCGAGTAGGGACAAAATTACTATTTTACCCTTTAATGTATTTTATCCTTAAAACACTTAGCTACTTGTAAATGATATATTTCAGGAAACTAATATAATTACCGAAATGAACGTTCAATCATTTAACTCCTTTATCCAAGCTAAAAAAAATTATCATTTCACTTCTAATAAACATAGAAGGTATATGTGTCCATATCTATGGTTAACACTACCACTCAATTACACTACCGAGTTTTTAAGATGTAAGTATGGGCATGTGGGTAAGCTGGTAGCGAACAAGTCAAAGAACCCGTGCAATACAATTAAGCTAGAGCTCAACATCTCAGGATTAAGATCAAATAATTTATGATCAACTAAGTGATAATGACTTAGATAAGATATAACAGTAAATTTATGATATCTTTTCCACTTTTAATATCGATCCAGTCTGATGTATAGCCAATACATCCGATCCTGGTTTACTTTACTAATGCCCTAGAAAAGACATTCCACTTATCTAAGTGTAAACAAACCTTATCGATGATTATCACGCCAGTGTAAATTTAGTGCACTGATAAATTGTGGGACTAAATTATTTGAAGCATATAATTACAATTACTTTTTACTGTGATGGCTTCACAATTATTTGGTTTTATATGTAAGGCCATCTCTAACATGACCTTATAATTGAGGTTATCTCCAACTTGATATATTTGACGTTGCAGGAAATAAACATCTCCAACGTAACATTATACCTCTCTTATAGTGTTGGCTACAATGCACTGCATATATGCAGTTTCACTGCAGTTACTGCATCCTAGCTTCTTCTTTTTTTTATATATAATAATGTTACATATATTTATAGAAAATTTTACAATGCATTAATTATTTGAGAAAATTTTTTAATTCAATTTTTTTATGGTCGTGTATGTTATACGTATTTATATAAGACATCATGTAAAATTTTAAAAAATTTATAAAAATTTAGCATGCCAAAAATTTATTAAATAATATTCTTTTTAGTGTAATTTTTTGTGTATTAATTGTGGTTAGTGTAAAAAGAGTTTGACACCAAATTTATTGTTAAGGTTAGAGATGCTGATCACATGTGACAGTTGAGCTATGTATGGGTCTCCAAATACTTTTTATTGAATTTTTTTAATTGTTCTAACAATTTATTTAATGCGGCCCTCTTTAAATTTTGTTTTTAATCTGCACTTTGGTTTTCTCACAGTTACTTTCTGCCTCCATGATCTTTTTTTTTTTTTTGAAAACTAGCGTCATCATTCGATTAATAAGATAAAATAGTTAGACCTCCCGGTCATTATAAAAAAGGTTCCCCGGAAAAGAGGAGACCGGAAAAGAGCCATACATCCGGTGGGTGAACACCCACTTAGCCACATTATGGGCTACATAGTTACAAGTTCTACTAACATTCATAAAGTTACAACAAATAAAAGAAGGAGAGGACTTAACACAAAAAGAGACATAGTTTTCAATAGCCCAATGAGACTCCTTCCCATTGAGAGCATTGATCACTTGTCTCGAGTCACTCTTTACAATAACAAATCTAGCACCTAAATCCACCGCCGTAGTTAAAGCCAAACAACAGGCCACAACTTCTCCACAAACCGCATCAACGAAATCCAACCGAGCCGTGTGGATACGAACCACCGTACCCAGATGATTCCTTGCTACAGCCGCTATGCACATACTCTCCATACCCACTCTAACATCACAGTTCAATTTAATCCAATCCAGAGGTGGCGGCTCCCATCTCTCCCGCAAGATTGGAGTCGGACTAGGGATAAGAGAAGTACGTAACTCTGCAAAATAAGTGGAAATACTGTCAATACATTTCATAACATCAGGGGCGGTATTATTGTGAACAACTTCATTGCGCATCCTCCAGATGTTGTCAACTACAATCGACGCATAAAGGAATATATCCTCAGTACGGAGACCCCTATTTTTAAGATTCCACATAAATTTCACCCAGTCCCAAACACGAATTCCATTGTCACAGACAGGGTAAATTCCCCAAGGTGAAGAGCGCCACAAGCGTAGCGCCACATCACACGACAGAAACAAGTGTTCCATAGATTCCTCCATTAATCCACATAAAGGAAATCTCAAATCCTCGATCTGAAACCTTCTACCAATCTCAGCTCTGACAGGAAGCGCCTTTGACAGAATACACCACCAAAGAATCTTGTGTCTCTCCAGAATTTTACTATTCCATAGCTTGTTCCAAAGCGACGGAGCCACCTCACAGTGACTAGCTCTTTCTGTAGCCTGAGCAAGGTAAGCCGATTTGCACGAGAAACGACCATTGGTCTCCAAAGTCCACACCCATCTATCCTCTCCCCGTCCCGAAGGGGTTCCTCCATGAAGGATTGCCGCAACAGTTTCCTGATCAAACATATTTCTTAATTGGTGAACATCCCATACGCCAGAGGGTGTAAGGAGATCAGCCACACAGTTATTGTTTGTCAGGACTCCAGCCATTGGTTTCATAATGAAACCTTTATAATGAGGTATCCAATCCAGATGCTTGTATTTCTGCCATTCGCCACCAATTTACAGGCGCCTTTTCTGAGGATTGCATTGGCTTTAACCAAAATTTTCCAAAATCATGAGTCAGAGTCTTTGTATCTATAGCAGAGAAGATCCTTCCCTTTTAAATATTTAGCCTCCAAAATTTTGCAGCATAAAGACTGGCAACCTGTTAGAATCTTCCAACCCCACTTGGCCAGAAAGGCCAGGTTCATTTCTTTAGTTTTCCAGAAACCAAGGCCTCCTACAGACTTAGGAAGACAGAGTTTATCCCAAGCTCTAAGGTAAAGTCCATGATTCCCCTTCTCAAATCCTCACCAAAAGTCCCTGACCAGACCATCAATCCGGTTTACAAGTCGGTCAGAGAGCTTAGTAGTCTGCATGGCATACATTGGGAGCGAAAGGCCTACAGACTTGATGAGCGTAGCGCGACCCGCCTTGGACAACGTCTTTGTCTTCCATCCCTGAAGTTTAGAAGTAAGACTATCAAGGATGAAATTGAAATCCGCATCTTTTTGTCTAGATCTGAAGAGAGGCAAGCCTAAATACTTAGTGATCCCTTCAGGAGAATCAATGCCCAATGCTTCCTTGATCCCTCTCCTCATGCCATTGGGAGTATTATTACTAAAGAATATTGACGTTTTGAGCTTATTCACTTTTTGACCCGACCAAGAACAAAACTTCTCCAGGCAATTCCAAAAACCTTTGGCTTCATTCACATTGGCCCTACCCACTAGGATGAGATCATCAGCAAAGAATAGGTGCGATAGAACCGGCCCTCCCCTACTGAGCCTGATACCCTTCATCTCATCATTTCGTAGGCCCTCTTCCAAGAGTCTTGAAAGCACTTCCGCAGCACAGATGAAAAGATAAAGAGATAGAGGATCGCCCTAGCGGAGGCCACAGGAGGGCAAAATCCTGCCAACCTGACCTCCATTAAGGCACACGTTGAGAGAAGTGGTTGAGATACACTGAGAAATCCACCGCCGAAACTTTTGAGGGAAATCAAAGCAATCAAGAACATGGTCAATGAAGCTCCAGCTTAGCCTATCATAGGCTTTAACAAGATCAATTTTAATTGCAAAATATCCCTCTTTGCCTTTTTTCCTTTTGAAGGTGTGGATAATCTCCTAAACGATCACATTGTAATCCTGGATATTCCTACCCGGAACGAAAGCAGCTTGAGTAGGGCATATCAGAGAAGGAAGGATAGGTCTAAGTCTGTTTGCAACTATTTTGGATATGACCTTATAAACGTCGTTGCATAGAGAAATAGATCTGTAGTGGTTAGGCCGCTTCAGATTCTGAACTTTGGGGATGAGCACCACATTCGTTGTATTGATTCCTCTATGCATATTACCTTCTTCGAAAAAATCGCTAACTGCCTCACAAAAGTCATCACCAACCGAGTCCCAGTAGTGTTTAAAAAAGAGAACGGACATACTGTCCGGCCCCGGAGCCTTATGGTTGCTCATGGCAAACAGCGTTCGTTTGATTTCGTCTCGAGAGGGACAAAAGGTGGTCCCCTCTTGTTCCTCCAGCGACAGCTTAGTCTGGAATAACTCTCTACATCCTGTAGCTTGATTAATCTCTGACCCCGAGTAAATGTTTGAAAAGAACTCAATGAATTCACGCCCAATTAACTCACGGTCAGTAATTCATAAATTGTCTTTACTCAGAAGGCTCTCAATGGCATTTCTTCTTCCTCTAATAGCTGCTGAGAGGAAGAAGAATTTAGAGCATTTATCTCCATCCTTTAGCCAATCAATTCTTGCCCTCTGTTTCCAGTAAATTGCTTTTCTAGTCAGGTGTTCATTAAGTGATCGACGTGTATTATATTCTTCATTCCAATCCCGGGCACCTGCTGGTAAGCTCTGTAATCTATCAAGTTTTTGTTCCAATTCTTTAATCACCTCATCCAACTTCCCAAACTGAGTTCTGTTCCATTTGAGGAGAGCAACACGAGTCGCCCCAAGTTTCTTGAACACTCGATCAGGAGCCCATGAACGCTCAACCGAACCCCAAGCATTGGCCACCACCAGCTTACTTCTTTCGTCCCTCGTCCACCCCTCTTCAAACTTAAAGCACCTTCTAAATTTAGGGGCAACTCCCCCCGTGTCAAGGCATAACAGTCTATGGTCCGAATTGCTCGTAGGGAGAGAGCAGAGAATAGCTTTGGGAAACAGATGGATCCACTCTCCATTGACAATTCCTTTATCAAGAGCAGATTTCACATGCCTACTACCAGACCGGTGGTTATCCAAAGTCATTTTCTCACCTTGGATATGCATATTAATTAGGCCACGAGAACCCACTAGATTGGAAATAAAAGAGACGAAGGGGTCCCTTCCAGACGACCCTTCACGTTCAGAATGACTAGGCACAAAATTAGTATCGCCAAATATCAACCACGGGCCCCCAAATCTTTCTCCTATCGACATGAGCTCAGTCCAGAACTTTTTCTTAGCATGAAGGTATGGAGGACCATACACACACGAGAGAAGCCAAGGGTGAATGGGGGGATCCGAATAAACCAGACCAGAAATATGATTGCCAGAACAAGATATACATTCAAAGCCAAACCCAATTTTCCAAGCCTAAATAATTCCCCCGGCTGTACCTAAAGGCGACACAGTGATATGAAAGTGAAAATGGAGGGATTTTAGAGTGCGTACCAGGGTAGTAGCTGTTGGAAATATATTTATCCAGGATCTTAGATGTACTCACAAGTATGTTGATTTAACAACCTAATATTGAACTTCTAAAACGATGAACTAAACACATAAAAGTTAAGAATAACTTACAGTGATGGCGGCGGAATTAATGTCTCCTTCAACTCAGATCTCTAACCCTTGATTCTTGTCTGTAGCAGAGTATAATCAAGATCTGAGCCCGAAAGTTCTTCAGTTGGATGTGATCCTTCACAGTCTTCCAAACTATAATGAGGTACTGAGTGATGTGTGTGGGCACTTCTCTCTCACAAGGAATTTCGAAATTCTCTCTTGTTTTTCTCTCTTGATTTCGTGTGACACAATGCAGAGCAAAAGCTTTTCCGAGCATACCAAGAGTAGAGAGAGGGGGCGGCTATAAATAGGAAAAGGGAAGAACACAATTTTCCAAATAAACAGTTTCCTCTTTTTCTGTGTAATTGAATAACTGCCTTATTTAGTGTGATCCACCACTTTCCTATTTAGGCTAGGCTTTGATTAGCAATTATATGGCAATTTAAATTGAAAATAATAATTAGGAAACATGCAAAGGGTGGCCGGCCATGGTGTGTATGGGCCTCACTGGAATTTTACAGTTTCCTCAATTTTATTTCTATTTCTCCAAAATTGCCATTTTTCCAATTCTAATCTTTTAAATGCCAAAACTAATTATTTAATAACTAAAATAGATTATTAAATAATATTGCCATTTAAAATAATTATTAATTAGACATGTAAAGTCTCTTAATTAATAATTAAACCAAGAAACCCTCCTATTTGCAATTTCATCCTTAAACTGTGAGAATTCACAAATTAGACATAGTCTAACTTTTAGAATTATAATTGATTAATCATAAATCAATTACAGAGTCTTACAAACAGTATAGTCTCAACTAGAATGGGGACCATGGATCTATATGCTGAGCTTCCAATAAGTTGAACCGATTTACCAAGTAAATCCCTAACTTATTAATTCCTCGTTGAATCCACTCTTAGAACTTGGAATTGCACTCTCAGACTTATATAGAGCATATCATATGTTTCACGATATCAATATGCTATCTCATTTAACCATTGTTATGATCTTAATGTGATTTAGAGATCCTCTATATAGATGATTTACATCGAGATGGGACCAATTTACTGTTTACACCCCTCAATGTATTTTGCCCCTTTGAACACTTAGTTACCTGTAAATGATGTTTTAGTGATCTGATACACAGTCACTAAAACAAGAGCTCATCCATTTACTTCTATTTAACTAAGCTCAAAAGGAATCATCACTTTACTTCTATACACTAGTAGAAGCTATAGATTTCCATATTTATGTTCAGCACTCCCACTCAGTTATGCTATCATGTTCCCAAAATATATGTATTATCCTGACCCAAAGGTAGGCTTAACTAATAAATCAAAGAACAAGAATAGCACTCCTGAGATTGAGCCTAAGCATATCAGGATTTAGATTCTCTTAATCTAAGATCAACTTCTGACATTGACTTGGAAAGATACAACGGTAAGTTTACAATATCTTTGACCAAGTTCAATATCGGTCCAGTCCAATGCATACTCCATACATTCGAAACCAGTATACTTTGCCAATGTTCTGGAAAGAACATAACACTTACTCCAAGTGTAAGTATACTTCATCGCTGATTATCACATCAGTGTAAATCCAAAACACTGATGAACATGGACCAAATCTTTTGGATCATATAATCACAATCACATTCCACTGTATTGACAATACTATAATTGTGAATAACTATATGTTCTGGATTTAACTGATTTTGTGCATATATCAAGTATATATATTAAACCATAAACATGTAACATACATGTAATCATAATTCACTTCAAAATTCTAAATTGATAACTAATCAGATTGTAATGGGTTTTAATTAGGGCATAAAACCCAACAATAGCATCAACTTTCAGTTAAGAAATAAAGACAAAATCAAGAGAGCGCGATCTGATCAGGGACTTCAGTTCACAAACTGTAGAGGTCTGCCCCAACCCTCTACAATTTCAGGCCACGCCTCTCATGGCTCCTGTGGAGGAGATTTGACATTCTCCTCCACAGGGGTATGGGAGTGAACCGACAAGCTCGAATCAGAGTCTTCCATCACAAAAGACCCAACCAGAGGGTTCTTCATAATTCCATCATTGCAATTCAGGGAGCTGGAGCTATCCTCAGAAGGATCTTCAAAAGCCACTTTAGAATCCTGGTCCTGATCCTTCTTGTCCCAGGGGAAGTCCTGAATATCGCCATGATGAGTTCTGATAATCTTATGAGGTCTAGAGCACAGCGAAGCAGAGCCTTCAAACTTCTTCATCTTAAATGGCGTTGTTCTCTCATTGGTTTCCGAGGTTGGCAATACACCAATATCCCCTCCTATGTTCTTAATCTCAAACAAAACCATCTTCCCAAAATGTTTTAGATCATAGAGCAATTGTTCTTGGGCCTTAAATAAAAGAGACAAAGCCCTATCTTCACCAAGGATGGGCTCGGCCTCCACTACACCAGCCGGACCCATAGATGAACCATCATAAAAACTAGGAGGCAAGCTATTAATTTTCTGGGAGATGAGACAATTATTAATGCCATTCTTATTAACTCCCACATTAGTAGAGTATAATGACGAACCACAGGAAACCAACGACCCAACTACATCTATAGAGCTTTCGGCCCTATCAACATTGACCCCAGAGCCCATTAGAAGAATCCCATTATCCATTCGGGCCATAGTTCCAACATCACAAGACATGAGCACCTTCTCTCCAATTAATCCAGGTACAATACCACTATCCGGCCCAATAATCGGCCCAACATTCAGCCCAATAGTTATAGGAAACTTTTCACAAAGATTTGGCACAATCCCCACCGTTTCCTTGCCACGACAAGGGTCTACAGAGACCAACGGTTCACTCCTGGAGTCCAACTTCAACAACTCTAAACTGGGAGTATAATCAGATGTCTTTCTTTCCAAATTCAAAAGAGACTTACCCTTATTACCCAAACTAGAACTTCCTCGAATCTCCTCACCTGGCCATTCCTTGGGAACCCAACGCTTCAACAAAGGCTGGTCCTTCCCAACCCGAGGTCGAGATGTCCCTGTCACCAACCGCCTCGAGTCGCGAGTCGCCAAGGTCGCCCCTCTCTTCCCAGTACCGCCCAGCGTAGCTACCGTCGACGGCCTAGGGCTAAGAGAGTTTCCCGTCAACCGCAACACTCCATATCGGTAAGTTTACAATATCTTTGACCAAGTTCAATATCGGTCCAGTCTAATGCATACTCCATACATTCGAAACCAGTATACTTTGCCAATGTTCTGGAAAGAACATAACACTTACTCCAAGTGTAAGTATACTTCATCGCTGATTATCACATCAGTGTAAATCCAAAACACTGATGAACAGGGACTAAATCTTTTGGATCATATAATCACAATCACATTCCACTGTATTGACAATACTGTAATTGTGAATAACTATATGTTCTGGATTTAACTGATTTTGTGCATATATCAAGTATATATATTAAACTATAAACATGTAACATACATGTAATCATAATTCACTTCAAAATTCTAAATTGATAACTAATCAGATTGTAAAGGGTTTTAATTAGGGCATAAAAACCAACAAACTCCCACTTGCACTAATATAAAACAAGTTGTGCATTACAATCAATCTTTTGCCTCGATCCTCTAATCAAGTGTAGTATATTTGAATCCACCCATATATCTGGAACTAGGTTCATAAAACTTATGAAACCTCCTTAACTATATGCTTTACTCATCAAGGGATACTGAAATCCTTACTGCCCATTAAGTACATCTGAACAAACAGAAGACATATCTCTCAAATTTTAAAATTTGGAATTGAGATAATGCAGTGTAGAATTTTCTTCAGTAAAATAACTTTCTGGTAATTTCGAATTTACAAAGTTATATCTTCTCTGATGAAGCTTGAATTATTATAGATGGGCTTTTACACTCACCATCTCACAATTCTTGATGAGTTGGTGTGGATATTGGGATCACTAATGCATAGATCCTTAATAACATATAGGTCACTTTTATAAATCTTTCTTGATTGTCCCCTAATGTTCCCCATTTGATTACATCTCAGATAGCTCCCACTCAATAGCAGATGTCTGGTTAGAAACTTTTAACCTTTTACTATTGTTTCTGGGAACATCTCATTGTGACTTATTATCTTAAACTGAAACTGTAAGTTTCTCTCTAAGACTAGGTCAACAACATAGCAGTCTAGTATTTGAAGTGTAAAATACTTGCTAGAGATTTAAGCAATCAAATCAAGATACCATAAAATGTTATGAGGAATAGACATCTTGAATCAAGTCTTTCGAATAGACTATGCAAGAATTCTTCTATCTTACTCTCATAATTCTGATAAGTTATTTCTATCCATGTGAATGGTTAGACTTGTTTTTATCAGAGGTGTTCTTAAGTTTCTATCACAATTATCAACCAAACGAAGATGGGTAAAGAATTTTAATATTCTCCCACTCAACCAAGGTAATGTGATACATTATCAAAGAACTTTAATGGTATCAATAACTATTACAACAGTAAATCTAAACTGGAACATATAATCAAGATCAAGGATTTATTCTGATAATAGCTAATTTATTATATTATTTCCATGTTTAAAATTATGTGTCACAAAGGGTACTGTAGAATAAAGTCCACCCCTAAGTTTATAGAGATTATGATCCACCCCTAAAGGTTGTAAATCTCTAAGTGTGATAGAGAGTTTGTGGAGTTGAATATAATCCAGAGTTCATTAGATAGAAAAGATCGTTTGAACTGCATATTATTCTTAACTTTTCTCCACCATTCAGATCAAAAGATCTTTTTATTAAACAAATTCTCAAATAATTGTTTTGGAACTAACAATTATTCATAAACATAGAAATAATTTCTAGTGTTTATGTAGTAGTAACTCTGTAAGGAGTTTAAATACCTTTAGAATTTGTATCAATAATAAAAACACATACACATACAAACATAATAAATATAACAATTGGTAATAGATAAGATAAAGTACTGAAGCTCAACTCATAAATTGTAATTTATTTGAAAAAGATACTTTATTATAAACCAAAAAATTGTTTGCAATATTATGAGAACCAAACAGGGAATAAGATCCCAAAACTTGAAATCCAAATTGTTTGAAAAACTAAACAATTAATTCAAAAAATTGAGCTTCTTCTTTATTGTAGACGATCTCCATCCACCACCCAGCTTTCTAATCCAACTCGCTAAGACAACATCCGAGTTTAAGAAGCTTGAGCTATAAGAAGAATAATAAACAAGGTTAGTAGTCCAGAATTAATAATCCAAAAGGATAATAATTCACTAAAAACACATCAGTTTATAAAGAAAATACCTTGTTTCTTTGCGAGATACTTAGGACATTGGGATTTCCAATGGCCTTTCTCATTGCAGTAGAAACACTTTCCTTTTAGTGTATCACCAGAAGCTCCAGCCTTTTTGTTCTTAGCTACTTTCGCAGCTTGAGCTCGCTTCTTGGCATTTTTCCACTTCTTCTTATGATTAAATTTGGAAGTAGAAGCAACATGTGCCTCAGGATTACTCGTCTTATTACCATTTCCAGAATTCTGAGGTTTATTCCCTCTTTTCTTGGGACCTCCAATTAAATTTTCATATGTCTGAAGGTCATTGACTAAAGTATGAAAGTCTTGTTCCTTCTTATTCATGACATAATTTGATGTGTAAGGCAGAAAATCTGGAGTCAGACTATTCAAGATGAGACTCACTTGAGTAGTCTGATCCATTTCAGCACCATGATTCTGGGCTTCCTGGAAATAACTAGCCATCTGGAGAAGGTGATCACGCACATTCTGATGGAGTTCCATCCGTGCGTTGATGAATTTCTTAGTCGCGTCAAAACGAGACTGGATAGATGCCATACCGAATAGCTCAGTTAACTGCGTCATGATTTCTGCAGCCGTGACAGTGTTTGCAAACCTTGTTTTCAAGGTGTCAACCATGCTAGAAAGCATGAAGTAGCGAGCTTTATTGTTAGCATTCTGCCAACGCTTGAACTTCTCTTTCACAGTTTTGGTTGCATTGTCACTGGTCGCTCGGGGACGGCTTAGTCAACACAAACGAGGTACTTTCACCTATGAGAGCAATGTTAATGTTCTCTCTCCACTTTGGGAAGTTAGACCCATTTAGCTTATTTTCAGTTAAGAGTGACAACATGGGATTCGACATTGCAATTCAGGATACTACAAGATAACACATAGATATCAATTTTGGTTTAACACAAAATCTTATTCAGAAATTATTAGCACATAGCAGGTAGGAATGACTAGAGAAAATACAAAAAAAAAATCAATCCTAAATAATTTCCAAGGTTTTCAACAAACTGATATCAGTGTCCCGTTTAGGCGAGAGTCAAAGCTATCATCTATTGAATAGAGTTGTCAGCTCATCTAAAATGACAAACATTCTAGCAACCTTTTATTCGATCGAAAAGAGAATCTGACGTTGTCCCGTTTAGGCGAGAGTCAAGGTCATTCCTATTTCATGAGCTTCTACCATTGTTTCATACGTTTGTAAGTCTTATACAGTAGCCACCATTAGGGTGATCAATACCAATATAAAACACTTACAAACATACTTATCTTTCGAGATTAAACGGCGCTAACTTGCTAATGAACGTTCCTCCATTAGGGAGGATTACTCACTAAAACAATAGCTATGTAAAACCAACAATGGAGATCGAATATCTTAAAATAATAAAGCTCATTATTTAAAATTGTATTTTCTTCTATTATTTATTTATTTTAAATCTATATATATATTTATTAAATTTTAAATTTAGAATAGAATCTAAATAAAATTTAATTTAATATCTGTAAAATTAAACTTAGATGGTTAAGAAAATAAAATGAATTATTTCCATCTTAGTATTAATTTTTTCAACAAATATTAAGAAAATTACTTAATTTAAGTTGTATTAATTTAAATTAATTTGCAACTCAAATTAAAATTTTCTACAAATATATATAATGTATTTCCAAAAATATATAATTTTCGAAATACATTAAAATAAATCAAACTTTACTTAGAAAAAATACTTCAAGGAAAAATATTATCTATCTAGATTTTCTTGACTAATTAATCTAATTTCTAATAATATATTTTAGTTCTTTTATTTTAAATTAATCATTAAATGAAAAGATCATTGATTTAAGTTGATTCAAAATTAATTAAAATAATTAATTTACAACTTCAATCTATCTTTCAAGATAAATTCAAAATCATCTTGCATAATTAAATGCGATTTTGAAAAAATGATTAATAAAATAAATAAAATATATTTTGAAAATTATTCAAATTTAAGTTGTTATGGAAATATCCAACTTAAAATAATTTTCTTATTTAATTAAATATCATGAAAATAACAATACCTAAGTATCATTATGAAAATTAACTTAGATATTTAATTTTCAATTTAATTAAATGTATTAAATTCTGGAAATAAATAATTAAGTATAGAGAAGGCTTAATCATTAATTTCCAATTTAATACAAGGAAAAATATCCTTAATTGAATTGTACCAAAATTAACTATTAAACAATTAATTTCACAATCAATGATATTTTCCTATATTAGAAATAATAATTAGTATAGAAATAACTATCTAGAAAATATCTCAATTCTACTAAGTATCTTTTCAAGATCTGGAAAATATCTGATTTAAGTTATTATAGAAAGAATCTATAATTTACAAACTTAAAATTTTCCAAACAGAATTTAATTAAATATCAAAATTAGGTGGTAACTACCTAATTTAAAGATATTCCCCTTTTAAGTTTAAAACCAACTTAAAATAATATCCTTTAAGAATCTTCAATAACTAATTCCTAGAATTCCTCAGCTTAATATTATAATCAAAATATATTCAAATTTAAGTTAAAAGGGAAAATTAGTAATAACTAATTCATAACTTAAATAGGAATATTTAATGAAATAATAAAAGTAAGTTTCAGAAAGAATCTAGTTAGTCAAAATTCTTTATTTAATTAAATACAAGAAAAATACAAATAGTTTATCTAGAAATGAAATTCATTAAACTATGTTTTTCTTAAATTAATTTCGAAGAAATTAATTATGTTGCTATTCAATTTTATTAGGTCAAACTAGTATAATTAACCTAGCACAGTTATCCAAATCAGGCAAATGGGCCTTCACAATTGGGATTGTTCATGTGAGAGGGGGGGGGGGGCTGGGTCCAGTATGTCGCACCCACTTCTAAGGCTCCCAACTCTCACACTAGGCCCAAAAGAGAGGAATTTAACCTTAAAATGAACAACTGTTATTAATTGAATAGGCCCATTAACTAAATGAGCCTAAATAAAATCTATCATGTTATGACATTTTATTTAGCAACAACAACTTATATGTATCTATAACAGAAATTAAACATATAGGCTCACACAGGCACACAGATTTGGATGGATCCTATCATGTTACTAGGTCATACACAGATGAAAGAAGTTTGTAAAAATTACCTGTTACAAATTATTTACTTGATGTATGATCAATTGAACCATGGGTTAAAATCAGATCATTTGATCTGTCAACAAGTTAACCCTGGCAATTTAGATCAAGCAATAATAGGTTTTAGAAAACTTACAAACAATCTAAAACACATACTCCTGCAACAAGGTTAGATTTTGATAGTTGGATGTAGGATTTATTTAATTTTAAGACATTAATCTTTATTTCGAAATTTTAAAAAAAAATTCGGTTTTAAAGAATAAATTAAAATTTAATTTACAATCTTTGAAAAAATTAGGTTTTGGGTAACCTAAATATCATTTCAAAATAAACTTGCTAACTTTCCCTTTTAAATTTCATGTTATATTATAAATTAAATATTCAATAAAATAGAAAATGGTAAATACATACCCTTTTCTCATTTTACAATCTAATTTAGGTAAAATAACAAAATTTAAAAAAAGTTAACAAAAATATCTTATTTCCTTTTTTAAAATACCATGATTATAGTAATCTTATTCTAAATAAGGTCAATTTACCAAAAGAAATTTTAAAAAAAATTTCTGACCTTTTATTCAAAAATAAGATAAAATAATCAAAATTTAAAGGAAATAAGAAAAGAGGTAAGCAATACTTGATTTTATCGTATTTTCAAATTCAAATTACACTAATATCTAAAATTAATTTTAAAAATTAAAATTAATTTATTTCTGATAATTAGATTTGAAATTTGAAAAACAAAAATCAACATACAAAACTACACAAAAAATCGGAATTTAATTCCATGAAATGGCATGAAAAATCGAAGAAAACGAAGAAAAATCACACACTGTAGTTGCATACCATCCGCGCGCGCAAGGAAGGTGATTTGCCGAGTTTCCTCGGCGCTGGGAGGCTGCCAGCAGCCCTTCCGCGCGCGTGGGTAGGGTGATCACCACCCCGATTTTTTCCGATTTTCAAAAATTCATAACTAATTCAAATTAAATCGAAATCGAGTTCTGTAAAATAGCAAATTGCTTAGAATTTTCCAAACTATCCAGTAAAAATAATTCCAGATACAGACAATCAATTATTTTTCCCAGAATTCACAAACATCAATCAAACATCAATATGACACATCATGAAACCATCCAAATCACAAACAAATCGTTTTAAGTCCAAATTTCTTGCAAGCAAATCAATTACCATGGCTCTGGTGCCAGTTGTTGGAAATATATTTATCCAAGATCTTAGATCTACTCACAAGTATGTTGATTTAACAACCTAATATTGAACTTCTAAAACGATGAACTAAACACATAAAAGTTAAGAATAACTTACAGTGATGGCAGCGGAATTAATGTCTCCTTCCACTCAGATCTCTAACCCTTGATTCCTGTCTGTAGCAGAGTATAATCAAGATCTGAGCCCGAAAGTTCTTCAGTTGGATGTGATCCTTCACAGTCTTCCAAACTATAATGAGGTATTGAGTGATGTGTGTGGGCACTTCTCTGTCACTAGGAATTTCAAAATTCTCTCTTGTTTTTCTCTCTTGATTTCGTGTGACACAATGCAAAGCAAAAGCTTTTCCGAGCATACCAAGAGTAGAGAGAGGGGGCGGCTATAAATAGGAAAAGGGAAGAATACAACTTTCCAAATAAACAGTTTCCTCTTTTTCTGTGTAATTGAATAACTGCCTTATTTAGTGTGATCCACCACTTTCCTATTTAGGCTAGGCTTTGATTAGCAATTATATGGCAATTTAAATTGAAAATAATAATTGAGAAACATGCAAAGGGTGGCCGGCCATGGTGTGTATGGGCCTCACTGGAATTTTGCAGTTTCCTCAATTTTATTTCTATTTCTCCAAAATTGCCATTTTTCCAATTCTAATCTTTTAAATGCCAAAACTAATTATTTAATAACTAAAATAGATTATTAAATAATATTGCCATTTAAAATAATTATTAATTAGACATGCAAAGTCTCTTAATTAATAATTAAACCTAGAAACCCTCCTATTTACAATTTCATCCTTAAACTGTGAGAATTCACAAATTAGACATAGTCTAACTTTTAGAATTATAATTGATTAATCATAAATCAATTACAGAGTCTTACAAACAGTATAGTCTCAACTAGAATGGGGACCATGGATCTATATGCTGAGCTTCCAATAAGTTGAACCGATTTACCAAGTAAATCCCTAACTTATTAATTCCTCGTTGAATCCACTCTTAGAACTTGGAATTGCACTCTCAGACTTATATAGAGCATATCATATGTTTCACGATATCAATATGCTATCTCATTTAACCATTGTTATGATCTTAATGTGATTTAGAGATCCTCTATATAGATGATTTACATCGAGATGGGACCAATTTACCGTTTACACCCCTCAATGTATTTTGCCCCTTTGAACACTTAGTTACCTGTAAATGATGTTTTAGTGATCTGATATACAGTCACTGAAACAAGAGCTCATCCATTTACTTCTATTTAACTAAGCTCAAAAGGAATCATCACTTTACTTCTATACACTAGTAGAAGCTATAGATTTCCATATTTATGTTCAGCACTCCCACTCAGTTATGCTATCATGTTCCCAAAATATATGTATTATCCTGACCCAAAGGTAGGCTTAACTAATAAATCAAAGAACAAGAATAGCACTCCTGAGATTGAGCCTAAGCATATCAGGATTTAGATTCTCTTAATCTAAGATCAACTTCTGACATTGACTTGGAAAGATACAACGGTAAGTTTACAATATCTTTGACCAAGTTCAATATCGTTCCAGTCTAATGCATACTCCATACATTCGAAACCAGTATACTTTGCCAATGTTCTGGAAAGAACATAACACTTACTCCAAGTGTAAGTATACTTCATCGCTGATTATCACATCAGTGTAAATCCAAAACACTGATGAACAGTGACCAAATCTTTTGGATCATATAATCACAATCACATTCCACTGTATTGACAATACTATAATTATGAATAACTATATGTTCTGGATTTAACTGATTTTGTGCATATATCAAGTATATATATTAAACCATAAACATGTAACATACATGTAATCATAATTCACTTCAAAATTCTAAATTGATAACTAATCAGATTGTAATGGGTTTTAATTAGGGCATAAAACCCAACAGTAGCATCAACTTTCAGTTAAGAAATAAAGACAAAATTAAGAGAGCGCGATCTGATCAGGGACTTCAGTTCACAAACTGTAGAGGTCTGCCCCAACCCTCTACAATTCCAGGCCACGCCTCTCATGGCTCCTGTGGAGGAGATTTGACATTCTCCTCCACCGGGGTATGGGAGTGAACCGACAAGCTCGAATCAGAGTCTTCCATCACAAAAGACCCAACCAGAGGGTTCTTCATAATTCCATCATTGCAATTCAGGGAGCTGGAGCTATCCTCAGAAGGATCTTCAAAAGCCACTTTAGAATCCTGGTCCTGATCCTTCTTGTCCCAGGGAAAGTCCCGAATAACGCCAGGATGAGTTCTGATAATCTTATGAGGTCTAGAGCACAGCGAAGCAGAGCCTTCAAACTTCTTCATCTTAAATGGCGTTGTTCTCTCATTGGTTTCCGAGGTTGGCAATACACCAATATCCCCTCCTATGTTCTTAATCTCAAACAAAACCATCTTCCCAAAATGTTTTAGATCATAGAGCAATTGTTCTTGGGCCTTAAATAAAAGAGACAAAGCCCTATCTTCACCAAGGATGGGCTCGGCCTCCACTACACCAACCGGACCCATAGATGAACCATCATAAAAACTAGGAGGCAAGCTATTAATTTTCTGGGAGATGAGACAATTATTAATGCCATTCTTATTAACTCCCACATTAGTAGAGTATAATGACGAACCACAGGAAACCAACGACCCAACTACATCTATAGAGCTTTCGGCCCTATCAACATTGACCCCAGAGCCCATTAGAAGAATCCCATTATCCATTCGGGCCATAGTTCCAACATCACAAGACATGAGCACCTTCTCTCCAATTAATCCAGGTACAATACCACTATCCGGCCCAATAATCGGCCCAACATTCAGCCCAATAGTTATAGGAAACTTTTCACAAAGATTTGGCACAATCCCCACCGTTTCCTTGCCACGACAAGGGTCTACAGAGACCAACGGTTCACTCCTGGAGTCCAACTTCAACAACTCTAAACTGGGAGTATAATCAGATGTCTTTCTTTCCAAATTCAAAAGAGACTTACCCTTATTACCCAAACTAGAACTTCCTCGAATCTCCTCACCTGGCCATTCCTTGGGAACCCAACGCTTCAACAAAGGCTGGTCCTTCCCAACCCGAGGTCGAGATGTCCCTATCACCAACCGCCTCGAGTCGCGAGTCGCCAAGGTCGCCTCTCTCTTCCCAGTACCGCCCAGCGTAGCTACCGTCGACGGCCTAGGGCTAGGAGAGTTTCCCGTCAACCGCAACACGCCCGTGTTGGGTTTTATGCCCTAAATAAAACTCATTTCATATAATCAGATTTACTTATTAATAAATATCAGAAATAACATTTTATGTTGCATGGTTCACATGATTTATTTCATGATTATATGTATATATTGTATGAATTCTTTTTAAGTCCAGAACATATGAGTTGGTTAAAGATTATAGTGTTGTCAGCACAGTGGAATATAATCTTTATTATATGTTCAAAAGTTTATTCCCTGATTTGTCAGAACACTGGATTTAGACTGACATGGTATAATCAGCGATAGGTATTCTTACACCTTGGAAAAGTGTTATGTCCTTTCCAGGACATTGGCAAAGTTTACCAGTATCGGATGTATGGAGTATACATCGGAAGGGACCGATATTGAACTTTGATTAGATATGTTGAAATTTACCGTAATATCTATTCAATTCAATATCAACTGTTGATCCTAGATCACATGATCGAAATCCTGATATGGTTAGGCTCAATTTCAAGAGTGTTACTCGTGTTCTTTGATTTGTTAGTTAAGCCTAGTTTTGTATCAGGGTGATACGTACATTTTGGGAACACGGTAATGCAATTGAGTGGGAGCGCTAACATAAATATGGAATCTATAGCTTCTATTTGGCAAATAGAAGTAAAGGATGATTTCCTTCGAGCTTAACCAAACGAAGATAAATGGTGGAGATCTCATTTCACTTAGGTGAAATATCATTTATACAGGGTTAAGTGTTTTAAGGATAAAATACATTGTAGGGTGTTACGGTAATTTAATCCATGTACAGTGTAAATCATCTATATAGAGGATCATTGATCACATTAGGGTTATAACAATGGATAACTAATGGCGTGTCTATATCGTGGAACATATAGAGCGTTTCTATATGACTGAGAGTGCAATTCCAAGTTCTAAGTGTGGATTCAATGAGGAATTAATAAGTTAGGGAATTTACTTGGTAAATTCGGTTCGACTTATTGGAAGCTCGGTTATATAGACCCATGGTCCCCATACTAGTTGAGGCCATACTGCTTGTAAGACTCAGTTAATTGATTTTAATCAATCAATTATAATTCTAAAAGTTAGACTATGTCTACTTTATGAATTCTCACAGTTTAAGGATGAAATTGTAAATAAAAGGGTTTCTAGGTTTAATTATTAATTAAGAGACTTTGTATGTCTAATTAATAATTATTTTAAATGACAATATTATTTAATAATCTATTTTAGTTATTAAACAATTAGTTTTGGCATTTAAATGATTAGAATTGGAAAAATGGCATTTTTGGAGAAATTGAAATAAAATTGAGGAAACTGCAAAATCCAAGTGAGGCCCATATTCCCTTTATGGCCGAGCACTCCCTTTGTGTTTTCCAATTATTATTTTTATTTTTTAATTGTCATGTAATTGCTAATCAAAGCCTAGCTATAATAGTAAAGTGGTGGATCACACTAAATAAGGCAGTTAATCAATTACACAGTAAAAGAGGAAACTGTTTTATTTGGAAAGTTGTGCTCTCCCTTCTCCCTATATAAAGCAACCTTTGTGTCTCTTCTCTTGCATGCTATCAGCCACGAAATTGAGAGAGAAAAATAGAGAGAAATTTCGAAATCCTTGTGAGATGAGTAGTGCCCACACACATCAAGTGGTATCTCAATCATAGTATGGAAGACTATGGAATTTCTGCATCAAAGAAAGAGAAAAAAAAATCCAGGTTCAGATCTTGGTGATGCTCTCCTACAGAAAGGAATCAAGGGCTAGAGATCTGAACGGAAGGAGTCATATTATTCCGCTGCACCCACTGTAAGGTTTTCTAACTTTATATGTGTTTATTTTCATTGTTTTAGAATTCATATTCGGTTGTTAATCCAACATACTTGTTAGTAAATCTAGATCCTGGTAAAATAATTTCCAACAGCCCGAACCAGTCCCTGGTCTCACCCCCCTTCCTTTGATGACCAAGACAAACACAGAAATAGCAGAAAATGCCAATCTCTTCAAACTTAAATTGAAACCAACGTTTAACTCCAGAAGCCAGATCAAAAAGCAACCCGAGATCAACGGTCTTTCAATTTTCGGTTACTGCTTCTGAGTTTTGGCCCTTCAAAACAAATATATTCCTGGATCTTTCAAAGCCTGTAAAAAACAATTATCTCTATTCTCAATAGAAACTTTCATCAACTCGGTGACTCGTTGACGAGTGACTCAGTTTATCACCATGAACAGACACTCTCACACTTCACTCTCATTTCAGAGCACTCTCATCTTAACTCACAGTCTTTCTCTCTCACTCACATCTCGCAGCAATCTCAGCACTCACACTCTCATCTCACAGCACTCTCATCTCAACTCACAGTCTCTCTCTCAACTCTCATCTCATCTCACAGCGAGCATTGGCTTCACTAAGCTGCTCGATGGTGTTAAATGCCTCCATGATCACAACAATATATTAAACTTATGCAAGAGTAATATATTATTAAATCAATATATATATATATCTGCTCTGTCACAAATATGATTATAAATTTGTGTTCTAGGGAAATTGTGAAATTTTGTATATATTATATATTAAGTAAATTGAGATCAAGCCATGCTTGAAAGTTGAAACAGTATATACACCTATACATGTAATATTTATTGGAAGGAAAGACAAAAAAAAAAAAGAGTAGGTACATTTGAAATGAATGAAAGAAATTTAGGGTAAATTATAAATTGTGTTTAGTTGACTATAGAGCAAATCCTTCTTATTTGTCCAGCTGAACCAGTGAGAGGTTGAATATCACCCATTTTGATCATGGCAGATGCAAAATCAGCCCTAAAAGTCTTAGGGCTTTTGCTGTACTCAGTTACAATGGCATCAGTGGATCCACCACTGAAGAGTACTTGGTCAGACTCAAGAAGGCCTTTCTTTTGAATCAAATTCTTGAAGTAATTGGCATCAAACGAGTTGGGAGTCACCAAATCAAGTGCAGCCAACATGGCGTCCGCTTTAGGTGAGCTAACAGCTGGACACCGGCGTTGGCGGGTTCTAGCAAAGTTAGCATCAATATCGCTCTTAGTGTCGTATATTCTTGAGCGAAATAGGCCACACTGGGCTTGTCCAATTGTATGGGAGCCTGATAGAGCAACCATGTCTCTGGCATTAAGGCCTTTTTTTTCAAATAAGCTGATGAGATTATCAAGAGTGGCTGTGAATAGAGGAAGATCTTTTTCAGCTCGAGATTTGCTTGCTGTGGTTGAGTCTCTTCTTCCAAGCTTCACATCCCATGATGGACCGCTTACCGCAACAGTTGCGTCTCTTGCCGCAATGGCAAGTATATCAGCACAAGAAACAACTCCTGGGCAAATCTTCTCCACCGCTGACTTGGCATCTTCAATCACATTGAAACCTCTTACAGAATCCTTATTTTGAAGAGCGTTTTGCTCACTTTCAATAGAATCCGAATCATTCAGTAAAATGGATGCATCACAACCCTGCAAAATAATACGTACAAATATATAACATTAATTATATATATAGAGAGAGTAGAAGGAAATGAAAGACTTAGCATGTTATATATATATATTATTACGTGAACAAAGCAGTCATGAAAGTGAAGTCGAATGAGAGAAGCTGCCATGCGGCGTTCGCGTGAAACAGCTCGCGTGATGGAAGATCGGATGGTTGACAGAGCTTTTGGACAACTTTCATCGTAGAATTTCGATGAAGACAGTTCTCCACCTATGCATGTTGTTGTTCTACTGCTTACTACAACCAACAATATTAATGTCAATAATACATGCATGATTCTTCTCTTTAATGTATTAATGTAACTATTGAGAAAATTGTTATTGGAAAATAGTAATAAATATATATGGAATCGATATATGAGAGATGATTAATTAATATAATAGACGTGTTTTGTGATTGTGGTGAATGATAATGAAAGATTAAAGTGCTAGAGTTCATCATTTTATAGCAAATAACACGTACATATAACTAGTTGTGTGCATTATTATGGAAAGTCTACTTTGATCAATTTGTGATATTTGGATGACCAATTATACATTGTCGGCTTTGGTTGCTTGCCAGCTAGCTAGCTAGCTAACCAAGAAAGAATATACTATAATGTATATGGCAGAGTACTTGTTTAACAAAAAGAAGAACAGATTACAAGTCCAAAGAGGAATATATAGATTTATTGACTCTTTCATATTATATAATAAGTTTTGTTCATAATTTAGATATATGCTAGTATATATAATGGCTTGTGTGGAATTATAGTATGTTAGACTTTTATTTGTATTAAATAAAAATTGATTGCATCTCACATACACATAATATATATGCCAGTTGGCATTTGACATTTTATATATAGATTAGGGCCAGCAGCCAAAATATCATACTTGCTTTTGGTGTAGATTGTTTGTTAGTACATAGTTTACCATGTTTTCACATTTTTCATACATAATTACATATATACATTCATACACAACACAACACAACAAATTTATATGTACGCGTATTGACAATTTGGCTTGTGACACTTCCGGTTCTAAGATTTATTCTTCAAATGGTATACATCACTTTGAAACTTTTTCCCAACTTTTATTATTACTACTTACAAAAAAATTTACTTTTATAAAAAACTTGTGGCTAATTATATATAAATTATTTGTTATTATGAAAAGGTCTGTAACAAAAAATATTAGTCACAAAAATTATAATTTGTTGTAACTAAATGTGTTTTTAACCACAATATTTGTTGTGACTATAACTAAATTAGTGACAACTTATATCTAAATATTATATTTTTATCACTAGTAATTTGTTGCTGTGACTAAAAGTCACATTTAATATCACAAAAAGTTTATATTGTAATTAAAAGATTGTCACTATAAAGTAACAATTTTTTAGAAAGAGTATGCTCCAAACAACGTACTTTATTTTGCAAATTATTAAGGTACAATAAAGCCCTACAAAGGAATTCTTTTAGTTTACTAATAAGATTCATATTATGGAAAAAGTAAGGTGATAAATGATGGACTCCAAAAGATATATCCAAATAAAAGAACTCGTATTCAAAAAGCGTATGGGAAGAAAAAAGTCGATGCATGAAAGTAAAATGAAGAATGTGATAAATTTATAGGTGTAACGTCCTCGCTTCAAGCTTTTATTGGGTCCATACCCCCACAGAATGATAATTCTTATACACGAGTACGTCACTATGGCTGCTTCATGGACTGACGACTGGCCTTACAGATCCACTCGAGGTCACCCATCCTAAATTGTCCCAGATCAAGCACGCTTAATCGTGGAGTTATTTCGTGATGGGCTACCGAAAAACAAGATGCACCTTGTTGATATAGGTAGTACCAATCAATCCATTTAAGCTCTCTTCAATTGTGCAGTCCCATACCTACACAGTCTTAGAATCATCCTACATGACCTTCCCCAGGCCAGTGTGGGATTGCACAACTTACTCAGTATTTTCCCTTACGGATCACGAGACTGCTGACTGTCACAATCACCCCCCTTACGAGGTTCGACGTCCTCGTCGACCACACTTCTGGCTGGGTCAAGACTCTGATACTATTTTGTAACGTCCCCGCTTCAAGCCTCCATTGGGTCCATACACCAACAAAATGATGACTCTTATACACAAGTACGTCACTATGGCTGCTTCATGGACTGACGACTGGCCCTACAAACCAACACGAATGTTTTCAGCGTGCTTTGTCCTCACTTGCACGCTTCCTAAGAAAATTTTTCAGGAGGTCACCCATCCTAAAATTACCCCAGGTCAAGCACGCTTAACCGTGGAGTTCTTTCGTGATGGGCTACCGAAAAACAAGATGCACCTTGTTGATATAAGTAGTACCACTCAATCTATTTAAGCTCTCTTCAACTGTGCAGTTCCATACCTACACAGTCTTGGAATCATCCTACTTGACCTTCCCTAGGCGGTGTGAGATTGCACAACTTACTCGGTATTTCCCCTTACGGATCACGAGACTGCTGACTGTCACAATAGGCATGGAGAATGAACCCCAAACCTCCACGTAGTAAAAAATTAAAACATGAGTAATTAATTTTGACACAGTAAAATTGTCTATGTGAAAAAAAAATATTGAGCGTTTTTTTAAAAAAAAACATAGACAAGAGGGCTAATGTAGATGAGTAAAAAAAAAGAAAAAAATGAATTGTGTGTAATAAAATAAGATAATAACAACCAATGAAGCAAAAGAGTAAATAAATGTGTATAAAAGTATAAATAGTAGCCGCACAAAGCCTTATGTGGATATACATTTGAACTTAGGTGTGAAAGCATAATATAAAAAACGATTGCCACTTAATTTTACGAAGATAAAGTTTAATTATCTTAGGAAGGCACGACAAGCTACCGCTATATATACATTCACCCAAGCGCTACTAGCTAGCAACAAAGATAAGAAAAGAGGGAGAAAAGGTATCTAGTCCCATTAAACCTCTCATCAATCTTCAAAGAATTATTTTTTTTCTCTTCCTCTATGTAGGGTTCCTGTAAGCCTCAAAGCATAACAAGCATGCTTGTATATAAGCCACCAATTTCATCTATATCCATTTAATCTTCTACCTCAAAACTTTTAGAAAGACAAGCTTCAAACTAGTGTGCTTACAAGTAGAGATGGAAATTGGTCGGTTAATGTACGGAGAATGCAATCCCCGTCCCCATCCTCGCTACCTATTTATACCCCCATCCCCGCCCCATCCCCGTCTAATAACCAACGGATTCGGGGTAGGGGAATACCCATCGGTTATGGGGAACCCATCGGGTATCCATTAAGGTAAAATGAAAAAACAAATTAATTTAAAATAATTGAAAAAAAATAAGTTAAACTAATATTCTCACAAATATTTATTATGCATTCATAATTCATAGAAGATAAAAAATAAACCTACTTAAAAAAAGCATAACCTAATAGAAAATAAAAACTAAATATGTGTCAAAGTTTGAAAAAAAAAACAAAAATATATATATATATATATATATATATCGGGGTCGGATATGGTGCGGATAGTATTATCCCCGCCCCCGCCCCATCCCCGCTTCGGGTATTGAAATTGTCCCCCACCACCGCCCCATTAACCACTAAGATAGGGAATCCCCACCCCATTAGGGGCGAGACCCCGCGGTTACCCATCCCCGCGGTATAAATTTCCATCTCTACTTACAAGCACACTCCTTATTTGTTTTGTCTTTTTTTTTTCTTTTCTTCTTCATCTTATTTCTTTCTACACAAGCAAAGTTACATTAAATACTGTTTTTATTCACCAAACTACTTATTTACACACCACTTCAATTGGGATCATTGTTAAGAATAATTCTTAAAATATGTAAATCTCTATTTATTAAAAGAGCATAATCATATAGCTTAAATGCTACCGTAGACGTAAGCAAATGATATTCTGCCAAACTATTTAAATTTGTCTTATATAATCTCTCTGTCTATATGTATCTCTAAATATATACATATACTTTTGCTTATAATTTATATATACATATTAATTATTATGTTTATTCATATATATTTTATATTATGTATATAAGTTATTATGCATTATATTATAAGCTCTTATTTATATTTTGTTTCTATAATTAAATGTTTAGTTAATAAAACCTTAAACTACTGGAGAATAATATCCCAGATGAATTAAATGTAAAAATATTGAGCTATATATAAGAACATGAGCTACTCCACTCATTACCAATTGATTTTGAGATAGAACCCCATGATTCTTAACATGGTATCTGTTGGGTTTTATGCCCTAAATAAAACTCATTTCTATATAATCAGATTTACTTATTAATATAGATCAGAAATAACATTTAATGTTGCATGGTTCACATGATTTATTTCATGATTATATGTACATGATGTATAAATTCATCTGAAACCCTTTTCACATACTTGATCCTGTTTATTGTGCTATCAACACATTGGAAAGTAAACATGACTATGTGAATAAAGTTTCCTAGATTTATCAGACATAGGGTTTTACTGATATGATAATCTACAACAGAGTTTACTTGCATTTGGAGAAATGCTATGTTCTTTCCAGAGCATTGGTTAAAGTAAAGCTCAGGTTGGATGCATGGAATATGCATCGGAAGGGACCGATATTGAACTTTGACTTAGATTTATTAAACTTACCGTAATATCTATTCAAGTCAATATCGCCTAGTTGATCCTAGATCAAATGATCTTAATCCTGATATGATTAGGCTCAATCTCGAGAGGCTATTCGTGTTCTTTGATTTGTTAGTTAAGCCTACTTTTAGGTCAGGGTGATACGTACATTTTGGGAACACGGTAGTGCAATTGAGTGGGAGCGCTATCATAAACATGGAATCTATAGCTTCATACGGCGAATAGTAAGCAAAGGATGATCTCCTTCGAGCTTGACCAAACGAACATAAATGGTGGAGTACTCATTTCACATAAGCTGAAATATCATTTATACGGGGTCAAGTGTTTTAAGGATAAAATACATTGTAGGGTGTAACGGTAATCTAATCCCTTTACAGTGTAGATCATTCATATAGAGGATCATTGATCACATTAGGATTATAACAATGGATAACTAATGATGTGTCTATATGGTGGAACATATAGAGCATTCTATATACTGAGAGTGCAATTCTAAGTTCTATGCGTGTATTCAACGAAGAATTAATAAGTTAGTGAATTTTAGTGCTAAATTCTTGATCTACTTATTGGAAGCTCGGTTATATAGACCCATGGTCCCCCCACTAGTTGAGATAATATTGCTTGTAAGACTCATATATATAATTGGTTTTGATTAATCAATTATAATTCTCAAATTAGACTATGTCTATTTGTGATTTTTTCACTAAGTAAGGGCGAAATTGTAAAAAAAGAGTTTATAGGGGCATATTTGTTAATTATGATACTTTGTATGGTTCAATTAATAAATATGATAAATGACAATATTATTTAATAATTATTTATAGTTATTAAATAGTTAGAATTGGCATTTAAATGGTTGAATTAGAAAATTGGCGTTTTTGAGAAAATCAGATGCAGAAAAGATAAAACTGCAAAATTGCAAAAAGTGAGGCCCAAATCCACTAGTATAGGGCCGGCCACGTTTGTAGGGTTTTTCCCTCTGATATTTTCATTATTTTAATGCCAAATAATTCAAACCTAACCCTAGTGGAATGCTATAAATAGATAGTGAAGGCTTCAGGAAAATTACACTTTTCTTCTGACACTTCTGATTCAGAAAAACTGAGCCTCTCTCTCCCTATCTTTAGCTGCCACTTCTTCTCTCTCTTGTTCATTGAAATTTCAAAATTTCTTAGTGTATGAGTAGTGCCCACACACAGCAAGTGATACCTCAATCATAGTGAGGAAGATCGTGAAGAAAGACTTTCAGCAAGAAGGAGTTTCAGCATCAAAGATTCAGAGAAAGAGATCCAGGTTCAGATATTGATAATGCTCTGCTACAGAAAGGAATCAAGGGCTAGATATCTGAACGGAAGGAGTCATATTATTCCGCTGCAACCAATGTAAGGTTTCTTAAACTTTATATGTGTTTATTTTATCGTTTTAGAAAGTTCATATTTAGGGTGTTAATCAACATACTTGTGAGTAGATCTAAGATCCTGGTAAAATAAATTCCAACAGTATCATACCCATATTCCTAGAGGGCTTTCGATCCACACCTATCCAGATGGTTAGCCAACCGCAGGAGATGCAATTAGTGCAAAGATGCTTGAGATCTAAAAAAAAAAATAAAGCGAACAAAATGGCACGACCTGTGATAAAGTGATTCAAGATTGGTGAGCAAAAATAGCCACCATCTTGAGGAGAGATATTGAAGAATATTATTCCACATGGATTGAATGTAAAAGTATTGAGTCATATAAAAGAACATGTGATACTCCACACATCACCAATTAATTTTTGAGATGGAACTCCATGATTCTCAGCATAAATGGACTCTTAACTTGGTCCACTACAAAAAAAAAATTATCTTTAGTGACAACCTTTTAGTCACAACATAAATTTTTTGTGACTAAATTAAATGTGACTTTTAGTCGTCGCAACAAAAAATTTCTTTTGACTAAAGCATAGTATTTAGATATAAGTTATCCTTAATTTAGTTTTAGTCACAACAAGTATTGTGACTAAAAACACATTTAGTTACAACAAAATGTAATTTTTGTCACTAATACATTTAGTCACGAACTTTTTAGTTACAACATAAGAATTATATTTTATAATTAATCACAACTTTTTAACTTTTAGTCATAAATTTTGTTGTCACTAAAAATAAATTTTTTGTAGTGGTCAAAAGTGCCCTATGCCCTATTTGTTTATTAATTTATTGATGTACTACTATATTGAATTTTGTTTATTTTGATTTAAAAAATAAGATAAATCACTAATTAAGAGACACAATATAATATGGCGTCAAAATAACAATGTAGCTCCTCATATACTATTATTGGTGCAATTAAATATTAAATTTCATATAATTAACTTAAGAAAATAACTTTAAAAAACTATCTCTAACTAATTGTAGAGGGTACCTAATAACAATGCTATATATTTATACCCTTTGTATATATTTTAGAGTTTCATTAAAGGTCAACGTGCAATATTCTTTTTACATATAAAAAGTAAAATTTCTCGTAATTAAAGGTTATTAGAGCATGGTCAAAGTACGTACAAAAGCTTAGTGCATGCATGCATATGGATTATTCTCGCTGACTTTTTGATGCATGCCACAACTTATATATTTTTCTATATATATAAAAGCCAACCAAAACAGACCAAGTAGAACGCGTGAGCGTGATGACTGTGACCCAAACAAACAAAGAAATATTCATTAATCAATTAACATAAGTGATCTATACTACTACTATAAATACCAATTGCTACAATCTTATTTCTTCACCAAAACAATCATTAATCATCATCATATCTTCTCATCTCATTCTCATACATCAATATCACTCTATAAAATATAAACATATATATACATATTCTGAAAACCATATTAGCTATAGTACACTACTGTGTTACTTCTTAGAATTATGGGGTCTTTTACATACTCAGTTATTGCTTTGCTGTTGATCATGATCATGAGTAGCTCATCATGCACAGCTCAACTCTCTTCCACATTTTACGACGCTACTTGCCCAAATGCTCTCTCCACCATTCGAACTTCCATCCGAACAGCCATTTCTAAAGAGCGCCGCATGGCAGCTTCTCTCATCCGCCTTCATTTTCATGATTGCTTTGTTCAGGTATTTTCTATATGCGCCTAAAGGGTGAGGCAAACAGGGCCTATGTTCAAATCCTAAGGTTTTTTTTTTTTTTTTTTTTTTTTTTTTTTTTTATATAAATTAATATAATTTTACAATTAAAAACATATTATGTTACATATTCTTCTTCTTAAACTAATTTATTAATTGGTGAAAACTTTAATGAAAACATAAAAATGATAATTTTAATCACAAATTTTATTGTCACTAAAGTAAAATTTGTTTGTAATGTATGTTACATATTTTTCTTATAAACTAATTATAATTAACTGGTTGTACTATATAGGGATGTGATGCATCACTTTTACTAGAAGATTCAGACTCAATAGTGAGTGAAAAGAGTGCTCTCCAAAACTTTGGGTCGATTAGAGGTGAAAATGTGATAGAAAATGCAAAATCCAAAGTGGAAAGCATTTGTCCCGGAGTTGTTTCTTGTGCCGATATTCTAGCCGTTGCAGCGCGAGATGCGTCGGCTGCTGTGGGTGGGCCATCTTGGACCGTCATGCTTGGTAGAAGAGATTCTACCACAGCAAGCAAATCCGAAGCTGAGAGCGATCTTCCTCTTTTCACAGCTACACTCAAGGAATTGATCGATTTGTTTGGCCGCAAAGGTCTTAATGCCAGAGACGTGGTTGCCCTATCAGGCTCCCATACAATTGGACAAGCCCAGTGTGGCCTATTTCGTTCAAGAATTTACAACATGACTAATATTGATGCTAATTTTGCTAGAACTCGCCAACGTCGGTGTCCTTCTTCTAGCTCGTCTCAAGATGATTCTACTCTTGCCCCACTTGATTTGGTGACTCCTAATTCCTTTGATAACAATTACTTTAAGAATTTGATTCAGAAGAAGGGTCTTCTTGAATCTGACCAAATTTTATTCAGTGGAGACTCAACCGACGCCATTGTCACGGAATACAGCAAGAGTCCTTCCAAATTCAGCTCTGATTTCGCTTCTGCCATGATTAAAATGGGAGACATTAAACCTCTTACCGGTTCTGCTGGGGTCATTAGGAAAATTTGTAGCAGTACTATTCTCAACTAAATTACATGCCTACTTTTATTCTATTTATGTTAATTGTAATTAAACAAAAAAAATTGTTATTCTTTTTATGTATTTTACTTTGTTAATATTTTCATGCAATTGTAATTGTATTAATTTCTTTCGAGAAGTTGTAAACAAATATTCTCTGTTATATTATTATATATATACAAGTTCTCTATGAATTTGCTTTAGTCTAGTATTGATTTGTGTGAGAGAAAAGTGTTAGATAAATTAATAATAAATTCAAGATCAACTTGTATATAACATAGAACACAACAATATTAATAATATATAATAATTAGGTATGCGTACCTGATTGATTTACAGTAATTACCTCAATTCGATCTACAACAATTACTTCAATTCGATAGTGCAATACTATCAACTAAGTTTTTCTCCCTAGATCTTTAGATCAGAAGCAGTTTATGTATCTGATTATCAAAAGGTATACATAACCCTAGTTGGACTGGGTCTGCTCATCAAAGACTTCAGTTAACTAGAAAAGCCCACACTTCTGCTTCACCTAGAGTTTACACAGAGATGCTAAGTCCATTAGCAATTGATCACCAACAATATGGGCTAATACAGCAAAGAACTATCCAATCAATCCAAGTTTTAATAAAACCAATAAAAGTTAATGTAAACCCAAATAAAAAGTCTAACAAAAAGAACTTTCACTACTAAAAAAGGTTAATTTTTTGATTTTTTTTAAATAGTCAGGTAAAGATGACGTCGAGCCACGTAACTGATGCATATTCTATTGTCGCAAAAATAAAATGAAAAATGCGTCAATAAAAAACAATCAGATATGCCTATGTCCTAACGGTTCTAAACAGTCACAAAGTTAAAAAAAAATTACAGATCTAAAACCATATCTTACTGTCGGAACCAGATTTACATCACCAAAACCAAATAACCACGATTTTTCAAATACCACAAAATGAGATCTCAGCCATCCCTATTTTCTTAGCCAGCCACCACAAAGCTATTTCCTAAATAATCAGCCTCCCTCGCCTAAAAAACCAAGAGCGAGAGAGGAATATCTTGTTTCGAACTACACGACAGTGGAGGAGGAAGAGGTGTAGTTCGAAACAGATCAGCTGGGTTTGCGTGTGAGGTGGAGGAGACTAGTTGGGGTAGAGGAATATCTATGTAATTTTCTTACAAAAAATGATAATTACATAAGGTACTATTTTTTGTAAAAAATTTACATTTTTATGTTTAAAGAATTTTTTTTACATTTTTACGGTTTTCCATAAAAATAACATGAAAATATTATCTAAGTAATATCAAAATAACAACAAAATATAACATACAGAAAACAAAAAATCAACAACAAATTAATAAGAGTACAACATAAAAAAACCGTATTTTATGTAAATAAAATAAAAAAATCGTAAAAATATTTAAAATTTCGTGAAACTGTATTTTTGTAATATTTTTGTTATTTTTGTGTATTTTTGAAATAATCAAAAATGTCTTAAAAAAATTAAAGGGTTAAGATGTAAAATGGCTCCATATTTAGAACTTAAGTTAGTAAATGTCCCTTTTTATAAACATTTAGCAAAATGGCCATTTGATTAAAAATTTAATGATGAAATTACAATTATAACCTTTTATTATACATAAAGTAGCTTTGTAATAGGAAAACAAATATTATAGACATCATGATTTTATCATCTGTTGTTTGATTGTCTATTGGACAATTTATAATTATTCGTTTCATTTTTTTTTTTTTGATTTCATTTTTACATATAAATTTAAACAATTGCTATTACTATTTATATACTATTGAAATATTATTGCGACGAGAATTTTACCACTCACTAGTTGATCAATTTTTTTTTTTTTTTGAATCAAATAAGTTTAAATTATCAGGTTGAGTAAAATTTCAATGATTATATTATGTATTTTTTTCATCTTTTTTAAGTTACACTAATATTTCAAAATATTCATATTACAGTATATTCATATTTTAGTATATTAGTTTAATAGTGTGATATATTATTTTTATATATGAAGAACAAAAGATAAAGTATATTACATTACATTCATATTCGAATATATTACTTTAATAGTATGGTATAATATTTTTATGTGGGGTGGTATATGAAAAACGAAAGACAAGTATATTACAAGATATTGTTCGAGTATATATTACTTTAATAGTGTAGTATATTATTTTTATGTGAAGTGGTATATAATAAAGAATGAAAGACATTATATTACAGTATATTCATATTCAAATATGCTATTTTAGTAGTGTGGTATATTATTTTTATGTGAGGTTGTATATGAAGAACGAAAGACAAGCTATATTACAGTATATTCATATTCGAGTATATTACTTTAATAATGTGTTATATTATTTTTATGTGGGTGGTATATGAAGAACGAAAGACAAAGTTGGATATTTATTGTAAGTTTTGCATCAGGTTTGTCATGGAATACATATTTAACATTGCGGTGTATTATTTTTCAGTTTAATAATATATCAGTTTTACTTTTAGGTATATGAGTTTTATTATTTAATTCTATTCATATTCCAGTATATTACTTTAATAGTGTGATAAATTATATTTTTATGTGGGGTTATATATGAAGAATGAAAAATAGTATATTACAGGATATTTATATTCCAGTATATTACTTCAATAGTGTGGTATATTATTTTTATGTGCGGTAGTATATGGAGAACAAAAGAGAAAGTATATTATAGTATATTCATATTTGAGTATATTACTTTAATAATGTGATATATTATTTTTATGTGGGGTAGTATATGAAGAACAAAAAAATAAAGTATATTATAGTATATCCATATTCGAGTATATTACTTTAATAATGTGGTATATTGTTTTTATGTTAGGTGGTATATGAAGAACGAAAGACAAAGTATATTACAATATATTCATATTCGAGTATATTAGTATATGAAGAACGAAAGAGAAAAAAAATGTGAAATAGTAATTTAAATTCGAGGTATAGATATATTTTATTGGGGTGTGTTCTTTTTATTTTTTATGATATATGAAAAAGGAAAGGAAAAAAAACTTGTGGAATATCAAACTAATTTTTTGGTATTTTTATTTCTCACTATGATACTATATTAATTTTTAAATGTGATATATCTACTTTGAATTGTGGTATATATTTTTATATATAAAAAAAATAAAAATAAAAATTGGTGTATGTATTTTATGAATATTGAGGGAAATAGTAAAATATAAATTTATTAACTGGTATATTAATTTAATAGATTGGTATATCTATTTTACGTGATTTAGTATATCATGAACGAAACGAAAAAAATTAAGTGCATCATTAATATTAATTTTGTGGTATATTCATATTACTGTAAGATATATTATTTTTATATGATATAACATATATTGGGTGAAATAAAAAAACATAAAATATTAGTTTAAGTTTGGGGCATAAATTTATTTGATTGGAGTATGCTCTTTCCATGTTTAAGATTGTACAATATATGTTTTTTTTCCACAATGGTATATTAGGTTAGGATTAGGGTATTTTCATACAATACAAATTTTATTATTTTATTTTCTAAATACTACACTGTAGTACACAAAATATATATACCATAATATAAAATGTATATACCACAACTAAAAATTAATATTTCATTAATTTTTTTTATCTTAGTACAAACAATTGATATATTATAATTTTTATCTCTCTAAGTTAGCATGAAATATATGATTCATATTCACATATACACAATAATTAGTTTTATACGTTGATATATCAACACTTGTTAATAAAAAGAGAACAACCAAAAAACAAGCATTCATTCAATAGTATATGCACATCCATGTTTGACTAAAAAATGTAACATATTATGTAATTAATATACCATACTCCAATTATAATTGAAAAATAAACTGATGTACAACAAAAAATCCAATATATTAAATTAAATTATACTGGACAATTCCATGTCTTTATTAGACAGTTTTATTTTTTTTTTTTCATAATTTATTTTGAATGAATAAAACATAATAATATATACTTTATATACAGTTAAGGGTATTTTAGGTAGCAAAAATTAAAAAGGGATATTTACTTTAGGGGAATTTTATTTGCACCCCATAAAATGATAAATACACCCCAATATTAAAAAAAAATATAAACTTAAATAATTTTTAAAAATTACTCTTAATATTTTTTTCAAAATTTGTCCTCACATTATTTTATGTTAATTTCAATACTCATTTTAATTTTATTTTCATAATTTTTTCTAACTCATGTATATATACTTTTTATTTTTTTCTAAAAAGTTTCGTATAATTTTTTATTTTAATTTTTTTGTCATAGTATTTAAAATATAATTTATTTTTGTTTGATAGGTATATTTTTTAAGAATATGAATGAGAAGAAAAAAGTTTAAAAAACTTACTACAATTAAAGATATAAATTTCATAAAAAATAAAAATTATTAAAATGGGGTGTCTTTAGACATTGTTGGGGTGTAAATAAAATTTCTCTATTATTCTAAAAAAGGACATTAACTGTCACTAAAGAGAAAAATAAGGCAATTTCTCAAAATTAAAAGTATTGGCCCAAACGAAAATAAAGGCCCAGCCCAATATTGAAACCCTAGCCCTAACTCAGCTCTCTCCTTAACTTCTCTCTCTCCTCTCAAACTCATTCATTTTCATCAGAACGGACGGAGAGAAGAGTGTAGCCGCCGTGACAGTTTCACTGCTCTGAAACTCCATTTCCTCTCCCGCACGCCGGCTCTATCAGGTAATTTTTTCTCAACTTCGTGGCTAGATTTCGCTGCTGAAATTCTACATGTAAAAGTAAGGATCTGGAAGGTTTCAAGCTATATCTGTATCTAGTGAATCGAATCAATATATGTATTTGTTCACTTACTATGAAGCAAACAATGATTTTGATTTTATTTCTGGGAGAGTTCATTTTGTATAGCTGAAATTGTACCTTTGAATGTTTATACATTGTCCAAAAGAGAGAGACATTGTGTTGAGGTGGTTTTTGTTTGTTATTTGATTGATTGTTTTGGTACAGAAGAGAAGAAGTAAATATGAGTCGAGGAAGTGCAGCAGCTCCCAAAGGGAAGAAAAAGGGAGCAACATTTACTATTGATTGTGCTAAGCCAGTGGAGGATAAGATCATGGACATTGCATCTCTTGAAAAGTTTCTTCAGGAGAGGATTAAGGTCGGTGGCAAGGCTGGTGCTCTCGGTGACTCAGTCACTGTTACCCGCGAGAAGAGCAAGATTACTGTTACATCTGACAGTAATTTCTCCAAGAGGTACTAACAGAGCTTTGGATTTGTGTGTTTTTGATGATGATGATAATGCTGATGTTCTTTCTTTTGTTTAGGTATTTGAAATACTTGACTAAGAAGTATTTGAAAAAGCACAATGTTCGTGATTGGCTTCGCGTGATCTCATCGAACAAGGATCGCAACGTTTATGAACTTAGGTACTTTAACATTGCTGAGAACGAGGGTGAGGAGGAAGATTAAATTTAATTTGTCAGAACAAGTTAATTTTCTTGTTGCCTGAATTTCCTTTTAGTTTTTCCAATCCAATTGTGATGGTGTTTTTTATTGAAACTAGTTATGTATGCCTTACAATTTTGTTTGTTATAGCTAGAGATTTTTAAACATTTCTTCTGTTTGATGAGAATATATTAGCATGTTTGGAATTTTAGTTCTCAGATTTCTGATTATATATTTTTTCTCTTGTTATGCTTCAATCATGTTAATAATTTTTATTACAATTTCCCTTGTTAATGCTTCAATAGATGAGGCTATTGGGGTTTGTGTATTGTTAAGAGAAATTGAGAATCATTTTCTGTTTCATCGGATTTGGGAAGCAATATCTAAAGAAAAGGCCTCTGTTTTTGTGAGATGTGTGTATGTGGCTACCTTATTGATATGGAAAAGAACAGAAGCATAAAAATGATTGGAACCAAAATTTTAGGCAATTCTTATTTGAATAAATCCCATAATTTCTTTGAAAGGCAATGCATAGCCAAAGCCTAAACCAGACAAAACAAAGAAACTGTGACAACAGACACAAGCCAGCGCAGCTGTGAACGAACAAAAACAGGAAATTCGAAAGAAAAACAAAGCTTACAGTGAACTATAGCTGAATCCTTTTGAAGATCCCTCTTTGCCAACAGAAACAGATGCCCTATATATATAGTTGACAATTCTGCAGCAGTCACCAGCCATACCATAGGGCCAAGACTAGAGGTTGAAGCACTCTTTGAGGCGATGGAATCCCAATCTAGAGCACAACATAACACACTGGCTTATAGCTTCCAATAATTATGCAAAAACCGGCTCTGACATATAGTCTTGATAGGAATGGAAGCAGTGCAACTAAGATTCCAAATAATCCATAGGTGAACTTTTAATGGGTGCTTAGATATTATTTAGAAAATTTGAGTTTATGCTTAAATTTGTTATCTAATTAAAAAAAAAAAAATTATTAATTTTTGCATTATATGGTTGAAGTTGTTTTATTGGGCTAAGAGAGAGAAAAAAAATTGAGTTTGAGTTAGAGAGAGGAATAAAAACAATACTAAATATAAACATATTTTTAATATAGTGTAAAATGAAAGAGATATTTTTAATTAAATAGTAAAATTAAGAACATAAACTCCATTTTTTTTATTATCAATTATTGAATTAAGTTTTTATTTTTTTAATTAATATTTAATTATAGTTATTTTTTTTTTTTAAAGTTCTCATCTAGTAGTACCCATGAGAAATAATCTATTGTTATAAAATAATATAAAATAATATAAAGTAGATGAGAAGAAAGAAGAAGAAGATGAAGAGAGAAAGAGAAAGTGAATGAGAATTTCTGAGTTGTTTATTCCAATAGGGTGAACCCCTATTTATACAAATACAAGAGTGAGATATTAAGAAACTAAGAAAAAGGGAAACTAAGGAAAAGATGAATGTTGATTACAATTAATGACAATAAATAAAAGATTTGGATATCCACATAATTAATAATATTTATAACACTCCCCCTTGGATGTCCATAATAGCTGCCTTATTAAAAATCTTGCTGAAAACTTGGTCAAAGGAAAAAGAGTATAGTGTAAACTAACTCCCTCCCCCTCATTTAGGCATTTGTGGAGATCTTCTAATCGACGAATTTCGATCTTGTCTGCCATCTTCTCAAATGTTGATGTTGGCAATAACTTTGTCAATAAGTTTGTAAGATTGACACTTGATTGAATATGTTGAACACCAATATGCATTTTCTTGAAGCGTATAAAGAAGAATTTCGTGAAATGTGTTCTAACTCTATCTCCTTCAATGTACCTCCTTTTAGTTGAACGATGCAAGCAATATTATCCATAGAGAATTGCTTGGGTTGATACTTCTTTATTGAGTGCAATCCATATGTTTCCCGAATATGCTATGCCAATGATCTCACTCACACACATTCTCTACTTGCTTCATAAAATGCAAGTTAACATGATTTATAGTTGCCTCGTTAAAAACCTTGCCAGAAAAACCCAGTGGGACAAATTCTGAGCTAAGGGAAAAAGAGTACAATATATATTTCATATTCATAACTATTTGCAAGTTGCCTCGTTAAAAACCTTGCCAGGAAAAACCAGTGGGACAAAACCTGAGCTAAGGGAAAAAGAGTGCAACATGAATATGTCTCCCACTCATGCACATATGATCCATAATTCTTTTGGTGATAATAAATCTCATAAGATTATTGTTATCACTTTTAAAATATCACCATATATAATCTTTGATCATATATTTTCTATAACTCTTCCAGAGTATATATGGACTTCTAAATTATAGATGAGGGGTTCGTGGAACATTAGTCTTTATCCAACTAATTGTATCATTCATGTGTGTACACAACTTTGTTCATACGAAAATTTAAAATTTCAAGTAGATATGAACATAACACATTAATGGTACTACAAATTTTCATTTGTGACAATGATGGTACTCCAAGACCATATATTTATTCCATCTTGTTTTATGATCTTAATTTCCATATCAAATGATCATATATCTATAATTCTTGATACATATGAAGTACTTCAGGACTTCAATACTAATGAACAAACTTTATACATTAATATTTCTCGAAATACAAAAGAAATAAAAGTTTGTTCTTCAATTAATCAAAAACTCTTCAAGAGTCTATCACAACGTATAATTTACGTATTTATATTGCATAGACAACCATAGGTATTTTTCAAATAATAATTTACTTACATGTCTTTATTTCATACAAAGATCTTTGTCATATAGTGCGCGCGACTTTGAATTTATATCACTTAAGACATGTATTAAATTCTTCTAGAATTTTTAGATAAGGCTTATTTCAAATGCTCACTATATTAGGAGCTCCAAATAAATAACCTTTTGTTGCAACATTTATGTGACGCTTATAAATCCTCATAAAATATATTCCAGGCTATAATCAAATCATGATTATATTTTCTCAATATTTAAGCCTTACTTCAATCAATCTCATGTCTATGCAAGCTTTGTACAACAATTCATTATGTACAAATACATATATGCAAATTTCTCATTAGAAATATTTATTTGCACACCCTACAGGTCTTACTTCACTTTATGTGAGTAAATTTACCTGGATTGCGTCATAATATTTTGGCCAAAAATCAAAATGTATGTCGATGATTCTCGACAAATCTAATACCATGATCCTTGCTATCTCATGTTAATTTATTGCATATGCAAACATTCAATATTTATTGTCGACAAAAATTTCAATAAATGATAATTTCCTCCCATATTGACATAACTTATAGAGATCTCTTTAAATTACATATTTTTCAAATATGTTTATCATTTATAGGTACCTATATAGAATCACTTCAGGGATTCAATTATGATCAAATGTGTTATGTCTAACTTCTCTTGGGAGTTTTTTCGAGTACCGTTTTCATCACGGTTATCATTTTAATACTTTATAACATTAAGGTATCTCCATGAGTACCTCTAGATTTAACAACTTCAGGGAAAATTAAATGAACATTTATTAATAATTTCTACATTGTTCATTTACGCTTCAGGCGTTTTCAACTCATTCTATCTCAACTTTGAATAATATTGATTTGCAGTTGGTATATATCATTTTGAACTATATTGTTCTTATATACTTTGTGCAAGGATCATTTTTCAAAAATTATCATCATCCCAACTGCTTCTCTCCCCCTGATCGAGAGAATTTTTAAAAATTGTGATATCTAATAATATTAATATACCTGTAGGGATTTCAGTATATCACAATGAATCAATATTTGTTTAAACTCATATATACTATATGACATTGAACTTCAGGTTCAATAAACTTCAGTTTCAAGTTCAATCATTATGAACTTAATTCATTTATAAGAATGAGTCATACGTGTATAATTAGAAATACATAAATTTACACATTTTGTAAATGCATGATTATATAATCTTATCACATCGATAAGAAACTATGCAATAAAAATCTAACAATGGCTCAAGATTGTTAAGAAAATATAATTTAAATATTTTCTATGTGCAAATATATGCACATTCTTCTTTTGAGCCTTATAAATAACAATGAGAAGAATCTTTTGGTTCTTCAACAAAATTTAGTCAAATTCTTTGACAATTTATTGCATATGATTGATCATGTCAAAATAATTCAATTCATGAACTTCAGGTTCACTATAATTTGTATTTCAATGAAACTTTCAAAATGTAATGTAAATTCATTACAACATAATCATTACAAGTTTCATTTTTATATACACGAATAATATAATTATATTATTCTCCAAAACATATACACTCTTCAGGAGTCACTATTATGTTTATCAAACTTTATATTTCTTCAGGAATCACTATCATCAATTCAATGATGTGTATAATGTAAAATGTATATGACAACTTCATCATGTTGTTATAATGGTCAAATAGATATAACCATAATATATCATTCATGTTTCCTGGTATCTTTTTAACAAGTCGTCTAATTTATTAATAGACTATTCATCAGTCTAATTATCATGACTTGATATATTATATATTTAAATGTACAACCAGTACATATAATAAGTCATCTCTTATTACTTTCATAACTAGATAAAAGTTATACATCTAGGGACATACCAAGATATTTTACTACTCAAAGTAGCAATTGTATGTAAGAGTACTTCTTCAGGAAGCTTTTCAAATAATCATTTTGTGATTCTTTATCACTTTGATTATATTGGATCACTAACAAATATTAGTAAATTATATATCCACTTTTGGGAATATGCAAACTGAATTATATAGTAACTATATATATACATATCCTGTACTAACAATAGTTTGAAACTATTGATTTCAAGAAATAATAAAATATGTATATATTAATTTGCTTCTGGCATTACCAATATATGTGAAATCTATATTCTTTGAAATAGAATTTCATGTCTATTCATTCTCTTTAGGTAATGATATTTAAATATTCTAAATGTACAATAAGTTTGTACAATTCACATTCTATTAAATAATCAAGTATACTTTTATCTTGACTATAAGTGTGTCCGTACTACAGGTACGCGACCACTATTATTCAATTCCACACATGATATATAGATTTCATGCACTTTGATTGTGTGTGGTATCTCATCTTTTGGTTATTTCCAATTTCTTCTGGAAATATTTGAGTAGCAAACAATGCCATTGATTATTTAAAATCATTACATTCACTTCGGGGAATGACGTTGAACAAGTAGAACATTATTATAAATTTCTTAAAAATTTATTACTTGTTCATATATAAAAAGAAATTACTCAGCAATTTCTTTAACAATATTTCAAAGAATATATGAATACAATTTTTGCATAATCTCCAAGATGTATGCAAAATTTGATCTTTAATATATGTCACATGCAATAATTTTCAACATTGTAAGCAATAACAGTGTATAATAACATGACTAATACAAAGAATCTTTAAAAGTAGTTAACTTCAATTCGTATCATTCTCTGCAGGGAATGATGAACAATAAATACATGTCTCATGTATTTAAATAACATTAGTCATGCTCACTGTTATTCTTATACTTTGATGTTTCAATGCAATTTTCTTAATATTCTTTTTAGGTATTCAAAACCCACTATAAAATTGCATCAATAATAATCATTTTTAATGATTCTTTAGTTGTATTCACATAAATACAATCATTTTTTTTTGACAAATATAAAACATTTACTTCAGGAAATGTTTGTCAAAATCTATATCGATATTAGATTACTTTTCATTGTCCTCAAAGAATACAAGAACATATATATAAATATGTATTCATCTCTTTCATTATATATCCATCAATTATATAATGAATATTACGTTTGCATAATCTTCAGGATATATGCAAGATTTTATTGAGGACGCATAATCATCAGGATATATGCAATATTTTATCGAGGATGCATAATCTTCGGGATATATACAATTTTTTATCGATGATGCATAATCTTCAGGATATATGCAATATTTTATCGATGATGCATAATCTTCAGGATATATGCAATATTTTATCGATGATGCATAATCTTTAGGATATATGCAATATTTTATCGATGATGCATAATCTTTAGGATATATGCAATATTTTATCGATAATACATAATCTTTTGGATATATGTATAATTTATATAGATTTTCTCTATCATATCATAGGCGCACATATATTGTAAATATTATGAATGATAAGAACATAATATATATATATATATATGAAATTAATAATAAATATATAAAAACATATACATACATATATAATATATGGATATATAGATAAAAAGAAAAAAGAAAACAAAGGATTCTTGAAATTGTTTCAGTCAGATAAGTATATATATAAATATATATTTAGTGTACATGACTTTGAAACAATTCAAGAACTTTAACAAAATACTTACATTGGGACATAGCATAGACTCATGCTTGAAGCTTGGGCAGAGACTCGTGCTGATAACGTGTTATAAAATAATATAAAATAATATAAAGTAGATGAGAAGAAAGAAGAAGAAGATGAAGAGAGAAAGAGAAAGTGAATGAGAATTTCTGAGTTGTTTATTCCAATGGGGTGAACCCCTATTTATACAAATACAAGAGTGAGATATTAAGAAACTAAGAAAAAGGGAAACTAAGGAAAAGATGAATGTTGATTACAATTAATGACAATAAATAAAAGATTTGGATATCCACATAATTAATAATATTTATAACATCTATATATATGTCAGATCCTTTTTTTTATCAGAGAAGACAAGTGATGAAGAACCCAATACTAATTGCCAATAAATGTCCATAGCTTTGTAATATTGCCATCGACTTTGTAAACCACCACCTGTCTAGAGAAAAAGGCATGTCAAGAGAAGAAGCCTACCTGCCGATCTACTTGTCATCGAAATTTGGTGCCTAGAAGCCCTGTGAGTGTGCCCCACACACCACCGTCCTCCGCTGCGACAACTCCCATGTGTCGGCACGTGAGAGGGCGTCCTGGCGTCTTCAGTGGTCGTTTTTTGGTTCGGTCATTCACTTCTAATTTTTCGGTCATTCGGTACTCGTGTCATAAGAAGTTTAGTTTTTCACTTATGGGTTTTTAATCTCATTTTGAGATTTGTGATTCGCAAGGTTTAGTTCTCCTATTTTGGGCCTTTGATCTTTTTGTTATCCTTCTCTCCTTTTTGTTCTCCTATTGGATTCGGGTTGTGAGATTTGGATTGCTGGCTCGGTATCTCATTTTGTTCCCAACTTTTTGTTTCAATTTGTTTGCTCCTTTATCGGATTTGTTGGTTGGTTTGTTGTTTGAATTAGTTGGTGGGACAAACATATTTGTAATGGCTTTTGGAAGACCAGTTCTTGTTTCTGCAGATGAATATGCCAAATTCTTACAGTATCAAGAGTCTCTTAAGTATTCATGTTCTTCTATCACTACTATTGTTGATTCAACTAAACCAAATTCATGTCTTCTTTCCTCTTCTTCCAAACGGTTCATTAATTCTGGTGCTACGGACCATATGATAGATAATTCTAGATTCTTTTCTAATATTTAACCTCACGCTTTCACTTCTATTGTTACCTTAGTCGATGGGTTACCATCTCGTATTCTTGAGTCTGGTACAATTATCCTACTCCAATGCTTCCTCTGTCGTCTGTCTGACATTTATCTAATTTTTCTTTTAATTTGATCTCTGTCGGTCAACTTACTCGACCATAACTGTTGTATTTCTTTTTTTCCTGATCATTGCTTATTTCAGGATCTTATGACGAAACAAATTATTGGTAGAGGACATGAATCTGGAGGCCTCTACATTCTTGATACACCAATACCTAAATCAGTTGCTTGTTCTGGTGTACAAGCCCCCTTCGCGACACATTGTAGGTTGGGTCATCACTCATTTCTTCTGCTGCTTAAAAAGTTTTGTCCACAATAAAGTAAGTGTCTTTGTTAGATTGTGAATCATACCAATTTGCTAAACATCATAGTCTTTATTCAAGTCCTAGAGTCAATAAACGGGTTAGTGTTCATTTAGAATTAGTCCATTCTGATATTTGGGGTCCTTCTCCTATTTTGTCTAATCTTGGTTTTTTGTCATTTTGTTACTTTTGTGGATGATTATTCTCGTGTCACTTGGCTGTTTTTGATGAAGAATCGTTCTGAATTGTTCTCTATTTTTTATGCCTTTTGTGCTAAAATTCAAAATCAATTTAATATGTCTATTTGTACATTAAGAAGTGATAATGCCAAAGAGTATAAATCTGATTTATTTCAATCTTATATGGTTCAAAATAACATGCTTGATGAAACATACTCTATCTTAAAATTGTATAGCAGAACGAAAAAATAGACACCTTCTTGAAATAGATAGAGCTCTCTTATTTTAAATGCATGTTCTTAAACCGTTTTAGGCTGATGTTGTTTCTACTGCATGTTTTTTGATTAAGTGCATGCCAGCTTCTGTTCTTCATGGTGAAATCTCTTAATAAATTCTTTTTTATTTAATAAGTCATTGTTTCTTATTGAGCCATGAATTTTTGGTAGCACTTGTTTTGTTCGTGATGTTCATTCACAAGTAACTAAATTAGATCGATCCTAAGTACTTTTAGTGTGTATTCCTTGATTATTCTTTTTTTAAAAAAGGATATAAGTTTTATAGTTCTGATCTTAACAAATATCATGTTTCTATCGATGTTACTTTTTTGGAAATTATACCTTACTTTCGTCTTCACCTAACGCTACTCATCAAGGCAAGAATATTAGAATATTTTATTTATGGAAATTATTTTCTGATTAAGGAAATGATTTTCTATTTAAGGAAATAAATAAATAATTGATTTTCTGTTAAATGAATATTTTATATTCATTGAATCTGGACAAAATCAATTATGTAATATTCTATATATGGTCAGATTTCTATATTCATTACCTGATTTGATTTCCTGAATTAATTGTCAAAATATTCTGACAATTAATGTGGCACAGATACTGATGGAGTATCTCACCTATAAATATAGGGTCTCGGTCCCCGAGCTCCTCACTCATTCTGTTCATCACAGCAAAATCCATCTAAAGAGAGTTGAGAGAGCGAGGAAGCCCGCTTACCCACACCAACCAGTTTCCTTTGCAGATCAAAGCTTATGTGGGTTTGAAGCTCAAGAATCAATGGCTGGAGGTATTTTGATCCTTAAATTATAGTGCATATATGATTTATTAATTCCGCACTTTATTCATAATCATGTATGTTTTAGTCTATACAAATAAATGTCTAACAGTTGGTATCAGAGCAGTTTTATCTCTGCCTTGATTGTATTTGAGTTTCATATATATACGTATATACACTCGATATTCATATATATGTTATATATTTGTTCTTCGTATATACATTCATATATATATTCATATTATATATATACATTTTCATACGTATATACTTATATACATTGAGTTTATATATATATTCATATACATTCAGTTTATATATATACATTCATATTCAGTTCATATATATATTTTCATATACATACATATATATCCATATGCATAAAAGTTATTCATATATATATATACATTTTTCATATATATATATTTATGTATAATTATATATATTTTCATTATATATATTTCATATTGGATTGATAATTTTATGTGATATATATTGTATACGTATATATGTATATATACATAAAGTTTTAAGTTTCGTTCTTCGTTAAGAAAAAAAAAAAAAATATATATATTTATATATATCTTTTTTGGGTGTATATTTTAAATCTTTATTGCAATATCACATTCATATAAAATTACAGAGTGATTTCGTGCATGAAAAAGATTTGAATAAACATCAAAATCTGGAAATTTTTTTGAAGAACACCTTTGGACCCAACTCATCTTCATTGGAATTAAAATCGACTTTTACGTGTTTTATATGCATAAAATCCACATAGATCTCTTTATTTTTTCATTTGGATCATTTCGAGATTAAAAACACGTAATTTGGTCGTCAAAATTCTCTTCACCGATCGGGTTTGGGTCGGGTCCGTCGGACCCACGTGCAGAAAAACGGGTCAAAATGACCCGGGTTGGCTGAAGAAGACGACCCAAACGACGTGTCGTTTCTCGAAAACGACATGTCGTTTTTAAGTTTTTTTGGCTGCTGTCGTTTGCTAAAACGACATGTCGTTTTTCCCTTGTGGAAAACGACGTGTCGTTTTTCAAGTATTGTTGTTGCTGTCGTTTGTTTAAACGACATGTCGTTTTTCCCTTGTGGAAAACGACATGTCGTTTTTCGTCTTCAGAAGCAGCCTTCAGATTCATAAAACGACGTGTCGTTTTCCCTCTTACGGTCGTTTTCCCGTGTGAGCAGCCAGCCTTCATTGTAGTAAAAACGACGTGTCGTTTTTCATATAGCTAAAAAATGACGTGTCGTTTTTCAGGGTAGATTTTTCAAAAAAAAAAAAAAAAGGAAAATTAAGAAAAATTTAAGAAAATTCCGAAATTTTATTATTTTGATTTATTTTTGGAATTTTATTTTATTTCCTTATTTTTATTGATTTAGTCAATTAAATTACATTTGTTTAAACTTTTCATTCTTATTTAACATATATCTTCATATATTATATGTTATTTAGTAATAAGTTATTATGGAAAGTTTTTAACTTGGTAAATTAATTACATGCTATATTTTTACATGTAATTACAATAATTGTGATATTTTAAGAATGTTAATATTTGATTATTCTACAATTAAGTGCGCAATTATTATATTTATTTACCAATTATGTAATTTACTGATTGAATTAATTGATAATCTGCCATTAAGTACATTCTTTAATTTTGCATTTAATTCATTTCATATAATTAATTGTACTAATTTGTATATTTACCTTATTTATACAAATTAATTATTAGTGCAAATATTTAAGATGTTATATGATCATAAATGCATAATTAATTACATATTAAGGAATTAGCATTTAATTAATAATCATACATTAATTGTATTATTTTGTATTTATTTGACAAATTTATGTTTAATGCAATTAATTTGGATTTGTATGATTTAAATGATGTATATAAATTCCTTTTATAGTGCTAGATATATTTAGAAATATTCAAACATTAAGATAGGTTGAATATTTTATTTAGCAATTAAGTTTCATAAAACTTCATAAAATTATTCATAAAATATTCATAAAACTTTATAAAATGAATAAAATATGAATAAAATGTAAGTAATTTTGTAGTTTGACATAAGAAAACATGCACTTGGGACAAATGCTCATATCTAGAACGATTTTTAATGATCTTCGGACGACCACACTAGGAGCACTAATCTCAGTGATTGTCTATTATGTTAATAACGAAATTACTTTTAGGTAGAGCCCAATACCTAATGTCTAAGTGAAAATATAATTTTATATAATTAGAGAGTAGCCACAGCATCTTTAATTATATAAAATTATATATAAATTAAAATTCACCTTAATGGACAAAACTTGTAATTAATTATTTGGATATAATAATTTTACCCCACAGGGATTTTATTATATTTGTATAATTAATTAGGATAACATGTTAAATTAAATTTTCTTAATTTACCCCACAGGGAGTTATGAGGATTTAATTTAGGGGATATTTTAATTATATACGTAATGTTCAAATTAATTACAAAAACAGATGTAATAATTTAAATAGTGCACACAATACATACCTAATGACCTTATCTACCGAAAAGTTGAAAATAATTATCTTTCAGTTTTTAGTTTATTTTTTTTTTTATTTTTTTATTGAAACTCCTATCATGACCACTTTTCTCCTGCTATGAATTTTTTTAGTTTTCATTTTTTTTTTTAGGAAAAGTTTTCATTTTTTTTTAATTATTATTTTTTATCTTTTTCTCTCTATTCTCTATTATTTCAAAAAAATTTCCTAATCACAGCGTTGATCATTTCAGTTTGAAAATATTATTACTGTGACTTATTTTTTAAAATCATCATTTTAATATGTTAGAAGTATATATTTTTTGGTTGTTACAAAAAAAAAGTAATCATAATCAAAAGTAATCTTTTAGTTTCTTTTATAATTTATTAATGAAAAAGTAATTAATTGATATCATAAAATTATAATTAATGAAATTAATTGATAAAGAAGTAACTAATTTATAATTAATAAACTAATTGATATCATGAAGTTAAAAATTATATAATTAACTATATTATAAAATTTTTAGGTAACTTGCAGCTTAAGATATTTTTTAGATTATTTTTTTCTTAATAACATTTAAATTACTTTCAAAAATTTATTTAAGAATCAACAGTAGCATTATCTTCACCGATGAAGCTAGATTGCTGTAATAAAAATGCTACATTTTAGTTTCTTTCATATTTTATTAGAGATAAAACAACTATATTTTAAATTAAATAAAATTTACGTATTCACTGAATTTTGGTTACTTTTTCGATTTGTTATTTTTAAAATTATAGCTCCAATATAATGTTAAAGTATGTACTTTTATTGTTTAAGATATATTTTCGTTACTTTTTATTTATTTTAAGTAACGCTATGTTGTCTTGTTGGTTATAATACTTTTAGGTTACATTTATTTGTAAATAAACTTATAAAATATTTTTTACTATCTTGTAAAATTGATTGGTATATGAAATTTTGTTTGATTTTTTCTGATAAATCAAATCAAATATAGTATTTATCCAATTGCTAATAAATTTTATTTGAGTTGAAAGTTCATTATTTTTATAGTAAAGAAATTAAAAAATTATGAAGCAAACAATTAGTAACTTTTAAAAATATTAAATAACAATTTTTTTTTAATAACTAATGAAATTGATTGGTAAATTTTGTTTTGTTTAAAGTTAAATTAAATGAAACTAAAATGTTACTTTTAATTTCAATTATCTTTTTCAATAAATAAAAATATGCTTCTTATATATTAAAATAATTACATTAAATAGTAGGACTAGGTGATAATGGTGTAACTTTTGTGATCAAAGGATTATCAGTGATAGTTAAAAATGATTTTTAAACTAAATCTAAAATAATGGGAAATCACTCCATATACTATTTTTAACTTTTTTTTTTTTTTTTTAAATTTACAGTTTTGGTTGCTCCGGTAGTTGCTATGTGAGTTGTTATACGGATTTTATTTACGATTTAGGTTGCTCCATTAATTTTTATAGGGTTTCTGTGTAAAATTTCGTAAAAATGTAAAAAAAATATATTTTAAATTATAAAAATAAAAAATTTTAAAAATAAATAAAAGAAAAAAAAAAGAAAGAGAGAGAATATTTTTTTTTTTTGAGTAAAAAAGAGAGAATATTTGATGGTTCCATAGTTATAAAAAGGAATAAAATTGTGATTATTATTATATAGATATAATTTAATATAAGGGAGGAGATAGATGTAAGAAAGAGAAAAAAATAGCGTGTAAATACATGAAGAAAGAAGAAAAAAAAAACAAAATAAAAGGATAAGTTAAAAGTGTAAAAGTAAAACAATAGCAGCGTGCGTATATACTTGTCCAAATAAAATAAAAAAAACAAGGGTATATTTCACAAATTAAATAATTAGCGTTAGTTATGACATTTATTTTAAATTTTGGTCTTTCAACGTAAATTTCTCTTTAATTTAATAGTGTTATCACAAATTTAATAAAGATAGATAATAAACTTCATTTTCCTAAACTAATTGTTTAATTAAATCTATCATAAAGTTCATATAATTTTATTAAATTTAAAATTTAGTCCACAGGCAATTTTAGATTTAATAAAATTTTAATCTTCAGTTTATACTTTGGTGTCTAGTGAACCACATAATTTTAAATAATTAGGGAGTAGCCACAGCATCCTTAATTATATAAAATTATATACATTAAGTGGATCAAGATCACATAATGGACATGAATTATGTGAACATAATAATCTTACCCTACAAGGATTTTATTATATTTACATAATTAATATGTTAAATTAAATTCTCTTAATTTAGCCCACAAGAAATTATGTAGATTTAATTTAATAATTTTATCAAAAAGTATAAAATTTTGAAACATTTATAAATAATTAAGTGTTTCATACCTTTCATTGAGATAGAAATATTAAACTTTAAGTTTTTTTTCATAAATTGTGTAAATCTATCATAATCTACATCTAAATTTAATCTTATTAAATTAAAAATTTAGCCCACAGGCAATTTTTGTTTAATAAGATTTCATATTTAAGCATGTTTATTCATTGGTAAAAACATGATTCATTTAAACCTCAAAACTATATATGTAATTTTATTACATCACTATTTATAAATTTCTTCCATACCAGTAGAAATTTCCAAAATTTATTCTGATAACTTCATCCAAAATGTACAGTTTTTACTGTATAATTAAGAAAAATAAATCACACTTTATTATCACCAATAAATTTTAATTTATTGTGTATGAATACATTCTAATATAGTTAATGTGATTATTAACACACAGTGGATTATTTTAGATTGTTATTCCACATTCATAATTTCTTGCAAGGTTTACAAATAAACCTGATAAAGTCAGTAACTGTGAGCAAATCTTATCCACAGACAAGATAAGTTCTCACATTTAGAAGTTTAAGGAACAAGCAATATAGTAGTGACTTTGTTTTAAAATTGACAAAGACCTTTATGTTCCAAGATTCTTTTGAAACTTGATTTAGACACATTTAAAGGTCTTTACTACAAAATGATGTCACTCATAAAGATATGCAAGTTCAATCTGACAATAAAAATTGTGTTGTTAATAAGAATTCTTCTATATTATAGCACCAAAAATTATGGAACATATATCCATAAATAGAATAAATGTTAGTAAATGGTGGGGATATTCATTACACTGATTTTACTAACTTTATTTAGAACTTGTGTGAAATTCATTAAGAATATGTATTCCAACAAGTTAAAATCGGTGTATTTTAGAATTCTATCATATTAGAAATCATACAAGTCAATTAATTTTGAAGACATGGACTCAAATTTTGCATCTCATTTTTAACGATTACTCACATAAATTATTTTTCTACAAAAGTATAGATTTATATGTTTCAAAGACATTTAAATCTTAAGTAGAGAAATAGTGCATTTTGCATATTAAGATAGTGAGATCAATTATAAAATGGAGAATACTACATTAAAATTCATGAGTATGGATAAACTCCCAGTCCATTTGCAAAGTTTCTTTAAAAGCATGGGTTCATTGCCCAATACATATGCCCGGTACACCTAAATCATAGTGTGTGACAAATTTAAGAAACTAAGCATTTTTTGGACATGGGGTGGAGCCTACATAGCAAACTCCAAACTTTCCTAAATCTTTCTCTATTGATACTCTTCAATGGGGTGTACATATCGAATCGTGTTCTAACCAAAGTTGTTTCTCAAACATATTTTGAGTTGTGATAAGGTTGAAAACCGACTTGATGACATGTACACATTTTATAAATACCCATATATAGTTAGAGTACAATTGTCAAAGAAAAGATCTCGACCCTAAACCATAAATGAGCATATTTCATTTGAAAAGCTATAAGGTTTAAGGGTTATATATTTTATTATCCATCTCACAACACTAGAATTGTGGAATTAAGAATTGACTTGATCAGTGGGAGTGATCAATCTAGGAACCTAGTTTCCGAGAAAGATCATTCATATTTTCTCAAACTTCCACCTCAAGTGTTAGATTAATTATGATTCACAACAACCCTTAAGATTAATGGTTATTGAGAATTCATAACTAATCATTAATAATATACAAGTCATTGGTAAAACTCTAATAAGTTATGTTATTTAGTAATTGCTTACAATTTCTAAAATAACATGTTATTGAACCATTTGCTCTTTTAAGAGTTTGTTGAATTAAGATCCTTAAGATGACTTATTAGAACAGTAAGATCAATGTTTTCTAGTGATTACATTTTGTACAATAAGAGTTCAACTACAATATTAATTTGAGACACAAATTAAATTATAGAATGATAAAGAATTGAAGTTGTAGTACAACATGCCATGAATGAAGAAATGAATATCTTAAAGAGCAATAAAGTTTATCTTTAGTAAAGTTGCCTAATGGGGTGGAGAACATTAATTAAGCATAAGTTTTTTCACCAATAATATTCATTAGGCAACATTGAGAAACATAAAGATATAAAAGAATATTCATTGCTAAGAAGTTCATTTTGAACTAAGAATCAATAACAAAAGAGATTTACATTCTCACTTGTTTTTATAAATGATTCTATTATAGACCTTGACATTTGTTGCTCGTTTCAATTCATTAATCAGTTCCAAACAGTGAACTACAGGAGAATATACAGATTGCCATAAAGATTTTCCTCTAATAGTGGTGAACATATGCAAGCTTAAGGTGTCTACCTATAGATTAAAACAAACATCTCACAAATTGGTATTATATTATCTTTTCATTTAGACTTGAAAAGAGAATTATGGAAATAGTTATATACCAGAAGGTTAGTGGGAGTAATATTTGTTTTATACGTACACAATATGTTACTTGCAAATGATGATAAAAGTTTTCTATATGAGGTGAAATAATTCATATCTCAAATTATTATTTTGAGATAATGAATATAAATAACATGTATAATTTTAATTAATTAGAGAGTAGCCACATCATCTCTGATTAAATAAAATTATGTATTATTCATTTGATATAACTTTTATCTTTAAGTGTGATAAATTCAACTCAAACCAACATCTGAAAAATGATTTGGAATGAGAATAAATTAAGAACATTCATTTGCTTCTATTTTAGAAGCCTAATGTATGCCTAAGAGTCTGAATAAGACTTTGCATTACATTTGTTTCAGGATCGTTAAGTAGTATCAGAATAACTAAAGTTAAGACCACTTTATTCTTCATACAAAGTGATGAGGTGTCTTTAAGATACTAAAAAAAATTATATTCATACATATTTTGTTAAGATGAATTGACCATCTGGAAATATAGTTAACCAATTAGATTCTAATGTACTTCACTGGTTGTATTGATTCACGTAAATCAATATTTTATTACGTCCTTAAGATTACCAGTAAGTTATATTGTAGAGAATCTTGATTGTTATTTCCACTATAGAAGTCACATTCATTTATTGTTTTGAGGATACATCTCGTATGATGTATTATAGAGTTTCATAGTAGGCCTAGAGTTCAGAATTATAGTTTCATTAGGCCATTAAGAAAATTTTGCGATAAATTCAGCTACAATATTTTTGGCTAATAACTCTAAGAGTACTGGTCGAAGCTAGCATATCGACATTAAGTATTTAGCCATAAATTAAAAGGCGTGATAAGTGGTCATTAATCACGCAAACTGAATTGGGTGATCGCATAGATCCTTGACTAAAGGCATGCCGCAACACAAATTCAAGGATCATAAAGTAAATATGGGATTCAGTTAACCCATATGCAGTTTTTTTATTTGTACAACCAAAAATTATTTAATGAAACTCTAATTTCGATATTTTCTCATATTTATGTGCACCTTAATTTCATCTGAGAAATTTATCGTAAGAGGACCTGAATAAACATAAGGGTTAGGGTTTATTCGCTTAAGTACATTGCCACATAAAGTACATTGTTATATAGTAAATGTATTGTAATACATGGAAGATAATACTCGATTCATAATGAGGACATGTCGCTATGATTCGTATGTTTATTATATAATGAAGAACGTTGGGTTTGAATATTTTAGTTTAAATGCTGACCAAGTGGGAGAATATTAGAATATTTTATTTATGGAAATTATTTTCTGATTAAGGAAATGATTTTCTATTTAAGGAAATAAATAAATAATTGATTTTCTGTTAAATGAATATTTTATATTCATTGAATCTGGACAAAATCAATTATGTAATATTCTATATATGGTCAGATTTCTATATTCATTACCTGATTTGATTTCCTGAATTAATTTTCAAAATATTCTGACAATTAATGTGGCACAGATACTGATGGAGTATCTCACCTATAAATATAGGGTCTCGGTCCCCGAGCTCCTCACTCATTCTATTCATAACAGCAAAATCCATCTAAAGAGAGTTGAGAGAGCGAGGAAGCCCGCTTACCCACACCAACCAGTTTTCTTTGCAGATCAAAGCTTATGTGGGTTTGAAGCTCAAGAATCAATGGCTGGAGGTATTTTGATCCTTAAATTATAGTGCATATATGATTTATTAATTCCGCACTTTATTCATAATCATGTATGTTTTAGTCTATACAAATAAATGTCTAACAGGATGATGATTTATTAGTATATTCTATCACATCTTCTGTGCCTGACACATGTTCTGACACGTCTCTTGTTCCTCCATCTGACTTGGTCACAACTCCTAACATGCTTACACCTTTGCGATCCTCCACCTCTACTTCCTCTGCCTCCTCCACCTCAACCTCCCTCACCTCCTATTATAGTGTACTCCTGGCATCCGGCCCCTTCTGACTCGTGTTTCATGTCCTGCAACTTCTTTGATTAAAAGACTATAATAAATTATTTTGTTCTAAAAATATATTTAATTATTTATAATATATTACAAAAAATAAATAATATCTTTTTTCGAAGGAAAAAATATTTAAATATCTTATTTTTTATTTTTGTTTTAAACAATATTTTATATTTATATTATTAACAAATCACATCAAAGTGATCTTATAAACTACAATTTTCTTTTCTTTTTTTTTTTTAATAAAAAAAGTGATATAAATATAATTTAAAAATATTATAAGTTATTTATATCAAATGCATATAAATTTATATTATAGAAAAAATAATAAAAATATATAAAAATTAAAAATTTTATTTAACATAATTTTTTTTATATATATTTGTGATTATAATAGACTAGATTATAATATTATTATTATAATAGAATCTTTACAACTCATAACACTTTAAAATTGTAATTTACCAAGCAGTAGTTTTTTTCCACAATTTTTCTCACAACACAACTACATGATGTTTTTTCCCATAGCGTACCATTGTGCCAAACTGGCCCTATAACTATGTTTTGAAATTAAATTTTAGTGGGAAAAGAAAAGAGTAAGAAAAATGTAAGAAAAATAAAGTATGAAAACACATTATTTTTTTCGTGTTCGATATGATTTTTTTTGAGCCAAATCAATTTTTTTATATACCAAACATGATAAATTAATTTTTTAATTTTATTTTTCACACTTTTTTATTTTTCTTATCTTTCTTTTCCTATCAAAATCTAATTTCTAAACATAGGCTAGCTAAGATAATTTATAAATTTATTTGAGTATTGACGTGTCACTGCAAAAAAAATCTTTAGTCACAATAAAATTTGTAACAAAAAGTAAAAATAATGACTAATTATAGATTATTATTCATACGTTGTGACTAATTGATCCGTAGCTAAAAGTATTAGCCACAAAAATCACAATTTGTTGTGATTAAAAGTAAATTAGTGACAGCTTATATTTAAATACTATGTTTTAGTCACAAGTAATTTTTTGTTGTGGCTAAAAGTCATATTTAATCACAAAAATTTTATGTTGTGACTAAAAGATTCACTAAAAGTAACTGTTTGTTTTAGTGTATGGTTTCTTCTTAGTTTTTCATTCATGATTGTGCTTTAATTAATAAAAAAAAAAATCTTTAACATAAAAATAGACCAAAATGTTTAAAATATCGATCTATATAATGCTTTTCAGGCATATGGGTCTTTGGTTTTTTCACTACATGTTCATGAATGTATAGTGAAAGTTCAACAAATATGGGGGATTTGTGTAATTATCCTAAAAATTGTGAAAGTTTCAAACTAAGACAACAGAAGTGTCGCAAAAGGTTCACTAAGCCACCTTCATAATTTGTAGTACTGTGAATCAATAATGTCAAACGTGGGATACTAATATAATATATACTATGCACTATATATAACCCTAAAAGAGTTTTTTCAAAAGAGAATATAATTTGGCTAACCTAGAAAATGCCAAAACCCAGCTGCCATATATCTAGAATGAGTGATGAGAATTCCTATATGGGATGCAATCATATTTTGTTGTTATTATCTTTTATATTATTTTCTAACTTCTGTTCTGAATGTATTAACTATTTTTATTATTTAATAGGAGACTACGTATGCATGTTGTTAAATTTAGTTGTATATACTGTGTACAAAGATATATACCTACACTAAAAAACAATAATTACTGTACCTAATTTTATTCATATATATTGTGATCAAAATAAATTTATTCACAATAAATTATAATTTTTGTAATTAATATTTTTAGTTACATTTTATTGTGAGTAAAAGTAAATTTTTTGATAGAGATATATATAATATATGAAAGAGTATTCAATATATATAATATTCCTCTCTTGGACTTTCTTATATATCATTCTTCTTTATCTAAAACAAAGAACTCCGTCATAATCATATTGCCAATTAAATATTAAATTACAATTAATAAATGGTTAGCAACCAAAGCCGCCAATAAATAATTGGATCCTTAACTCAAATAAAATGTATGACTTTTCCATAATGTACACTAGTTATCTATGGGCACGTGTTATATATTATTTTGTTTGCTATAAAATGATGAACTCTAGCTCTTTAATCTCTCATCATCATTCACCACAATCACAAAACACATCCATTAATTAATAATCTCTCATATATCGATCCATATATATTTATTATTATTTCCCAATAACAATTTTCTCAATAGTTACTTTAATATTCATTAAAGAGAAAAATCATGCATACATTATTGACATTAATATTGTTGGCTGTAATAAGCAGTGGAACAACAAGATGCATAGGTGGTGAACTGTCTTCATCAAAATTCTACGATGAAAGTTGTCCAAAAGCTCTGTCAACCATCCGATCTTCCATCACACGAGCTGTTTCACGCGAACGCCGCATGGCAGCTTCTCTCATTCGACTTCACTTTCATGATTGCTTTGTTCACGTAATAATATATATATATAACATGCTAAGTCTTTCATTTCCTTCTACTCTCTCTATATATATAATTAATGTTATATATTTGTACGTATTATTTTGCAGGGTTGTGATGCATCCATTTTACTGAATGATTCGGATTCTATTGAAAGTGAGCAAAACGCTCTTCAAAATAAGGATTCTGTAAGAGGTTTTAATGTGATTGAAGATGCCAAGTCAGCGGTGGAGAAGATTTGCCCAGGAGTTGTTTCTTGTGCTGATATACTTGCCATTGCGGCAAGAGACGCAACTGTTGCGGTAAGCGGTCCATCATGGGATGTGAAGCTTGGAAGAAGAGACTCAACCACAGCAAGCAAATCTCGAGCTGAAAAAGATCTTCCTCTATTCACAGCCACTCTTGATAATCTCATCAGCTTATTTGAAAAAAAAGGCCTTAATGCCAGAGACATGGTTGCTCTATCAGGCTCCCATACAATTGGACAAGCCCAGTGTGGCCTGTTTCGTTCAAGAATATACGACACTAAGAGCGATATTGATGCTAACTTTGCTAGAACCCGCCAACGCCGGTGTCCAGCTGTTAGCTCACCTAAAGCGGACGCCATGTTGGCTGCACTTGATTTGGTGACTCCCAACTCGTTTGATGCCAATTACTTCAAGAATTTGATTCAGAAGAAAGGCCTTCTTGAGTCTGACCAAGTACTCTTCAGTGGTGGATCCACTGATGCCATTGTCACTGAGTACAGCAAAAGCCCTAAGACTTTTAGGGCTGATTTTGCATCTGCCATGATCAAAATGGGTGATATTCAACCTCTCACTGGTTCAGCTGGACAAATAAGAAGGATTTGCTCTATCGTTAACTAAACACAATTTATAATAATTTACCCTAAATTTCTTTCATTCATTTCAAATGTACCTAGTTTTTCTTTTCTTTCAATAATTGCCTGTTGCATGCATGGCTTGATCTCAATTGTAATAAATACAAAATTTCACTTTTTTCTTAATAGAGAACAAATTTTTATTTTATAAGTAACATAAAAATACTAACCAGATAAATCAACGGTTTGATTGTCATTAATTGGGATGTTCTAAGATAAAAAATTACTCTATTTCACAATGTTTTTGTTGACTTTAATAGTCAAAAGGCTCGTATTCATCCCATCGATGATCAATATTGAGGGCGGTCTCATAGTTTATTGTTACCTTGACATAGAATATTTTGATCACCTAGCTAAATCCACATCATCATCCAAAATGTTTTAAGATTGAAGACTGGATTAATTGTCAATGATTACAAATTTGTTTAAGAAATTTATTATAAAATATTATATATAATACTAGTTAGAGTCACAAAAAATATCCGTACATATATATATTTTTTTTTATTATGTATCACTCTCATATTTAATTAATTCCTTTTATATATCAATAGATTTAATTAATTTCTTTTATGTATCAATAAATTTCTTTTTGGACTTTTCATATCCAATTCTTATAAAGCAATGTTTAAAAAAATTATGCACAAATTTATGTACAATAGATTATGATTCATACCACAACATTAATTTTGCGAATCTAACAATTGAAAAAAAAAAAAAAAAGTGTCGTGTCGCAAAATCCAATTAAAGAAAAACTCTAAATAAAAATTTTAATAATAAATGATAAAAAAATAAAGATAAATTACAATGCACAATTATATTAATAGACATATATACCTTATACAACTTGCGGTGAGATAATCTATCTTCTCACTAAAACTAGTATCTGACAAGGAGAATTTATTATAAAATTGTATTCTTTCCAAACTCAAATCCTTAATCATTTAATGAAAGAGAAAACCTTTCAACTTCATCAATGGAAGTCACCAAACAAACAAAGTGTGTCACTATAAGTATTTTTATTTTTATTTTTTTATGAAAATTCTGACACCAAAATCTCTCAAAAAAAAAATATTTACAATACTTCTCCTTATTAGGTTAACTTTTTTTTTTTTTTTTTTTTGCAGTTATTATTATTTTGTTTTTTTATTAAATCTTTTTTTAGAGTTATTAAGAATGTATCATATATTGAACTAGTAATTTTCTTTATTTATATCATGAAATTATTAAAAAAAGAAATTAATAAAAATAATATAAAAGGAATTAGTTAAGTATTGGTATTAAATATGAGAGTGACATACATAATAAAAAAAATATTTGTATATACACACGTTTTTTGTGACTCTAGCTAAGTATTATCTTAAAAAGATTAATTATTAAATTATATATATGAATTACTAAATTTGTAATCAAATATACTTTACATATATAAAAGAAATATTGCCCCTAATAACGATTATACCTATATTAATAGTGTATGTACTAATAAAATATGAATCAATATAAGGTAATTAATATTCTCTTATATTTGTTTACTTATTTAATTTGAAGCATTTAGTAACACTTTTATTTTTTAATTTTTTAATCACAAAAATACAAGTAAAATTTGTGTCTTTAAAAAATAAAAAATGTATTTTATTATCACTTTTGTTTATTAATTTTTCTTACAGCAGAGATTGGTTCGAATCCGAGTTTCGTCTGGCGTAGTATTTTTGAAGCTAGAGACTTGGTGGTGGCAGGGGTGCGAAAGAGTGTTGGTGCTGGTCTCTCAGTTAGCATTCTGACAGATCCTTGGCTTGCTGAGATGGATGATCCTTATATTTTGTCTACACACCCGGGGTTAATTGGTAAAACAGTTTCTAGTCTTATGAGGACTGATGAGCGTGCTTGGGATGTTGAGATTCTCGAAGATCTTTTTGAGATTCGTGATAGGATGGCTATTCTCTCTGTTCCTCTCAGTTCCTCCATTCACGAAGACTCTTGGTTCTGGAGTTTTGAAAAGTCGGGGCTGTACACTGTGAAGAGTGCCTATCGGTACTTGGATGACTTAGAGAATGGCTTTTCAACAGATATTTCTGCTGGTTTTTGGAAGAAAATCTAGGCTCTAAACATTCCTCCGAAGGTGAGAAATTTTATTTGGAGGGCTGCTTCTAATGTGTTACCTACGTGTGCTCAATTAGTTACAAAATATGTCCCGATTAGTAGCATCTGTCAGCTGTGCAACAACAGCAATAAAACCATTTTTCATGCTCTTGTTGGCTGCTCTTTTGCTCGCTCATGTTGGCACCGATCTTGTGTTGATATTGGTAGCTGGATGGAGATGGCTTTCTCGGCATGGTGGTACAATCTGTCGCACAAGTGACTCTATGTTGGAAGAGGTGGCTATGGTTGCTTGGGGCATTTGGCGAGCTAGAAATGATGTAGTTTGGAACCAGAAATCTTCAAACGCTGCTGGTGTTGTGTTACGAAAATTATAAACACTATGCAAGTATACGTAATCAAGTAGTAAACTCACACGAGTGAGGTTGAACCACAGGGAATTGGATTAACTACCACTAAATTATACTTATGATTCTATTTGGCAAATCGATAATTTCCAAGATTTTAACAAAATAAAAGAAATTCAAGAAACTTAAAGAAACAAGTGAATATTAATCAAGATGAGAGATTAGGGAGGAGAATCCTATTGCTAGTTTACCACAATTGTTAATGCCTAATTGATATCCTTTTTCTTGAAGTGAATGACAGATTATAAATTAACCTAACTCTTTTCAAATCTTTTAGGTTCTAAATCACATGTTCTCTAATTAATCTCTTAATTAAACTAACATGAAATCAGCATTAAGCAATAATCTAATTGTCACAAAGGCTATGCGAATACTTTCGTTTCACATCAAAACCTAGATTATCCAATTTTAGCATTCTCAATTCTCACTTTTCAGATTTTGAATTGAGATCATAGAACATGTAAAAGGTGATCAAGCTTACACATGGAATTAAGCACAAATATAGATAATTTCACAAATCAAGATTGAAGGAATGACAATTATTCATTAACTAGGCAAAACTTAAAACAACATTCATCATCCTCCCTAAATAGGAGTTTAGTTCAAAACATCCATAATCAAATCCATAATTAACATTGAAACAGAAAATAACATAGAAAAATTAAAGAGAAGAGAAAGAACTAGTTGAAGCAATTGATCCGGGTCGCCACAAGCCGCTCTTCTAGCCTCCTCCTTTGTTTCTAGGGCTCCAAATCTGAATGAACCCTAATTTTCACGAAATCCCTCTATTTAAACCAAGTCTCATCTTTAAAATTCGTGAAATTACGAAACTGCCCAAAAATCCCGTCTCTGGGTCCCCGTCGCGACTGGGAATGCCCCCGTCGCGACGGGGTTAAGCTTTGAAACTTCGAGATTTTCTCTGCCAATCCCCGTCGCGACTGGGATATTGCTCGTCGCGACGAGATTAGGCAGCGACACAATTTTCTGGTTTTCTTCTCGATTCTTTCACTGCGTGTCCTCAATTCTTGTACATACTTTCTTTAAACACCCGAGGACCTGAAACAAAAGAATCAAGCGTAAAATAGCCCTAAAACTAGAAACAAAGAGTGAAAACTAACCGAAAATATGACCCGAAACTTAGACTAATTTTAGCCTAACAAATTTCCCCTTACTAGATTCTTACTCGCCCTCGAGCAAGATAAAAAAAAATAAATACTACTAACTACTAATTTACTAACTACGCTATGAGATAATCACAATACTACTGTCTCATGTGCTGTTCTCTTCCATTGCTCAAACTAGAATTTGAATTCCACTAACTCTAACAATTAATTTAGATGCTCAATTTGTCACACACTGCATAAACACAAGATGACTTCACAATCGAAATAATGTTATAATGGTTTTACTCTTTCCAACCATTCCACAACCCGATAGCTCATAAGCTTGCATGCTTACCTCTCTCCACTAATGTTGACAACATCCTTTCGGAATCAATAGGGCTTTTTGAGGTTTAGAAAGTATGGCTTAGATATTTGGAAAATGAAAAACAATTTTGGCTAAAGATATCATAAGCACAAAAATAACCCACAAGCTTCTTCTAATTTCAAATTTCCCAAAGTGTTCCCGCAACTAACCATGATTGAGAAAAACTATTTTGTTTCTTTTCTCAACATCACTGAATTCTATTATTATTTTTTTTTAATCCTGTTTTTTTTTTTCCTTTCAGTGATATTGATCTTACCAAATATCTCTTGTTTTTCTCAATCTTGCAAGTTTTTTTTTTTTTTTTTTTTTTTTTTTAATCTTCTCTCACACCATATATTTTGCTCCCCCAAACTAATTGTATAGCTTATGATATCATTGATAAAATAGTGAGGACAAAGTTAATAGTGTGGATACATATTTCGGTTCAACATGTGAAGAACAAAACAGGTTTAGGCTCAAGAGGGTTCACTAAGGATAATCATTTCATGGTAGGCTTGAAAGACTCAAACTATCCAACAAATGCCTAAATCATATTCCTATTGAATGTTGTCAAGGATTTCGCCTCAAAAGAATAAGACATGCAAGTTCTAAGCTATCCAGTCAATCTTACCACATACCATAGTAAAACAATTATAACATATTTCACAGATCATCAAATTGCATTCTTACACATGTTATACAAGCATCCAAACTAATCCAAAGAGTTAACAGAATTAAGCACACAATTATTTTGCAATTTCTGAGAACATTACAATAAACAGCAGCACACAATTATCCTCTAGCTTGTTGCCCATTCCTAACTAAAAGCAGAAAATTAAAGTAGAAAATAAAATTTTTAAATCCCTCAAAGCAATCCCTCCCCCCAAACTAAAGATTCACATTGTCCCTAATGTGCTATTATACTCAAGGCGAGAAGGACTAACCTGAACCCCCATCAGAAGGGGTTTGGCGGTGGTGGCTGATCATACGGATGAAAGCGAGGAGGATATGCCAAGTAATTTGGGTCCTCGACCCCAGGGCGCCACGAATCAATTAAATGATTGAATTGCCTCACTTGATTTTTATCAAATTCACTCATTTGCACCATGTAACTCTAGATATGATTGTTTTGCTGGATAATGTAGTTGAGTTGAGCATGTATATGCTGCATCCCCGCATCTAGGGGAGTGGGAGTGGGCACCATTTGAGGCATTTCTTCATTTGGATTGTCCTCTTCCTCGGGGACATGAACTTCTTGCTGTTGATTACGACGAGGAGGAGGTGGTTGGCCATATGGATGTGGTGGCTTCAGGTTGCGCACCATTGTCCAATCAATATTCCGTTGTAGCTGGACTTGATTATCATAAGGATATTGTGGCACACCATTAGCAACACACAATTCAGTTATAACTCTCGCTAGGCCAATTCCTGCATGTGCAGTTCCTTTCACCATGTTATCGAAGCTCTGCAAAAGTATACCTCAAACTGGCACATTAATCCCCTTCATTATTGCATAAATAACCCTGAGTCTATCCAAAGGACAATCTGATAAATGTTTACTAGGCATAAGCCTAGCACTCACAAAAAACATCCAAGCACGAGCCACTTGGTTCAGTTCACAGCGATAAAGCATTTGGGGTTCTTCATCCACCTCATGCAATCTCAATCCCGGAAAACCAGCCATTTTTGCCAAGTCCGCAAGGTCAAAATCTTTGCCCATAAATATTCTATACTGTTCTTCCATAAAAATTTCCTCCTCTAGTGGTATGCCAAATATTTGATGGATGATTCCAATGTTTACACGCACATTTGTTTTGCGGACCCTTACCCTGTCGTTTTGTGCCTCAGGCCAATTGGCTAAAAATTCAAGAGCCAGAGTTTGATTGATTCTTTCTGGAACATGCACAAATTTCTCCCAATGGCGATTCTGAATTTGTTGCCTCATGGTCTCGAATAATGGGTTATTCGGGATGGGGTTTTCATCATATTCGATACCTCGATCCATAATGAAAACTCTCTTTTGCAATTCAAAGTATCTTTCTTGCGCTTTCAAACTGACAAATCTATCTTTTTCAAAAGTGGACTTTAACGCCGGTGGTGGCGGTTTTGACGATGAAGCACTTGGTTGCCCCGTTCTAGTACGCTTGGAACCCATGACAAACTTTAAAATTATCACACAAAAATTTTCTCGGAAAAATTCGGCAGCACCTCCCCTTAATTTCTTCACTTCCCAAAAATTCAATTGTCCACCAAAATCATACCACAATAATCCAATAACAATAATATTTCACAATATTCAACAATTCCTCAAAAGAAATCCACAAATTCCTAAATGCTCTAGAAAACTATTGAAACTATCGGAAAACTCGCTTAATTAATCAAAGTTTTGAAAAGAAATAGACTTACTAAGCGAGAATGCCGTCCATCTACCTCCATTGTTGCATATCCATGGAAAACTCAAGGTTGAAGATGATGAATAGTAGCAAATTCAGATGTTGGTGAAAAAGGGTAATTTGTGGTGTGATTTTTGAAGGAAAAGGAAGATTTATGAGAAAAAGAATTGGGTTTTTGGTGATATAGATGGAAGATTTGAAGAGAAATTGAAGAAATTTGATGATTTATGGTAGAAGAGGATTGTGGTGGCTGAGAAAAGGGAAGGGATCGGGTTGGGTTTTGATTTTTAGGTTAAATGGGGTTTCATGCGAATTGGGGAATTTATAGGGCTGTAAGGGGGTCCCGTAGCGACGGGAAAGGTGCCCCGTCGCGACGGGAATTGGCAGAACGATTCTAGATTTTTTTCTGTCTTTCCCAGTTGCGACGGGCAAGGTCCCCGTCGCGACTACTGTGCCTTTTCTCTTTTTTTTTCTTTTTTTGAAGTGCAAACCTAACATGAATGCAATGAAACAAATTAAAATGCTAAAAAACACTTGTAATTTTCTTCTAAAAATTCTAACGAAAAATAAAGTAAAATCAAATAAAAGATTGGGTTGCCTCCCAATAGCGCTGTGTTTATCGTCGCTCAGCTAGACGTTGACCGAGTTTTTCATAGTGGCGCCAGAATCATGGCGGACTTGGCTTGGTCAAATTGACCTCCCAAGTAGAGCTTTAACCGCTGCCCGTTGACTTTGAAAGTCTCGGGGCTTTCACCTTTCAGTTCCACCGCTCCATAAGGAAACACTTTGACCACTGTAAATGGCCCTGACCACCTTGACTTAAGCTTACCAGGAAACAATTTCAACCTTGAATTGAAAAGTAAAACTTGCTGCCCAAGTTGTAACTCCTTCCTGACTAAGCTTCGGTCATGCCACTTTTTAGTTCTCTCCTTGTAGATCTTGGCATTCTCGTAAGCTTCATTCCAAAACTCCTCCAATTCATCCACTTGCAGTAATCTTTTCTCTCCTACAGGATTCAAATCCATGTTGAGAGTCTTCATAGCCCAATAGGCCTTGTGTTCTAATTCCACCAGTAGATGACAAGCTTTTCCAAACACCAACCGATATGGTGACATCCCGATCGGTGTCTTGAATGCTGTTCTATATGCCCACAGTGCATCATCTAACTTTCTTGACCAGTCTTTCCTTGATCTCTGCACTGTTTTCTCCAGAATCATCTTTATCTCCCGGTTAGAAATTTCAGCTTGGCCATTACTTTGCGGATGATACAGTAGAGCGATTCAGTGACGGACACCATATCTCGAAAGGAGTGCTTCAAACTGTGTTGTTGCAGAAGTGACTCCCTTCATCGGTTATGATTGCTTGGGGAGTTCCAAACCGAGTGAATATGTTCTTTTGAAGGAAGCGGAGAACTGTTTTACCGTCATTTTGTGGTGTTGCTGCCGCTTCAACCCATTTCGACACATAGTCCACAGCCAATAAGACGTACAAATTGCTAAAAGATGAAGGAAAGGGACCCATGAAGTCTATCCCACACACATCAAACAATTCTACTTCCAAGATCCTTGCTAAAGGCATTTCGTTCCTTCTTGAGATGTTACCCGTACGCTGGCAACGGTCACATGCCTTCACAAAAGTACTTGCATCTTTACAAAGTGTTGGCCAAAAGAATCCGCTCTGCAACACCTTAGCAGTAGTTCTTGTTCCACTGAAACGTCCCCCACATGGTAAAGCATGGCAGTGATTGAGAATAGAGTACATCTCCTCTCCAGGCACACATCTTCTAATTATCTGATCAGCGCAGTGCTTGTAGAGGATTGGCTCTTCCCAATAATAATGTTTCACCTCAGAAAAGAACTTCTTTAATTGTTGACGAGATAGCTCAGGAGGAGTTATGTTGGTATCCAAGAAGTTGACATAATCGGCATACCACGGCACCATCAAGTTTTCCCTCACACTAAAGAGTTGTTCATCAGGAAATTGCTCATTTATCTGTACCTCTTTTGTATTCTGGCTCTCATCCAACTCTAGTCTTGACAGATGATCTGCTACCAGATTTTCAGTGCCCTTTTTGTCCTTTATCTCTATGTCGAACTCCTGGAGTAGAAGTACCCATTGAATCAATCTTAGCTTAGCATCCTTCTTGTTCATAAGGTATTTAATTGCAGAATTATCTGTGTAGACTACAACCTTATTCCCAATTAGATAGGGGCGGAACTTATCACATGCAAAAACAATTGCCAACATCTCTTTCTCTGTTGTGGCATAATTCAGTTGAGCATCATTCAGGGTTCTACTAGCATAGTAGATTGCGTGAAATACCCTATCAACCCTTTGACCCAAGACCGCTCCAATTGCATAGTCACTTGCATCACACATCAATTCGAAGGGCAACTCCCAATTTGGTGAAGTAACTATTGGTGCTGAAATCAATTTCTCTTTAAGATCTTGAAATGCCTTTAAACATTCATCTCCAAACTCAAAAGGTACACCATTAACAAGTAAACTGGACAATGGTTTAGAGATCTTCGAAAAGTCCTTAATAAATCGTCGATAGAAACCAGCATGACCCAAGAAACTCCTTACTCCTTTCACAGAAACTGGGGGTGGCAAATTCTCTATTGTTGACACTTTAGCTTTGTCCACCTCAATTCCTACTTTTGAAATCTTGTGTCCCAGAACTATCCCTTCTTTCACCATAAAGTGACACTTCTCCCAGTTTAGAACTAAGTTTGACTATTCGCATCTGATTAGTACCTTCTCCAAATTCTCTAAGCAATGATCAAATGACGAACCAAAGACCGAGAAATCATCCATAAAAATCTCAATGCACGATTCAATTAAGTCTGAAAAGATAGCCATCATACACCTTTGAAAAGTAGCAGGGGCGTTGCATAATCCGAATGGCATTCTTCTAAAAGTAAAAGTACCGTAGGGACATGTGAAAGTAGTCTTTTCCTGATCTTCAGGTGCAATGGCTATTTGGTGGTATCCAGAGTAGCCATCAAGAAAATAGTAATACTCTTGCACCGTCAATCTGTCTAGCATCTGATCAATGAAGGGTAAGCAAAAGTGATCTTTGCGGGTTACTTTGTTGAGTTTTCTATAATCAATACAAATCCTCTAACCAGTGACTGTTCTTGTGGGAATCAACTCATTCTTCTCATTCTTGATCACTGTCATCCCCCCTTTCTTTGGAACTACTTGTACCGGACTAACCCATTTACTATCTGAGATTGGGTAAGCCACTCCAGCATCCAACCACTTGACAACTTCCTTTCTGACAACTTCCTTCATAGGTGGATTGAGTCTGTGTTGAGCATCAATTGTTGGTTTAGCATTTTCTTCCATCAGAATTCGATGCATCATAGTTGAGGGACTGATTCCCTTGACATCACCCAGTGTCCATGCAATAGCCTTGTTGTGTGCCCGTAGTACTCTGAGCAATCTATCAGTTTCTAAATCAGAAAGTGAGGCTGACACTATAACTGGCAGCTTCTTATCTTCTCCCAAGAACTCATACTGCAAGTGACTAGGAAGCACCTTCAGCTCAAGCTCTGGAGGTTTTTCAGTAGATGGCGCAAGCTCTCTTGGTACTACATCCAACTCTTCATAATACTTCCTGTTTAATGGCCCATAGGAATCAAGCCATTTAACATAACCCATTACTTCTTTTCCCTCTTGCTCCGTCAGATCATCTTCAATTAAACTCAGTTCTAGAGGATCATCTACCAACTTTTTCTCGCTCACAATTGTATCAATCAAATCAACAAAGTAACAGTTATCACTTGCCTTCGGGTAAGTCATCTCCTTTAACACATTAAAAACCACTTCTTCTCCTTGGACACGCAACTTTAATTCACCTTTCTAAACATCGATCAAAGCTTGGCCAGTTGCCAAGAATGGTCTCCCAAGAATGATTGGGACGTTGTTATCTTCTTCCATATCCAGAACAATAAAATCAGCTGGAAAGATGAACTTGTCAACCTTGACTAACACATCCTCAATAACTTTCCTAGGATGAGCTAGTGATCGATCCGCCAATTGTAGAGTTACTGTGGTTGGCTTTGCTTCTCCCAACTGCAGCCTTTTAAAAATAGACAGAGGCATCAAGTTAATGCTGGCTCCCAAGTCACATAGTGCATTTATTCCTTCAATTCTCCCAATGGTACAAGGAATAGTGAAGCTCCCTAGATCTCTAAGTTTGGGAGGGAGTTTCTTTTGCAGAATGGTGCTACACTCTTCAGTTAATGCTACTGTTTCATAGCCCTCCATTTTTCTCTTTTTGGACAAAATCTCCTTCATGAACTTCACATAACTGGGCATCTGCTCTAAAGCTTCAGCAAAAGGAATGTTGATGTGTAGTCTTTTAAAGACCTCTAGAAATTTTGTGAACTGCTTGTCTAGATTGGTCTTTCGGAGTCTCTGAGGATAAGGTATCTTCACATGATGATCAATACTGACCGGTAGAGACTGTTGTTGTGGTGCAGGACTGTCAGTAGTTTTCTTATCTGATGATGTTGGAGTTGGTGCTGCTTTATCTATAATCTCTTCATCCACTGGTTGCATCATCTCGGGCCCATCATATTTCTTACCACTCCTTAGGGTAATTTCCTTGCAGTTTTCTTTAGGATTAACTTCATTTGTGCTAGGCAAGTTTCCCTGAGGACGGGTTGCTACCTGAGTTGCTAGTTGCCCCATTTGAGTCTGCAAATCTTTAATGGAAGATCTAGTTTCAGTCATAAATTGTAACAATAAATCTGTCTGCAAACTAGAATTTCCACTAGAGGTTTGTTGCTGAGTATACTGCTGGTTATGTGTCTGGTTCTGATTTCTTTGCTGATAAAACCCATTGTTCCTTCGGTTACCTCCTTGGTTGAATCCATAATTGTTGTTGTTGTTCTGAGAATAATTTCCAATGGTTTTTGCTTCATCCATTGGTAAATCATCCACATCTGCCTGACATTCAGAAAAGTGATGGGGGCCTCCACATATCTCACAAACAACTTGGGCTTGTTTGGCTTGCCCTGCGATCAGCTTTGTTAGGGCCTCAACCTGAGCTGTCAGCTTTGTAATGGCATCAACCTCCAGCACACCAGCGACCTTCTTAGTTTGACTTCTTTCAGTTGGCCATTGCTGATTGTTTAGGGCCATCTCCTCCAACAGCTCATAAGCCTCATTAGCACTTTTTCTCGAAAATGCTCCACCAGCTGCAGCATCTATAAGTGTTCATGTGTTGCCAACCAGCCCGTTGTAGAAGTTGTGAACCAGCATCCACTTCTCAATACCATGATGAGGGCACTTTCTGATGAGATTTTTAAACCTCTCCCAAGACTAATGGAGAGATTCATTATCTTGCTGACAGAAGTTGTTGATTTCTCCTTTCAACTTGGCTGACTTTGCTGGAGGAAAGAACTTGGACAGAAATTTCGTAGCCAAGTCATTCCATGTGGCAATGGAGTTGGGTGGCAAGGAAATAACCAACTCTTGGCTCTTTCTCTGAGTGAGAAAGGAAACAGTCTCAATCGGATGGCGTCATCACTAACCCCATTTACTTTGAAAGTCTGGCATAACTCTATGAAGTTTGATAGATGCAGATTGGGATCTTCAGAAGGGAGTCCACCAAACTGGACTGAAGACTGCACCATTTAGAGTATGGCAGACTTGATTTCAAAGTTGTTAGCCTCCACTGCCGGTGGCCTGATACATGACTGAGCCCCTGTAAGAGTAAGGAGAATATAATCTCTCAAGCTGTGGCCGTTAGCTTGATCTTCAACGGTACCTCCATTATTACTGTTGTTCCCTCCATTATTAGCATTCGCATTAACAGCCATGATTTCTGATGTTTCAGCAGTTGCTGAAACTCTTTCTTGCCTCTTATTCTTTCGGTTTCTCCTACAAGTCTTCTCAATTTCAGGATCAACTGGTAGTATGACTACTTGTCCTTGACGGCGCATACACTTAGAATTCCTAAAATAGATAAAGAAAATATTGCAAGAAACAGATTAGTAATCAACAAGAAAAGTAAGCCGAAGTAGAAGTTAGTACAATTTTATGTAATATTAATCTTTATTCAATTCCCCGGCAACGGTGCCAAAAACTTGTTACAAAAATTATAAACACTACACAAGTACACGTAATCAAGTAGTAAACTCACACGAGTGAGGTTGAACCACAGGGAATTGGATTAACTACCACTAAATTATACTTATGATTCTATTTGGCAAATCGATAATTTCCAAGATTTTAACAAAATAAAAGAAATTCAAGAAACTTAAAGAAACAAGTGAATATTAATCAAGATGAGAGATTAGGGAGGAGAATCCTATTGCTAGTTTACCACAATTGTTAATGCCTAATTGCTATCCTTTTTCTTGAAGTGAATGACAGATTATAAATTAACCTAACTCTTTTCAAATCTTTTAGGTTCTAAATCACATGTTCTCTAATTAATCTCTTAATTAAACTAACATGAAATCAGCATTAAGCAATAATCTAATTGTCACAAAGGCTATGCGAATACTTTCGTTTCACATCAAAACCTAGATTATCCAATTTTAGCATTCTCAATTCTCACTTTTTCAGATTTTGAATTGAGATCATAGAACATGTAAAAGGTGATCAAGCTTACACATGGAATTAAGCACAAATATAGATAATTTCACAAATCAAGATTGAAGGAATGACAATTATTCATTAACTAGGCAAAACTTAAAACAACATTCATCATCCTCCCTAAATAGGAGTTTAGTTCAAAACATCCATAATCAAATCCATAATTAACATTGAAACAGAAAATAACATAGAAAAATTAAAGAGAAGAGAAAGAACTAGTTGAAGCAATTGATCCGGGTCGCCACAAGCCGCTCTTCTAGCCTCCTCCTTTGTTTCTAGGGCTCCAAATCTGAATGAACCCTAATTTTCACGAAATCCCTCTATTTAAACCAAGTCTCATCTTTAAAATTCGTGAAATTACGAAACTGCCCAAAAATCCCGTCTCTGAGTCCCCGTCGCGACTGGAATGCCCCCGTCGCGACGGGGTTAAGCTTTGAAACTTCGAGATTTTCTCTGCCAATCCCCGTTGCGACTAGGATATTGCCCGTCGCGACGGGATTAGGTAGCGACATAATTTTTTGGTTTTCTTCTTGATTCTTTCACCGCGCGTCCTCAATTCTTGTACATACTTTCTTTAAACACCCTGAAAGAAAAGAATCTAGTGTAAAATAGCCCTAAAACTAGAAACAAAGAGTGAAAACTAACCGAAAATATGACCCGAAACTTAGACTAATTTTAGCCTAACATGTTGTTCTCTCGGCAAGGCGTGCTCTTGATCAATATCAAATTGCTCAATCTACGAAAAATGATTTTTTATTATTTTTTCGTGGTGATGATAGAGTTGTTGAGCATTGGAATCCTCCTAATTTTAACCAGATCAAGGTCAATGTCGATGGTGCAATTTTTGAGCAGTGGGGGCGCCATGGTGTTGGGTGTACAGCCCGTGATCATGAAGGAAGAATTGTGGCTGCATTCAACAAATCTTTTGAAGGTCGGGTGCAACCCGAGATGGCTGAAATCGTTGGTATCAAGGAGGCTCTTAGTTGGATTGATAGTTTTTCTTGGGGTGATGTTGTTCTTGAGACAGACAGTTTAGTTTGTGTTCAAGCTATTTTAAGTTCTCTTTCTACGCCTTCTCAATTTGGTCTTATTGTTTCTGATTGTAAGCTTTTGCTTACTCGTTTGTCCTTTGTTTTTGTGTATTTTGTTAAACGATCTGCGAACAGAGTCACTCATTATATGGCGCGGGCTTCTTGTTTCTCCATAGGTCGTACTATCCAGGAGGGTTTTCTGTCTCCTGAGTTAGTTGCCATTGCTTTGGCTGATTTCTCAGTTTAATGAATACTAAAATTTTTATTCAAAAAAAAAAAGGAGAAAATAAAAGTGTGTTTGAAATTCTGAAAACAACACAATTTCCTCCTTCAAGTATTGTACGTTAGTAGTGGTTGATTGTCCAACAGCTTACAATATTATTCTAGGACGACCTTTTCTAATTGACTTTGGGGCAGTAACATCCATCCGCCATCTATGTTTAAAATTTCCAGGCGATACTGGAAGTGTTGGAATAATTAGAGACAACCAAAAGAGTGCAGGAAGCTGCTATAATGTTTCAGCTATAGATTTGTCCTCATGGTCCATGAAGGAAATATAACGGTAAATCGGAACATTTTCTCAGCCAGTATTGGGGGTGGTCTGAGAAGAGAATGAACTAGATCCACGGGTAGGCGTAGAACGAATAATTGAACCTATGGAAGAGGTAGAAGAAGTATGGATCAGTGATAAAGATCCCACTAGATTCATCAAGGTGGGAAAAAATCTGCCTGCAATTGTTAAAGAAAGAATAGTCTCCACGGTCAAGAAGAACAATGATGTATTAGCTTGGAGTCATTCTGACATAACTGGAATTATTCCTCATGTGGCCTGTCACGCACTGAACATAGATCTCGAGGCATATCCATTCCGACAAAAGCAAAGACTTTTAGATCCAATGAGAGCGGAAGCAGCGAAAACAAAAGTAGACAAGCTAACTAGCTAACATCCACTTTCTAAAGGAAGCTCTATATCCCATATGGCTAGCCAATCTTGTTTTGGTCCTAAAATCTAATGATACATGGAGAATGTGTATAGATTTCACAAATCTAAACAAAATTTGCTGGAAAGACTGTTTTTCACTTCCACAAATTAATCAAATGGTCGACGTAACTTCAGGCTACAAATTAACTTTTAAGGTTCATGAATGCATATTCTAACTATAATCCAATCTCAAAATGTATGTAGCTTGACCAAGAGCACATGAGCTTTCAGACTGACAAAGGCATTTACTGCTACAAGCTCATACCTTAATTTTAAATTGAAACACATTAGAGCAACTTCTTAAAAATTGGTTAACAAAATGGTCAAAAATATATATAAGAGAAGAACATGAAAATTTATATTGATATCATTTTAGTAAAGTTAAAAACTTCCATAAGTCATCATGTTATTGGGTGGCTCCGTTGGCCCACTTTTTTTCTTCTTCTTTTTTTCGTCAAAATTTACAATTTGCAAAATATATTACACTTAAATGCCAACTGTTGTTAATTCTGTCCCTTCCCTACATCGTTTATATGTTAGCTAATATCAATATTAGGTTGATATTTTTTTCATTCAAGAAAAAGAGTTGCACAATCTGTTTATTATAAAGTAGAATACCCTCTAATTTTGATCAAGTCTCTTGATTTATGTGTCGTCTTTGCTGCAGAGTGGCCATATGTTAGTCTTTTTTTACTTTCGTTCCATTTAATTGATGGGACAAGAGACTTTGATTATCAAGTCTTTGTTAAAGGAAAATTAAAAGATCAAGTCCAGAGTTTGCCTTGAATTTTAGTCGACTAGGAAAAAAAGTTTGGCCCTTATTTTATTGAGAAAGAAATATTGTAATAAAAAAAATTATGTGTACATATATTTTTAAAAGAATTATTTTTGGGCCGGCTTAAGTATGTGTCTAATTAACCGATGTTTACAGTCACTACAAATTTTTTTTTTTTTTTTTTTACCTATAATCATAATAAAATTTGTGACTAAAAGTAAAAAAAAAAAAGTTATGACTAATTATAAATCATCATTCATATGTTGTGACTAAAAGATCCGTAACTAAAAGTATTAGTCAAAAAATTTATAATTTGTTGTGACTAAATATATTTTTAGTCACAATATTTAATACTATATTTTAGTCACAAGTAATATTTTGTTGTAAATTTAGTCACAAAAAATTATGTTGTGATTAAAAAATTATCACCAACAATAATAATTTGTTGTAGTAGTTACATTTAGTCACAAGTAATTAGTTGTACATTTTAATTAAGGAATAAGTCTAATTAACTCAAACCTGATTTGAGGGGATGAAGTGATGATAAAAGAAATAGTTAATAATGAAGGCAGATATGGTAGCTAGAGTGTATATTTTAAAAGATGCTAGAATATATCACTATAACATAGTTATTTAGGACACATATTATTTAATTAGGATCATGTATTGAGTATGTGGTCCTGCATATTTTTGTTGTAACATCATGTTGCACGTATATATCTCCTATATATATTTGTGTATGTATCAACAATAATAATAGATGCAATACACGACGATTGCATCTTTTTCATTTGTTTTGTAATTTTCGAACAAATAAATACATGAAGAGATAAGATGATATATATAATCTAGTGTACTCTCCTGGGTTGTCGAGAAATTAAATATAACTATCATGGTTACATATTTAATGTAGCCATCAGAATGAGTGAGGAGCTCGGGGACCGAGACCCTATATTTATAGGTGAGATATCCATCAGTATCTGCGCCACATTAATTGTCAGAATATTTTGACAATTAATTCAGGAAATCAAATCAGGTTATGAATATAGAAATCTGACCATATATAGAATATTACATAATTGATTTTGTCCAGATTTAATGAATATAAAATATTCATTTATCAGAAAATTAATTATTTATTTATTTTCTTAAATAGAAAATTATTTCCTTAATTAGAAAATAACTTCCATGTATAAAATATTCTAATATTCTCCCACTTGGTCAGCATTTAAACTAAAATATTCAAACCCAACGTTCCTCATTATATAATAAACATACGAATCATAGCGACATGTCCTCATTATGAATCGAGTATTATCTTCCATGTATTACAATACATTTATTATATAACAATGTACTTTATGTGGCAATGTACTTAAGTGAATAAACCCTAAACCTTATGTTTATTCAGGTCCTCTGAAAATTTTTCTCAAATGTAAAATTAAGATGCGCATAAATATGAGAAAAATCAAAATAAGAGTTTCATTAATAATAACTTTATTTGTACAAATTACATAAGGGAACCAAGTCCCATGTTCTCTACATGATCCTTGAATTTATGAGGTGGCAAGCCTTTTGTCATAGGATCGGCAATCATCAATTCAGTGCTAATGTGTTGAATGACCACTTTATTTTCCTTAACACGTTCTCTAATAGCTAAGTACTTAATGTCGATGTGCTTGCTTCGACTTCCACTTTTGTTGTTCTTAGCCATGAAAACAGCAGCTAAATTATCACAGAACATCTTTAGCGGCCTTGCAATGGAATCAACCACTCTAAGGCCTGAAATGAAACTCTTTAGCCATACACCATGTGATGTAGCCTCAAAGCAAGAAACGAACTCAGCCTCCATAGTAGAAGTAGCAGTCAAGGTTTGTTTGTTACTCCTCGGGACACGGCTCCACCGACGAACATAAACACGTAACCGCATGTAGATTTACGTGAATCGGTGCAACCGGCGAAATGCGAGTACGAGTAGCCAACTACTTCTAGATTGTCGGTTCGTTTGAACATCGGTTTGTAATCCTTAGTACCACGAAGATACCTCATTACTTTCTTTGCGGCTTTCCGGTGGTCTATCCCCGGGTTACTGCGAAATCTTCCTAACATTCCGACGAATAAGCAATGTCGGGTCTTGTGCACACTGAGCATACATTAGGCTTCCGACGGCGAAGCATAAGGAATGTTCTTCATTTGTTCTCTTTCAAAATCATTCTTTGGGCACTGGCTCAAATTTAATTTATCACCCTTCACAATTGGAGCAATGCTCGGTGAACAATCTTTCATATGAAATCTTTCTAAAACTCTGTTGATGTAGGCTTCTTGAGATAAACCTAAGATACCTCGGTATCTATCTCTATGAATCTTAATGCCTATGACATAGGATGCTTCACCCATGTCTTTCATCTCAAAGTTCCTTGAAAGAAATTGTTTCACTTCACGTAGCAACCCTTTATCATTGGATGCAAGAAGAATATCGTCCACATATAAAACAAGAAAACAAATTTTACTCCCACTTTCCTTCAGGTATATGCATTGGTCCATGACATTCTCTTCAAATCCAAAGGAAGAGATGACATCATGAAATTTTAAATACCATTGGCGGGATGCTTGTTTTAATCCATAGATGGACTTCTTGAGCTTGCATACCAAATCCTGACCTTCACTAGAGGAGAATCCTTACGGTTGTTTCATGTATACCTCCTCCTCTAGATCACCATTCGAAAAGCGGTTTTACATCCATCCGCTCCGGCTCTAAATCAAAATGAGCAACTAATGCCAAGATGACTCTCGGGGAATCTTTCTTTGATACGGAGAAAAAGTCTCGTATAGTCAATTCCTTCCTCTTGAGTGAATCCTTTAGCAACAAGTCTCGCTTTGTACCTCTCAGTGTTGCCTAATGAGTCTTTCTTAGTTTTATAGACCCATTTACGGCCAATGGCTCTCGCCCCATTAGGCAACTTTACAAGTTCCCAGACTCTGTTGCACCTCATAGAATTCATTTCATCATCCATAGCATTGTACCACAATTTTGATTCTCTAATGTTCATAGCTTGTAAAAACGTTTTTGGATCATTTCCAATTCCAATATCAGATTCTAATAAATACACAACATAGTCTTTGTAAATCTTTGGTTTGATAGGTCTAGTAGATCTTCTTAAGACTTCATCAACAAGCTCTTGGGGAGCGACGGCGGGTTCGGCGGGTTGTTCAACGATTCTTGGCAACTCTTGAACATTTTGATCTACCGGATTATCATTACCAACTTGTGGATCTTCGGTGATTGGTAATGGTTGTTCAACATTCGTTTGAACTACGGGAGTGTTAACCATTATCAATCTTGCTTTTGAAGTGGAAGGTTACGAAGGATCTTTCTCGGGACCTAAGTCCTTTGATTGATCACTCCCATCGATCAAGGCATTCTCAAGAAATTTTGCATTCCTTGATTCCACAATTCTTGTGCTATGAGATGGACAATAAAACTTGTAACCTTTAGACTTTTCAGCGTACCCTATAAAGAATCCGCTTATGGTCCTTGGGTCCAATTTCTTCTCTTGTGGATTATATATTCTGACTTCAGATGGACATCCCCAAATGCGTACATGATTCAAACTTGGTTTCCAACCTTTCCATAATTCAAAAGGAGTTTTTGAGACTGCCTTTGTTGGAACTCGGTTTAATATGTACACGGATGTCTTTAATGCTTCAGTCCACAAGGATTTAGAAAGGTTAGAGTTGCTACTAAGCATACTCCGCACCATGTCCATTAATGTTCGGTTTCTTCTTTACGCAACACCATTTTGCTCGGGTGTACGGCAAGGTGTAATGGGCAACAATCCCATTTTCTTCAAGAAACTTCGCAAATGCACCGAGTGCTTGTCCATCTTCCGTGTATCTACCATAATACTCACCTCCTCTATACGATCTCACTATCTTAATTTGCTTGTTGCATTGTTTCTCTACTTCAACTTTAAATATCTTAAAGACATCTAATGCTTCACTTTTATTATGAAGTAAGTAGATATACATGTAGCGTGAGTAATCATCTATGAATGAGATGAAGTATTTCTGACCATGTGACTCCATATCTGGACTACATATATCAGTATGTATGATTTCTAATATTTCAGAACTCCTATGGAGACCAGTTTTGACAGACTTGGAGGTTTGCTTTCCCTTAATGCAATCCACACAAGTATCAAAGTCAGTAAAATCTAAGGTATTGAGTACCCCATCTTTTACCAACCTTTTAATTCTATCAATGGAGATATGTCCCAATCTACGGTGCCACAATGTACGGGAATCCTCTTTCATAACACATCTCTTAGTTCCGGCGTGAACATGCATAACATTATTAGTGGTATTATTTTGTAAATTAAGGCGGTAAAGACCATCGGACAAAATACCATTTCCAACACATTCGATTTATAATATAAATTAAAATATTTGTACGAAAATGTAAAGGAAAAACCAAAGGGTATAAGTCTTGAAAGCGAAATCAAGTTTCTAGAGAAACTTGGTACATAAACGGTCTTTTCTAACATTAAACTAAAACCAGTACTTAAAACTAAATTGCATGTTCCAATAGCTTCCACATGTGAGCCCATCTTGTTTCCAGATAAGATGCTTTGCTCACTTGCCACTGCTTCCTTAGATTTTGAATATCCTGCAAGGAATTTGTTATGTGAATTGTTGAACCGGAATCAATCCACCATGTGTTAAGATTAACATTAGCCATATTAGATTCATAACATACTAAGGAAATTGGATTACCTTTGTCATCCATCCATTTCTTGAGCCATTGCACTCCTTTTAGCATGTCCCTTTTGTTTACAAAAGAAACATTTGATGGAATCTTTCTTTATGGCAGCCTTGGGAGCCATGGGCTTTTTCCCTTTGTTCTTCTTGAATGGCTTGCGTTTATTAGGTTGAGTGGTCAGGTGAACACTTTCTCCTTGCTCTGTAGGAGCACGGCTTCCTCTTGAACACACATGGTCATCAATTCATTGATAGTCCATTTTTCTTTATGTGTGTTGTAGGAAATTTTGAAAGGCCCATATTGTGGAGGAAGATTGTGAAGGATGTAATGAACCAGGAAGGTATCAGGAATGATAACGTCGAGTTTCTTCAAATGAGCGGTGATGTCCCTCATTTTAGAAATGTGTTCTCGAACTCCTTTAACACGGTGAGTTTTGTGGACGAGAACTCTTGGATGAGGTTGATGAACAAGGATTTATGCGAAGTGTCAAGCGCTCATCCATAACTTTGGTAAAGTCTTTCACCTTCTCAGGTGGCTCCACCGATCCACGCATTCCCATAGGAATTACGGACATAATGAACATGATGCGAGAGACGATTAGATTGCTCCCACTTTTCACGCGGTGCTAGTATCGATGATAGCGAGTGGTTCATCTTTCCTTATTGCATAATCCATGTCAGTGCAAGCTAGGTGGAGAAGAACTCGTTCCTTCCAGATTTTGAAGTTGTCACTCCTAAGCTCAGGGATTTCACTAGTGATTTCAGCATATTTAGAGGTGGATGAAATAGCTGCAAGAATAGGATTACAAAAATTTAGATGTTAAAAGAATTGAGGCTTTAATGAATTCATGTTTTACCAATGTAGAAACATGATGAAGATGAAAATTTTATTAAATCTAAAATTGCCTGTGGGCTAAATTTTAAATCTAATAAAATTGTATGAACTTTATGATAGATTTAATGAAATATTTAATTTAGATTAATGGAGGAATGAAATCTATCTTTAATTAAAATTTGTGATAACACTATTAATTCAAATCCTCATAACTCCCTGTGGGGTAAATTAAGAGAATTTAACTTAATATATTATCCTAATTAATTATAAAAATATAATAAAATCCACCGTGGGGTAAAATTATTATATCCAAATAATTAATTACAAGTTTTGTCCATTAAGGTGAATTTTAATTAATATATAATTTTATATAATTAAAGATGTTGTGGCTACTCCCTAATTATAAAAAATTATATTTTCACTTTAGACATTAGGTATTGGGCTCTACCTAAAAGTAATTTCGTTATTAACATAATAGACAATCACTGAGATTAGTGCTCCTAGTGTGGTCGTTCGAAGATCATTAAAAACCGTTCTAGATATGAGCATTTGTCCCAGGTTCATGTTTTCTTATGTCAAACCACAAAACTACTTACGTTTTATTCATATTTTATTCATTTTATAAAGTTTTATGAATATTTTATGAATAATTTTATGAAGTTTTATGAAACTTAATTGCTAAATAAAATATTCAACCTATCTTAATGTTTGAATATTTCTAAATATATCTAGCACTATAAAAGGAATTTATGTATAGCATTTAAATCATACAAATCCAAATTAATTGCATTAAACATAAATTTGTCAAATAAATACAAAATAATACAATTAATGTATGATTATTAATTAAATGCTAATTCCTTAATATGAAATTGATGGCAGATTTTTCAAAATTAATTTAGACAATAAATTGCATAAATTTGGTAATATATAATTAAATGCACAAATTAGCACAATTTTTACATGCCTGAATAAATCATGTAATAAATTACCAAATTTAAACAAATTTCCATTTTCAATTTATACTATATATATGTATTAAACAAAAATGGAAAATTAACTAAATGCAATTTATTGACTAAGTTAACACAAAAAAATAGGAAAATAATTAATATTCCAAATAAATAAAAATTTATAAAAAATTCGGAATTTTTCCTTTTTTTTTTTTTTTGAAAAAACACACTGCCTGTAAACGACAGGTCGTTTTTGCAAAAGGCAAAAACGACACGTCGTTTTCCATTCTGACGGGCGCTGAAAAAGAATGAATAAACGACACGTCGTTTTGTACAATGAAGAGCTGCCAAAAAAACGAAAAACGACATGTCGTTTTCCACAGGGAAAAACGACACGTCGTTTGGGAAAACGACAGCAGCTAATATAACAGGAAAAACGACATGTCGTTTTTCCACTCAGTGGAAAACGACACGTCGTTTTGGCTGTCTTCCTCAGCCAAACTGGGTCGATTTTGACCCGTTTTTCTGCACACGGGTCCGTCGAACCCGACCCAAACCCGATCGGAAATTGCGTTTCCGACGACCAAATTGCGTGTTTTCAAATCTAAAATGTTCTAAATCAAATAATAAAGAGATCCACATAGATTTTATGCACGAAAACACGAAAAAATATAAACTTTAATATCACAAAGTTAATCGGGTCCGAAAAAGTTTTAACTGAAATTTTTTTCCATCTTTAAGTTTTTCAATGGATTTTCAATGCTTAGATTGATCTATAATACTATACGAATATAGTAATGTATATAGAATTCGAAATAAACACCAAAAATAAAAATGAAAAACGGAAAAAAAATAAACTTTAACCGATAACTTTATGTTATATATATATATGCATGTATATATCTATTCTATATAAAGTGTGCCTATATAACTGAAATTCTTGGTTTATGAGAAATTCATGGTGACTTTTTATTTTTATTTAATAAAATAATAAAATATTATTTATATATAATAAAATAATAATAAAACGAATCTCATTAATATTTAAACTGATATTTGATCCTAAATATTCGAGAATGACAACCCATTTAAAAAGAAAACAACCTATGATTTGAGATGAGCTTCTCAACTCAACCAACCCAATCGTATACACTACAAAATTCACAAAACACCGAAACACTATATATATGTTAATTGCTTATTATATATATATATATATTGTTTGGTTTAACTGCTCACTCAGTCCTACCGATCACCTTCATCAGTCATCGTTCTTTCTTTTTTTACTGTGGTTACTATAGTTTTATTGTTCCATTCAAGGCACATATACAGTATATAAAAAAAGTTAATTATATGTGTTCCCAATTATCGTAAATTTTGAATGGGTAGTAAGAGGGTTGATGAAAAACTCAGTTATATATAAATATAATATTAAAATATGAGGAATATAATTTATTAATTTTATTTTGCATTTATTTGTCTCTTAAATCAATACTTTTACTTATATATAGTTTTATCCTTTTATGATTACTTCAGATTTTTTAGGATTGAATTTGTATTTGTGTTTTGAATTGGTGTACATACTTATTATTAATCTGTGAAGTTTTGAATTTCATTGTCGATCATTTACAAATGCTCCAACAAATTTGGTTTGGCTCTCCATGCTTCAAGTCTCACTGTTATTGATTAAGTTGTGGGATGAATTCAATAAATTAACTGTATTGATAAAGGACAAACATGATATTATTATTAGTGATTAATATCAAACTTTCGATCTCAACATTGAATACTATGGATCCAATGAACAACTTCTCCATGCTGTCACTAGCAACGATGTTGTGCCTTCCAATATTGTTTGGAATCTCATACAAAGCGGTTAATGAAGCAGTTATTATTATTATTATTAAAAAATTGTTCCTAAAAAATGGTAAAGTGAGTTTTGAGAAGGATTCAAGTGATGATGATGATAATAATTCCTCGGATGATGAGCATGTGAGTACTGTACAATACTTATTATGTACACAAAAATTTGTAGTTTAAAAAAAAAAAAAAATCTTGTTTATCTTGTATGTATGTTTAGATAGTTTAAGCTTATAATTTTTGATGATACTGCAGAAAAAACCGGCAGATAAGGTTCTTCCACAAGCAATGAAAGCTCCTGCTGTAACAGCCAAGAAAGATTATTTAGATGAAAGCTCTGAAGAAGAGAGATATTTTGATGAGGTATGTTTGATGTTTTCAGTGTTATACTCCTGTTAAGTAATATATTTCAGATAATCTATTATTAGTTTTCTTTTACAAAAATAAAATGATTGTGTGTAGAAAATTAAGGTAACAAATGTACCAACTTCTACTCCTAAACAAAAAATTGAATCAAGTGATAGCTTTGATTCAGAAAGTAGTTCTTCTAATGATGAGGCAAGAAAATTATTCTTTTATTATTCAGAGGTTCTATTATTGAGCTTTTATTTATTTATTTTTAATTGAAAGAGAATGAGTTGTGTGTAGGAAGTGAAGGTTAAAAATGTACCAGGTAGGACTACAGAAGGTTCTTGTATGATTTTGCTCGACATAAAAAACAAATTTCTTTTGCATTTGAGTACAAGGTAGTGAACTCAATGTAAATTCTACCGATTTGCGCCTACTGGGGTAAGCAACAGTTGAGCCAATTGAGTTGCGATTGACTCTTTCCCTTCCTTCGTTTGACCCATCAATTTTTGGCTCTCGATCTATTTTCACAGTTTGAATCAATTACATGTTGTAAGCTTACCAATTTTAGAAAATGCCCTCTTTTAAATTCAATATTTTTCCTCTACTTTAGTCTCATTTCTTTGTTTATATGAGTGATTTTGTTTATTAGTATAATTCTTCTTTTATTGCTACTTTGGGCATATTTTGATGGAATTTATGTGTAAATGCTTTGTTAGGTAAAAATAATTTCAAAATATAATTAATAAAATTTTTTGTTCAATTATTTATCGTATCATTGCATCTAGAATAAAACTAAGTATACGTGCTTCGGACGTAATTTTCTTCTAGATACACATAATATTTAGATACACATCATAATAATCTCACCTAATAACTAATAATATTTTTTCTTTAATTTTTAATTGTATCACTTTCAAATAACATAAAAAAAACTAGCATAAAATTTAGTATACGTGCCTTGCACGTAGATTTTTGCTAGTATATATATATATATGCATGTATATATCACATAAATGAAAATGAATATTATGGTTATTATTATGCGATAAAACATATATATAATATACTATATATATAAACATATATACACGGATAATAATAGATATATATATACACTGTACGAGTATGAATCTGTATGAGTATATAATATATATATATGAACAATATGAATAAAGATATATATATATGTATATACTGACGAAAATGTATATATAATATAAATGGTATGAATATAAATATATATATACCCACGAATAGATCCGAAAATAAATATATATATATATATATGAACGGTATATGTATGTATATATATATATATATATATATATGAAACTCAAATAAAATCAACGCGAGGGATAAATCCATTTCGATACCAATTTGTTAGACTATATATATAGTGTATGTAATATAGCATATAGAAATGATATGAAATGCGGAAAATAAACTGTAATCATATCAATAATATATGCAATGAAAGGATCGATGTACCTCCAGCCATTGATCTTTGAGCTTCAATCCCTGCGATAGCTTCGGTATTGGAGTTCGGGCTTCCTCGCTCTCTCAACTCTCTTTAGATGGAATTTGCTGAATGAATTCAGAATGAGTGAGGAGCTCGGGGACCGAGACCCTATATTTATAGGTGAGATACTCCATCAGTATCTGCGCCACATTAATTGTCAGAATATTTTGACAATTAATTCAGGAAATCAAATCAGGTAATGAATATAGAAATCTGACCATATATAGAATATTACATAATTGATTTTGTCCAGATTTAATGAATATAAAATATTCATTTATCAGAAAATCAATTATTTATTTATTTCCTTAAATAGAAAATCATTTCCTTAATTAGAAAATAACTTCCATATATAAAATATTCTAATAATATATTCCTTAACAGTGATCTTTTGTTTTAGATATTAGTAAAAAAAACAATGTTGTAACAAATAAATAGTAAGATTAAAACTAATAATCTTACGAAAAGAGAAAAGATTAATACTAATAAAATAATCAAACTTGTATTATGTTTAATATATTATCACTTTTAATTATATATACATATGTAAAAATTAATTAATATACATATATTTTTTTTCGATATTTTTGGATGAATATTATCATTTCTCTACCTAATATATTTGGGTAAATATCATTTTGGACCCTGTGTTTTGCAAAAGTTACAGATTAGACCCTGTGTTTTGTTAAATGACAAAATAGACCCTGTATTTTCTAAAATAGTAAAAATAGGACCCTGAGCTTAATTTTTGATAACTTTTTTTTTAATACAACCAACTTGAAGAAAATGCTTAATACGAACAGATATAAAAAATGTAAACAGTTTTGTCATATAGCACTTTTAGATCGGATTATAATTAAACTTTATTTTGACAAAAAATCAATTCAGGGTCCTATTTGTACTATTTTAGAAAATACAGGGTCCATTTTGTCATTTAACAAAACACAGGGTCCAGTTGGTAACTTTTGTAAAACAGAGGGTCCAAAATGGTATTTACCCTAATATATTTAACTTTGATTATTTTCAATGAAGTGATGATTTGTTAAAAATAATAATAATAATTAATAACGAACACTTATAAACATGCATGGTTAATTTAAATCATAATAATGCATTGATCACGAAACGTTACATCGTTTGTGCTTTTATTATTACAAATAATTAACTATATATAATAGAACTAATTTGTACGTAATAAAAAGTTGGCTAACCAATTACTATAAGCTTACAAATATAGTAATTAATTTCATCAAAAGCATAACATACAAGTAATTAATTCATCATTCATGATGAGTTAACAGCACTACAGATCCTCCTAATCTGACCAGCTGAGCCAGTAGTAGGTTCAATATTTCCCATTTTAACCATAGCTGAGGCAAAATCAGAGTTAAAAGTGGAAGCAGAGTTAGTATACTCAGTAACAATAGAGTCAGTTTCTCCACCACTGAAAAGGATTTGGTCTGAAGCTAGAAGACCCTTTTGGTCAACCAAATTAGTGAAGTAATTGTTGTCAAATGAATTTGGTGTAAGGGTATCAAGTGGTGCCAAATTTGAATTTCCATTGGGACTTGTTTGAGGGCATCCATTTCTAAGATTGCTTGCAAAGGCTGCATCAATATCAGTTGCATTGTATATCCTTTCACGGAATGTAAAGCATTGAGCTTGTCCAATTGTATGAGAACCTGTAATAAAATAAAAATTACAATCACTTTTAATAAATTTATTTTATTTTATTGGGCATTATAAAAAAAATGAAAGGTACACCACATACTAAAATTTTAATTTTTTTTACTGTGGGGTAGAATTTTTTTAAAAAATAGTATTTTTGTAAAAAAATTCGTGTCGCAGTAAAATTATAAATTTTTACCCGAAATTTAATATTTTTGTAAAAACTCCTTAAAAATTAAATTATAAGATTTTTTTGCTATAATAATGAAACGATAAATAATTAACTTTTTAAGAGTGAATTTGCTTATGTATGTATATAATAAAACAATAATATATAAACTATATTTTTATATTCACACTGGTGAAATTTTATTTATTATTAATTGTACGCATTTAATTTAATTGTTATAAGTAAATATTTGTATAAATAGTTGGTAATTTGGTGCAATTTTATTTTAAATTTAAAAATAAATATAAGATTTCTGTGTATAGTGCATTTAAATAAGTAGTCCAAATAATTATTATAGAAATTATAATATTATTATTTGCGGAATTTAATATTTTATTTTAATAAATATTATAAAAAGATGAAATTAGTAATACCTGAAAGAGCAACCATGTCTCTAGCATTGAGATTTTTGTTAGAAAAATTTCCAATCAATTCTCGAAGGGTATCTGTAAAACGTGGAAGATCACTATTGGCTGCGGCCAAGTTTGCCGTAGTAGAATCTCTTCTCCCTAACATCACTGTCCAAGATGGACCACCCACCTGAAATAATAATAATTAATTAATAAATTCAATTTATAATAATATATAAATATGTATATATATATGGTGAGTACTTACAGCAACAGATGCATCTCTAGCTGCAACAGCAAGAATATCAGCACAAGATACAACTCCAGGACATATGCTCTCCACTTGTGTTTTTGCATCTTCAATAACATTTTCACCTCTTATTGAGTTACTATTTTGTGGAGCTGACTTTTCACTTGTGATTGTATCTGTACTCTCAAGTAAAATTGATGCATCACATCCCTACAACAATAATAATAATAATAATAAATTATTTTCCATTAAAAAAAAAAAATCAAAGAGAATAACACTGTAAAAAAAAATAGTTACTTTTAGTAACAACCTCTTAGTTACAACACAAATTTTTTGTGACTTAATGTGATTTTTAGTCATAAGATTTAGATAGAAGTCACTAATTTAGTTTTAGTCATATTAAGTATTGTAACTAAAAACACATTAAATCACAACATAAGAATAATTTATAATTAATTAATCACAATTTTTTTACTTATAGATAGTGTGCTTATATTTCTAGCTAGTAGGGTACCTAATATATATATTTACCTGAACAAAGCAATCGTGAAAGTGAAGACGAATGAGAGAAGCGGCCATACGAGTTTCTTGTGAGATGGCGGCGTTGATTGAAGTTTGGATAGTAGAAAGTGCGTTCGGGCAAGTATTGTCGTAAAAAGTTGAAGAGAGTTGTGCTTTGCATGTCGCCAATAACAACAACAACAAAGCAAAAGAAAAATATTGGTATTTCATAATGCTTAAACCCTCCATGTTAAATATATTCAAAGCAAATATAATTGAGGGTTTAGACCAAAATGAAGAGAAAATAGATAAAGAGAGTTTTTTGGTGATGAAAATAGTTGAATCCCTCACATCCATTTATAGTAAACCATTTAACTCAAGATTTTGGCTTCATATTATTATGTTGTTATAATAAAAAGTCTTCTTCGGTTGGCATATAATTGGGCCGTTTGCGAAAAAGTCTTTATATCTTTGGCATATACATACATATATATATGTATGTATAGATATATATAATAAAATAATTTTTTCACGCTTTCAAAGAAATTTCAAATGGATTTAATTATTAGCTCAAGCAGATCTAAAATCATATTACAAAGTCAAATTAGAACAAGAACTGTTCAAAATTCTTGTACAATATATTGCATGTATATATATAATTTGAAAATTTATTAAGTAATAATAATATATTTATGCGTAGTACTAGATCCAACTGGACTTTGTCTTCTTACTCTCATTGATAAATTATCGGTATCGTATGTTTTCATTACTCTCAAGTATTTGATTTTAATATTATATATATATTGCCAATTCCATAATATAACTAAATTATATATATTATAAGACAAAAAAATTTACTTTTTGTGAATGTAATATATAAAGTATATGCATTGATAGTTGTAATTTGTAAAGAATATATGGATTTTAATTAATGTAGTATTATATATTAATAACAAATATAAACACTAGATATAAGAAATTAATATAAATATATGCTACAGTACGGCCGTTTTAAATTGATATTTCACGCGGGACTATAGGTATAATTAGTATAACGTAGGCATGCATGTATTGTATACTAAGTAATCTCCTTACGTTACGTACAATCTCAGTCCAAATTAGTGTACTAGGTAAGTGTTTATTATTCTTTATTCATATAAAATAAAATGTTTAGGTATATAAATATATATACAATAATAATTTTCAATGATTAAAAATATCATATAAACTAAATTAAACAATTAAGGTTTCTCGTTTCATAATTTATAACTGCAGGAAGTTATTTTTTTTTTTTGGTAAATCTTGTTGGTCTTCCCTGGGTGTGGCTTGGTCAAGTTGTTTTGCTATTTCATTTTGATTTTTGTTACTACGTACAATTAGTCTTGTCTCTCTAATATGATTTTAAGTATTTTAGTCTTGTCTGTGTCACATGATTTTGTTTTATTTTGTTTCGTTGTTAGTTCTTCTTTGTTTTTTAATGGCTTGCCGTCAAATTAATGTTGGTAGTTGAGAATAACAAGTTATCTGCGGCTGAAAGGCACTACAACATTTTTACTCAGTACCGGCGGAAGTAATACCGGCGGAGCCAAACCGCCGGTATTAATGGGGTTATTACCGGCGGAAAAGGCATTCCGCCGGTATTACTTTTGAATAATTAAAAATTAATTAAATATTTATTTAAATTTAGTATTCCCGGTGGAACTTTAGTATTACCGGCGGAAAATCCGCCTCTAATAGTTTGGGCGGGATTTTTACCGCCCAAATTTTGAAAAGACTAATACCGGCGGATTATTGCCGGCAGGTTCCGCCGGTATTAGTCAGGGGATTCTGACCGTTTTATTAATACCGGCGGAACCCCTATTAATACCGGCGGGTCCCGCCGGTAATAAATGTCTATATAATCCCCCCCATAACTCAGAAAACATTTTCCATTTCCCCACTCCATTTCACACCACCCCACTCCGACCCTTCTCCTCCTCCCTAAGCCCGACCCTCCTCTGCCATAGTCCCCTTCTTCGAGTCGTCCTCCTCCGCCATAGTCCGCCCGTTTGCCACCGTGAAGCGCCATTGCACCATCATTTTTTTTTTGACAGGTAATGTGTTTTTCACTATGGTTTTTTCATTTTTTTCATTTTATTTTTATTTTTCTTTGATAGTTATTAGTTTTTTCACCATGCTTGAAGTTTTAGGGGAGATATTTTGCTCGAAACAGTAACGGAAAGTGAAAACGCGGGAGGAGTAAAAGCTTGGCAGAAAAATTTACAGGTTTATTTATTTATTTTTTTTCAATCTTTGAATGTTTAGTAATTTGTATATTACATTTATATATCTGTGTATGTGTAAATTTTTATGAAAATGTATGTGTAAATATATAATTTTGTGTTTAGTAGTTTTTATGCAACTGTTTAGTAATTTTTTTGTGTGTGTAAATATATAATTTTGTGTATGTATGACATATGTGTTATATGAATGCATAATTCTTAAACAATATATTATATTATATATATTATATGTATATATGTATATATAATATATTGTTAAAAATTATGAATATGTAAATTTATAAAAGTTTAGATTTTAGTGTGTATATATAGTAATATATATAATGTATTGTTTAAAAATTTTAAATATGTAAATTTTTATATAATAATAAATATAATATATATTATATATATATTGCTTAAAAGTTTTAAATGTGTAAATTTGTAAAATTTTAGATTTTAAGTTTATATATTAATAAATGTATTTTATAATAATAAATGTATTTTATATTAATTACTTAAAAAGTTTATTATAATAAAATAATATTTTAAAATAATTATGTAATATTGTAGTATAAATAATAAAGATTTAACATGGAGAAAATTATAAATTAAAAGTGCTTTGAAAAATAAATATACAAAAATATAATTAAGTAGAGTAATATAAAAAATCATAAATAATAAATATAAAAAATTTGAAATAATAAATTTTTAAAAATAAATTAAATTAGTTATAAATTTTTTAAATAAAAAAAATGTAATATATATAAAGTAATACTTACTTAGAAGTATAAATATGAAAAATTAATTTAATTAATTAATAGTAAAATAATTTTTAAATTATTAAATATAATAATTTATTTTCTTAAAAAAAATCCTGAAAATTTAATATGTCATAAATTTAAAAATTTAATATGTCATAAATTTGAAAATTTAATATGTCATAAATTTGAAAATTTAATGGGAGGATCTCCACAACAGCCTATGTATGGTCAGATTTTCAGTGCACAGAGCCAGCAAGAACAGCAACAACCTATTTTGGTTCGCCCGCATCCTTGACAGTTTATGGAGATCTTACCTACACCGCAGACTGGACAACCTTATTATCCTGCCCCACCAGCTCAATCCCGTGATAATCTTGATGGTTCAAGACTTAACTCGAATGCAGATGAATTTTTAGAATATACTGATTTGAACAATGATAGTTAGGTGTTTTTAATTATGTCAATTTTTATGTTTTAAACTTTATCTAAAGACAATATTCTAATTTTATTTAAGATAATAAAGTTTATTTTGTAATGGACAAATTAATATTAATACTTAATTTCTTAATATTAATGTTTTATATTTAATTAATAATATATTTATGAAATAATTATTATATATAATTATAATTAATTTAATTATAAAATATATTAATTATTATATATATTAATTTAATTATAATTAATTTTATTATATATATTATATTTAAGATAATATATTGTTTTTTTTAATTTATAAATATTAATACCGGCAGAAATTGATTGTGGTCCGCCGGTATTAATGTATCTGCGTGGAAAAGTACAGATATTAATACCGGCGGACCCCACCGCTATTAATCCGCCGGTATTAATATTATTACCGGGGGAATACCATTTTTATCGCTAATAGTAACTTATAGCGACCAATTAATACCGGTGGATAATTACCGGCGGAATCCGCCGGTATTAATTAATGTCGGCGGTCTCCTCTATTATTACCGGCGGGTGGCTCCGCCGGTAATACCAAAATTTGTTGTAGTGAGGGTTGTTAGTAGTGCAGTTATACGTACATTTGCACAATGATTGAGTGCTCAAGATATATTAAATGAACCAGCGAAATCAGCTTCTATTGTTGTGTCACGTCCTCGCTTCAAGCCTCCATTGGGCCCTTACACCCACGGACTAATGGCTCTTATACACGGGTACGTCACTCTGGCTGCTTCACGGACTGATGACTGACCCTACAGACCAACACGAGTGTTTCCAGCATGCTTTCTCCTCACTCGTACGCTTCCTGGAAAAACTTCCCAGGAGGTCACCCATCCTCAAATTACTCCCAGGTCAAGCTCGCTTAACTGTGGAGTTCTTTCGTGATGGGCTACAGAAAAATAAGATGCACCTTGTTGATATAGGTAATACCAATCAATCCATTTAAGCTCTCTTCAACTGTGTAGTCACATACCTACACAGTCTCTGAATCATCCCACTTGACCTTCCCCAGGCGATGTGGGATTGCACAGCTTACCCGGTATTTCCCCTTACGGATCACGGGACTACTGACTGTCACAGAGATTGATGAAACTGGATATATTAAGGTTAACTATGATGCTACAATTTTTTTTATCTATTTTATTTTAATTTTTTTGTCAAACGATCTCGAAATTAGGTGGATGATTATTTAGTTCGTTTTTCTAATTCTACTCGTCTTCAATAGGAGAGATGTCCCGATTAGATTGTAGGCTATTATTTTAGGGAAAAAAACAAAAAAATACAAAAAATGAAAAAAAATTACAAAAATACTTTGGGCCGGCCCATTAAACATTTATACAGCCCACATACAAATATTTACAAAAATACCACATGCACTAAGCCTTCAGCTGTACAGAGCGAACCATGAAGATGAAAATACGCGCTCGTTTCAAAACCGCAAAACAACCAAAATGAAACCAAAACGAGAAAAATACAACTATTAATTCTGGCAAAATCAACTGGAAAAAAATACCTGCAATGATCTAAACTGAAAATGACGAAAAAAAAACCAGAAAAACTGTGAAGAAACTGAAATTACACATTTGTTTTCTGTTTTATTCGATCAAAACAACTCCCCCTAATATCGAAATCCAGATTCATGAAATGTAGATCTGTAACAAACAGATCTGGACCTCCCACCAAATTCAAAACAATGTATGATGTGAAAATTTTTAAAAAAACCTCATGAATAATACATCTACGTTATATACAGTTACATTTTGATTTATTTTTTGTTTTGGTTGCCTTATAGTTGCATTATCGTTTTATGATAGTTTATATATTATGCAAGAATTTAATTTGATGGGGACTAAGAAATAGTAGTTATACATAGTAAGTTTTGTGCAAATAGTTGCATATTAATTTTATAGTGAAATAACATATGCCAGTAGCAAAACTATAATAAAACTACAAAACAACTGTATGCAAGTGCAAATAGTTGTCTTATAGTTGCATTATCGTTTTATGATAGTTTATATATTATGCAAGAATTTAATTTGATGGGGACTAAAAAATAGTAGTTATACATAGTAAGTTTTGTGCAAATAGTTGCATATTAATTTTATAGTGAAATAACATATGCAAGTAGCAAAACTATAATAAAACTACAAAACAACGGTATACAAACTAAAATACAGGAAAAACTCTTTGAACATCAACATCTATGATAAATCTTATTGTTACCCATTGATGATATAAAAATGGACAGGAAACAACTAGATAAAAAACATATTAAAAAAATACATACAGAAGGTGTAAAATTTCAAATATGGGAGAAAACCAAAAAGAAACCGAAAACAAACCTCGGTTCGAACATCAGCACCAACATTAGCTTTTTTCCCAGAAACGTTGACAATGAAATCTCTGCATTATTTGTTGAGCAAACATACATAAGAAGCACAATGATTTCTATACTCTTTCTGGCTTTATTCTCTACACAGTCGCTCCATATGTTATCAAGGTCCGTTTCTTCGTAAGAATATATAAGAAACTAGCTTTACAATTAAAAATTTAAAATAAAAAGAAAAGAAGAATTGTTATGTAAAAAAAATTTAAAATTAAAAATTAAAAATTAAAAACTGAAATAAAATTAAAAATAAAAAGAAAAGAAGAAAAAAAGAGAGTGAAATGATGGATTGATTGATAGAAGTCAATCCTAGACCTAAGCAACAATATATAAGAAACTAGCTTTACAATTAAAAATTAAAAAGAAAAAGAAAAGAAGAATTGTTATGGAAAAAAAATTAAAAATTAAAAACTGAAAATAAAATTAAAAATTAAAAATTAAAAACTGAAATAAAATTAAAAATAAAAAATTAAAAACTGAAATAAAATTAAAAATAAAAAGAAAAGAAGAAAAAAAGAGAGTGAAATGATGGATTGATTGATAGAAAATGAAAAAAAGAGAGGGAAGAGAGTAGGATTTGATTGATGATGGATGGAATGATGACTAAGTGGTATTTGTGTAATAAAACCAACTTTATAAGTAAAAATGTAGACATAGGCGTGTAGAGGTATTTAGGTAATAAATTGTGCAAAATGAATTTTTCATGTAAAAATTTCATTATTTTAACTAATTGTTATTAAAAAAATTGCATAAAAAATGTTTTAAGTAAATATAAAGAAAATCTTAAAAAAAAAGTACATATAATTTTTTTAAGTAATTAGTAATAATAATAATCAAGAATCATATTTTTATAACAATTTTTAAGTTTGAGTTATTAATTAATGATTATTTTATTTTTTTCATCTTTAAATAATTATTTTATTTTATTTAAAGTTATTTTAAACAATTTATTTTAACTATACTATCTTTATTAATAACATAAATTTCAGTACGTACTAAATAGATTATATATATATGTACTAATTGACATCTATTAAATTTATTATTTTTTTAAAAAATAAAATAATTTAACAAGGAGATGAAAGTGAAATATGATTCTTTTTAATAATTTTAATTTTTAAATTTGTGATTATTTTTTTTCCTTATAATATTATCTTTTTTTTTTTTTTGAGGGGACTTATAATATTATCATTTTTTTCGTATTCTATTTATTTTATAAATTGATTGTAGTAATTTGGTTATTAATTACCACATCAATTTTTAAAATAACCACTTATACCAAAAAAAAATTGAACAGAACAAAATTAAAACAGTACTTCTTGCTCTCTTAAAAATCATGCATCTATACACAAGTGAGAAAGAATAATAGAGTTAAAAATGAAAAAAGAGACTAGTATCATGTGTTATATTAATCCTAGTTTGAAGCTATTTATGCTTACATAAAGATGTATTATTCATAATAATAAGTACTTGTCTTGATAATTCAAATAAAATGAGACACAAAAGTCAAAAATTCACAATTTTTTTGATAGTTTTGTGCAAAGTAGCATTATTTTCAAGTTATAACATTAATTATATAAGGATGTATATATGTAGATTCCTTTCATTGTCATCCCACAATTCCTTCTAAAATCTTATCTATTTATTTTAATTTGATCATGTGTGAATAAAAAATATTTAAAATTTTGAACTAATTGACGTGACACATTATAATTTCATAATAAACAAAATAATATGTGAAAAAGTATTTATTTTGAAGTAATACGCATCATCAATGATAGCACCAAAAAGAGAGCCAAGTAACAAAATGAGTCCACCTTCGCAAATGAATTTTATTAGTGTCTTAAATTTATAATTTATATAGCTTAATTTTTAAATTTATTAAAAGAATATTTAAAATTAATTGTGATACTAAATGTTTTTATCTAAAACTAATAATTTAGATTTTGAGTCTTACATATGTCTCTTTGTTTAAGATATTAAAAAAGTCAGTATCAATGAAATTGGACAAAATTTACAGTTTTACTAACAATTGCTACATACAGGCTGGTCTTGGATTAAAACTGGACATGTCTGTGCTTAGGGCCCACTCAGCCCAAAAGCTCAAAAAAATAATTTTCTTTTAAAAATAAATAAAAAAATTAGTATTTTTTTTAAAAAAACATATGTTCTTTGAATAAGAGGCCAATAATTAAATTTTTTCTTATGGCCCAAAAAATCTAGGGTCGGCGGCCTTGTGTATCTATACCGCTAGAAAATTTATATTTATGTCAATTAAAATATCAAAACTTTAAATACTTATACCGTAATTATAAAAAACTTACACTTTTAAAAATAAGTATTTTGAACAATAATAAAAATAATAGTAAACCTTATAATAATGTTTATTGTTAAAAAAGAGAAAAATATATATGTATATTAATCAATGTCTCGATAGATTCTCCGTTATATAAATATATGAGAAATGTTAATAAATAATATTGGTGCCTAATCGCTATTAATGTAATAAAGTATGTATTGAGTTCTATATAATTTAAGAAAATAGATTTTAGAGAATATCGCAAACCAATCGTAGAACGTTATCTATAAAGGTGTTGGATAGTGAATATTATTAGTGTCCAATAACAATACTACAAATATATATATGGGTGCACTCTTAATGGGTATTACACATGAATGGGTAAAATTAGAAAATTTTGAGTTTTTAAGCTTAATTTTTTATCTAATTAAAAAAATCTCATATTTTTATATCATATGGGCTGAGATTGTTCCATCGGTAAAAAAAAATTTAAAAAAAAAAACTTTTTTAGCAAGAAAAATAAGAAAAGAAGAAGTTGAGTTTGAGTTAAATATTTTTGTATGAACATATTTTTGATATAGTGTAAAAAGAGATATTTTTTTTAATTAAGTAGTTAAATTAAGCATAGAAATTCAAATTTCTGATTTCATTATTCGTTATTAGATCGAAATTCGATGGTTTGATAATTTTAAAATTAATATTTATAGTTAAATTTGTTTAGTAACCATTCATAGGTAATACCCATTAAAAATTGTTCCATATATATATAATTAATATTTATATTCAGTTATTATAAATAATAGCTTATTTAGTCTTGGTTTACAAGATTAATAAGTTCTTTGTACATAATATACCAATAGATGTCATTAAATTATAAAGCATTAATTAGTAGAATAATTAAGCGTGTCATTAAGCTAGCGTACAGTACTGTACTAAAAAATATCTCTGGGTCTTACTCTTACAGAATAATTTCATTTTTCAAATATCATGATTAATCAGTAAAGATTTATAAAATTTCAAACAGAATAATATTCATAATAACATCATCATATATGCCCTAAAAAATTTATTCATAGATCAATATCCCACTAACCATTATTCTTAATTAGTAGTCACTCTTACGTTTTTTTTTTTTTTTGCTCTATTTTTAATTTTGTTCAAACCATTATAAGTCGATTTTTTTTTTCAAACATATCATTAAATGAAAATGGACAAATAAAGTAAGGTACGCTCGCCAAGTCTGATTTTATAGTTCATTATTTAATTATATAGAGAAATTCTACTTGGATTTGATAATTCCACCGTACAAGCTTCCAAAAACATATTGAATCAACTATCAACAGAGTATTGCTATAACGTTGTTGTACTAGTACTCTCTATTCTCTTGTGGTTGATTAATTACATTAAATTATATAAAATTCACTAGTTAATTATTTCAATAGCGATATAACATGTTAAAAGATATTAAACACTACTATTATTTTTTAGTATTATTAATTATCAATGTCACTCTCCGTAAAATTAATACAATCACACTCACAGCTACAAAAATAAATATATATCATATATTTTAAATGAGCATTATTATTAAACATCAGTAGTGTCCAATACTTTCTATAGTACTTGTCACCTTATGATTTGTTAGCAATATTTTTTAAAATTTATCTTATTAAGTTATATAGAACCCACTATTTAATTACACTAATAATAATAGGACACTAAAAATAATAATAGACACCAATACCCTTTAGCAATTCTCATCTTAAATTAATTAATCTTAATTTATAATAGTGGTGCCAAAATAGGCCACCAAAGCATTGTTATAAACCCCATATATCTTTACAGCTTAAAACGACGACGTCACACATAACTATTTTAGTTAAGTATGTATATATACAATAGCTAACCATCATTAATTATATTTAATTTATTCAGTGCAATGATCACCTTGATTGGTTTGAGCCTTATCAACTGTATTAACAAGCAAGAAACTTTTTGTTTGATTTTTAGCAAAGATAGAAGAAAAATTTACATAATAATCCAAAAAAATTTAAAAAATACATTAACACAGAAAAAAATTTATTTTTACTTTTTAATTTTTTTTATTATAAAAATATTTCTTTACTAAAAATAATTAATTATTTTTTTATTATTTTATAGTTTATTTATAATTGTATTTAATTAGTTGTCATAAGGTAGTTTTTCTGGTTGTTTTTAATTGTTGTGAGATTGATTTTTCGTTATTTTTTTTAACTTTGGCTGAACAAAATATATTTTTGTAATTAAAAATTTTAGGTCATAAAATTGTAAATAAAATATAAAAGAATTAAATTTTTAAAAATTCTCCAAATATAATTAATATATAAGTTGAAAATAACAAATAAATTGGAGTAGAATATTAGTATATATAGAAAAAAGAAGAAGATTATTTTCTAAATTAATTCATCTTTCGATTTTTCAATATTCAAAATAGATTTGAAACTTTGCATACTTTTCCTCCAAATTAATGATCAATTAATCCTTAATTGATTGATGCGTGATGCATGGTCGACAATATTCTCACTTGCCTAATAATGATTAATTAAGACATATATATAATACTAATTTTCTTCTGTACGTAGAAATTACATGCATAGTGAGTGAAAAAACTATAGTACAAAATCATTTTAGAAATATATATATATGGGTGACTATTCAATGGTTATATTTTTATTGTACTCATGGTTACATTTTTCTTTAACTGTAATAGCAGGTTACTAATAGGTAGACTTTCCTTTTTTAAATTTAATTAATTATAATTAACTATTTTCTTAAAATAATTAATTAAATAAACCTTTTTTAGAATTATTTAATTATAATTAACTATTTTCTTAAAATAATTAATTAAATATTTAACAAGACCTCTTTTAGCAATTAATATTTATATTTAAATCCTTACTTGAATTATTTTAATAATTAAGTCATTTAATTATAATATTTACAATAAAATTTATTTATTTTTTTTACAAAAATTAAACTTCTTTTGACAAAAAAAAACCACTAGGTCCGATGGTCGGACCATCAGACCTGGTGGTTTTTTTTTTTTCTTTCGGTTAGAAAGAGATGAAGAGAGAAGGGGGGTCCGATGGTCGGACCATGAGGTTCGATGGGTCCGATTGGTCGGACCCCATCGGACCCAATGGTCCAACCATCGGACCTGGTGGTTTTTTTTTCTTTCGGTTAGAAAGAGATGAAGAGAGAAGGGGGCTGAGATGGGGTGCAGTGTTTGGGTGGTTTGGGATTGACGTCGACGCCGGAGCTGGGTACACCGTGGACGGCCGTCGGTGAGCTGGGTTGAGAATGGGTGGCGTCGGCTGAGAGTGTGGTTGGGATGGGGTTCTTGGTTTGGCTGAGAGAGAGAAAGAGAGAGGGATGGTTTGAAATGTGAGGGGTAGTTTAGGAAAATTATTAAAGTGGAAAAATTATACATTTAGAGGAAAAATTATAAAGTAGTTTAAGCATGCAATTTCAAATTTTCCTTGTTGAATTCAAATCCATGTCTACTTGCAGTTACTGACAAAATACGCAGGCTAATACAGAAACATTTGGTTCTAATTTCGATCGACGACATATGCCAGTCAATAATATTCCAAGTTATAGTTATAGATATATATATATTTATATAAATGTATACGAATAGAGTCTTTATCATATATATACAATAATTAATAATAGTACATCACATCACATGGCATGTATGCTTGCTTTCAATCTAAATATGTGTTGCTTAATTGTTCACAAGAAAAAATCTAAATATACACGTTAATTTTGACCCATAATTTAAAGTTATACAAAATATATGGAGAGAGAGAGCCCGGCTTTGGGTATAGGCTACTTAAGTTTGTGTTTAGGACCCACCGAGGTCCGAGTTCAAAAAAAAATTAATTTTAAAAAATATCACATATTTTTCCTTAAAAAAATATCACATTTTGATTACATAAAGAAATTGAGTCTAAGGGAGAATGTGAGGGTACGATGACAAGGATATTATGGGGATATATGCTATCAATAATTAGCTTTTTTATATATATCTTTTTCTCATAAATACTTAAAATAATTTAAATAATACAAAAATATGAATATATAGTTTTTTTTTTTAATATTTTTATTGATTTTAACTTTTTCATCACAAATATATGGATGTTGTTTTTCGTTAGGTATTTTTAAAATGTTATTTTTAGGTTATTATTATATGAAAATAATGTTATTTTTTGAAGAAAAAAAAAACCAATAAAAAAATAAATAGTAACATTTCAGGTTTTCTTTTTCGAATCATTTTTTAGTTTTCTTTTAAAAGAAGTTTGACACTATATGGGATGCCATATTTTCTTATTTGGGGTATATAGACTAAGTATATCAACTCAAATAGGGTTTTGATAAAATGATGGTGTTACTTTTTTGAGTTAATTTTCTATATAACTGTATTTTTATAATTTTATTTTTGTTGTTTTTGTATATTTGTAAAATATATTTTTTTTAAGGGATAAATTGAAGAATACTTCTTTTTTGTATCCATTAATTAAAAATACCCTCATATTATATTTCATTAAAATCTACCCACTTTTATGAGTGGTTGCCCAATATACCCTCACCTTTCACTTAAGTTTAGCACATAATTTACATTAACCTAAGGGTATAATAGGGACATCTGTTAGACATTTATATGTATAAACTGAAATATATATGTTTAAGTATTAAGTGCGGAATTAATCAAACATATATACATTATGAATAAGGATCGAAATACCTCCAGCCATTGAATCTTGAGCTTCAAACCCACATAAGCTTTGATCTGCAAAGGAAATTGACTACCATGGGTAATCGGGCTTCCTCGCTCTCTCAACTCTCTTTAGATGGAATTATTGTTATGAACAGAATGAGTGAGGAGCTCGGGGACCGAGACCTATATTTATAGGTGAGATACTCCATCGATATACGTGCCACATTAATTGTCGAATATTTTAACAATTAATTCGGGAAATCAAATCGAGTAATGAATATAGAAATGCGACCATATATAGAATATTACGTAATTGATTAAATAGGATTCAATGAATATAAAATATTCATTTATCAGAATCAATAATATTATTTTATTTCCTTAATTAGAAATATTCTAATATTCTCCCACTTGGTCAGCATTTAAACTAAAACATTCAAACCCAAACGTTCCTCATTATATAATAAACATACGAATCATAGCGACATGTCCTCATTATAAGTCGAGTATTATCTTCCATGTATTACGATATATTTATTATATAACAATGTACTTTATGTGACAATGTACTTAAGTGAATAAACCCTAACCCTTATGTTTATTCAGGTCCTCTTACGATAATTTTCTCAGATGAAATTAAGGTGCACATAAATATGAGAAAATATCGAAATTAGAGTTTCATTAAATAATTTTTGGTTGTACAAATAAAAAGCGCATATGGGTTAGCTGAATCCCATATTTACTTTATGATCCTTGAATTTGTGTTGCGGCATGCCTTTAGTCAAGGATCTATGCGATCACCCAATTCGGTTGCGTGATTAATGACCACTTATCACGCCTTTTTATGGCTAAATACTTAATGTCGATATGCTAGCTTCGACCAGTACTCTTAGAGTTATTAGCCATAAATATTGTAGCTGAATTTATCGCAAAATTTTCTTAATGGCCTAATGAAACTGTAATTCGAACTGCAGGCCTACTATGAAACTCTATAATACATCATACGAGATGTATCCTCAAAACAATAAATGAATCTGACTTCTATAGTGAAATAACAATCAAGATTCTCTACAATATAACTTACTGGTAATCTTAAGGACGTAATAAAATATTGATTTACGTGATAAATACAACCAGTGAAGTATGTTAGAATCTAATTGGTTAACTATATTTCCAGATGGTCAATTCATCTTAAAATATGCATGAATATAATTTTTAGTATCTTAAAGATACCTCATCACTTTGTATGAAAAATAAAGTGGTCTTAACTTTAGTTATTCTGATACTACTTAACGATCCTGAAACAAATGTAATGCAAAGTCTTATTCAAACTCTTAGGCATACATTAGGCTTCTAAAATAGAAGCAAATGAATGTTCTTAATTTATTCTCACTTCAGATCATTTTTCTGATGCTGGTTCGAGTTGAATTTATCACACTTAAAGATAAAAGTTATATCTGATGAATAATACATAATTTTATTTAATCAGAGATGCTGTGGCTACTCTCTAATTAAAATTATATATATTATTTATATTCCTTATCTCAAAATAATAATTTAAGATATGAATGATTTCAACTTATATAGAAAACTTTTATCATCATTTGCAAGTAACATATTGTCGACGTATAAAACAAATATTACTCCCGCTAACCTTCTGGTATATAATTATTTCCATAATTCTCTTTTCAAACCTAAAGGAAAAGATGATATAATACCAATTTGTGAGATGTTTGTTTTAATCTATAGGTAGACATCTTAAGCTTGCATATGTTCACCACTATTAGAGAAAAATCTTTATGGCAGCTGTATACCTTCTTCTCTAGTTCACTGTTTGGAATTGATTAATGAATTGAAACAAGCAACAAATGCCAAGGTCTATAATAGAATCTTTTATAAAAACAAGTGAGAATGTAAATCGCATTTGTTATTGATTCTTAGTTCAAAATGAATTTCTTAGCAATGAATATTCTTTTATATCTTTATGTTTCTCAATGTTGCCTAATGAATATTATTGGTGAAAAAACCTATGCTTAATTAATGTTCTCCACCCCATTAGACAACTTTACTAAAGATAAACTTTATTGCTATTTAAGATATTCATTTCTTCATTCATGGCATATTGTACTACAACTTCAATTCTTTATCATTCTATAATTTAATTTGTGTCTCAAATTAATATTGTAGTTGAACTCTTATTGTACAAAATGTAATCACTAGAAAACATTGATCTTACTGTTCTAATAAGTCATCTTAAGGATGGACCAACAAACTCTTAAAAGAGCAAATGGTTCAATAACATGTTATTTTAGAAATTGTAAGCAATTACTAAATAACATAACTTATTAGAATTTTACCAATGACTTGTATATTATTAATGATTAGTTATGAATTCTCAATAACCATTAATCTTAAGGGATGTTGTGAATCATAATTAATCTAACACTTGAGGTGGAAGTTTGAGAAAATATGAATGATCTTTCTCGGAAACTAGGTTCCTAGATTGATCAACTCCCAGCGATCAAGTCAATTCTTAATTCCACAATTCTAGTGTTGTGAGATGGATAATAAAATATGTAACCCTTAAACCTTATAGCTTTTCAAATGAAATATGCTCATTTATGGTTTAGGGCCCAGATCTTTTCTTTGACAATTGTACTCTAACTATATATGGGTATTTATAAAATGTGTACATGTCATCAAGTCGGTTTTCAACCTTATCACAACTCAAAATATGTTTGAGAAACAACTTTGGTTAGAACACGATTCGATATGTACACCCCATTGTTGAGTATCAATAGACAAAGATTTAGGAAAGATTGGAGTTTGCTATGTAGGCTCCACCCCATGTCCAAAAAATGCTTAGTTTCTTAAATCTGTTACACACTATAATTTGGGTGTACCAAGCATATGTATCGGGCAATGAACCCATGCTTTTAAAGAAACTTTACAAATACAACGGGAGTTTATCCATACTCACGAATTTTGATGTAGTATTCTCCATTTTATATTTGATCTCACTATCTTAATATGCAAAATGCACCATTTCTCTACTTAAGATTTAAATGTCTTTGAAACATATAAATCCATACTTTTGTAGAAAAATTATTTATGTGAGTAATCGTTAAAAAAGAGATGCAAAATTTGAGTCCATGTCTTCAAAATTAATTGACTTGTATGATTTCTAATATGATAGAATTCTAGTATGCACCGATTTTGACTTGTTGGAATACATATTCTTGATGAAATTCACACAAGTTCTAAATAAAGTTAGTAAAATCAAGTGTAATGAAGATCCCCACCATTTACTAACATTTATTCTATTTATGGAGATATGTTCCATAATTTTTGGTGCTATAATGTAGAAGAATTCTTATTAATAACACATTTCTTATTGTCAGATTGAACTTGCATATCTTTATGAGTGACATCATTTGTAGTAAAGACCTCTAAATGTGTCTAAATCAAGTTTCAATAGAATCTTGGAACATAAAGATCTTTGCCAATTTTAAAACAAAGTCACTACTATATTGCTTGTTCCTTAAACTTCTAAATGTGAGAAGTTATCTTGTACGTGGATAAGATTTGCTCACGATTCTTGACTTTCTTAGGTTTATTTGTAAACCTTGCAAGAAATTATGAATGTGGAATAACAATCTAAAATAATCCACTATGTGTTAATAATCACATTAACTATATTAGAATGAATTCATACACAATAAATTAAAATTTATTGGTGATAATAAAGTGTGATTTATTTTTCTTAATTATACAGTAAAAACTGTATATGCTAGATGAAATTATCAGAATAAATTTTGAAAATTTCTCTTTGTTATGGAAGAAATTTTCTACTAGTATAGAAGAAATTTATGAATAGTGATGTAATAAAATTACATATAAAGTTAATGAATCATGTTTTTACCAATGAATAAACATGCTTAAATATGAAATCTTATTAAATAAAAATTGCATGTGGGCTAAATTTTTAATTTAATAATATTAGATTTAGATGTAGATTATGATAGATTTACACAATTTATGAAAAACTTAAAGTTTAATATTTCTATCTTAATGAAAGGTATGAAACACTTAATTATTTATAAATGTTTCAAAATTTTATACTTTATGATAAAATTATTAAATTAAATCTACATAATTTCTTGTGGGATAAATTAAGAGAATTTAATTTAACATATTAATCATGTGAATATAATAAAATCCCTGTAGGGTAAGATTATTATGTTCACATAATTCATGTCCATTATGTGATCTTAATCCACTTAATATATATAATTTTATATAATTAAGGATGTTGTGGCTACTCCCTAATTATTTAAAATTATGTGGTTCACTAGACACCAAAGTATAAACTGAAGATTAAAATTTTACTAAATCCAAAATTACTTGTGGGCTAAATTTTAAATTTAATAAAATTAGATGAACTTTATGATAGATTTAATTAAACAATTAGTTTTGGAAAATGAAGGTTTATTATCTATCTTTAATTAAATTTGTGATAACACTATTAAATTAAATCCCCATAACTCCATGTGGGGTAAATTAAGAGAATTTAATTTAACATATTATCCTAATTAATTATACAAATATAATAAAATCCCTGTGGGGTAAAATTATTATACCTATATAATTAATTACAAGTTATGTCCATTAAGGTGAATTTTAATTAATATATAATTTTATACAAATAAGGATGCTGTGGCTACTCCCTAATTATATAAAATTATATTTTCACTTTGACATTAGGTATTGGGCTCTACCTAAAAGTAATTTCGTTATTAACATAGTAGACAATCACTGAGATTAATGCTCCTAGTGTGGTCGTTCGAAGATCATTAAAAACCGTTCTAGATATGAGCATTTGTCCCAAATTCATGTTTTCTTATGTCAAACCACAAAATTACTTACATTTTATTCATATTTTATTCATTTTAGGAAGTTTTATGAATATTTTATGAAGTTTTATGAAACTTAATGTGCTATATAAAATATTCAACCTATCTTAATGTTTGAATATTTCTAAATATATCTAGCACTATAAAAGGAATTTATGTGTAGCATTTAAATCATACAAATCTAAATTAATTGCATTAAACATAAATTTGCCAAATAAATACAAATTAATACAATTATTGTATGATAATAAATTAAATGCTTAATTCCATAATATATAATTAATTATGCATTTATGACCATATAATATCTTAAATATTTATACTAATAATTAATTTGTATAAATAAGGTAATTATACAAATTAGTACAATTAATTATATGGAATGAATTAAATGCAAAATTAAAGACTATACTTAATGGCAGATTTTTCAAATTTTATTAATTTAAACAATAAATTACATAAATTTGGTAATAAATAATTAAATGCACAATTATACAAATTGCACAATTATTACATGCCTAAATAAATCATGTAATTAATTACCATATTAAAACAAATTTCCATTTTCAGTTTATACTAAATAACATATTAATTCTAAATATATGTATTAAATTAAAAATGGAAATTAATGAATGTAATTTATTGACTAAATTAACAATAGGAGAATAATTTATATTTCCAAATAAATAAAAAATATATAAAAAAAAAAATCGAATTTTTTTTTTTTCCCTTTTTTTTTTTTTTTTGAAAAATACACTGCCATAAACGACATGATAAAATTTCCTTAAACTTCCAAAAATCATGAAATCAATTCCAAATGAATCTAAATGCAAAAATTAAGACATTCATATAGATTTTATGCATCGAAAATACATAAAACAAAGACTTTAAAAATCACCAAAATTTTTCTGAAAAATAATTTTGAGATTTCTTTGTTTTTTCAAAGTGGATTTTCATGCTTAGAACAATCTATATTAATATATGAATGTATTAATACATATACAATATATATAAATATATATACATATATATACAGAAAAATAAAAATACTGTATGTATATATATAAACATGAAATGTATATATGTATATATTTGTATATAGCATTTAGATATATAAATAATATATATATATACAATATATATACGTAATGAAATGAAGAAAATATATATATATATGTATATGAATATATATATGAACTGAATGAATAAACAAGTATATATGTATGAAAATATATATGTATATATATAATTGGGATTGAATGAATATGAATATATAAATATATACACAAACGAAAATAAATATATATATCAACACTGAATTAAATATATATATATAAACACTGTATATACGAGTATATATATATATGAAACTCAAACTAAAATCAAGGCAGAGATAAAAACCGCTCTGATACCAACTGTTAGACATTTATATGTATAAACTGAAATATATATGTTTAAGTATTAAGTGCGGAATTAATCAAACATATATACATTATGAATAAGGATCGAAATACCTCCAGCCATTGAATCTTGAGCTTCAAACCCACATAAGCTTTGATCTGCAAAGGAAATTGACTACCATGGGTAATCGGGCTTCCTCGCTCTCTCAACTCTCTTTAGATGGAATTTCTTTGTTATGAACGAGAATGAGTGAGGAGCTCGGGACCGAGACCCTATATTTATAGGTGAGATACTCCATCGATATACGTGCCACATTAATTGTCAGAATATTTTAACAATTAATTCAGGAAATCAAATCAGGTAATGAATATAGAAATCTGACCATATATAGAATATTACGTAATTGATTCTGTCCAGATTCAATGAATATAAAATATTCATTTATCAGAATCAATAATATTATTTTATTTCCTTAATTAGAAATATTCTAATAACATCATCTATAAAAGTGAGTATATCTTAAAGAATATAGAAATAAAGGTAAAAATTAAAACAAATAAAATAAAATGAGTATACAATGTAATTTCTTCTTTTTTAATATGAGAATAAAAAAAAATCAATTGAAAGTAGTAGTGAGAAAATTACACTCTACACCCTTTTAATATTGTCCTCTTTTATTTTTACCTTCTTTTTTAAAGTCTATCATTTTTACCTCTTTTTTTAAACATTGTACCAATTTTGCCCCTGTCACTTCAAGATACTCTCTATGTGACTCTCTTATGTCAGTGTAGTTTGGATACAATACATATAAAAAGAGGTATGTCTCAATTAAATATAAAATTAAAAGTAAATTTGATTAATTGATTAATAAAAGTAGTATTTTTCAACTTACCCTATTGAAAGTGATTATTGGGCCGCCTATAAGTTCGGGACGAAGCTTCTCCTCGGAATGAATGACAATATATAGCTACTAAATTAGATTTGAGGAAATTACATAGAATATGGTATTTTTTCCTTAAATTTCATAAATATGAAAAAAATTAGAGATTTACTTAGGTGTCGTTTGGTAACACTTTTGTTTTTTAATTTTTTAATCACAAAATGAAAGTAAAAATTTTGTTTTTAAAAAATTTATTTTTGAAAAACAAAAATACGTTCTGTAACCACTTTTGTTTTTCAATTTTAAAAACAGAAAACAAAAGTGTGTTCGGTAAAATTCATTTTTATTTTTATTTTTTGATTTTATTTAAGTCGGGTCTAGGTCCGGGGTCGGATTCGGGTTCAAGTTAAAGGTCGGGCTGTGGGGAGGGGATTTGGGTCCGGGTCTGGTTGTAATCCAAAAAATTGATTAAGAAGAAAAAAAACTGTTAAAAAAATATTGAAAGTAATTTTTTTTTGTTTTTAAAATTTTGATTTCTAATTATAAAATTGAAAAGTAAAAACAGTTTTATAGAACATGTTTTTGAAAAAAAAAAAATCACTTTTCTACTTTTAAAAACAGAAAACTGATTAAAAAAGTGTTATCAAACGCCACCTTAACTTATGGCTTTTTTGCAATTTAAGTTAGTTGTGTGGAAAAATATTTTCATATTTTTAAGTTTTTATTAAATAAAGCCACATTTTTATTTTATTAACTTATGTGTAGGGATTTCTAATATTTTTTAAAGTAAATCATTAATATATATTATTTTTATATTATAATTATTTTATTTACTATTTTTAATTATTCTAACTCTACATAATCATTCTTTCTTAGCTTAAATTTTTATTTTATTTTTTTAAAAAAAAATTATTTTATATATATTAATATCTAGTCACGGTTTATTGAATTTTTTGACTTAATCAATACAAAGTATTTTTTTTTTATTTGAATATAAATTGATATTTTGATATTATATTTTATAAAAGAATGCAATGATAATTTTTTTAAAATTCTCATTTTAATTTTTAAAAAATCTTGTAATTAATATTTGTAATAATTGAGGAAGAATGAGACTAATATAGTAAGTGTGTGATGCTCACAAATAAGAACAAATAGTCACAAAGTAAAATAGAGATTTCTCATCCAACCAGTACGTATCAATCGATTTTTTATTACATAATTCTTAAAAAAATATGTCTAATAACGAAAAAATTAAAAAAATAAAATGATAGCACCTAATAAGAATATTAACTGCCAATTAACAGAATCTTAATTGTTAAAGTATACAATTTTAGAAGTATTATATCAATTTATAAATTCGTAAGTTACTTTTTATTATCATCTTTGTCATAAGTTGGGTAAATACTATTTTGGACCCTGGATTTTGCAAAAGTTACAGATTGGACCCTGTGTTTTGTTAAATGACAAAATAGACCATGTATTTTCTAAAATAGTAAAAATAGGACCCTGAGCTTAATTTTTTAACAATTTTTTTTTAATACAACCAACTTGAAGACAATACTTAATACGAACAGATACAAAAAATGTAAACAATTTTATCATATCACTTTTAGATCGAATTATAATTAAATTTTATTTTGACAAAAAATCAATTCAGGGTCCTATTTATACTATTTTAGAAAATACAGGGTCCATTTTGTCATTTAACAAAACACAGGGTCCAATTGGTAACTTTTATAAAACAGATGGTCCAAAATGGTATTTACCCTTATAAGTTTAAGTAAAACTAAGGTGGCGTTTGGTAATACTTTTTTAATCATTTTTTTGTTTTTAAAATTAGAAAAGTGAAAATATTTTTTAAGAACATGTTCTATAAAACTATTTTTGTTTTTCAAATTTTTAATGAGAATTAAAATTTTAAAAACAAAAAAAAAACACTTTCAATATTTTTTTAAATAGTTTTTTTCTTAATCAATATTTTAGACTCCGACACGACCCGGACCCAAATCCTCTCCCACGACCCTTATGCTGAACCCGACCTCTGACCCGAATCAGAATTCGACCCCGGACCTAGACCCGACTTAAATAAAATAAAAAAAATAAAAATAAAAATAAACTTTACAGAACACACTTTTATTTTCTGTTTTTAAAATTGAAAAACAAAAATAGTTACAGAACGCGTTTTTATTTTCCAAAAACAAAATTTTTAAAAACAAAACTTTTACTTTCATTTTGTAATTAAAAAATTAGAAAACAAAAGTGTTACCAAACGGCACCTAAATTAATCATTTTCTTACTTTTCTTAATTAGTGTGCATTGTCATTTGGTAGAGTTTTATTTAGGTTTCAAGTACCATTAATGAAATTTTATCTTGCAACATAGCAAAAAATTCACAATGTACCACGTTACTTTAGAAAAAAGGATAAAAAGCAAAAATATAAAAATACATGTTACTTTTCAATATGAACAGGTTACTTTTGCATTAAACCCAGAAAAAATATTGCACATTAGCCAAATCGATATTCTAGGTACCAAGTTACTTTAGAAAACATGATAAAAGACAAAAAGATAAAAAAAAAATAATAAAAAAAAATAAATAAAAAAAAAAAAAACCAAGTTACTTTTGCATTAAAATCAGTCAAGATATAACATACTAAACCAAATTTAATATTTCAGGTACCATGTTACTTTAGCAAACATCAGATTACTTTTGATTTGTCAATAGGTTACATGTGTAAGAAATATAACACATCAACCAAAATTCATATTTCGAGTATCAAATTATTTTAGAAAATATTAGGTTACTTTTTGATGTTGCGAATAGGTTACATGTGTAAAAAATGTAGCACATCAACAAAATTTCATATTTTAGGTACCAAATTACTCTAGAAAGCAAAATAAAAGACAAAAGATGGAAAAATATGTTACTGACAAAATTCAATATTCCAAATACCAAGTTACTTTAGAAAATATCGAGTTGCTTTTTGACGTTATTAATAGGTTACATGTGTAAAAAAATATAGAATAACAAGAAAATTTAATATTTCAAGTACCAAGTTACTTTCAAAAATATAATAAAAGACAAAAAAAAAATGTTATGTTTTCATTAAAATCAGTCAAAATGTATCACACAATTAAATTCAATATTCTAGGTACCAGGTTACTTTAAAATCATCGAGTTACTTTTTGATATTGCCAATAAGTTGCATGTGTAATGGTAGTGGTGTTAAAAAAATATTATGTTACTTTCTGATGTTGCCAATAGACTATATGTGTAATGGTAGTGGTATTAAAAATGTATTGGGTTATTTGTGATGTTATCTCTAGCATATGTTAGTTTTTATGACATTTAAAAGTACTAGGTTACTATTTGTTAACAATGTAATATTTAGGTTACTTTAATAATGTAAAAATAAGTAGGTTCCTTTTATCATTATCTTTATTAATTGTTCTAGGTTACTTTTATATTTACTTCTATAGTGTCAAGAAAGTATCAGGATATTTTTTTTTTTTACTTTTTTTGCTATGTTATTTTTTGTTATTGCTTTTTTAAGGTTCCAAATTATTTTTATAGTGTTAAAAAGTATCAGTTATGACTACTAGGTTATTTTTTATTATTTTTTTTTATCTTTATATATTGAAAATTAACATTCTATTTTTTTCTTCATATTAATTAGGGTAAATAGCTAAATATATATGTTATTTCATTATGTGTGGCACTAGCAAACTTAAAATCCAAATTTAGAAATAAAAAAAAAAAAAAGGTAAGGTCAGTGACAAAACATCATAAATATTTGTGTAGAATATTAAAAGTTACAAAAAAACTTTAAAAATTTGTTATTGGATGTCAAACAAAAAATTAGACTATTACTAATTTTTTCAATAAAAAAGAATTTGATTGTTGCATGAGGAAAAAAAAAACAAAGGAGAAAATCTTGGCTTGAGCAAAACACTGGAAAAAATGGGGGTTCTCAACTTCCCAAATCATTAGTTGAGAGAGATTATATATAATGATCAGTTATTTCCATATTTTAAATTTTTTATTCATTTTTCCAGCTTTTATAAAATTTCTTTATTTCTCCATATTTTTCTAAACAACTTACAAAAAAACCATATTTATTAAAAAAAAAAAAAACCCATTAGATTTAGGGTCTTGGTGGGCCTTAGACAGCTTATGGATTTGGGCTTTTGAATTTCATAAAAACACTTCTTCATACTCTTGTGGCTTGGCTTCTATAGTTACAAAAACAACAAAAAAAAATACAAAAATACGGTTTCACAAAATTTTAAATTTTTTTACTATTTTTTTAATTTTATTTACAGAAAATATAGTCATTTTATATTGTAATCTTGTTAATTTGTCGTTGAATTTTTGCTATCTGTATGTTATTTTTTATTGGTGTTTTGATGTTATTTAAATGTTACTTTTTTATATAGTTTTTTTTTTTTGTTTTCGTCTTGTTTACATGAAAAATTGTAAATATATATATATAAAAAAAAATTCTTTAAACGTATAAATATAATTTTTTTTTACAAAAAATGATAGCTTATGTAATTATTGTTTTTTTTAAGATGAGTTATAATTAAAAACTCTTAGTCAACCTTCACCCAAAATCATATTCTTATAAATTCTAAAAAAATTAAATAGTTTATAACATTGAAAACAGAGCTCCTGATATTTTAATTTACCACGCCTGTTTAAAAAATATTAAACCTATTTTCGATAGGGTAAATTATTTAAATTTTTTTTTAAAAATTTACAGGAATAATTGTGTAACTATACTAAATATCACCATAAAAAATTAAGAAAATATTCCAACATATATTTTTAAATAGTAGAATTGTAATAAAAAAATTGACGGTAGCACTTACACATTTTTTTTTTTTTTGAGTAAAAGCTCACAAAAGAAAAAAACTCATACATTTCTCAAAATAGATTTTAAAAAGAAAATCAAGTTAATTTATAATGTATAAAATTCTAAGAAAGCGCCAAAAAAGTTATAATATGCGGACAAATAAATCACATATAAAAGGACCAAATTAAAAAAATACTTGTCTTGTCGTTTTGACATGGTGTAATCGGTTTGGTTCAAAAGTTTAGTTTTGTTTGCTTCCTGTGTGTGTTTTCCTGGTGCTTTGAGAATAATGAGTAATAGACAACCTCAGTTTCAGAATTTAACAGAGAATTATGCCAATTTTTTGATTGAAGATGATGATGAGGAAGGCTTGTTGTTTGAGGCAAGGGAGGATGGGCTTGCAGAAATCGACGATAGATAGTTGTTAGTGGGGAGGTTCCTAACAAATCGATCCATTGATTTTCAAGCTATGCAAAACAAAATAGCGTCGCTATGGCAACCGGGGCGTGGTTTGTATGTGAAGGAGTTAGATCCAAACCTCTTCCTTTTTCAATTTTATCATGAGGTGGACATAGAGAGAGTTATCGATGGTAGCCCATGGACGTTCGATCGGGCGCCTTTGATTATGGAGCGGGTAACACACGGAGTTAATCCTAGATCAATACCTTTGAATACTCTGGAACTCTGGGTTCAATTACATAATTTGTCAATTGGTTCTATGTCTGAAAAAGTCATCAGAGGGGTTGGTAATTATATTGGAACGTTCATCAAATCGGATCCAAACAATTTCTCCGGAGTTTGGCGAGATTATTTGAGAATTAGATCGAAGATTCCATTGGAGAAGCCATTGAAAAATAAGAAGAAGTTGGAAATGCAGGGGGGCCTGGTATGTCATGTCACATTCAAGTATGAGGATCTACCCACTTTTTGTTTCATTTGTGGGATACTCGGCCACACAGAAAAGTTTTGTGAACGTCTGTTCGATACTCCGAGAGAGTTGATTACAAAGAACTTTGATTTGGAGATGAAGGCGGTTCTGAGAAGACGTAATTATGCGGATGGATCACGGTGGCTGCGATCTGGCTTGGCTACAAAAAATTCTGGGTGGCCTGGGGCAAGTTCATCCAACCAGCGAAGAGGTCCGGTGGTTGCGCCGACGACAGGAGGGGGTATTAATGATCAGTTAATGGCAGAGAGTAATCAAGGAGAGCAATTGGTGGGATATGGCCATAACAATAGCAATCCGGATAGTGTCAATAAAAACAAATCCCAAATATCAGGGGAGGCATTTTTAAGGAAGGAAAAGGTGGGAGATGAGGTGGACAATTCAAATGATGGGCTGGTTTTTTGTGATTCTAAAAGAAGGAGAGTTATTGAGGGTCAAGTTAGTGGGCCAATTGGAGGGGTAGCTGGGGACGTGGGCCTTCCTAAAGCTGGATCAAAGGTGCATGGGCTAGCTGATGAAGATGTAATTGTTTGTGAGGACGTATTGGTTCAAGAGGGAGTTACAAAAAACTTGAGTGGGGCGGGTTCTGGTGTCCAGGCCCGCCAAGAATTATAAATGTGTTAAGTTAGAATTGTCGGGGGCTTGGGAACCAACAGAGTATTCAATTCCTTAAAGAGATGGTTTCTCATAAGAGACCCAATTTTATTTTTCTGTGTGAAATAAAATGTCAAAAATCAAAAGTGGATGGACTTGCTAGATTATTGGGCTTTGAGCGTGTCTTTACTGTAGATGCAATTGGGTTAGCTGGTGGGCTTGCTCTCTTGTGGAAGAATAAAGAAGATGGGAGTTTGATGGGTTATTCTAATAACCATATTGACATTGTTGTTCATACTGCTCAATTTGGTAACTAGAGGCTAACTAGGCTCTATGGAGAACCCAACCAGAGTCGGCGCCAAGATACTTGGAGTTTGATTCGAACCTTGTCTACACGTTCGAACCTTCCTTGGTGTCTTGTTGGTGACATGAACAATATTGTTCGACAAGAAGAGAAGAGAGGGGGTCGGCCATATCCTCAAAGCTTACTTTCGGGATTCAATGCCACTTTACAGCAATGCAACTTAGTTGATATTGAGCTTCAAGGTCACCCGCTCACCTGGGAAAAGGGGAGAGGGTCTAACAATTGGATCGAGATACGCCTGGACAGAGCTTTGGCAACATCGACTTGGCTTCACGTATTTCCACAAGCTAGTCTCTCTAATTTAGACTTCTCTAGTTCGGATCATGCGGCCATTTTCCTTAAACCGTATCTTCCCACTGTTTTTGCTCCTCACAATCGTTTTCGTTTTGAAAACACCTGGTTGAAAAAGCCGCTTTGTTCTGAGATCATAAAAGAATGCTGGGAACTTGGTCATTCTTTTAGTTTGAGTGGCAAATTAAGCTTATGTGCCGAGAAGCTTAAGGTTTGGGGCAAAGAGATTACGAGGTCCCTTAATCATAGAATTAAAGAGTACAAAAAAGAGTTGAAGAATCTGTAGAATAAAAGGGATGTTAGTTCGGTGCAAGGCTACAAGGAGGTGAAAAAAAAGCTTTTTAAAGCTCTTGATCAAAGGGAGAGTTATTGGAAGCAGAGAGCGAAACAATTTTGGTTGCGGGAAGGCGACCAAAATAGTAATTACTTCCACAAGGCTGCTAGTAGCCGAAAGAAAAACAATCAAATTGAGCAATTAAAAGATGCTCAAGGAAACTGGGTAACCTGGGAGTCGAGTCTAGGAGAAGTTATGCAAGACTATTTCCATAATTTATTTACTTCGGCTAATACAAACTGTATGGAAGTGGTAGATTGTGTTCATCCTTGTGTTTCAGCTTTTGTCAACTCTGAGTTGTGTCAGCCCATTCAAGAAGAGGAAGTTAAGAAGGCGTTGTTTCAGATGCATCCAGATAAGAGTCCGGGTCCTGATGGAATGACTCCGGCTTTTTATCAGCGTTGTTGGTCTATAGTGCGAAATGATGTTGTGGAAGTGGTTCGGTCTTTCTTTACAAATGGTGTCCTTGAAGATGGTATTGGCGAAGCTAATGTTGTGCTCATTCCTAAAAAGAAAAACCCGGAAACTATGTCGGACCTTAGGCCTATTGCTCTGTGTAACGTCATGTATAAGATCATTACGAAAGTTATGGTTAATAGAATGAAGCCTTTCATTGATTCTATTGTGTCAGAAAATCAAAGTGCTTTCATCCCTGGGCGTTTAATTTCTAATAATGTTTTGGTTTCCTTTGAAGTTTTGCACTATCTAAAAAGGAAACGCAAAGGCAAGGAGGGGTATATGGCGCTCATGCTTGACATGAGCAAGGCATATGATAGAATTGAGTGGTCCTTTCTTGAAGCAATGCTAAGAAGGTTGGGTTTCACTGAGATCTGGGTTCGGTTGATTTTATCTTGTGTAACTTTGGCTCGATATACGGTTGTTCATGGGAATCATGAAGTCGGGCCTATTACTCTTTCTCGGGGCATTCGGCAAGGGGATCCTCTCTCCCCTTATCTCTTTATCCTTTGTGCGGAGGGTTTATCAGCTTTACTTAGACGTTATGAACAACGAGGATGGCTTCACGGTTGTAAAGTAGCTAATGGGGCGCCAAGAATTTCTCACATGCTTTTCGCCGATGACAGTTACTTATACTGTAAGGCCACTGAAACTGAGGCTTTTCGGGTTAAAGAAGCTTTGCACAAGTTTGAATTGGCTTCAGGTCAGAAGGTTAATTTCTCAAAATCATCAATTTTTTTTTTCAGTGCTAATACTCATGAAATTTTGAGAAACCGCCTTTGTACAGTGTTGGGAATGGCACCTGCTTTGGAGGGTAGTCTTTATCTGGGTCTGCCAAGCTCTATGAGCCGCAATAAAGTTTCGGCTTTGGGTTATTTGAAAGAAAAAGTGAGGAAAAGGTTGGAAGGGTGGGGATCAAAGTTCATTTCTAGAGCGGGAAAGGAGATTCTTATCAAGTCTGTTGCTCAATCACTTCCCAGTTATGCTATGAATGTCTTCTTATTACCTATGGAGGTTGTTAGAGATATGGAGAGTCTCATGTCAAAATACTGGTGGAGGACCTCGGCTAATAGTAACTCCGGCATCCATTGGATGTCCTGGGAGAGACTTTGTCATCACAAAACCGAAGGAGGTATGGGTTTCAGGAACCTAAGGGATTTTAATCTGGCAATGTTAGGGAAGCAAGGTTGGCGCTTACTAACCAAACCCAATTCTTTGGTAGCTCGAATTTTCAAAGCTCGTTACTTCTCGAATGGTACGTTTCTTACGGCTGAAATTGGTTCTAATCCTAGTTTTGTGTGGAGAAGCATACTTGAGGCACAACATCTGGTTGCTAGTGGAGTAAGATAGGGGATTGGTGATGGTAAGAACATTGATGTTTTAGGAGACCCTTGGTTGCCAGATAAAGCTAATCCTTGGGTTATTTCCTCACATCCGGGGCTTCATAATGCTAAAGTGGCCAATCTCTTGACTATTGTGGGGCTTAGTTGGGATATGGAGGTGTTGAATGACTTGTTTGAACCACGAGACAGGGAGTTAATTGTGCAAATTCCACTTAATATCACAACCAGTCAAGACCATTTAATCTGGGTTGGGGAATTGTCGGGTTTATACACTGTTAAGAGTGCTTATAAACGTCTCCAAGAACTGAAAGGTTTGGTGAATTTTGAGGAATCACAAGTGAATCTTTTTTGGAAAAAATTCTGGAAACTCAAAATGCCTCCAAAGATGAAAAATTTAGTGTGGAGGGCATGTACAAACTGCCTCCCCACAATGGTTCAACTCAGAATCAAACATGCAGTACCCCATTCACAATGTCCTGTGTGTTCTCTTGAAGAAGAGTCCATCTCTCATGCTTTAGTCTGCTACCCGATTGCTAAAGATTGTTGGGATAGGGCTGGCATTCCCTCGATTATGCAGCAACAACACAGTTTTCTGGACTGGTGTATAAGCAATTTCCAGAGAATGGAAAAGGAGGATCGTGAGCTGTTGGTGGCTGTTGCTTGGGAAAATTGGAATGCAAGAAATGACCGTGTATGGCAAAATAAGATCAAGACAGTGGAAAATATTGTTACGTCAGCAAAAGGTTACCTTTCACAATGGAAGAATGCTCATTCTTCTGGTTTAGAGCTCTTATCCGCTGGTTTGAACCAAGGCGACAGAGCTGAGCATTGGGTGCCTCCAATTGAAAATAATGTAAAGGTTAACGTTGACGCAACGATCTTTGAAGCTTCTCGAGAGTTTGGTGTTGGTTGGGTAGCAAGGGATACTCGGGGGCTTCTCATCAATGGCCATACAAAGTTATTCAATGTACAAGCTACACCAGAATTGGCCGAGGCTGTAGAAATTCGGGAGGCGTTAAGCTGGATAAAATCTAGTGGATTGCAGCAGGTGGTTCTCGAGACGGACTGCTTATCAGTTGTCCAAGCCTTAAGAAGTTCAATTGTTATGATTTCCACATTTGGTCAAGTGGTTAACGAGTGTAAGACTTTGCTTAATGATTTAAGAACTGTTTTTATTTATTTTATTCGTCGATCAGCAAATACGGTGGCTCATGAGTTAGCTCGAGCCTCTGTATCCTTCCCTGATTGTAATTTCGATTTGGACTCCGTTCCAACTGTTTTGTTGCCTGTTTTGGTGACTGATATGGTTATCTAATAAAAGTTGAATTACCATTCAAAAAATCACATATAAATGTCACACACACTTATACGTGACCAGCCATTTCAACCGATAATTTAATTTAATGATTTGTTACATGAGTGTGTATTCGTTACTTTTTAGATCGTAAATCATAGAATTTAATTTAGAGCTAGTGCATGTTGTGTGAATAAAATCTCAATAAAGTTAATTTAATTTTTTTTTATATTAAATTTAAACATGTACTAAATTATATCTCTTAAATTTTTAATGTCGTTAAAAATACCATTGAATTATTGAGATTGTTGGATATAAGGATTTTGTCCAATTTTAATTAAAAAAAATCATAGATGAAAGTTTAGAGGACATAGTTTAATACATGTCAAAATTTGAGGTGCATGATTTGATAGATATCAAAGTCTGGAAGTATGATTTAGTACATAAACAATCACTGAAATTGCAAAATTGAATAAAATTTAATAAAAATTCTTAAATCTTACGAGCTCAATAGTTCATGGAAAATTTTTAAACGCCAAAAAAATTCAAACGATATAATTTAATACAATTTAAAAGTAAAAATCATAATTAGCTTCGCAATAATTTTTCTTAGGATTCCACGCTTTATTAAATTAAGAAGCAACTTATTTAAAGCAAAAATAAAAAGGAATAAGAGGCAGATTTATAACTTTATTGAAAAAAATAATTATTACATGAGATTGGGATTAAATCAATGGCAGTCAACTACACTCTGGTACTCTCTTCTCTCTTTCTCTCTATCTATTTACGTATATATATATATATATATATCATCTATATTTATATGGCCATCTATATCATCAGGTGGATGCGTTCACAGAATCAGCCTTCAAGGGAAACCCAGCAGCTGTTTGCTTGGTAGACGAGGACAGAGACGATCAATGGTTACAATCGGTGGCAGCCGAGTTCAATATCTCCGAGACTAGTTACCTGACCCGGCTGCCAAGTGAGTCGAACTCTGATGGGTCTTCAACTCCAAGGTTCCGTCTTAGATGGTTCACTCCCGTTGTTGAGGTTTGTTATTCACTTTCTTTTAGTTACACTTGGATATTTACTCTAAAAAATCACAGAAAGGAAATATGTATACAGAAATTTTGTTGATTGGTTTTTGCTTTTGGGTGAAAATTTTGTTAATTTGAAAACCCATAACATTCATTTTGAATTCAAGTAAGATCAATTGCTTATTTCTTTAGTTATCTTTCTTTGCTTATGTGTTGATTTTGCAAGTTAAGAAAAAATCTCAAAAAGTGATTACATAGTTTTCTTTGAACTATAATGACTTGTAGTTGGACCAGCATTTCCCCCAAGTGTCACTCGAGCTTCAAAGATCAATGCCCTTACATTTTTATTTTGGCTAATTAGAATTTTTGTTCCCTAAACTTTAACATGTACAAAAGCATGCCCCTGAATTTTTATTTAATTTCATTCAATTTTAATATTTCAGTGATTGTTTATGTACTAAATCATGCTCCCTAGACTTTAATATCTACCAAATCATGTCTCTCGAACTTTTACATGTTCTAAATCATGCCCCTGAACGTTTATTCATGCTAGACTTTTTTAATTAAAATTGGACAAAAGTCCTTAAATCCAACAATTTTCTTATTCAGGGGTATTGTTAACAACTTTAAAAGTTCAGGAGCATGATTTGGTACATATTAAAGTTCGGAGCTAAAAATCTTAATTAACCCTTTATTTTTTTTGTGTAGGTTACTCTTTGCGGTCACGCAACATTAGCAGCTGCCCATACACTATTTTCATCTGGGAAAATTGATTCTGATGTTATTGAGTTTGTCACCTTGTCAGGAATTCTAACAGCCAAGAAAGTGGCTCAAAACAACAAGGCCTCTGATGGTGTAGCGCACAAAGGCTTCTTTGTTGAATTGAACTTTCCAAGCGATCCAATTGCCATATTCAATTCCGTCGAGGTTTCAATGATATCTAACGCCTTGGGTGGTGCTTCAGTTATTTATCTAGGAAGAACAACTACTTTGGATTATCTCATTGTAATATACTTATTCTGGACATGTTTAATCTTTTGTATTCTGTTCACTTCTCGTTTTAACGTAGCTTGTTAATTTTTCAAGGTTGTGGTCCCATCAGCAAAAGATGTTATAGATCTTCAACCAAACTTTGATGCCATTGGAAAGTTTCCTGGAAACGGAATGATAGTGACAGGGATAGCTCCTTCTGAGTCTGAATTTGATTTTTACAGTAGGTGCTTCTTCCCACAATATGGGATCAATGAGGTAATATCAGTTTGCCTTTCATTTTTGAGCATTAGGTTTTTTCTTTGAGCTACTGATAATCCTTAGATAATAGTGGCTGGCTAACTCTATGAGATTTGAAGTTGAGCCTTGGTTTCCCTCTTTAATGTCTTAACTTCTCCTAGTTAGAACTAAATACTGGAACTAAAAGGCAGGTTTGATTCGATTTGACCATGGCTGTCCAGAATTAGGTGGCGTTTGGTTAGAAGTAATGAAATAGAATATAATGAAAAAGAAACAATCTTCATTCCATTCCTTTATAGTTGCATATTAAAGTATTAAAGTATTAAAATGTTATCCCAATGGAATTTGGTAGAATTAACATTTTATTTTGAAATAGAAAGAAAGATCATTCCAATGCATTATGAGAAAATATTTAATAATTTTTTATCGATTTTTTAGGCATTTTAGGTAGCGTTTGATTGGAATAAATGAAAACATAGAAATGGGAATGAGAATGGAAATAGGAATGAAATAAAATTGAAAATGCATAAAAATTATTAAATTTTTTCTCATCATACATTAGAATGGTCTTTCCTTCTATTTTGAAATAGAATAGTCATTCCACTAAAATGGTAGAAAGGTCATTCCATTAGAATGACATTTAAACACTTTTATCATAAACCAAACAAAAGAATGGAATGAAGATGGTTTCCTTTCCTTTCCTTTCCATTCCATTACATTACCTCCAACCAAACGCACTTAAATTTTATTCATTCCTATTCTCATTCACATTCATATTCTTATATTTTCATTCTTCCTAATAAAACGTTAAGTTAGTCAAAACTTGGTTTCAGGATCCTGTTACAGGGAGTGCACATTGTTCCTTGGCATCATACTGGAGTAAAGAGCTGGGAAAGTGTGATTTTGTTGCATATCAGGTACTTGATTTATACTCCGTGTTCACAGTTTGTTATATCTACCTCTCTTGATCTCCAACATTTGATTGTATTGTGCTATTATTGATTATCCTGTTCAGGCATCACCAAGAGGAGGGGAGTTGAATATTCATTTGGATGAACATAACCAAAGAGTGTTTTTGCAAGGAAAAGCCATTACAGTGATGGAAGGAATACTTTTGGCTTAACTATTTTAAAATTTGTATAAGGGTAAATACTATTTTAAACTTGTATTTTGCAAAAGTTATCGATAGAAATATTATTTATTGTTAAATGATAAATTAGACTATGTTTTCTAAACAATATAAAATAATAGTTGAAATTAATTTTTGTTAAACTTGGTTTGTTTTGAATCTGCATACAATTAGATTCTCTATTTTTTGGCTGAAAATTTCTTCGTAATTTTTTGAAAAAACAAACAATGTTTCAGCAAAATTAATTTTTAATATTACTCTTATAATTGTTAGGATAAGATTAATTAAGTTCTTAACTACGAAAATATTATTGTGACGCTTCAATATTTTGCCTTATTTTACAAAAATACTATTTTCATGCATAATTTGAGAAGATGAAAAAAAAAATAATTTAAATACAACAGTGGATTTTAAAAAAATCAAAATGCAACAGAGAATGATCCTTCATTTGAAAAAAAAAGGTACAGTAATAATTTTAAATAATACATTTCCATTGTGTTTAGATTTATCAAATGCTTAAAAATAAAACAGGCACCACCGGCGTCCTAGATCGTTTGCCCGTCCGTAGCCACTCACAGTATACGTACCAGAACTGACCCTGCTCACTATACATACTTCCCTGTCTAATACCTGTAGGGGGAAAGTAAGGGGGGTGAGCTAAAAGCTCAGTAAGGAAATGCTTATCAAACAATACCATATAATATCACACATACCATTAATGTATTTATTAAGTTTTAGCAATATCATACATGCTCTTTTATAACTATAACCATATAACTGTACATATGGAAACCTTTATCATATAGGTCTATACTATTTGTTCACACCGTACACATATACAGAGATCATAACTCCATTATCATACTCAAAACATAATTATATCAATACTATAAATAATAATGTCATTATCATAACATTAGCATATCATAACCATTACTTACATAACCCGGGCCTAGTCTGACCCTACAATATCCTGGGCCTAATCTGCCCATATAATAACATGGGCCTATGCAGCCCTACCATTGCTATAGGATAGGATATCTCTATATTCAACAGTAACATCGTTGTATCATACCCACTATAATAATCTCATACACGACTCAGTAAAATGCAGGGTAGAGTATCTCTACATTCAACGGCCTTATCCCATATCATACCCCACCATGGTCCCCCACTTTACTTGAGACGTTAGCATACAACATACAACATACAACATGCAACATACAAATACATCATACAACATACAACCTGAAACATACAAATACAGCGTACAACATATACAAGTCATACAACCCTAATCTATGTATCAATTCACAAACTCATATTGTGTCCATACCACACATTCTCAGTACCATATACATATTCATAATAACAAATCATAAATCATATTTCAATACATAAAGAATTTAAATTTATGCAGATAAACACATACAAAACTATCTAATTTCCTTACCTCAAATCCCGCTGCTTAAGACTTGCTATCTCGTCACTACTACCTATAACAACACATGGGTCAAGGCCCTAACATTAAAATTCGCACTCTTACAGTACAGCAGAAAGAACACTATTTTTGACCAATAACTACACGAATTCAGTAAAAGTTTCCTTCATAAAAATTATAGAAAATTCAATTATCTTTCCAACGATATATAGATCATTAAAAATGGATTAAAACTGAGAGAGTTATGATAGTTTTACTGAAACTATTTCTGAGAAGAAATATGGAGTAACGAATCACAAGAGACATCGGAAATATAAAGTTTTAATACTGAAATATTCCAAATCAGAGAATACTCTCTTCATAAAAGTTTTAGAAAATCGAATTCCCTTTCTAATGACACTAAAATCTTTAAAATAGGAGTTATAATGTAAGATATATAGATATTATACCGAAACAGTTTTTTTTTAGAAATCCTAAAACAAATGGATTTCGAACTATAGCAATAAAACAATAATTTTGACTTAGAATAATCAATAATTGGTGAATGGTTTCTTCATAAAACATTTAAAAAATTGAATTATCTTTTCAACGGTACCAAAATCGCTAGAATCGGATCATTATTCAGAGAGATATTTGGATTTTACTGAGACAACTTATATTAAAAATATGAAAAACGATTTACAACAAACAGCGTAGAAATACTAATTTTTAACATAGATAAATTTCGATTCAGTAAAACGTTTCTTAATAAGAATTATGGAAAATTCAATAAGCTTTCTATAGACACCAAGATTGCGAGAATCGAATGAGTATTTAAAGAGATATGACAGTTTTACTGAGACATGTTTCATTCTGAAAAATAAGAAAAGGAGACCTACGAATATTCTCCTATTGTGATCAATAAATAAGTAAATGTAGAGTTTCTTACCTCAAATACATCAAGCTGCTTGGATCGATAGACATAAGATGATGGTGATCAAAGATGAGAGTGAAGAGTGGTATAGATTGGCTAAGGATGTAATGGAAAGATGACTTGAAAATTGTAGGGTTAGTCTTGCTCAGATGGGTGGGAAGAATAGAACGATATAATTTTAGGGTTGAAGGAAACTTATACTATCTGACTCTTATTAGGTAATCTCGTAACTTTAGGGCTTAGTTTTAACCTAGAAAAATTACGAATTATGATATAGCTATTTCTACAAAATTTATAGATCTTTGAATTATCTTTCTAACGACACTGGAATCACCTCAATCGAAGTTATAAAACTCTAAATATGGTCATTTTAGTAAAACAGTTTCTAAAACTGCAAATTTCTCTAAACTTACGAATTTTCTCACATTAATTAAATAATAATATTATTTAATACCACTTATACAATTATTTAAATCAAATAAATATATTATAAAGAAAACCTAATGGACTTTCATATCAGGCTTTAATTAAACGATTACCTACTTATGAAAATACCATAATATTTTACTTTCGTAGTTAATACAACTTCAACTCTCTTTAGAAAATTGGTATAACTACTCTAAGCAATAGTCTCTACTCACTAACAACACAAATAAATGAGATAATTATCCTCGCACCATTAATATCCAAAAAAAAAATTAAATACTATTTTAATCTTGATATTACAATTATATATATATTTTTAAATGTGAAAATATACCTTATTCAAATACGACTTTAATTGAATGGCAATACATGATAATATGGTTTTTGCAACATCTCCGTACATCACATCATCTGGTATTTCAGTATCATTGACAAAGAGCTATAATTTTTCATTTGAATGTTATTTATTAATGCATATGTTATTTTATTGTTCACTGTTATAATTCATGTAATACAACGTCAATATATATTAACAATGGAAAATATAAGGCTTCCCACCATAATAACTACAACCTTAAAATTTTTATATTATAATTGTTCCTTACATTATTATTTAAAACAAGAATTTTAAATTATTAAATTAATTTAAAGTTAAATTAATAATAAATAAAATAAAATAAATCATGCCTTCACAAGGGTAGCAATTCGATCGTTTATAGTACGTTTGAAGCACCTCATAATTATCTAAAGTTGTTATAGACTATTAAATTTGGATGAGATTGACAGTAAATCGAGATCTTTTAGATATTTTTAGTGTAAAATTTTTCATCTATTTATAATGTATTTTTTTTATTTGAAAAAATTTATTATTCAACTTTTCAAATATTATTATTAGGGGAATTATCCTACATACTGTTTTTTTAACTTTTTTTTTTTTCAAATTTATGGTTTGAGTTTCTAAAGTGGTTTCTCCGATGGTTTCTATGCGGGTTGCTATACGATTTTTTGTTGCGATTTAGGTTGCAGTGCTAATTGCAATAAGAGTTTCTATGTAGAGTTTTGTAAAAATGTAAAAAAAAAAAAACGGTTTTCAAGTGTAAAAATGAATAAGCCCCTTATTATTATTATTATTATTATTATTATTATTATTATTATTATTGCATGTTTTATTTTATAGTTCACTATTATACTTTATGTAATGCAACCATCAATATATATTAACAAATAAAAATTGAAGACTTTCTACCACACAATAATTACAAACTTTACAACTTTTATGGGATAAGAATTCTTCCATATTAGTAAATATTAAAAAAAATATATATTATTGTTTAGAAAAAAAAATTTAAATTATTAAATTAATTTAAAAGCTTATATTAAAAAAACATGTCTTTTGAAAGGATTGAACTCATGTCTTTATACTTCATATAAGATAATATTACTATAGTTACATCATGATTATATTATTGGTTAAATTGATTATTGTAACATTAAATAACTTGAATATTTTGTTCTTTTCTAACCGCAATTATTATGTCAAGTAAAAAATAAAATTAATTAAAAATAAATTTATAAATTCCTAATTAAAAAAGTAATTAATTGAAAATTATTTATAAGGTAAATAAGCCAAAAAAATATAGGTTTGGAAGGTGTGGAGTTTTGTTAATTAGAGCTAATTAATAATATTTAAAAATTAATTATAAATAATAAAAATTATTAATTATGTTTAAGTTTCCAAAAATTCAGTCATTTGATTAAATCAATAGCTATAAATTAATTTTAATTAGCTCCCTATATATTATTAATTATACATATATATAATCCTATTATATATATATATAACAATATTATTATCTAATCCTACAAATATTTATTAATAAATTCTCTCATCTAACACAATTAAAATTAACTAATATTTAATCTAATTATCAAAATCTCTAATTACCAAAATATAATTGCACTTAACAAATATCAATAATACCCATATCATTTAGTGCAACAATAAAATTATAACACACAATAATATATCAAATAATGATATACTTATTGTGGATATTACATCATCATAACACCCCCAACAAAACCCAAAAATAAAAATAGAAAATTAAAACAACACACACATACATTTAACACACCTAGTAAAACCATGGCATATAAAAGCCAATTGTACTATGTTTATTGTAATATTTTATTAAAGGCGAGGTAGTGTTGTTTTTATTTAATTAGTATTTTAGCAATCTTTAGTGCAAAAACAACGGCGGCGAGAGTCACGGCAGTGGCCACTCGAAAAGCCCTCAGTTCGGCAAACATTACCGCAGATGCGGTCCGCAGGGCATGGTCCGTTGAAGCGACGGCTTTGTGCCTCACATGTCTTTCCTTCTGCTACTCTTGGCCCCATTTCTATATGTTCAAATATATTTCTTTATTATTAATTTAAGAGCACTCAAATCAAATATTTTAAAATAAAAATTATTCTTTAAAATATTTATAAAATTAAATTAAAAGTACGCTAGAACAAATACTCTAAGCTCATATTCTATCAATTAGTTAAGTACTCTTTCTAAACACACTTGTTAAAGATGCTTTAAGTACCAAAAGTATTCCATTTAATTAAGCTACTCTAAAACAATTAATGATAATAATCCATTTATAGACTTTCATTGATTTTTTTGTTGTGTTAATAATTAATATAAGTATGTTTGTTTAATTGAAAAAGATTGTAAGAAAAAAAAGTGTAAGTAGTATACCAGTAGACAACATAAGCAGGAGGAGGACAAAAAGAGTTGAAAGAGAACGCATGAAGATGCCCATATTATATTAAAGAGAGAAAAGGAATGTTTTGGTGATGAGAAGAAAATGGATGTGGAAAACAATAAGAAAATGAGTGCCCTTATATAGAGAGAGAGACTTAATAATGTCTCAATTAATGTTATTCAATAGCAAAAAGTAAGGGATAATAAGGATTTTAGTTGCACGGACTTTTATATGTATCAAATCTTGTATTTTAAATTTTTCAGTGGTAAATTTTTTTTTTCTAAACTAATTAAATTATTGGATATAAGAATTTTTGTTTAATTTTATTAATGTCATATTTGTCTATGTATCAAATTGTGTCTTCCAAACTTTGACAAAAGTATATAAATTTAACAATTTCAATAGTTTAGTGAGAATTTGTAACAACCTAGAAAGTTTGAAAATCATAATATAATACATGTTAAAGTTCGGGGACGAAAATTCTACTTAACCAAAAAAAATAAAAAATGAATTCTATTTGCACCCCACAAAATAATAAATATACTCCAATTTTTAAAAAAGTTAATCTCAAAATAATTTTTTAAAAATCACTCTTAATATTTTTTTTTTTTAAAAAAAACTTCATATTATTTTGTGTTAATTTTAACATTAATTTATAAATTTTTTTCAAATAGTGTATAACTAGTAAACAAGTCGCGCTTTGCGTGCGGTGGTTAAATTATTCTATAAATATTAATTGAAGAATAAAATTAGTATCAAATAATTTTAAACTTATTTTTATTTATATTTTCTTAAAAAAAATATATGTTTATTAAAAAACATAATAAATCTATATAGAAAACTCTAAGGAATTCAAAAAAAAATTATCATCATATAGTGAAGAAAATTAGAAACACAAAATAGAGATCTAAAATAAAAAGAAAGCAATAAATCTATAGATAACTCATCATATATAATTTCAAAATAACTTTTATCGTCGTATCTCATTTATAATCACCACTGTGTTTAAAGTTGATGTCATCAATGTATCTCACTTGTAATCATCATTAATATCATTTCTAATATGTTTATTGCTTTGTACATAAAAGGCTCGTTTGGAACGCCGTATTAGGTCGTATTGTATTGTATTGTATTATATTGAATTCTATTTTATGCAATATTTTTATGTAAAACTATATGTGGTAATAACTTTTATGGACACCTAAATATATAATATTTTAGTATAAATTAAAGTTTAACATAGTATTATATAAAAATATGATATATAATCCAATTCAATATAATACAATACAATACAATACGACCTAATACGGCGTTCCAAACGAGCCCAAAATAAATTAAACAATGAGGGTACGTACATAATTTTATTATGTGAGGGGAGATAAGCAGGTGATAAACATCATATTTTTGGTATATTAGTTAATAATTTCTTTTGATACATTATATTAATTAGTTAATAGTAACTATATCTTTCTCTTAGAAAAATTGTATATAGATTAATTTTTGGGGCTTTTTTATTTTTACACTTCAAAATATATATATATTTTTTGCATTTTTAGGGAATTCTACATAGAAACTCCTATTACAACTAGCGGAGCAACCTAAATCGCAACTAAAAATCGTATAGCAACCCACATAGAAACCACCAGAGAAACCACTTTTGAAACCCGAACCGTAAATTTGAAAAGAAAAAAAAAGTTAAAAATAGTATATGGGGTAATTCCCCTTAATTTTTTTAATTCATATATATTTATTTATTAGCTATTATACATAAATATATAGTTATTTTTTAAAAAAAAATTAATTAATTAGTGATCTGTAATAATAAAAAAAATAAAAAAATGAGAGAATTCAGGAGAAAATTTAAAGTAGAAATTTTTTTTAAAAAAAAATGAGAGAATTAAGGAAAGAATAGGTATTTAAAAATTTAGTTATTATGTGTATGATTAGATATTTTTTAATTTTTAATTATAAATAGATTGTTTTTTTTTTTTAAAAAAAAACTATTTATTACTAAGGTGTTATTATATATATATTTAAAAAAAAAAAGTAATACTTGAAAGATATATACGTATAAAAAAATATTGTGTCCTTTGTTGGTATAGTTTCTTTTAGTTAAATATTTTTGTTTTTGTTCTTCTAAGAGATTATTACTATTATTATTATTAGTTTAATTAGAGATTTATTCTTTTAAAAGTAATAAAAAATAAAAAAAAAATGAGATAATTAAGAAGAGAATAAATGGAGGTATTAAAACTATATTTAGTTAAATTTTTCTAAATTCAAAAGGCTAAGAAATCATGAATGAAATACAAAAATCTCAATTGTCATTTGTTGCAACAATATGTATTATGAGATATAAGATAACAATGTTAAAAACTTGATAGAAAATTAGAATAAATAATAATTTTATAAAAATAATATTTTGTTTATGATTTTTGATAAATAAATAAATAAAAATCAAACAGTGAATTAAAAAAGAAAATGAATATTGTAAAATAACACAATATTATTAAAAAAAAATCAAAACAGTAAATTAAAATAGCGTTAAAACAATACATTTAAATTATACTTAACATATAAATATATATATTGTTCAAGAAAAATAAATACTTATATATTCATCTTCCCTCATCTTTATCACATCATCTTGTCTATTTTAATGTACTCTTCCCTCAGTTCTTTACCTGCATTAGATATTTTACATATAGTAACCATCTATGTTTCAAAATAAGGTGTATAAAACATGATATCAAAATAAAGATATCTTTTATTTTGCCAAAAAAGATAAAACAACATGATTTAGCATGGATATGCAAATTGTAGAAGATATATGTCATGTATAGTATAGCAGTAGTTAAACAACTCAAACCATCTTTTTTTGTTAGTACTGTCTAGTTCACAAATGAAGTTTGTGGCAATACAATTTCTGATTTGTAAAAAAATAGAGAAGAAATAGTAAATCATTAATGAAAAGAATCTCAATATTTGAGGAAAAATAAAACTCCAAATCCTTCCTGCGCCAAAGTAAAAGTTAATTTTTTTAATAGAAAAAATAAAATTATTAGTCCCAGAGTTAAAACATAAATTACAAAATTAAAAACAAAATAAAGTTTATAAAGCATTTACTTAATTTGATATTAAAAAAAAAAAAAAAAAAAGCTCTAATGAAGACTATATGTTTGGTGTTGTAATTGTCTTCAAGGAGTTTGGGATCATCACTAAAGAAAGCATCAAATAAAATACACTGACTGCATGATTTACTACTAAAAAACTTGAAATTCCTGATTGTTTTATACCGTCAGGTAAAGAATTCTCGACGATCTATAAAACTGTCACCTACACAAGCGTTGCGAATACTTCGTAGAATAGGCGACGATCAAAAAAATGTCGGTAAAAAAGAATTTCCGACAATTTAAAATTGTCGGCTATAGTCAATACTATAGGCCACAGTTTAAAACTGTCGCCTATAGTATAGAAGACGATTTTAAACCGTCGCTATAGTGGATTGTCCAAAAAAAAATTATTGTCTTCTTCATCCTCAAAACCACTTGTCGCATATGTCGCAGCTGCTCCAAAACCTTTACAAGTTTCATCATCCTCCACCTTCGTTGTGCTCGTCTTCATCCTCCTCGAAATTTTCTTTTACAAGTTTTGGAATGCTTTTCACTTGACAATCCTTAAAACTTTCTTCAATTCGCAAGCTTCGGATTTATTTTGAACACACAAATCAAGATCAACAAACCAAATCATGGCTAATAGAAATTTAAACAACAAATAAGAGAATGTTGTGCCTACCTTGTGCTTCCACAAGAGAGCGAAGGAGAGCGACATAGCGAGAGAGAGAGTGGAGGAGAGGGACGGGGTGGCTCGTGGTCGTGGAGGAGAGGGAGTCGAGAAATTAAATTAAATTTACAAATAACTTTGAAAAAATGAGATATGATTCTTTTGGGGGGAATTTATATCTTAAGAGGAGGGAAATGAAATTTAAGATGGGGAAAATAAAAATTTGAAATTTATGATGCAAAAATGAAATTTCAAATCTGAAATGCGTGAAATTGAAGCATGGAAATTGCCGACGGTTTCAAACTGTCGGCTATACTATAGGCTACGATTTAAACCGTCGGCAATTCCCTTTCACAAATATACGAAAGTTTTTAAGGCACGTTTAAAAATCGTCGCCTATACCTCCCGACAGTTTAAAACTGTCGGGAATACCCTATTTTTCCCAACGATTTTAAACACTTACTTAATTTTTTTAGCAGCGGTTACCCAAAAAAAATATTTTTAGAACCGTCGCGAATACTCCTTTTGCAGTAGTGATCTAAACTTTATACAATAAGGATTTAAAATAAATACATAATGAATATATATTATCGCAAGTCATGATTGTAAAATTTTCCATAATAAAAACCAAAGATATGTGCGTTATGTGTATCTTTTTGAGAAAAAAAAGTAGTAAAAATAATTATATGGAGAGCATTCAAAATATAATAAAGAATGGAGAGTATCATATGAGAATGAGGAAGAAAAAGTTATAATCGTCTTTTCATCACTTTTCATGAATCTCAAGAGCTATCATTAAAAAAAATTAACTTTTTCTACATCAAATAATTTATGCTAATGAGTAAATCATGAATAATTCGAAGTGATCGAAGACTGTGAAGTTGTCGACATACAAAAAGTCTGTATGTCTCCAAATTATGAAGAAATATTAAAAATTGAGGTTGATGCTATTTATTGATGTTTCTATCGATGTGTCATGTATATATAAAAAATTAATAGTTACTTAAACTTTAAACAAATAAAAGAAAAAAATAAAAAATAAATAAGATTATAGATAAATGGAGAATTTTCATAAAAAAACAAAAGAAAAACAAAAAGAAGAAAAAGAAAGAACATGAGAAGGAGAGGTATATAAAACAATATATATATATAGGGTAAGACTATGGTAGGATCTAATAAAAGTTCCCTACTGGTAGGGTATTTTTTTTAACCATTAATTTAAAATCATGTGGTTATTATAATATAAGGTGTATACTCTTACGATAAGACTGCTTGTATACAATTAAAATTTTATGCATTATAATAATATTTAATGATATATTTATTTTAAAAAATTAAATAATATTAATAAATTATAAAAAATTATTAATTTTTAATTTAAATTATTATTATGTTTAAAAAATTAGTTTAATTTTTTATATAGGTATTTATCTTTAAAAAATAGTTTTAGTTACCAATTTTACTATCAATATAGTGTTAAAATTCGTTTTGTAAAACAGTCATCGAACCGACTAACACATACTGTTGCTAGGCTAGATCGAGTCTATTTTTATCGTAGCATTTATGAGTCTAACGCTACGACTACTATGTTGGATATCTTATATTCAGAATGCTAAATTTAATAAAATTGTTATTTATTTTAAAAAAAAAAATAAGTTTACTTCCTAATAATATTTTCATAAAATTATTGTAAAAAACTAAAAGTTTAAAATAACTTTTATATTTTAAAGATTTATTTTGAGGAGCTTTTACATTAGATATATAATCAATTTTTTTTTTTCCAAATAATACAAATTTATAATGTACTCACTTCACTTTTAAATATAATTTAAACATAAATAAATAATTAATAACCTACACAACTAAATTTAAATAAAACTAAAGAATAACTCTTAATATAGTTTTATTAGTTGAAGTTAACTACTTATATAAACACTTTGATGGCAAACCGAAAAATAGTAAATTTTTTTTTGTAATTAGTAGTCTATATATACAAACATTTTAAATTTAGAAATAGTCATAGTATTAGGCATTTATTAATTTTTAATTAAAATTAATATTATTCTTTTTTAAAATTAATTTAAATTATTTTTATATAGGTATTTAATTGTAAAAAATATGGAAATTACTCCATATACTACTTTCTTAACTTTTTTTTTTTTTTCAAATTTACGGTTTGAGTTTCTAAAGTGGTTTCTCCGATAGTTTCTATGTGGGTTGCTATCTGATTTTTCGTTTCGATTTAGGTTGTTCTGCTAGTTGCAATAGGGATTTTTATGTAGAATTTCGTAAAAATATAAGAAAAAAAATTGTTTTGAAGTGTAAAATAAAAAAAGTCCCAAAAAAATATTAACTTAAGAACTTTGTTTTAATTTTCTTCATTTTAGTAACTTTCTCACCAATTTATTTACATAAATAGTTAATTGTAACAAATGAAACTAAATAAGAAGTTTTGCCATAATTATCTTTCAAATTAATTTGCTCTAATATTTATATAAAATTATGTATAAATATTTTTATTTAAAAATATTTTATTGAGTGAAGTTTGCTCCTAAATAACATATTCTTATTAAAAAACTATTATTTTTTTAAATAACAAACCACAACAACAACAATCAAACCCATATAATAGCCAGCCCCTAATTCACGTGTGGAACTCTGTAATTTTTTTTTTATGTAAACTAAAAAACATCATTTCACTCAAAAAAAAAAAAAACTGAAAAAAAATCACATGTACATAGATGTATCTACCATAACATGTACCATCCACTCAATTCATTCTCATTGGCCCAAAAAACTTTCCCATGTGATGAGGTAGAAACAAATGGGCCTACATTAGATAAACCCTATATATATAAAAAGAAATTGGAGAAGGTTTAGAGTTAGATTTTTAAGATTTTTTTTAATAAAATATATATAAAGAAAATAGAAAATTTGTTATTTATATTTATAAACCTAATAAAAAAATTAAAAAGTGGAAGAATCAAAGAGAGAATAGATAAAAATATTTGGAGTAATTTAAAAGCGTCATGTCACCGTCTGATATCTCTCTTTTATATATACACTAGGAAATAACCGCGCTTCACGTGTGGCTGTATTTTATTTAGTGATAATCAAAACTTAAACTTAAATATAATATTAGAATCTATATTTTTCTATAAAGGAAATATACCAATAAAATTAATTAGTTAATAATGAGAAAATAAATAGAATTATACCTAATCAGATTTAAATTCAAAGAGTAGTATGTTTTAGAGTTGTTTATCAAACCGCTTAAACCGCTCACACCGCAAAAGTAATGCGGTTTGAAATTCTTTGCAGTGCGGTCGCAATTTGAATTTTTCCTAAATCGCGCGGTACGGTACGGTTTGCAGTTTGCGGTTTGCGGTTTTGAATTGTTAATATGCGGTTCAAACTGTATCGCAACGCATATTATAAAAATACTATTTTTTTTTTATTTAGTTAAGTCCAATATGTGAAGACTCAGCCCAAAGTCCACTAATTATTGTATTGTTGAAACTTGAAACTTTTTTCGTACTTATTTTCAAGCCTTATGGTATTTTTGACAGGTGTTGTCCAAGCTTTGTTGTATTTGTGATAGTTTAATTATTTGGTAATAGTCCAAACTGTAGAAACTGTACCGCACCGCACTATTTTTTGCGATGGAGTTTCGATGGTTTTTTAGTTTCGCGGTGCGGGTGCAGTTTAGAAAATTAGAAAAATCGCATGTGCGAGTTGGTTTAAAAAAATCGTCAAAATTGCATCACTCGCACTACAAACAACCCTAGTATATTTTACATATTTTAAATTTTTTACTATTATTTATTTAATTAATAATGAGAAAATAAAGTGGTGTGTCACCGCAATATATTGATGATTTTTTTATTTTTTTAATAAAATTTTATATAATTTTATTTTAAATTTTTGTTTTAATATTAAAAATATAATTTATTTTAATTCGATAGATATATTTTTTAAGAAATGTATTGGACGAAAAAAATTAAAAAAACTTTGATATAATTAAATATATATTTTTTATCTCAAATGAAAATTATTAAAATAAGGTGTATTTATAAATTTTTAGACTGTAAATAAAATTTCTATAATTATGGAGTAAAACTACATTATTGATATTAGGGTTTGTTTGATATGTCGTATTTTACCGTATTGTATTGTATAGTATTATATTAAATTGTATTTTATGCAATATTTTTATGTAAAACTATATGTGGTATTAACTTGTATAGATATCTAAATATATAATATTTTAGTATAAATTAAAATTTAATATATTATTATATAAAAATATAATATATAATCTAATTCAATATAATACCTTACAACGTTGAAATGATCTGTTAATGAATTAATTACGTGTAAGATATAAAAATTAAAGATAGATGGATGAAGCCACAAAAAGTGATTTGAAAACACAGACAGTACTACTGATAAAGCTGAAGATGCATATACATACACTTTACATGTAAGTATAAGCATATGATATGATATGAGATTACAATATGGCTTACTTTTGCTTTTTCTGTATACATTTGTCGGTTTCCTTTTCCATTCACATCTCATTATCATATTTATTATCCAACATTCACTTTGTTTGGTAGAGTAAATACAACAAATGAGAGAAAATTAGAGATTAATTTTTTCATAATTAACCAAGAGAAATTATAAAAAATACAACTTCTTTTTTTCCTTCCTATTTAGTGGATTGATTGAAAAATTAAATGTATCCTTTTATAGATTCTGTTTTAAAACTAATTAGGGTTTTATTGTTGGATTAAAATTCCTACTATGTATTCATATATTAGTGTATTGCTATTTAAAGTTTGATCCAAATAATATAATTAATGGTAGTGATCCTCAAGAAATAAGAGCAATTATATTCTCATTTTCTCCATCAAGAGAGAAAATTAGAAAACTTAAATATTTATTTTATTAGAGGATTATTACCCAAAATCACCACAAAGATCATTCTTACAAGATGGATTAAAATCATCACTATCTATGAATTAAGATACGCTTTCACTATTTGAGTTCTTCTCTTTGAATGAACAAAGGTTTTCTTTAAATATTAAAATTCTTTGTTTATACACTTGTATTAGCATGTGTGTTTATAGATCTGAGCATTTACATATTATAGGTAGTACCAATCAATTTATTTAAGCCTTCTTCAACTGTGTAATCTCATACCTACACAGTCTCAGAATCATCACACTTCTCAGACGATGTGGGATCGCACAGCTTACCTGATGTTTCTCCTTACGAATCACAGGACTACTGACTGTCACATTTTAACTAAATAATTTCACAATTAGAATTATATAAATATTTAAATAAAATTAATTTTATGTATACAATTAAAGCCTTAAAATATACAAATTTATACATTAATCAAATCCCCCCTTCCCCCCTTCAACTAGCTTCTTGCTAGTCTCTACTAATTCAAGCGAAAAATATTAATATGAAGGATAATTTGTAGTCAAACTCTCTAAACTTTGAAGTTTAGAATGATCAATCCCCTAGACTTGAAAAATTAGAATTGAACTCCCCAATCTCCACAATCGTTTTGCTTTGTACTCCTTCCATTAGTTTTTGGATATTAAATGTCAAATAGACCGTGACTATGTCCATGTGGCATAATTTCATTAGTCTACAACATTTGAAGGAGGACCGCAAATGAGCTCGGGGTTTGGGTTCCTGGGTTTTGGACCATTGACGCTCGCGGTGGAGGAAACTCGTCGGCGTCGAGCTGAGAATGCCACAGCAAGAGAAGGAGAGGCTGAATGAGAGGGGGAGAGGGATGAGTTAGGGTTTTCAAAAGAGGAAAAAAGAAGAAAGAGGAACATGAAAGAAAAAAAAAAGGAGAAAAAATAGTTTTTTTAATTTTTTTTTTCTAATTTAGAAGTTTTTAAATATTTTTTAATTATTAATATTAGGTGGACTAATAAAATTTTGTCAAGTGTACATTTGCATACATAATGGCAATTTACTTTGACACTTAACTGATTAAATAGACGCAAGGAATTGTTAGGCTAAAATTAGTCTAAGTTTAGGGTCATATTTTCGGTTAGTTTTCACTCTTTGTTTCTAGTTTTAGGGCTATTTTACGCTTGATTCTTTTGTTTCAGGTCCTCGGGTGTTTAAAGAAAGTATGTACAAGAATTGAGGGCAAGTGGTGAAGGAATTGAGAAGAAAAACAAAGAAAATGTGTGCTACCTAATCTCGTCGCGACGGGAAATGTCCCAGTCCCGACGGGGATTGGCAGAAAGAATTCGAGAAAAAAGTGTTTAACCCCGTCGCGACGGGGGCATTGCCAGTCGCGACGGGGACCCCAGTGACGGGATTTTTGGGCATTTTCGTAATTTCACGAATTTTAAAGATGAGACTTGGTTTAAATAGAGGGAGTTCGTGAAAATTAGGGTTCATTCAGATTTTGAGCCCTAGAAACAAAGGAGGAGGCTAGAAGAGCGGCTTGTGGCGACCCGGATCAATTGCTTCAACTAGTTCTTTCTCTTTTCTTTAATTTTTCTATGCTATTTTCTGTTTCAATGTTAATTATGGATTTGATTATGGATGTTATGAACTAAACTCCTATTTAGGGAGGATGCTGAATGTTGTTTTAAGTTTTGCCTAGTTAATGAATAATTGTCATTCCATCAATCTTGATTGAGAAATTATCTATATTTGTGCTTAATTCCATGTGTAAGATTGATCACCTTTTACATGTTTTATGATCTCAATTCAAAATCTGAAAAGTGAGAATTGAGAATGCTAAAATTGGATAATCTAGGTTTTGATGTGAAACGAGAGTATTTGCATAGCCTTTGTGACAATTAGATTATTGCTTAATGATGATTTCATGTTAGTTTAATTAAGAGATTAATTAGAGAGCATGTGATTTAGAACCTAAAATTACATGATTATAGTTATCTTATTTTAAATTTAAATAAGTTCAAATTATTTAAAAAAAAATATTTAATTTAAATTTAAAATCTGACCTTAAATTTAAAAATAAGATAAGATATAATCAAATTTAAAAATAAGATAGATAATTAAGCAAAAAAGATAGATATTTACTATTTTCAAATTCAAATTACACTAATATCATGAATTAATTTAAAAAAAAAATAATTAATTTAATTATGATATTTAGAATTGAATTAGGAATAGTAAATGTCTAAATACAAAACTACACAAAAAATGAGAAGTTAAATCCATGAAATAGCATGAAAAATCGAAGAAAAACAAAAAAATTGTGAGCTGTATGAAATAGCATCATCACACGCGCGCGTCTCAGGGTGCATGACCGAGAAACGTCGGCGCAGGAGGCTGCATGCAGCCTCTCTGCGCGCGTACGCCTCGGTTTTAGACAAGAACTGTGTCTGAACGCGTGCTGTCCGAGAGACAAGCCCTCGTGCGCTCGCGCGTGTGATGATGCACGACTCTGATATTTTTCGAAACTTCAAAAAATCATAACTAATTCATATTAAATCGAAATTGAGTTCTGTAAAAAATTAAATTGCTTAATTTTTTCCATACTATCCAATAAAAATAATTCCAGAAACAGATATTCAATTATTTTTCACGAAAATTCACAAACATCAATCAATCATCAAACAACACTCAAAACAATATGATACCATCCAAAACATCAAACAAATCGTTTTAAGTCCAAATTTCTTGCAAGCAAATCAATTACCATGGCTCTGAGGCCAGTTGTTGGAAATTATTTTACCAGGATCTTAGATCTACTCACAAGTATGTTGATTAACACCCTAAATATGAACTTCTAAAACGATTATGAAATAAACACATATAAAGTATGAGAAACCTTACATTGGGTGCAGCGAAATTAAATGTCTCCTTCCGTTCAGATCTCTAACCCTTGTATCCTTTCTGTCGCAGAGTATTATCAAGATCTGAACCTGGATCTCTTTCTCTCCTTCTTTAGTGCTGAAACTCCTTCTAGTTGATTGTCTTTCTTCACGATCTTCCTCACTATGATTGAGGTATCACTTGCTGTGTGTGGGCACTACTCTAATCACTAAGTGGTTCAAAATCTCAAGGAGGAAGAAGATCAAGGAGTGGCGGCTAGGGTTTAGAAAGAGAAGGCTCAGGTTTTTCTCTGAAGGAAAAGTGTGAAAGTTAAGTGTATATTTCCTGAAGCCTTCACTATCTATTTATAGCATTCCACTAGGGTTAGGTTTGAATTATTTGGCATTAAAATAATGAAAATATCAGATGATAAAGCCTATAAAAGTGGCCGGCCATGGCTATATGGATTTGGGCCTCACTTTTTGCAATTTTGCAGTTTTATCATTTCTGCATCTCATTTTTTCAAAAATGCCAATTTTCAAATTCAACCATTTAAATGCCAATTCTAACTATTTAATAACTATAAAAAATTATTAAATAATATTGTCATTTATCATATTTATTAATTGAACCATACAAAGTATCATAATTAATAAATATGCCCCTAAAACTCTTTCTTTACAATTTTGCCCTTACTTAGTGAAAAATTCACAAATAGACATAGTCTAATTTGAGAATTATAATTGATTAATCAAAACCAATTATATGAGTCTTACAAGCAATATTATCTCAACTAGTGGGGGGACCATGGGTCTATATAACCGAGCTTCCAATAAGCAGATCAAGAATTTATAACCTAAATTCACTGACTTATTAATTCTTCGTTGAATCCACGCATAGAACTTAGAATTGCACTCTCAGTATATAGAATGCTCTATATGTTCCACCATATAGACACATCAATAGTTATCCATTGTTATAATCCTAATTTGATCAATGATCCTCTATATGAATGATCTACACTGTAAAGGGATTAGATTACCGTTACACCCTACAATGTATTTTATCCTTAAAACACTTAACCCCATATAAATGATATTTCAGCTTATGTGAAATGAGTACTCCACCATTTATTTTCGTTTGGTTAAGCTTGAAGGAGATCATCCTTTACTTACTATTTTCCAGATAGAAGCTATAGATTCCATGCTTATGTTAGCGCTCCCACTCAATTGCACTACCGTGTTCCCAAAATGTACGTATCACCCTGACCTAAAAGTAGGCTTAACTAACAAATCAAAGAACACGAATAGCCTCTTGAGATTGAGCCTAATCATAACAGGATTAAGATCATTTGATCTAGGATCAACTAGGCGATATTGACTTGAATAAATATTAAGGTAAGTTTAATATTTGCCCCATTGGAGAATCTCTCTAAAACTTTGTCAATGTAGGTTGTTTGAGAGAGAGCAAGAGATATGTTCTTCCGGTTTCTGATAATCTGAATACCAAGAACATAGGCTGCTTCACCCAAATTTTTCATATCTAATTGAGTGTTAAGCCATTCCTTGATGTGAGTCATTTTCTTGATATTGTTTCCAATAATCAAAATTTCATCAACATAAAGGACCAGGAATACTACTACTTGGTCTTCCTTGAGTTGGTAAACACAAGGTTCATCTTCATTCTGAAGAAAGCCGTAGGTCTTGATGATTTCATCAAACCTTTTACTCCATGAGTGAGAAGCTTGCTTAAGTCCATAGATAGACCTATTTAGTTTGCAAACTTTCTTTTCCTGCCCTGGAAGAACATAGCCTTCTGGTTGCTCCATATAGATGGTTTCTTCAAGTACCCCATTAAGGAAGGCAGTCTTGACATCCATTTGCCAGATTTCATAATCGAAAGCAGCAGCTATAGAGAGAAGAATTCGGATGGATTTGAGCATGGCAACAGGACTAAAAGTTTCCTCATAGTCCACGCCTTCTCTTTGGGTATAACCCTTGGCTACAAGTCTAGCTTTAAAAGTTTCGACTTCGCCTCCAGCTCCTTTTTTCTTCTTGTAAACCCACTTGCATCCTATTGGATGATAGTCATCAGGTGCGTCTACATATTCCCAGACTTTGTTCTTTTTCATGGAATCCATTTCTGAATCCATGCCGGCTGACCATCGTTTCCGTTGCGGACTAGCCATTGCCTGTTTATAGGTTAATGGATCGTCTTCAATACCGTCACCAACGACCATATTGATTTCACCATCCAAACCATAACGAGCTGGTTTTGTTGAAACCCTCCCACTACGACGAGGAGCGGTGATCTTCTGAACAGGAACTTTGGTAGTAGATTTCTCAGTTGGTTTGACTGAGGGAGTGGGATTGTCCTCTTCTTGAGTAGAAGAGGACGGAACATTGGAAGGAGTTATATCTGAAAGCATTTCCTCTAAAACAACTTTACTTTTCGGTTTGTTGTCTTTAATATAGTTCTCCTCAAGAAAAGTAGCATTTGTAGAAACAAACACTTTGTTATCCTTGTGACTATAAAATAGTCCACCCCTAGTCTCTTTAGAATTTCCGACAAACATGCACACTTCAGTTCGTGATTCAAGTTTGCCTTCTTTCTTTCTCAAGACACGAGCAGGGCACCCCCAAATTCTGTAGTGGCGTAAACTAGGTGTACGACCATTCCAAAGTTCGACGTGTGTCTTAGAGACTGCTTTAGATGGAACAACATTTAAAATTTCATTAGCCATCTGTATAGCATATCCCCAGAAGGACGTAGACAGAGTTGAATAACTCAGCATAGACCTAACCATTTCCAAAAGAGTGCGATTTCTTCTTTCTGCAACTCCATTTTGTTGTGGAGTGCCTGGGGCAGTGTATTGGGATTCAATTCCAATTTCAATTAAATGATCTTTGAACTGCATATCCATATATTCTCCACCCCTATCAGTTCGCAAGATCTTTAATGTTTTACCTGATTGGTTTTGAGCCAAAGCATGAAATTCTTGAAACTTTTCAAACGTTTCAGATTTCTTTTGCATTAGGTAAAGAAAACTATATCTAGAGTAATCGTCAATGAAAGTGACAAAATACTCATAACCACCTCGGGCTTTTACATTCAAAGGTCCGCAGACATCGGAATGCACTAACCCTAGGGGTTGTTTGGCACGCTCTCCCTTTGCAGAGAAAGAACGTTTAGTCATTTTTCCTTCCAGGCAGGACTCGCATACTGGCAACTCACCTAGGACGACATTTTTCAATGGACCGTCTTTGGTTAGCCTATTGAGTCTATCAAAGCCTAATATGACCTAAACGTAAATGCCATATATAAGTTTGATCATCATTATCAATATCTTTTCTTTTGAGGTTTCTAGGTTTAGCTACATTGAAAAGTTCACTATTTAGTGAGATTTGTGAATTTGGTCTTAAAACATAAAGCCCTTGTTCCATGGTAGCAACACATATTTGAAATCCATTACGAGAAATTGAACAATTAGAACTCGATAAATTCAATATATATGATTGTGTTTGCAAACATGAGACACTAATCAAGTTTCTACTAAAGTTTGGAATAAATAAAACATTTTCTAAAATTAAAAATCTTTGTTGAAACTTGATGCGGGCTTTTCCTCTAGCTTTGACCGACACTAACTCGCCATTACCAACTTTAAGCTTTAACTCTTCTGGAAGCAGATTTTCCTAAGTTTCAAGCAGCTGCAGTGAAGAACATACATGGTTAGTAGACCCAGAATCAACAATCCAAACGGATTTGTCGTTCTCTAAAACACATGATTCAAATACAAAAGCATTACCTTCGTTTGAATTGTTTAGAAGTCGGGGACATCGTTCTTCTTGATGTCCCTTTTCATTACAATTCGAACATAAAAGATTATGTCTGATAATTGTACTTGAGGAAGCAGCTTTGCTAGAGCCTTCATGCTTAATCCTATTCCTCTGATTAAGATTTGCAGACCCAGGAGGACCCATTGCAATCAGATTCTGTTCATGGGCTCGTAATTCTGCTTCGAGCTTGTCCATGTCGGAGGAGTTGAAATTGTTGATCATGTAAGAAACAACAAATTCATTATACTCCGGAGGAAGACTATTAAGAATGAATTGGACCCATTGTTCTCTTGATAAATCAATCCCTAGTAGATTTGCCTTTCGGAACTTCAGCTTCATCATCAACAGGTGCGAGTTTATGCAACTACCAGGATGCATTTTCACACTATAGAGTTCTTTTGCTAAGATATTAACTAGGAGAGGATCGGGGTGAGGGTTATTCATATTGGCACTACAACACATCAATAAAACAGAAGTAAGGTTTTGGTTCATAAATTCATACACATGTTCAGAAAATAACAAATAATCACATATGTTATAAAAATACTAAATCTAACATAGTTTATTTTCCAAGGTTTTCAACAAACTGATACAGTGTCCCGTTTAGGCGTGAGTCAAAGCATCATCCATTGAATAGACTTTTCAACTCATCTAAAATGATAATCATTCTAGCAACCTTTTATTCGATCAAGATTGGAATTCAGCGTTGTCCTGTTTAGGCGAGAGTCAAGGCAATTCTATCTTATGAGCTTCCACCATTGTTTCATATTTTGTAAGTCAAATATGGTCGCCACCATTAGGGTGATCCATACCATATAAAACACTTACAAAGCTACTTATCTTTCGAGATTAAACGGTGCGAACTTGCTAATGAACGTTCCTCCATTAGGGAGGATTACTCACTAAAACAAACGCTATGTAAAACCAACAATGGAGATCGAATATCTCTTGATTAAAGCTCATTATTTTAAAATATGTATTTTATTTAATCATTTATTCCGTATTATAATAATGATAAATTACAAATTAAAGTTGGTTTAAATAAAAAATCAACTTTAATTAAATTTCAATTATTATTTGAATTCGAAAAATAAATTCGAATAAAAAGGAACAAATTTGAAAATATCTTGTTTAAGTTGTTTTAGAAGAATCTAAAAAATCAACTTAATTATCTTTCAAATTAGATTTAATTAAATTAAAATTAAGTTATAACCACTTAATTTGAAAATATTCTATTTTAAGTTAATATTTGAAAAAATATCAACTTAAAAAATATCTAAAGAATCTTAATAACCAATTCTTAAAATTCCTCAACTTAATTTTGAAATTTTAAATCCAAAAGATATTCAGATTTAAGTTGATTAGTTATAGATAACTAAATATCAACTTAAATAGGAATATTTAATGAAAAATTTAAATTAAGTTTCAGAAAGAATCTAGATGGTTATAATTCTATATTTTAATTCAATACAAGAAAATACATATAATTTAGCTTAGAATAAAATTCTTTAAACTATGGTTTTCTTAAATTAATTTCAAAATAAATGAAATTAATTATGTTGCTAATCAATTTTATTAGGTTAAACTAATTTAATTAACCTAGTACAGTTATTCAAATCAGGCAAATGGGCCTTCACAATTGGGGTGGTTCATGTGAGGGGGTGCTGGGTTCAGTATGTCGTACCCACTACTATGGCTCCCAACTCTCACACAAGGCCCAAAAGAGAGGAATTTAACCTTAAAATGAACAGCTGTTATTAATTGAATAGGCCCAAAACTAAATGGGCCTAAATAAAATCTATCAAAAACTATGATATTTTATTTAGCAACAACAACCTATATGCATCTATAACAAAATTAAACATATAGGCTCACACAGGCACACAATTTGGATGGATCCTATCATGTTGCTAGGTCATATACAGATGAAAGAAGATTGTAAAAATTACCTGTTACAAATTATTTACTTGACCAATGGAACCATGAGTTAAAATCAGATCATTGGATCTGTCAACAAGTTAACCATGGCTATTTGCAATCAAACAATAATAGGTTTTAAAAACTTACAAACAAGCTAAAACACATACTCCTGCAACAAGGTTAGCTGGATAGTTGGATGTATGATTTATTTAATTTTAAATAATTAAATTTCGAAAAATAATTAAATAATAAAAAAAATATTTTTGAAAAAATAATAATATAATAAAATATATATATATTCGAAATTAATAAAATAATATTTAAAATTAAACCTACAATTTCGAAATATTAGGTTTCAACTAACCTAAATATCATTTCAAAATTTGCTAACTACTTTTAAAATTTAATGTTATTTTATAAATTAAATATTCAATAAAAATAAAAAGATAAATAAATATCTTTTTCAGATTTTATGATTTAATTTAAATAAATAAAATAACAAAATTTAAAAGTTAGCAAAATATCTTACTTCTATTTAAAATTACATGATTATAGTTATCTTATTTTAAATTTAAATAAGGTCGAATTATTTAAAAAAATATATTTAATTTAAAATTTAAAATCTGACCTTAAATTTAAAAATAAGATAAGATATAATCAAATTTAAAAATAAGATAGATAAAGAGCCGTGTCTGAACGCGTGCTGTCCGAGAGACAAGCCCTCGTGTGCGCGCGCGTGTGATGATGCACGACTCTGATATTTTTCGAAACTTCAAAAAATCATAACTAATTCAAATTAAATCGAAATTGAGTTCTGTAAAAAAGTAAATTGCTTAATTTTTTCCATAATATCCAATAAAAATAATTTCAGAAACAGATATTCAATTATTTTTCACGAAAATTCACAAACATCAATTAATCATCAAACAACACTCAAAACAACATGATACCATCCAAAACATCAAACAAATCGTTTTAAGTCCAAATTTCTTGCAAGCAAATCAATTACCATGGCTCTGAGGCCAGTTGTTGGAAATTATTTTACCAGGATCTTAGATCTACTCACAAGTATGTTGATTAACACCCTAAATATGAACTTCTAAAACGATTATGAAATAAACACATATAAAGTATGAGAAACCTTACATTGGGTGCAGCGAAATTAAATGTCTCCTTCCGTTCAGATCTCTAACCCTTGTATCCTTTCTGTCGCAGAGTATTATCAAGATTTGAACCTGGATCTCTTTCTCTCCTTCTTTAGTGCTGAAACTCCTTCTAATTGATTGTCTTTCTTCACGATCTTCCTCACTATGATTGAGGTATCAATTGCTGTGTGTGGGCACTACTCTAATCACTAAGTGGTTCGAAATCTCAAGGAGGAAGAAGAGCAAGGAGTGGCGGCTAGGGTTTAGAAAGAGAAGGCTCAGGTTTTTCTCTGAAGAAAAAGTGTGAAAGTTAAGTGTATATTTCCTGAAGCCTTCACTATCTATTTATAGCATTCCACTAGGGTTAGGTTTGAATTATTTGGCATTAAAATAATGAAAATATCAGATGATAAAGCCTATAAAAGTGGCCGGCCATGGCTATATGGATTTGGGCCTCACTTTTTGTAATTTTGCAGTTTTATCATTTCTGCATCTCATTTTCTCAAAAACGCCAATTTTCAAATTCAACCATTTAAATGCCAATTCTAACTATTTAATAACTATAAAAAATTATTAAATAATATTGTCATTTATCATATTTATTAATTGAACCATACAAAGTATCATAATTAACAAATATGCCCCTAAAACTCTTTCTTTACAATTTCGTCCTTACTTAGTGAAAAATTCACAAATAGACATAGTCTAATTTGAGAATTATAATTGATTAATCAAAACCAATTATATGAGTCTTACAAGCAATATTATCTCAACTAGTGGGGGGACCATGGGTCTATATAACCGAGCTTCCAATAAGCAGATCAAGAATTTATAACCTAAATTCACTGACTTATTAATTCTTCGTTGAATCCACGCATAGAACTTAGAATTGCACTCTCAGTATATAGAATGCTCTATATGTTCCACCATATAGACACATCATTATTTATCCATTGTTATAATCCTAATTTGATCAATGATCCTCTATATGAATGATCTATACTGTAAAGGGATTAGATTACCATTACACCCTACAATGTATTTTATCCTTAAAACACTTAACCCCATATAAATGATATTTCAGCTTATGTGAAATGAGTACTCCACCATTTATTTTCGTTTGGTCAAGCTCGAAGGAGATCATCCTTTACTTACTATTTGCCAGATAGAAGCTATAGATTCCATGTTTATGTTAGCGCTCCCACTCAATTGCACTACCGTGTTCCCAAAATGTACGTATCACCCTGACCTAAAAGTAGGCTTAACTAACTAATCAAAGAACACGAATAGCCTCTTGAGATTGAGCCTAATCATAACAGGATTAAGATCATTTGATCTAGGATCAACTAGGCGATATTGACTTGAATAGATATTACGGTAAGTTTAATAAATCTAAGTCAAAGTTCAATATCGGTCCCTTCCGATGCATACTCCATGCATCCAACCTGAGCTTTACTTTAACCAATGCTCTGGAAAGAACATAGCATTTCTCCAAATGCAAGTAAACTCTGTTGTAGATTATCATATCAGTAAAACCCTGTGTCTGATAAATCTAGGAAACTTTATTCACACGGTCATGTTTACTTTCCAATGTGTTGACAACACAATAAACAGGATCAAGTATGTGAAAAGGGTTTCAGATGAATTTATAAATCAGATACACAAGCAATTGATAAGGTGAACCAAAACATACCCAAATGAATGAAAAAATACGTCTGTTTCTTTATTGATGTTGAATAAAATGGATTACATTGAAATGGAGTTTTATTTAGGGCATAAAACCCAACAAACTCCCACTTGCACTAATATAAAACTAATCAGTACATATCAATTAATCCTAAATTCTGACGGTGCTTTTCAAATGCAGTCACGACCAAGACTTTGGTGAATGGATCAGCTAAGTTGTCTTCTGTGTCCACTTTCTCAACTAGTACATCCCCTCTTGCTACATATTCTCTGATGATGTGATACTTCCTTTCTATGTGTTTGCTTCTCTTGTGGCTTCAAGGTTCCTTACTGTTGGCTATTGCTCCATTATTATCACAAAGTAGGAGCAGAGGCTTTTCCATTCCAGGCACGACACCGATATTGGTGAAGAACTTTCTTAGCCAGACAAGCTCTTTAGCAGCTTCTGCTGCAACTATGTATTCAGCTTCCATCGTCGAGTTCGATATCGCAGTTTGTTTAGCACTTCTCCAAACCACTGCTCCACCCCCAAGAGTAAACACCATTCCAGATGTAGATTTCCTGTCTTCAAGACATGCCTGGAAATCTGAGTCAATATAGCCTATGGGATTTAAAGCACCACCCTTGTAGACTAATACAAGATTCCTTGTACTCTTTAAGTATTTCAGAATATACTTAACTGCATTCCAATGTTCCTGTCCTGGATTAGACTGATACCAGCTCACGATTCCCACTGCATAGCAGATGTCAGGTCTAGTGCATAACATTGCATACATTAGACTTCCAACTGCAGAAGCATAGGAAACTTTTGCCATGTCCTTAGATAGACGAATACCATATCTAGAAGGCATATTTGCCCCTTGGTATTGTTCATGGAGAATCTCTCTAAAACTTTGTCAATGTAGGTTGTTTGAGAGAGAGCAAGAGATTTGTTCTTCCGGTTTGTGATAATCTGAATACCAAGAACATAGGCTGCTTCACCCATTGGTATTGTTCATTGAAGAGCCTACCGATTGAATAAGACAAGCGCGACCTGCCTTGGATAGCAACCTTGTTTTCCAACTTTTAACTCGTTGCATGACCCTCTCCACAAGGAAATTTAAGTCTTTGGCTCTCTCCATTGACCTAAACAGAGGCAATCCGAGGTACGTGGAATCTTTGTGCATCCTTTTCATTCCTAAGATGTTCACGATCTCATCAGCCTTCTTGTTAGAGACACCCTGGGTGAAGTGAATGTTGCGAAAATTATTAATTACTACGCAAGTGCACGCAATCAAGTAGTATACTCACGCAAGTGAGGTCGAACCACATAATTGGATTAATTACTACTAAACTATACTTATAATTCTATTTGGCAAATCAAAAGTATTTATGATTGAAAAAGGAAGAAAGAAATTCAAGAAACTTAAAGAAACAAGTGAATATTAATCAAGATGAGAGATTAGGGAGACGAATCTTATTGTTAAGTTACCAATGTTAATGTCTAATTGCTATCCTTCTCTTGAAGTGAATGACAGATTATAAATTAACCTAGCTCTTTTCAGATCTTCTAGGTTCTAAATCTCATGCTCTCTAATTAATCTCTTAATTAAACTAACATGAAATCAGCATTAAGCAATAATCTATTTATCACAAAGGCTATGTAAATACTCTCGTTTCACATCAAAACCTAGACTACTCAATTTTAGCATTCTCAATTCTCACTTTTCAGATTTCGAATTGAGATCATAAAACATGTAAAAGGTGATCAATCTTGCACATGGAAATTAAACACAAATATAAATAGTGTTCACAATCAAGATGGAGGAATGGCAATTATTCATTAACTAGGAAAAACTTAAACAACATTCATCATTCTCCCTAAATAGGAGTTTAGTTCAAAACATCCATAATTAACATTGAACATAAAATAGCATAGAAAAATTAAAGAGAAGAGAAAGAACTAGTTGAAGCAATTGATCCGGGTCGCCACAAGCCGCTCTTCTAGCCTCCTCCTTTGTTTCTAGGGCTCCAAATCTGAATAATCCCTAATTTTCACGAACTCTCTCTATTTAAACCAAGTCTCATCTTTAAAATTCGTGAAATTACAAAACTTCCCAAAAATCCCGTCACTGGGTCCCCTTCGCGACTGGCAATGCCCTGTCGCGACGGGGTTAAGCTGCGATTTCTTGAAAATCTTTCTGCCAGTTCCCGTCGCGACTGGCATGTTCCCCGTCGCGACTGGAACAGGCAGCGACACAATTTTTGGTTTTTCTTCTCAATTCTTCCACCACTTGTCCTCGATTCTTATACATACTTTCTTTAAACACCCGGGGACCTGAAACAAAAGAATCAAGCGTAAAATAGCCCTAAAACTAGAAACAAAGAGTGAAAACTAACCGAAAATACAACCCGAAACTTAGACTAATTTTAGCCTAACAAATTCCCCCAAACTAGATTCTTACTCGCCCTCGAGTAAGATAAAGAAACTAAATACTACTAACTACTAATTACGCTATCAGATAATCACAATACTACTACCTCATGTTCTGTTTTCTTCCATTGCTCAAACTAGAATTTTAATTCCACTAACTCTAACAATGTTATAATAGTTTTTACTCTTTCCAACCATTCCACTACCCAATAACTCATATGTTTGCATCCTTACCTCTCTCCACTAATGTTGACAACATCCTTTCGGAATCAATAGGGCTTTTTGAGGTTTAGAAAGTATGGCTTAGATATTTGGAAAATAAAAAACAATTTTGGCTAAAGATATCATAAGCACAAAAATAACCCACAAGCTTCTTCTAATTTCAAATTTCCCAAAGTGTTCCCACAACTAACCATGATTGAGAAGAAGAAAATTTTCTTTCTTTTTTCGTTTTTTTTTTCCCAACATCACTGATTTTTTTTTTTTGAATCATGTTTTTTTTTTCATTATTATTTTTTTTCTTCAGTGATATTGATCTTACCAAATATCTCTTTTTTCTCAATCTTGCAAGTTTTTTTCTTTTCTATCTTCTCTCACACCATGTATTTTGCTCCCCCAAACTAATTATATAGCTTATGATATCATTGATAAAATAGTGAGGACAAAATTAACAGTGTGGATACATATTTCGGTTCAACAGGTGAAGAATAAAACAAGTTTAGGCTCAAGAGGGTTAACTAAGGATAATCATTTCATGGTAGGCTTGAAAGGCTCAAACTATCCAACAAATGCCTAAATCATATTCCTATTGAATGTTGTCAAGGATTTCGCCTCAAAAGAATAAGACATGCAAGTTCTAAGCTATCCAGTCAATCTTACCACAAACCATAGTAAAATAATTATAACATATTTCACAGATCATCAAATTGCATTCTTACACATGTTATACAAGCATCCAAACTAATCCAAAGAGTTAACAGAATTAAGCACACAGTTATTTTGCAATTTCAGAGCACATTACAATAAACAGCAGCACACAATTATCTTCTAGCTTTTTGCCCATTCCTAACTAAAAACAGAAAATTAAAGCAGAAAATTAAAAATGCAGAAAATATTTCTTTTTTAAATCCTTCCCCCCAAACTAAAGATGCACATTGTCCCCAATGTGACATTAAAGAAAAAGGAAAAGAAACTTACCTGAGCGCCGCATCAACAAGCGGTTGACGCCCGTAATAAACGTCATGCAAGACAACTTGAAAATTGTTGTTGTACTTGCCTTCAAGCTTGGCAAGTGATGAGTTTGAACTAAAATCAGCACCAACAACATAAGACTTTGGAAGATGTGCTTGGAGAGAAGCCTTTCGTAGCTCGTAGACGATATAATATGATGTAGATGAAATATATGTATTCATTGGTGGTTTATCAGTCAATATCATTGATGAAGTCGAATCAATGATGCCATGTTCTTCTTCATCCTCCAATGTCACAGTTTCTACACTTTCATCTAACAACCCTTCTTCTTGTTGCTCACTCTCCACTTGGCTATCCATACCCTTGCTTGTGATTTCATATTCAATGATTTTCTCTTCACAAGGATCCTGATCTTCAATTGTAGGCTCATTATCTTCCTTGTATTCAAATAATGACCCTTCTTCACTGTACCAATAACTCTCATACTTTCATCATTGGAGTTATTACATTCCGAATCATGAGCCATTGAATTATAACATAAGGATCTCACCATGTCAGTTAAGCGATTAATCTCTCTTGGAAGTGATTGTAGAAGTGATAGTAGTTGCTCCTCTTTTTCAGTTTGTTGGGATGAATTTGGGCAATAAGGTGGGTACTGGTGACTCCAACGCTGAAGTGATGGATCCCAATGCCAGTCGTAATCAAAATCTGCCATATTATTCAACAAATTTATTACATCATAGCCTCTCATTAATAGAGGCGCTCCAGTTGCCTCTGCTCCATAATCAACCCAGCTTCTGGTTTCATTATTAAGTCCATTATAGAAGAGCCACGTAAAACATCCACTTGAGAAAGTGGGATAACATCTCTCTCCAAGCTCTTTAAATCTCCTCCAAGCAGAATAGAATGACTCATTGTGTTGTTGGACAAAATCCTCAAGATATAGCATCTGGATTTATCTTGCAGGTCAAACTCATAAGTAAAACATTAGTAAAATAAAAAAAAAAAAACTAAATTAGTACTAAAAAGATAAAAATTTGAAACAACAAAATTAATACTAAAACTAAAAAGAAAAACCAAATTAGAACAAAATTTAATTTTTAATAATATTACAAAATTTAATCTAAAAGAAACTGATTAGAAATAAGCAAAAAGAATTAACTAAAGTAGAAGTTAGTATAATTTTATGTAATATCAATCTTTATACAATTCCCCGGCAACGATGCCAAAAACTTGTTGCGAAAATTATTAATTACTACGCAAGTGCACGTAATCAAGTAGTATACTCACGCAAGTGAGGTCGAACCACAGGGCATTCGATTAATTACTACTAAACTATACTTATAATTCTATTTGGCAAATCAAAAGTATTTATGATTGAAAAAGGAAGAAAGAAATTCAAGAAACTTAAAGAAACAAGTGAATATTAATCAAGATGAGAGATTAGGGAGACGAATCTTATTGTTAAGTTACCAATGTTAATGTCTAATTGCTATCCTTCTCTTGAAGTGAATGACAGATTATAAATTAACCTAGCTCTTTTCAGATCTTCTAGGTTCTAAATCTCATGCTCTCTAATTAATCTCTTAATTAAACTAACATGAAATCAGCATTAAGCAATAATCTATTTATCACAAAGGCTATGTAAATACTCTCGTTTCACATCAAAACCTAGACTACTCAATTTTAGCATTCTCAATTCTCACTTTTCAGATTTCGAATTGAGATCATAAAACATGTAAAAGGTGATCAATCTTGCACATGGAAATTAAACACAAATATAAATAGTGTTCACAATCAAGATGGAGGAATGGCAATTATTCATTAACTAGGAAAAACTTAAACAACATTCATCATTCTCCCTAAATAGGAGTTTAGTTCAAAACATCCATAATTAACATTGAACATAAAATAGCATAGAAAAATTAAAGAGAAGAGAAAGAACTAGTTGAAGCAATTGATCCGGGTCGCCACAAGCCGCTCTTCTAGCCTCCTCCTTTGTTTCTAGGGCTCCAAATCTGAATAATCCATAATTTTCACGAACTCTCTCTATTTAAACCAAGTCTCATCTTTAAAATTCGTGAAATTACAAAACTGCCCAAAAATCTCGTCACTGGGTCCCCGTCGCGACTGGCAATGCCCTGTCGCGACGGGGTTAAGCTGCGATTTCTTGAAAATCTATCTGCCAGTTCTCGTTGCGACTAACATGTTCCCCGTCGCGACTGGAACAGGCAGCGACACAATTTTTGGTTTTCCTTCTCGATTTTTTCACCACTTGTCCTCGATTCTTATACATACTTTCTTTAAACACCCGGGGACCTGAAACAAAAGAATCAAGCGTAAAATAGCCCTAAAACTAGAAACAAAGAGTGAAAACTAACCGAAAATACAACCCAAAACTTAGACTAATTTTAGCCTAACAGTGAACAGTTGATTTTTGATAATTGACCTTGTCCTGACCATGCGCAGTAATCGTCAAAACAATTTAGAAAGCTTTTCACTTCCTTAACTGAGGCTTTACCAAACAATATTATTTCATCGGCGAACATCAAATGTGTAATGGTTGGTCTGCCTCTTTTAAACTTGAAACCATCTATCTCCCCTGCCTCATTCTTTGCCATGATAAGTCGGGAGAAAACATCAGCTGCAATAATGAAAAGAGCTGGAGATAACGGGTCACCTTGCCGCAAGCCACACTTCGGGGAAATCACTCCTTGTACAGTACCATTAAGAAGAATCCCCATTCTTTTAACTTCAATACATTTCTTCACCCAACTTATAAATCTTTCATCAAACTTTAGGCTTCGAAGGACTTCTACAATAAATTTCCAGCTCATTTTATCGTACGCTTTTTCCATGTCTAATTTAATCATCATAAATCCATTTTCTCTCGTTTCTTCCCCATTGAATGGACTATCTCATTTGCAACAGCAGTATTTTCTGCTATTAGTCGTCCCTTAACAAAGGTTGTTTGGGCTGGGGAGATGATGCAGGGTAAGATGTTTCTTAGCCTAAGTGCTAAGACTTTTGAGATGCATTTATAGGCGACGTTACACAGTGCAATCAGCCTATAATCGTTGACTCCACTCGGGCATTCCTTCTTTGGTATTAGCACGATGTTGGTGTTGTTAATGCACTGGGGAAGTTTAGTGCTGCTGAAGAAGTGGTTGGCCATATCCAGAACATCTCTTTTTACCGTTGCCCAATGCTGTATATAGAACCCCGTGGACATTCTGTCGGGTCTAGGGGCTCTTTCTTGTCCCATAGATCGGATGCACCTCTCAATTTCCAAGTCGGTTGGGAAGCTTTCAGAAGCTCATTAACTTGAGTCGAAATACCACAATCCTCTAGGAAATTTAGTGATGGAAGGTCAACTGATTTTTTGTCAATGTATGTGTTGCTGAATCTTTCAACAAACAAATTTGCGATGTTATTTAGGTTTCTCTCCCACCCTCCATCTTCCAACCAAACCTGTTGGATGTAATTTCTCCTCCGTCGGATGACAGTGGTAGCCATGAAGAATTTTGTGCAGCTATCTCCCTGTTGCAGCCACTTGACTCTAGATTTTCGTCTCCAAAAAATCTCTTCCTTGGCGAGGGCTTCGTTCAAACTATGTCTAGCTTTTGTTAGGTCCTCCCCATTTACGTTGTCCAGACCTTTGAGTTGTTGGAGTGATGATCTAGCCTCATTTACTTGGTGTCTGATTTGTTTGAAATGGACTTTGTTCCACCTCGCTAAATGTTCCTTTGTCTTCTTAAGCTTTCGGTAGAAATTAATCATTGGATGTTGATGAAGCTTCTCCTTCCAAGCATTCTTGACTACCCAGTGGCATTTAGGATCTCTTCCCCACATTAGTTCATACTTGAATTGAGATTTACTGCAGTTGGCTCCCCCATTCGTGTCGAGAAGAATCGGTCTATGGTCTGAAGTAGCTGCACTAAGTGCATGAGTGATACCACTCGGGTACGGCATTCTCCACTCTATCGATGCCAAAGCTCTGTCAAGACGAGCTCTTTTTAAACCGCACCCTCCCCCTATGACTTTGGATTTCTGAAACCAAGTGAACTTTCCTCCTTGTGACCCCAAATATACAATGCCTGTTCTAGCAACCATACGTCTCAAATCAAACGAGTAACGGGCTGGATTCCTCCAGTTTGAGTAGTGAAGATTCTCATGGTCCGCAAGGGTACCATTAAGATCACCGATAATCATAGAAGGATTCACATTGTTCATAATTACATCACCAATTCTGTTCCAGAAGGCTTCTTTCCCCGCTAAAGTGGGCGGGCCATAAACTCCCATTAAATTCCAAGGAGTGCCAGGAGGATCCGATTCGATTACCACATTAATTAGATTCTTGTCTTCACTCAACACCGAACCCTTCATCCCACACCGCCAATAAACACCAAATCCCCCCGCTAGCCCATCAGGGGAACATACGATCCTTCGATGAAATGTAGCTTCAAACAAAGTCTAACGAATTTCTCCATCACTAATCTTGTTTTAGATAAGACTATCACATCAGGATTTGATTGACGAATCAACGCCGTCAATTGTCGAATTGCTGCGGGGTTCCCGAGGCCACGGCAATTCCAAGCAAGGACTTTCATTGGGTACTTGGAGACTTTTGTGGGCAAGTCTCCATAGCCCCAAAGCAAAAATCCTGCTTGGTTTCATCCAATCGATCATTAGTACACATTGAACTCATGGCCTATTGCTGAGCATCTGTTTCACCTATCTCTTCAATCACACATTTACTTGGCATGTTCATAATTTTCTCAATTACCACAAAGTGGTTATTGAGATCAATGGCAAGTTCTACTGAGGCAGTGTTTTAGGAGTTGGAGTAATGCTTACTAACCTTATTTTTCCTCTTATTGTCGCTTTCCTTTTTGAAGCTCCTTGGTTTCATAGCTAAATTCAAATCTTTGGCCGGTCTTCCTCTCTTTCTCGTGGACTCCAAAGACTTTGGAACAGGGGTAATCTTTTTCCTTGGTCTTCCTCTCCTTCGTTGACTATCACCCTTCTCAAAGGATCCAGGTGAAAAACCTTCTTCCGAATTCGGTAATGGGGAATCCAGCTTTTATTCATTTCTTGGGGCATCAAATTGATCATCTTCTTGGTGAAGTTCTCTATCATCGTCTTTCTTGGGAAGCATATAGAAACCATTTGTCGCTTTTCTTTTCCTTGGTCCTTGTTCTGCTTCATAGCATCGTATCTCCTCAATGTCCAAGATTAGGTTCAATAGAGTAGGCTCACTGTGGTATTTGTCAATAGTTTTTGCTCCCAATAGTTGGTCAAAGGCTAACTCCCAACATTCTTTTGATGGATACTCAATGATATGGGCTTGTGTACCAAAAGGGCTTTGAGGTTCAGGGCCCAACTTCTTCTTCTTTAAATCCTTCCATGGGCTTGTATAATTGATTTTTGGGTCCACGTGGGCTTTAGCTTTTGTTTCCTTGGGATTGATATTATCTTCCTTTGCCACCTGTAGTCCAACGACTAGAAAATTGGACTTCTCCATATTTGGTTCATTTTCAGTATCCTCTCCCGAGATCTCATTAACTTGAAATTCAGAAAGGGAATTTTGTATAGCGTGCCTGATTCTAGCTTTTTCATGCCTGGGTTTGGTACTGCTGCAACTTGGTACATCTTTTCGCTGCTGCATTGTCCTTATTATCTCCAAAGGAGGAAGGTCAGGGAGTATCTTTTCTACAACCAGATCTGCAGTGTTCTCGAATGGAGTAACTTCTCCAATCCCCGGCAAACGGACCGCTGGGTATCGATTGAGGACCACTTCACCGGAGTTAGCTCTGGTCTCCACCACCGTTTCTACTTGTCGTCTTTTTCCAGGGTATTGCATCTGAAGCTCTCGCAATTCCGCACCTTCAATCTGAAGGCTAATTCTCTGGTTCTTTAGTAATTGCCTCACTTTTCTCATCCTTGGCCGCCTTTTGGTTCACAATCCACTCACTGAACCAATTAGGTAGAGGTAGGTGGAAGGGAGACCTTTCCATGGCATCCTCGGCCATCCAATTCTCGTACATTGAGAAAAACTCACCTTTGGCATCTTTAATCACAGCTGGAGTCTTGAAACAGAATTTCTGTTCATGTGTCATTAGGCCACACTTATAGCAAATTCTAGGGAGTTTCTCGTATTGATATTGAAGCCAAAGATCCTTAATCCCTGTTCTCCTAAGGAAGAAACCTGAGAAAAGTGGCTTTGATAGCTCCACCGTGGCTCGAAACCGGAGAGTACCCATGCCAAACGATCCCCTTTCAAAGTTCTTCTCAATATGACAGGGGAGTTCATACACTGCCGAAACTTTTCCTGCCATCTCCTGCAAGTTTGTTTTGTTCCAATAATATGGAGGGATGCTTTTAAGCCAGACCCATATTGGCGAATGGTCGAACTTAACCTCCTCTGGAGTGAGCCATGAAGGCCAGGGCATGAGAACTAGTAAATATCCACACACAAGCCAGGGTCTCCTTAAAAGGACATTCTCAGCATCGAAACTAGTTCTGAATGTAAATTGTAGCAGCCCGTCTTCACGTTCTTTCCAGCTCCATCCAGAAATGGATGCCCAAGCATTTTTCAGAGAACCCTGTATCGCCTTTTTCCCAAGTCTGGTGTGGCAAAAAAGTTTCCCCAAAATAATATTGCAAGGCTCATTTGGGGGGTCAACTTTGCCTGGGTGAAGATCACAGGTTATGTCATCCACACTAACTTGGACAGACTCGTCGAATAAGTCGGTTAGAGTTGAATCAGCCATATCTCGTTACTGAGGAAAATACCTGAAAACTTTTTTGACAGTAGAGTCGTTTTCCTTCTTTGACCACACACAACACAAATAATGGTAAGCTTCTCTATGAAGGAAATGCTTCTATACTCTTCCACCGGAAGTTAGCACCAGAGTGCAAAAAAGTTTGACTTAAATGTAGTAGTAGTCAAAACGACTAGTTGTTAACGTTAAAAGTTAAAAAGTTGGCCCACTTTTTTTCTTCTTCTTAATTATTTTCGTCAAAATTTACAATTTGCAAAATTTATATATCCCTTTCCCCCCTCTCCTTAAATGCCAACTGTTGTTAATTCTGTTTATAATGTTAGCTAATATCAATATTAGGTTGATATTTTTTTCATTCCAGAAAAGGAGTTGCACAATCTGTTTATTGTAAAGTTGATTTGTGTGTCATCTTTGCTGCAGAGTGGCCATGTTAATTTTTTTTTTACTTTCGTTCCAATTTAATTGATGGGACATGCTCTCTAAGGAGACTTTGATTATCAAGTCTTTGCTAAAGGAAAATTATAAGATCAAGTCCAGAGTTGGCCTTGAATTTTAGTGGACTAGGAAAAAAAGTTTGGCCCTTATTTTATTGAGAAAGAAATATTGTATTTTCAAATCTAATAAAAAAATTATGTGTATACATATTTAAAAGAATTTCTTTGGGGTCGACTAATTAGCTACATGTCTAGTTTGTCTATGCTTATAGTCACTACAAAAATTTTTACTTTTAATCATAGCAAAACTTGTGACTAATTATAATTTATTATTCATATATTGTGACTAAAAGGTTCGTGTGGCTAAACTAAATGTATATTTAATTACAATTTTTATTGTGATTAAAATTAAATTAGTAACAAATTATATTTAATACTATGTTTTAGTCACAAGTAATATTTTGTTGTAACTAAAAATCACATTTAGTCACAAAAAATTATGTTGTGACTAAAAGATTATCACCAAAAATAGTAATTTGTTGTAGATGATGAAGTCTCAAACATCTTGAAAATAGCAATTTATTTTAATTGTACAATTTAATTAACGAAGTCTAGCTCAAATTTGGTTTGAGGGGATGAAGTGATGATAAAAGAAATAGTTAATAATGAAGCCAGATATGGTAGCTAGAATGTATATTTTAAAAGATGCCTGAATATCACTATAACATAGTTATTTAGGACACATATTATTTAATTAGGATCATGTATTGAGTATGTGGTCCTGCATATTTTTGTTGTAACATCATGTTTGCATGTATATATATCTCCTATATATTTGTGTATGTATCAACAATAATAATAGATGCGATACACGAAGATTGCATCTTTTTCATTTGTTTTGTAATTTTCCAACAAAAAAATACATGAAGAGATAAGATGATATAATCTAGTGTACTCACTTGGCTATGGCCATGGGTGTGTGAGTATTGGAGGTCCTGGGTTCGGGTCCCAGGTTAAACATGTTGTAATATATAAACGCTTAAATAAAAAAAAAAGTGTACTCTCCTGGGTTGTCGAGAAATTAATAAAATGCCACAAAAGATATATGTATATATATATATATATATATATACTAGGTGATTGTTACGTGTCAAGCCACGTAGTGTTAGTTTTATTTAATATTTTAGTTTTTTTATTTTAATTAATAATTAAAATAGTATAATTATTTGAACGATTTGTTTTATAAAAATAAAATATGTGTCAGTATATTTAGTAAGTAAAACATAGTTGTGTTATAATAATGTATGTTATTAATAGTAAAATGTACATTAATCTTCTAATTGAAAAAAGTTCTATTATCTCATTTCATATTTAATAATAGCAACACAACTATATATTTATAGACTTTCACATTCTTTGCAAATTACTAATAAACACCAATAATATTTTCATATTCTAATATTTTTTAACCTTCTCCTCTTGGTGGTAAAATTAAAAATAAAACTAAAAATAAGCACAATCATATAAGGTAAATACTAATTACAACCCATTTCATCTTTTTTTTTTTTTTTTAAGCCCAAGCCCAAAATTCTCTAAGCCAACACAATCAATCTTCTTTTATATTATCTTTTCTAGATATTTTATATATATTTTTCTTTTTTAAAAAATAAATAAAAAAATTATTAATATTCTCCCAAGATAAGTTTGTTAGAGAGATATGTGGCTAAGATGATTTTTTTAATTTAAAAAGAGATTATTAATATTTAAAAGATTGTTTATTTAAAAGATTGTTTAATTTTTTGGGTTTAATTATTGGGTTTATTTTTTAATGGGAGATAAACCTAATCGTTAAATTTAACAGAATATTCTTTTATTTTTAAGTATATTCTGTTAAACCAAGAATGTTAAACCAAGAAATGCCGTTAGATAGGCACTTTTAATATATAAAGATATGGAAGAGATTTCAATGGTTACATTTTTATTGTAACCATCATGGTTACATTTTTTTAAGCCATTGGATTACTATTAAATGGTTGTGATTATTTTGGAAATTAAATAAAAATAAATAATAAGTAACTTGTAACCTGAAAGTAACCTAATCATTTATTTCCTTATAAAACTTTAATTAAGATTAATTATATTTTAAAATTAAATTAATTATAATTATTAATTAATTTTTTGCAATTTATTACTATATAAGAATCTTTTAGCAATTTATTTTTTTATACTTAAATTATTTAAAATTTTATAGCAAAACTTTTTATAATTTAAAATTATACACATATAATTTCATAATTTAAATTTTATTATACTTGTAATCTTAATTTTAAATTATTACACTTAATTATTTAATTTTTTAATTTAAATATTTAAAAAGTAAAAAATGAAATAAGTTGAAGGATTTTTTAGAAAAAAAATGTCTGCACTTGTTATCGATTGATTAGCTTGAGGCCTCATACTTAGTTCATATAATTGTAACAAAATAATTAAATATTTAAAAATTTATTATAAGAAGAGAATTTTAATTTGTGTCAAAAGAAGTTTAATTTTTGTAAAAAAAAATAAATTTTATTGTAAATATTATAATTAAATGGTTTAATTATTAAAATAAGTCAAGTAAGGATTTAAATATAAATATTAATTGTTAAAAGAGGTCTTGTTAAATATTTAATTACTTATTTTAAGAAAATAGTTAATTATAATTAAATAATTCTAAAAAAGGAATGTCTATTTAATTAATTATTTTAAGAAAATAGTTAATTATAATTAATTAAATCTAAAAAAGAAAAGTTTACCTATTAGTAACCTGCTATTACAGGTTAAAGAAAAATGTAACCATATGGTTACAATAAAAATGTAACCATTGAATAGTCACTCATATATACAAATATATATATATATATATAAGGATGATTTTTTAATGGATAATATCCATTAATAGATACTAAAAAAATTGATGAGGTTGCAATTTGGTGACTTGCTATAGCAGGTTACGAAGAAGTTTTTTTTTTTTTTTTTTTTTTTTAAAGAAAGTATATTTCCTTTTTTAATTATAGAGAATGATGATTTTGAGAAATTATTTTTAGAAATTAATTTATTTTACTTAATAAAAAATAAAAATATTTAATCACAAATTATAAAATTATTATTACAACAAAAAAATCATACTTTTAGTCATAACAAAACTTGTGACTAAAAGTAAAAGTATTAGTCACAAAAATCACAATTTGTTGTGACTAAATGTATGTTTAGTCACAATACTTGTTGTGACTAAAACTAAATTAGTGACAACTTATAATTAAATACTATGTTTAGTCACAAGTAACTTTTTTGTTACGACTAAAAGTCACATTTAGTCACAAATTTTTTTTATTGTGACTAAAAAATTGTCACTAAAGATGGTCTTTTTTGTAGTGATATTGTATTTGTGATTTCGTTGTTGGCTAAAAATTGAGTCAGCAAACATCATATTTTATGAGAGAGAAAAAAGTTAGCTACTAATGTCAAACTCTATGAAACCAAATAAGAAAAGTTAAATAAAAAAGTAAAAGACATTTGTTGCTATTATAAATATCCAATATACGATGATCCAAATTTTATAGCACTACCACTTTTATTTTATTCCTCTCTTTTGTACTTTTTTTATATATATAAATTCTCTTTTTTATAGTTTACCTAATGCAATAATTAATATAGATTAACAAACAATGATGTAATACTAACCACCCTAAAAATTACAAACTCTTAAAATTTTCATTTAATACAAGAATTACTTAATTATAAAAATAAGTAAGAAAAAAAAATTGTTTTCGTATCTTATAAAACAAAATTAATTATAATATTATTATAAAAACTTAAATTTCTAAAATTTAAACTAAAAAATTATAAGAAAAATATGTTATTACAGTATAGGCTAAATAATTAATTATAATTAATATTTTTTTATATTGATAAATTATTATGTATTTGATAATATATGTTATGCCTTTTTAAAAAAATATATATATTTTAGAATGAAAATATTTGTTGTAGTGAGGTTTAAATGTGTAATTAACGGTCATTGAAGTTTTTAAATTACCATAATTAAATTGTAAGGTATTAATGTATTAATGTATATATGGAATGCGGACAAAAATAAAAAGAATGGATATAAAAAATGACTTCCATGTCATCAGGTAATAGGTTAAAATAAAAAATATTTAATTTAAAATTTTAATTAATAGCTATAAATATCAACCATTAGATTTGATCCAAGGGCTAATAATAGAATATCCATTCACAGGTAATACCCATTAAGAGCATGCCCATATATATATATATATATATCTAATATTTATTCTATATAAATTGTGCCTATATAATAGAATTTTTGGTTTATGAGAAATTCATTGGTGACTTTTTATTTATATTAAAAATAAAATAGTTTATTAATAAAAATAAAATGGTTTATGAGAAATTCATGAGTCACTTTTTATTTATATATAATAAAATAAATAAAATAAATCCCATTACTTTTCTAAATATACTTATGTTATTTAGTTGAATTTTATTCTAAATAAGAATTTACTATTATTTATATCTATTGTATATAAAATGTGGCTATATAACATAATTCTTGGTTTATGAAAAATTATTGGGTGATTTTTTTTTTAAATAAAAAATAATAATAAATTATTAGATGTTGACACATAAAGGGTGAGCATCTATATAATTAGTTAAAGCTAAATATAATTCAATTAATAGTAAATTTGTTTTTATTTTTTTATTAAAAAACATTTTCAAATTTTGATATTTAGAATTAGTTTAATTTTAAATTAAATTTAAATGTTTTGATAGTTTAAACAGACAGTATTTTCATTAATTTTTGTTTTTATATAAATCACTATTATGCTTTTAAATTTCAATGATTATCACTACATTGAATATTATTAATTTTAGAATTATGATATTAAAAAAACTAAAAACTAAAATAAAATTAACATACGTCACTTGCACATAACATCTATTAGTATATAATATGTATTCTTAAAAGCATAATTATTAATTTTAATTTGATTAGTTAACCATCAAGATTTAAGATCAACATTATTGAACGAAACTAATATTAGATGATCATTATAACTAGTTGGAAAATTAATATGAAAATCAGACAGTGGAAATCAATCTATATATAAATGTTTTTTGTTACAATTTATTTTATAAATTTTGTTAGGATTAAACTCCTATGGTTTCTATGAAATATATTCCTTAACAATGATCTTTTGTTTCAAATATTAGTAAAAAAAGCTAATATATTGATATTAGAGTGATAAAAGAGAACAAATTATATATTGATTATTCGAGAGATCAAACTCTCTCCCAAAAGCTAAAACTCACTTACCTAAAATCTTTCACACTCTCACTTTCTAATACTCTATTATATATACTACTCCAAAACCCCATTACAATGACTCAATTACCCTCTTTATTTAATAATCTAAGGCCTAACAATACCAGCCTCTAGAAATTTACCTTGTCTTGAAGGTGAAGAAAATAAAAAATCCAAGAGTAGATGTCCTTGCAAATAGTTTGCATCAAGTTCAACTTGTCTGATTACCTCAACTAAACGAATTGGCTCTACTACTGTGTTTTTGAATTCTTTGTTTGCATTTGGGATTGTTTCCTTACTTAAATTAATATAATTTTTAGAAGTTAAATGAAAAATATCCCTCAGTTGAAAAAGAAGCCCATTCTTGATGGCCCACCAGTTGAGAGAGAACCATGGATATATAAGAAAGTTTCACAATTAGTACAGAAAAAACACCAACAAATGAGATTAAGTGGTAGATAATTTGTTAAAAAACTACCTCTAGTATCACCCTTCAACCAAATGGAGAACATTGATTTATCAATATAATTGATCCTATCCCATGAGAAATACTCGGAGATTAACAATGATCATAGTAAAGCTAGGCCACATAAGAAAATCTTAAAAGGTGATTTTTCCTCCTCTGTCAAAAAACTACCGAGAAAATACAAGTTTTTCCTTCTATTTGAACTCGCTGCTCGTACCATAATTCCCCCTTTTATGGATCCAACCTGCCTAAAACAAAGAGGAACAAGAGAAAAAATTCTTATGTTGTTTTCCTCTGTCAAATACCCATTGACTTACAGAGGCAACCTCCCCAATACACCCTAGATTTTTCTTCTATATGTCTAGAATATTGAGAGAGGTGGGTTCTAGGCAATGTTTTAAGTACCATAATAGATGTGCCACTTTAAAATTGAACCATAATTTACTTCTCCTTTGTCATGGAGATTTTATTTCAATCTTATTACAAAGGTTGAAATTGTTTGCTACCACTTGGGGTTTAGTTCCGAATGAAGAGAAAACTGATGTATATTGTAGTGGAATGAAGGAAAGTCAGGTTAGTAGGGTGCTTGAGATGTCTGATTTTTCAAGAGCTCATTTACCTTTTAGATATCTTGGCATTCCAATATGTTCAAACAAAATTTCAAATTGTAATATTATTCTGGAGAAAATGGTTGCTTGGATTGGATGTTGTGGTAATTTCAACGCGTAAATATACATATTGTAAATAAGTAATAGACTCACAAAGAGTGAGGTCGATCCCACAAGGATTGTAGTTAAGTACTATAAAATTAAATCTTATGTCAAAATTAAAAGAAAATTAAATTTAGAAACAATGAAAATAAGAAGCAAATAAATCAAAAAGGAAATTAACGATGATTAAAGTTAGGGTTTCGATTTCAATTGTATCTATTCATTATGGCATAATATGATTATCTTCCTATTACTAATTTCTATGCAATAGCAAGTTTACTAAGGTAATTTATAGTTTTCTCAAATATATAAACCTCAATTACATGCAAATTTTCTACTCTCGTGATAAATTAAACATGCAACAGGCTTTAAACACAGAAACCCTATAAGCTATCTAAACCATACAGGTACTCTCGTCCTGTATTGAAATTCAGTTCTATTTCACTATAGCATAATTGACACTCACTTCTCAGATCTCGCATCAAAATTGTAGACAGTTAATTGATGATCAGACAATTAAAAGTAATTAAGTACGAATGAAATAGAATACATAGAAATTGAGAAAAAATATAATCATATTAGAACCATAAAATAATGTCAAACAATCTCCATCTAGACCATAATTAAGTGTTTAGCTACTCATGTTCATTTTAGCAAAATCACACATATTAACTTAAGAAAAGAGAAGAAAATAGAGAAGAAAAGAATGTTGAAAATCCTCTGAAGAATGCCTCCAATATTGGATTTGGTCTCTGAAATTCGTACTCCTTTTTTTGCCTTTGATTTCCTCCTGAATTACTTACCGAAATCAACTGAAGTTCACTCCTTATATAACCATTGAGGGACTAAAAAGATAGAAAAATCGCACATGCTAAAAATCCTATTCAGCTTTGAATTAGGTAACCACAATAAGCCCACATTGAGAAAAAATTTGATTCTGCTTCGGAATAGGGGCAGGCCGCGGCGTGCTCCTTCTTGGGTCGCGACCTGTGTGCAGTCTTCACACGAGGATAGAAGAATTTCAAGGTACGGGTCGCGCACTACAAGAAAAGGTGTTTTTGCCGGCGCATTTCGTGACATGCGCCGGTAAAAGTTGTCGAGACTACCAAAATTGTGGAATTCCAAATTTATTTTGGGTTTACTTTTGCCGGCGCATAGGTGCGCCGGTAAAACATAGTAATGCCGGCGCAGTCAAGTTAAATGCGCCGGTAAAACGTAACACCATTAGGCGCCAGAATTTGCCGCCTTTGATTTTATTTTTGGGGCGCTTTTCTACTTTTACCGGCGCATATATGCGCCGGCAATAGGCTGAAAAAAGTAGGAGGGAAAATTCCCGCGTGGGTTTTATTTGGTAGGTGGGGACACTTTTACCGGCGCAATTATGCGCCGGCAAAAGTGTTAGTGAAACGCGCGTTTCACTCCTAGGTCAAAGTAATTTTTTTAAAATACTTTTACCGGCGCAATTGGATGCGCCGGTAAAAGTAGTGATATGTATCAGGAGGCACGAAGCCCCCTTTCTTCCCCATTTTCATTTTCTGAAAAACCCAGCCCCCATTCTCTCCCTTTCTCTGGTTCTCTCTCTCTCGTTCTCTCTCATTTCTCTCTCAATCTCTATCAAACTCTCTCAATCTCTCTAAATTTATCTCAAATTCTATCTTTCCCACTCAATCTCTCTTTTTTCATCTATTTTTTCTCCAAAAAAATAGTCCGACCACCACTCCGGTTCACCACCGCCGGCTGCACCACCGCACCGCCGCTGTCCACACCACCGCACCCCCCTAACGCCGGCTGCAAGGTATTTTTTTAATTTTAATGTATTGTTTAAAAATTAAAATTTTTATATATGTGTATGTGTATTATGGTATATATGTATGTATATGGATGTGTATGTATGTATGTATATATGTGTATGTGAGTGTATATACGTATATGTGTGTATGTGTATGTAGGTATATATGTGTGTATGTGTATGTATGTATGTATATGTGTATGTATGTATATATGTATGAATAAATGTATGTATATATGTATGAATAAATGGATGTAAAATGTATGTGTGTATATGTGTATATGTGTATATGTGTATATGTGTATATGTGTATATATGTATATATGTGTATATATGTGTATATGTGTATATATGTATGTGAATATATATGTATATATGTTTGTATGTGTGTGTGTATAAGTGTATGTGAGTGTATGTGAGTGTATGTGGTTGTGGTTGTATGTGTTGATATGTATTTAGGTATTAAATTTTTAATTTGATTTTACTATTTATGGAATTAGGTCCGTGTTCAACCGCTCGGGATTACCGCAAGCTGCCACAAGTTGTTATTTTTGCACTCGATTCAGGTATTTTTTTTTACTTTTGCTTAGTACGTAGTAGTTTTTGATATTAGTTTATATGTATATGCATGTTAGTGAAGTAGGTTCTGTGATAAAATTGACTGCTGTTGGATGGGTGGATTATTTTTTTGTTTATATATTGTCTTGCAATATTTGTTTGTGTTGTTTATAGGTTTTAAAAATTTTGGGTTTACAATTTTTAAGCCGTTATGCTGCCGAAATTTTAGTAGGTAAAATGTAAAATTAATTAATTGTTTAAAAAAAATTAAGAATAACTAGATAAAGTAATTGTTGATAAAATAAAATAAATAAAGTAAAACATAAAATTGAAATTGGAACATGTAATTTAAAAATTTAGTGAAGTAATTTTATTTTAAAAAAAAAATATTTTCAATTTAAATAATAAATAATTAGAAAAATATTTAATTAAAAAAAATATTAAAAAATGTAATGTATAAGTTAAAATGTAATAAAGTGGTATTAAATGTTTTTAAAAAGTTAGTAATTTTAATGTAAATAATAAATGATAAAAAAATATTAATAAAAGTAAAAAATAATGTAATATATAATTTACTATATATTAAAATTTTTAAAAAGTTAGTAACTTTAATTTAAATAATAAATGACAGTGAAAAAAAAAATATAAATAAAAAAATGTAATATATAAATTAGTATATATTATAATCTATAATAGGTAATCAATTATTTATTATTTTAAAAAAATTTTAATCTTTAATTTAAATGAATAAATGTGAAAATTATAATTACTACTTATTGTTTAATTTTAAAAAGTAAGTAAGTGATATTATTAACTTTAAAAAGGTTGTAATTTTTATGTTAAAAAAAGAATAGAAAATTATGAAATAACTTTTATAATAAAAATTAAAATTTAATCAAGTGATATTTTTAAAATTTTAAAACTTTTATACTTATAATCTAAAAATAAAATAAAATAAAATTTTAAAGTAATTATATTTAGAATTTAATCAAGTTATCATAAAGTAAGTGTAACTTTAAAGTAAGTACAAATGAGCATAAGATATTAAAATAGCATAAAATTAAATTGTTTTTATCTTTTCTTCATCTCTTTGGTTATACACCAAAGATAGGATAGAACAATTGTATTTGTATTATCACATAGTGATAATTTTTTTTTTTTTTTAATTTTACACATGCACGAAATACCTTAGACCCGTTTGGAGAGGATGAGTCAGTAAGGACTCTTAAATACGCTTCTCCAAATTATCCAGGACTGTTTGTCCGCATGGATAGTTTGGGCTTGTTTTATACTTATAGTATGATCTATTGCTTATTTGATTATTTCATTAGTAGATATTTTGGTACAACGTCTTCTTACACGTTCTTGTAAGTCGGCAAACTTAATTACTACAAGTTTGCTAACTTATAAGAACTGTGGGGAGGTGCTGCCGAAATTTTTACAAAAATGAAATAATCTTAAGAGCGTAGATTGCACTATATGTATATTACAAACATGAATGGGATAGGTTCTTTACCCTTTTAGTAATGGAGTGAGAAGGTGGATTAGGACACTTGCACATTTTTTGTTTGTTTTTAAATTGTTTTTGTTAAATACTTCGTAGTGGAAGATGCCTGCCAACCGAAGTTGGATGAAGGCGCACCGGCGCTCTGCAGAGTTTCGAAGTGGCGTTGACGAGTTCGTTGCGGTAGCAACGAACCACGTGAACGCTGACGGATTAGCTCGATGCCCATGCATGCGGTGTTTGAATGTGAATTTTCACACACCTGCAACTATAAGGGTTCATTTATTTCTCAGCGGGATCCAACCTTCGTACAACCCCTGGTATTTGCACGGGGAGACTTTCTCTCAGCCCGCAGTTGAACTTCCTAAAAATGACGAAGAGGAAATGGCAGATGTGTTGGCGGACATGTTAAGAGGGGACCCTGGGTTTGACGAATCTGCTAACACTACTGATTCTTTCAATGAACCCCCTATCAACGACAACAACAAGTTCGATGACTTGTTTAAGGAGATGGAGGCTGAGTTATATCCAGGTTGCAAAAAATCAGCCCTTAATGCACTGGTAAAGCTTATGCACTGCAAGGTTTTGAATAGGTGGAGCAACCACTCTTTCGATATGTTGCTGTCCATCTTGATTGATCTATTTCCAGAGGGGACAAAATTACCGAAGTCGCATTATGAGTCGAAGATGCGATTGCGCAATCTAGGTTTGGGTTACGACTCAATAGATGTGTGCAACCAAGGTGCAGTGTCAGATGAGTTGTATGCTATCGCTAACCCAGCGAATACAGCAATTTATTTTTATCCAGGGTGCATAGTGAACGGTATTAAATTTTTGGTCAAGGAAAGGGATGATAACCGCAAAACACAGAATAGCGGTGTCATGGTCCCCGGTGAAGATGGCCAAAATTTTTACGGCACACTTGAAAAAGTTATGGAGTTCACTTATTTGGAAGATTGCAGTGTTCTTTTATTTTTTTGTAAGGGGTTTGACACTAACGGGAGTAGAATGGATAGTGACGGTGTTATTACTAGCATCTGCGTCAACCGACAGTGGTACCAAAATGAACCGTTCATACTTGCATCTCAAGCAAAATTGATCTACTACATTCCTGATTTAAAGAACGGTAAAGACTGGCTGATTGTAAATGAGTACATACCGCGCAATGTTTGGGACTTCCCGGACACGGATGGGGAGACACCCTTTGTACAGGAAAACAATTCAGCTGAAACCGAGTTCGTTGTTCAACTTCCACAGTTGGATGATGTTGACTATGTTCGCCATGATGTCGACCCAACTGAAGTTGCAAACATCCATCGTGTGAATTCACAGCCTCAACAATTAGATGATTTCATTGTCGATGATGACAACGAGGGTCTAAATACCGAAGAAGAGAACTCCTTAGAATTAGAGAGTGACAGTGATGATAATGCTGTATATGTAACTGATGATGAGGATGATGAATTGTAATTGACATAGTGTTTTAAATAAAATAAAAATTACAACCCTTCTTCTTTAATATGTTTGCAGTATGTTAGTTTATTTTAAATAAACAATATGTGTTGTATATGTAGTATGTCTACACCAGGTGGCAGCAGTTCGAAAAAGAAAGGCGTCAGAGGTAAATACAAGGGCAAGAATGTTGAGGAGGAGCTCTCCAAAACACAATACGCAAGTTACCGATTGAGGTGCACGCAGACCGGCAACCCCGTAGGCAAAAACGGAAAAAAATTCAACAATATGGCCAAATGGATGACTCGGATGTCTATCCCCATTAATAAATTCAAATGGGAAGATGTCAGTAGAGCTGACATCAACGCACTCTGGGATAGACTTGAGGTATGCCTTACTAATTTTTTTAATTTCTAAATTACTATACTCTTATTAAATTGTAATTAATGTATTAATGTGTAACTTTTTGCAGACCAAGTTTATCCTCCCACGAGATAACCCTACATTCGTAGACTACGGTGAGTATGAGATGTCAAAGGGTTTACGTGACTGGAGGGCAGACTGCAAGAAGAAGTGGATACAAAACATTGAGGAGCTTGGACAGGAGAGGGCCGACATGTCACCTCCTGAGGGAGTAACTCAAGAGGTGTGGAGTGACTGCATCGCTTATTGGAGCACAGACAAACAAAAGGTACATTTTTTAAAATTTTAAATTTTGGTAATGTTTAATTTATATAGTCAATAATAAATAATTAATTGTTAGAAAAATTATTAATTTCAGGCGAGAGCAGCGAAAAATAAAGAAAGTCGGGGTAAGATGAAATTTCTAGGAGGCTGGGGCTCCAAGCCCATTGTTTCACATGTTGTCGAAGGGGTAAGTTTATATTTAACTATCATTCATTTAACTTTTTCTAGTAAAATAACAGTACTAATATATTTTCTCCTGAAAATAGGCTAACCCCGACACAGGAGAACTGCCAACTGCGGTGGAAACTTTTCAAAAGTTTCACCATAAAGGCAACGATTGGCGCAACGAGTTCGCGCAACAAGCTTACGTAAGTTTACGTTTTAATTCAATTTTTATTTATTTCTTTCAATTTATTTTGTGTTAAAATTAACCATTTAACTTACTTGTTTAATTGTTTTAGGAGCAAATGGTTGAAATAGCGGCAACTCAACCAGCGCCCACTGCAGATGAGCCCGAAGAGCCTACTGTCGATCCTACACAGTACCCCCGAGACTTACCTGTTATGACGCAAGTACTCAGGGAACGATCTCGGCATCTTAGATGCTTTGGCCATCTCCCCAGACTGAAGGGAGTTGGGGCCAAAAGAGCACCTGCCACGCATCCTTCAGCCCAACCGACTGTTACAATGGAACAGTACGAGGCTTTACAGAAAAAAGTGGAGGAAGCGGAGCAGACAACTCAACATACGAGGCAGCAGTATGAGACACAACAACTCTACCTCAGACGATTCCAAGATCAGTTTGAGTATCTTTCTCGAGCTGTACCGGGTTTCAACTTGCCTCCCATGGATCTTCCACCATTGCCCACTCCTGGTGCTGGATCATCGGCTGCTGCTGGTGCTGGATCGTCATCGCATCCTCCCGAGACTCAGAGAAACAACGATGACGACATTACCCGCCTATAGAACTGTACTTTTTTTATTATCCAGTTCGAACATTTAACATTTTGTTTATATACTGATTTTAGTAGTAATTAATGTTGGTTTATCTTCTAATGTAAATTATGTTGGTTTATTTTGTTAATATAATATTATAATTATTTAAAAAAATATAATTAATTATATTTAATTAATTAATATTAAAATTAATTAAATATAATTAATTAAATTTTTTTAAAAATAAAATTTAATACTTTTGCCGGGGCAATAGTGCGCCGGTAAAAAGTGGCAAAAACAATTGGCGCCAACAGTCAGATTGGCGCCAATAGTTTTGCCGGCGCATGTAGTGCGCCGGGAAAACTATTGGCGCCAATCTGACTGTTGGCGCCAATAGTTTTGCCGGCGCACTATTGCGCCGGCAAAACCTAATCATAGCAGGTTCAAGGCGGATAAGGGCATTTTTTAACACCGGCGCTTATTTTTTGCCGGCGTTATTCCTCGCCGGTAAAAGGACGTTTTACCGGCGCAGTTACTATACGCGCCGGTAAAAAGTCCTTTACCGACCAAGCTTCCCAGATAAGCTTTGCCGGCGCACAACTGCGCCGGCAAAGCTTTGCCGGCGCAGTCAGGGTACTTTTGCCGGCGCAACAATGCGCCGGTAAAAGCTGGTTTTCTTGTAGTGGCGACATGCCTTTCCTGGGTCGCGGCCCGTGTGTAATTTTCCCATGTTTTCAAGGCATGTAATCTTTTTTACCTAGGCAGGATCCTAGTTTTGCACGGTGATCTTTTATGTGATCTTTTTATCTTTTTTCATCTTTTTTCTTTGATATTTTTCAAATCTTCTTCTATTTTAAATCTACAAAAATAAAAGATAACAAGCGTAAAATTGCTCCAAACACGAGTAAAACTAAATTAAAATCACACTAAAATTAATTTAAAATTAACACTAAAAACAACCTAACATTAGAGTTTGGAGTAGGAAGAATTTGTCATATATAGGGAGAATCACTCTATTTAATTCAATATTAATTACCATTCACTCATATTGGGCACTAATCATAATTATTTCAAAGAAATTGCTAAAGGATGTGGTGGCTGTTTGTAGAGCATTTCTTTGGAAAGAAGTAGTTAACTTGTCTGGACCCGGTTTGGTGGCTTGGCAATAAGTATGTTCACAGAAAAATTTAGGGGACTAGGTGTTAGGAAAATATTGAGTGGAACTTGGCTCAATAGACATATATATTTGGACCAATGTTAACAAAAAAGATAACTTGTTTGTGAAATGGATTAATTGTGTATACTTGTAGAATAGAGATTGGTAGTAATACCAACCACTAACTGATTGTAGCTGGTATTGGAAGAGATTAGTAGCTATCAAGGAAGCATTTAAAGCAGAGATTGGTCTGCAACAATTCAAAGCCTTGAATTACAACATCAAAACAGGGCATGGCCTGTTATTTCAGCAAACAGAGAAGGTGAAATGGGTTGCTGTTGTGTAGGACAGATTGTCTATTCCGAAGTATCGTATTATACTTTGGTTGGATTTTCTACACCAACTTAAAACCAAAGACCAAATTGCGAAATTTGAACCTTTGGTGGATCAAACTTGCCTATTGTGTGGAGATGTGAATGGGAATATCGGTCATTTATTATTTCTTTGCCAATATAGCAAGAAGAAGTGTTTGACGGAGGTTAAAAGGTGGATGGAATGGAACTCGGAAGCCGTGGATTTGAGTCAATTAATTCGTTGGATTGATAAAGCGAAGAGGCTGAGTAAGATTCGAAAAAACATCATCCTTGCCGCTTTAGTTTATCATATTTGGAGAGTTTGGAATGATGTATTTTGGAATTAAAAGCTTTGGCACACTTTAAACACTGTACAGAGAATAGAATAAGAGATACAACTTTGAATTACTTTAGTTATGCCTAAAAAAGTGTAAACTAATGATAGGGATTAGTTCTCTAAAATTTGTAAAGAAAAAATTTAGTAGAACTTTAGTTGATTTGTGATGTAATTCTATATTTGTTTGGTTGTAATTGATTGTTGTAAATTTAAAAGTGAGTAATACAATGATTCTTATCCATAAAAAAAATATATATAAAGATATAGCAAAAGATTGTATTTTTTGTAAATATATAAAAATATTTAAAACTAGGTAATGTAGCCGCTCTTTGTGCGGCGAGTTTGAATATTTTTTTTTTCAATTTAGATATTTATGAATAAATAAAGTATTGTAAATATTTAAAATTGTTAGTTTTTATGCCCTAAATAAAACTCCATTTCAATGTAATCTATTTTATTCAACATCAATAAAGAAACAGAAGTATTTTTCATTCATTTGTGTATGTTTTGGTTCACTTTATTAATTGCTTGTCTATTTGATTTATAAATTCATCTTAAACCCTTTTCACATACTTGATCATGTTTATTGTGCTGTCATCACATTGGAAAGTAAACATGACTATGTGAATAAAGTTTCCTAGATTTATCAGACACAGGGTTTTACTGATATGATAATCTACAACAAGAGTTTACTTGTATTTGGAGAAATACTATGTTCTTTCCTAAACATTGGTTAAATTAAAGCTCAGGTTGGATGCATGGAGTATGCATCGGAAGGGACCGATATTGAACTTTGACTTAGATTTAATTAAACTTACCGTAAAATCTATTCAAGTCAATATCGCCAAGTTGATCCTAGATCAAATGATCTTAATCCTGTTATGATTAGGCTCAATCTCAAGAGGCTATTCGTGTTCTTTGATTTGTTAGTTAAGCCTACTTTTAGGTCAGGGTGATACGTACATTTTGGGAACACGGTAGTGCAATTGAGTGGGAGCGCTAGCATAAACATGGAATCTATAGCTTCTATCTGGCGAATAGTAAGCAAAGGATGATCTCCTTCGAGCTTGACCAAATGAAAATAAATGGTGGAGATCTCATTTCACATAAGCTGAAATATCATTTATACGGGGTCAAGTGCTTTAAGGATAAAATACATAGTAGGGTGTTGCTGTAATCTAATCCCTTTACAGTGTAGATCATTCATGTAGAGGATCATTGATCAAATTAGGATTATAAGAATGGATAAGTAATGATGTGTCTATATGGTGGAACATATAGAGCATTCTATATACTGAGAGTGCAATTCTAAGTTCTATGCGTGGATTCAACGAAGAATTAATAAGTTAGTGAATTTTAGTGCTAAATTCTTGATCTACTTATTGGAAGCTCGGTTATATAGACACATGGTCCCCGCACTAGTTGAGATAATATTGTTTGTAAGACTCATGTAATTGGTTTTGATTAATCAATTATAATTCACAAATTAGACTATGTCTATTTGTGAAATTTTCACTAAGTAAGGGCGAAATTGTAAAGAAAGAGTTAATAGGGGCATATTTGTTAATTATGATACTTTGTATGGTTCAATTAATAAATATGATAAATGACAATATTATTTAATAATTATTTATAATTATTAAATAGTTAGAATTGGCATTTAAATGGTTGAATTAGGAAATTGGCATTTTTTTTTTGTTTTAGGCAGCCTTAGGAATATTTTTTTTTTAAAAAAATATATATATAATAATATATAACGGGTACGGGTTTGCCCCCTCCTTTTAGGCTATCCCGTACCCGCCCGCTAATCAACGGGTTAAAACTCAACCCAACCCAATTTTTGCGGTTTTTTAATGGGCGGTTTCCATGCGGGCGGATTCTAATGGGTTAGGCGGTTCCCACGGTTAAGCGGTTTTTATGTTCCGGCCTAATTTATACTATTACTATTCCTAATTCAATTCTAATTATCATTTTGAATTAATTTAATATTTTTTAAATTTAATTCAAGATATTAGTGTAATTTGAATTTGAAAATACTTAGTATCTATCTTTTTGCTTAATAATCTATCTTATTTTAAAATTTGATTATATCTTATCTTATTTTTAAATTTAAGGTCAGATTTAAAATATTTTAAATTAATTTCTTTTTTTAATAATTTGACCTTATTTTTAAAATAACTATAATCATGTAATTTTTAAATGATATAAGATATTTTGCTAATTTTTTAAATTTTGTTATTTTATTTATTTAAATTACATTTAAAATTTGGAAAAGATATTCATTTATCTTTTCTAATTTTTTATTTAATTTTTACTTATAAAATAACATTTAAATTTTAAAAGTAGTTAGCAAATTTTTGAAATGATATTTAGGTTGGTTGAAACCTAATTTTTCAAAATTGTAGGTTTAATTTTAAATTTAAATATTTAATTAAATTTCGAATTTTTTTTTATTTTTCAAATTTTTTTTAAATTTTCGAATTTTTTTTAATTAATTATTTTCGAAATTAATTATTTAATTTAAAATTAAATAAATCCTACATCCAACTATCCAACTGTAGGAGTATGTGTTTTAGCTTGTGTGTAAGTTTTCAAAACCTATTATTACTTGATTGCAAATAGTCATGGTTACTTTTTGCCAAATCTAATGATCTGATGGCTCCCTTGGTCAAGATAATAATTTGTAACAGGTATATTTACAATCTTCTTTCATCTGTGTATGACCTAGCAACATGATAGGACCCATCCAAAGTGTGCCTATGTGAGCCTATGTGTTTAATTTTATTATAGATGCATATAGGTTGTTGTTGCTAAAAAAAATTATCATAGTTCTTGATAGAATTTATTTAGGCCCATTTAGTTTTTGAGCCTATTCAATTAATAACAGTTGTTCTTATTAAGGTTAAATTCCTCTCTTTTGGGCCTTGTGTGAGAGTTGGGAGCCATAGTAGTGGGTACGACATACTGAACCCAACACCCCCTCACATGAACCACCCCAATTGTGAAGGCCCATTTGCCTGATTTGAATAAACTGTACTAGGTTAATTACACTAGTTTAACCTAATAAAAATTGATTAGCAACATAATTAATTTCATTTATTTTGAAATTAATTTAGAAAATCATAGTTTAAAGAATTTTATATTCTAAGCTAAACTATATGTATTTTCTTGTATTTAATTAAATATAGAATTATAACCATCTAGATTCTTTCTGAAGCTTAATTTAAATTTTTCATTAAATATTCCTATTTAAGTTGATATTTAGTTATCTACAACTAACCAACTTAAATCTGAATATCTTTTGGATTTAAAATTTAAAAATTAAGTTGAGGAATTTTAGGCATTGGTTATTAAGATTCTTTAGATATTTTTTAAGTTAATATCTTTTGGAATATTAACTTAAAATGGAATATCTTCAAATTAAGTGGTTATAACTTAATTTTAAATTTAATTAAATCTGATTTGAAAGATATTTAAGTTGTTTTTTTTTTAGATTCTTCTAAAACAACTTAAGCGAGATATTTTCAAATTTGTTCCATTTCAATATTCGAATTTATTTTTCGAATTTAAATAATAATTGAAAATTAATTAAAGTTGATTTTTTATTTAAACCAACTTTGATTTGTAATTTTTCATTATTATTTTATGGAACTTGTTCCATTTATTATTCGAATTTAATTAATAATTGAAAATTAATTAAAGTTCATTTTTTATTTAAACCAACTTTGATTTGTAATTTTTTCATTATTATATTATGGAACTTGTTCGATATTTATTTGAATTTATTTTTCAAATTAAATAATAATTGAAAATTAATTAAAGTTGATTTTTTATTTAAACCAACTTTAATTTGTAATTTTTCATTATTATAATATCGAACATTATGATTATACAAAATACATATATATATTTTTTTTAAATAATGAGCTTTTAATCAAAAGATATTCGATCTCCATTGTTGGTCTTGCAATAGTTAAACTTTTTCAATATAACATCGAGACGCTAGACTTCGTCCCCCTATGGATTGTTATTCGTTGAACACTTTTAACACCGTAAGATTTCATTTGATAAGTGTTTTGTGAGTTTTCGTCTCTATTTAGACTCTCCCCTACGGTGACTACTTAGAGATAAACTCATAAAACATGAAACAATGGTGGAAGCTCATAAAATGAGAATAACCTTGACTCTCGCCTACCGGGACAACGTTGGATTCTCATTTTGATCGAATAAAAGGTTGCTAAAATGTTTAATTTTAGATGAGCTGACAACTCTATTCAACTAATGTTATCTTTGACTCTCGCCTACCGGGACACTGTATTTCATTATGTTGGAAACCTTGGAAAATAAACTATGTTAGATTTAGTATTTCTATAACATATGTCATTACTTGTTATTTTCTGAACTTGTGTATGAATTTTGAACCAAAACCTTACTTCTGTTTTATTGATGTGTTGTAGTGTCTATAATCCCCTTCTCATTCCACTCCTTGTTAATATCTTAGCAATTGAACTTGAAGTTATAAACTCCTTGTCAGAGTAATACTTCACATATGCTCATGATGGACTTTAAATTCCAGAAAGCAGGTAAGCTGGGAATTGTTCACTCTGAAGAGCAAATAGTTCATAACTCCATAAATCCTACTACTTCAAGCTTAGTTGAGAAGATAAGAGAAAGTGATTCCACTTCCTCAAGTTATACTTCACAACAAAATGAACTAGCAAGAACAACAATTAACAAACGAATAAGCAGTAATGCTTTAGTCTTCGAATCATGTGTGTTAGAGAATGATAAATCCATTTGGATTCTTGATTCTGGGTCTACAAACCATGTAAGTTGTTCATTGCAATTGCTTGAGAATTGGAATTATTTGAAATCCGGAGAGTTGAAACTTAAAGTTGGTAATGGCGAAATGGTTTCGGTTAGAGCTAGAGGAAAAGCCAAACTCAAGTTTCAAAACAGAATTTTGGAATTAGACAATGTCTTATACATTCCAAATTTCAGTAGAAACTTGGTTTCTGTTTCATGCTTACAATTGCAACAATACAAATTAGATTTTTCGGATTCTGGTTCTACCATTTCTCGAAATGACATTCAGATTTGTGTTGCATCCATGGAACATGGGCTTTATGTTCTTAGACCAGAAACACCATTTGTCCTACATAACGAACTTTTTAAAGTAGCTAAACCTAGAAACCACAAAAAGCAAAAGATCGTTGATGATAATGAAACATATCTATGGCATTTACGTTTAGGTCATATAGGATTTGATAGACTCAATAGGCTAACCAAAGACGGTCCATTGAAAAATGTCGTCTTAGGTGAATTGCCAGTATGCGAGTCCTGCCTGGAAGGAAAAATGACTAAACGTTCTTTCTCTACAAAGGGAGAGCGTGCCAAACAACCCCTAGGGTTAGTGCATTCCGATGTCTGCGGACCTTTGAATGTCAAAGCCCGAGGTGGTTATGAGTACTTTGTCACTTTCATTGACGATTACTCTAGATATGGACATATTTACCTTATGCATAAGAAATCTGAAACATTTGCAAAGTTTCAAGAATTTCATGCTTTGGCCCAAAACCAATTAGGTAAATCATTAAAGATCTTGCGAACTGATAGGGGTGGAGAATATATGGATATGCAGTTCAAAGATCATTTAATTGAACTTGGAATTGAATCCCAATTAACCGCCCCTATCACTCCACAACAAAATGAAGTTGCAGAAAGACGGAATCGCACGATTTTGGAAATGGTTAGGTCTATGCTTAGTTTTTCAACTCTACCTACGTCCTTCTGGGGATATGCAATTCAGATGGCAACCGACATTTTAAATGTTGTTCCATCTAAATCAATCCCTAAGACACCTTTAGAACTTTGGAATGGTCGTACACCTAGTTTACGCCATTACAGAATCTGGGGGTGCCCTGCTCATGTCTTAAGAAAGAAAGACGGCAAACTTGAATCACGAACTGAAGTTTGCATGTTTATCGGTAATTCTAAAGAGATTAGGGGTGGACTATTTTATAGTCGCAAGGATGATAAAGTGTTTGTTTCTACAAATGCCATTTTCCTTGAAGATGACTATATTAAGAATTTCAAATCACAAAGTAAAGTAGTGTTGGAGGAAATGCTTTCAGATATAAGTCCTTCCAATGTTCCGTTCTCTTCCACACGTGAAGAGGACAATCCCACTCCCTCAGTTGAACAAACTGAGAAATCTACTACTAAAGTTTCTGTTCAGAAGACAACCGTACCTCGTCGTAGTGGGAGGGTTTCAACAAAACCTGCTCGTTATGGCTTGGATGGTGAAATCAATATGGTCGTAGGTGACGGTATTGATGACGATCCATTAACCTATAAACAAGCAATGGCTAGTCCGCAACGGAAACGATGGTCGGCCAGCATGGATTCAGAAATGGATTCCATGAAAAAGAACAAAGTCTGGGAATATGTAGACGCACCTGACGACTATCATCCGATAGGATGCAAGTGGGTTTACAAGAAGAAAAGAGGAGCTGGAGGCGAAGTCGAAACTTTTAAAGCTAGACTTGTAGCCAAGGGTTATACCCAAAGAGAAGGCGTGGACTATGAGGAAACTTTTAGTCCTGTTGCCATGCTCAAATCCATCCGAATTCTTCTCTCCATAGTTGCTGCTTTCGATTATGAAATCTGGCAAATGGATGTCAAGACTGCCTTCCTTAATGGGTACTTGAAGAAAACATCTATATGGAGCAACCAGAAGGTTATGTTCTTCCTGGGCAGGAAAAGAAAGTTTGCAAATTAAATAGGTCTATCTATGGACTTAAGCAAGCTTCTCGCTCATGGAACAAAAGGTTTGATGAAATCATCAAGACCTACGGCTTTCTTCAGAATGAAGATGAACCTTGTGTTTACCAACTCGAGGAAGACCAAGTAGTAGTATTCCTGGTCCTTTATGCTGATGACATTTTGATCATTGGAAACAATGCCAAGAAAATGACTCACATCAAGGAATGGCTCAACACTCAATTCAATATGAAAGATTTGGGTGAAGCAGCCTATGTTCTTGGTATTCAGATTATCAGAAACCGGAAGAATAGATCTCTTGCTCTCTCTCAAACAACCTACATAGACAAAGTCTTAGAGAGATTTTCCATGAACAACGCCAATGGGGCAAACATGCCTTCTAGATATGGTATTCGTCTATCTAAGGAACAGTCACCGACTGATCCTCAAGAGATAGAGGACATGGCGAAAATTCCCTATGCCTCTGGAGTTGGAAGTCTAATGTATGCAATGTTATGCACTAGACCTGACATTTGTTATGCTGTTGGAATTGTGAGCAGGTATCAGTCTAATCCAGGACAAGAACATTGGAATGCAGTTAAGTATATTCTGAAATACTTAAAGAGTACAAGGAATCTTGTGTTAGTCTACAAGGGTGGTGCTTTAAATCCCATAGGCTACACTAATTCAGATTTCCAGGCAAGTCTTGAAGATAGGAAATCTACATCTGGGATGGTGTTTACTCTTGGGGGTGGAGCAGTGGTTTGGAGAAGTGCTAAACAAACCGCGATATCGGACTCAACTATGGAAGCTGAATACATAGCAGCAGCCGAAGCTGCTAGAGAACTTGTCTGGCTAAGAAAGTTCTTCACCAGCATAGGTGTTGTTCCTGGAATGGAAAAGCCTATGATACTACTCTGTGATAACAATGGAGCAATAGCAAACAGTAAAGAACCTCGAAGCCACAAGAAAAGCAAACACATTGAAAGGAAGTATCACATTATCAGAGAATACGTGGCAAGAGGGGATGTACTAGTTGAGAAAATTGACACAGAGGACAACCTAGCTGATCCATTTACCAAAGTCCTGGCCCTGACAGCCTTTGAAAAGCACCGTCAGAATTTAGGATTAATTGGTATGTACTAATTAGTTTTATATTAGTGCAAGTGGGAGTTTGTTAGGTTTTATGCCCTAAATAAAACTCCATTTCAATGTAATCTATTTTATTCAACATCAATAAAGAAACATAAGTATTTTTCATTCATTTGTGTATGTTTTGGTTCACTTTATCAATTGCTTGTCTATTTGATTTATAAATTCATCTTAAACCCTTTTCACATACTTGATCATGTTTATTGTGCTGTCATCACATTGGAAAGTAAACATGACTATGTGAATAAAGTTTCTTAGATTTATCAGACAAAGGGTTTTACTGATATGATAATCTACAACAAGAGTTTACTTGTATTTGGAGAAATACTATGTTCTTTCCAGAATATTGGTTAAAGTAAAGCTCAGGTTGGATGCACGGAGTATGCATCGGAAGGGACCGATATTGAACTTTGACTTAGATTTAATTAAACTTACCGTAAAATCTATTCAAGTCAATATCGCCAAGTTGATCCTATATCAAATGATCTTAATCCTGTTATGATTAGGCTCAATCTCAAGAGGCTATTCGTGTTCTTTGATTTGTTAGTTAAGCCTACTTTTAGGTCAGGGTGATATGTACATTTTGGGAACACGGTAGTGCAATTGAGTGGGAGCGCTAGCATAAACATGGAATCTATAGCTTCTATCTGGCGAATAGTAAGCAAAGGATGATCTCCTTCGAGCTTGACCAAACGAAAATAAATGGTGGAGATCTCATTTCACATAAGTTAAAATATCATTTATACGGGGTCAAGTGGTTTAAGGATAAAATACATAGTAGGGTGTTATGGTAATCTAATCCCTTTACAGTGTAGATCATTCATATAGAGGATCATTGATCAAATTAGGATTATAACAATGGATAACTAATGATGTGTCTATATGGTGGAACATATAGAGCATTCTATATACTGAAAGTGCAATTCTAAGTTCTATGCGTGGATTCAACGAAAAATTAATAAGTTAGTGAATTTTAGTGCTAAATTCTTGATCTACTTATTGGAAGCTCGGTTATATAGACCCATGGTCCCCGCACTAGTTGAGATAATATTGTTTGTAAGACTCATGTAATTGGTTTTGATTAATCAATTATAATTCACAAATTAGACTATGTCTATTTGTGAAATTTTCACTAAGTAAGGGCGAAATTGTAAAGAAAGAGTTAATAGGGGCATATTTGTTAATTATGATACTTTGTATGGTTCAATTAATAAATATGATAAATGAAAATATTATTTAATAATTATTTATAGTTATTAAATAGTTAGAATTGGCATTGTTGCCCCTAATTTTGCCCAATATATGTAGACCAATCAGACAGGGACACACGGATCAAGCAATCCACAATATTTGCTAAGTCTTTAGGCCATAAGATAACGTCCCGGACGTAGGTCCCGGAGAAGGCACATGGAACTCAATATGCTCCCGGAAGCTCACACAACGCTAAGGCATCTCCGCGAGGTGTCAGGTTTCTCCTGAGCAATCAAGTCGCATTAAATGCCGCATGGGAGGAAGCGTGTTGGGACTGCTACACGCAATAAAGTTTGACGGCACAACCTCCAACCAGCAGCGCCACAGTAATGATCATTTAAGTCTAGCGACGGCTACACTGTGAAGAGTCACGTCAATCAAAAGGCAATAAGGACATTCCACATAAAAACCCTACAACACCTAGGGATTTGACCATGCATTACCCATGGTATATTCATTGGGAATACCCAACTTTATGGATACTTACAGATACACTTGTAAGGACAATTCTAGGGATTACCCCACCGAAAACACTATAAATACCCCCTCAAAGCTCATTAAATGGGATCGAGAATCTTGGGCTGCATATGAGCAAGTAGAGTAAATACTCGCCAAGAACATTCTCTGTATTTATAAGGGTGAAATTCTCCCAAGTATAATATCTGTATTAAATATATCCATAAATAACAAAGACTCGTGGACTAAGGCTCATTAACGCCCCAACCACGTAAAAATCCTTCTCTCACTTTCTTACAGCTCAATAATTTTATAATATTTTATTAGTTGCCGAAAATCTCGGTCAACATTTTGGTGCTTTCATTGAGAGCTGAAGAAAGCTACTGTAAACAAACATTTGATTTCACAAACATGGTGGAGACAAGAAGTACTCGTCAGCCTCGTCCTCTGGAAGACGCTCAAGACCCGAATGAGGAAGATGTAGCCTCAAGAGCAGCAGAGGAGTCTGAGGAAGAAGAAATAGTCCCCGATGATGACTACGAGGGAAACCTCGACGAGTATGCCTATGACGAAGGTAGTTACTGGTGCTTCTCAGAAAAAAAGCTATCGATCACGAAGCTGAGATCGAAGCTCAGAAAACGCAAAACCAGAAAATGCAAGAAGTGATGCTAGCCATGCAAAAAGCCATGGAAGCAGCTGGCATTCACGTGCACCCCAAGGCAATGACCGCTGGACTCGACAAGGAGCCAGCGACGTCTTCGCCTAATTCCCAGCAGCAGAAATCTAGGGAGCCTAGCCCTATAAGATACCCTGCTGAAGGGAATCAAACAAAAAACCCTACTTCTACCCCAGGGCGAAAGAAAAAGGTGCAGGATCCGCGAAATGTCCGCTCAGATTTCCCTAAAGGGAAAGGTCCGCAGAGGGGCAAGCCCCAAAAAGGGAGCCTTGGCCCTCAGGATCGAGGGGACCGAAAAAGCGTTTCTGTACACCAAGAACCCGGGGGTAGAGGGAGAAGAGGATAGAGGTATCCTCCCGTTGATCTGAGAAATCAAATCAATGGGAACCAAGGTGATCTCCGAGATCACCTTGACCAAAAAAGATACGGACCCGCGGTCTCCACGGGTACGTTGAATGAAGGAATTATGGCGGAACTCGCCATACTTCGAAAAGACATTGCCCGAGTCTCCCAGAGACAGAAAGGAGATGACTCCGACTCGGACAGCGAGGACCGAGAGCCATGTGCTAAGCACATCTTAGAGGCGGAGCTCCCTAAGAACTTTAAGATGCCCGAAATGGCAGCTTATACCGGGAACTCCGATCCTAGCGACCACTTGTCACGGTTCAACCGTGTCATGACGGTCATGAGGGTCAGCAATGATGCCAAATGTCTGTGCTTCCCACTTACCCTAAGTGGGTCCGCGGAGGAATGGTTCAAAAAACTGGAACCAGGATCCGTGGGCTGTTGGAACAAACTACAGACCAACTTCCGGAGACAGTTTGTCGCCGCAAGAAAGGTCAATCTGGAGGTCAGTGCCTTGACGAATATCAAGCAACTGCCCACCGAGACCTTGAAGAATTACATAAAGAGGTTCCGAGAGGAAGCCTCGAAAACCAAGAAAGTTGACGATGACAACAGCTTGCGCTTCTCCAAGTAGGCATCCGTATTGGGACTCCTTTCTGGAATGACCTGCAGCAAGAAGGAGCTGCTAGCCTCCAGGACTTCCAGAAGAGAGTCCAAAAATATATCAACCTCGAAGAAGCCCAAATCGTGGCTTATGGAGGCTACTATCCCACCGGAATAGCAGGGTACATGCCCGGAGTATCGCCCCTGCACCGCCCCGACCGCAACTCCACAAGCAAGTGGCATACAATTCTCTGCTACCCCCGGATATAGCCAGGGCCAAGCCTTGGCACCAGCATCATCCCATTTTGGCAACCCGTCCGGGGTGAATGGACACGCTCCTTCACACTCTGCTCCGGCTGCTAGCCTGACAGGCCCTTCCTAGGATTCGAGGAGTAAAAGATCCTCCAAAGGCAGCACCCGGACGGGAGAGAAGCGCCAGAAAAAGGGGTACACCCCCCAGTATACTCAATACACGGAGCTGTCGGACTCCCAATTGCGTGTGTACTTTGCTACTAGGCAAAATACACACTACCGGAGACCACAACCGTTGTACAAAGATAGCTCCCGGAGAGATCCGAGCAAGAGATGCGAGTACCACAACGACATTGGTCATAGCACCAATGAATGTAAGAATCTCAAAGACGAGATCGAAAATCTAATCCGATTAGGCCACCTCTACAAGTGGATCAAGAATAGATTGCCCCACCTCAATCCAGGTCAAGCGACTGTGGGTATGCCTCAGGGAACACCGGGGGGTACAGCAGGAGTATTGGCTCCAGCTGCTCCCACGGGCGACGCCCAGCGTATCCCCGGTCTGCCGCCCCGGCCTAATGGGAGGGTAGCCATGATCTCCGGAGGTCCCCATATCGGAGGGACTACTTGCAAGGAGCTTAAGCGATACGCTGGGGTCGCGAAACACAATGAGGTGTGGGAAGTTACTCAACTCACAGCTCAAAGGCCCCGGTTGATGGACCAACCCATCACGTTCACAGAAGAAGATGCCAAGACGGTGCGCTTCCCTCATCATGACCCGTTGGTCATAGAGATCCCCATCGCGAATAAAGTGGTGGCCAGAGTCTTAATTGACAATGGAAGTTCCGTGAACTTACGCTTCAAAGAAGCCTTCACCGCGATAGGCTTGACAGACCGGGACCTCTCACCCAGTGGGTCCCAGCTCACAGGGTTTAACGGGACGACACTTATCCCAATGGGAAAAGTAAGGCTCCCAGTCACCTTGTGCCCGAACACCCCCCAGAGCACATTCAAATACTGCACCTTCGTAGTGGTGGACTGTCCGACAGCCTACAACGCGATCCTCGGCCGACCGGCCTTGGTGGACTTTGGCGCAGTCACATCGATTCGGCACCTGTGCCTAAAGTTCCCTACCCGGGAGGCCGGAATCGGAACTGTGAGGGGAAACCAGGGGGAAGCAAGACAATGTTACAATGTCGCAACCCACCTGCCCGTGCTAATGGTCCGGGAGTCAGCTGAGCCAGAAGTGGCTGAAGAGGATGAGTTGGACCCCCGTGTGGGGTCCGAAAGAATTGTGGAACCAATGGAGGACGTCGAAGAAGTATCAGTGTGCGACATCGACTCCACCAAAGTACTCCGGCTAGGGAAGAACCTAGATCCGGAGGAAAAAGAAAAAATAATAAAAACACTGAAGGGCGCCATCGACATCTTTGCATGGCGCCAAGAAGACATGACTGGCATAAGCCCTCATGTCATCACCCACGTACTCAACGTCAATCCGGACATGCCTCCCGTCCAGCAAAAGCGACGCCCGCTCGATTCGGTGAAAGCCGAAGCTCTAGAGAAAGAGGTGGACAAACTTTTGACTAACGGCATGATCCGCGACGTATACTATCCAGAGTGGCTGGCTAATCCGGTCCTGGTGCCCAAGCCGAATGGAACTTGGCGAGTCTGTATAGATTTCACCGATCTAAACAAAGCTTGTCCAAAGGACTGCTTCCCGCTGCCCAGGATCGACCAGATGGTAGATGCCACTTCTGGATTCAAACTGCTATCCTTCATGGACGCCTATGCTGGGTACAATCAAATAAAAATGCATACGGCAGACCAGGAGTGCACTAGCTTCAAGACCGATAAGGGGGTATACTGTTACCTAGTCATGCCCTTCGGACTGAAAAACGTCGGAGCAACCTATCAAAGAATGGTTAACCGGATGTTTAAAGGCCTCCTGGGGCTAAACATGGAGGTTTACGTGGACGACATGCTCGTCAAATCCAAAGCATGCAACAGCCATGCAAGCGACTTAGAAGAATGCTTCGAAGTTGTCCGGAGATACGGCATGAAGCTCAACCCAAAGAAATGCACCTTTGGGGTCAAATCAGGAAAGTTCCTGGGCTTCATCGTCAGTCAAAGGGGGATTGAGGCAAATCCGAAAAAAATCCAGGCTCTCCTAAGCATGCCATCCCCCAAAAAACATAAAGATGTGCAGAGCCTGACCGGAAAGGGAGCTGCTTTAAGCCGCTTCATCTCACGGTCCACGGACAAGTGCATACCCTTCTTCAACGTGCTAAAGAAGTGCCAAAAATTCGAATGGTCGGACGAGTGCGAGGAGGCATTCAAAAAGCTAAAAGAGCACATGGCCAAGCCTCCTATCTTATCAAAACCCGTCCTCGGAGAAGACCTATTTCTTTATTTGGCCGTCTCCGAACACGCGGTCAGCGCTGCCTTGGTCCGGGAAGAAGAGAAAACTCAGCATCCCGTGTACTATGTCAGCAAGCGCATGATAGGGGCCGAAACAAGATACCCGGTCATTGAAAAACTTGTGTTTTGCCTCCTGATGGCATCAAGGAAATTGAGGCCATACTTCCAAGCCCATCCGATCAAAATTCTGACCAATCACCCGCTCCGACAGGTCCTCCAAAAACCTGAAGCGTCCGGAAGGCTCCTCAAGTGGGCAATGGAGCTAAGTCAATTCGACTTGCACTACATAGCCCGAATTTCTATAAAAGGCCAAGCCTTGGCGGACTTCATTACTGAATGCAACGAAGCCGAGGCAACCGCGAATACGCCGGTACCGCCAATCCCCACATGGAGGGCATTTGTAGACGGAGCCTCCAATGAGAACGGTTCCGGAGCCAGAGTGGCTATGGTATCACCAACCGGACTGCGACTCCAGGCGGCCCTACGGTTTGACTTCGCAGCTTCAAACAATGAGGCCGAATATGAAGCCCTGATAGCATGGCTGAAATTAGCAAAAGCTGTAGGAGCCAAAAGAGTGGAAGTCTATAGTGATTCCCAACTGGTCGTAAACCAGGTATCCGGAGAATACCAAACCCGCGGCGAGCGAATGGCCGCGTACGTAACAATAGTCCGAGAGCTGCTCCACGAGTTCACGGACTACAAAATAGAAAGAATCCCCCGAGAAAAGAACGCTCACGCGGACTGTCTGGCTAAGTTAGCCTCGGATAGCGAAATCGAAGAGCTGGGGGTAGTACCAGTGGAACGCTTGGCAGAGCCAAGCATCAAAATAAAAGAGACCACGCTAACGGTTGGGCAAGAACCCAGCTGGATGGTCCCCATCATAAAATACATAACAAAAGGTGAGTTGCCCCAAGAAAGGGCAATCGTCTCAAGATTCGCATCGTGCTCATCGTTATGTAATGATGGATCAAATTCTCTCCGAAGAGGACTCAGCATGCCTTATTTAAGGTGTGTATCGGACCCTGAAGCTAGACAAATCATGCTAGAGGTCCACGAAGGGTTCTGTGGAGATCATACGGGAGGACCAGGTCTCTCAAAGAAAATATTGAGGCAAGGGTACTTCTGGCCAACAATGAAAAAAGATTGTATAGACTATGTCCAAAAGTGTGACTCGTGCCAAAGGTACGCGAACATACCGAGAGCTCCTCCAAATGAAATCACCCTGATGACTAGTCCCTGGCCCTTCGCGGTTTGGGGAATAGATCTTATTGGGTCCCTGCCAACAGGAAAAGGGGGAGTAAAGTATGCAATAGTAGCAGTAGACTACTTCACCAAATGGACGGAGGCTGAGCCTATGAAGACAATAACTGCTAAAAAAGCACTGGACTTTGTTATTAAAAACATAGTGTGTCGATATGGCTTGCCTCACAAAATAGTCTCTGACAATGGAAAGCAAATCGATTGTGAGGAATTTACTGACTTCTGCAACCAACACGGAGTAGTGAAAAGCTTCTCCGCGGTGGCCAGACCTCAAACAAACGGTCAGGCGGAAGCAGTCAATAAAATCCTAAAGGTCACCTTGAAGAAAAAGCTGCTGGCCTGCAAAAACAACTGGTCTGAAGAGTTGCCAAGGGTGTTATGGGCCTATCGGACGAACCCCAGAACCACGACCGGTCACTCGCCTTTTTCAATGGCGTACGGTTGTGAAGCGATGGTCCCGGTAGAAACGTTATTCTCATCCCACAGGTTGACGACTTATGATCCAGCCACGAATCAAGCTTTGCTTCAAGAGGCTTTGGATCAAGTCGAAGAACTCCGGGATGAGTCTCAAATACGGATGGCAGCTTATCAGAAGAAGGTGACCAAGTATTTTAACTCTAAGGTTAAAAACAGAAAATTTGCTATTGGGGATATGGTCCTAAGAAGAGTCTTCCCAGCCACGCAGGAACCCGGAGTAGGGGTACTTGGGCCAAATTGGGAAGGACCATATGAAATCGAGGACGAAATCGCCTCCGGCACTTACAAGCTAAAAAGAATGGATGGAACCATTGTGCCAAGAGCCTGGAATGCCGATCACCTCAGAAAATATTACCAATAGCAAAGATATAACTTAGACTTTGTTCAAAGAGTTTGTACCGTCCAAATGTATACCTCCTCTACATGTTGAAAAAAACTGAGTGCCTTAAAAACAAAGTTTCTATGCCACTCAGGGGGGTACTAGGGTATACCGCACGGACAGACAGAAAACAAACTAAGCAAAATATCCTGACCCAAAGGGCAGGTCAAAAAAGTATGCACAAAAATAAAAAGCATAAGTATAAAAATCCTGATCCAAAGGACAGGTCAAAAAAGAGAAATATGTGGAAAAAGAGATCACATATAAATATCCTAGCCCACAGGGCAGGTCAAATATATACAAGTGGCCCGGGGACAGGCCTTAAAAAATTGTCTCCCCTTCAAATAAAAAACAGCTACCTAAATATATTGTCCCAAGGTAGCAGCAAATATATATAAAAAAATAATAAAAGTGGGTGGAATCCTAGTTGTACTGGGTTAATCTCAAGCGGCTCAATCAATACGCGGAGGAAGGCGAGGTCTGATACGCGCCTCTACCATGGCATCCAGCTTCTTCTTCTTCTCACGAAATTTGGCAATCATTTCCTCAGGTTTGGGGTAGAAAGTAAGCTTGATATTTTGGTCGTTGGTAGACCAAGCCATGAAGACTCCATCATCGAAGCGCTTAGGGCACCGGCCGCAGGAAACAGGAGAGAGAAGCTCGGCTCTTTTTGCCTTCTTGGAGGCTTGTTCCTTGAAGTCCCTGAGCTCCTTCAGCTCTGCGGCTAGAGCGGCCCTGGACTCTAAGTTTGCTTGGTGAGTTTCCTCTAAGGATCTTACCTTGGCAACCATCTCGTCCAAGGCTTCCCTGGCCTCACGGAGCTCCCGCTTGGCCTTTGCAGCGGCCTCACTTTCCGCCCTCAGCTCCTCTTGATGCTTGGCCTCCAGCCTGTCCCTCAGCTGGGCCTCATCCCGGATCATGGCCTCTGCCTGTGCTTCCCTCCGCTTGGCCTCCTCCTCATTGGCCTTGGCAGCAGCCTCCCGGCGCTCAGCAGCCTCCAAGTAAAGCTGCCTCTCCACAGTAAGATCCTGAAGGACCTTCCTGACGTCGTTCATGTCCCCAAAATCAGACAGAACGAAGCCATGGTTAATTATGTTCTTGGAGAGGCGGCCAGCCTTAGCAGCAAGCTGAAAAACAATACAAGTGTAAGAAAGAATCCTCAAAAAAGAAAAATAAAGGGAAAAGCAAAATTACAAAGCACTTACCACAGTGAGGGAGTGGCTGAGGTCCTGGACCTGGAAGATAGAGTTCAGGGAGGCTCAAGTTGCGAACCGCTTAGGCGCGCACCGGGTAAGCTGAGAAGCAAACTCGCCAGTCATCTCCGCGACGAAGGGAGCCAAGGTGGGCCCAAGGAAGCGACGGAACCAGTCCGACAGGGGGTCCAAGTTTAGGTCCCACGGATCCTGGTACTCCGGGTTGTTGATGGTTTCTTGCACCTCAACCCGCAGAACCCTCCTAAGGGCTTCCACCTCGGCAAACCCCCGGGAGTATTCGTCCATGGCATAGTTATGCTTGGCTATCCGGAGCTCTTGTCTCGCCTCGTCTCTAGGAACCGGAGTCAGCACAATGTTGGGAGGAGCAGGATGCTCTTCCATGGGAGAGACCCCACCATCAAGGCCGTAGGCCGGAGTGTCAGCTCTCCGAGGCCGCTTGGGCTCTTCCTGGGCAATCATTTTGCCCTTACGCTTGCGAATCAGAGCAATTTCTTGCTCTTCTTCACCTTCTTCAACTTCCGCAGGAAGAGCCCGGAGCCCTCCTGCACCTTCTTCAACTTCCTCAGAAAAGCCCCATTGCTTTTCTTGACCTTCTCCCGGCAGCACCTCCTCGTCATCCACTAAATCAATAGTGTCGGGGGGAGCGCTGGAAGAAATCTTTAGAGCAGGGGAAATTGGGGAAGAAGTAAAGGCAGGAGGAGCCTTAGGAGTGTGAACCCCAGCAAGCTGATCCAAGATGGCGTCCATGGAGATACCTGCTACAACAAAAATAAGCAAGTGTTAGAACATCCGTGCGAAACCACCGACGCAAGATATGGCCAATAAGCTAGTCCTACCCGGACTTCCTAATTCGGCCCTAGCAAAGTTTCGAACTTTTATGCTGGCAGCATCATCTCCGAGATAGCTGTCCGAAGGCCGAAACCAGCTGGATGTAATGTAAGCTGAAGGACCTAAGGGAACGGGCTCCGGAGGACCAGAACCCATCCGGGACCGACCTAGGAAATCTCCTAAGTTTGAAAAATAAAATTCCTTCAAACGATCCCCCCACCGGGTCGAGGGCATCCTAAACCTATACAGACGCTCGTCGAACCCTACGGGCCTACGACTGGCATATTCGCCAACAGAAGGAACATAATGAATTACCAAAGGAGACTTACCGTCGGCGCCGAAAGTGCTGGCACCAGGAGCCCCAGTGTTTGGCTCTGGAACCGAAGGCTGTGGCCTGGGAGCCCTTCTCTCCGATGAATCCCCAATGTGAAGGGGCTTCCCGGAAATCGCCTGACTTCTTCTCTCCACCGGGCTCCCCACACGGAGCGCCCTCCCAGAAGCAGCCTGGGCCTTAGAGTACGCCTTCTCCTGGGCCTTCCGGTAGAGATAATCCTGGTATTTCTTCTCTGTCGTGGCGATGATCTCGTCCCGGAAGGTCTTCTCCGCGACCGGCGCCCTCACATTGGGACAGATGACCCGGGAGAGGTTAGAGTCCTCCACGGATTGATGTGGAAGGATAAGTTTGGCCTTCCTGCAGTTCTCCGTAGTGACCAGACCCCCGACGTCAAGATCGGCCCGGTCGTAAGAGGCAAAGGCCTGGGCTTTCCGAAGAAAGGCCCGGGTAGGGGCAGTCCGTTCATATGGAGGGATTCTCACCCACTCAGTAAGGAGCTCCGGATGGTCCATTACCCTAAATCCGGAGGAAAAGAAGAAGCGATGGCGATACTCCTTAACGTGAGTCTGCCTATTATATGGGACCACCCCTTCGTTAGCAGGGTGGGCCCGGAACCCATAAAAACCGTCCTTAAGTTTGTCCCCCTTCTTGGGGACGGAAACAAGTTCATAAAAATACAAAATTTCCGCCGGGCGGGGAGATCCCCATCCTCGGGCGGCATAAAAAATAAATAAGCCTGAAAGCAGGCGGTAAGCTTGGGGAATGAGTTGGTATGGCGCAAGGCCGACAAAAACTAGAAAATTAACAAAGTAATCCTGAAGAGGAAGCATGGCACCGGCCATCAGGTGCGTTTGGCTCCAGGCTCCGAAGCCGCCGTAGTTGTGGTTGGGCGTCTCCGCGTCGCGAGGTGGCCGATGGTAGGTCCCTGAGGTGGAAGGCTTGATTCCAGCAACCTCTACAATATTCTCCAGTTGGTGGGGACAGGTCAAGGTGGAATAAAGCTCTGCCGCTTCCCATCCGGTCGCCCGGGACTTATACCCCTCCTGGGCTACGGGTCCCAGGGAGACCTCCTCAAGGGTAGCCATGCGCTTACAGCTTTTCTTTGAGGACTTGGAGCCAGAAGTAGACATTTTTCTATTCTGTAGAAAAAAAAAAGAGTAAAATTCCAGCAGTTAGGCCCCGTACCAAACCCTAAATTAAGAAAAAGGGAATGGGGGTCCCCTAACCGCTGGAAAGAGGCCCCCTCCGGACACGTGTCGCACAGGAAACCCTACAAGGATTCCCTGGACAAGTGTCGGGTGCAGTAAATTCACAGAAGACGGCTTTACGCGATAAAGAAAATAGAAAGAAAAGATTCTGTTCTATGCCCTAAGCAGCCATTAAACGAAGAACGTATGGCCTTCTACAAAGAAAATACACAATAACAACAGAGGCATGACAATGGCAATCCTACCACTAGAGCAGTAAATTCAAAGAGACTACATGAAGAACTTAAACACTTACATGCCCAGAAATCTCGAATGCAAACCCAGAAAAGAACAAACAAAATAAGTAATAGCATGCCATTCAGTAATAGAGCAAAGGATGCAAAAAAAAAAAAAAAAACTTACGATGAAGTGTTGAACTGGGGGTCCTGATGCAAGTCGAGTGAAGACGAGAAGGACTGGTAGCAACGAGCAAAGAAGAACTGGGAAAATCGCAAAGTGTTTGAAGGCTTTGTTCTAGGTCTGAGGATTTTCTCTCTGGGAAATTCGAGCAAAGTTGGCAAGAAATGGGAAGTAACCGAAATGAAGAAAAGATGGTGGCTTTTATAGGCAAAAATGCATGAGGAACAGGCGTCATCACCTACCAATCGAACGGTGAGGGAAGCGCACGATTCAAATGCCCAAAGATCAACGGACCAGATTGATTTACAATAAAGGCGGTGGAAACGCTTGAGTATCCGTCTGACACCATTAATGTGCCGTATCAATCAATGGGCGTGAAACGAATCGACCCCTGCAAAAAGTGAATCGCTGCATTAAATGCCATCATTAAATACACCCTCACGCGCTCAAAGCACGTGCCAGGAAACTGAGGAGTCAACCGGAGGCACTTGAGCAAGCCTTGTTTCATTTTCCAAATAAACAAGACTTGGGGGGTAAATGTTGCCCCTAATTTTGCCCAATATATGTGGACCAATCAGACAGGGATACGTGGATCAAGCAATCCACAATATTTGCTAAGTCTTTAGGCCATAAGATAACGTCCCGGACGTAGGTCCCGGAGAAGGCACATGGAACTCAATATGCTCTCGGAAGCTCACACAACGCTAAGGTATCGCCGCGAGGTGTCAGGTTTCTCCTGAGCAATCAAGTCGCATTAAATGCCGCATGGGAGGAAGCGTGTTGGGACTGCTACACGCAATAAAGTCTGACGGCACAACCTCCAACCAGCAGTGCCACAGTAATGATCATTTAAGTCTAGCGACGGCTACACTGTGAAGAGTCACGTCAATCAAAAGGCAATAAGGACATTCCACATAAAAACCCTACACCACCTAGGGATTTGACCATGCATTACCCATGATATATTCATTGGGAATACCCAACTTTATGGATACTTACAGATACACTTGTAAGGACAATTCTAGGGATTACCCCACCAAAAACACTATAAATACCCCCTCAAAGCTCATTAAATGGGATCGAGAATCTTGGGCTGCATATGAGAAAGTAAAGTAAATACTCGCCAAGAACATTCTCTGTATTTATAAGGGTGAAATTCTCCCAAGTATAATATCTGTATTAAATACATCCATAAATAACAAAGACTCGTGGACTAAGGCTCATTAACGCCCCAACCACGTAAAAATCCTTCTCTCACTTTCTTACAGCTCAATAATTTTATAATATTTTATTAGTTGCCGAAAATCTCGGTCAACAGGCATTTAAATGGTTGAATTAGAAAATTAGCATTTTTGAGAAAATCACATACAAAAGTGTTAAAATTGCAAAATTGCAAAAAGCAAGGCCCAATCCACTAAGCCATGGCCGGCCACCTTTGTAGGCTTTTTAAGCTGATATTTTCATTATTTTAATGCCAAATAATTCAAACCTAACCCTAATGGAATGCTATAAATAGATAGTGAAGGCTTCAGGAAAATTACACTTTCTGAATCAGAAAAACCTGAGCCTTCTCTCTCTTCCTTGACCGCCACTCTCTCTCTCTCTCTTCTTCCTTCATATTTCGAACTTACCCTAGTGATTAGAGTAGTGCCCACACACAGCAAGCAATACCTCAATCATAGTGAGGAAGATCGTGAAGAAAGATCATCAGCAAAGGAGATTCAGCATCAAGGATTCAAAGAAAGAGATCCAGGTTCAGATCTTGATAATACTCTGCTACAGAAAGGATACAAGGGTTAGAGATCTGAACGGAAGGAGTCATTTAATTCCGCTGCACCCAATGTAAGGTTTCTTAAACTTTATATGTGTTTAATTTATCGTTTTAGAAAGTTCTTATTTAGGATGTTAATAAACATACTTGTGAGTAGATCTAAGATCCTGATAAAATAATTTCCAACAAAAATAATAAAATGATAACATAAAATTTAAAATTTTAAAATATCTAATTTATTAAAATGGTACAAAATTATTCAATTATATATTGTAATCAAAATTATATATTAACAAACATCTATATATTTTTCTTTCTAGGTTTGTGAAAGCAAATACATCAAATATATTAAAACAAACAATTTATTTAATTGATCAATCAATTCGATAAAAATAAAAGTCCTTTTAAATATTTAAATTCAAAAAAAATTCTAACTATAAAATTAAATTGATAATTTTTTGTTGTAGTTTAATAGAAATGTGTTGAACACTACAAACCACAAAAGTTATGTCATGTGATGAAACAAATTTAAATTTTTATCACTACTGTATCTCATTTGTAGTTGCCACTATATTCAAAGTCGTTGTCATTACTGTATTCACTTGTAGTCGCCACTACAATCAAAGCCAATATCGTCATCGTATTTCATTTATGGTTGCCACTAGATTCAAACTTGTTGTCATCTTCGTATTTTATTTGTAATTGTCACTACATTCAAAATTATTAAAAAAATTAAAAAAAGAAGCAATTTGTACAACTTTCTCTCATAAATAAAAAATACTTACTAATTTTCTATTTTCTTAGTTATAAAAGATTCTCAGATTCTACAAATTAACTTGATTAAATACTCCATGATAGAAAAATTGAAGTAGTAGAGATAATTATGAAATTAATGAAAAGAATTGAAAGAGTAAATTATGAAAATTAATAGGAATAGTTTGAGATATATAGACTACAATTATCCAAATAAACAAATAAATTATTAGTTATAAAAGATTCTTAGATTCTACAAATTAACTTGATTAAATACTCCATGATAGAAAAATTGAAGTAGTAGAGATAATTATAAAATTAATGAAAAGAATTGAAAGAGTAAATTATGAAAATTAATAGGAATAGTTTGAGATATATAGATTACAATTATCCAAATAAACAAATAAATTAGTTTTACATAAAATAATAAATGTTAAGAATCTACCTTTGTAACGTCCCCGCTTCAAGCCTCCATTGGGCCCTTACACCCACGGAGTGAAGGCTCTTATACACGAGTATGTTACTCTGGCTGCTTTCTGGACTAATGACTGACTCTACAAGCCAACACGAGTGTTTCCAGCGTGCTTTGTCCTCACTCGTACGGTTCCTGGTAAGTTTTCCCAGGAGGTCACCCATCCTGAAATTGCTCCAGGCCAAGCACGCTTAACTATGGAGTTCTTTCGAGATGGGCTACCGAAAACAAGATGCACCTTGTTGATATAGGTAGTACCAATCAATCCATTTAAGCTCTCTTCAACTGTGTAGTCCCATACCTACACAGTCTCTGAATCAACCCACTTGACCTTCCCCAGGCGATGTGGGACTGCACAGGTTACCCGGTATTTCTCCTTACGGATCACGGGACTACTAACTGTCACAATCACCCCCCCTTACGGGGTCCGACGTCCTCGTCGACCACACTTTCGGCTGGGTTAAGGCTTTGATACCATTTTGCAACGTCCCCGCATCAAGGCTCCATTGGGTCCTTACACCCACAAAATAATGGCTCTTATACACGAGTACGTCACTCTAGCTGCTTCCTGGATTGATGACTAACCCTACAGATCAACACGAGTGTTTTCAGCGTGCTTTGTCCTCACTCGCACGCTTCTCGGAAAACTTCCCAGGAGGTCACCCATCCTAAAATTTTCCCAGGTCAAGCACACTTAACTGTGAAGTTCTTTTGTGATGGGCTACTGAAAAACAAGATGCACCTTGTTGATATAGGTAGTACCAATCAATCCATTTAAACCCTCTTCAACTGTGTAGTCCCATACCTACACAATCTCGGAACCATCCCACTTGACCTTCCATAGGCGATGTGGGATTGCACAACTTACCCGATATTTCCCCTTACGGATCACGGGACTACTGACTGTCATAATCACCCCCCCTTACTGGGTCCGATGTCCTCGTCGACCACACTTTCGCCTAGGTCAAGGCTCTGATACCATTAGTAATGTCCCCGCTTCAAGCCTCCATTGGGCCCTTACACCCACGAAGTGAATGGCTCTTATACACGAGTACGTCACTATGGCTGCTTTCTGGACTAATGACTGACCCTACAGGCCCACACAGTGTTTCCAGCGTGCTTTGTCCTCACTCGCACGCTTTCTGGGAAGTTTTCCCAGGAGGTCACCCATCCTGAAATTGCTCTAGGCCAAGCACGCTTAACTGTGGAGTTCTTTCGAGATGAGCTACCGAAAACAAGATGCACCTTGTCGATATAGGTAGTACCAATCAATTCATTTAAGCTCTCTTCAACTGTGTAGTCCCATACCTACACAGTCTCTGAATCATCCCACTTGACCTTTCCCAGGCGATGTGGGACTGCACAGCTTACCCGGTACTTCTCCTTACAGATCACGGGACTACTGACTGTCACAATTGTTGGGTTTTATGCCCTAAATAAAACTCTGTTTCAATGTAATCCAGATTATTCGATATCAATAAAGTAACAGAAGTATTTTTTTCATTCATTTGTGTATGTTTTGGTTCACTTAATCAATTGCTTGTCTATTTGATTTATAAATTCATCCAAACCCCTTTTCACATACTTGATCATGTTTATTGTGTTGTCAACACAGTGGAAAGTAAACATGACTATGTGAATAAAGTATTCCTAGATTTATCAGAACACTGGGTTTTACTGATATGACAATCTACAACAGAGTTTACTTGCATTTGGAGAAATGTTATGTTCTTCCCAGAACATAGGTTAAAGTAAAGCTCAGGTTGGATGCATGGAGTATGCATTGGAATGGACCGATATTGAACTTTGAATTAGATTTTTGAAACTTACCGTAAATATCTATTCAATTCAATATCATAAGTTGATCCAAGATCACATGATCGAAATCCTGATATGGTTAGGCTCAATTTCAAGAGTATTATTCGTGTTCTTTGACTTGTTAGTTAAGCCTAATCTTTAGTCTGGGCAATACATACATTTTGGGAACACGGTAGTGCGATTGAGTGGGAGCGCTAACATAAATATAGAATCTATAGCTTCTATCTGGCGAATAGTAAGCAAAGGGTGATTTCCTTCGAGCTTAACCAAACGAGATAAATGATTGAGTACTCATTTCACTTAGTTGAAATATCATTTATACAGGGTTAAGTGTTTTAAGGATAAAATACATTGTAGGGTGTTACGGTAATTTAGTCCCTTTACAGTGTAAATCATCCATATAGAGGATCATTGATCACATTAGGATTATAACAATGGATAACTAATGATGTGTCTATATGGTGGAACATATAGAGCATTCTATATACTGAGAGTGCAATTCTGAGTTCTATGTGTGGATTCAACGAAAAATTATTAAGTCAGTGAATTTAAGTGGTAAATTCTAGATCTGCTTATTGGAAGCTCGGATATATAGACCCATGGTCCCCTCACTAGTTGAGATAATATTACTTGTAAGACTCATTTAATTGATTTTAATTAATCAATTAAAAATTCTCAAGATAGACTTGTCTATTTGAGAATTTATCACTTTTTAAGGGCAAAACAGTAAATAGAGATTTTGAAGGGCATATTTATTAATTAGGAAACTTTAATTAGTTTCATTATTAATAAAATAAATGACAATATATTATTTGATAATTAATTTTAATTATTAAATAATTAGATTTGACATTTATGTGGTTGAACAAAGGAATTGGCAGTTTTTGACAAAACAGGAAACTATCAGTGTAGGAAAAGGAAAGTTGGAAAAGTGGCAAGCCTTGTTTCCACAATGCCTAGGCCCGCCACTTAGCTTCCCTTTTCCATTTGATTTTTTCAATATTAAATGTCAATTAATTCAATCATAGCCCTAGGTGGTCTTCTATAAATAGAAGGCAAAGGCTTCAGAGTTGAAAAAGAACTGTACAATTGATTCACAACATTATTCTGACAGAATTTTCTCTCTGAAAATTCTCTCTTAGTCGCCACCCTCTCTCTCTCTCTCTCTTCCTTCACTGTTTCGAAATGTATAAGTGCTAGAGTAGTGCCCACACACATCAAGTAATACCTCAATCATAGTGAGGAAGGCTGTGTAGAATTCAGAAACAACAAAGAAGGACTATCGGGCTCAGATCTTGATTATACTCTGCTACAGAAAGGAATCAAGAGTTAGAGATCTGAGTGGGAGGAGACATATATTCCGCTGCACCCAATGTAAGATTTCTGATACTCTTATGTGTTTAATTTTCTATCGTTTTAGAAGTTCATATTTAGGTTGTTAAATCAACATACTTGTGAGTAGATCTAAGTTCCTGGTAAAATAACTTCCAACAACTGGCACCAGAGCCATGGTAATTGATTTGCTTGCAAGAAATTTAGACTTAAAACGATTTGCTTGTTTTCTGGATGGTATCATGTTGCTTTGAGTGTCATATTGATGTTTGATTGTTGTTTGTGAATTCTGGGAAAAATAGTTACTTTTCTGTCTCTGTAATTATTTTTATTGGATAGTTTGGAAAATTCTAAGCAATTTACTTTTTTACAGAACTCGATTTCGATTTAATTTGAATTAGTTATGAATTTTTGAAAATTAGAAAAATCGGGATGATGAACCTCATCACACGCGCGCGGAATGGCTGCATGCAGCCTCCCTGGGCCGTGTGAGCTCGGCCATTCCTCCTAGAATGCGCGCGGATGAGCATGCATGGCATGCCATCCGTACAGTTCATCCAATTTTTCAATTTTTTTCGATTTTTCATGCTATTTCGTGGAATTAAATTCCGATTTTTTGTGTAGTTTTGTATGTTGATTTTTGTTTTTCAAATTTCAAATCTAATTATCAGAAATAAATTAATTTTAATTTTTAAAATTAATTTTAGATATTAGTGTAATTTGATTTTGAAAATAGGAAAAATCAAGTTTTGCTTACCTCTTTTCTTATTTCCTTTAAAATTTGATTATTTTATTTTTTTAAAGGTCAGATATTAATTTTTTTTGGTAACTTGACCTTAATTAAAATAAGATCAAAATAATCATGATAATTTTAAAAGAGAAAATAAGGTATTTTTGTTAACTTTTAAATTTTGTTATTTTTTAATTAAATTAAATTGTAAAACAAGAAAATGGTATGTATTTACCATTTTCTATTTTATTATTTAATTTATTAAATGACATGAAATTTAAAAGGAAAGTTAGCAATTTAATTTTGAAATGACATTTAGGTTACCCAAAACCTAATTTTTCAAAATGGTAGGTTTAATTTTAATTTTAATTTCGAAATAAATGTTTAAAATTAAATAAATCCTACATCCAACTATCCAAATCTAACCTTGTTGCAGGAGTATGTGTTATAGATTGTTTGTAAGTTTTCTAAAACCTATTATTGCTTGATCTAAATTGCCTTGGTTAACTTGATGATAGATCCTATGATCTAATTTTAACCAAAGGTTCAATTGATGATAGATCAAGTAAATAATTTGTAACAGGTAATTTTTACAAACTTCTTTCATCTGTGTATGACCTAGCAACATGATAGGATCCATCCAAGTGTGTATGCCTGTGTGAGCCTATATGTTTAATTTCTGTTATAGATACATATAGGTTGTTGTTGCTAAATAAAATATCATAACTGATAGATTTTATTTAGGCTCATTTAGTAGTGAGCCTATTCAATTAATAACAGTTGTTCATTTTAAGGTTAAATTCCTCTCTTTTGGGCCTTGTGTGAGAGTTGGGAGCCTTAGAAGTGGGTACGACATACTGGACCCAGCCCCCCCTCACATGAACAACCCCAATTGTGAAGGCCCATTTGCTTGATTTGGATAACTGTGCTAGGTTAATTATATTAGTTTGACCTAATAAAAAAATTGATTAGCAACATAATTAATTTCATTCTTCCTTGAAATTAATTTAAGAAAAACATAGTTTGAATAGTTATATTCTGGAAAGCTATATGTATTTTTCTTGTTTTTAATTAAATATGGAATTATAACCATATAAATTCTTTCTGAATCTTAATTTTATAATTTCATTAAATATTCCTATTTAAGTTGAGATTTAGTTAAATCTATCAAATCAACTTAGATTTGAATATTTTTGAATTTCCTATTATAAATTAAGTTGAGGAATTTTGGGAATTGGTTATTAAGATTCTTTAGATATTTTTTAAGTTGATATTTTATAAATATGGGAACTTAAAATGGAATATCTTCTAAATTAAGTGGTTACTACTTAATTGGTAATATTTAACTAAGTCATTGATTGAAGAATATTTTAAGTTGGGTATTTAGATTTTTTCTAAACAACTTAAATAAGATGCTTTTCAAAATTGTTCCATTTTTTGAAATTTAATTAAAGTTTTTACTTTAATTTGTAATATTTTATTATTGAGATATGGAATATAAGTGATTAAACAAAATACATTTTTAAATAATGAGCTTTAATCAAGAGAAATTCGATCTCCATTGTTGGTTTTACATAGCTATTGTTTTAGTGAGTAATCCTCCCTAATGGAGGAACGTTCATTAGCAAGTTAGCGCCGTTTATTCTCGAAAGATAAGTATTCTTATAAGTTTTTTTTTATATGGTTCATGACCACCCTAATGGTGGCGACTGTATAAGACTTACAAGAATGCGAAACAATGGTAGAAGCTCATAAGATAGAATTGCCTTGACTCTCGCCTAAACGGGACAACGCTGAATTTCAATCTTGATCGAATAAAAGGTTGCTAGAATGTTTGACATTTTAGATGAATTGACAACTCTATTCAATGGATGATGCTTTGACTCTCGCCTAAACGGGACACTGTATCAGTTCGTTGGAAACCTTGGAAAGTAAACTATGTTAGATTTAGTATTTTTATAACATATGTGATTAATTGTTTTCTGAACCTGTGTATGAATTTATAAAACCAAAACCTTACTTCTGTTTATTGATATGTTGTAGTACCAATATGAATAACCCTCATCCCGATCCACTCCTAGTTAGTATCTTTGCAAAAGAACTCAATAGTGTAAAAATGCATCCTGGTAGTTGCATTAACTCGCACCTATTGTTGATGAATCTGAAATTCCAAAAGGCAAATCTACTAGGAATTGATTTATCAAAGGAACAATGGGTAAGACTCATACTTTATAGTCTTCCTCAGGAGTATGACAGTTTTGTTCTATATTACTTATTGAACAATCCTAACTCCTCCGACATGGACAAACTCGAGACTGAGTTGAGGGCCCATGAGCGGAATCTGATTGCAATGGGACCTCCTGGTATTGCAAGCTTTAATCAGAGGAAGAAGATTAAGCATGAGGGCTCTAACAAAGCTGCTTCTTCAAGTACAATTATCAGACATCATGTTCTATGTGCGAATTGTAATGGAAAGGGACATAAAGAAGAACAATGTCCCAGGCTTCTAGACAATTCAAACGAAGGTGATGCTTTTGTATTTGAATCATGTGTTTTAGAGAACAACAAATCCACCTGGATTGTTGATTCTGGATCTACTAACCATGTATGTTCTTCATTGCAGCTGCTTGAAACTTGGGAGAATCTTCACCCAGATGAGTTAAAGCTTAAAGTTGGAAATGGCGAGTTGGTATCAGTTAAAGCAAGAGGAACAGCCCGAATCAAGTTTAATTCTAAGAAGTTTTTACTTTTAGAGAATGTTTTATATGTTCCCAATTTTAGTAGAAACTTGATTAGCGTTTCATGTTTACAAACACTTTATTATATATTAAATTTTTCGAGTTCAAATTGTTCAATTTCTCGTAATGGATTTCATATATGTGTTGCAAACATGGAACGAGGGCTTTATGTTTTAAGACCTGATACTCAAATCTCACTAAATACTGAACTTTTCAATGTAGCTAAACCTAGAAGCCTTAAGAGAAAAGAGATTGATAATGATGATCAAACTTATCTATGGCATTTACGTTTAGGTCATATAGGTTTTGATAGACTCAATAGGCTAACCAAAGACGGTCCATTGAAAAATATCGTCTTAGGAGAACTGCCAGTCTGCGAGTCTTACCTAGAAGGAAAAATGACCAAACGTTCTTTCTCTGCGAAGGGAGAGCGTGCCAAAGAACCCCTAGGGTTAGTACATTCAGATGTTTGCATACCGCTGAATGTAAAAGCCAGAGGAGGTTATGAGTATTTCGTCACTTTCATTGACGATTTCTCTAGATATAGTTTTCTTTACCGAATGCAAAAGAAATCTGAAACGTTTGAAAAGTTTCAAGAATTTCATGCTTTGGCTCAAAACCAATTAGGTAAAACATTAAAGATCTTGCGAACTGATAGGGGTGCAGAATATATGGATATGCAGTTCAAAGATCATTTAATTGAACTTGGAATTGAATCCCAATATACTGCCCTAAGCATTCCACAGCAGAATGGAGTTGCAGAAAGAAGAAATCGCACTCTCTTAGAAATGGTTAGGTCTATGCTGAGTTTTTCAACTCTGTCTACGTCCTTCTGGGGATATGCTATTCAAATGGCAAACGACATTTTAAATGTTGTTCCATCTAAAGCAGTCCCTAAGACACCCGTCGAACTATTGAATTGTCGTACACCTAGTTTGCGCTATTATAGGATTTGGGGGTGCCCTGCTCACGTCTTAAGAAAGAAAGAAGGCAAACTGGAATCGCGAACTGAAGTTCGCATGTTTGTCGGAAATTTTAAAGAGACTAGGGGTGGACTATTCTATAGTCACAAGGATAACAAAGTGTTTGTTTCTACAAATGCTACTTTCGTTGAAGATAACTATATGAAAGACAACAAACCGAAAAGTGAAATTGTATTAGAGGAAATGCTCACAGATACTGTTCCTTCAAATGTACTATCTTCTTCTACTCAAGCAGAGGAACATCCCACTCCCTCAGTTGTAGCAACTGAGAAAACTACTACCAAAGCTCCTGTTCAGAAGGTCACCGCTCCTCATTGTAGTGGGAGGGTTTCTACAAAACCATCTCGTTATGGCTTGGATGGTGAAATCAATATGGTCGTTGGTGACGGTATTGATGACGACCCATTAACCTATAAACAGGCAATGGCAAGTCCGCAACGGAAGCAATGGTCAGCCGGTATGGATTCAGAAATTGATTCCATGAAAAAGAACAAAGTCTGGGAATATGTGGAACCACCTAATGATTTTCGTCCAATTGGATGTAAATGGGTCTACAAGAAGAAAAGAGGTGCTGGAGGCGAAGTCGAAACTTTCAAAGCTAGACTGGTCGCCAAGGGTTATACCCAAAGAGAAGGTGTGGACTATGAGGAAACTTTTAGTCCGGTTGCCATGCTCAAATCCATCCGAATTCTTCTCTCCATAGCTGCCGCTTTAGATTATGAAATTTGGCAAATGGATGTCAAGACAGCCTTTCTTAATGGGCTTCTTGAAGAAACCATCTATATGGAGCAACCAGAAGGTTATGTTCTTCCTGGGCAGGAGAATAAAGTTTGCAAATTAAATAGGTCCATATATGGACTCAAGCAAGCTTCTCGCTCATGGAATAAAAGGTTTGATGAGATCATCAGAACCTACGGCTTTCATCAGAATGAAGATGAACCTTGTGTTTACCAACTCAAGGAAAACCAAGTAGTAGTATTCCTGGTCCTTTACGTTGATGACATTTTGATCATTGGCAACAATGTCAAGAAAATGACTCACATCAAGGAATGGCTTGACACTCAATTCGACATGAAAGACTTGGGTGAGGCAGCCTATGTTCTCGGTATTCAGATTGTCAGAAACCGGAAGAATAGATCCCTTGCTCTCTCTCAAACAGCTTACATTGACAAAGTTCTAGAGAGATTTTCCATGACTAATACCAATGGGGCAAGCATGCCCTCTAGACATGGTATCCGTCTATCTAAGGAACAGTGTCCTACTGATCCTCAAGAGATAGAAGACATGGCAAAAATTCCTTATGCTTCTGCAGTTGGAAGTCTAATGTATGCTATGCTATGCACTAGACCTGACATCTGCTATGCAGTTGGAATCGTGAGCAGGTATCAGTCAAATCCAGGACGGGTACATTGGAATGATGTTATGTATATTTTGAAATACTTAAAGAATACAAGAGATTATGTATTAGTCTACAAGGGTGGTGCTTTAAATCCCTTAGGCTATACAGACTCAGATTTCCAGGGATGTCTTGAAGACAGGAAATCTACATCTGGGATGGTGTTTACTCTTGGGGGTGGAGCAGTGGTTTGGAGAAGTGCTAAACAAACTGCGATTTCGGATTCTACCATGGAGGCAGAATACATAGCTGCGGCTGAAGCAGCTAAAGAGGTTGTCTGGCTTAGGAAGTTCTTCACCAGTCTCGGTGTAGTTCCTGGAATGGAAAGGCCTCTAGTCCTGCTTTGTGATAACACTGGAGCTATAGCCAACAGTAAGGAACCTCGGAGCCACAAGAGAAGTAAGCATATAGAAAGAAAGTATCATATTATCAGAGAATATGTGGCAAGAGGGGATGTACTGGTGGAGAAAGTGGATACGCACGATAACTAAGCTGATCCATTCACCAAAGTCTTGGCAATAACTTCATTCGAAAAGCACCGTCAGAATTTACGATTAATTGAAATGTACTGATTTGTTTTATATTAGTGCAAGTGGGAGTTTGTTGGGTTTTATGCCCTAAATAAAACTCTGTTTCAATGTAATCCAGATTATTTGATATCAATAAAGTAACAGAAGTATTTTTTCATTCATTTGTGTATGTTTTGGTTCACTTAATCAATTGCTTGTCTATTTGATTTATAAATTCATCCAAACCCCTTTTCACATACTTGATCATGTTTATTGTGTTGTCAACACAATGGAAAGTAAACATGACTATGTGAATAAAGTATTCCTAGATTTATCAGAACACTGGGTTTTACTGATATGACAATCTACAACAGAGTTTACTTGCATTTGGAGAAATGTTATGTTCTTCCCAGAACATAGGTTAAAGTAAAGCTCAGGTTGGATGCATGGAGTATGCATTGGAATGGACCGATATTGAACTTTGAATTAGATTTTTGAAACTTACCGTAAATATCTATTCAATTCAATATCATAAGTTGATCCTAGATCACATGATCGAAATCCTGATATGGTTAGGCTCAATTTCAAGAGTATTATTGTGTTCTTTGATTTGTTAGTTAAGTCTAATCTTTAGTCTGGGCAATACATACATTTTGGGAACACGGTAGTGCGATTGAGTGGGAGCGCTAACATTTTGGCAATACTTGTAAGACTCATTTAATTGATTTTAATTAATCAATTAAAAATTCTCAAGATAGACTTGTCTATTTGAGAATTTATCACTTATTAAGGGCGAAACAGTAAATAGAGATTTTGAAGGGCATATTTATTAATTAGGAAACTTTAATTAGTTTCATTATTAATAAAATAAATGACAATATATTATTTGATAATTAATTTTAATTATTAAATAATTAGATTTGACATTTATGTGGTTGAACAAAGGAATTGGCAGTTTTTAACAAAACAGGAAACTATCAGTGTAGGAAAAGGAAAGTTGGAAAAGTGGCAAGCCTTGTTTCCACAATGCCTAGGCCCGCCACTTAGCTTCCCTTTTCCATTTGATTTTTTCAATATTAAATGTTAATTAATTCAATCATAGCCCTAGGTGGTCTTCTATAAATAGAAGGCAAAGGCTTCAGAGTTGAAAAGAACTGTACAACTGATTCACAACATTATTCTGACAGAATTTTCTCTCTGAAAATTCTCTCTGAGCCGCCACCCTCTCTCTCTCTCTCTCTCTTCCTTCACTGTTTCGAAATGTATAAGTGCTAGAGTAGTGCCCACACACATCAAGTAATACCTCAATCATAGTGAGGAAGGCTGTGTAGAATTCAGAAACAACAAAGAAGGACTATCGGGCTCAGATCTTGATTATACTCTGCTACAGAAAGGAATCAAGGGTTAGAGATCTGAGTGGGAGGAGACATATATTCCGCTGCACCCAATGTAAGATTTCTGATACTCTTATGTGTTTAATTTTCTATCGTTTTAGAAGTTCATATTTAGGTTGTTAAATCAACATACTTGTGAGTAGATCTAAGTTCCTGGTAAAATAACTTCCAACAACAATCACCCCCCCTTACGAGGTCCGACGTCCTTGTCGACCACACTTCCGGCTGGGTCAAGGCTCTGATACCAACTGTTACACCCCAATATTTTTCCTTACTTTACAAAAATACTATTTTAAATGCATAATTAAAAAAAAAATCCTTAAAATACAACAATGGATTTTAGAAATCAAAATGCAATAGAGAAGGATCCTTCATTTGTAAAACAAAATACGATAAGTAAATGACTTTAAATAATATATTTCCATTGTGTTTAGATTTATCAACTGCTTAAAATAAAACAGGCACCACCGGCGTTCTAGATCGTTTGCCCGTCCGTAGCCACTCACAGTATACGTACCAGAACAGACCCTGCTCACTATACATACTTCCGTGTATAATACCTATAAGGGGAAAGTAAGGGGGTGAGCTAAAAGCTCAGTAAGCAAATGCTTATCATACAATACCATATCATATCACACATACCATTAATGTATTTATTAAGTTTGAGCAATATCATACACCTTATTTTATAACCATAACCAAATAGTTGTAAACATGGAAAATTTTATCGTATAGGTCCATACTAATTGTTCACACCATACATATATACAGAGATCATAACTCCAATATCGTACTCATAACATAATCATATCAATACTATAAACAATAATGTCCTTACCATAATATTGGCATATCATAGCCATTACTTACATAACCCGGGCCTAGCCCGACCCTAATATCTTGGGCGTAATCTGCCCATATAATAACTTGGGCCTATGAAGCCCTACCATTGTTATAGGATAGGGTATCTCTATATTCAACAGTAACATCATTGTATCATACCCCACTATAACAATCTCATACACGACTCAGTAAAATGCAGGGTAGGGTATCTCTACATTCAACGGCCTTATCCCGTATCATACCCCACCATGGTCCCTCACTTTACCTGAGACGTTAGCATACAACATACAACATGCAACATACAAATACAACATACAACATACAACCTGAAACATTGAGTAAAACATTTATCGATCACTCCATTTTCTGCTTTTATGTTGTAAAACTTTACCATTGTTGGTAATCTTAGTTTTTTACAACCATCGAACAGAGGTTTATCAGCATCACTAAGAAAATTATCGAATTTCCCAGGATCATTAAGAAATTCCTCCTGTGCTTCGTTAAGCAAGTCCAATGGATAATCATCGAAATCATTACCCTCGATATCATCTACCCCCCGCTTTCCTAATGGATATGGATCATTAGGTAAATGTTCGCCATGGTAATACCAATTAGTATAACTTCTATTGAAACCTCGTAAATACACATGGTCCTTAATCATTGTAATATTCCCTTTAGATACATTACAACAATCTACACACAGACAATGAATACGATCGTGATTTTTAGAATTCTTTAAGGCAAACTCTAAAAATGCATCGAATCCTACTTGAAATCGCAGTGTGTCTCTCTCCTCAGGCATCCATGATTTATCCATAACAAAAATCCTATCCAAAAAAAATCAGTATTTAGTAACTAATTATAGCTAGTTACTAATTACACAATGTAACTAACTAAGTTTCTCACAATTTATTCATATTAATTTATAAATTACTCAAATTCTCGTTTTAGATTAGTTCATATTATTAGGTTGTTTTATTGATTAGAATGTTGGTAAAATGTTAAATATTTTTAATAAAAAAAGTTGAGGGGAAAAGTTTTTGGTAAAGCAATAAGGGTATTAACTAATATTTTCCCCTTTTAATTAACTTTTGCTCTTTATTTTCTTTGAAAAATAAAAATCCACATTGAACCTCTCAAATGAAAGAAAAAAAAATAAAAAAAGAAGGATTTTATATGTTTATTTTGTTAATGTATTTAGTAACTAATTATAGCTTGTTACTAATTACACAATGTAACTAACTAAGTTTCTCACACAATTTATTCATATTAATTTATAAATTACTCAAATTTTCGTTTTAGATTAGTTCATGTTATTAGGTTGTTTAGTTGATTAGAATGTTGGTAAAATTAAAAAGTTTACATAAATGTGAATATTATTATTTTTTATGTGAGCTAACTTCTTATCACTATGTTATAATTAACTATTTATTTGTATTATGTAAATATTATGAATGGTTTTAGTAAGATTTATCCTAATTCTACCGAAATTTCTAAGCATAAGATAACTACGTAATTGGACGTTCCCAAAAATTTTACAAGTGCCTAAAATAACAAACAAAACAGATAAACAATACAAAATTAATCCACCCATCCGACCGCAAGTACATGTATTGCGTAACCTACTTCACTACGGATGAATATTTAAGATATTCAAACTCAACTAACATGCATTGATAATTAATTATATAATAAGAAAAAGTTAGTTAAAGTATATACCTATAATTGCAAGCCCAAATACGCTACACACAAAATTATGCCGAACCCCTACAATATAAAGAAATACAACGAAATTACAAAATTAATTATTTCATTACTTATAACTAGTTATAAAAAATTGTAACAAGTTACTTAGTTACTAAATTATACATACATATATATAATCAATTATATCTCACACTATTATCTCAAAAAAATAAAATTATATCACACACTAATTCAATTTTAAAATTTTTATTTCTAAACTAATGAAATCCCTCCAATGTCATTTTATTCACAATAAATATATATTACAAAAAATATATAAAATACAATTACAAAATTTATTTCCATAAAAAAATATACACACACTATATACACACAATATATACACACATTATATACAAATATTCAATAAAATATACAAATACATATATATACTATACATTGAGGTATAAATTATTACCTAATAACCGCAATCCGACGACCACCGTAAAAAATCCCGGCACTATACACATAAAACACAATAATATTACTAATAAAATAAAAAAAACTCGAATAATAATTTACAAAAACAAAAAATAAAACAATATACATAATACAAAAAGAATAGAAGCAATATTTATACCTTAAACGAGGTTGAGATTCAACAATTTCTCAAGAAAAATGGGTAGCCAGATTTCAAACCCAAACTTTACTATTTGGGTTTGGATGACACTCAAAGAGGGTAAAAAATCAAAACTTTTTAGGTGTATGTTATTAAGTATCGAAAATGGAAGATTTAAAAAAAAATGGGCTTAAAAGGTTAAGAAATGGGGGAGATAAGGGTGGGACAAGGTGGTGGAGGCGAGGGTTTTTGCTGAGAAAATAGCTCTTTGGTTTTTTGGGTTGGCTGAGTGAAGTGGGGAGGAAGAAGATGATCGAACCCTATGTACAAGGGTCGACCCTATGGCGTCGGTTCCTATGAAGGAACCGACGGCATAGGGTACACGGTTTGCTGACACGTGTACCCTATGTCGTCGGTTCCTATGACGCCATAGGGTAGTTCAGAAAAAAAAAATAATAATTAATTTCAACCGCCTCTAAATAGTATAATGCAATTTTATACCTACGGTTTTTATCAAAAAACTGCCTCTAAATGTCAATTTCGAACATAGCGGGTATTTTCACACCCTTTAGCTTCCCTTTTTATAAATGGGGTTGAAAAAACTGCCTCTAAAGGCTAATATTGTAGTAGTGCAAATACAACATACAACATATACAAGTCATACAACCATAATCTATGTATTAATTCACAAACTCATATTGTGTCCATACCACACATTCTTAGTACCATATACATATTTATAATAACAAATCATAAATCATATTGCAATACATAAAGAATTTAAATTTATGCAGATAAACACATACAAAGCTATCTAATTTCATTACTTGAAATCTCGCTGCTTAAAACTTATTATCTCGTCACCACTACCTCTTAATATATGGCTCCTTAACAGATTTCCTCACAACGTAATGTTTTCCTTTAACCTTAAACAAGTATTTATAAATTATATAAAATTATGACAAAAACTCTAATAATTAAACTTTAAATTCTGAACCTTAATTATACATAACTCAATACGTACCTTAATTTCAAGCACTAGCCGAAACTGATATATGACTACTCCTTGAAGCCAAAAGTCCAATAATAAAATCTAAATGGGGTTCAATAGTTCAAAGGAAGATGAACTTGACTTTGTGTGATAGTTACCGTTAAGAGAACAAGGATGGTGAGTTCCAAAAAATTGAAAAGAATGCTGATTTAAATTTCAAAATTATAAATGAAAGAAAATATTCATTGGTTTCAGGCTTGGAAAGAGATGGGAAGTATTGAGTATATTCACTAAGATTCTTGGAAAGTGGAGATGAATGTTGACGTACGAAGCTTCGACTATGGAACCTAAGAGTATAACTCGAAAGTAACAGGAGAGATTAGAGTTCAAAATTTAATTAGTGTGGAATAATTGAATCAATTAAATTGAATAAGGTTAAGGTTTTTGGTTTTACCAAAGCCACGTTTTTAGTTATCTATGGTTAACTAACGAAAAATCTCCTAACCTATTTAAATAATTAATCGAATATATATATGATTAAACTTAACTTCCCACATTCTTCTCTCTACACTACGGTACCACTAACTATCTCAAGCCATTTATTTGCAATTTAATTTGTCAATATTTATTTAGCTTTACATGTTAACAACACACCCCTCCATAAAGCTCCACTCGAAAAGGTCTAATCATTATCTTAAAAAAAAGAATTAGTCAAACTCAAATTGGATATTTCTACAATATTTTTGCTAGAAACTCCCCTATTTGTAATACTCCTCTAAAGCTCGGCTACTACTATCTAATTTTAAAGAATAACTTAATAGATAGGGAAATTTACACCCATTACGGCTTTTTCTATATTTTTTTTCGTTTGTACTATTACACACGGAGAATTTAACTTTTATACTGTTTTTTATTTTTAATTCTTTTTGGCAGTATACTGCCTTTGGTAAATTGTATATATATTGGTTTTATTGCTTTACAAGTGTCATGCTGGGGTTGTGCCACGTTTTTTTTAAAAAAAGGAAATCATTTTAAAAATTTTGATTTGACGGTTTTCTCTACTTACCAAAGCAGTTGTACTTTTCCATTCTTTTTATTTTTTTTAATATAAAAAATGTTTTAATACCCCACTCGCCCTCACACTGTTCATCTTCTCCCTCTTTCGTTTTTCTTTCAGTTTCGAGTAATGGGTAGTTTCATCCATTTCAAAAAATTTCAGTTGTCATCCCACTTTCTCAAACTTCCCTCTCATTCCCCCCCCCCCCCCCATTTTTCTGATTTTTGTCTATAAATACCTTCATCCTACCTTCTAATGGCCGTTACTCGTTCATCTCCTTCTCCGGCTAAAGCTAGAAAACCTACAAAACAATCACAGAAAACCAAACCCAAATCAAAAACGGGTAAAAAAAAATCTAAAAGACAACCCACCTAGCCCCACTTCCCCTACTGCTCATAAAAGAAAAGCTCCTGTTGGACCTTCGAAGAACACTCGAGGGAAAATGCCTCAAACTGTGGTGGAAAACTTAGACTCAGATTTTGAGTTAGAATCTGAATTTGTGAGGTTGCCTGTCTCTCTGAAGGTATTTTATTATTTATCTTTTATTGTTTTTGAGTTTTTTTTTTTAAAAAATTCAATTTTTGAAGTTCATATATCTGGGTAATTGTTTGGGTTTGTCTCTGTTTTTTTTGTGTTTTTCATTTCTTGTTTTATTATATATATGTTTTTTTGTTGATATTTGTTTGTTGTTTTGTCGGTGTTGTTTCGTTTAATTTTAGGACAAGGGTAAATCCCCTGTCAAGGTGTTGTCATCCACAGGTGTGGCTGAGGAAATTACTGCCAATGGGATTGTTGAGGTATGTGATGTTATGCATTCTGTTCTCTGTTTTTTTTCCTAGTTTTTTGTTTTTATTGTTGTTTTCGTAGTGTTTTATGTGTGTTTTAGCAGTGTTTTTTATTATTCCGTTTTAGGATTGGGAATGCAAGTACACCCGATCTCAATTCTACCATTCTAGAGTAGTCACATTTGGTTATTACTCTGTAATTGGAGACATCAAAAGAATTCTAACTGAAAGCAAACTAGAAATTTTTTCAAAAACTGTGTTTGGATATTTTCTTCGGATTCCAGAGTACATTATCCATTACCAACTGCTTCATGGTTTGCTGTTGAGGGAGGTTCAACAGCCTAATGAGTTGGAGTTTTGGGTATGTGTCCAAGGGAAATATCTTGGGTTTAGTATCGAAGAGTTTTCGTTAGTTACCGGGTTAGATTGTCAGGTTGATTCTGATTTTTATCAGTTTAAGTAAGATGATAATGCATTGGTTAAACATTGTTTTAAGGGGTACAAAAAAATTACCAAGGGTGCTATTCAGACTGCCTTTATTGCTGACAATCTCAAGAGTAACGACGATCTTGCAGTCAAGTTGGCTATCTTGTATTTTGTGCAGTGTTACTTGTTGGGTGGTCCCCCGGGTAAAGTTATTTATAGAGGAAATAGATGTTGTCGATAGTGGTCGATATAATGAATTTGGTTGGGGCAAGCATTGTTTTGATATCACTATTCATTCTTTGAAGGGTAAGATTGACTCTGGTCTTAAGAGGGTTGTTCGTAGTGATGAGGATGGTGGGTACTACAGGTTATTGGGTTTTCCTTTGGCGATTCAATTCTGGTTTTTTTGAGTGTTGCCCTTACGTTATTGGGAAACTTTCTTTGTACTCAAATGTTGGCATTCCAAGGATTCTGAATTGGCCTAAACTACCCAAGGATAAGGAGGGTCAGGTGAAAATGTATGTCATGAACACCCTCGTCTTCAATCGGTCTTTGAAAGAGGTACTTCTGTTGTTTTGTACCCTATTTCTACTGTTGTTTTAATGTTGTTTTTGTATACATTTGTTACACTTGATGTTTCAATTGTTGTTGTTATTTTATATTTTCAGTTTCATGTGCATAATTTATTTGGTTGTTGTTGTTGCAGTTAAAATTACGAAACATCACTCCAACTTCTGTTGAGAGAGTGAGTTTGAGCCTTAATGATTTTTTCTCTGGTGACACTACTCCCGATGCTGTTAAATTCAAAGTTAAAGGTGGTTCCAAGTCTGTTGGTCAACCTGGCTTGATGGGTGCTTCTTCATCATCTGCTCATGAGAATGTCTCCCGACTTGAGTTTGAGGAATTAAAAAAAAGAGTATCTCTGTTGTTGTTAGCCAGCAACGGATTCTTATGAAATCTGTTGCTGAAATGAACAAGAAGTTGGACATTCTTATTGAGGTGTTGTTTTTTTTGTTGGGTTTTATGCCCTAAATAAAATGCTTTACAATCTGATTAGTTATCAATATAAGAAATTTGAAGTGATTGATGTTTGCATGAATTTTACATACTAATGGTTTAATATGTTTAATATGTTTATTACATTCATACACACAAAATCAGTTAAATCCAGATCATATGTTTATTCACAATTACAGTATCGTCAACACAGTGGAATGTGATTGTGATCATATGAATCAAAAGTTTTGGTCCCTGTTTCATCAGTGTTATTGGATTTACACTAATGTGATAATCAGCGATGATGTGTACTTACACTTGGAGTAAGTGTTATGTTCTTTCCAGGACATTAGTAAAGTATACTAGTTTCGAATGTATGGAGTATACATTGGACTGGACCGATATTGCAACTAAGTTAAGATATTACAAACTTACCGTTATACATATCTTTCCAAGTCAATATCAGTAGTTGATCTTAAGATTAAAAGAATCTAAATCCTGATATGCTTAGGCTCAACTCAGGAGTGCTATTCATGTTCTTAGATTTATTAGTTAAGCCTACTTTCGGGTCAGGGTGATACGTATATTTCGAGAACATGATAGTATGATTGAGTGGGAGTGCTGAACATAAATATGGAATCTATAGCTTCTACTGGTGTATAGAAGTCAAGTGATGATTCCCTTCGAGCTTAGCAAATAGAAGTAAATGGATGAGCTCTTGTTTAACTGACTAATTATTAGATCACTAAACACCATTTACAGGTAGCTAAGTGTTTTAAGGGGCAAAATACATTGAGGGGTGAGAACGGTAAAGAAATCCCATCTCGATGTAAATCATCTATATAGAGGATCTTTAAATCACAATAAGATTATAACAATGGTTATATGAGATAGTATATTGATATCGTGAAACATACAATATGCTCTATATAAGTCTGAGAGTGCAATTCTAAGTTCTAAGAGTGGATTCAACGAAGAATTAATAAGTAGGAATTTACTTGGTAAATTTAGTTCACTTATTGGAAGCTCAGCATATAGATCCATGGTCCCCATTCTAGTTGAGAACATTCTGCTTGTAAGACTCATTAATTGATTCGTGATTGATCAATTATAATTCTAAAGTTAGACTATGTCTAATTTTATGAATTTTCACTAAGCAGGGGTGAAATTGTAAAGAAAAGAGTTTTCTAGGTTTATTTATTTATTAATGGACTTTATATGTCTAATTAATAATTAAATTAAATGACAATATTATTTAATAATCTATTTTAGTTATTAAATAATTAGTTTTGGCATTTAAAAGGTTAGAATTGGAAAATTGGCGTTTTTGAGAAAATAGAGATAAAATTTGATAAAATTGCAAAATTAAGTGAGGCCCAATAACACCATATGGCTGGCCACTTAAATAGCTTTTTCAAATTAATATTTTCATTATTTTAATGCCAAATAAATCCTAATCTAAACCTAGTAGCTGCCTATAAATAGAAAGTGATGGCTCAGTCACATAACATGCTTACATTAGTAATCTGACAGAAATTTCTCTCTTCAGAAAAACTGAGCCTTCCCCACTTTCTATACCTTGGCCGAAATACCTCTCTCTCTTTTCCCTTCATCTTTTTCGTGAACCTAGTGAAAGAGTAAGTGCCCACACACAACAAGCAGTAACTCAATCATAGATTGGAAGACTGTGAAGGATCAAAACTTGAAGAAGAAGGACATTCGGGCTCAGATCTTGATTATACTCTGCTACAGAAAGGAATCAAGGGTTAGAGATCTGAGTGGAAGGAGACATTAATTCCGCTGCATCAATGTAAAGTTTTCTTAACTTTATATGTGTTTATTTTATCGTTTTAGAAAGTTCATATTTAGGATGTTTAAACAACATACTTGTGAGTAGATCTAAGATCCTGGTAAAATAATATCCAACTACTGGCCTCAGAGCCATGGTAATTGATTTACTTGCATGAAATTTGGACTTTAAAACGATTGTTTGTGTGTTCTTTGGATGGTATCATGTTGTATTGAGTGTTATTTGATGATTGATTGATGTTTGTTAAATTTTCGTGAAAAATAATTGCGATTTTATCTCTGGAATTATTTTTATTGGATAGTATGGAAAAAATTAAGCAAGTTAGGCTTTTACAGAACTTAATTTGGATTTTATTTGAATTAGTTATGATTTTTTGAAGATTTGAAAAAATCGGAAATTTTGTCTTGATATTTTCCTGCGATCGCAAATCTGTCCGTACAGTTTCGAATTTTTTCGTTTTTCTTCGATTTTTCATGCTTTTTCATGTAATTAACTTCCGATTTTTTGTATGGTTTTGTATGAATACTATTACTATTCCTAATTCAATTCTAATTATCATTTTGAATTAATTTAATATTTTTTAAATTTAATTCAAGATATTAGTTTAATTTGAATTTGAATAGAATTAGTATCTATCTTATTGCTTAAAAAATCTATCTTATTTTTAAATTTGATTATATCTTATTTTTTTTAAATTTAAGGTCAGATTTTATAAGATATTTATAAAATCTTTTAAGATATTTTAAAATATCTTATCTTTTAAGATATTTTTTAATTATATCTTATCTTTTAAGATTTTTTTTAAAATTAAATCTTTTTAGATATTTTGACCTTATTTAAATTTAAAGTAAGATATTTATAATCATGTAATTTTAAATAGATATAAGATATTTTGCTAACTTTTAAATTTTGTTATTTTATTTATTTAAATTAAATTTAAAATCTGAAAAGATATTTCATTTATCTTTTCTAATTTTTATTTAATTTTTATTATTAAAATAACATTTAATTTTTAAAAGTAGTTAGCAAATTTTGAAATGATATTTAGGTTGGTTGAAACCTAATTTTTCAAAAAGTAGGTTTAATTTTAAATTTCGAAATTTAAATTTTTTTTTATTTCCGAAATTAAATATTTTTTTTTAAATTTTATTTTCGAAATTAATTAAATATTTTTTTTAATTATTTATTTTTCGAAAATATTTATTTAAAATTAAATAAATCCTACTTCCAACTATCCAGCTAACCTTGTTGCAGGAGTATATGGTTTAAACTTGTGTGTAAGTTTTTTAAAACCTATTATTACTTGATTGCAAATAGCCATGATTACTTTTTGCCAGATCTAATGATCTGATGACTCCCTTGGTCAAGTTAATAATTTGTAACAGGTAAATTTTACAATCTTCTTTCATCTGTGTATGACCTAGCAACATGATAGGATCCATCCAAAGTGTGCCTGTGTGAGCCTATATGTTTATTTTGTTTTAATATAGATACATATAGGTTGTTGCTAAATAAAATGTCACACCATGATAGATTTTATTTAGGTCCATTTAGTTATTGGACCTATTCAATTAATAACAGTTATTCATTTTAAGGTTAAATTCCTCTCTTTTGGGCCTTGTGTGAGAGTTGGGAGCCATAGAAGTGGGTACGACATACTGAACCCAGCACCCCCTCACATGAACTACCCCAATTGTGAAGGCCCATTTGCCTGATTTGAATAACTGTACTAGGTTAATTATATTAGTTTGACCTAATAAAATTGAATTAGCAACATAATTAACTTTTAAAATATATGAAATTTATTTTCATTTTTATATTTTAAAGTTAATTTTAAGAAAAACAGTTTTAGTTTAGATATTATTTCTAGACAAACTATTTGTATTTTTCTTGTATTTAATTAAATATAGAATTTTAACTAACTAAGATTCTTTCTGGAGCTTATTTAATTAAATATTCCTATTTAAGTTAAAAATTAGTTGTATCAACTGATTTTTCTATCTAACTTAAATTTGAATATTTGATTTAAATTTTAAATCAAGTTGAGGAATCCTAGGCTTTAGTTATTAAAGATTCTTAAAATATTTTTTAAGTTAATATCTTTTCAAATATTAACTTAAAATGGAATATTTTAGATATTTTTTGGTTAATATCTTTTCAAATATTAACTTTAAAAAGATATCTTCAAATTAAGTGGTTACAACTTAATTTTGATATTTAATTAAATTTAAATTTGAAATTATTTAAGTTTTAGATTTTTTTTTTATCTAACTTAAATTAGATATTTTTCAAATTTTTGAAAAGATACTTAGTCAAATAAGATATTTTCTAGATAGTAATTTCTAGACTACTTATTATTTCTAATATTTAAATAGGAAAATTATACTTTGTGAAATTAATTATTTAAATAATTAATTTTGGTACAATTTTATTAAGTATATTTTTCCTAGTATTAAATAGAAATTAATAATTAAGCCTTCTCTACACTTAATTATTATTTCTTGAATTTAATACATTTAATTAACTTGAAGAATCTAAATATCTAAGTTGATTTTCATCACGATACTTAAATATTTATTGATTTTTCATGACACTTAATTAAATAGAAAATTATTTTTAGGTTGAAATTTAATTTTTCAACTTAAATTTAAATAATTTTCAATATATATATTATTTCTTTATTTTATTAATCAATTTCGAAATTTGCATTTAATTTATGCAATATTTTCGAATTTTTTTTGAAAAAATAGATTGAGTTGTAAATTAATTATTTATTTTAATTAATTCTTGGGCCAACTACAATCAATGATTTTTTTCATTTAATTGATTAATTTAAAGTAAATGAATTTAAAAATATATATATATATTATTAGAAATTGAATTAACTAGTCAAAAGAATATCTAGATAGGTGATATTTTTGCTTGAAGTATTTCTTTCTATTTTTATTATTTTCGAAAATTGTATTTTTATATACTTTAAATTTTCGAACCCAATAAATATATTCTCAAAGGAAATTTTTAAGTTGCTAATTATTTATTTAATTCAACTTAAATTAATTTCCTTAATATTTATATTTAAGATTATTACTAAGATGGAAATAATTAATTTTATTTCAATCACCATCTAAGTATAATTTTATAAATATTACATTAAATTCTTATTTTTGAATTTTAATTCTTAAATAGAATTTAATGAGATTTATTTATTAGAATAATAAAGAAAATACATTTTAAACAATGAGCTTTATTATTATTAAGATATTCGATCTCCATTGTGGGTTTTACACCACGTTTGTTTTAGTGAGTAATCCTCCCTAATGGAGGAACGTTCATTAGCAATTTCGCACCGTTTAATCTCGCATGATAAGTGGTTTGTAAGTGTTTTATATGGTATAGATCACCCTAATGGTGGCGACCATATTTGACTTGCAAATTGCGAAACAATGGTAGAAGCTCATAAGATAGAATAGCCTTGACTCTCGCCTAAACGGGACAACGCTGGATTCTGATCTTGATCGAATAAAAGGTTGCTAGAATGTTTAACATTTTAGATGAGCTGACAACTCTATTCAATGGATGGTAGCTTTGACTCTCGCCTAAACGGGACACTGATATCAGTTTGTTGAGAACCTTGGAAATTATTTAGGATTGAATTTTTTTAAGTATTTTCTCATATCATTCCTACTTGCTATGTGCTTATAATTTCTGAATTGATTTTGTGTGTTAAACCATTATTGATTTCCATTTGTTGATTTCTATTATTTTGTAGTATCCTGTTTTGTCAAAATGAATCCCATGTTATCACTGTTGACTGAAAATAAGCTGAATGGATCTAACTTTAATAAATGGAATGAGAACATTAATATCGCTCTCATAGGAGAAAGTGCCTTGTTTGTTTTAACTGAGCCGTCACCTGAAGTGCCTGGGGACAATGCATCCAAAGCTGTGAAAGAAAAGTATGAGCGTTGGCAAAAAGCAAATGACAAAGCTCTATACTTTATGCTTTCTAGCATGGTTGACACCCTCAAAACTCGGTTTTCTAAACCGAGAAGGCCGCCGAAGTTATGACGAAGTTAAATGAGCTATTCTAAGAAGGCATCACTTCGATCACGCTTTGACGCGACTAAGAAGTACATTAATGCAATTCGGATGGAACCTCATCAAAATGTGCGTGATCATGTTCTCCTCATGTCCGATTATTTCCAAGAAGCCCGGGATCATGGTGCCGAAATGGACAAGTGCTACTCAAGTTAGTCTTATCTTGAATAGCCCGACTCAAAGATTTCTACCATATACATCAAATTATGTCATGAATAAGAAGGAAATTGACTTTCATGAATTAGTCAATGACCTTCAAACTTATGAAAATTTGATTGGAGGACCCAAGAAGAAAGGGAGTAAACCTCATAATCCTGGTAATGGTAATGGGACGATGAAACCTGAAGCAAATGTTGCCTCTGCTTCAAAGTCCAAATCGAAGAAGAAGTGGAAGAACACCAAGAAGCGAACAAAAGCCATGAAAAAGGCTGTTCCTTCTGGTGATGCTACACTTAAAGGAAAGTGTTTCCACTGCAATGAAAAAGGTCATTGGAAACCCCAGTGTCCTAAACTTCTTGCAAAGAAACAAGGTATTTCCATTTATAAACTTTAAGAGTTTTAGTGAATTATTATCCAATTCGATTTATGATTCTGGACTAACTTTGTTTATTTGTTTTCTTCTTCTTATAGGCCAAGCTACTTGAACTCAATTGAGTTGATCAGAAAGTTGGACCAAGGGTGAAATCGTCCAGATGAAGATGAAGCTCTTCAATTTTTGAATTAATTGTTTTAGTTTAAAGACAATTTGGATTTCAAATTTTAGTTAGGGATATTTATCCTTGTTTCTCTCATATTGTTGCAATACATTTTTTTTATTAATAAAGTTTTATTTTCGATATTCCCTGTTGCAATTTATGAGATTGAGCTTCATTTAATTTTATCTTCATCAATTATTACCACATTATATTTATATGTTTGTATGTGTAAGTGTTTTTATTATTGATGCAAATTCTATAATATTTACAACTCTTCATAGAGTTATATTATATAAACACTAGAAATTATTTCTATGTTTATCAATAATTGTTAATTCTCATACAATTATTAAGAATTTGTTTAATAAAAGGATCTTATGATCTGATAGGGGTGGAGAAAAGTTAAGAAAACTATGCAGTTCAACGATCTTTTATATCTAATGAACTCTGGATAGTATTCAACTCCACATAAACTCTATCACACTTAGAGAATCATGATCTTCACAACCTTTAGGGGTGGATCATAATCTCTATATATACTTAGGGGTGGAGGTTATTCATAGTACCCTATATGTATATTCTTAGGGGTGGAGTCCATTCCACAATTCCCTATGAAACACATATCTTGTTTAAACATGGAAGTAATATAATGAGTCAGCTATTGTCAATATAAATTCTTGATCTTGATTGTATGTTCCATTTCGTTTTTACTGTTGTAAGTAAAACTTTGATACCTTTGAAAGTTCTTTGTTAAAGTTTCACACTACCTTAATTGAGTGGGAGAATTTTAAAGTTCTATACCCATCTTCATTAGGTTGATAATTGTGATAGGTACTTAAGAACAATACTGAAAAGCAAATCTAACCATTCACATGGATAGGTATAGCTTATCAGAATTATGAGAATAAGATAAAGAACTCTAGTTCAGTCCATTCGAATGACTTGAACCAAGAATTCTTAATCCTCATAAAATTTGATGGTATCTTAATTTTGATTACTTTAATCTCTGGCATGTATTTTTCACTTCAAATACTAGTCTGCTATGTTGATGACTTAGTCTTGACTTAAAGTTTTAAGACTAATAAAAAAAAAAGTCACAACTAGGTAACTCTCTAAACAATCAGAGGTTAAAAGTATTATTTAACCAGACATCTGCTATTGAGTGGGAGCTATCTGAGATGTAATCAAATAGGGAACATTAGAAGATATTCAAGAAGGATTTATGAAAAGTGATCTATATGTCAGATATTAAGGAACTGTGTATCAGTTGTCTTTGTATCTCACCATCTAATTTCGAAATTCTATAAGATGGTGCTTACTTTGGGGGTGGAGGAATTATTGTATAATAATTCAAGCTCTACCAGAGAAGAACTATAACTTGGTCTATTCGAAAATACCAGAAAGTTATATCACTGAAGAAAAGTCTACACTGTATTATCTCAATTACATATTTTAAAATATGAGAGATATGTCTTCTGTTAATTCAGATGTACATTTAAAACAGTAAAGATTTCAGTATCCCTTGATGAGTAAAGCATATAGTAAAGGATGTTTCATAAGAGTATTTATGAACTGGTTTCCAGAAGTTTGGGTGGATTCAAATATACTACACTTGATCTGAAGATCAAGACATCAGATTGACCTATTTGCACAGTTTGTTTTATATTAGTGCAAGTGGGAGTTTGTTGGGTTTTATGCCCTAAATAAAACTCTTTACAATCTGATTAGTTATCAATATAAGAAATTTGAAGTGATTGATGTTTGCATGAATTTTACATGCTAATGGTTTAATATGTTTAATATGTTTATTACAGTCATACACACAAAATCAGTTAAATCCAGATCATATGTTTATTCACAATTACAGTATCGTCAACACAGTGGAATGTGATTGTGATCATATGAATCAAAAGTTTTGGTCCCTGTTTCATCAGTGTTATTGGATTTACACTAATGTGATAATCAGCGATGATGTGTACTTACACTTGGAGTAAGTGTTATATTCTTTCCAGGACATTAGTAAAGTATACTAGTTTCGAATGTATGGAGTATACATTGGACTGGACCGATATTGCAACTAAGTTAAGATATTACAAACTTACCGTTATACATATCTTTCCAAGTCAATATCAGTAGTTGATCTTAAGATTAAAAGAATCTAAATCCTGATATGCTTAGGCACAACTCAGGAGTGCTATTCATGTTCTTAGATTTATTAGTTAAGCCTACTTTCAGGTCAGGGTGATACGTATATTTCGAGAACATGATAGTATGATTGAGTGGGAGTGCTGAACATAAATATGGAATCTATAGCTTCTACTGGTGTATAGAAGTCAAGTGATGATTCCCTTCGAGCTTAGCAAATAGAAGTAAATGGATGAGCTCTTATTTAACTGACTAATTATTAGATCACTAAACACCATTTACAGGTAGCTAAGTGTTTTAAGGGGCGAAATACATTGAGTGGTGAGAACGGTAAAGAAATCCCATCTCGATGTAAATCATCTATATAGAGGATCTTTAAATCACAATAAGATTATAACAATGGTTAAATGAGATAGTATATTGATATCGTGAAACATACAATATGCTCTATATAAGTCTGAGAGTGCAATTCTAAGTTCTAAGAGTTGATTCAACGAAGAATTAATAAGTAGGAATTTACTTGGTAAATTTGGTTCACTTATTGGAAGCTCAGCATATAGATCCATGGTCCCCATTCTAGTTGAGAACATTCTGCTTGTAAGACTCATTAATTGATTTGTGATTGATCAATTATAATTCTAAAGTTAGACTATGTCTAATTTTATGAATTTTCACTAAGCAGGGGTGAAATTGTAAAGAAAAGAGTTTTCTAGGTTTATTTATTTATTAATGGACTTTATATGTCTAATTAATAATTAAATTAAATGACAATATTATTTAATAATCTATTTTAGTTATTAAATAATTAGTTTTGGCATTTATAAGGTTAGAATTGGAAAATTGGCGTTTTTAAGAAAATAGAGATAAAATTTGATGAAATTGCAAAATTAAGTGAGGCCCAATAACACCATATGGTTGGCCACTTAAATAGCTTTTTCAAATTAATATTTTCATTGTTTTAATGCCAAATAAATCCTAACCTAAACCTAGTAGCTGCCTATAAATAGAAAGTGATGGCTCAGTCACATAACATGCTTACATTAGTAATCTGACAGAAATTTCACTCTTCAGAAAAACTGAGTCTTCCCCACTTTCTATACCTTGGCCGAAATACCTCTCTCTTTTTTCCCTTCATCTTTTTCGTGACCCTAGTGAAAGAGTAAGTGCCCACACACAGCAAGCAGTAACTCAATCATAGATTGGAAGACTGTGGAGGATCAAAACTTGAAGAAGAAGGACATTCGGGCTCAGATCTTGATTATACTCTGCTACAGAAAGGAATCAAGGGTTAGAGATCTGAGTGGAAGGAGACATTAATTCCGCTACATCAATGTAAGGTTTTCTTAACTTTATATGTGTTTATTTTATCGTTTTAGAAAGTTCATATTTAGGATGTTTAAACAACATACTTGTGAGTAGATCTAAGATCCTGGTAAAATAATATCCAACTTTTTTATTGTCATTATTTGTTTTTTTTTTTTGTTATTTTTTTAGTAGTGTTTTTATGTTGTTTTATACAGTTAATTAATTTTTTATGTTATTTTTCCAATCATCTAATGGTGGTCATACTCACAATGGATCTCAGTCTGAAGATGCTCTTCGTTCTTCTGAAAATGAGGATGATGAAGATTCTACTTCAGAGGAAGACGAGGATACTAAAAATGAGGATGACAAAGGAGATGAACATCATGAGGATGATACTGATGATGATGATGATGATGATCTAGATGGAGCTGGAGTTGGTGCTGGACAGGATGAGGCTCATACTGGGGATGATCGTAATGATGAGGGTGTTGTTGTCCCCGAGGTTGTTTCGAAGGATGATGATACTGGCAAGGTTGATGATGCCAAGAAGTCTGACCCTGTGGAACCTGTTTCAGAGGTCAAACAGGTGTATTTCTTGTTTGCCCATCCTTTTCTGTGCTCTTTTTGTGGATTTTGTGTTTTGAGTTTGTTTTAATAGTTTTTATTGTTGTTTTTGTTGTCAGTCTGAACAGTCTCAAGTTGCGGAAGAGAACATTGATGTTGATGCAACAATTGCATCTGTTGTTAAAGCTGTGGAGAATTTGGTTTGTGTTTCTTTTCTTTTTTCTTTATAATTTGTGTTTATATAATATTCTATTGTTGTTTTACTAGTGTTTTGATTGTACTTTTTTTTTAAAAAAAAAATAAGTCATTTTTTTTCTTTTTTTTTTAGATTGGTTCCTCAACTAATGTCTCTGCTTCTTTTGAGACCTCTGAGAAGAATGATCTTGAAATGGTTGTTTTTCAAAAGACTCCTACTTTACGTCCTCAAAAGAGGGATCGGAAGAAAGGAGCTATTTTGAAATCTTCATTCATTGAGCTTGCTTCTGCTGCCTCTAAATTAGGTTCATCCTCAGTTTCTCCTGATGAGTCTGTTTATAAGGTGGTTAAATATGTGCGTGGTTTGTGCCCGTTGGACAACAAGATTGGTGAACCTGTCGATCCACAATTGGAAGCTGAGTTTGTCACTTGGGTTGATACAGGTCTTAGAAAGCATAAATCTAAGTAAGTATTTTGTAGATGTTTTCACTTATATATATATCTTATTGTTTTCCTTTTTTTTTTTAATTTTTTATTTGTGTTTTGATGTTTGTTTTAGCACAACAACTAATGTGTATTGTAAGGGTAAGGACACAATATTTCTGCCATTTTGTTTTGGGGTTGAGGACATTAGCAACAAGATGTGGTTTCACAACCTTGCCTACCCTAATTGTTTCCTTACCAATTCTGTAAGTTTTTTTTTATTTATATTTTTTTGTTGTTCATTTTAATTATTGTCTGTTTTTAAATGTTGTTCTACTAGTTTTTTTTTATAAGATTGAAGGATTTTTTATTATTTTTTTTGTCCAGCACATTGACATTATTTTATACTATCTTCGTAAGAAAATAATGTACTCAGCCGAGCCGAAAATCAAAGTCACCACAACTAATTGCCTTTTTGTTCTAGCATAACAAGCTTGTATGAGAAGTTTGTTGAGAAAAACAACGATATATCGGTGTTGTCTCTTTCTCACAATGTGGCCCAGTATATCCGTGGTGGTAAGATATTATGTGCCACTCTTTGGCATTTGGTTGATCATGTTGTTATGCCTATCAATGTCAAATTACATGATCATTGGATTTGTGGTCGTTTAAACATAGCTGAGCGGCGGACATATCTATACAATTCATTGCATTCTGGTCCTTCTGGAAGGTATATGACTGCTGCCAAAGAGGCTTGCAAGCTTTTTTCTGTTATTTTACCATATTATTTCTCAATGTTAGACTTCAAAGGCCTTCGCAATGAATCTAAGTTTAGCACGATGGAACCGTTCCCGATTGTTGCTGTTGATGCTTTATCCGAGCAGGTCACAGCGTAAGTTTTATGTATAATGTTCAATATTTTTCACTGCTTGTTTGTATTGTTATGTGACTTTGATTTTTACTAGTGTTCTCATAGTGTCTGTTTTTGTTTTTCTTATTATTTTTTTTCCAGTGATTGTGGTGTTTTCGTAGCATCATTTGCTGAGTATTTCATTGATGGAAAACCCATCCCATCCTCTGGTTTTGATGTGGAAATTCACTGCGATCGTTTGGCTGTGTTATTTTATCATTATGGCATGAAGAAGCAACTTGAGAACATTGAAAGTGAATCCGAGGCCCCTCCCAGCCTTCCCAAGAAATGATTTGTTTTTTCAATCAGACTGTCATTGTTGTTATGTTTTTTTTATGTTGTTTTTATGTTTTTTTAATGTTGTTTCTGAAAACAAACATTGGTGTTCTGTTATGTTTTTACGTTTTTGTGTGGACAATATGTAATCTTTATTTCTGTATGTTTTTTTTTTCTTTTTGTTATGTACAAACAAGTTGTTATGTTAAATTTGTTAGTATTTTCATTTCACATCATATCTTTTTATGTTTTTTTTTCTTATAGTTTTTTTATTTTTTTTTCTGTTTTTATTCTCCCAGTTGTTAAGATACCTTTTTAATTGTTTAATAACAAATAAGTAATGTTATTAACTTTTTTGAATACAAATATTCATTTCATTAATAAAAAAAACAAACTATTTCAGTAATAAACTTCATATATATATATTCAATTTAGTATCAAACATCTTTTAATATCCAATCTAAAGTATCATCAAATGTCAATGTAATCAATGTTTTTAAATAAAAACTTTAATCTCTATGTATTTCAGAAATTTAAATTCCTCAATATCTCATTCTCAAATCTATGTGTAGTTTTCTTTTGTTTTTCCACTGTTGTTCTGTTGTTGTTTTTATTCCCTTCTACGTCTTCTGCTGCATGTTCTTTTGTTATGCCCAAGTTCCCCACATTTGCTGCACTTATTGTGTTGATCCTTTTCCCATCCAGCTTTCCTTCTTAATGTTTTTGGTCTTCCTGATTTAACTCTTTCATGCGGAGGCAATACTATAATATTCTTCACTTCTTCCGGTACCTCCCACTCACTTTGGTGTCCTATTGGGTAAACTGTCCCTGAATAAGTTGCCAGCCAATTTTTTTTTTGTGTAGTAATCTGAACAGTAGGTGTACGGGTCCATGTTCATCTCCCTCATCACGACCACAGCGTGCCCGCAGGGCATTTCATCTATTTGGAACCTGTTGCACGTGCATGTTCTTTTTTCTAGGTCTACTTCCCACGATTCTTTCATTCTTGTTACCTCGAACAAGTAATTTGTTGTTGCCTTAACGTGTTTCAAATTTTATTAAAAAAAAAAACATAGCTGATATTTTAACAACAACACTACAAAACTATAAAAACAACAATACAACAGCATATGCACTTACTGTTTGTTTAGGATTTTTTTTTTTTTTTTAAAAAAAAAGAAGCATAATGAATATGTTACCTCCAGATTCAATGAGTATGTGTAATTTTTCAGCAGTATGTCTTCTCCAGCTGGTGATAGCTTAGTAAAGGTGTTGTGTGCTTTTGTCCTATTAGTATGCGCCCATTGTTGCACCAATGCTCTCAAGCATTCTGGCAGGGTTGTAATTGGTAGCTCCCTTGCTGCTAGATTTGTAGCGTTCAGTGATTCTGATATGTTTGAGGTCATTGTAGAATACCTCTTGTTTTTGCTATGAATTCTTGACCACTTTTCAAAACCGACTTTTTTTAGGTAAGGTCTTATGCGTTTGTCCAATCCATCCAATTCAGCCATGTGGAACTCGAATTGCTTTTCTGTGTAGGCTTTGACTGCTCCAAAGAATGGCAGATTGTATTTGGCAGCATGTTGTTTGAAGCTTGTTTTAAGGTTGCTCAAAATGTGGTACACTTGATAGCGTGTGTAATTTCTGGATAGATTTCTCTTGCTGCTTTGATGAGGCTTTCATTCCTGTCTGAAATAAGGCATTGGTGTTCTCGGACCCCATACGCTTCTTTAAATTTTTTGAAGAACCATTTCCAAGATTGGTCATTCTCAGAATCTGCAACACAAAATGCTAGTGGAAAAATATGACCTGCTGCATCTTGTGTGCATGCGCACAAAAAAGTTCCCCCATAAGCTGCTTTGAGGAATGTTCCGTCCACCACAACTATCGGTCTGCATGCTCCCCACCCTTTTATGGATGCGTCCAACGCCATGAAAACAAAGAGCAAGTTGTTGTCTTCTGTTGTTTTCAGATCCACAACTGATCCTGGGTTTGTTTTTTCCATCATGTGTAAGAAACTCGGTATTAGGCTGTACAAGTCACTAGCGTTTCCTCTTAAGTCATTTACTGCATGTTCCTTACTTCTCCAAGCTTTCATGTAGTTCATCTTGATGCCATACCTGTATTTCAACTCTCCTTTTATGTCCATCGGTGTTGCCTTTGTCTTTATGTTCAGAAACTTCGGTTTTATGCATTCCCCGATCAGTTTCGATGTTGCTTGCCTTTGGTCTTCATGCCTAATATTTATGGGGCATGTGTGAATTTTTGAGAACCTTTTGATTATGAATGTGTTTGTTGGGCCATTTCTCGATGCTCGTAGAGACTAATTGCAACTTTCGTAAACACATTTTAGACTGTACTCTTGAGAGCAAGACTTCCACACTTTGTACTGAAAGTTGTTTTTGATTGCGTAGTAGCTGAGGACATTCTTTAGAGTTTTCTTGTCTTTGTATGCCTGTCCTTTTTCCACTTCGAGGTGATGCTTGTCTGTTATTAACTTTGCATTGTTTATGTCGATTTCTGGATCCAGTTTTTTTACTGGTGTTTTCAAGTTTTTCTACCATTTCTTCAGCAACCAGATTTGCATAGTCAATTATGTCGAATTTGTCGTTCTCATCTTCTCTTGTTTCTGACTGTTCCCCTTCTTCTGTTTGCTGTCCCGTTGTGTATGATTCTGTTGTTGTTATGTTGTTTTCAAGCGTTGTTGTGTTGTTTTCGATCATTGCCACATTATCTTCATACGGTGTTGTTGTGGATATCAAATTTGGTGTTGCAGCAGGTGTTGTGTTGTTGTTTTGCTGTATGGCGCATAGTGGATATGTGGTGAAATCTGTTTCTTTGATTTTCAATTCCAAGTAAAAGTAGAGGCTTCGATCGTTGAATATTTTTATCGGTGGTATTCCTTCTTTAGCTTGGTACTATATTTGTAGTGTTGTTCTGGTGTTTTCGCACCCCAATGAAGTAAGCAGTATTTGCAGTAGCTCTTCATAGTTGCATTTTGTTGGTATGAATTCTCCACTAGCCACATAGTTCACATAATTGTGATCTTCATTCCATTGTCCATTGCTCTTTATGAGTACTGGTAGACGTTCCATTACCTGTCATTGTTCCATATATTACATTTACGTGTCTTATTTCATGTTAAAACAATAATACAACAACAGTAAAACAATAGCAAAACAACCAAACAAAATTACCAAAACAATAGTACAACAACAGTAAAACAACAGCAGAACAACCAAACAAAATTACCCAGTATATTTTTTATTAGTTTTTCTTATGCTATTTTTCTTATACATATAATTAGAAATGTTTTTGTATTAATAACGGCAAAACAACATTAGAACAACCCTAATTTTTTGTATGAACAATTGTAGTAGTTTGTCAAGTATATTTACCAATCATTTTGTGTTAGAAACGGCAAATTAACAATAGAACAACCCTCATTTATCAATTCGCATCATAAATTAAACAACATCACATTATTTTTTTTCGATTTTTTTTTCTTAAACTTCAGATCTAAATCTCGGATTGTGTTTTTTTTAATTTTTTAAGAATTAAATTAATTTTGGGTTATGTTGTGTTTACCTCTATGTTTTGGGGGACAATCTTCTGTAAATCTTGTTCTTCGATTATCCTTCCATTTAGCAAAAACTCTTCGCCGGATTTAATGGTTTTTTCTTGGTTATCTCCGACTCCGGCCCGTCCCCAAACACGAAGCAGTCCCGTTTTTTTGTGTTTTTTACTGTTCACAGTATAAAAGTTAAGTTATTGGGCTTGGGCAGTATAAAAGAAAAGAAAACGGGCTTGGACAGTAAAAAAGTTGTATTTGCCGTGTTTCAGTATATTTGTAAAGTTTTGGTCAAAAAATAGTATATATGTAAATTTCTCAATATATACCTATCTTAATAAGCTTTATATATCAATCTAGTTATGAACCAATCCGTATTAGTTTTTGATAAAATGGGCCAAGCCCTAGCTTTAAGAAAAATAAATATACCATAATTAATTAAATAATATTAACAAAATAATTATTTTCACACCAATAATAATATAATAAATTTTGAATACAATATATATTTAAACATGTTATTACATTTTGTGATATAATATTATTTGTTTTTTTTTTTTGTCGGGTGTTACAACCTTACATTGAAAATAAATTCTACATACCTCTTTCTTTAAATTACTTATTTGAAACTTCTGACTCCTATTACTATTTTTTTTAGGGCTATTTACATAAATATAGGAAAATATACTATAGTTTACATATATATGACAAGAAAACTTAATGCCACTAAATATGGCATTCAAAACAAAAAAGTTAACAAATATGGGAAATGACATGTTTAATACCATAAAAAATATTAAAAATCAAATCAAATATTTTTTCCTTTAAATTTAAAAACTAACCAAAAACAGAAAAGCTAAAAACGCTCTCTACTTTTTTTTCTCTCTCTACAATTTCACGATAGCTTCTCTCTCTCACTCTTAATTCTTCTCTCTCCCATAGCGATTCAACATGCGATCAAAATCGCAGTCGGATTTTCTTGGATCGAAATCTGCAAGCATCGATTAACATTTTCTCCACACTGATCAATCAGTTCTCTTGCAAACAATCTGCACAAATCAAATCTGCTAACAACAATCAAACTCATCTCCAATGTTCATCATCGGCAGCAACAATTGAAGAATACTCAAGAGAAATTCACAGCATCCTATCTACACATATTACAAGGTTAGATAAATTATAATAAATGATCATCTTTTCATGATATATTCAATGATTATATATATATATATATATATGCATTATGCAAAAATTTAAAACAACTCATTTTTATCATAACATGTTTCATTATCATCTTTCTATAAATAAACAAAATGTATATATAAATTAATGTAAAACTATAATTTTTAATATATATATATATAAGTACTATATAATATCACATAAAAAAACAATAAATTTACAAATAAACTTGCATTGAATACTGAAATAAATCAAATACGAAACCAGTTAAATAAACTATACTATTAGACAATATACTTTATACAACAACTGAAGATAACTTTTAAAAAAAAAATATGAAAATTTAAAAAAAAAAAAAAAAAAAAAAAACCGAGCTTACCATAACTAAAATAATAACACTACAACAAACGAAACTGGTTTTTTTTTTTTTTTATAAAGATGCATACGAAACTGGTTTTTTTTTTTTTAAAAAAAAAACTAATGATATGTTGTAATTTATTCAGGAATGGAAACAATCATGTGTGTTATTCAATATGGAGGATATTGGACAGATGACAATAACTACCAAGACTACACAATGACTGGACTGCTAATACCAACAAAATGTTCTCTGAAAGAATTGGTTCAATTGGTAAAGAATGAGATCAACTGCAACACACCAATTGAAATGAACTACCAGCTAAGCCTCAGTACATTACCAATGAAGATCATTAGTGACAACTCACTATTGTTTTACATTGAACTAAGAAAGAAGCAGCCTGGAGTGAGCGACTCTCCACTTTGCATCACAAGAATTGAACAGCATGCAATGCAACTAAATCCACAACAATTCACTGACACTGGAGCAGTAACACAAAACACAGATGTTCAACAACTGGTTTTACAAATTACAAACCAGCCATCATTTCAAGACATAGAATATGAAGATGAGGCATCAGAAACAAATAACCAGTTCCTATCAATGTCAAACATATTTCAAGTAGCTGACAATGTTGTTGATTTTATAATTGAGAAAACAGAAGAACACAAGAAGAAAAGGAATGAAGAAGAGAAGGAGATTATAACAGATCATAGGGTTTTCAAAATTGAAGAAGGGCAAATTTACAAAGATAAAAAGATGTTGAAATGCGCACTATGTTTTTATGCTATATTGTGCAACTTTCAATTCAAAACAAAGAGATCGGAACCAAGGGAGTACCTGGTTACATGTATTGATGATAACTGTAACTGGTTACTGAGAGCATCAAAATTCAAGAATACAACAACATTCAAAGTGAGGAAGTATGTCCAGGATCACAAATGCTCATTGGATGTAATCATGGGAGACCACAGACAAGCAAATAGCAATATCATTGGAGAAATAGTAAAAAAAAATTCCTGGATATCAAAAGAATACATAGACCAAAAGACATTGTAATGGACACACTATATGATTATGGGGTGTCAATGGGATATCAAAAGGCATGGAGAGCAAGAGAAAAAGCATTAGAATTGGCAAGAGGGAGACAAGATGACTCTTATCAACAGCTACCAATGTACTTACACATGCTGAAAGTATCAAATCCAGGAACAATCACACACTTGGAAACATATAAAAAAAAAATCGTTTCAAATACTTGTTTCTAGCATTCGCAAATTCAATAAGAGGGTGAAAACATTGTCGACCAGTCATTGTCACAGATGGAACCTTCTTAAAAACATCATTTGGCGGGACTTTATTTTCAGCTTCTACAATGGATGCAAACAACAACATTTTCATATTGGCATTTGGAATAGGGGACTCAGAAAATAATGACTCTTGAGATTGGTTTTTCAACAAGATAAGAGAAACATTTGGTGATAGAGAAGGTACAATATAAAAAACTGGTTTTAAGTTTATTTTTATATATACATAATATATATCTTTTGAATAGTAACAAGTTATAGTAAATTTCAAATTCGATAAAAAAATCATCATTAGTCACTTTTAATCCTGTTGAAGAAACCAGTTACTGACATAATACAAACATATATATATATATGTCATACATAACTAAAACCAGTTTTAACATGCAGGATTAACAATAATATCAGATAGACATAAAAGTATTGAAAAAGCAGTGAAAAATGTTTACCCAGACCACTTTCATGGAGCTGGCATATTCCACTTGCTTAACAACATCAAATCAAACTTTGGTGGACATGGAGATGAGCTCACTATAAACTTTGTGAAAGCGGCCAAAACATACAGGGTCGGCTCATTTGAGCATTACATGTCAGAAATAGACAAAATTGACATTCGCATAGGACCTTACCTGGAAAATATAGGACATCATATTTAGACTAGAAGCCACTGCCCAACAAGGAGGTACACTATGATGACTTCAAACATAGCAGAGTCAATCAATTCTGCAATCACAGCTGCAAGATCGATGCCTATTACATTAATGATTGAATGTCTAAGAAGTTTAGTTCAAAAATGGGTGTGGAAGAATGGAAATGAAGCTAATGGAATATTCACAGAAGTATCTGTTGAAGCTGAAACAGTACTTAGAGATAATCTTGTTAAGGGAATGAAGTACCAGGTATTGTTGACCGAGGTTTTCGGCTAATAAAATATTATAAGTTTATAGAGCTGTAAGAAAATTAGAGAAGGATTTTTACGTGGTTGGGGTGTTAATGAGCCTTAGTCCACGAGTCTTTTTTATTTATGGATGTATTTAATACAGAGAATGTATTTGGTGAGTATTTTACTCTTATAAATACAGAGAATGTTCTTGGTGAGTATTTACTCTTCTTGCTCTTATGCAGCCCAAGATTCTCGATCCCCTTTAATGAGCTTTGAGGGGGTATTTATAGTGTTTTTGGTGGGATGATCCCCAGAATTAATATTACAAGTGTATCTGTAAGTATCCATAAAGTTGGGCATTCCCAATGAATATACCATGAGTAATGCATGGTCAAATCCCTAGGTGCTGTAGGACTTTTATGTAGAATGTCCTTATTGTCTTTTGACTGATGTGACCCTTCACAGTGTAGCCGTCGCTAGACTTAAATGATCATTACTTTGTAGCTGCTGGTTGGAGGTTGTGCCGTCAGACTTTATTGCGTGTAGCAGTCCCAACACACTTCCTCCCATGCGGCATTAAATGCGACTTGATTGCTCAGGAGAAACCTGACACCTCACGGAGATGCCTTAGCGTTACTCGAGCTTCCGAGAGCATATGGGGTCCCATATGCCTTCTCCGGGAGCTACGTCCTGGACGCTCCTTACGGCATAAAGACTTAGCAAATATTTTTGGATTGTAAATTGCTTGATCCACGTGTCCTTGTCTGGTTGGTCCACGTACATTGGGCAAAATCAGGGGCAACATTTACCCCCCAAGCCTTGTTTATTTGAAAAATAAAACAAGGCTTGCTCAAGTGCTTCCGGTTGACTCCTCAGTTTTCTGGCACGAGCTTTGAGCGCATGAGGGTGTATTTAATGATGACTTTTAATGCAGCGATTCACTTTTTGCAGAGGTCGTTTCGTTTCACGCCCATTGATTGATACGGCGCATTAATGGTGTCAGACGGATACTCAAACGTTTCCACCGCCTTAATTGCAAATCGATCTGGTCCGTTGATCTTTGAGAATTCGAATCGTGCGTTTCCCCTACCGTTTGATTGGTAGGTGACGACGCCTGTTCCTCATGAAGCTTTGCCTATAAAAGCCACCACCTTTCCTTCATTTCGGTTACTTCCCATTTCTTGCCAACTTTGCTCAAATTTCCCAGAGAGAAAAAATTCTCAGACCCAGAAAAACACTGTTGAACACTTTGGAATTTTTTCCAGTTCATCTTCGTTCACTACTGTCAGTCCTTCTTATCTTCACAGCAGGACCCCCAGTCTCAACACTTCATTGTAAGTTTCTTGCACCCTTTGTTTTATTGTTAATATGCATGGCATGTTGTTACTTATCTGCTTGTTTTTTTGGGTTTTGTATTCGAAGTTTCTGGGAATGCAAATGTTTAGATTCTTCACGTAATCGGTCTAGGTTCACCATTCTGGTGATAGGATTACTCTTGTCACGCATTTGTTATTATCCTTTTTTTTTTTAAATAAAAAAGACCATACGTTCTTGGTATACTGGTCGCTTAGGGCATAGGATAGATCGCGTTCTTTCGACTTTTTGCCCTTTCTTTTTCTCTAGTGCACCATGTCGTCTTATGTGAATTTATTACACCCGACTCTTGTCCAGGGAATCCTTCTAGGGTTTCCTGTTTGACAGGTGTCCGGAGGGGGCCTCTTTCCAGTGGTTAGGGGACCCCCATTCTCTTTTTCTTAGTTTAGGGTTTGGTATGGGGCCTAACTACTGGAACCTTAATTATTTTTACAGAATCGAAACATGTCTGCTTCTGGCTCAAAGTCATCCAAGAAGAGTGGTAAGCGTCTGGCTACCCTCGAAGAGGTCTCGCTGGGTCCCGTTGCCCAGGAGGGGTACAAGTCTCGGGCCATCGGATGGGAGGCGGCAGAACTTCACTCTACTCTAACTTGTCCCCATCAGTTGGAGAACATCGTGGAGGTAGCTCGAATTAAGCCTTCCACATCCGGGACCTACCATTGACCACCTCGTGATGCGGAGATGCCCAATCACAACTACGGCGGCTTCGGGGCCTGGAGCCAGACGCACTTGATGGCCGGGGCCATGCTTCCCCTCCAAGATTATTTTGTTAATTTTTTAGTTTTTGTCGGCCTTGCGCCATACCAACTTATTCCCCAAGCATACCGCCTACTCTCAGGCTTATTTATTTTTTACTCCGCCCGGGGATGGGGCTCTCCCAGCCCAGCGAAGATATTGTACTTTTATGAACTTGTTTCTGTCCCCAAGAAGGGGGAAAAACTTAAAGACGGTTTTTATGGGTTCCGGGCCCACCCTGCCAATGATGGGGTGGTCCCGTATAATAGGCAAACTCATGTTAAGGAGTATCGCCATCGTTTTTTCTTCTCTTCCGGGTTCCGGGCAGTGGACCATCCGGAGCTCCTCACTGAGTGGGTTAGGATTCCCCCTTACGAGGGGACCGCACCTACTCAGGTCTTTCTTCGGAGAGCCCAGGCCTTCGCCTCTTATGACTGGGCAGACCTCGACGTCGGGGGCCTGGTTACGACGGAGAACTGCAGGAAGGCAAAACTCATCCTGCCGCACCAATCCGTGGAGGACTCTAACCTTTCCCGGGTTATCTGTCCCAACGTGAGGGTGCCCGCCGCGGAGAAGACCTTCCGGGACGAGATCATCGCCACTGCCGAGAAGAAGTACCAGGACTATCTCTACCGGAAGGCTCAGGAGAAAGCCTACTCTAAGGCTCAGGTAGCTTCCGGGAGGCCACTTCTTGTGGGGAGCCCGGTCGAGAGAAGAAGCCAGGCGATCGCTGGGAAGCCCCTTCATATTGGGGACTCGGCGAAGAAAAGGGCTCCCAGGCCACAGCCTTCGGCTCAGGAGCCGAACACTTGGTGCCAGCACTTCCGGCTCCGGTGGTAAGTCTCCTTTAGCAGTTCATTACGTCCCTTCTGTTGGCGAATATGCCAGTCTTAGGCCTGTAGGGTTCGATGAGCGTCTTTATAGGTTTAGGATGCCCTCGACCCGGAGGGGAGACCATATGAAGGAGTTTTATTTTTCCAACTTAGGAGGTTTCCTAGGTCGGTCCAGGATGGGTTCGGGTCCTCCGAAGCCCGTCCCCTTAGGCCCTTCAGCTTATATTACATCCAGCTGGTTCCGGCCTTCAGACAGCTATCTCGAAGACGATGCTGCCAGCATTAAAATTTGGAACTTTGCTTGGGCCGAATTAGAGAGTCAGGGTAGGACTAGCTTGTTTGTTATATCTGAGTGTTTGTGGTTTCCCACGGATGTTCGAACACTCGCTTTCTTTCTTTTGTTGTAGCAGGTGTTTCCATGGACGCCATTTTGGCCGAACTTGCCGGGGTTCACACTCTTGAAGCTCCCCCTCCCTTTACTTCTTCCCAGATGGCCCCCCCTCTAAAGGCTTCTTCCAGTGCTCCTCCAGACACTATTGACTTAGTGCATGAGGAGGTGCTCCCGGGAGAAGGTCAAGAAAAGCAATGGGGCTTTTCTGAGGAAGTTGAAGAAGGTGAAGGATGGCACCGGGCTCTTCCTGAGGAAGTTGAAGAAAGTGAAGAAGAGCAAGAAGTTGCTCTGATTCGCAAACGCAAGGGCAAAATGGTTGCCCAGGAGGAGCCCAAACGGCAACGGAGAGCTGACACTCCGGCCCACGGTCTTGATGGTGGGGTCTCTCCCATGGAGAAACACACTGCCCTGCCCCTCCCAACATTGTACTGACTCCGGTTCCTGGGGATGAGGCGAGACAGGAGCTCCGGATATCTAAACACAACTACGCCATGGACGAATACTCCCGGGGGTATGCTGAGGTGGAGGCCTTGAAGAGGATCTTACGAGTTGAGATGCAAAATACTCTCAACAACCCAGAATACCAGAATCCGTGGGATCTAAATTTGGATCCCCTGTCGGACTGGTTCAGTCGCTTCCTCGGGCCCACCTTAGCTCCCTTTGCTGCGGAGATGACTGGCGAGTTTGTGTCCCAGCTTACCCGGTGTGCACCTAGGCGGTTCGCTGCTTGTGCATCCTTGAACTCCATCTTCCAAGTCCAGGATCTCAGCCACTCCCTCACTGTGGTAAGTATCTTATAGTTTACTTTTCTCCTTATTATTATTTTCTTTTTCGGAGATTCTTACTTATACTTGTATCTTTTCCCAGCTTGCTGCTGAGGCCGGCCGCCTTTCCAAGAACATAATCAACCATGGCTTCGTCCTGTCCGATTTTGGGGACATGGATGAAGTTAGGAAGATCCTTCAGGATCTTACTGCTGAGAGGTAGCTTTATCAGGAGGTAGCTGAGCGCCGGGAGGCCATTGCCAAAGCCAATGAGGAAGAGGCCAAGCGGAGGGAAGCGCAGGTGGATGCAATGATCCGGGAGGAGGCCCTGCGGAGAGATAGGCTGAAGGCCAGGCACCAGGAGGAGCTGAGGACGGAGGGCGAAGCCACTGCGAAAGCCAGGCGGGAGCTTCGGGAGGCCAGGGAAGCCTTGGAGGAGATGGCTGCCAAGGTGAGGTCCTTAGAGGAAACTCACCAGGAAAACTTAGAATCCAGGGCCACCCTGGCCGCGGAGCTGAAAGAGCTCAGGGACTTCAAGGAACAAGCCTCAAAGAAGGCAAAAAGAGATGAGCTTCTTTCTCCTGTCTCCTGCAGCCGGTGCGCCAAGCGTTTTGATGATGGCGTCTTCATGGCCTCGAATGTCTACAACAACTGCAACATCAAGCTTACCTTCTACCCCAAACCCGACGAGATGATTGCCAAGTTCCGGGAGAAGAAGAAAAAACTTGATGCCATGGTGGAGGCACGCATCGGACCTCGTCTTCCTCCTCGCATCGATTAGGCCGATTTGAGTTTGACCTAGTACAACCAGGATTTCACTCTTTTCTTTTTATTTACAGCTATTTTTCTTGTATTTAAGACAATATTTACATAGCTGTTTTATTTAAAGGGAAGACAAATTTTAGGGCCTGTCCCCGGGCCATTTGTATATATTTTGACCTGCCCTTTAGGGCTAGGATTTTTATATTTATATATGATCTCTTTTGATGCACATATCTTTCTTTTGGACCTGTCCTTTGGATCAGGATGTTTATACTTATGCTTTTTATTTTTGTGCATACTCTTTTTTTGACCTGCCCTTTGGGCCAGGATATTTTACTTAGTTTGTTTTTTGTCTGTCCGTGCGGTATACCCTAGTACCCCCTGAGTGGCATAGAAACTTTGTTTTTAAGGCACTCAGTTTTATTTAACATGCGGACGCTGTATACATTTTGACGGTATAAACTCTTTAAACAAAATCTAAGTTACATTTTTGGCTATTGGTAATATTTTCTGAGGTGATCGGCGTTCCAAGCTCTTGGCACAATGGTTCCGTCCATCCTTTTTAGCTTGTAAGTGCCTGAGCCGATTTCGTCCTCGATTTCATATGGTCCTTCCCAATTTGGCCCAAGTACCCCCACTCCGGGTTCTTGGGTTGCTGGGAAGACTCTTCTTAAGACCATATCCCCAATAGCAAACTTTCTGCTTTTAACTTTGGAGTTAAAATATTTGGTCACCTTCTTTTGATAAGCCGCCATCCGTATTTGAGACTCGTCTCAGAGTTCTTCAACTTGATCCAGGGCTTCTTGAAGCAAAGCCCGATTCGTGACTGGATCGTAAGTCGTTCTCCTGTGGGACGGGAATAACGTTTCTACCGGGACCATCGCTTCACAACCGTACGCCATTGAAAAAGGTGAGTGGCCGGTCGTGGTTCTGGGAGTTGTCCGGTAGGCCCATAACACACTTGGCAACTCTTCAGGCCAGTTGTTTTTGCAGGCCAGCAACTTTTTCTTCAGGGTGACCTTTAGGATTTTATTGACTGCTTACGCTTGACCGTTTGTTTGAGGTCTGGCCACCGCGAAGAAGCTTTTCACTACTCCGTGCTGGTTGCAGAAGTCAGTAAATTCTTCGCAATCAAATTGCTCCCCATTGTCAGAGACTATTTTGTGAGGCAGGCCATATCGACACACTATGTTTTTGATAACAAAGTTTAGTGCTTTTTTAGCAGTTATAGTCTTCATGGGCTCAGCCTCCGTCCATTTGGTGAAGTAGTCTACTGCTACTATTTCATACTTTACTCCTCCTTTTCCTGTTGGCAGGGACCCAATAAGATCTATTCCCCATACTGCGAAGGGCCAGGGACTAGTCATCAGGGTGATTTCATTTGGAGGAGCTCTCGGTATGTTCGCGAACCTTTGACACGAATCACACTTTTGGACGTAGTCTATCCAATCTTTTTTCATTGTTGGCCAGAAGTATCCCTGTCTCAATATTTTCTTTGAGAGACTGGGTCCTCCCGTATGATCTCCACAGAACCCTTCGTGGACCTCTAGCATGATTTGTCTAGCTTCATGGTCCGATACACACCTTAAATAAGGCATGTTGAGTCCACTTCGGTAGAGAATTTGATCCATCATTACATAACGATGAGCCTGATACTGAATCTTTCGAGACAGTGCCCTTTCTTGGGGAAACTCACCTTTTGTTATATATTTTATGATGGGGACCATCCAGCTGGGTTCTTGCCCAACCGTTATTGTGGCCTCTTTTATTTTGATGCTTGGCTCTGCCAAGCGTTCCACTGGTACTACCCCCAGCTCTTCGATTTCACTATCTGAAGCTAACTTACCCAGACAGTCGGCGTGAGCGTTCTTTTCCCGGGGGATTCTTTCTATTTTGTAGTCCGTGAACTCGTGGAGCAGCTCTCGGACTATTGTTACATAAGCAGCCATTCGCTCGCCGCGTGTTTGGTACTCTCCCGATATCTGGTTTACGACCAGCTAGGAATCACTGTAGACTTCCACTCTTTTGGCTCCTACGGCTTTTGCTAATTTCAGCCCTGCTATTAAGGCTTCATATTCGGCCTCATTGTTCGAAGCTGGGAAGTCGAATCATACGGCCGCCTGGAGTCGTAGTCCGGTCGGGGATATCATTGCCACTCCTGCTCCGGACCCATTCTCATTAGAGGCTCCGTCCACAAACACTTTCCATATGGGGATCGGTGGCATTGGCATATTGCGGTTGCCTCGGCTTCGTTGCATTCAGTAATGAAGTCCGCCAAGGCTTGGCCTTTTATGGAGATTCGGGGAATGTAGTGCAAGTCAAATTGACTTAACTCCATTGCCCATTTGAGGAGCCTCCCGGATGCTTCAAGCTTTTGGAGGACTTGTCGGAGCGGGTGGTTGGTTAGCACCTTGATCGGATGTGCTTGGAAGTATGGTCTCAATTTCCTCGAGGCCATCAGGAGGCAAAAGACCAACTTTTCGATGATGGGGTACCTCGTTTCTGCTCCTATCATGCGTTTACTAACATAGTACACGGGATGCTGAGTTTTCTCTTCTTCCCGGACTAGGGCAGCGCTGACCGCGTGCTCGGAGACAGCAAAGTATAGAAATAGGTCTTCTCCGAGAACAGGTTTTGATAGGGTAGGAGGCTTGGCCATGTGTTCTTTTAGCTTTTTGAATGCCTCCTCACACTCGTCTGACCATTCGAACTTTTGGCACTTCTTCAATATGTTGAAGAAGGGGATGCATTTGTCTGTAGACCGTGAGATGAAACGGCTCAGGGCTGCCACCTTTCCGGTCAGGCTCTGCACATCTTTATGCTTTTTGGGGGATGGCATGCTCAGGAGAGCCTGGATTTTTTCCGGGTTTGCCTCAATCCCCCTCTGGCTGACGATGAAGCCCAGGAACTTCCCTGACTTGACCCCAAAGGTGCATTTCTTTGGGTTGAGCTTCATGCCGTATCTCCGGACTACTTCGAAGCATTCCTCTAAGTCGTCCGCATGGCTATTGCATGCTTTGGACTTGACGAGCATGTCATCTACATAAACCTCCATATTTCGTCCCAAGAGGCCTTTGAACATCCGGTTGACTATTCTCTGGTAGGTCGCTCCGGCGTTCTTCAGTCTGAAGGGCATGACTAGGTAACAGTATACCCCCTTATCGGTCCTAAAGCTAGTGCACTCTTGGTCTGCCGTATGCATCTTTATTTGATTATACCCGGCATAGGCGTCCATGAAGGCTAGTAATTTGAATCCAGAAGTGGCGTCTACCATCTGGTCGATCCTGGGCAGTGGGAAGCAGTCCTTCGAAGAAGCTTTGTTTAGATCAGTGAAATCTATACAAACTCGCCAAGTCCCGTTCGGCTTGGGCACCAGGACCGGATTGGCTAGCCATTTCGGATAATATACATCGCGGATCATGTCGTTGGTCAAAAGCTTATCCACCTCTTTCTCCAGAGCCTCGGCTTTCACCGAGTCAAGCGGGCGTCGCTTTTGCTGGACTGGCGGCATGTCCGGATTGACGTTGAGGACGTGGGTGATGACGTGGGGGCTTATGCCAGTCATGTCTTCTTGGCGCCATGCAAAGATGTCGATGGCGCCCTTCAGTGTTTTTATTATTTTCTCTTTTTCCTCCGGATCTAGGTTCTTTCCCAGCCGGAGTACTTTGGTGGAGTCGAGGTCGCACACTGATAATTCCTCGACATCCTCCATTGGTTCCACAATTCTTTCGGACCCCACACAGGGGTCCAACTCATCTTCTTCAGCCATTTCTGGCTCAATGGATTCCCGGACCATCAGTACTGGCAGGTGGGTTGCAATGTTGTAACATTGCCTTGCTTCCCCCTGGTTTCCTCTCACCGTCCCGATCCCAGCTTCCTGGGTAGGGAACTTTAGGCACAGGTGCCGAATGGACGTGACTGGGCCAAAATCTACCAAGGCCGGTCGGCCGAGGATCGCGTTGTAAGCAGTCGGACAGTCCACCACCACAAAAGTGCAGTATTTGAATGTGCTCTGGGGGGTGTCCGGACACAAGGTGACTGGAAGCCTTACTTTTCCCATCGGGATAAGTGTCGTTCCATTAAACCCTGTGAGTTGGGACCCACTGGGTGAGAGGTCTCGGTCCGTCAAGCCTATTACGGTGAAGGCCTCCTTGAAGAGTAGGTTCACGGAACTTCCATTGTCAATTAAGACTCTGGCCACCACTTTATTAGCGATGGGGGTCTCTATGACTAAAGGGTCATGATGAGGGAAGCGCACCGTCTTGGCGTCTTCTTCCGTGAACGTGATGGGTTGGTCCATCGCCCGGGGCCTTTGAGCTTGGATTTGAGTAACCTCCCAAACCTCACTGTGTTTCACGGCCCCCGCGTACCGTTTGAGCTCCTTGCGAGTAGTACCTCCGATATGGGGACCTCCAGAGATCATGGCTACCCTCCCGTTAGGTCTGGGCGGCAGACCGGGGATGTGCTGGGCGTCGCCTGCGGGAGCAGCTGGAGCCAACGCTCCTGCTGTACCCCCCGGTGTTCCCTGGGGCACACCCCCTGTTGCCTGGCCCGGATTGAGGTGAGGCAGCCTATTCTTGATCCACTCATAGAGGTGGCCCAATCGGATCAAGTTTTCAATCTCGTCCTTGAGATTCTTGCATTCATTGGTGCTATGACCAATGTCGTTGTGGTACTCGCATCTTTTGCTCGGATCTCTCCGGGAGCTATCTTTATACAACGGTTGTGGTCTCCGGTAGTGCGTATTTTGCCTAGTAGGAAAGTACACACGCTCTTGGGAGTCCATCAGCTCCGTGTATTGGGTGTACTGGGGAGTGTACCCCCTTTTCTGGCGCTTCTCCCCCGTTCGAGTGCTGCCCTTGGAGGATCTTTTACTCCTCGAACCCTGGGAAGGGCCTAGAGCGGAGTGCGAAGGAGCTTGTCCATTCATCCCGGAGGGGTTTCCAAAATGGGATGATGCTGGCGCCAAGGCCTGGCCCTGACTATATCCGGGAGTGGCAGAGAACTGTATGCCGCTTGTCTGTGGAGCCGCGGTCGGGGCAGTACCCGAGGGCGGTACTCCGGGTATGTACCCTGCTATCCCGGTGGGATAGTATCCTCCATAAGACACTATTTGGGCTTCTTCGAGGTTGATATATTTTTGGACTCTCTTCTGGATGTCCTGAAGGCTAGCAGCTCCCTCTTGCTATAGTTCATTCCAGAAGGGAGTCCCCGTACGGATGCCTGCTTGGAGAAGCGCAAGCTGTTGTCCATCGTCAACTTTCTTAGTTTTTGAGGCTTCCTTTCGGAACCTCTTTATGTAGTTCTTCAAGGTCTCGGTGGGCAGTTGCTTGATGTTAGTCAAGGCACTGACCTCCAGGTTGACCTTTCTTGTGGTGACAAACTGTCTCTGGAAATTGGTCTGTAGCTTGTTCCAACAGCCCACGGATCCTGGTTCCAGCTTCTTGAACCATTCCTCCGCGGACCCACTTAGAGTAAGTGGGAAGCACAGACATTTGGCGTCATTGCTGACTCTCATGACCGTCATGACACGGTTGAACCGTGACAAGTGGTCGCTCGGATCTGAGTTCCCGGTATAAGCTGCCATCTCGGGCATCTTAAAGTTCTTGGGGAGCTCCGCCTCCAGGATGTGCTTAGCACATGGCTCCCGGTCCTCGCAATCTGAGTCGGAGTCGTCCCCTTTCTGCCTTCGGGAGACTCGGGCAATGTCTTTTCGAAGTATGGCGAGTTCTGCCATAATTCTTTCATTTAACGTACCCGTGGAGACTGCGGGTCCGTATCTTTTTTGGTCAAGGTAAATCCCGGAGGTCACCTTGTTCCCATTGATTTGATTTCTCAGATCAACGGGAGGACATCTCTGTCCTCTTCTTCCTCTACCCCCGGGCTCTTGGTGTACGGAAACACTTTTTCGGTCCTCTCGATCCTGAGGGCCAAAACTCCCTTTTTGGGGCTTGCCCCTCTGCAGACCTTTCCCTTTAGGGAAATCTGAGCGGACCTTTCGCGGATCCTGCGCCTTTTTCTTTCGCCCTGGGGTAGAGGTAGGGTTTTGTTTTTGGTTCCCTTCACCAGGGTACCTTATAGGGCTAAGCTCCCTAGACTTCTGCTGTTGGGAACTAGGCGAGGATGCCTCTTGTTCCTTGCCAAGTCCAGCAGTCATTGCCTTGGGATGCACGTGAATGCCAGCCGCCTCCAAGGCTTTTTGCATGGCCAGCATCACTTCTTGCATTTTTTGGTTTTGTGCTTTTTGAGCTTCGATCTCGGCTTCGTGATCGATAGCTTTTTGTCTGAGAATCACCAACTCTGAGTAGATACCTTCGTCATAGGCATACTCATCGAGGTTTCCCGCGTAGTCATCATCTGGAATTCCTTCTTCTTCCTCAGAACCCTTAGCTGCTCTTGAGGCTACATCTTCCTCATTTGGGTCTTGAGCATCTTCTAGTGGGCGAGGCTGACGAGTACTTCTAGTCTCCACCATTTTTGTGAAGTCAAGTGTTCGTTTACAGTAGCTTTCTTCAGCTCTCAATGAAAGCACCAAAATGTTGACCGAGGTTTTCGACAACTAATAAAATATTATAAGTTTATAGAGCTGTAAGAAAATTAGAGAAGGATTTTTACGTGGTTGGGGCGTTAATGAGCCTTAGTCCACGAGTCTTTTTTATTTATGGATGTATTTAATACAGAGAATGTATTTGGTGAGTATTTTACTCTTATAAATACAGAGAATGTTCTTGGTGAGTATTTACTCTTCTTGCTCTTATGCAGCCCAAGATTCTCGATCCCCTTTAATGAGCTTTGAGGGGGTATTTATAGTATTTTTGGTGGGATGATCCCTAGAATTAATATTACAAGTGTATCTGTAAGTATCCATAAAGTTGGGCATTCCCAATGAATATACCATGAATAATGCATGGTCAAATCCCTAGGTGCTGTAGGGCTTTTATGTGGAATGTCCTTATTGTTTTTTGACTGATGTGACTCTTCACAGTGTAGCCGTCGCTAGACTTAAATGATCATTACTTTGTAGCTGCTGGTTGGAGGTTGTGTCGTCAGACTTTATTGCGTGTAGCAGTCCCAACACGCTTCCTCCCATGCGGCATTAAATGCGACTTGATTGCTCAGGAGAAACCTGACACCTCGCGGAGATGCCTTAGCGTTACTCGAGCTTCGGAGAGCATATGGGGTCCCATATGCCTTCTCCGGGAGCTACGTCCTGGACGCTGCCTTACGGCATAAAGACTTAGCAAATATTTTTGGATTGTAAATTGCTTGATCCACGTGTCCTTGTCTGGTTGGTCCACGTACATTGGGCAAAATCAGGGGCAACAGGTATGCATACTATATTTATGATAAGTTGAGAAACCAGTTATTACATATATAAAGAAAATACATATTAATACATAAAAACCAGTTACTAACATGTGCTTATAATTTTTTTTACTTTTTTTATACTTGTTACAATTTCATATATAAACAGGTTGAAGCAATAACTATTATACTATACCAAGTAAAAGTGGTAGACAAAGGGGATTTTACTATAAACTTACTTGACAAGACATGCACATGTAGAAGGTTCCAACAAGATCAGATACCATGTGCACATGCAATAGCAGTTTTTGCTAAAAGAGGACTAAAAACTTATGACTATGTGGCTGACTACTACAAAACATCAACTATGAGAGCAACATATGATACAACCGTACATCCTCTACCTAATGAAAGTTAATGGAGACTACCTGAGAGCTTGGAAAAGATTGTGATGCCACCAAAAACAAAAAAGACCTCAGGGAGACCTAGAAAAAAAAAAAGAATCAGATCTAGAGGAGAACCAAAAGTTGTAATGAAATGCTCAAGATGTGGACAGCTTGGACACAACCGACGAACATGCAACAATCCACAGATTTACAAACAAACCAATCGGAAGAAACAGAAGATGGACACAAAGCAACAATAAGTAATAGAACAAGCACTTGGAAAAAAAAAAGTAGCTTTCAAAAACTACAATTACAAAAGCTACAAACTGGTTACTTTGCTATTATGACATTTGATAAAATTGCTTTGAAAATAGATTTTTTTATTATTATTATTTTATTTGTTTTTTTTAAAGAGGAAAATAGATGTTTTGATATTAAGGCAGCTAAAAAATTAAAGAAACTAGTTATGCATCAACAATAAAAATTACAAAAAATAGATACCTTGAAATTTGAATAATATGTACCTACTGATACCCGCAAAAACACACCATATCCTACAAAACAACATTAAACAAAACAAAAAATCAGTTATAACCAAATTAATAAACAAAAAAAAAAAAAACACCCACAATACATAACCAGTGAAAAAATTACTTTCACAAATTTCTAATAAAGTAATAAACAACATTATAAAATCAGTTTTACCTGAAAAAATAAATTAGCTACAAAAATAGATTTTTAAAAATTGAAAAAATTAACGCAAAACTACTTATAAAAACCAGTTTTTGGATATAACATCAATTTCCATTAATAACCATAACATAGTGTGTTTAACATAACACATCCAAGATAACAAAAGAGAAACAAAAACATTTAAACCGTTAAGTATCATTGTCATTACTAAAACCAGTTATCTAAATGAAATAAAAAAAATTAACAAAAAGACTGCTCCAGAACATCAACATTCTCAAACTTCTTTTCCTTTGCCTTTAGCATTTTTCTTCTCCTTTAGTTTCTTTGACTTTTCCTTTCTGACTTGAACATCATCTTCAGTCTGATACCCACCAATTTGTTTCCTCTAAGCATGAGTAAATAAACTAACAGCCAAATCATCTCTATAAGTTGCAATCCTATCAGCCATATTTCGTGGTATCTCATTTATCTTCTCATTGATGAACAAATCAGCAAACTTGATCACAAAAACTCCACAATCACTGTATTTAATAAAAGTTTTAACAAACAAAAATATAAAAATATCAAACATAAAATATATATTATAAAACTGGTTATAATAAGAAAATTAAAGGAATATTAATAACCAGTATTAATAAAACCAGTTTCTATTATAGAGTTAGAAAATTTACCTCTTCTTTTGAGTAGGCAGACCCTTAATGAAGGTATAATTAAGAGGCTCCCTAATTCCCACAGAATATGACCAGCTTCCATGCTAAGATCTGACCTCGATGCATAAAAGTTGAGGAATTCCAAGAAATAAGGCAACATCACAGAATATGCCATAACATGGGGCAAGGTCTTGTTCTGATTGCGTAACCCAGATAAAGAGTTGTACACATTAAGCATCCTGTCCTTGATGCTAAAATGGATCAAAATTCAGTGAGATTGATCTTTCACATGAACAATTATAAGAACATGATCTGTGAAAACCCAAGCAGTATTTGAAAACAAATATTCCCCAAGAATATAGCGAGATATAACACTATCAAAATTAATTGTGCTCGGATTGGAATGATTTTCCAAAAATTTGTTATATTCGCTGAAAATCAACTGATCAAACACACAATCGGTTGTTGTTATCCTTTGGTTCAAAGATTGATCTTGTTTAACTTTCTTTCTCAGATAATAGAAAGCAACATTCATATGCTACACAGGGGAAAAAAACAACACAAGAAACTAGTTATTAAACAAATAAACTAAAACTCGTTATTCAAAAAATAAAATACAGAATAAAACTAGTTTTATACAAACATTAAAACAACAAACACAAAAAACATAATGTATAAGAAAACAATTAAAAAAAAAACTTACAGAATCTGAAAGGAACTTCCCATAAGTTTGGAGTGTGTAAAACTACATTTTCTCATCAATTTGAATAAAACTGAAGTCCATAGGGGGATCAATCTTATTATCAACGTCGGAGTATTTCTTCTTAGTGCTACATATAAAAAAAATAAATAAAAAATTAGAAAGCTAACAAAAACACATATATACAAAACACAAAATAAAAAACTAAAAAACTTAGATTACCTTTTCATATTTATATTATGCTCTAACCATTGAATGAACTTCAAACACTGCTCACTAGTGTTATTATCTCCAATCTCATTTTTAAAAGGATTAAGCCCATCAACTATCAATTTATCTCCAATCAAAATATTCATCAAGCTGTCTTTGCCTGAATCAGATGATCCAAAATCAGTTATAAAAGGAGACAATGCGCTTTGGATTTTTTGGCGTTTGATAAGAATCATCAAACACAACCATTTCCATATTATTATTTTTTTCACAAGAAGGCTGATCTTTTGAACACAAAACGTCTTTGATTGTATTGTCAACAACTTTCATAACATCAGGAGACAAATAATATTGACCATAATCAACATTGTCCTCATGAACCTACATAACAAAAAGAAACTAGTTATATAAAAAGGGAAAAAAAAAAAAAAAGATTCAAAATCACATAAACTGGTTTCAAAATATACAAAAAAATGGTTAAAACATGTACCGCAGACTTAACACTGTGAACTGATAATTCTAGACCACCAACATCATCAGACAAATCCCGATAATAAGCCTGTAAAAAATTAAATAATTTGATTAAAAGAGAAGAAAACCAGTTTCATACACAAAACAATAAGAAAAAAAATATTTTGACTAAAAGAGAAGAAAACCAGTTTCATACAAAAAACAATAAGAAAAAACATAAGGGTAACTATATTAAAAAAATCATATTAACTTCAAAAAGCTATTTCAACAACAACATAAAAAAAATAAAATAATGGAACAAAAAATAAATTTAAAAAATGTGCCAACATTTAAAACTAGTTTAATCAACAACAAATTAAACTAATTCTTCAATTTTTTTTTTTAAAAAAAAGAATAGTTTCTTAAAAAACATAAAGAAAAAAATACAATACAAAAAAGAAAAATTAATCAAAAAATAGTAACAACTTAAAAAAAAAAAAAACAGTTTCAATGTGATAATCAATAATACTAAAGAATAATTACATGTAAAAATTAAAGGAAACTAATAATTTCGTTAATATAAACAATAATAAACGATTTACCTCTCTATCAGAAGCACCAAATAAATCGGCTGTGTCCATCTTTTCATGGTTTTTGGAGTTCATCTTTTCAATCATCCCACTCAACTTAGCCAAATCCCTAGAAAACTCATCTCTAAAGATTGCCATCTCATTACAAATGCATACTTGAGAATCTTTAATAAATAATAAACTTTTGCAAATATTCTCAAACTTCTCCTCAAAATCCTATAAAAGACACAAAAAATATTAAAAAAGAAAATATGAAATGATAGCAAAACAATTTGTAAAAAAATGTTTAAAAACTGGTTTCTTACCTTCTCATCATCCACACTCTTAGGAAGATACACGGGTTGAAACTTAAAATTCTTCAAAAGACGATTACGTCTCTCAGCATCAGTAAGACGAAAATCCTCTACAATGACCTGTTAAAAAAACCAGTTTCAATACTATAAAACAAGCCAAATAAAAAAAAAATCAAATAGCAGAACCAGTTACAAAGACTATTATACCTCAGGGTTATTGAAAACCTTTTCGAGTAAAGTCACAAAACCTGGAACACCGAAACTTTGCCAATTAAGTATTCGGCAAAACTAAGAACCTTTCCTCACACAATATTGAGAGGACAAGCTAGGAATAATCTCATAAAGCCAAACATGAAAGGGAAAAACAAATCCAGGAAGTTTGTACTTCTTGAACTTCTTACCCTTTGCTTCAAGTTCATCAAATATAGAATTACCATCCTTAATAGCAATTGTCAAATAGTAGAATGTCCTCCCCCAAAGCATTTTTCCAAATGCAAAACCATTTAGAACATCTAGATAATCATCACCATTAACAAGCCCAAAAAGAAAATTATCTACATTTTTGTCATGTGTAAATCCAAACAAGTAGCAAGAGAGTAAATACACAACACCCATCTTAACTACATCATCATCATCCATGAGAAATTCTTGATCAAGAAAAACATCTCTCATATCCCTTCTTGTGACTTTGTCAGTAATGCCAAAGTTAGGAAACATCCTAGCTTTAAACTTTAGCATCTTCTTTTTGCTAAGAGGTTTCAAGTCGTATTGACCACCACAATTAAAACCAGTTATAGCTGAAAACTCCTCTACTCCAAATCTAACGGCTTTAGAACCTATCTTATACCAACACTCCTCATCATCCCTCTCCATGTTAAGTTGCCTTAATAACATAAGATGCACTAATTCTTTTTGAAAAACAAGTGTATGCATATCAAACAAAAATCTAAATGGCGTCTTTTGAAAGATTTTTTCCTACTCACGTGAAAATTGTAACTTTATTTCAAGGAGGACACTTGTATCGATGAAATCTTGAGCAACACCTCTGAATCTCTTTTTGGGTTTAATTTAAAAATAAAACACCTGAGATATAAATTCAAGAAACAAACAGAAAAATAATTTAAAATATCAAATAACAAAAATAAAGAAACAAATACAAACAAAAAAAAAAGTTTCACAAAAATCAAAACAACTTTGATCTACATAAAACCAGTTTAACAATGAAATATATAACCTATAAATAAATATATAAGGGATAAAAACCGGTTTCACAACAATAAAACTAACGTATAACAAAATATACAATTGACAAAAAGAAACCAGTTTCATGTTATAATTACCGTAGGGGCAGCAGGAATAGAAGAACCACTCGGTTTCTTCTTGTCACAGACTTCAACAGGGTTTTCTTTTCTTTCTTTACTTATAAAATCAACAACATGCTCAGAACCATCATCTATGGAATCAGACAACTTTGCCTAAACATTAACAAAAAAAATAATGCAAATAATAATGAAACATATTCAAATTAAAAAAAAAAAACATATTTTAATACAATAATACAAACACATAACATGATGTAAAATGTATGAACATACCATATTTTTCTTTGTTTTATCCTTTTTTGATATACCACCAATATTACGAGAAGATTTTCTTTTACTGCCAACGACTGAACCAGTTTCAGTAACTCGTTCCATCTGTTAAAAAACATAAATACAAAGTGAAAACGAAATAAAATAGAAAGGATGATAACAAACACAAATAAATACAATTTAATAATTAAAGTCTAAAAGTGGTTTATGAGCTCTTACATAGCTACCAAAATTTAATAAAAAAAATCGGTTAATAACAAGTACAATAAAGACATTCTTTTTCTAGAAAAGATAAAATAAAGAGTATGAAAAGAACAATCACAAAGGAAAAATAGTAACATGTCAAAAGCAAGACCATGAACAGAGAATATGGTGGGCAATGGTTGAGTAGTGTGACTCGACATGTGAGGATCTATGCATCTTATATAGATCCCGTTACATGCGAATTCGATCTAACCCAGATGGATAAGCTCACCTTTATTCTTGATCCCACCAATGAGTTTGTGTGGAACTCTAATACTTGTAATAAAGTCTACTCTTACTTCCAGGAGCTTGTTGATCACTATGAGGTAAATAAATCTTTATATATATGTTAAAAAAAATTATTGAGTTAATAACATCAATACTAACAAATTAATCATTAGGATGCACCATTGATTGAGTACACTCTTCGCTTGATTGGTTCAGACATGGGGAGATTAAGTACAATATAAATATATGTAAAGTCCTTTTTTTTGGCAAGTTAGGTGACAAAATAATTTTTCCTTTTTATGGTAAGATTGCCTTGCATTCATTTTCGAAATCTTACCTCTTTTATTCGGTTATAAGTTGTCATTTTCCTTGTTTGGAAAGTTGCACTTTCAGCTGAACTTTCCTTTGTTGAAAACTTCTCAAAAGAGAAGAAATTCTCTTTTGGAAAGTTGTCCTTTTAAGGGAAACTTTGATTATTGCCTTTTCCTTTTTAATTTCGATTGTATCTTGATACAATCAGAATATCTAATCTGTTTTTGGCAGGAATCAAGCTTTGAAAGAAGATCGGACCCGATTTTAGTAAGTTTCCCGTTTCTGGGCAGATCTGCTTCGTCAGCAACCGAATCTGATGTATCAGATCGTGTCTGTTTTTGGAAAGTTTGTGTACAGCTGCTAATTCGAACTTGTGGTTGCCTCTTTGGTTTCTATGATCTATAAATAGAGCCTAGAGAGCAACCATTCGAATTACCTCTTCCATTATTCATTTTTTGCATTTATCTTTTGTGAGAAGAGAGTGTTTCTTTGTTTTGTGAGAGCCTAGTTGTTCACCTAGGTTCTAGTTGTTCTATTTCTGTTCTTACTCTATCCTAGAGGTTGTGAAGAACTACTTGACTGAATAAGAGATTGGTCTTCGGGAGAAGACTTGATTAAGCCTTACTTCGGGAGGAAGTAAGCACTTGGTCTTCGGGAGAAGACTTGCTAAAGCCTTACTTCGGGAGGAAGTAAGCACTCACACTTCAAAGACGAAGGGAGTTCGGGCTTGAAGGTGTTTCAAGAAGTCAGATTCATAAAGTGGATTACAAAGGATTGCGGCAATACTTTAGAGGGAGTCTAAATTTGTTTAAGTCAATTGTCTTTGTAATTTTGATACTTTATTAATTGATTTCATTCTCTGGGCGTGGCCCCGTGGACTAGGAGTGTTCGTGAGAACACTGATACCACGTATAAATCTCTTGTGTCAAGTTATTTATTTTTCTGCAAAATATTTTATATTACGCCTGTTCGGTTTTCGTAGCGAGAATTACTTTCGCCGCGCAAACGCTTACAGTTTTTATATTTTCTTATATACAACTGACATTTGCAAAAACACCGTTTTTCAATTGGTATCAGAGCGGGACACTAAACTCTTAGTGTGGTCCTATAACGTTTTTGTTAGAATGTCATTTTTTGCAGAAGGAAGTTCTATTTCTAGACCACCATTGCTTAATGACTCTAACTATCCTTACTGGAAAGTTAGAATGAGAGCCTTCATCAAATCTCAAGATGAGAAGGCGTGGAGAATGGTTCTATCAGGTTGGTCTCCTCCAGTTGAGACAGATTCTTCAGGTAATACTATTATAAAATACGAATCGGAATGGTCTATTGAAGATGATAAACTATCCGCCTACAATAGCAAAGCCTTGCATGCTATCTTTAATGGTGTAGGTGAGGGTTACATTAAACTTATATCATCTTGTGTTTCTGCTAAGGAAGCTTGGGAGATTCTTCAAACTCAGTTTGAAGGAACTTCTGATGTGAAAAGATCTAGATTTATCATGCTTCAAACTAAATTTGATGAGCTTAGAATGTACGATAATGAAACTTTAAGCTGAATTCTATGAAAAATTATACGACATTGCTAATGAATATTTTGCTCTTGGAGAAAAGCTTGATGACTCGTTCTTGTGAGAAAAATTGTTAGAGTTCTTCAAGAAAGGTTTGATACAAAACTTTTGGCAATGGAGGAAGCTAAAGATTTTAGCACTATGAAAGTGGAAGAATTGATGGGTTCCTTACGTACTTTTGAATTAAATCAACAGATTAAACAAAAGGACAAACCCAAATCCATTGCTGATAAAGGTAAAAGTATTGCTTTGAAAGTTGCTGAAAATGAAAATTCTGATAGTGAATGTGATGATGAGATTGCTTTATTAACTAAGAATTTTCAGAAATATATGAAAAAGATGGGAAATAAAAAGAATATTTCGAAAGGTTCAAAAGGTAATACTTTCATTAAACCTTCTGTCTCTAACAAAAAGGGAATTCAGTGCAGGGAATGTGAAGGTTTTGGGCATATTCAATCTGAGTGTGCAAACACTTTGAAAAAGAATAAGAAAAGTTTCAATGTCACTTGGAGTGATGATGAAACCGAAAGTGATGAAGATATTGCGAAAATGTTGCCCTAACCTCTCGTTATGACTAATGTGTTGTGTGATTCACGAGGTGAAAGATAGATTGGTATGTACGAATAATACCACCAAACAAGAGGAATCGATTCGGATGAGTGCGAAATCCGTGAAGAATCTCTTCTTGAATCATACAAAGTCATGTATGAAAAATGGATTCGAGGTTGCTTCAGAAAATAGAGAGTTGAATAAATTGAATAAAAAATTGTCTCATCAGATTGAAATGTGTGAGTTGAAAATAAAAGAATATGAGACAAGTGTTTGTGATAAAGATGAAAAAATCTCTCTATTGAAGAAGGAACTTGAAAACTTTAAGAAAAATGTTCAAATGCTTAATCCTGGATCTTCTATTTTTGAAAAAGCTCAGAATGCAGGTCAGAGAGGTTTTGCAGGCCTTGGTTCTAATGGAATGGAAAGTTCTGGAGTCACGAAGTTTGTAAAATCTAGTGTTCCAACGAATCACCATGAGGCTACAAACTCTGCCGTAACAGTTTCACAGCCTGTGGCAGCAAGAACAGCTTCTGATGCTGTAAAATCTCCAGGATTTTCGAAAAGGGTAAGATCTCAGGTAAAAAGATTTGTTCCCATTTGTCATTTTTGTGGTAGAAAAGGACATATCAGACCTAAATGTTTCACATTGAACAACCTGTTTAAAACAAATTATTTTGATAATTTGAAAAAATCTCAAAAGAAACATAAAGGTTTGAAACAAATATGGGTGAAAAAGAAGTGTCTAGCTGGTTTTTCTGATAAAACTGCTGCATCTCAAATGTGGTACTTTGACAGTGGTTGCTCTAGACATATGACAGGTGACAAGGATTTCTTGACTAACATACGGCCTATGCAATGTGGAGAAGTCACTTTTGGTAATGGCTTATCAGGAAAAGTTGTTGGTATGGGAACTCTAAATTTTGAAGGGTTACCTAGGCGAAAAATGTGATGTTAGTTGAAGGACCGAGGGCTAATTTACTTAGCATCGGTCAAATGCGTGATCAAGGGTTTCTTGTTTCTTTTGATAGTGATCATTGTTATGTTCTGAATGATGACAATGAATGTATCTTTCAAGGATTTCGATCCAATGATAAGCTGTTACACTCTAACCCTGTGTTTACTTGTCACTCAGCTATCAACAACACAACAGATCTGTGGCATGCCAAGCTTGGGCATATCAATTTTAAAAACCTGAAAAAATTGTCAAATGCAGGTATTGTTCGAGGTCTTCCCAAGCTTGGTAAGGAAAGTGAAGGTAAGTGTGAACCGTGTCAACTTGGAAAGCAATTAAAAATCACTCACAAGCCTGTGTCTGATATCAATACCTCAAAGGTATTGGAATTGCTTCACATGGATCTTATGGGTCCAATCCAAGTTGAAAGTTTGAATGGTAAACGATATATCTTTGTGTGTGTTGATGATTTCTCTCGTTTTACTTGGGTAGATTTCTTAAGAGAAAAATCTGACACTTTTGATGCCTTTAAAACTCTTTGTCTGAGATTAAGAGTTGAGAAAGGTTGTAATATTGGGAAAATTGTTCGAATTCGAAGTGATCATGGTAAGGAATTTGAAAATTCTGTGTATGATGATTTTTGCAAGTCTACAGGTATAACTCATGAATTTTCAGCTCCCAAAACTCCTCAACAAAATGGAGTTGTTGAGAGGAAGAATCGAACTTTGCAGGAAATGGCAAGAGTGATGTTAAATAGCAAGAAGTTGACTAAGCGATTATGGGCTGAAGCTATTAACACAGCTTGCTACATAATAAACAGAGTGTTTATTCGTCCAGGTACCTCAAAAACATCTTATGAAATGCGGAAAGGTAAGCGCCCCAATGTAAGTCATTTTCATGTTTTTGGATGTGTGTGTTATGTCTATAGAGATCGTGAGCATATTGGTAAATTTGATGCTAAAAGTGATGTTGGTGTGTTTATTGGATATTCCTTAAACAGTAGAGCTTATCGTGTTTATAACATGAGAACTCAAACTGTTTTGGAATCAGCTAATGTGGTTGTTGATGATTTTAGAGATTTTTCAGAATTTTCCACAGAAGCCAAGATAGATAGTCTCATGGATACTCCTCCAAAAGTTGTAACAGCAGATCCTGATGCAGCAGAACCCATTGCTGATGCTGCAAATGACGAATCTGCTGCTGCAACTGAAACTGGAGAACCAGAACCGCCTATCTTGACTCATCCAAACATCATCACTGACTCTATTCAGAAAGAACCAAGCACCAGAGTCAAACTGAATCATCCAAAAGATCTCATCCTTGGAAATCCTGAAGAAAGCATGGTAACTCGCTGAAGGTATATTAATTTAATCAGCTTTCTTTGCTTTGTTTCTCAATATGAACCGAAAAATGTGAAGGAAGCCATGACCTTTGAGGAATGGCTCAATGCAATGCAAGAGGAACTCAACCAATTTGTTCGCAACAAGGTATGGATTTTGGTCCGAAGACCAAAAGGTATAAATGTTATTGGAACAAAGTGGTTGTTTAAAAATAAAAGTGATGAGTTCGGTACAATTGTAAGAAACAAGGCTCGTTTGGTGGCACAAGGGTACACTCAGGTAGAAGGTATTGATTTTGATGAAACTTTTGCTCCTGTTGCAAGATTAGAATCAATTCGTTTACTTTTATGTATTGCTTGTATTCTCAATATTAAATTGTTTCAAATGGATGTGAAATGTTGCCTTCCTTAATGGTATTTTGAATGAGGAAGTTTATGTTGAGCAACCAAAAGGAGTCGAAGATCCTCAATTTCCGGACCATGTATACAAACTTGAAAAAGCTTTGTATGGTGCCGAAACAAGCTCCTCGAGCTTGGTATGAAAGGTTGACTCAATTTTTACTTTCTCATGGCTATCACAGAGGTAGTGTGGATAAAACTCTTTTCATCAAACATATAAAATCTGATTTTATCATTGCTCAAATTTATGTTGATGATATAGTTTTTGGGTCTACATCTAACCATGAAGTGCAGGTATTTGTTGATCAAATGAAAAGTGAATTTGAAATGAGCATGGTTGGTGAGCTTAATTTCTTTCTTGGTCTTCAAGTGAGACAAATGGAAGGAGGTACATTTGTATCTCAAAGCAAGTATGCTAAGAACCTTGTCAAGAAATTTGGCCTTGAATCGGCTAAGCAGGTAAGTACTCCTATGAGCACCACTCTGAAATTAACAAAAGATGAGAATGGAGTAAAGGTAGACACTACACTCTATCGTAGCATGATTGGAAGTCTTTTGTATTTAACTGCTAGTCGCCCTGATATATGTTACAGTGTGGGAGTGTGTGCTAGATATCAAAGTAATCCTATGGAATCTCATGTATCAGCTGTAAAAAGGATTATTAGATATGTTAATAGCACTCCTGATTATGGAATTTGGTACTCGAAAGATACCAATTCAAATCTTGCTTGTTTTAGTGATGCAGATTGGGCAGGAAATGCTGATGATCGAAAGAGCACAAGTGGAGGGTGTTTCTTCCTTGGGAATAATCTAGTATCTTGGCATAGCAAGAAACAGAATTCCATCTCCTTATCCACTGCCGAAGCTGAGTACATAGCTGCTGGCAGTTGTTGCACTCAACTATTGTGGTTAAAACAAATGTTGATTGATTATGGGTTTGATTTGGGTGTTTTGACTATTTTTTGTGACAATACTAGTGCCATAAATATTTCCAAAAATCCTGTTCAACACTCTAGAACAAAGCACATTGATATAAGACACCACTTTATTAGGGAACTTGTTGAAAATAAATCATTGCAATTAGAATATGTTGATACTGAAAAACAATTAGCTGATATTTTCACAAAGGCCCTAGATGCAAGTCGCTTTGACTCCCTCAGAAAGTCTTTGGGAGTTTGCATTGTTTAATTTTATCTGTTCATCATTCGTGTACAATAGGGTTGTGTGATTCTTCTCTAGCTCTAATTCTTCTATCATTGTTTTTGTCAAATCATGTTTATGCTTTTGGAATATAATTAGTTAGGATCTCTGTCTGATCATACTTTGTGATGTTGTGTTAAAAGATTCATGTTACTCTTTATTTGTGCCTGGGATTAAATAATGTTCTTATACAGAGTTGAGCAATTTTTGTTTCATGCTTGTCAGGCCCCTTGCTGGAATAGAGCTACCCATACTGAAGTGTGAAAGCCATCTGATGAGTAAGCTGGAACATTGTAATTAGCAACTATGATGAGGATGCACTACCATAGAAAAGGGCTACCTTCAGTATGGTGTGAAAGCATCCAGTTGCGGGATCAATTTGAAAAAGGCGAAAATGAAAAATCATGCAAAGGACAATGATCCTATTTTCACTGCACACACTTATGTCTGACAAGTGTGTTCAACTCTGTAAGTCTCCTCTATTAAAATTAAATTAATAATCCTGGTTCACAATTCTCAGTAACATGCATATCTTTTTCCTCAACATCAATTAAGTATGATCATCTCATGAGATTCTAATTAGTTATTTTCCTTGAAAGCATAACATGTAATCTACTTTGTCAATTGTCAATGATATTTGATCTCTCTGCTTGATTCGAATCACATATACTCTCTGTACACATTATTTTTTTAGTTTCGGTTTTATTTTAAAATAAAAAAAAAAAAAAAAAGAAAAAAAAAAAAAGAGGGAGGCGTGTGACTTGCTTCATGGGTCAAGGAAAATCTTGTGCATAAATGGTAAGTATCAACATTCATTCTTTCTTTGATTTATTATGATATTTTTCCAAGTAAAGATTAATCTTTATATGGTAATGTGTCTTTATTCTTGAAAGATTGCTTTATTTTTGGAAAAATTTGTTGGTATTTCTAGTTTCCTTTTATTTTTTTAAAAAAAAAAAAAAAAAAAAAAAGAGAAAGGGGAAAGGAGTTGAGAAGTGGGCGGTTTCCTCTTTTGGTTCATGGGCTGGCGGTTTCCTTTTGAATTTTCAAAATTGGTTTCCTTTTTCTTGTTTCGATTCCAAGGTTATATAAACCAAATTTTGTCACTTATTTCACCACCTACCCGAACCCCCTTTCTTGTTTCTCTGTCAAACACTATTCATCTTCTCTTTCAGTTTCAAAATGGTGAGAACCAAGAATCTAGGGCACTCTAAAAAATTAGAAGAATCCGTTCCAACTCCTTCTAGTGCACCCCCTGCTGCCTCAGTTCCTCCTCCTGCTGTTGCAAAGCCTGGAGATTCATCGCTTCCCCAGCGTGAATCTCAAGCCGTGAAGCCAAAACGTCCACCCAAGCAAGTTGCTCGCAAATCTGTAAGGCCCTATCGCACCTGGACTTCCTCTTACCGAATCCTCGAAGGAATCTCCTCCTCCATTAGGGCACAGTTCCTCCTCTGCTTGCATCAATGGCTGGCACCACTCCAACAGGCCCTTCCACTCGAACTCGAGCCCAGCAAGCCTCGGCTGAGAAAGAACTTCAAGCCTCTCAATCTCGAGAGAAGACTGCTCCTCCAGCCAAGAAGAAACTCAAGACTAATCCTCCCTCGGCTTCCTCGAGTTCCAGTTCAGAAGAAGAGGATCCAATGGAAGTCTCTTCAGACAAATCAGTATCTGCGCATGCGAGAAGGACGATGAAGACACAGAACTCGAGCCAGAGCCTCCTCGTTCAAAAACTGCTTCTGCAGCAAAGGCCTCTGCTGCTGCCAAAGGCAAGCAGCCCATGGAAGATCCTCCATCTGGTAATATCCCTTCCTCTATCTCTGGCTGTCCAACTTTTTACTACCGAGACAACGAGCGTGACTGGAATCTTTATGCAACTCGTAAGTTTGAAAGTGAGAGGAATTATGATTTGCATGCCCATCGTGTGTATGGTATTGTAAAGTTCATTCAATTTCATCAATGGGAACACACTCTTTCTGGTTTTATTGGATTCATTGCTAACATTGTTAAAGAATTTTATGCTAATCTTACTGATGATTTCCTTGATGAGAACTCTAGACTGTATAGAAGAGTGTATGTTAGAGGTCACTGGTTCTCTTTTTCTGAAAAGGACATTGCTCAGGCTCTGCAATTGCCTGAGAATGTTTCCAATGCTGTGATGTCCATGGATCGTGACTTGATGCACTCTGAACTCACTGGAGCTCGTTCAGAATTGAAACCAGGGGAGAGTCTTCGAATTACTCACCTCACTTTTGCTCATGCTTCCCTTATGCGGTTTGCACTAAGCAATTGGGTTCCAAATTCGAACAAGACCGTGGTGTCTCAAGAAGTGGCTACACTCCTATACCGCATCACCTCTGGAACTTCCATTGATCTAGCCTCTCATATTCTCAACCAGATTGTCTCCTTTCGAAGAGGTAAAAAGCCAACCTTCAAACTTGTATTTCCAAATCTCATCTTTAAGGTGTTATCTTCCCAGAAGAATGTGGCCCAAGATCATGAAACTCTTGAGCCTCCCATCACTGGTCCCACATTCCAACCTTCTGAATACTTTGATGGTGGGTTCCAAAAACGGCCAAAGGCTGGTGCTGCTGCTGCTTCTGCTGGTGCAAGTTCAGGCTCTGCTGCTGCAGAGCTCCTGGAAGTCAAGTCTGAACTTCAGAATGTGTACACTCGTCTTGAAGCAATGGCTGATGTCCAGCTTGACATGTCCAGGCAACTGACCACCTTGATTAAACTCTCCAAAAATTAAAGTGTTATAGTTTGTTTCTTTTTACTTAAACTTTGGTCTATTTTTGTTCTTTGTTTACTTTGGCCCTCCGATAAACAAAAAGGGGGAGAGATATTTATTTTTTGGTTTGTTGCCCAACTCTGGACCCTCTTTTTCAGGGGGAGTTGTGGTGTGTTAGTACCTGTGAACTTAATGTTTCTTAATATTTAAAGTTAGCATGTTTTTTTGGTTTTGTTGTGATATTCGATTGTGTTACTCAGGGGGAGTAGTATTGTTTGCTCTTGCTAACTTTGCATTGCAGGTACTTTATGGAAAAAATTATTTTGTTCATCTAAAGTGCCAAAGGGGGAGATTGTAAAGTCCTTTTTTTTGGCAAGTTAGGTGACAAAATAATTTTTCCTTTTTATGGTAAGATTGCCTTGCATTCATTTTCGAAATCTTACCTCTTTTATTCGGTTATAAGTTGCCATTTTCCTTGTTTGGAAAGTTGCACTTTCAGCTGAACTTTCCTTTGTTGAAAACTTCTCAAAAGAGAAGAAATTCTCTTTTGGAAAGTTGTCCTTTTAAGGGAAACTTTGATTATTGCCTTTTCCTTTTTAATTTCGATTGTATCTTGATACAATCAGAATATCTAATCTGTTTTTGGCAGGAATCAAGCTTTGAAAGAAGATCGGACCCGATTTTAGTAAGTTTCCGTTTAAAGGCGGATCTGCTTCGTCAGCAACCGAATCTGATGTATCAGATCGTGTCTGTTTTTGGAAAGTTTGTGTACAGCTGCTAATTCGAACTTGTGGTTGCCTCTTTGGTTTCTATGATCTATAAATAGAGCCTAGAGAGCAACCATTCGAATTACCTCTTCCATTATTCATTTTTTGCATTTATCTTTTGTGAGAAGAGAGTGTTTCTTTGTTTTGTGAGAGCCTAGTTGTTCACCTAGGTTCTAGTTGTTCTATTTCTGTTCTTACTCTATCCTAGAGGTTGTGAAGAACTACTTGACTGAACAAGAGATTGGTCTTCGGGAGAAGACTTGATTAAGCCTTACTTCGGGAGGAAGTAAGCACTTGGTCTTCGGGAGAAGACTTGCTAAAGCCTTACTTCGGGAGGAAGTAAGCACTCACACTTCAAAGACGAAGGGAGTTCGGGCTTGAAGGTGTTTCAAGAAGTCAGATTCATAAAGTGGATTACAAAGGATTGCGGCAATACTTTAGAGGGAGTCTAAATTTGTTTAAGTCTATTGTCTTTGTAATTTTGATACTTTATTAATTGATTTCATTCTCTGGGCGTGGCCCCGTGGACTAGGAGTGTTCGTGAGAACACTGATACCACGTATAAATCTCTTGTGTCAAGTTATTTATTTTTCTGCAAAATATTTTATATTCTGCCTGTTCAGTTTTGCTGTAGCAGAATTACTTTCTGCTGCTGCAAACGCTTACAGTTTTTATATTTTCTTATATACAACTGACATTTGCAAAAACACCGTTTTTCAATATATATACACACAACCATAAATTTCACACAATGTCAAAGTGCTTAACAATGTTGTAAATCACTAAGAGATTCATTGTTTTTAGTTTATGATATATAGCTAATAGCTTCTTTTACTTTTTAATTAATTACCTCAGAAATCACTAAAAAGGGTTTCCATTACAAAAAAAAAAAAAAAAAAAGTACAACAAAACATGAACACATCAAAAAAGCTAATAAACAGTCCCCCACTTATTCTCATTCTGCTCTACATTTTGATAACAAAATTTTTAACTCAAAATAGCAACCGATGCTCTAACACCCATTCACCTAACACTCGACACACACCTACATAAACTCGGCAAAAACAAGACAAACAACACCTATTCAAAAGCACAAAACTTAGTTTACAACATCATTATGAGGCTTGAAAAATTAAGAGAACATCATCAACTTACCACCTTATTAAAAAAAATAAAAATCGAAACACAAAACCACACACCCACCAACAAAAATAAACTCAAATACAACACTGAAAATTTAAAACAACCCATAAAGAACAAATATAACCCAAACCCATAAAGCAACATAGATAATATAACACTTCCATATTTGAAACTTGTAACAACAACAACACTAAGATACCCACTAATCAAAAACATAAAAAAAATCAAAAGATAATATGAACAAACCTTATAGCAACTCCAATCCACACCACAAACGAAAATGCAAACCGGTTTCCGCCGATGACTTGCGTGAGGATGACGCCGTCGAAATATGAAGGGAAAAAAATTGTTAAGATAAAGGAATAAGAAGAAGAACAAAACAAAGATAATAGCTAGAATGAGAATAAAATGAGATGAATATCAACGAAGAGAAGAAAAAAAGAAAGAGAAAGAAACCCTAAAATGGGATGCACAAACTAGTTAGAAGAGAAACTTTGAAATGATATGAAAGGAAAACGGTAGATGAGTAATAGAGGTACTCATTACATGCATAAGTTGAAAAGACAAAGGCTGATTTTTATTTTTTTTTTTTAAAAAAAAGAACAACCCATGAAAAAAAAAACTATTGGCAAAAAATAATATAAAATTACAAACATACCCTCTCAAATTGGGCTGAATATACAATATGGGATTTAAAATTGAATTTACAAAATTATGGCAAAGGAAATACAATATATACCTTTAAATTTGGATAAATGCCATATAAGGGTTGAAAAGTTAAAAAAAGCCATATTTATCAAACTTTTTTGTAGAATCCCATATTTGGTGTAATTTTCACTTTTTTTTATATATAAAAAAAAAAGAAAGAGAGAGAGATACGTAGGTATGATTGTTTTGAATAGAATAAAAAGAAAATTTAAATAGAAAGAGAGAAATTTAGGGAGTAGATATTGTTAGAAAAGAAAAAAAAGTATCCGTATATATAAATATACTAGGTGATTATTACGTGCTAAGCCACGTAGTGTTAGTTTTATTTAATATTTTAGTTTTTATTTTAATTAATAATTAAAATAGTATAATTTTTTAAACGATTTGTTTTATAAAAATAAAATATGTGTCAGTATATTTAGTAAGTAAAACATAGTTGTGTTATAATAATATATGTTATTAATAGTAAAATGTACATTAATCTTCTAATTGAAAAAAGTTCTATTATTTCATTCCATATCTAATAATAGCTACACAACTATATATTTATAGACTTTCACATTCTTTGCAAATTACTAATAAGCACCAATAATATTTTCATATTCTAATATTTTTCAACCTTCTCCTCTTGGTGGTAAAATTATAAATAAAACTAAAAATAAGCACAAACATATAAGGTAAATACTAATTACAACCCATTTCATCTTCTTTTTATTTTCTTAAGCCCAAGCCCAAAAATCTCTAAGCCAACACAATCAATCTTCTTCTTCCCCGATAGCAATGAGTTGCCCCCTTTTGTAATTATTTATATATATATTTTTTTTTAATTAAATTCTCTTACAGTCTCACACATATATATATATATATATATATATGTATTTATCTATACATTTTATCTTTTCTAGGTAATTACAGAAGGGGCAACTCATATACAGTCTCACATTTATATTATCTTTTTAAGACATTTTATCTATATCTTTCTTTTTTAAAAAATAAATAAAAAAAAATTATTAATATTCTCCCAAAATAGGTTTGTTCGAGAGATATGTAGCTAAGATGATTTTTTTAATTTAAAAAGAAATTATTAATATTTAAAAGATTGTTTAATTTTTTGGTTTAATTATTGAGTTTATTTGTTAACGGGAGATTTTTAAGTATATTCTGTTAAACCAAGAAATGTTAAACCAAGAAGTGTCGTTAAATAGGCACTTTTAATATATAAAGATATATATAGTTTTTTTTTTTTTTTAATGAGATAGGTAATTATGATTATTTTTAATAGAATAGAAAGAGAAATTTAAAATAAAATAGAAAGATAGAAAATTAAGAGAGTAGATATTTTTAGAAAAGAAAAAAAAATGTATCCGTATAAATTTTTATTTTTATTTATTTAAAATAATTAACTTTAATAAAAAAAATTAGAAAAAATGAGAAAAAAGAAAAATAACTTTGGAGAGATTTTAGACCGCCACGTCACCGCCTCATACTTCTCCTATATATAGATCTTATATATAGATATATAGATTCTATATAATCATATTTTTTTGTAATTTTTTTTTATTATTTTTGTGTATTTGTAAAATATATGTTTTTAATGTGAGAATAAAAAAAAAAAAAAGAAGTTTACACTCATGGAGAGATTCATTATCTTGTTGGCAGAAGTTATTGATTTCTCCTCTCAGCTTTGCAGACTTGGCTGGAGGAAAGAACTTTGACAAGAATTTCGTTGCCAGATCATTCCAGGTGGCGATAGAGTTGGGTGGCAAGGAGTTTAGCCAACTCTTGGCTCGTTCTCTAAGAGAGAATGGGAACAGTCTCAGTCGAATAGCATCATCACTAACTCCATTAACTTTAAAAGTTTCACAAAGTTCCATGAAGTTAGAGAGATGCAGGTTAGGAACTTCAGAAGGGAGGCCACCAAAGGCGGGCGAAGGCGCACCATTTGAAGTATGGCAGGTTTGATCTCAAAGTTATTTGCATCCACTGCCGGTGGCCTGATACACGACTGCACTCCTTTCAGAGTAGGCAGAATGTAATCTCTCAAGCTGCGGCCATTAGCTTGATCTTCTACTGCGCCACCATTATTACCGTTATTGCCTCCATTGTTTGCAGCATTAGCAGCCATGATTTCTGAAGTTTCAGCAGTTGCTGAAACTCCCTCTTGCCTATTGTTCTTTCGGTTTCTCCTACAAGTTTTCTCGATTTCGGGATCAACTGGTAATATCACAGCTTGCCCTTGACGGCGCATACACTTATAATTCCTGAAATAGATCACAAAAATATTGCAAGAAAAAGGTTAGAAAAATCAGCAAGAGAAAATATACCAAAGTAGAAGTTAGTATAATTTTGTGTAATATTAATCTTTAAACAATTCCCCGGCAACGGCGCCAAAAACTTGTTACGAAAATTATGTTTATTACGCAAGTGTACGTATCAAGTAGTATCTCACGCAAGTGAGGTCGAACCACAGGGAATTGGATTAAGTACTACTAAACTATACTTATGATTCTATTTGGTAAAATAATAAGTTTGCAATTTAAAAGTAAATAACTCAGAAAATTAAAGAGAAAATAGACGACGATTAATCAAGATGAGAGATTAGGGAGGTGAATCCTGTTGATAAGCTACCTATGTTAATACCTAATTGCTATCCTTATCTCAATGTGAATGACAGATTATAAATTAACCTAACTCTTTTCAGATCTTTTAGGTTCTAAATCTTATGTTCTCTAATTAACTTCTTAATTAAATCAACATAAAATCAGCATTAAGCAATAATCTACTAGTCACTGAGGCTATGTAAATACTTTCGTTTTACATCAAAACCTAGACTATCCAAATTTTAGCATTCTCAATTCTCACTTTTCAGATTTCGAATTGAGATCATTAAACATGTAAAAGGTGATCAAGCTTGCACATGGAATTAAACACAAATCTAGATAATATTCACACATAAGATGAAGGAATGGCAATTATTTATTAACTAGGCATAAACTTAAACAACATTCATCATCCTCCCTTATTGGGAAATTTAGTTCATAATAACTCTAAAAACATCCATGATTAATTCAGAAATAAAAACAAACATAAAGAAGAATTAAAAGGTAAAAGAAAGAAACTAGAAGGTGGTATCGCTCCGGGTCTTCAAGATAGCTTCCTCTCCACTTGCCTCCACTATTAGGTCTGTTTTTGCTTAGTTCTGACCTTCAATGTCGTATTCCTTATATAGGGATGAGTGGTGTGCCTCCAATTGAGAGAAAAATCAAAATTAGGTCAAATCTGTGATTTCCGTACCTAGTCGCGACTAGCATTTAAGCTGGTCGTGACTACAGGCAAAACTCGAAAAACCGAGTTTCTACCAAACTCTCGAAGTCGCGACCAGGAAAAAGGGTCGCGACCTGGCTCTCTGGAGGTCGCGACTACTGATGCGTCTGGAGCCGAATTTTCCAATTTTTTCCAAGTTTGTCCCAGTTTTTCGCCATTTGACTGAATTCGAACTTTAACACCCCGGGAACCTGAAATAATGAAAATCAAGCGTAAAACTGCTCCAAAAGACACCAATAGACGAGATAATGCTAATTTTAAAGACCCGAAACATAGGCTAATTATAACCTAACAAAATCCCCCAAACTAGATTCTTACTCGCCCCCGAGTAAGATAAAAAAACTAACTACGCTATCAGATAATTACTACGCTGCTGACTCATGCTCTGTTTTCTTCCTTGCATAAACTAGAATTTTGATCCTACTAACTCTAACAATTAACTCGGATGCTCAATTAATAACACTATGTACAACTGCAACAATCTACTCAAATGTGAAACATTGTTATAAAAGTTTTACTCATTCCATTAATTCCACAATCCGATAACTCATACGCTTGCATGCTTACCTTTCTCCACTAATGTTGACAGTATTCTTTGGAATCATTAGGTCTTTTCAAGGCTTAGGTAGTATGGCTCAGATATCCCGGGATAGACAAAAGACAATTCTGGCTCAAGATATCATAAGCACACAAACAGAACCCACAAGCTTCTTACTTTTCTTTTTCAATACCCCATAGTGTTCCCACATTTACCAAGATTGAGAGAAGATATATTTATTATTTTCCAACATCACTGAAATCATATTCTTTACTTTTTTTCTTTCAGTGTTTTTTTTTTCAGTGACATTGAATTACACAAATTTTTCTTTTTTTTTTCTTCTCAATCTTACAAATTTTTTCCCCCTCTCACTATTTCCTCACACTAAATGTTTCTTTTCCCCCAAACTAATCATATAGCTTATGATATCATGGATAATCATGGTGAGAACAAAAATTAATAGTGTGGTTGCAAAATTTCAAATCAGTGGGTGAAAACACAACAGGTTAAGGCTCAAAAGGGTAACTAGGGATACACATTATGGTAGGCTTGAAAGGCTCAAACTATCCAACAAATGCCTAAGTCATATTCCAATTGAACACTATCAAGGATTTCGCCTCAAAAGAATAAACATGCAAGTTCTAAGCTATCCTGTCAATCTTACCACAAACCATAATAAAACAATTATAACAATTTTCACAACTTGAGTATTTGCAGAAAAACACAGGTTTCTAAGCATCCAAACTAATCCAAAGAGTTAACAAAATCAAGCACACAGTTATTTTACAGTTTCAGATCACATCACACTAATCAGCAGTGTACAACTATCGTCAAGCTTATTGCCATTCCTTAACTAAAGCAAAAAAAATAAAAACAGAAAATTAAAAATGCAGAAATTAAAGTGCAGAATTTAAAATTTTTAAGTCTCTCCCCCCAAACTAAATATTACATTGTCCCCAATGTATACAGTAATATGCAGAGAGAAGAAACTTACCTGAGACCCTTTCAGAAAGGGTTGGGTGGTGGCGGCTGGTCATAGGGATAGAACCGAGGAGGTTGTGCGAAATAGTTCGGGTCATCAATCCCTATATTCATTCTGTTGATAAGAGAGTTGAGTTGTTGAACTTGTCCCTCATCATGAATACTCCTTTGCACCATGTATTGTTGCATGTGGTTGTTCTGCTGAATTATATAACTCAGCTGTGCATGAGTGTATTGTGTTGTAGGATCGATGGGCCCAGGCAATTGTAGTGGTTGCTCCTCTTCTTCTTCAACACTAGGCTCACGTTGCCGCCTACGTCCTTGCGGTGCATCAGGTGGTGGCTGGCCATAGGGGTGTGGCTCTTTCAGCCTGTTGACAAAGGCGATGTCCATCTTGCGAAGTGGCAACATTTTTTTTTTTCGAATTTTCACGATTCAATTAAAAAGAAATAATGTCTGGTACTAATCTAAAAATTGAAAATATTAACAATACTAAAGCATACTAAAACATAATCAAAAGTCTAACGAAAAATACTTGGGTTGCCTCCCAGAAGCGCTGTCTTTATCGTCATACAGCTGGACGCTGAGCTTTGCACTTCAAAGTGGCGCCAAGATCATGGCGGACTTGGCCTGGTCAAACTGACCTCCCAAGTAGAGCTTTAAACGCTGTCCATTAACTTTGAAAGTTGTTGGACTTTCACCTTTTAACTCCACCGCTCCATAAGGAAACACCTTGACCACCGTGAATGGTCCTGACCACCTTGATTTCAACTTTCCAGGAAACAGTTTCAGCCTTGAATTAAAGAGTAACACTTGCTGCCCTGGTTGAAACTCTTTCTGTACTAGACCTTGATCGTGCCACTTTTTTGTTCTCTCCTTATATATCTTTGCGTTTTCATAGGCTTCGTTCCGAAACTCATCAAGCTCATTCAGCTGTAACAGTCTTTTCTCCCCTGCAGCTTTTAGTTCCATGTTAAGAGTCTTCATGGCCCAAAAAGCTCTATGCTCTAACTCCACCGGTAAATGACAAGCCTTTCCAAACACCAACCGATATGGGGACATGCCAATCGGTGTTTTGAAAGCAGTTCTGTATGCCCACAATGCGTCATCTAATTTTCTTGACCAATCTTTCCTTGATCTTTGCACTGTTTTCTCTAGAATCATCTTAATCTCCCGATTAGAAATTTCAGCTTGGCCATTACTTTGGGGATGGTATGGTAAAGCAGTTCGATGTCGGACACCATATCTTGAAAGAAGTGCTTCAAACTATTTGTTACAGAAGTGACTCCCTTCATCGCTTACTATTGCTCGAGGAGTACCAAACCGAGTAAAAATGTTCTTTTGTAAGAAGCGGAGAACTGTCTTTCCATCATTTTGAGGTGTAGCTGAAGCTTCGACCCATTTAGACACATAATCAACAGCCAAAAGAATGTACTGATTGCTAAAGGATGAAGGAAAAGGACCCATAAAGTCTATTCCCCACACATCAAACAATTCAACTTCTAAAATTCCTGTTAAAGGCATCTCGTTTCTTCTTGAGATATTACCTGTTCGTTGACAACGATCACATGCCTTTACAAAAGTAGTAGCATCCTTGAATAGCGTTGGCCAAAAGAATCCACTTTGCAACACCTTTGTAGCTGTTCTATTTCCACTAAAATGTCCCCCACATGGTAAAGCATGACAGTGATTTAGGATAGAATACATCTCCTCTTCAGGCACACATCTCCTTATTATCTGATCAGCGCAGTGCTTGTAGAGGATTGGTTCTTCCCAATAGTAATGTTTCACCTCAGAAAAGAATTTCTTCAATTGTTGACGCGAAAGCTCGGGCGGAGTTATTTTTGCAGCCAAGAAATTAACATAGTCAGCGTACCACGGTACCATCAGGTTTTCCCTCACACTAAAGAGTTGTTCATCAGGAAATTGCTCATTTATTTGTACCTCCTTTGTATTCTGACTCTCTTCCAGCTCTAATCTTGACAAGTGGTCTGCTACCAGGTTTTTGGTGCCCTTTTTATCTTTTATCTCTAAGTCAAACTCTTGAAGTAGGAGTACCCACCGAATCAGTCTTGGTTTTGCATCCTTTTTGGTCATAAGGTATTTGATTGCTGAATGATCTGTGTAGACAATTACCTTATTTCCAATCAGGTAGGGTCGAAATTTGTCACAAGCAAACACTATTGCCAACATTTCTTTCTCTGTAGTGGCGTAATTTAATTGAGCATCATTCAGAGTTCTACTAGCATAGTAGATTGTGTGGAATACTCTGTCAACTCTCTGACCCAAAACTGCTCCAATGGCATAGTCACTTGCGTCACACATCAATTCAAACGGCAATTCCCAATTTGGTGAAGTTACTATCGGTGCTGTAATCAATTTCTCCTTTAAAATCTTGAAAGCTTTTAAACAATCTTCTCCGAACTCAAATGGAACACCATTTACAAGTAAGCTAGATAGAGGTTTTGAGATTTTGGAGAAGTCCTTGATAAATCTGCGGTAGAAGCCAGCATATCCTAGGAAACTCCTCACTCCTTTTACAGAAACTGGAGGTGGCAAATTTTCTATTGTTGAAACTTTAGCCTTATCCACCTCAATTCCTGCCTTTGAAATTTTGTGCCCAAGAACAATTCCTTCTGTTACCATAAAGTGGCACTTCTCCCAGTTTAACACCAAGTTAGACTTCTCGCACCTTGTTAGCACTTTTTCCAGATTTTCCAAACAATGATCAAAGGAAGACCCAAACACTGAGAAATCATCCATAAAAATTTCAATACAAGATTCAATCAAATCTGAAAAGATAGCCATCATACACCTTTGAAAAGTAGCAGGGGCGTTGCACAAGCCGAAAGGCATTCTTCTGAAAGCAAAGGTACCGTAGGGACATGTGAAAGTAGTCTTCTCCTGATCTTCAGGTGCTATAGCTATCTGGTGGTATCCAGAATATCCATCAAGAAAACAGTAATATTCTTGCCCCGCCAATCTGTCTAGCATTTGATCAATGAAGGGCAAAGGGAAGTGATCTTTTCTTGTTGCTTTGTTGAGTTTCCTGTAATCGATGCAGATCCTCCAACCAGTGACTGTTCTTGTAGGAATCAACTCATTCTTTTCATTCTTGATCACCGTCATTCCACCTTTCTTCGGGACCACTTGCACCGGGCTAACCCACTTACTATCTGAAATAGGATAAGCAACTCCAGCATCCAACCACTTAACTACTTCTTTTCTGACAACTTCTTTCATGGGTGGATTAAGTCTTCGTTGAGCATCAATTGTTGGTTTGGCATTGTCTTCCATGAGAATTCGATGCATCACTGTTGAAGGACTGATTCCTTTGACATCACCTAGTGTCCAAGCGATGGCCTTATTATGAGCTCGGAGTACCCTCAGAAGTCTATCAGTTTCCACATCAGAGAGAGAAGCTGAAACAATAACTGGCAGCTTTTTATCTTGACCCAAAATTCATACCTTAAGTGACTAGGAAGCACCTTCAATTCAAGTTCTGGAGGCTTTTCAGTAGATGGCTTTAGCTCTTTTGGAACTGCTCCCAATTCCTCAAAATATCTTCTGTTCAAGGGCCCATAGGAATCAAGCCACTTCACATACCCCATGACCTCTTGTCCTTCTTGCTCCGTCAATTCATCTTCAGTTAGACTTAGTTCAAGAGGATCATCTAGCAGCTTTTTCTCACTCACCATTTCATCAATCAAGTCAATGAAGAAACAGTTATCACTTGCCTTTGGGTACGTCATAGCCTTTAGCACATTAAAGACCACTTCTTCTCCTTGGACTCTCAGCTTTAATTCACCCTTCTGAACATCGATCAAGGCTTGGCCAGTCGCCAAGAATGGTCTCCCAAGAATAATTGGGACATTGCTATCTTCTTCCATATCCAAAACGATGAAATCAGCTGGAAAGATGAACTTGTCAACCTTAACTAACACATCCTCAATGACTCCTCTAGGATGGGCTAGTGATCGGTCCGCCAATTGGAGAGTTACTGTTGTTGGCTTTGCTTCACCCAGCTGCAATCTTTTAAACACCGATAGAGGCATCAAGTTAATGCTGGCTCCCAAGTCACAAAGTGCATTTATTCCCTCAATTTTCCCAATAGTACAAGGAATAGTGAAACTCCCTGGATCTCTGAGTTTAGGAGGGAGTTTCTTCTGTAGGATGGCGCTGCACTCTTCAGTTAGAGCCACTGTCTCATAATCCTCCATCTTTCTCTTCTTTGACAGGATTTCCTTCATAAACTTCACATAACTTGGCATCTGCTCTAAAGCTTCAGCAAAGGGAATGTTAATGTGAAGTCTTTTGAAAACTTCCAGGAATTTGGTGAACTGCTTGTCTAAGCTTGACTTTCTAAGCCTTTGAGGGTATGGTATTTTTACATGGTGATCACTATTGGTTGGTGGAGACTGCTGTGGTTGTGTTTGACTATCAGTAGCCTTCGTTGAAGTGGGTGTTGGGGTTGACATTAGTTGCTCTTCATTCTCCTTTTCTCCATTCACTAGTTGTGGCATTTCAGGACCATCATAATTTTTACCGCTTCTCAGGGTAATTGCCTTGCAGTTTTCCTTGGGGTTTACTTCAGTTGTGCTAGGCAAATTCCCTTGAGGACGGGTTGCTACTTGAGTTGCTAGTTGGCCCATCTGTGTCTGCAGGTCTTTGATTGAAGATCTAGTTTCAGTCATGAATTGAAGCAATAAATCTGTCTGCAAACTAGAATTTCCACGAGAGGTTTATTCTTTTGATTAAACTGTTGATTCTGATTCTGGTTCTAATTTCGTTGCTGATAGAACCCACTGTTTCTTCGGTTATTACCCTGGTTGAACCCATAGTTGTTGTTGTTGTTCTGTGAATAGTTTCCAATGGCTTTAGCTTCATCCATTGGCAAATCATCCACATCAGCTTGACACTCTAAAAAATGATGACTTCCTCCACATAGCTCACAAACAACTTGGGCTTGTTTAGCTTGCCGTGCCATTAGCTTTGTCAATGCCTCAACCTGTGCTGTCAACTTTGTGATGGCATCAACCTCTAACACACCAGCTACCTTCTTTGATTGACTCCTTTCAGTTGGCCACTGCTGATTGTTTAGAGCCATCTCCACCAATAGATCATAAGCCTCATTAGCACTCTTCCTCATAAAGGCTCCTCCAGCTGCTGCATCAATTAAAGTTCTAGTGTTTCCTACCAACCCATTGTAAAAGTTGTGGACCAGCATCCACTTCTCTATACCATGATGAGGGCACTTTCTGATCAGATCTTTAAACCTCTCCCAAGCCTCATGGAGACATTCATTATCTTGTTGGCAAAAGTTATTGATTTCTCCTCTCAGCTTTGCAGACTTGGCTGGAGGAAAGAACTTTGACAAGAATTTCGTTGCCAGATCATTCCAGGTGGCGATAGAGTTGGGTGGCAAGGAGTTTAGCCAACTCTTGGCTCGTTCTCTAAGAGAGAATGGGAACAGTCTCAGTCGAATAGCATCATCACTAACTCCATTAACTTTAAAAGTTTCACAAAGTTCCATGAATTTAGAGAGATGCAGGTTAGGATCTTCAGAAGGGAGGCCACCAAACTAAACTGAAGACTGCACCATTTGAAGTATGGCAGGTTTGATCTCAAAGTTATTTGCATCCACTGCCGGTGGCCTGATACACGACTGCACTCCCGTCAGTGTAAGGAGAATGTAATCTCTCAAGTTGCGGCCATTAGCTTGATCTTCTACTGCGCCACCATTATTACCGTTATTGCCTCCATTGTTTGCAGCATTAGCAGCCGTGATTTCTGAAGTTTTAGCAGTTGCTGAAACTCCCTCTTGCCTCTTGTTCTTTCGGTTTCTCCTACAAGTTTTCTCGATTTCGGGATCAACTGGTAATATCACAGCTTGCCCTTGACGGCGCATACACTTATGATTCCTGAAATAGATCACAAAAATATTGCAAGAAAAAGGTTAGAAAAATCAGCAAGAGAAAATATACCAAAGTAGAAGTTAGTATAATTTTGTGTAATATTAATCTTTAAACAATTCCCCGGCAACGGCGCCAAAAACTTGTTACGAAAATTATGTTTAATACGCAAGTGTACGTATCAAGTAGTATCTCACGCAAGTGAGGTCGAACCACAGGGAATTGGATTAAGTACTACTAAACTATACTTATGATTCTATTTGGTAAAATAATAAGTTTGCAATTTAAAAGTAAATAACTCAGAAAATTAAAGAGAAAATAGACGACGATTAATCAAGATGAGAGATTAGGGAGGTGAATCCTGTTGATAAGCTACCTATGTTAATACCTAATTGCTATCCTTATCTCAATGTGAATGACAGATTATAAATTAACCTAACTCTTTTCAGATCTTTTAGGTTCTAAATCTTATGTTCTCTAATTAACTTCTTAATTAAATCAACATAAAATCAGCATTAAGCAATAATCTACTAGTCACTGAGGCTATGTAAATACTTTCGTTTTACATCAAAACCTAGACTATCCAAATTTTAGCATTCTCAATTCTCACTTTTCAGATTTCGAATTGAGATCATTAAACATGTAAAAGGTGATCAAGCTTGCACATGGAATTAAACACAAATCTAGATAATATTCACACATAAGATGAAGGAATGGCAATTATTTATTAACTAAGCATAAACTTAAACAACATTCATCATCCTCCCTTATTGGGAAATTTAGTTCATAATAACTCTAAAAACATCCATGATTAATTCAGAAATAAAAACAAACATAAAGAAGAATTAAAAGGGTAAAAGAAAGAAACTAGAAGGTGGTATCGCTCCTGGTCTTCAAGATAGCTTCCTCTCCACTTGCCTCCACTATTAGGTCTGTTTTTGCTTAGTTCTGACCTTCAATGTCGTATTCCTTATATAGGGATGAGTGGTGTGCCTCCAATTGAGAGAAAAATCAAAATTAGGTCAAATCTGCGATTTCCGTACCTAGTCGCGACTAGCATTTAAGCTGGTCGCAACTACAGGCAAAACTCGAAAAACCGAGTTTCTGCCAAACTCTCGAAGTCGCGACCAGGGTCGCGACCAGGAAAAAGGGTCGCGACCTGGCTCTCTGGAGGTCGCGACTACTGATGCGTCTGGAGCCGAATTTTCCAATTTTTTCCAAGTTTGTCCCAGTTTTTCGCCATTTGACTGAATTCGAACTTTAACACCCCGGGAACCTGAAATAATGAAAATCAAGCGTAAAACTGCTCCAAAAGACACCAATAGACGAGATAATGCTAATTTTAAAGACCCGAAACATAGGCTAATTATAACCTAACAGTGTTTTATGGTGTTTTAGCAGTGTTTTTATTGTTCTGTTTTTAGGATTGGGAATGCAGGTACACCTGATCTCAATTCTATCATTCTAGAGTAGTAACATCTGGTTATTACTCTGTAATTGGAGACATTAAGAGAATTCTTACTGAAAGCCAATTGGAAATTTTTTCAAAATCTGTGTTTGGTTATTTTCTTCGGATTCCGGAGTACATAATCCATTACCAATTGCTTCATTGTTTGCCGTTGAGGGAGGTTCAGCAGCCTAATGGGTTGGAGTTTTGGGTTTTTGTCCAAGGGAAATATATTAGGTTTAGTATCGAAGAGTTTGCGTTGGTCACCGGGTTAGATTGTCATGTTGATTCTGATTTTTATCAGTTTAAGCAAGATGATAATGAATTGGTCAAACATTGTTTTAAGGGGTACAAAAAAATTACCAAGGGTGCTATTCAGACTGCTTTTATTGCTGACAATCTGAAGGATAACGACGATCTTGCTGTCAAGTTGGCTGTCTTGTATTTTGTGCAGTGTTATTTGTTGGGTGGTCCCCCGGGTAAAGTTGTTTCGTCAGAGGAAATAGATATTGTCGATAGTGGTCGATATAATGAATTTGGTTAGGGCAAGCATTGTTTTGATATCACTATGCATTCTTTGAAGGGTAAGATAGATTCTGGTTATAAGAGGGTAGTTCGTAGTGACAAGGATGGTGGGTATTACAGATACAACAACAGTAAAAAATAGCAAAACAACAGAACAAAATCAACAAAAAAAATTATACAACAACAGTAAAACAACAGGAAAACAACCAAATAACACTACCCATTATATTTTTTATTAGTTTTTCTTATTCTATTTGTTTGATACATATATTTAGGAATGTTTTTGTATTAATAACCGCAAAACAACATTAGAACAACCCTAATTTTTTGTATGAACAATTGTAGTAATTTGTCAACTATTTTTTTACCAATCATTTTGTGTTACAAACGACAAATTAACAATAGAACAACTCTCATTTATCATTTCGCATCATAAATTAAAGAATATCACATTACTGTTTTCGTTTTTTTGTCCTAAACTTCAGATCTAAATCTGGGGTTGTTTTTTTTTTTTTTAGTTTCTTAAGAATTAAATTAATTTTGGGTTTTGTTGTGTTTACCTCTGTTTTTTGGGGGGACAATATTCTGTAATTCTTGTTCTTCGATTATGCTTCCATTTACCAAAAACTCTTCGCCGGATTTAATGGTTTTTTCTTGGTTATCTCTGACTCCGGCGACTCCCCAAACACGAAGCAGTTCATTTTTCCGTGTTTTTTACTGTTCACAGTATAAATGTTAAGTTGTTGGGCTTGGGCAGTATAAAAGTAAAGAAAATGGGCTTGGGCAGTAAAAAAGTTGTTTTTGCTGTGTCCTAGTATTTTTGTAAAGTTTTGGTCAAAAAACAGTATATATGTAGATTTCCCTAAAAAAAATCAATCGAAAGTGACTATTAGGCCGCCTATAAGTTCGGGCTGGAAGCCCCTCCTCACGATGAATGACAAAGTGACAAATATATAGCTACTAAATTAGATTGGTGGGCCTAGATAGCTTATAGATTTGGGCTTTTTGAGTTTCTTAACAACACTTCTTCATACTCTTGTGGCTTAGCTTCTATTGTTTGTTTTTTTTTTCTTAAGATGAGTGATAATTAAAAACTCTTAGTCAACCTTTACCTAAAGTCATATTGTTATAAATTCTACCTGACAGAGTGTTTGATATTTCAATTTACTATGTTTGTTTAAAAAAATTAAATCTATTTTCGACATAGTAACTATAATAAAAATTGAAATAAAATATTCCAACATTTTCAAGGAAGAGAGTTGTAATAAAAGATTGACGGCATTTTTTTAAGTAAAAACTCACAAAGTAAGAAAACTCACACATTTCTCAAAATATATTTTAAACACAAAACCAGGTTAATTTATAATATGTAGAATTCTAAGGAAGCTTCATTTACTAAGGAGTAATGATATGTAACAAGTCACTTCCATTAATATTTTAAGTGTGTGTCACATGTATCATTACTGTTTAGTTCTTAAATCATAAAATTCAATTTAGAGGTGGTGAACTTGAGTTCATGTTATCTGAATTAAATCCCAATTAGTCTTACTGTTAATTTTCCTTAGGATTCCACGCTTTATTGTTGTAGGTTTTGTCCCAATGAGCTAATGCTAAAGCATCATTCTATTCAACTATTGACATTGGTTAGTTAAGCTAGTTATCTAGCTTAACACCTAAGCTCTATCTACTTGATTCAACCAATGCCTTTAAAAGGAAGCACCAAGACCTCATTCAAGAGTAGTCCAATCCGAGCCTCTCATCTAAAATTCTCTCTCTTTCTCTCTAATTTCTACACCAATCTTGTGAGTGTTTAGGAGGGTTGTAAAAGTAGAATTGCTCATCCATTGAGATGACTTCTACCATGTGAGGTTTGATATGTAATGTGTTCTACACTTAGACTCAATTGAGTGCATGAATCGGATTGCAAAGGTGCTAGACATTTGAATAAAGTTTCATTTGATTCAATGCTAAGTCTTATTTAATTTTCATTCATTTCTGGTTTTAGTTTCTGGTTTGTATTAATCTTGTTTGCTTGTTATGTTTTTGCTGTTCTTGTTGTTAATTGGCACTGGTTTGGCCAAGTATTGAGGGTGTTTTCATCACAAATGGTATCAGAGCAAGGCTGTCTTTGAAGATCAAGAACAGCAATCAAGTGATCAAGATTCATCTTCAAACTTTCAAGAACCAAATTCGAGTCATCAAGAATCAGATTCAAGCTTCAAGAACCTGATCTGAAATGACTTCTGCAAGGTTTGAGCTGGACAAATTCACTGGCTCCAATGATTTCAGCTTATGGAGAATTAAGATGAGAGCCTTTCTGGTGCATCATGGGATCTATGAGGCTCTGGATTCTGATGCATTGGACCTGATTGATGACAAGAGAAAGAAGCACACAGTGCTATCTTGCTCAGTCTTGGAGATGAGGTTCTGAGGGAAGTTGCTGATGAAGAAAATGTTGGGTTTTATGCCCTAAATAAAACTCATTTCATATAATCAGATTTACTTATTAATAAAGATCAGAAATAACATTTTATGTTGCATGGTTCACATGATTTATTTCATGATTATATGTATATAATGTATGAATTCTTTTTAAGTCCAGAACATATGAGGTTGTTAAAGATTATAGTGTTGTCAGCACAGTGGAATATAATCTTTATTGTATGTTCAAAAGTAGATTCCCTGATTTGTCAGAACACTGGATTTAGACTGACATGGTATAATCAGCGATAGGTATTCTTACACCTTGGAAAAGTGTTATGTCCTTTCCAGGACATTGGCAAAGTTTACCAGTATCGGATGCATGGAGTATGCATTGGAATGGACCGATATTGAACTTTGAATTAGATTTTGAAACTTACCGTAAACATCTATTCAATTCAATATCATAAGTTGATCCTAGATCACATGATCGAAATCCTGATATGGTTAGGCTCAATTTCAAGAGTATTATTCGTGTTCTTTGATTTGTTAGTTAAGCCTAATCTTTAGTCTGGGCAATACGTACATTTTGGGAACACGGTAGTGCAATTGAGTGGGAGCGCTAACATAAATATGGAATCTATAGCTTCTATTTGGCAAATAGAAGTAAAGGATGATTTCCTTCGAGCTTAACCAAACGAAGATAAATGGTGGAGATCTCATTTCACTTAGGTGAAATATCATTTATACAGGGTTAAGTGTTTTAAGGATAAAATACATTGTAGGGTGTTACGGTAATTTAATCCCTTTACAGTGTAAATCATCTATATAGAGGATCATTGATCACATTAGGGTTATAACAATGGATAACTAATGACGTGTCTATATCGTGGAACATATAGAGCGTTTCTATATGACTGAGAGTGCAATTCCAAGTTCTAAGTGTGGATTCAATGAGGAATTAATAAGTTAGGGAATTCACTTGGTAAATTCGGTTCGACTTATTGGAAGCTCGGTTATATAGACCCATGGTCCCCATACTAGTTGAGACCATACTGCTTGTAAGACTCAGTTAATTGATTTTAATTAATCAATTATAATTCTAAAAGTTAGACTATCTCTACTTTATGAATTCTCACAGTTTAAGGATGAAATTGTAAAGAAAAGGGTTTCTAGGTTTAATTATTAATTAAGAGACTTTGTATGTCTAATTAATAATTATTTTAAATGACAATATTATTTAATAATCTATTTTAGTTATTAAATAATTAGTTTTGGCATTTAAATGATTAGAATTGGAAAAATGGCATTTTTGGAGAAATAGAAATAAAATTGAGGAAACTGCAAAATCCAAGTGAGGCCCATATCACCCTATGGTCGGCCACCTCTTTGTGATTTTCCCAATTATTATTTTCATTTTTAATTTCCATGTAATTGCTAATCAAAGCCTAGCAAAAATAGGAAAGTGGTAGATCATACTAAATAAGGCAGTTAATCAATTACACAGTAAAAGAGGAAACTGTTTATTTGGAAAGTTGTGCTCTCCCTTTTCCCTATATAAAGCAACCTTGTTCTCTTCTCTTGCATGGATGAAAAGCCACGATATTGAGAGAGAAAAATAGAGAGAAATTTCGAAATCCTTGTGAGATGAGTAGTGCCCACACACATCAAGTGGTATCTCAATCATAGTATGGAAGACTATGGAATTTCTGCATCAAAGAAGGAGAAAAGAAGATCCAGGTTCAGATCTTGGTGATGCTCTGCTACAAAAAGGAATCAAGGGCTAGAGATCTGAACGGAATGAGTCATAATATTCTGCTGCACCCACTGTAAGGTTTTCCAACTTTATATGTGTTTATTTTCATTGTTTTAGAATTCATATTAGGTTGTTAATCCAACATACTTGTTAGTAAATCTAGATCCTGGTAAAATAAATTCCAACAACTGGCACCAGAGCCATGGTAATGATTTACTTTCATGTAATATGAATTAAAACAATGATTGCATGTTTCTGTGTTGATTTGGATGGTTTCATGTTGGTTTATGTGCTTATGTGATGAATGTATGTGTTGTACGAAATTTTTCCATGAAATATATTTTTTCAATTTTTGAAAATATTTTTTTTGGATTCCTTGTGAAAAATTGAGCAATTTTCGTTTTTACGGAACTCAATTCCGATGAAAAATGAAAAAGTTATGATTTTTGGAAAAATCGAATTTCGGGTATGCATGGGTGCTCAATCGCACGCGTGGGCTGTGCATCCAGCCCGTGTGCACCCTGCACCTCCGCCCGTGTGCACCCTGCAGCTGACCGAGTTTTCTCGGTCAGGCATGCTGCAGGCGCCGAAGTTTCTCGGCGTCAACCCCTCCTCCGCGCGCGTAAGGGGCTGCTGGCAGCCTCCTGGGCTGCTGCATGCAGCCTCCTGGGCAGCAGTTTCCCAAAATTGCGATTTTTGGGATTTTTCCCCAAAAATCCAATTTTTTCATGGGATTGTTTCCCAAAATTTATTTTTCCAATTTTAAATATTTCTAAATTGAAATTTTTCCAATTTTAAATATTTTCAATTTGGAATTTTTCCAATTTTAAATATTTCTATTTTGGATTGTTTCCAATTTTTAAATATTTATTATGGTCAGATTTAAAAATTTGTTAAGTTCTTTAATATTTATTTATTATTTAATTATAAGATTAGATATTTTGATATTTAAGATATTTTAAATTAAAAGATAACTTTGTCTTTTTATTTAAAATATTATATTAAAATTATCTTATATGACAAATTAAATAATTAATAAATTTGAAATTAACATAGATATTTTTATAGATATACTTACCATAATGTTTTCAAATTCAAAAATTTGTTATTTTGTTAAATATTTAATTATTTATAAATTATAAGTTTAAAAATGATATTTTTTCTACATATATATATATATATCATTTTTTCCTTATTTGAAATTTATAAATCATATCTTAAATATTTAAATAACATAGATATTTTTATAGAGATTTGAATATTGCTTAATTTGAGATATTTTGACATATAATTATGGTAATTATTATTTAACCAAATCTATTTTAAAATTGGTTTATTTTATTAAATTATAAGATCTGAAAGTGATATTGGAGATTCTTTCCTTTTAAATCATTGATCTTATTAGATATTTAATTTAATTTGATTCAAATAAACCTAGATATTTTAAAATTAGTTTCCTTTATTTGGTTAGTTTAAGAATAATAATTTAATTATATTAATATCTTTATTCACATTTGTTACATGGACAATGTTTGTTTATTTATATTGTTTATTCAAAACTTTTTAACAAACCTATTATTTATCTGATCTAAATTGCTATGATTAACTTGTTGACAGATCCTATGATCTGATTTTAATCATAGTCCAATTGACGATAGATCTTATAAATAATTTGTAACAGGTAAATTTTGTACTTCTTTCATCTGTGTAAACCTAGTAACATGATAGGGCCCATCCAAATCATTTGACCTGTGTGAGCCTATATGTTTTCTTTTGGGCTTAGATACATATAGGGAGCCCATTTAAGTTTTTACTAAGTAAATGGACTAGGTTGCTAAAATAAATTTTGAAATAAGGAAATTTATTTAGGCCCAATTAGATTTGGGCTTATTCAATGAATAACAATTGTTTATTTTAAGGTTAAATTCCTCTCTTTTGGGCCTTGTGTGAGAGTTGGGGGCCATAGAAGTGCGTACGACATACTGAACCCAGCTCCCCCTCACATGAACTACCCCAATTGTGAAGGCCCATTTGCCTTATTTAAATAATTGTATTAGGTTAATTATATTAGTCTAACCTAATTAAAATTGAATTAGCAACATAATTAACTTTTAAAATATATGAAATTTATTTTTCATGTAATATTTTAAAGTTAATTTTAGAAAAACACTTAGTTAATGATATATTCTAGACAGTTATTTCTAGTACTAGTTATTATTTCTAATATTAAATAGGAAAATATCATTGATTGTGAAATTAATTGTCTCATAATTAATTTTGGTACAATCTAAGTTTAGAATATTTTCCTAGTATTAAACTAGAATGAATAATTAAGTTTCCTATTTACTTAATTATTTATTTCTTGAATTTAATACATTTAATTAAATTGAAAATTTCAATATCTAAGTTGATTTTCATCATGATACTTTAATATTGTTATTTTCATGTTATTTAATTAAAGTTGAAAATTATTTTAAGTTTGGAATCTTATTTCAGAATAACTTAAGTTTGAATAATTTTCAGAATATATTTTATTTTATTTTATTAATCATTTCCCAAAATTTCGAAATTACATTTCTTTAATGTAGAAATTTCGAATTTTATTTGAAAAATAGATTAAAGTTGAAAATTATTTATTTAATTTTGGACCAACTTAAATCAGTGACTTTTTCATTTAATGATTAATTAAAATAAATGAGCTAAAATATATTATAATTAGAAATTGGATTAATTAGTCCATGAAAGTCTAGATAGATATTATCTGTTTTGCTTGAAGTATTTTTCTAGTGTATTTAATTAAATGGAAAATTAATATTTCAGTTGATTTTTTAATCATGATACTTAAATATTTGAAATTTTTCTTAGATATTTAATTAAATAGGAAAATTATATTTTTTTGTTGAAAATTAATTTTTATTAATTTTGGGACAACATAAAATTAGAGTAATTTTCCAGGATTTATTTTATTTTATTTTAAAGCATTTTCGAAATGCAATATATATTTATAGAAAATTAAATTTGAGTTGTAAATTAATTTACATTAATTTTGAAACAACTTAAATTGAATAATTTTCTAAATATTTATGGAAATTATTACTAAGATGGAAATAATTCACGTTATTTCATATCCATCTAAGTATAATTTATAAATATTAAATTAAAATTTATATTTGGAATTTTTCATTCTAAATTGGAAATTTTAATTAAATAAATATATATTTAAAATAAATTGATTAAAATAAATATTAGAAGAAAATACAACCCTTCATTAAATAATGAGCTTTATTATTATTAGGATATTCGATCTCCATTGTTGGTTTTACATAGCTATTGTTTTAGTGAGTAATCCTCCCTAATGGAGGAACGTTCATTAGCAAGTTAGCACCGTTTAATCTCGAAAGATAAGTAATCTTGTAAGTTTTTTTTTATATAGTGTATGCTCACCCTAATGGTGGCGACTGTATAAGACTTGCAAGAATATGAAACAATGGTGGAAGCTCATAAGATAGAATAGCCTTGACTCTCGCCTAAACGGGACACTGATATCAGTTTGTTGAAAACCTTGGAAATTATTTAGGATTGTATGTTTTAGTATTTTCACTTGTCATTCCTACTTGCTATGTGCTTCATAATTTCTGAATTGTGTATGAATTTGTATTCAACCATGTTATTTTCTGTTATTAAATTGTAGTTTAATTTCGAATCTTCATTGTTGGTCTAACTTGATTTTTTTTTCTAATGAGATAAATCCCTAATGGATTTTCACCATTAGACTAACATAATAGTGTTAGATCTCGAAAGATAAATATTGTATATGCAACATCTAGTTGTTCATCAATTGATGACACCTTAGACTAGTGTTTTACAATATGAAACAAGAAGATTGTATAAATAAGATTACTTTGACTCTCGCTAATCGGAGCATCGTTGGATTCTTATTTAAAACGAAATTATCCTAATTCCTCTTAGCTTATTCATTTTGAATCAGCTTAATGACATATCATTGGATGAATGGTCTATAAATCATATAAAGTCATATTTTCTCTTAAGAAATTAGATGACGCATATGATTATATTCCCGGAATTCTATCCCAAAATGATATAAATCCTCAATCTTAGATATCTCCTACTTGTATTGGCAAATCATAGAGTTAGATTAGTAGTGGTGGTCCAAGAAAGAATTACTCATTATACAGTTACACTTTCACAAGTGTTTCATAACCATTTTCTTTCAATGGATTCAAACTGTATGAGTTTAGTATTCTGTGACCAGAATCCACTTGCACTATTTTAAAAACTCTTTGATGTAACTAACCTAAGTCATCAAAAGATTCAACCACATATTTTATAAATCTATGGCATTTGTATCTTGTTCATAGTGGTTTTGACAAGATCATTCTCTGCAAAGAGTTAATATGCCTATATCCACTGAAAGTAATTTCATCTCATTCGCAGATGGATGTACATTCAGGGGTGGATATGAGTCTTCGTTGTATTCTTAATACGATCACTCTAGATTTTACCTTATGCAAAAGAAATTTGAAATATTTCATGAATTTCTAGCAATGGTGAAGGTAAGTGGTTAAAGATCTTGCGAACTGATAGGGGTGGAGAAAAAGGTAGTAGATATGCAATTCAAAGATCATTAATTTGATTTTGAATAATATCCAAACTTACCTCCCCAGAAATTCGAGTTGCATATTGATGATTAGTTACTAGTCGTTGCCTAAATCCTTCTATGGTAATAAAATTTCAGAATGATGTGATGGTTGTATACTTAATGTAAATCATTACTAGATTCATGGATGACCTAATCGAAATCTTAAGAAAAGCTAGAACTGCTAACCTTGGTTTGCATGTTTGTTAGCTATTCTAAGTGATTAGGGGTGGAGCATCCCATAGTCATTAGATAAGAAAGTGTTTGTTTAAACAAATACTACTTTTCTAAGAAAATGACTAAGTCTGAAAGTAAAGTAGCAAATAAAGGAGATATTTTTTCTTGATTCCATAAGTGTTCTATCATCTTATTCGTTACAAGATGATCCCACTGCCTCTGTTGTCTTAACACAACCGAAGAGGTCAATACCATTTAGTTTTCTTTGACATAGTTCACGGTACCTTGTTGTAGTGGGCGAATTTCTAGGAACTCACCTTCTTATAACTTGGAAGACACTAGTGATTAAAATCCATTGTGAGTTTAAACAAGTAATGGATTGTCAAGATAAGAAACTAAGAAGAAAGCCAATAGAACTATGGTTTGATCCATTCACATGGAGTAACCTAAAGTTTTCTATTACAAGGACATGAAAGGAAATTTTCGTTAATAAGTCTATTCAATGGACTTAACAAAACTTCCTATTCCTAGTATTATAGGTTTGAGTTTATCTAAACCTATGGCTTGTGGTATACCTGGTAATTACTTACTCTAATGCAAGCAACTTACTTTAGTAAGATGCTGGAGCATTTTCTTTCCAATGGAAATCTATAGAAGCTTCACAACTTCTAAGCATAGATTTTATTTATCTAAGGAAAAGTCTCAACTATTTCAGAAAAGATAAAGCCATGAAAGAATTTCTTAAATCAACAGTGAGAGGTCTCAGATATGCTTTAGTATGCCTTAGACCAGACACCTACTGTTGAGTGGGAGTAATGAGTAGGTATCAGATTAATCCAGGAAAAGAACATTGGAAGACAATCAAGTAAATCTTAATTAAGAAGAGGAACTATATGTTAGTCAATAAGGGTGGTTTTGAAACTCTTAGACTACACCACATCAGATTTCGAGACTTGCCTGTGTGCTAGAAAGTCTGCTGATGAGATGGTGATTACTTTGGGGGTGGAGTAGCGATTTTGGAGAAGTGTAAAAACCTATCTGAAATCTCTTGGTCTACCAGAGAGAGACTGAATGTTAAAAGTTGCAGGAAAGATACTTATTCAGTCTAAGGAAAGTTCTATACATTTGTGGCAGTGTTCCAACTTGCCTCAACTACTAGGGTTACTTCCTGAATAACGAAAGAGTAGTTGCCCAAAAGTATAGAATCCAGTATCCCAAAAGAGTAGACATATAGAGAGGAATTTCACATTATCAAGGATTTTGTGATTAAGGAAGAGTAATAGTGGAGAAGAGGTTGTGTTTAATTCAACCTGTCAGATCGTATTACGAGGAGTTTACTACTATTACACTTGATTGGTATATCAAGGTGTTAATGATTATTTGAAATGCACTTTTTATTTTATATTAGTGCAAGTGGGAGTTTGTTGGGTTTTATGCCCTAAATAAAACTCATTTCATATAATCAGATTTACTTATTAATAAAGATCAGAAATAACATTTTATGTTGCATGGTTCACATGATTTATTTCATAATTATATGTATATAATGTATGAATTCTTTTTAAGTCCAGAACATATGAGTTGGTTAAAGATTATAGTGTTGTCAGTACAGTGGAATATAATCTTTATTATATGTTCAAAAGTAGATTCCCTGATTTGTCAGAACACTGGATTTAGACTGACATGGTATAATCAGCGATAGGTATTCTTACACCTTGGAAAAGTGTTATGTCCTTTCCAGGACATTGGCAAAGTTTACCAGTATCGGATGCATGGAGTATGCATTGGAATGGACCGATATTGAACTTTGAATTAGATTTTGAAACTTACCGTAAACATCTATTCAATTCAATATCATAAGTTGATCCTAGATCACATGATCGAAATCCTGATATGGTTAGGCTCAATTTCAAGAGTATTATTCGTGTTCTTTGATTTGTTAGTTAAGCCTAATCTTTAGTCTGGGCAATACGTACATTTTGGGAACACGGTAGTGCAATTGAGTGGGAGCGCTAACATAAATATGGAATCTATAGCTTCTATTTGGCAAATAGAAGTAAAGGATGATTTCCTTCGAGCTTAACCAAACGAAGATAAATGGTGGAGATCTCATTTCACTTAGGTGAAATATCATTTATACAGGGTTAAGTGTTTTAAGGATAAAATACATTGTAGGGTGTTACGGTAATTTAATCCCTTTACAGTGTAAATCATCTATATAGAGGATCATTGATCACATTAGGGTTATAACAATGGATAACTAATGACGTGTCTATATCGTGGAACATATAGAGCGTTTCTATATGACTGAGAGTGCAATTCCAAGTTCTAAGTGTGGATTCAATGAGGAATTAATAAGTTAGGGAATTCACTTGGTAAATTCGGTTCGACTTATTGGAAGCTCGGTTATATAGACCCATGGTCCCCATACTAGTTGAGACCATACTGCTTGTAAGACTCAGTTAATTGATTTTAATTAATCAATTATAATTCTAAAAGTTAGACTATCTCTACTTTATGAATTCTCACAGTTTAAGGATGAAATTGTAAAGAAAAGGGTTTCTAGGTTTAATTATTAATTAAGAGACTTTGTATGTCTAATTAATAATTATTTTAAATGACAATATTATTTAATAATCTATTTTAGTTATTAAATAATTAGTTTTGGCATTTAAATGATTAGAATTGGAAAAATGGCATTTTTGGAGAAATAGAAATAAAATTGAGGAAACTGCAAAATCCAAGTGAGGCCCATATCACCCTATGGTCGGCCACCTCTTTGTGATTTTCCCAATTATTAATTTCATTTTTAATTGCCATGTAATTGCTAATCAAAGCCTAGCAAAAATAGGAAAGTGGTAGATCATACTAAATAAGGCAGTTAATCAATTACACAGTAAAAGAGGAAACTGTTTATTTGGAAAGTTGTGCTCTCCCTTTTCCCTATATAAAGCAACCTTGTTCTCTTCTCTTGCATGGATGAAAAGCCACGAAATTGAGAGAGAAAAATAGAGAGAAATTTTGAAATCCTTGTGAGATGAGTAGTGCCCACACACATCAAGTGGTATCTCAATCATAGTATGGAAGACTATGGAATTTCTGCATCAAAGAAGGAGAAAAGAAGATCCAGGTTCAGATCTTGGTGATGCTCTGCTACAGAAAGGAATCAAGGGCTAGAGATCTGAACGGAAGGAGTCATAATATTCCGCTGCACCCACTGTAAGTGTTTATTTTCATTGTTTTAGAATTCATATTAGGTTGTTAATCCAACATACTTGTTAGTAAATCTAGATCCTGGTAAAATAATTTCCAACAGAAAAGGCCCTAGGCCTCTGGAACATGTTGTCTTCAATCTATATGAAGAAATCTTTGGCTAACAAACTCTACCTCAAGAAGAAACTGTATACACTGAGAATGGATGAAACTAAAGAACTAAGGAAGCACCTAGATGACTACAACAAGATCATTTTGGATCTAAACAACCTTGGAGTGAAAATTGAGGATGAAGATCAGGCTATAATCCTGTGAAGCTCACTCCCCAAGATGTATGAACACTTTGTTGATACAATCTTGTATGGCAAAGAGACATTGACAATGACTGAGGTAAAGGCAGCACTGAACTCTAAGGAAATTTAGAAGAAAGGTGATGAGAAAGGGAATAACAATGGTGATGGCTTGCTCATTGTTACTGGTAAAGTCCCAAGAAGAGAGTTCAAAGGAAGGCATGGCACAAGTGGTTTCAGAGGAAACCAGTCCGGAGTTCGATTCAAAGAACAACTCAGAGAATTCCAATTCCAATGCTGCAGCAGGGAAGAAATGTTACTACTGCAAGAAAGAAGGGCACTTTAGAGATGATTGCTTGGCTTTGAAGGCTAAGTTAAAGAGAGAGAATCAGCACAAGTTCAAGAATCATGGTGTTGCTGATGTTGCAGATGGCTATGTGTCATCAGATGCACTTGTTGTGTCTAGCTCAAGATCAGATGGTGAATGGATCTTAGATTCAGGGTGCTCATTTCACATGACACCAAATAAAGAACTGTTTGATTCAACATTGGAGAATCACAGGGGTACAGTTCTTTTGGGGAACAACAAGGCTTGTGAAATACAAGGGATTGGCACAATTCAGCTAAAGAATCAGGATGGAATCATGAAAAGTTTGCAGCATGTGAGGTATGTGCCAGATCTTAAAAGAAACCTTCTTTCTATTGGAATGTTTGATAGACTAGGTTTTATTGTCAAGATTGAAAATGGAGTAATGAAAATTGACCAAGGGTCAGAAACTGTGTTCAAGGGAACACTTAAGAATGGTCTATATTTTCTTGACATCAACACTACAACAGGGAGTGTTGCACCTGCTGTAAATTCAGAAAAACTGAGTCATGTCAAGCTTTGGCATCTCAGATTAGGACATGTTAGTCAAACAGGACTTGAGGAGTTGAATAAGCAAGGCCTATTCAAGAAGAAATTGACAGAGGGACTTGAGTTTTATGATGAATGTGTGTTAGGGAAATCTTGCAGGCTGAAGTTTCCTAAGGCTGAACACAGCACTACTGAAAAGCTTGGTTATGAACACTCAAACTAAAGGAGGAGCTCACTATTTCATAAGCATGGTTGATGATTTCAGTAGAAAAGTGTGGATTCACCTACTGAAAAGCAAGGATGAAGCACTGCCTACATTTGACACTTGAAAAAGGCTGCTGGAAAATCAAACAGGGAACAAAATCAAGGTGTTGAGGACTGATAATGGCCTTGAGTTTTGTTCTAATGAGTTTAATGAATTGTGTAGCAGGTTGGGAATTCAAAGGCATAGAACAGTGATCAAAACACCTCAGCAAAATGGAGTTGTTGAGAGAATGAACAGAACCCTGCTTGAGAGAGTAAGATGCATCTTTGCTGAGTCTTTGGAATGGACAGGTCATTTTGGGGAGAAGCCATCATAACAGCATGCTACTTAATCAACAGATCACCCTCAGTGCCTAACAACTTTAAAACTCCTCAAGAGATGTGGACAGGTAAAGCTCCTAACCTACAACATTGAAGAGTTTATGGTTGTACTGCTTTTATGCATGTTAAGCAAGACAAACTCCAACCAAGAGCATTGAGATGCATATTTGTGGGTTACCCTGAAGGAGTTAAAGGTTATAGGCTATGGTGCCTAGAACCTGGGTATAAGAAGTGTATGATTAGTAGGGATGTAGTGTTCAAGGAAGATGAAATGGCTCTCAAAGTTGTAAACAATTCTAAGAACAATGAAACTACACCAGATGAGAATGTACAAATTGAGGTGGACCCACAATCTACACCTGCACCTGCTAGTCAAAGAGAAATTGAGATTATTAAAAGTGATGAAAGTGGAAGCCAGCATGATCTAAGTGAGTATCTATTAGCAAGGGACAGGGAGAGAAGACAGACCAAAGCCCCTGACAGATTTGGATATGCTGAGTTCATTGCTTTTGCACTTATGGTTGCTGAAGAGATAGATAGTTCAGAACCATTGAGCTTCTTGGAAGCTATGAGGAGTAAGGATGCTGCAGCTTGGCTGCAAGCAGTTAATGAAGAGATGCATTCTCTTAGAAAGAACAAAACATGGATAGTTGTGAAAAAACCAGAAGGGTACAAACCAGTTGGGTGCAAATGGTTATTCAAGCATAAAGAAGGATCTGAAAATGAACCTCCAAGGTTCAAGGCAAGATTAGAAGCAAAAGGGTTTACTCAAAAGGAGGGTGTAGACTACACAGAGATTTTTTCCCCAGTTGTCAAACAAGCTTCAATAAGAGCAATGATGGCAAAGGCAGCTAGCTTGGATCTAGAAATTGAGCAAATGGATGTGAGGACAGCTTTCTAGCATGGAGAATTAGAGGAAGAAATCTATATGCAACAACCTGAGGGGTTTGAAAATGGTAATCCTAATGATGTTTGCCTACTCAAGAAGTCTCTATATGGCCTCAAACAAGCACCAAGACAATGGAATTTGAGGTTTGACACCTACATGCAAAGCATTGGATATACCAAAAGTAAGTATGACTCTTGTGTATATTTTAATAATCAAACATACCTATTGCTCTATGTAGATGACATACTGATTTTCAATAAGTCTAAACCAGAAATCAACAAGCTTAAAAGCAAACTCAGTGAGGAGTTTGTCTCAAGCCTCATATCTACAAAAGGTACTCTCCAAATTTGGCATGTCTAAGAGCAAACCAGTTGCTACCCCTATTGCACAGCATTTCAAACTGTCTGCTGCACAATCACCCAAAACAGATGCTGAAAGAGCAAAAATGAGCAGGATCCCTTATGCTAGTTCTATGGGAAGTCTCATGTACTCTATGGTTTGTTCAAGACTAGATTTAGCTCATGCAATGAGCATGGTAAGCAGGTATATCTCTGATCCTGGTTCAGAACATTGGGAAGCTCTTAAATGGACCATGAGATACCTGCAAGGAACTCTGAATACAGGAATTGTATTCAGTAAGGATAGTCAGTTTCAAGAAGAAATTACGGGCTATGTTGACTTAGATTTTGCAGCCAATCTAGATACAAGAAGGAGCTTGACAGGTTTTGTATTTACTGCTCTAGGAGGCTGCATCAGTTGGAAGTCTAACCTGCAGAAAGTTGTTGGTCTGTCTTCAACAGAAGCTGAATATATGGCAGCAACAGAGGCAATTAAAGAAGCTATATGGCTAAGAGGTTTAACTGAAGAACTAGGCTTCAAATCTGAGGACATTACATTATATTGTGACAATCAAAGTGCCTTGCATCTCATGAAAAATCCTATATTTCATGAGAGGTCAAAGCACATTGACATCAAACTTCATTTCATTAGAGATATTGTATCATCTAAACAGGTTCAAGTTAAGAAGATTAACACTCATGATAATCCAGCTGATATCTTTACTAAGAGTGTAACTGGAAACAAGTTTCTTCATTGCTTGAATCTGCTCAATATCAGGAGCTCTTAAGCTTCTCTTCTGACATTAGCTCTTTGGAACAAACCAGGTGGATTTGTTGTAGGTTTTGTCCCAATGAGCTAATGCCAAATCATCATTCTATTCAACTATTGACATTGGTTAGTTAAGTTAGTTATCTAGCTTGACACCTAAGCTCTACCTACTTGATTCAACCAATGCCTATAAAAGGAAGCACCAAGACCTCATTCAAGAGTAGTCCAATCCGAGCCTTTCATCTAGAATTCTCTCTCTCTCTTTCTCTCTAATTTCTATACCAATCTTGTGAGTGTTTAGGAGGGTTGTAAAATTAGAATTGCTCATCCATTGAGATGACTTCTACCATGTGAGGTTTGATATGTAATGTGTTCTACACTTAGACTCAATTGAGTGCATGAATCGGATTGCAAAGGTGCTAGACATTTGAATAAAGTTTCATTTGATTCAATGCTAAGTCTTATTTAATTTTCATTCATTTCTGGTTTTAGTTTCTGGTTTGTATTAATCTTGTTTGCTTGTTATGTTTTTGCTGTTCTTGTTGTTAATTGGCACTGGTTTGGCCAAGTATTGAGGGTGTTTTCACCACATTTATTAAATTAAGAAGCCACTTAAAGCAAAAATAAAAAGGAATAATAGGCATACTTACTTTATTGAAAACTAGAAAAATAATTATTACATGAGATTTGGATTATCTATCTCAAGAAAGAGTAGAAATTTAATTTGTAAGGAAAAAACAACACTCTTACGTTACTATCCTAGAATCAATGGTCGTCAACTACACTCTGGTACTCTCTTCTCTCTCTCTCTATATATATATATATATATATATATCTTTATATATTAAAGGTACTTATCTAACGGCATTTCTTGGTTTAACAGAATATACCTAAAAGAATATTCTGTTAAATTTAACGATGTTAATAGGTTTGATTTCCCGTTAACAAATAAACTCAATAATTAAACCCAAAAAATTAAACAATTTTTTTTTAAATTAAAAAATTAGCCACATATCTGTAACCAAGTTCTCGACTCAAACTTGGAAATTCTCGACTGCCTACGAACCCGCAAAGTCGTTCAATGTTATCGACGATAACCAAGGTGTAACCAAGTTCTCGACTCAAACTTGGAAATTCATTCAGTGTTATCGATGACTCGTGCAGTCATTTTCAAGTGAGAGAAACTCAGTTTAAATGGTGAATAAATTGAGATCGAGCTGTTATTGATGACTCGTACAGTCATTTTCAGGTGAGAAAAACTTAGTTTAAATGGTGAATAAATTGATATCCAACAATTCTGATTTCTCCAACAACTTTTGATGGCATAAGCCGCAGGGTCGCAATTCAAATCGAAAGAAAAAGAGAATGGGAGGACGATACCTGATACGATTAGAGTTCAAGATATATACTTCAATTAGAGATGAACACCTTTATGGTTTGAGTGAGTAATTTCTAATGGAGGTTATGAAATCTTTTTAATTCCATGTTATTGCTCTGTTCTTTGGGAAGCTCACCATTCCATAAGGAGTTTTCACTTATTATTTTCTTAATTAAGTTTCTTCTTCCTTTTGTTTTCTTTTTTAATCTATTCAATTAAGGTTTTTTATTTTTTTAATTTAGATTTAATTTTTTTTAGAAACTATTATGCAAGATTTCCTTTTTATTTATGCCAGTCTTTCGTATGGCATTTTTTTAGGTCTCTATGTCATATAAGATGATCAAATGATATTTAAGTTATTTAAATAATATATATTGATTGGACAATTTCATATCTATAATTGTGAAGAAGACCATATATTTGATAAAATGACTCAAAGAAAGTTTTTGTCACTTCTTAGGCATTGTTTGAATTGATTTATAATTATGTAGCCTTCTCTTATTCCTTAAGGTCAGACTCCTAAATCAGTTCCTGCAAGATATTTTGGAGCATTTGGGAATGTTATATTTTTATTCTGTAATTTTTGTCTCTTCTAACATGATTGATTTTGTTTTCTATGGACTCCTTTTTGCAGAGGTCATGTGTGTGTGGGGTTTTTTTTCATTTTTGGAAATAATATATTGTTTGGGTTCTATAATTTGGTTTGTAGTAACTTTGTGCCTAAATTGATTTATATCTGGTGATACTATGGGAGAAGTAAGAACGGTTTTGGACATGGACGAGCAACAAGCTGCAACGCCTGCAATGACTTGACGCATTTATTGCACTCTGTTAGTTGAGAAATAATATTTTTACTAATTTGGAAACATCGAAAGATACCTTCGATAAATGTATAAACTTTGAGCAATTTATTTATGTTAAAAACACATTTGAGATAATTGTCCTTATAGGAGGATATGGAATAATGGAAGAGCTGTTGGAGATGATAACATGGGTCAGGCTTGGGATTCATAAGAAATTGGTAACCTTTTCCCTGTTGATCATTGAAATACTACAATCAGCTAATGACTTAGAGAAAGAGAGCTTTTAACTAGACATTACAATCTATGCAGGTTTGTTTGTTAAATGTAGATGAGGTATTACAATTCTTTGCTGGCATTATTTGACAATGGTGTTCAAGAGGGGTTCATCAAGTCAGGTGCTCAGAAAATCATTTTCTCTGCTTCAGCAGCCAAAAAATTCATAATAAAGATGGAGGTACTTTTAGGCTTTCAGCTTAAAACTATATTTTTGTTTGCTTTAAATTTTAGAAATGTTGCTTGTAAAAATAATAAATTATCAAGACCACTTCTTTGCACATCATCATAACAATCTATCCAAATTTAAAAACTTACTAATTTAATAAGAAAATTTGTCGCATTTTACTTTCAATGGAAGAATCATATAAAATTTATAATTAAGGAACTAAATAATTGTGAGATTTAAATCTTTTATTCGTTGTTGTTGTTATTATAGCTTGAAATGTAGACAAGGTCACATGGTCTTATCTTTCATCCCTTTGAATGTTCTTTAAAATAACTTCAAGCTGATTTACATGCTTGATAAAGTTAACCAAGGTCTAGAAATTGAAATTTTGTGACAAAATTTGTAATTTTTTTTTCTTTTCCAGCAATATGCTCCTTCCCATGAACCCATTGCATCTCTTGAAAGCTGGCAGATGGAACAACTAGGCGAGTATCCGAACCAAGACAATTCAAGGTGATTGAAACTGTTATTTCCTTCTGGTAGATTATAGTCGTTCATATGTATCAATTTAATTTATATTGGATAAGGATTGAATTGAAATCATATTATAGCCATACAAACAATCAAGCACTTCCCTCTTGGGTGTGTCCTCATGTGGCACTAGTCAATTTATTATCTCTTTTCTAAGGCAACATCTATTTAGAATTTTCATCAGGTGTGAATATTGAATACTCAACTAGAGGTATGAGGAAACTGAGGGCTCAAGATATTGGCGATGAGTGTATAAATGTGTAAATTTTTCTAGAATTTAATCATTAGTGAAAAATGTTAAAATGATTTGGCTAAGTTTCAAAATATTCTATTGATCTTTTGTCAGATTATGATTTGGCTCTCACCACAATTGTTCTCTTGGTGTATTGTAGCGATGTAAGTGACTATGAGGACGAGGAATCAAATTTTTGCATATACCATAATGTTCATAACATTTCATATCATTACACCAGTCAATAGAACAATTCAGCTTATATCAAACAATCAGGCATGTTTTACAATCTGTTTCGTCAATTTTTTGTTTTAGTGATACAAAGTAACCTCTCAAAGTATAGACAATAAAGATCTGGATAGGAGCAACATTGTTTAGATTTAGGTTGATTTCTTGTCAACCTTCTTACTGGGAGATTCTTCCAAGGTATCAAAACAGAAAATGATGACAAGTGTGTCGTCCTCCATGTGTAACATATTTAACAACAAACGAGCTATTTTCCTATTTCTTTTGTATTTTACTGCATGTGAGTTCAATTTTGTACACCAAATATTGTTGTCTTTCCAGTTACATATATGAAGATTGGTAGAATTTTTAATCGAATTGTTCACTTCTTGCAGCATGATGTAACGATTGAAACAATTAAGACTTACGGCTGTTTGGCCATTTAAGCATAATCATACATTTAGTTATAAAAATCTAAATAAAAATAAAGAACTAAATTTTAAATAAAACTAATATTTACGTGCCTCGGCACGTAACTTCTAACTAGTATATATATATGTCATCTATATTTATATAGCCATCTATATATCATCAGGTGGATGCGTTCACAGAATAAGCCTTCAAGGGAAACACAACAGCTGTTTGCTTGCTAGACGAGGACAGAGACGATCAATGGTTACAATCGGTGGCAGCCGAGTTCAATATCTCCGAGACTAGTTATCTGACTCGGTTGCCCAGTGAGTCGAACTCTGATGGGTCTTCAACTCCAAGGTTCCGTCTTAGATGGTTCACTCCCGTTGTTGAGGTTTGTTTTTCACCATTTCTTTTAGTTACACTTGTATATTTACTCTAAAAAATCACAGAAAGGAAATATGTATTTAGAAATTTTGTTGATTAATTTTTGCTAATTTGAAAACCCATAACATGGATTTTGAATTCAACTAAGATCAATTGCTTATTTCTTTAGTTGTCTTTCTTTGCTTATGTGTTGATTTTGCAAGTTAAGAAAAAATCTCAAAAAATGATTACATAGTTTTCTTTGAACTATAATGACTTGTAGTTGTACCAGCATTTCCCCCAAGTGTCACTCAAGCTTCAAAGATCAATGCCCTTGTATTTTTATTTTGGCTAATTAGGATGTTTGTACCTTAAACTTTAACATGTACCAAATCATGTCCCTGAATTTTTTTGGCTGTTAAACATTCCCCCTAAACTATGCTCCCTAGACTTTGAGATCTACCAAATCATGTCTTTCGACATGTACTAAATCATGTCCCTTGAACTTTCATTCATACTAGACTTTTTTTATTAAAATTGGACAAAAATCTTGAAATCCAACAATCTATAATTCAAGGAGCATTGATTTGGTACAGGTAAAAATCTTAATTCACCCTTTATTTTTTTTTTTGTGTAGGTTACTCTTTGCGGTCACGCAACATTAGCAGCTGCCCATACACTATTTTCATCTGGGAAAATTGATTCTGATGTTATTGAGTTTGTCACCTTGTCGGGAATTCTAACAGCCAAGAAAGTGGCTCAAAATAACAAGGCCTCTAATGGTGTAGTGCACAAAGGCTTCTTTGTTGAATTGAACTTTCCAAGCGATCCAATTGCCATATTCAATTCCATCGAGGTTTCAATGATATCTAATGCCTTGGGTGGTGCTTCAGTTATTTATCTAGGAAGAACAACTACTTTGGATTATCTCATTGTAATATACTTATTCTGGACATGTTTAATCTTTTGTATTCTGTTCACTTCTCGTTTTAACGTAGCTTGTTAATTTTTCAAGGTTGTGGTCCCATCAGCAAAAGATGTTATAGATCTTCAACCAAACTTTGATGCCATTGGAAAGTTTCCTGGAAACGGAATGATAGTGACAGGGATAGCTCCTTCTGAGTCTGAATTTGATTTTTACAGTAGGTGCTTCTTCCCACAATATGGGATCAATGAGGTAATATCAGTTTCCCTTTCATTTTTGAGCATTAGGTTTTTTCTTTGAGCTACTGATAATCCTTAGATAATGGTGTTCAAGTCGATTCTATTAATCATATATGTTCAACAATTGCCATACACCAACTTGGCTGGCTAACTCTATGAGATTTAAAGTTGAGCCTTGGTTTCCCTCTTTAATGTCTTAACTTCTCCTAGTTAGAATTAAATACTGGAACTAAAAGGCAGGTTTGATTCGATTTGACCATGGCTGTCCAGAATTAGATGGCGTTTAGTTAGAAGTAATGAAATGAAATTGAATGGAAAGGAAACAATCTTCATTCCATTCCTTTATAGTTGCATATTAAAGTATTAAAATATTAAAATGTCATTCCAATAGAATGATCTTTCTACTATTTTGGTAGAATGATCATTTTATTTTGAAATAGAAGAAAAGATCATTCCAATACATTATGAGAAAATATTTAATAATTTTTTTATCAATTTTTATTTATTTTAGGTGACGTTTGATTGGAATAAATAAAAATATAGGAATGAGAATGAGAATGGAAATAGGAATGAAATAAAATTTAAAATGTATAAAAATTATTAAATTTTTTCTCATCATACATTAGAATGGTCTTTGCTTCCATTTTAAAATAGAATAGTCATTCCACTAAAATGGTAAAAAGGTCATTCCATTAGAATGACATTCAAACAATTAGAATGACATTCAAACACTTTAATCAACAAAAGAATGGAATGAAGATAGTTTCCTTTCCTTTCCATTCCATTATATTACCTCTAACCAAACCTACCTAAATTTTATTCATTCCTATTCTCATTCACATTCATATTCTTATATTTTCATTCTTCTCAATAAAATGCTACTTAAGTTAGTCAAAACTTTGTTTCAGGATCCTGTTACAGGGAGTGCACATTGTTCCTTGGCATCATACTGGAGTAAAGAGCTGGGAAAGTGTGATTTTGTTGCATATCAGGTATGTAGATTTATACTGTGTGTTCACAGCTGGCTATTTCTACCTCTCTTGATCTCCAACATTTGATCGTATTGTGCTATTATTGATTATTGATTATCCTATTCAGGCATCACCAAGAGGAGGGGCGTTGAATATTCATTTGGATGAACATAACCAAAGAGTGTTTTTGCAAGGAAAAGCCATTACAGTGATGGAAGGATTACTTTTGGCTTAATTATTTTAAAATTTATGTAAGGGTAAATATTAATTTGAATTTGTATTTTGCAAAAATTATCGATAGAACCATTATTTATTGTTGAATGATAAATTAGACTCTATTTTTTAAACAATATAAAATAATAGTTGAGATTAATTTTTGTTAAACTTGGTTTGTTTTGAATCTGCATACAATTAGATTCTCTGTTTTTTTTGTTGAAAATTTCTTTGTAATTTTTTTGAAGAAACAAGCAATGTTTTTGCAAAATTAATTTTTAATATTACTCTTATAATTGTTAGGATAAGATTTATTAAGTTCTTAACTACGAAAATATTATATATATATATATATATATTTTTAAATGTGAAAATATACCTAATTCAAATACGACTTTAATTGGACGGCAATACATGATAATATAGTTTTTGCAACATCTCCGTACATCACATCATCTGTTATTTCGGTATCATTGACAAAGAGCTATAATTTTTCATTTGAATGTTATTTATTAATGCATGTGTTATTTTATTGTTGAGTGTTATAATTCATATAATACAACGTCAATATATATTAACAATAAAAAAAATAAGGCTTCCCACCATAATAATTACAACCTTAAAATTTTTATATTATAATTGTTCCTTACATTATTATTTAAAACAAGAATTTTAAATTATTAAATAAATTTAAAGTTGAATTAATAATAAATAAAATAAAATAAATCATGCATTTACAAGGGTAGCAATTCGATCGTTTATAATACGTTTAAAGCACCTCATAATTATCTAAAGTTGTTATAGACTATTAAATTTGAATGAGATTGACAGTAAATCGAGATCGTTCAGATATTTTTTTAGTGTAAAATTTTTCATCTATTTATAATGTATTTTTTTTATTTGAAAAAATTTATTATTCAACTTTTCAGATATTATTATTAGGAGAATTATCCCACATACTGTTTTTTTAACTTTTTTTTTTTTTCAAATTTACGGTTTGAGTTTCTAAAGTGGTTTCTCCGATGGTTTCTATGCAGGTTGCTATACAATTTTTTGTTGCGATTTAGGTTGCAGTGCTAATTGTAATAGAAGTTTCTATGTAGAATTTTGTAAAAATGTAAAAAAAAAACGGTTTTCAAGTGTAAAAATGTAAAAAAAAAACGGTTTTCAAGTCTAAAAATGAATAAGCCCCTTATTATTATTATTATTATTATTATTATTATTATTATTATTATTATTATTATTATTATTATTATTATTATTGCATGTGTTATTTTATAGTTCACTATTATACTTTATGTAATGCAACCATCAATATATATTAACAAATAAAAATTAAAGACTTTTGACCACACAATAATTACAAACTTTACAACTTTTATGGGATAAGAATTCTTCCATATTAGTAAATATTAAAAAAAATATATATTATTGTTTAGAAAAAAAAAATTTAAATTATTAAATTAATTTAAAAGCTTATATTAAAAAAAACATGTCTTTTGAAAGGATTGAACTCATGTCTTTATACTTCATATAAGATAATTTTACTGGTTACATCATGATTATATTATTGATTAAATTGATTATTGTAACATTAAATAACTTGAATATTTTGTTCTTTTCTAACTGCAATTATTATGTCAAGTAAAAAATAAAATTAATTAAAAATAAATTTATAAATTCCTAATTAAAAAAGTAATTAATTGAAAATTATTCATAAGGTAAACAAGTCAAAAAAATATAGGTTTGGAAGGTGTGGAGTTTTGTTAGTTAGAGCTAATTAATAATATTTAAAAATTAATTATAAATAATAAAAATTATTAATTATGTTTAAGTTTCCAAAAATTCATTTGAGTCATTTGATTAAATCAATAGCTATAAATTATTTTTAATTAGCTCCCTATATATTATTAATTATACATATATATATAATCCTATTATATATATAACAATATTATTATCTAATCCTACAAATATTTATTAATAAATTCTCTCTTCTAATACAATTAAAATTAACTAATATTCAATTTAACTATCAAAATCTCTAATTATCAAAATATAATTGTACTTAACAAATACTAATAATATGCATATCCCATTTAGTGTAATAATATACTTATTGTGGATATTACATCATCATAACACCCCCAACAAAACGCAAAAATAAAAATAGAAAATTAAAGCAACACACACATACATTTAACACACCTAGTAAAACCATGGCATATAAAAGCCAATTGTACTATGTTTATTGTAATATTCTATTAAAGGCGAGGTAGTGTTGTTTTTAATTAATTAGCATTTTAGCAATCTTTAGTGCAAAAACAACGGCGGCGAGAGTCACGGCAGTGGCCGCTCAAAAAGCCCTCAGTTCGGCAAACATTACCGCAGATGCGGTCCGCAAGGCATGGTCCCCTGAAGCGATGGCTTTGTGCCTCACATGTCTTTCCTTCTGCTACTCTTCGCCCCATTTCTATATGTTCAAATATATTTCTTTATTATTAATTTAAGAGCACTCAAATCAAATATTTTAAAATAAAAATTATTCTTTAAAATATTTATAATATTAAATATTTATAATATTTATTATTCTATCAATTAGCTAAGTACTCTTTCTAAACACACTTGTTAAAGATGCTTTAAGTACCAAAAGTATTCCATTTAATTAAGCTACTCTAAAACAATTAATGATAATAATCCATTTATAGACTTTCATTGATTTTTTTTGTTGTGTTAATAATTAATTAATATAGGTATGTTTGTTTAATTAAAAAAGATTGTAAGAGAAGAAAGAGTGTAAGTAGTATACCAGTAGCCAACAGAAGGAGGACGAGGACAAAAAGAGTAGAAAGAGAACGCATGAAGAGGCCCATATTATATTAAAGAGAGAAAAGGAATGTTTTGGTGATGAGAAGAAAATGGATGTGGAAAACAATAAGAAAATGAGTGCCCTTATATAGAGAGAGACTTAATAATGTGTCAATCAATGCTATTCAATAACAAAAAGTAAGGGATAATAAGGATTTTAGTTGTACAGACTTTTACATATATCAAATCGTGTATTTTAAATTTTTTAGTCGTTAATTAATTTTTAAAACTAATTAAATTATTGGATATAAGAGTTTTTGTTTAATTTTATTAATGTCATATTTGTCTATGTATCAAATTGTGTCTTTCAAACTTTGACAAAAGTATATAAATTTAACAATCTCAATAGTTTAGTGAGAATTTGTAACAACCTAAAAAGTTTGAAAATCATAATATAATACATGTTAAAGTTCGGGGACAAAAATTCTACTTATCCAAAAAAGAATAAAAGATAAATTCTATTTGCACCCCACAAAATAATAAATATACTCTAATTTTTAAAAAAGTTAATCTCAAAATAATTTTTTAAAAATCACTCTTAATATTTTTTTTTTAAAAAAAAAAAACTTCATACTATTTTGTGTTACTTTTAATATTTATTTTCATATTTTTTTAAAATTATGTATAACTAGTAAACAAGTCGCGCTTTGCGTGCGGTGGTTAAATTATTCTATAAATATTAATTGAACAATAAAATTAGTATCAAATAATTTTAAACTTATTTTTATTTATATGTTCTTAAAAAAATATATGTTTATTAAAAAAATGATAAATCTATATAGAAAACTCTAAGGAATTCAAAAAAAAATTTATCATACAATTTCTTATATAAATAAAAAATATAGTGAAGAAAATTAGAAACTGAACGATTCTTACACAAAATAGAGATCTAAAATAAAAAGAAAGCAATAAATCTATAGAAAACTCATCATATATAATTTCAAAATAACTTTTATCGTCGTATCTCATTTATAATCACCACTGTATTTAAAGTTGATGTCATCAATGTATCTCACTTGTAATCATCATTAATATCATTTCTAATATGTTTATTGCTTTGTACATAAAATAAATTAAACAATGAGGGTAAGTACATAATTTTATTATGTGAGGGGAGATAAGCAGGTGATAAACATAATATTTTTGGTATATTAGTTAATAATTTCTTTTGATACATTATATTAATTAGTTAATAGTAACTATATCTTTCTCTTAGAAAAATTGTATATAGATTAATTTTTGGGCCTTTTTTATTTTTACACTTCAAAATATGTAATTTTTTTTTTGCATTTTTAGGGAATTCTACATAGAAACCCCTATTACAACTAGCAGAGCAACCTTAATCGTAACTAAAAATCTTATAGCAACCTACATAGAAACCACCAGAGAAACCACTTTAGAAACCCGAACCGTAAATTTGAAAAGAAAAAAAAAAGTTAAAAATAGTATATGGAGTAATTCCCCTCAATTTTTTTTAATTCATATATATTTATTTATTAGCTATTATATATAAATATATAGTTATTTTTAAAAAAAATTTAATTAATTAGTGACCTGTAATAATAAAAAAAAATGAGAGAATTCAGGAGAAAATTTAAAGTAGAATTTTTTTTTAAAAAAAAATGAGAGAATTAAAGAAAGAATAGGTATTTAAAAATTTAGTTATTATGTGTATGATTAGATATTTTTTAAATTTTTAATTATAAATAGATTTTTTTAAAAAAAAAAAAAAACTATTTATTACTAAGGTGTTATTATATATATATATATTTTAAAAAAAAAAATAATACTTGAAAGATATATACCTATAGAAAAATATTGTGTCCTTTGTTGGTATAGTTTCTTTTAGTTAAATATTTTTGTTTTTGTTCTTCTTAGAGATTATTACTATTATTATTATTAGTTTAATTAGAGATTTTTTCTTTTAAAAGTAATAAAAAAAAAATGAGATAATTAAGAAGAGAATAAATGGAGGTATTAAAACTATATTTAGTTAAATTTTTCTAAATTCAAAAGTCTAAGAAATCATGAATGAAATACAAAAATCTCAATTGTCATTTGTTGCAACAATATGTATTATGAGATATTAGATAACAATGTTAAAAACTTAACAGAAAATTAGAATAAATAATAATTTTATAAAAATAATATTTTGTTTATGATTTTTGATAAATAAATAAATAAAAATCAAACAATGAATTAAAAAAGAAAAGGAATATTGTAAAATAGCACAATATTATTAAAAAAAAAAATCAAAACAGTAAATTAAAATAGCGTTAAAACAATACATTGAAATTATACTTAACATATAAATATATATATTGTTCAAGAAAAAAAAATACTTATATATTCATCTTCCCTCATCTTTATCACATCATCTTGTCTGTTTTAATGTACTCTTCCCTCAGTTCTTTACCTGCATTAGATATTTTACATGTAGTACCCATCTATGTTTCAAAATAAGGTGTATAAAACATGATATCAAAATAAAGATATTTTTTATTTTGCCAAAAAAGATAAAACAACATGATTTAGCATGGATATGCAAATTGTAGAAGATATATGTCATGTATAGTATAGCCGTAGTTAAACAACTCAAACCATATTTTTTTGTTAGTACTGTCTAGTTCACAAATGAAGTTTGTGGCAATATAATTTCTGATTTGTAAAAAAATAGAGAAGATATAGTAAATCATTAATGAAAAGAATCTCAATATTTGAGGAAAAATGAAACTCCAAATCCTTCCTGCGCCAAAGTAAAAGTTAATTTTTTTAATAGAAAAAATAAAATTATTAATCACAGAGTTAAAACATAAATTACAAAATTAAAAACAAAATAAAGTTTATAAAGCATTTACTTAATTTGATATTAAAAAAAAAAAAAAAACTCTAATGAAGACTATATGTTTGGTGTTGTAATTGTCTTCAAGGAGTTTGGGATCATCACAAAAGAAAGCATCAAATAAAATACACTGACTGCATGATCTACTACTAAAAAACTTGAAATTCCTGACAGTTTTACACCGTCAGGTAAAGAATTCTCGACAATCTATAAAACTGTCACCTGCACAAGCGTTGCGAATACTTCGTAGAGTAGGCGACGATAAAAAAATGTCGGTATAAAAGAATTCCCGACAGTTTAAAATTGTCGGCTATAGTCAATACTATAGGCCACAGTTTAAAACTGTCGCCTATAGTATAGAAGACGATTTTAAACCGCCGCTATAGTGGATTGTCCAAAAAAAATTATTGTCTTCCTCATCCTCAAAAGCACTTGTCGCATATGTCGCAGCTGCTCCAAAACCTTTACAAGTTTCATCATCCTCCACCGTCGTTGTGCTCGTCTTCATCCTCCTCGAAATTTTCTTTTACAAGTTTTGGAATGCTTTTCACTTGACAATCCTTAAAACTTTCTTCAATTCGCAAGCTTCGGATTTATTTTGAACACACACAAATCAAGATCAACAAACCAAATCATGGCTAATAGAAATTTAAACAACAAATAAGAGAATGTTGTGCTTACCTTGTGCTGCCACAAGAGAGCGAAGGAGAGCAACATAGCGAGAGAGAGTGGAGGAGAGGGACGGCGTGGCTCGTGGTCGTGGAGGAGAGAGAGTCGAGAAATTAAATAAAATTTACAAATAACTTTGAAAAAATGAGATATGATTCTTTTGGGGGGAATTTATATCTTAAGAAGAGGGAAATGAAATTTAAGATGGGGAAAATAAAAATTTGAAATTTATGATGCAAGAAATGAAATTTCAAATCTGAAATGCGTGAAATTGAAGCATGGAAATTGCCGACGGTTTCAAACTGTCGGCTATACTATAGGCTACGATTTAAACCGTGGGCAATTCCCTTTCACAAATATACGAAAGTTTTTAAGGCACGTTTAAAAATCGTCGCCTATACCTCCCCGACAGTTTAAAACTGTCGGGAATACCATATTTTTCCCAACGATTTTAAACACTCACATAATTTTTTTAGCAACGGTTACCCAAAAAAAATATTTTTAGAACCGTCGCGAATACTCCTTTTGCAGTAGTGATCTAAACTTTATACAATAAGGATTTAAAATAAATACATAATGAATATATATTATCGCAAGTCATGATTGTAAAATTTTCCATAATAAAAACCAAAGATATGTGCGTTATGTGTATCTTCTTGAGAAAAAAAAAGTACTAAAAATAAATATATAGAGAGCATTAAAAATATAATAAAGAATGGAGAGTATCATATGAGAATGAGGAAGAAAAAGTTATAATCGTCTTTTCATCACTTTTCATGAATATCAAGAGCTATCATTAAAAAAAATTAACTTTTTCTACATCAAATAATTTATGCTAATGAGTAAATCATGAATAATTCGAAGTGATCGACGACTGTGAAGTTGTCGACATACAAAAAGTCTGTATGTCTCCAAATTATGAAGAAATATTGAAAATTGAGGTTGATGCTATTTATTGATGTTTCTATCGATGTGTCATGTATATATAAAAAATTAATAGTTACTTAAACTTTAAACAAATAAAAAAAAATAAGATTATAGATAAATGGAGAATTTTCATAAAAAACAAAAGAAAAAAAAAAGAAGAAAAAGAAAGAACATGAGAAGGAGAGGTATATAAAACAATATATATATGTAGGGTAAGACTATGGTAGGACCTAACAAAAGTTCCCTACCGGTAGGGTACTTTTTTTAACCATTGATTTTAAATCGTGTGGTTATTATAATATAAGGTGTATACTCTTACGATAAGACTGCTTGTATACAATTAAAACTTTATGCATTATAATAATATTTAATGATATATTTATTTTAAAAAATTAAATAATATTAATAAATTATAAAAAATTATTAATTTTTAATTTAAATTATTATTATGTTTAAAAAATTAGTTTAATTTTTTTTATATAGGTATTTATCTTTAAAAAATAGTTTTAGTTACCAATTTTACTATCAATATAGTGTTAAAATTCGTTTTGTAAAACAGTCATCAAACCGACTAACACATACTGTTGCTAGGCTAGATCGAGTCTATTGTGATCGTAGCATTTATGAGTCTAACGCTACGACTACTATGTTGGATATCTTATATTCAGAATGCTAAATTTAATAAAATTATTATTTATTTCAAAAAAAAAAGTTTACTTCCTAATAATATTTTCATAAAATTATTGTAAAAAACTAAAAATTTAAAATAACTTTTATATTTTAAAGATTTATTTTGATAAGCTTTTACATTAGATATATAATCAATTTTTTTCTTTCCAAATAATACAAATTTATAATGTACTCACTTCACTTTTAAATATAATTTAAACATATATAAATAAATAAATAATAACCTACACAACTAAATTTAAATAAAACTAAAGAATAACTCATAATATAGTTTTATTAGTTGAAGTTAACTACTTATATAAACACTTTGATGGCAAACCGAAAAATAGTAATTTTTTTTGTAATTAGTAGTCTATATATACAAACATTTTAAATTTAGAAATAGTCATAGTATTAGGCATTTATTAATTTTTAATTAAAATTAATATTATTCTTTTTTAAAATTAATTTAAATTATTTTTATATAGGTATTTAATTGTAAAAAATATGGAAATTACTTCATATACTACTTTCTTAACTTTTTTTTTTTTTTCAAATTTACGGTTTGAGTTTCTAAAGTGGTTTCTCCGGTAGTTTCTATGTGGGTTGCTATATGATTTTTCGTTTCGATTTAGGTTTTTCTGCTAGTTGCAATAGGGATTTTTATGTAGAATTTCGTAAAAATATAAGAAAAAAAATTGTTTTGAAGTGTAAAAATTAAAAAAGTCCCCAAAAAACATTAACTTAAGAACTTTGTTTTAATTTTCTTCATTTAAGTAACTTTCTCACCAATTTATTTACATAAATAGTTAATTGTAACAAATGAAACTAAATAAGAAGTTTTGCCATAATTATCTTTCAAATTAATTTGCTCTAATATTTATATAAAATTATATATTAATATTTTTATTTAAAAATATTTTATTGAGTGAAGTTTGCTGCTAAATCACATATTCTTATTAAAAAACTATTATTTTTTTAAATAACAAACCACAACAACAAAAATCAAACCCATATAATAGCCAGCCCCTAATTCAAGTGTGAACTCTGTAATTTTTTTATGTAAACTAAAAAACATCATTTCACTCAAAAAAAAAAAAAAAAAAAACTGAAAAAAAAAATCACATATACATAGATGTATCTACCATAACATGTACCATCCACTCAATTCATTCTCATTGGCCCAAAAAATTTTGGGCATTTTACATAAATGTATACATTTTTTTAAATAATTACAAAAAATGTGCAAAAAAACATAATTTTAAAAATGCACATATTTGAAAACATATTTACAAAATTTCATACAAATTCTTAATTAAATTATAATAGATATATTAATGATTCAACTTTCTATATTTAGATTTGTATAAATATTGGGCTATTTACAAAAATATGGGAAAAAAAGTTTAAGTTTTGATATATATGGCATCTAAACTTAATTATACTACATATGATATTTTTTCAAGAAAAACATAAAAATATGGGAAAAATTATTATAGATAAAAAAAATGCCATAAAAAACTATAAAATAGTGATTCTTTTTTTTATCATATAAAATAACCAATTATTTACACAAACACTGTAACTATAAAAGTTTATTTAAAAAAAAAAATCTACAAAAGCTAAAATAAATAGTAATATAATTTTGTTAAGGCAATAAATTAAGAAAACAATTTCTTCCATATAATTAAAATAATTTTCTTAATAAAAAATCCAACTATACAATTAATAAACTTATATAAATTTTAAATATTTCTTATAAGCTCAAAAACTTGATAATTAACTCATTACCAAAATGATACCAACATAATATTAATATTAAAACCAGTTACCAACTTCTCAAAAATTCTAATACTAGACCATATCAACCCACTACTAAAATTTTTACTATCCACTAAAGCATAATATTAGCTACAAAAGAAGTAGAAAAATAGAGTGAGAGTACATTCGCTAGAGTTGTTCTCTTAATGAATAAAAACCAGTTACAAATACTAAAAATTATAAATAAATTTTACATGCTTGTATTCTAGATATTGTATGGAATATTGAACAAATCAAATACAATGCCAAAATAAAACTAGTTACAAACTTTTTAAAAGCTTCAAGACTTAACTATCAACCCAACACTATCTAAAATAGTCATTATCTACTAAAATAAAATATTAGTCGCAAATAAAAAAACAGAAAATAGAATGAGAATATTCGTCAAAGTTGTTATCCTTGTCGAAAAATCATCAAAAAAGTCGTCGGAGTTGTCTTCATTACCGAAAAGTCACTGAAATTAGACATTAGAGTTGTCACTGGTATTAGACGTTAGAATTTGACACACTGAAACCAGTTACAATAATCAGCTAGTTAAAACTATAACTGAGAAATAAATTTAAATCAATCAAATTAAAAATTAAAATATTAGAGTCAGTTACGTAAAACAACAAATATAATAACTAAATACGGAACCAGTTACAAAAACAACCTAAAACAATCAAAAGATAAATTTATTTATATGTTAAGAATTGAGGTTGAACATTGAAATCTGATACACAAAAATCAGTTTTATTTATCAACTAGTTTAAATTCTAACTTAGGGAAACCAGTTAGTAAAGCAAAAACAAGTAATTTGAAATAATCAAATGAAAAAAATCATGAAACTTAAAACTCAATTATGAAAAATAATAAAAAAATTAGTTATGAAAACTAGTTACTTAAAAAACCAGTTATGAAAATCAATAAAATAATAAGACATACCACAAAAGAATTCTTAACAAATCTATTTAAAAACAAATCATAAAAAGTAGCTAATATTAAACAACAAAGTTAAAAATCTAACACATAAAAACCAGTTTCAAACCTAGAAACAAAATAATATAAAGAAATTTAAAATTAAAAAAAATATACAATAATATCATAAAATAGATCAATCCCATTACAGAACTCTCAAAATATGTGAAACCAGTTTTGAACATGTGAAATCAGTTTTGACCCTATGAAAATCCATAGCAAAACTGAAATGATAAACAATGAAGATAATTGAAACCGGTTTTATTAGTCAACTAAATAGAAAAGAAACAAACAAAAAATTACTAAAAAAAATTCACAAATATTAAATATTATTAAAACAATACACAATGCACAACAATAATTCAAAAATAAAATATAAGTGTAAAAACTAATTTCGAACATAGAAATAAAATAATAAAATATAAAAAAAAATAATAACATCATTAAATAGAGCAATTCTATTACAATACTCTTAAAACATGTGAAACCAGTTTTTAACCTATGAAAAATCATAACAAACCTATGAAACCATAACAAAACAAGTGAAACCATAACAAAACCTGTAAAACTATTTTCGACCATATAAAAAAATAATAAGACAAAATTAAAATAAAAAATAGATAAAACACTACAAAGAATGGAGAAACCCCATTATAGCAAAACATAAAAACCAGTTACCTAATGTGAACGAATTAAAATTAATACAAAGAAATCTGATATTGAGAAACCAGTTATGATTATCAGCTAGTGAAAAATTTGACACATAAAAAATAGTTACATAAAACACAACAAATGAAAAAGTAACACGAAAACCAGTTATGTGAAATAATCATTTCAAATACTAAAACTTGGAACCTAACAAAACTAACAATTAAATGCAAAAAATCAGTTATACAACTAACTAAGAAATTGAACTAGAAACATAAGACACATAAAGCAACTAAATGATAAATTAAGGCACAAAAACTAGTCAAAGACATACCACAAGGGAGTTTTTAACAAATGACATGCACAACTAATTAAAAATTTTACCCAAAAAAACTAGTTAGGTAAAAAAAATTATTGACCTCTTTGAAAGAAGCGACTTAGCTACACTTGCACCCACCACTTTGAAATTATTGGTTAATGGTATTCATAACCATTTTTCACTTTTCTTCCCGCAAACAGAGTAAAATATCAGTCGGCAAAATATATAAACAATTCATCTATAATTGCATTCTATTTCCTCACTGCTCTACGTTCTCATATCAAGTTTTTGTGCGTGGCGCCCTCCGGGGTCACAACAAGATATACAAGGGGAGGGGCATTAAGCCTTCTTGATAAGACCAATTTGCAAGCGTCTATGCAATTCAATGCTTTTACTGCTATTAATATTGTACACAACTACAATCAAAATTTCAAACATAAAAAGCTCACTCCTCTGTGACAGTCCACCACAACTAACCAAAACACTATCCCCACATATATGTATCCAGGTACATGCAATGAACAAAACTAGCTCTATGTACTTCTAACTACTACTACCAACGATAACAAATCTAACAAATGTAGCAAAAAATAAAAAAGCACAACAATGACTGCCACCTGTAATATCCTGTCTTCCATTGTATTTTTTATAGTGAACCACATTATAGTAACACGACGTGACCAATTTTATGTGCCCTATCAACAACAATGAACATGAAAACTAAACAAAAACCAGTTTGATCGCAGAATAATAATGAACATTATGAAAAATACACATAATAAACAATAAAGAGCTGAAACTATTTGCACCAGTCAACTAAATGAAAGGAAAAAAAATGATTAAAAAAAACTCACAAATATAATCAAAACAACACACAATGCATAAAAAATATAAGTATGAAAACTAGTTTCGAACATAGAAACAAAATAATAAAAAAAAATATACAATAACATCATAAAATGAAGCAACCCCATTAACCAACTCTTAATATATATGAAACCAATTTTTTTAATTCTTTATTTGAGAATTTGCATCACAATAATTATATCATCATAAGAAAGTTATATTTGAAACAAAAATAAAGACCAACCTACAATAACAATCTTTTTATTGAAGAAGTCAATGGAGAGTTTTATTCAGTTTAAAAACTGAACAAGAATAAAGCACTTAACTTAAGCAATTGTCATTATTATCATTATTAAGATGATGTAAATAAGAAGGGACACTGTTCAAACTGGCAATTACAACTTTACAAGTAACTTAGTCGGTTTTCCTATTATTCCCTAATTCAATTCAAGTTTCATAATCATCTCCAAATTCTATATATGCTCATATAGGAAATCAGATTATTTGAGACTTAAAAAAAATTAATACCAACAAACTCATAAAACTCTTCAATTTTGACAGTAAAAAAAAAAAAAACAAAGCAAAGGAAGGAAAAACTATTAATCGAATGAAAGATTGGTTACCTAGTTAGGTATTATAAAAAGCCATAATGCTTCATTAATCTCAGTCAGGATGTTCCTAAATGTTGCCCACCCTTTTGGTGCTTCCACCAGGAACAATGATAAGTACTGCAGTTTCACCAGCCTCGTCAACCTCACCATCACCTGCGACAATCTCATTGGTATACTTTCAGCAGAGATGGCGTCGTCTTGGATGGGGGTGTGGCCACGATGATACTCTTCGGCGTGAGAAAGGCAGTGGCTGACCAAAAAATAAAACAGCGAGAAAAACAAGTATGAAAAATTAGGATTTGAAAAATAAAATATGGTATTGAAAACTAATAATAACAAAAATATGGCATACTATATACCATATAAAAGTTCAGAAATAAAAAATACCATAAAATGTGGCCAAACTTAAAAAAGCCATATTTAAGTAAAATGTTTTTAAAAACCCATATTTGATGTAATTTTCACATAAATATTTGTATAACTATTTTCTTATTATGTTTTGTTGTGTATGGTATTGTAATATTTTTTTAATATTGCTTATATGTTTTTAGTGTTTTTTTTTTTTTTTTAATTTATATATGTTTTTGTTAAACTTGATAGGTTGTTTTTGTTTATTTTTTTAATGTATTTTTTTGGTAGAAGAATTATTCATGCTCCATCTATAAATGTCCTTTTTTTTTTTTGTATTTTTATCTTTGTTAGTTGTTTTTTTTCTTTTGTTTTTTTTGTGGTGTTTCTTATTATGTTTTGTTGTGTATTGCATTGTAATATTTTTTTAATATTGCTTATTTGTTTTTTAAAATTTATATATGTTTTTGTTAATCTTGATGGGTTGTTTTTGTTTATTTTTTTAATGTATTTTTTTGGTGGAAGAATTATTCATGCTCCATCTATAAAGGTCCTTTTTTTTTGTATTTTTATCTTTGTTAGTTGTTTTTTTTTTTGTGGTGTTTCTTATTATGTTTTGTTGTGTATCGCATTGTAATATTTTTTTAATATTGCTTATTTGTTTTTAGTGTTTTTTTTAAAAAAATTTATATATGTTTTTGTTAATCTTGATGGGTTGTTTTTGTTTATTTTTTTAATGTATTTTTTTGGTAGAAGAATTATTCATGCTCCATCTATAAATGTCTTTTCTTTGGTATTTTTATCTTTGTTAGTTGTTTTTTTTTCTTTTGTTGTTTTGTGGTTTTTTTATTATATTTTGTTGTGTATCGTGTTGTAATATTTTTTTAATATTGTTTATTTGTTTTTAGTATGTTTTTTTAATTTATATATGTTTTTGTTAAATAACTTGATGGGTTGTTTTTGTTTATTTTTTTAATGTATTTTTTTCATTTTTTATTATTAATTTAAAACTGTTTATTATTTTTAATCGTTAATTATTTTTTTATCTTATATTTAAAATATTACATCTGTATATTTTAAATATTATTGTTTATAATTAGAATCTTATTATATTTTTTAATTATTAATATATAAATTTTGTTAATTAGTAGGCTTACTCATTAATACCATATCAATTAGTCATAAAAAAATAGTTATACAAATCTAAATATAGAAAGTTGAATCATTAATATATCTATTATAATTTAATTAAAAATATGTATGAATTTTTGTAAATATATTTTCAAATGTGTACATTTTTAAAATTGTGTTTTTTTGCACATTTTTTGTAATATAATTGTTTTTGTTGTACACTGATGAAAAAACCCCAAAAACTTTCCCATGTGATGAGGTAGAAACAAATGGGCCTACAATAGATAAACCCTATATATATAAAAAGAAATTGGAGAAGGTTTAGAGTTAGATTTTTAAGATTCTTTTTAATAAAATATATATAAAGAAAATAGAAAATTTGTTATTTATATTTATAAACCTAACAAAAAAATTAAAAAGTGGGAGAATCAAAGAGAGAATAGATAAAATTATTTGGAGTAATTTAAAAGCGTCATGTCACCGTCTGATATCTCTCTTTTATATATACACTAAGAAATAACTGCGCTTCACGTGTGGCTGTATTTTATTTAGTGATAATCAAAACTAAAACTTAAATATAATATTAGAATCTATATTTTTCTATAAAGGAAATATACCAATAAAATTAATTAGTTAATAATGAGAAAATAAATAGAATTATACCTAATCAGATTTAAATTCAAAGAGTAGTATGTTTTAGAGTTGTTTATCAAACCGCTTAAACCGCTCACACCACAAAAATAATGCGGTTTGAAATTCTTTACAGTGCGGTCGCAGTTTGAATTTTTCCTAAATCGCGCGGTACGGTGCGGTTTGCAGTTTACGGTTTTGAATTGTTAATATGCGGTTCAAACTGTATCGCACCGCATATTATAAAAATACCATTTTTTTTATTTAGTTAAGTCCAATATGTGAAGACTCAGCCCAAAGTCCACTAATTATTGTATTGTTGAAACTTGAAACTTTTTCGTACTTATTTTCAAGCCTTATGGTATTTTTGACAGGTGTTGTCCAAGCTTTGTTGTATTTGTGATAGTTTAATTATTTGGTAATAGTCCAAACTGTAGAAACTGTACCGCACCGCACTATTTTTTGCGATGGAGTTTCTATGGTTTTTTTAGTTTCGCAGTGCGGGTGCGGTTTAGAAAATTAGAAAAATCGCATGTGCGAGTTGGTTTAAAAAAATCGTCAAAATTGCATCACTCGCACTGCAAACAGCCCTAGTATATTTTACATATTTTAAATTTTTTACTATTATTTATTTAATTAATAATGAGAAAATAAAGTGGTGTGTCACCGCAATATATTGATGATTTTTTATTTTTTTAATAAAACTTTATATAATTTTATTTTAATTTTTTGTTTTAATATTAAAATATAATTTATTTTAATTCGATAGATATATTTTTTAAGAAATGTATTGGAAGAAAAAAAATTAAAAAAACTTTGATATAATTAAATATATATTTTTTATGTCAAATGAAAATTATTAAAATAAGGTGTATTTATAAAAATTTAGACTGTAAATAAAATTTCTATAATTATGGAGTAAAACTACATTATTGATATTAGGGTACGTTTGGTATGCCGTATTATACCGTATTGTATTGTATAGTATTATATTAAATTGTATTTTATACAATATTTTTATGTAAAACTATACGTAGTATTAACTTTTATAGATATCTAAATATTTAATATTTTAATATAAATTAAAATTTAACATATTATTATATAAAAATATAATTCAATATAATACACTGAATTAATTACGTGTAAGATATAAAATTTAAAGATAGATGGATGAAGCCACAATAAGTGATTTGAAAACACAGACAGTACTGATAAAGCTGAAGATGCATACAATTTATATGTGAGAATAAGCATATGACTTACTTTTGCTTTTTCTGTATACATTTGTCGGTTTCCTTTTCCATTCACATCTCATTATCATATTTATTATCCAACATTCACTTTGTTTGGTAGAGTAAATACAACAAATGAGAGAAAATTAGAGATTAATTTTTTCATAATTAACCAAGAGAAATTATAAAAAATACAACTTCTTTTTTTCTTCCTATTTAGTGGATTGATTGAAAAATTAAATGTATCCTTTTATAGATTCTGTCTTAAAACTAATTAGGGTTTTATTGTTGGATTAAAATTCCTACTATGTGTTCATATATTAGTATATTGCTATTTAAAGTTTGATCCAAATAATATAATTAATGGTAGTGATCCTCAAGAAATAAGAGCAATTATATTCTCATTTTCTCCATCAAGAGAGAAAATTAGAAAACTTAAATATTTATTTTATTAGAAGATTATTACCCAAAATCACCACAAAAATCATTTTTACAAGATGGATTAAATTCATCACTATCTATGAATTAAGGTACGCTTTCACTATTTGAGTTCTTTTCTTTGATTCAACAAAGGTTTTCTTTAAATATTAAAATTCTTTGTTTATACACTTGTATTAGTATGTGTGTTTATAGATCTGAGCATTTACATATTATAGGTAGTACCAATCAATTTATTTAAGCCTTCTTCAACTGTGTAATCTCATACCTACACAGTCTGAGAATCATCACACTTCTTAGACGATGTGGGATCGCACAGTGTTACGTGCAGTCTATGATGGCACGTTACAAGCTAAGTGATGCCCACAAGTTGGCCAAGTGGTGGTCAAGTGGTGGGGCATGTTGTGGTGCATGCAGGTGGCATGCTGATGCTTAGTTTGTATGCAGTGGCATTTTCGTAAATATCTTCAATATTGTCCGGATCGGGACGGGACTTGGTGTTCACCATTTATTTGGGTCTACAAATAGAATGGTGCAATCGGTTTGGCGAAACTAGGTGATTTGGTATATGGTGCTTCCCATATGTCTACAGAGCAAAAATCATCTATGTTCCTGGTAGAAGGCTAAAAGCTCAGAATGCTCTTTAAGGGGGTACCCTGGTGTCAGCTCTCCACCACCCCTTGCACCTTGGTGCTAAGTGAGCTACTACTAGCCAGTGGGGACTAGTAGGGCGGGCATATGAGGACCACGAGGGGACTCATATGTCTCCATGAGTTGGAGTACTCATGGACATTATCGGGCCGACCCGGTAGTGCGTCGAAGAATGCCGCCAGAGGTTCAATGGCACGTTTCCCTTGGCTTGCCGGTATGCCGCTTGCACGGGACGTGGCCTAGATCCTCCTAGAGACGTTGTGGTGCGCCTAGACCACGAGTCTCAACACGAGATGACACGGGTAGTCATTCGTGGACTAGTTTGCATACACGCATGGGACGGATGCACCATGTTGGAAAGGGACAGAGGTCTAATGTATACAACTAGTTTGGTGGCTTGTCTTGAGGGCCTGCTAACATGCGTGGAGGCATGGTGCCTTGAGGATTGGTCCATGGACGTATGGGAGTCCTTGGGCGACGAGGGAGACTATTCGGACAGTATCGAATGGGGCATGATAGAGGCGTTGGCACGTTGGCTTGGTGTTGGCATCTCGCCACACATGCTACCTTGGTCACGAGTGACAAGGTGAGCGTCGGTGTTGGGCTTTGTCTGACCATGGTGGGAACCTATGGACAGTGCGAGTATCTTGGCTAGAGAGTCTCGGTACATGAATGCACTCATGGATGCTTGCGAGCATGACTCGGCGGGAGTTGTTCGAGAGACGGGAGCGTGCCCGAGGCACACGGTCGCGCGAAAAATGAGCCCATTGTTACTCGGATGGTTGGAAGGCTGACCTTGGCTTAGAGAAGTCAAGGTGCCGCACGGGTGTTCCGCTGCCTGAAAAGGTGAGCCCGTGACACACAGCTTACCTGATGTTTCTCCTTACGGATCACAGGACTACTGACTGTCACATTTTAACTAAAGTAATTTCACAATTAGAATTATATAAATATTTAAATAAAATTAATTTTATGTATACAATTAAAGCCTTAAAATATACAAATTTATACATTAATCAACCCCCCCCCCCCCCCCTCAACTAGCTTCTTGCTAGTCTCTACTAATTCAAGCGAAAAATATTAATATGAAGGATAATTTGTAGTCAAACTCTCTAAACTTTGAAGTTCAGAACGATCAATCCCCTAGACTTGAAAAATTAGAATTGAACTAATAAAATTTTTTAATTATTAATATTAGGTGGACTAATAAAATTTTGTCAAGTGTACATTTGCATACATAATGGCAATTTACTTTGACACTTAACAGATTAAATAGACGCAAGGAGTTGTTAGGCTAAAATTAGTCTAAGTTTCGGGTCATATTTTTGGTTAGTTTTCACTCTTTGTTTCTAGTTTTAGGGCTATTTTACGCTTGATTCTTTTGTTTCAGGTCCTCGGGTGTTTAAAGAAAGTATGTACAAGAATTGAGGACAAGTGGTGAAGGAATTGAGAAGAAAAACCAAGAAAATGTGTGCTGCCTAATCCCGTCGCGACGGGAAATGTCCCAGTCGCGACGGGGATTGGCAGAAAGAATTCGAGAAAAAAATGTTTAACCCCGTCGCGACGGGGGCATTGCCAGTCGCGACGGGGACCCCAGTGACGGGATTTTTGGGCAGTTTCGTAATTTCACGAATTTTAAAGATGAGACTTGGTTTAAATAGAGGGAGTTCGTGAAAATTAGGGTTCATTCAGATTTTGAGCCCTAGAAACAAAGGAGGATGCTAGAAGAGCGGCTTGTGGCGACCCGGATCAATTGCTTCAACTAGTTCTTTCTCTTTTCTTTAATTTTTCTAGCTATTTTCTGTTTCAATGTTAATTATGGATTTGATTATGGATGTTTTGAACTAAACTCCTATTTAGGGAGGATGATGAATGTTGTTTTAAGTTTTGCCTAGTTAATGAATAATTGTCATTCCTTCAATCTTGATTGTGAACTTATCTATATTTGTGCTTAATTCCATGTGTAAGATTGATCACCTTTTACATGTTTTATGATCTCAATTCAAAATCTGAAAAGTGAGAATTGAGAATGCTAAAATTGGATAATCTAGGTTTTGATGTGAAACGAGAGTCATAGCCTTTGTGACAATTAGATTATTGCTTAATGCTGATTTCATGTTAGTTTAATTAAGAGATTAATTAGAGAGCATGTGATTTAGAACCTAAAAGATTTGAAAAGAGTTAGGTTAATTTATAATCTGTCATTCACTTCAAGAAAAGGATAGCAATTAGGCATTAACAATTGTGGTAAACTAACAACAGGATTCTCCTCCCTAATCTCTCATCTTGATTAATATTCACTTGTTTCTTTAAGTTTCTTGAATTTCTTTCTTTCTTTTTCAATCATAAATACTTTTGATTTGCCAAATAGAATTAATAGTATAGTTTAGTAGTAATTAATCCAATTCCCTGTGGTTCGACCTCACTTGCGTGAGTATACTACTTGATTGCGTGCACTTGCGTAGTGTTTAATAATTTTCGCAACAGGAGTATAAAGCAAAACGATTATGAAAGTTGAGGAGTTTAGCCCTAATTTTTCTAATCTAGGAGATTAATTGTGCCAAACTTCAAAATTGAGAGAATTTAGTCGCAAATTACCCTAATATGAATAATATATAATTGTGGCATACTCATTAAAATTACATATACTTATAATTAATCTCAACCATATAATTAAAAATTATACAATCCTTACTTAAAATTATATTGGACCAAACTGAATACATGCCACTATAGCATTATATGTATAAATTGTGTGTAATTTAAGTGCAAATTCTATTAATATTTCTCAAATATTTTTATACATCCTCAGGGAAAACTATATTCTTCTCTTTTCATTAAAATTTGTAATTCACCCCTCCCCCCTAATTATCAATTTATTTCTTCTGGCTTTTCTCTAAATTTCAACTCTAGCCATGTCCTTCATTATCTTAATCAATAACACAATACAAAATACTTGAATAGTTTTTTTTATTATTATTAACAATACTTATGTTAGACATAGACCACAATATATAAATAACACTCACCCTTTTATTTTGACTTGACACTTTTTTTTTTGAGTGTAGCCTAATGGTATATTACAATCATTTAATAGCTTAATAGCTTCAGGGTCCTAGGTTCGAACCCATGACCTCTCCCTTTTTCCCATCCCTCCCTCACCACTAAGCTAGTCTTAAGGCCAGTTTGGCACAGTTGTGCTGTGAGAAAAAGCAGTTGTAGCTGTGCTGTGAGAAAAAGCAGCTGTAGCAAAACTGTAGAAAAAAGCTGAGCTGCGTGTTTGGTAAATTATAAATTTTAAAGTACTGTGAGTTGTTAAGATCTATTATAATGATAATGATAATGTTATAAACTAATTTATTATAATCACAAATATGTAAAAACTTATTTTATATAATATTTTATTTTTTATATATTTTTAATTTTTTTTTTCAAATATAAATTTTGTTGGAAATTATTTTACCAGGATCTTAGATCTACTCACAAGTATGTTGATTAACACCCTAAATATGAACTTCTAAAACGATTATGAAATAAACACATATAAAGTATGAGAAACCTTACATTGGGTGCAGCAGAATTAAATGTCTCCTTCGGTTCAGATCTCTAACCCTTGTATCCTTTCTGTAGCAGAGCATTAATTATCAATATTTGAACCTGGATCTCTTTCTCCGATTCTTCAGTGCTGAAACTCCTTCTTGCTGAAAGTCTTTCTTCACGATCTTCCTCACTATGGTTGAGGTATCACTTGCTGTGTGTGGGCACTACTCTAACACTAAGAATTTCGAAATTCAAGAGGGAAGAGAGAGAAGAAGTGGCGGCTAAAGATAGGGAGAAAGAAAGGCTCAGGTTTTTCTCTGAAGGAAAAAGTAGAAAATTTAAGTGTTAATTTCCTGAAGCCTTCACTATCTATTTATAGCATTCTACTAGGGTTAGGTTTGAATTATTTGGGATTTAAAATAATAAAAATATCAGAGGGAAAACCCTACAAAAGTCGCCGACCATGCATAGTGGATTTGGGCCTCACTTTTTACAATTTTGTAGTTTTATCTTTTCTGCATCTGATTTTCTCAAAAATGCCAATTTTCAAATTCAACTATTTAAATGCCAATTCTAACTATTTAATAACTATAAATAATTAGTAAATAATATTGTCATTTATCATATTTATTAATTGAACCATACAAAGTATCATAATTAACAAATATGCCCCTAAAACTCTTTCTTTACAATTTCGCCCTTACATAGTGAAAAATTCACAAATAGACATAGTCTAATTTGAGAATTATAATTGATTTATCAAAACCAATTACATGAGTCTTACAAGAAATATTATCTCAACTAGTGCGGGGACCATGGGTCTGTTGGAAATTATTTTACCAGGATCTTAGATCTACTCACAAGTATGTTTATTAACACCCTAAATATGAACTTTCGAAAACGATGAAATAAACACATATAAAGTTTAGGAAACCTTACATTGGGTGCAGCGGAATAATATGACTCCTTCCGTTCAGATATCTAGCCCTTGATTCCTTCCTGTAGCAGAGCATTATCAATATCTGAACCTGGATCTCTTTCTCTGAATCTTTGATGCTGAAACTCCTTTTGCTGAATGTCTTTCTTCACGATCTTCCTCACTATGATTGAGGTATCACTTGCTGTGTGTGGGCACTACTCATACACTAAGAATTTCGAAATTCAAGAGGGAAGAGAAAGAAGAAGTGGCAGCTAAAGATAGGGAGAGAGAGAAAGGCTCAGGTTTTTATGATTCAGAAAGTGTCAGAAGAAAAGTGTAATTTTCCTGAAGCCTTCACTATCTATTTATAGCATTCCACTAGGGTTAGGTTTGAATTATTTGGCATTAAAATAATAAAAATATCAGTTTAAATTTCCTACAAAAGTGGCAGGCCCTATACTAGTGGATTTGGGCCTCACTTTTTGCAATTTTGCAGTTTTACCTTTTCTGCACGTGATTTTCTCAAAAACGCCAATTTTATAATTCAACCATTTAAATGCCAATTCTAACTATTTAATAACTATAAATAATTATTAAATAATATTGTCATTTATCATATTTATTAATTGAACCATACAAAGTATCATAATTAACAAATATGCCCCTAAAACTCTTTCTTTACAATTTCGCCCTTACTTAGTGAAAAATTCACAAATAGACATAGTCTAATTTGAGAATTATAATTGATTAATCAAAACCAATTACATGAGTCTTACAAGCAATATTATCTCAACTAGTGGGGGGACCATGGGTCTATATAACCGAGCTTCCAATAAGTAGATCAAGAATTTAGCACTAAAATTCACTAACTTATTAATTCTTCGTTGAATCCACGCATAGAACTTAGAATTGCACTCTCAGTATATAGAATGCTCTATATGTTCCACCATATAGACACATCATTAGTTATCCATTGTTATAATCCTAATGTGATCAATGATCCTCTATATGAATGATCTACACTGTAAAGGGATTAGATTACCGTAACACCCTACTATGTATTTTATCCTTAAAACACTTGACCCCGTATAAATGATATTTCAGCTTATGTGAAATGAGTACTCCACCATTTATGTTCGTTTGGTCAAGCTCAAAGGAGATCATCCTTTGCTTACTATTCGCCAGATAGAAGCTATAGATTCCATGTTTATGTTAGCGCTCCCACTCAATTGCACTATCGTGTTCCCAAAATGTACGTATCACCCTGACCTAAAAGTAGGCTTAACTAACAAATCAAAGAACATGAATAGCCTCTCGAGATCGAGCCTAATCATAATAGGATTAAGATCATTTGATCTAGGATCAACTAGGCGATATTGACTTGAATAGATATTACGGTAAGTTTAATAAATCTAAGTCAAAGTTCAATATCGGTCCCTTCCGATGCATACTTCATGCATCCAACCTGAGCTTTACTATAACCAATGCTCTGGAAAGAACATAGCATTTCTCCAAATGCAAGTAAACTCTGTTGTAGATTATCATATCAGTAAAACCCTATGTCTGATAAATCTAGGAAACTTTATTCACATAGTCATGATTACTTTCCAATGTGTTGACAACACAATAAACAGGATCAAGTATGTGAAAAGGGTTTCAGATGAATTCATACATTATGTACATATAATCATGAAATAAATCATGTGAACCATGCAACATTAAATGTTATTTCTGATCTATATTAATAAGTAAATCTGATTATATTGAAATGAGTTTTATTTAGGGCATAAAACCAAACAGTAACATCCATCCACCATCTGTGTTTAAAATTCACAGGCGATACTGGAAGTGTTGGAACAACTAGGTGCAAGAAGTTGTTATAATGTTTCATCTAGAACTATCCTCGTGGTTTATGAGGGAAATATAATGGTAAGTCGGAACATTTTCTCAGACAGCATTGGGGGTGGTCCGAGAAGAGGATGAACTAGATCCACGGATAGGTGTAGAACGAATAATTGAACCTATGGAAGAGGTAGAAGAAGTGTGCATCAGTGATACAGATCCCACTAGATTCATCAAGGTGGGAAATAATCTGCCTCCAGTTGTTAAAGAAAGAATAGTCTCCATAGTCAAGAAGAACAATAATGTATTAGCTTGGAGTCATTTTGACATAACTGGAATTATTCCTCATGTAATCTATTACGCACTGAACATAGATCCCGAGGCATATCCATTCCGAAAAAAGCAAAGACCTTTAGATCTAATGAGAGCGGAAGCAGCAAAAACAAAAGTAGACAAGCTAACATCCAATTCTTAAGGGAAGCTCTATATCCCATATGGCTACCCAATCCGATTTTGGTCCTAAAATCTAATGATACATGGAGAATGTGTATAGATTTCACAGATCTAAACAAAGTTTGCTGGAAAGACTATTTTTCACTTCCACAAATTGATCAGATGGTCGACGTAATACTTCAGGCTACAAACTTTTAAGCTTCATGAATACATACTCTAGCTACAATCATATCAAAATGTATGTAGCTGACCAAGAACACACGAGCTTTCAGACCGACAAAGGCATTTACTGCTACAAGTTCATGCCTTTTAAATTAAAGAACGTTAGAGCAACTTCTTAAAAATTGGTCAACAAAATGTTCAAAAATATATTAGAGAAGAACATGAAAATTTATATTGATGTCATGTTAGTAAAGTTAAAAACTTGGGTAGATACCATTTTGGATTATGTATTTTGTAAAAGTTATCAATTAGACTCTCTGTTTTATTAAATGACAAAATAGACCTTGTATTTTGTAAAATTGTACAAATAGGATCATGAACTGATTTTTTGTTAAAATAAAACTTAATAATAATCTAATCTAGAGATGTTATGATAAAATTGATTATATAATCTATATCTGTTCGTGTTAAAAATTTTCTTAAAGTTAGTTATATTAAAAAATAAAATTATTGGGTGGCTCCGTTGGCCCACTTTTTTTTTTCTTTTTTCTTTTTTTTTTGATAAGGGAGGGGGTGTAAACACCCCAGACCAATTCATTAAAACAAAATAGAAAGTCTACAAACAAAATACAAACTTAGCATAAACTTCAACAAACAGTAAAGAAAAACAACACTACAGACATTAAACCAAATACAAAGTAAGAAAAAACTAGCACACGGCGTTGCAGCGGTTCCTTAACCTGCATGCTTCATCCACTCAATGTAATCATTCAGAACATTTGGATCCATATCACTTCTCTTAGAAAGTCCAGTTACCTTTGTCTCCTTTGCCCATTTTGCAACATTATGCGTTATGAAGTTGCATCTTCTATTCACATGTCCGATTCCCCAACTAGTAAGTTGAGTACATAGTTGATGGAAGCGCCTTCTGAGATGAGTCAATTTAAAGTGGATGTCTATCCCGATCTCAGTGGATAAATCTCTGGTAACCTCCATATTATTGTTAGGTTTTATGCCCTAAATAAAACTCCATTTCATTGTAATCTATTTTATTCAGCATCAATAAAGAAACAGAAGTATTTTTCATTCATTTGTGTATGTTTTGGTTCACTTTATCAATTGCTTGTCTATTTGATTTATAAATTCATCTTAAACCCTTTTCACATACTTGATCATGTTTATTGTCCTGTCATCACATTGGAAAGTAAACATGACTATGTGAATAAAGTTTCCTAGATTTATTAGACACAGGGTTTTACTGATATGATAATCTACAACAAGAGTTTATTTGTATTTGGAGAAATACTATGTTCTTTCCAGAACATTGGTTAAAGTAAAGCTCAGGTTGGATGCATGGAGTATGTATCGGAAGGGACCGATATTGAACTTTGACTTAGATTTAATTAAACTTACCGTAAAATCTATTCAAGTCAATATCGCCAAGTTGATCCTAGATCAAATGATCTTAATCCTGTTATGATTAGGCTCAATCTTAAAAGGCTATTCGTGTTCCTTGAATTGTTAGTTAAGCCTACTTTTAGGTCAGGGTGATACGTACTTTTTAGGAACACGGTAGTGCAATTGAGTGGGAGCGCTAACATAAACATGGAATCTATAGCTTCTATCTGGCGAATAGTAAGCAAAGGATGATCTCCTTCGAGCTTGACCAAACGAAAATAAATGGTGGAGATCTCATTTCACATAAACTGAAATATCATTTATACGGGGTCAAGTGTTTTAAGGATAAAATACATAGTAGGGTGTTACGGTAATCTAATCCCTTTACAGTGTAGATCATTCATATAGAGGATCCTTGATCACATTAGGATTATAACAATGGATAACTAATGATGTGTCTATATGGTGGAACATATAGAGCATTCTATATACTGAGAGTGCAATTTTAAGTTCTATGCGTGGATTCAACGAAGAATTAATAAGTTAGTGAATTTTAGTGCTAAATTCTTGATCTACGTATTGGAAGCTTGGTTATATAGACCCATGGTCCCCGCACTAGTTGAGATAATATTATTTGTAAGACTCATGTAATTGGTTTTGATTAATCAATTATAATTCACAAATTAGACTATGTCTATTTGTGAAATTTTCACTAATTAAGGGCGAAATTGTAAAAAAAGAGTTAATAGGGGCATATTTGATAATTATGATACTTTGTATGGTTCAATTAATAAATATGATAAATGACAATATTATTTAATAATTATTTATAGTTATTAAATAGTTAGAATTGGCATTTAAATGGTTGAATTAGGAAATTGGCATTTTTGAGAAAATCAGATACAAAAGGTGTTAAAATTGCAAAATTGCAAATAGCAAGGCCCAGTCCACTAAGCCATGGCCGACCACCTTTGTAGGCTTTTTAAGTTGATATTTTCATTATTTTAATGCCAAATAATTCAAATCTAACCCTTGTGGAATGCTATAAATAGATAGTGAAGGCTTCAGGAAAATTACACTTCACATCAGAAAAACCTGAGCCTCCTCTCTCTTCTCTAGCTGCCACTCTCTCTCTCTCTTCTCCCTTCATATTTCGAACCTACCTTAGTGATTAGAGTAGTGCCCACACACAGCAAGCAATACCTCAATCATAGTGAGGAAGATCGTAAAGAAAGATCATAAGCAAAGGAGATTCAGCATCAAGGATTCAAAGAAAGAGATCCAGGTTCAGATCTTGTTAATACTGTGCTACAGAAAGGATACAAGGGTTAGAGATCTGAACGGAAGGAGTCATTTAATTCCGCTGCACCCAATGTAAGGTTTCTTAAACTTTATATGTGTTTAATTTATCGTTTTAGAAAGTTCTTATTTAGGATGTTAATAAACATACTTGTGAGTAGATCTAAGATCCTGGTAAAATAATATCCAACAACTGGCCTCAGAGCCATGGTAATTTATTTACTTGCAAGAAATTTGGACTTTAAAACGATTGTTTGTTTGTTTTGGATGGTATCATGTTGTATTGAGTGTTATTTGATGATTGATTGATGTTTGTGAATTTTCGTGAAAAATAATTGCGATTCTGTTTCTGGAATTATTTTTATTGGATAGTATGGAAAAATTAAGCAAGCTACTTTTTTACAGAACTCAATTTCGATTTAATTTGAATTAGTTATGAATTTTTGAAGATTTTAAAAAATCGGGACTGTGCTGAAATTTTCCTGCGATCGCGAAAACTGTCCGTACAGCTCACAATTTTTTTCGTTTTTCTTCGATTTTTCATGCTTTTTCATGGAATTAACTTCCGATTTTTTGTGTAGTTCTATATTTATACTATTACTATTCCTAATTCAATTCTAATTATCATTTTGAATTAATTTAATATTTTTTAAATTTAATTCAAGATATTAGTGTAATTTGAATTTGAATATAATTAGTATCTATCTTTTTGCTTAAAAATCTATCTTATTTTAAAATTTGATTATATCTTATCTTATTTTAAATTTAAAATAAAATAACTATAATCATTTAATTTTTAAATGATATAAGATATTTTGCTAATTTTTTAAATTTTGTTATTTTATTTATTTAAATTACATTTAAAATTTGAAAAAGATATTCATTTATCTTTTCTAATTTTTTATTTAATTTTTATTTATAAAATAACATTTAAAATTTAAAAGTAGTTAGCAAATTTTCGAAATGATATTTAGGTTGGTTGAAACCTAATTTTTCAAAAATTGTAGGTTTAATTTTAAATTTAAATATTTAATTAAATTTCGAAATTTTTTTTATTTTTCAAATTTTTTTAAATTTTCGAATTTTTTTTTTAAATTAATAATTTTCGAAATTAATTATTTAATTTAAAATTAAATAAATCTTACATCCAACTATCCAACTAACCTTGTTGCAGGAGTATGTGTTTTAGCTTGTGTGTAAGTTTTCAAAACCTATTATTACTTGATTGCAAATAGCCATGGTTACTTTTTGCCAGAGCTAATGATCTGATGACTCCCTTGGTCAAGATAATAATTTGTAACAGGTATATTTACAATCTTCTTTCATCTGTGTATGACCTAGCAACATGATAGGACCCATCCAAAGTGTGCCTGTGTGAGCCTATGTGTTTAATTTTATTATAGACGCATATAGGTTGTTGTTGCTAAAATAAATTATCATAGTTCTTGATAGAATTTATTTAGGCCCAATTGTGAAGGCCCATTTGCCTAATTTGAATGACTGTACTAGGTTAATTACACTAGTTTAACCTAATTAAAAAATTGATTAGCAACATAATTAATTTCATTTATTTTAAAATTAATTTAGAAAATCATAGTTTAAAGAATTTTATATTCTAAGCTAAACTATATGTATTTTCTTGTATTTAATTAGATATAGAATTATAACCATCTAGATTCTTTCTGAAGCTTAATTTAAATTTTTCATTAAATATTCCTATTTAAGTTGATATTTAGTTATCTACAACTAACAAACTTAAATCTGAATATCTTTTGAATTTAAAATTTCAAAATTAAGTTGAGGAATTTTAGGCATTGGTTATTAAGATTCTTTAGATATTTTTTAAGTTAATATCTTTTCGAATATTAACTTAAAATGGAATATTTTAGATATTTTTTTTTGTTAATATCTTTTCGAATATTAACTTAAAATGGAATATCTTCAAATTAAGTGGTTACAACTTAATTTTAATTTAATTAAATATGATTTGAAAGATATTTAAGTTGATTTTTTAGACTCTTCTAAAAACAACTTAAACAAGATATTTTCAAATTTGTTCCATTTAATATTCAAATTTATTTTTTTGAATTTAATTAATAATTGAAAATTAATCAAAGTTGATTTTTTATTTAAATCAACTTTAATTTGTAATTTTTCATTATTATATTATGGAACTTGTTCGATATTTATTTAAATTTATTTTTCAAATTTAAATAATAATTGAAAATTAATTAAAGGTTTTTTTTTATTTAAACCAACTTTAATTTGTAATTTTTCATTATTATAATATCGAATTAAAATGATTATACAAAATACATATAATATTTTTTAAATAATGAGTTTTTAATCAAGAGACATTCGATCTCCATTGTGGGTTTTACACCGCGTTTGTTTTAGTGAGTAATCCTCCCTAATGGAGGAACGTTCATTAGCAATTTCGCACCGTTTAACCTCGCATGATAAGTAGTTTGTAAGTGTTTTGTATGGTATAGATCACCCTAATGGTGGCGACCATACTTGACTTGCAAATTATGAAACAATGGTGGGAGCTCATAAGATAGAATTGCCTTGACTCTCGCCTAAACGGGACAACGCTGAATTCCAATCTTGATCGAATAAAAGGTTGCTAGAATGGTTATCATTTTAGATGAGCTGACAACTCTATTCAATGGATGATGCTTTGACTCTCGCCTAAACGGGACACTGTATCAGTTTGTTGAAATACCTTAGAAAATAAACTATGTTAGATTTAGTATTTCTATAACATATGTCATTACTTGTTATTTTCTAAATTGTGTATGAATTTATGAGCCAAAACCTTACTTCTGTTTTATTGATGTGTTGTAGTGTCATTATGAATAACCCTCACCCCGATCCTTTACTAGTTACTATCTTAGCAAAAGAACTCTATAGTGTGAAAATGCATCCTGGTAGTTGCATTAACTCGCACCTGTTGATGATGAATATGAAGTTCCAAAAGGCAAATCTACTAGGAATTGATTTATCAAGAGAACAATGGGTCCAACTTATCCTTAATAGTCTTCCTCCGGAGTATAATGAATTTGTTATCTCTTACATGATCAACAATTCTAACTCCTCCAACATGGACAAGCTCGAAGCAGAATTATGAGCCCATGAACGGAACTTGATTGCAATGGGTTCCCCTGGGTTTGCAATCAATAATCGAAGGAAAAGGACTAGGTATGAAGGATCTAGCAAAACTGCTTCTTCAAGTACAATTATCAGACATGATCTTCTATGTTAGAATTGTAATGAAAAGGGACATCATGAAGAACGATGTCTCAGGCTTCTAAACAATTCAAACGAAGGTAATGCTTTTGTCTTTGAATCATGTGTTTTAAAGAACGACAAATCCATCTGGATTGTTGATTCTGGGTCTACTAACCATGTATGTTCTTCACTGCAGTTGCTTGAAACTTGGGAAAATCTGCTTCCAGGAGAGTTAAAGCTTAAAGTTGGCAATGGCGAATTAGTATCGGTCAAAGCTAGAGGAAAAGCCCGCATCAAGTTTCAACAAAGATTTTTAATTTTAGAAAATGTTTTATTTATTCCAAACTTTAGTAGAAACTTGATTAGTGCTTCATGTTTGCAAACACAATCTTATATATTGAATTTTTCGAGTACAAATTGTTCAATTTCTCGTAATGGATTTCAAATATGTGTTGCTATAATGGAACAAGGGCTTTATGTTTTAAGACCGAGTACTCAAATCTCACTAAATAGTGAACTTTTCAGTGTAGCTAGACCTAGAAACCTAAAAAGAAAAGAGATTGATAATGATGATCAAACTTATCTATGGCATTTACGTTTAGGTCATATAGGCTTTGATAGACTCAATAGGCTCACCAAAGACGGTCCGTTGAAAAATGTCGTCTTAGGTGAACTGCCAGTATGCGAGTCCTGCCTAGAAGGAAAAATGACTAAACGTTCTTTCTCTGCAAAGGGAGAGCGTGCCAAAATCCCTCTAGGGTTAGTGCATTCCGATGTCTGCGGACCTTTGAATGTCAAAGCCCGAGGTGGTTATGAGTATTTTGTCACTTTCATTGACGATTTCTCTAGATATAGTTTTCTTTACCTAATGCAAAAGAAATCTGAAACGTTTGAAAAGTTTCAGGAGTTTCATGCTTTGGCCCAAAACCAATTAGGTAAATCATTAAAGATCTTGCGAACTGATAGGGGTGGAGAATATATGGATATGCAGTTCAAAGATCATTTAATTGAACTTGGAATTGAATCCCAATACACTGCCCCAGCCACTCCACAACAAAATGGAGTTGCGTAAAAGAAGAAATCGCACTCTTTTGGAAATGGTTAGGTCTATGCTGAGTTATTCAACTCTGTCTACGTCCTTCTGGGGATATGCTATACAGATGGCAAATGACATTCTAAATGTTGTTCCATCTAAAGCAGTCCCTAAGACACCCGTTGAACTTTGGAATGGTCGAACACCTAGTTTACGCCATTACAGAATTTGGGGGTGCCCTGCTCATGTCTTAAGAAAGAAAGAAGGCAAACTTGAATCACGTACCGAAGTATGCATGTTTGTCAAAAATTCTAAAGAGACTAGGGGTGGACTATTTTATAGTCACAAGGATAACAAAGTGTTTGTTTCTACAAATGCTACTTTCCTTGAAGAGAACTATATTAAAGACTACAAACCGAAAAGTAAAGTTGTTCTAGAGGAATTGCTATCAGATATAAGTCCTTCTAATGTTCCGTCCTCTTCCACTCGTGAAGAAGACAATCCCACTCCCTCAGTTGAACAAACTGAGAAATCTACTACTAAAGTTTCTGTTCAGAAGACAACCGTACCTCGTCGTAGTGGGAGGGTTTCAACAAAACCTGCTCGTTATGGCTTGGATGGTGAAATCAATATGGTCGTAGGAAACGGTATTGATGACGATCCATTAACCTATAAACAGGCAATGGCTAGTCCGCAACGGAAACGATGGTCAGCCGGCATGGATTCATAAATGGATTCCATGAAAAAGAACAAAGTCTGGGAATATGTAGACGCACCTGACGACTATCATCCGATAGGATGCAAGTGGGTGTACAAGAAGAAAAGAGGAGCTAGAGGCGAAGTCGAAACTTTTAAAGCTAGACTTGTAGCCAAGGGTTATACCCAAAGAGAAGGTGTGGACTATGAGGAAACTTTTAGTCCTGTTGCCATGCTCAAATCCATCCGAATTCTTCTCTCCATAGCTGCTGCTTTCGATTATGAAATCTGGCAGATGGATGTCAAGACTGCCTTCCTTAATGGGGTACTTGAAGAAACCATCTATATGGAGCAACCAGAAGGTTATGTTCTTCCTGGGCAGGAAAAGAAAGTTTGCAAGTTAAACAGGTCTATCTATGGACTTAAGCAAGCTTCTCGCTCATGGAACAAGAGGTTTGATGAAATCATCAAGACCTACGGCTTTCTTCAGAATGAAGATGAACCTTGTGTTTACCAACTCAAGGAAGACCAAGTAGTAGTATTCCTGGTCCTTTATGTTGATGACATTTTGATCATTGGAAACAATGTCAAGAAAATGACTCACATCAAGGAATGGCTCAACACTCAATTCGATATGAAAGATTTGGGTGAAGCAGCCTATGTTCTTGGTATTCAGATTATCAGAAACCGGAAGAACAGATCTCTTGCTCTCTCTCAAACAACCTACATAGACAAAGTCTTAGAGAGATTCTTCATGAACAATGCCAATGGGGCAAACATGCCTTCTAGATATGGTATTCGTCTATCTAAGGAACAGTCACCGACTGATCCTCAAGAGATAGAGGACATGGCGAATATTCCCTATGCCTCTGCAGTTGGAAGTCTAATGTATGCAATGTTATGCACTAGACCTGACATCTGTTATGCTGTTGGAATCGTGAGCAGGTATCAGTCTAATCCAGGACAAGAACATTGGAATGCAGTTAAGTATATTCTGAAATACTTAAAGAGTACAAGGAATCTTGTGTTAGTCTACAAGGGTGGTGCTTTAAATCCCATAGGCTACACTGATTCAGATTTCCAGGCAAGTCTTGAAGACAGGAAATCTACATCTGGGATGGTGTTTACTCTTGGGGTGGAGCAGTGGTTTGGAGAAGTGCTAAACAAACCGCGATATCCGACTCAACTATGGAAGCGGAATACATAGCACCAGCCGAAGCTGCTAAAGAACTTGTCTGGCTAAGAAAGTTCTTCACCAGCATAGGTGTTGTTCCTGGAATGGAAAAGTGTCTGGTACTACTCTGTGATAACAATGGAGCAATAGCAAACAGTAAGGAACCTCGAAGCCACAAGAGAAGCAAACACATTAAAAGGAAGTATCACATTATCAGAGAATACGTGGCAAGAGGGGATGTACTAGTTGAGAAAGTTGACACAGAGGACAACCTAGCTGATCCATTTATCAAAGTCTTGGCCGTGACAGCCTTTGAAAAGCACCGTCAGAATTTAGGATTAATTGATATGTACTAATTAGTTTTATATTAGTGCAAGTGGGAGTTTGTTAGGTTTTATGCCCTAAATAAAACTCCATTTCAATGTAATCTATTTTATTCAACATCCCTAAAGAAACAGAAGTATTTTTCATTCATTTGTGTATGTTTTGGTTCACTTTATCAATTGCTTGTCTATTTGATTTATAAATTCATCTTAAACCCTTTTCACATACTTGATCATGTTTATTGTGCTGTCATCACATTGGAAAGTAAACATGACTATGTGAATAAAGTTTCCTAGATTTATCAGACACAGGGTTTTACTGATATGATAATCTACAACAAGAGTTTATTTGTATTTGGAGAAATACTATGTTCTTTCCAAAACATTGGTTAAAGTAAAGCTCAGGTTGGATGCATGGAGTATGTATCGGAAGGGACCGATATTGAACTTTGACTTAGATTTAATTAAACTTACCGTAAAATCTATTCAAGTCAATATCGCCAAGTTGATCCTAGATCAAATGATCTTAATCCTGTTATGATTAGGCTCAATCTTAAAAGGCTATTCGTGTTCCTTGAATTTTTAGTTAAGCCTACTTTTAGGTCAGGGTGATACGTACGTTTTGGGAACACGGTAGTGCAATTGAGTGGGAGCGCTAGCATAAACATGGAATCTATAGCTTCTATCTGGCGAATAGTAAGCAAAGGATGATCTCCTTCGAGCTTGACCAAACGAAAATAAATGGTGGAGATCTCATTTCACATAAGCTGAAATATCATTTATACGGAGTCAAGTGTTTTAAGGATAAAATACATAGTAGGGTGTTACGGTAATCTAATCCCTTTACAGTGTAGATCATTCATATAGAGGATCATTGATCACATTAGGATTATAACAATGTATAACTAATGATGTGTCTATATGGTGGAACATATAGAGCATTCTATATACTGAGAGTGCAATTCTAAGTTCTATGTGTGGATTCAACGAAGAATTAATAAGTTAGTGAATTTTAGTGCTAAATTTTTAATCTACTTATTGGAAGCTCGATTATATAGACCCATGGTCCCCGCACTAGTTGAGATAATATTGTTTGTAAGACTCATGTAATTGGTTTTGATTAATCAATTATAATTCACAAATTAGACTATGTCTATTTGTGAAATTTTCACTAAGTAAGGGCGAAATTGTAAAGAAAGAGTTAATAGGGGCATATTTGTTAATTATGATACTTTGTATGGTTCAATTAATAAATATGATAAATGAAAATATTATTTAATAATTATTTATAGTTATTAAATAGTTAGAATTGGCATTTAAATGGTTGAATTAGGAAATTGGCATTTTTGAGAAAATTAGATACAAAAGGTGTTAAAATTGCAAAATTGCAAATAGCAAGGCCTAGTCCACTAAGCCATGGCCGACCACCTTTGTAGGCTTTTTAAGTTGATATTTTCATTATTTTAATGCCAAATAATTCAAACCTAACCCTAGTGGAATGCTATAAATAGATAGTGAAGGCTTCAGGAAAATTACACTTCACATCAGAAAAACCTAAGCCTCCTCTCTCTTCTCTAGCCGCCACTCTCTCTCTCTCTTCTTCCTTCATATTTCGAACCTACCTTAGTGATTAGAGTAGTGCCCACACACAGCAAGCAATACCTCAATCATAGTGAGGAAGATCGTGAAGAAAGATCATCAGCAAAGGAGATTCAACATCAAGGATTCAGAGAAAGAGATCCATGTTCAGATCTTGTTAATACTCTGCTACAGAAAGGATACAAGGGTTAGAGATCTGAACGGAAGGAGTCATTTAATTCCGCTGCACCCAATGTAAGGTTTCTTAAACTTTATATGTGTTTAATTTATCGTTTTAGAAAGTTCTTATTTAGGATGTTAATAAACATACTTGTGAGTAGATCTAAGATCCTGGTAAAATAATATCCAACAATTATCACTCTGGAAAATGACATACTTGGCCCTCATTTCTATCATCAGCTCGGCTGCCATACACACCGCAAGCCCTTCCCCAATCAGCGGATCCGTCGTTGAGCTTCTCTGTGTTTTAATGGTAACAATCTGGCCTTGATCATCTCGAACCACAGTCGATAATATCACTCCATCTTCATCATAGGCTATGTCACAGTTGCAGCAAAGCCACGACACAGGCGGGGGACGCCACTCACGGAAATCAACCACGGCATTGGATGCAACCATGATATGATCTCGAATTTTACTGTTGACAGTGAACGCCACCTTCGAAATCGGTCTTCTTAATTGACTATGCACTATAGAGTTTCTCTCTTGCCAAACAGTTTCCACCACACAAAGAGTCGTGACAATAATCTCAAGGAAAGTTAAGTTTGGTGGTCCGTGAGTGTCCACGATAAACCAATCTTTCCATTGATCCCACCCATTCACATCTATCAACTCTACTCGAAGACCCATGGATGAGTTAAACCATATGGCTTTGGCCAGGGAGCATTTCCACAGCAAGTGAAAAATAGTCTCCACATCTTCACCACACATAGGGCAGTGCACAGTATTTAGATCCATAAAGTTTGCTAGTTTACCTCTAGTTGGAAATACATCCCTCTCTAGCTGCCACCAAATTAGCTTCAAACGGGGGTGAATCGCAGATTTCCATATTATCTTCCATTTAGTATCCGCTTGAGTGATAGAAGTGCCACCCCTAATAGTACGGCACGCCGATCTAATTGAGAAGAGGCCACTTGGTTCCCCCATCCACATCTAGCCATCCTTTGTATCGTCCTCCGGAAGTTGAATATTCAGAATTGCCTTTGCATCACTACGATTGAACAATCTTTTCACCATGTTCACATTCCATGTCCGATTATCCCTCATGAACTGATTCACCCATGCCACTCCATGAGTGGCATCTAGGAGAGGGGTAGGTCTTCAGTTTGAAGAAGGCACCCACGGATCGAACAAAATAAACGTTTCCTTTCCATTGCCAATCATTCTACACACTTGATTAACAAGTAGGGATCTAGCTCTTAGTATGGCTTTCCAAAAGCTTGAGTCCCCATTATTAATCTCAGCATCCAAGAAACTCCTTCCATTAAGGTATTTCGCCTGGATAATGGTCCCCCACATGCTGTCTTTATCCGTAAGAGCCTTCCATCCCCATTTAAGGATAAAAGCTGTATTTATAGTTTCAATTCTTCTAAACCCGAGGCCCCCCCGCAACTTTGATTGACAGATTGAGCTCCAATCAATTGTATGCCAAGTTTTTTTCGTCGCCGAGTCGCCCCACCCGAAGTCACGCAGTTCTTTATCCACTCTTCTTGCTATTTTTTTGGGGATGACATCAGAGGCTGCTACATAAGTAGCCATTGAAGAGCCTACCGATTGAATAAGACAAGCGCGACCTGCCTTGGATAGCAATCTTGTTTTCCAACTTTTAACTCGTTGCATGACCCTCTCCACAAGGAAATTTAAGTCTTTGGCTCTCTTCATCGACTTAAATAGAGGCAATCCGAGGTACGCGAAATCTTTGTGCATCCTTTTCATTCCTAAGACGTTCATGATCTCATCAGCCTTCTTGTTAGAGACACCCTGGGTGAAGTGAATAGTTGATTTTTGATAATTGACCGCTTGTCCTGACCATGCGCAGTAATCGTCAAAACAATTTAGAAAGCTTTTCACTTCCTTAACTGAGGCTTTACCAAAGAATATTATGTCATCGGCAAACATCAAATGTGTAATGGCTGGTCTGCCTCTTTTAAACTTGAAACCAGCTATCTCCCCTGCCTCATTCTTTACCATGATAAGTCGGGAGAGAACATCAGCTGCAATAATGAAAAGAGCTGGAGATAACGGGTCACCTCGCCGCAAGCCACACTTCGGGGAAATCACTCCTTGTACAGTACCATTAAGAAGAATCCCCATTCTTTTAACTTCAATACATTTCTTCACCCAACTTATAAATCTTTCATCAAACTTTAGGCTTCGAAGGACTTCTACAATAAATTTCAAGCTCATTTTATGGTACGCTTTCTCCATGTCTAATTTAATCATCATAAATCCATTTTTCCCTCGTTTCTTCCCCATTGAATGGACTATCTCCTTTGCAACAACGGTATTTTTTGCTATTAATCGTCCCTTAGCAAAGGCTGTTTGGGCTGGGGAGATGATGCAGGGTAAGATGTTTCTTAGCCTAAGTGCTAAGACTTTTGAGATGCATTTATAGGCGACGTTAAACATTGCAATCAACCTATAATCGTTGACTCCACTCGGGCATTCCTTCTTTGGTATTAGCACGATGTTGGTGTTGTTAATGCACTGGGGAAGTTCAGTGCTACTGAAGAAGTGGTTGGCCATATCCAGAACATCTCTTTTTACCGTTGCCCATGTTGGGTTTTATGCCCTAAATAAAACTCATTTCAATATAATCAGATTTACTTATTAATATAGATCAGAAATAACATTTAATGTTGCATGGTTCACATGATTTATTTCATGATTGTATGTACATAATGTATAAATTCATCTGAAACCCTTTTCACATACTTGATCCTGTTTATTGTGCCGTCAACACATTGGAAAGTAAACATGACTATGTGAATAAAGTTTCCTAGATTTATCAGACACATGGTTTTACTGATATGATAATCTACAACAAGAGTTTACTTGTATTTGGAGAAATACTATGTTCTTTCCAGAACATTGGTTAAAGTAAAGCTCAGGTTGGATGCATGGAGTATGCATCGGAAGGGACCGATATTGAACTTTGACTTAGATTTATTAAACTTACCGTAATATCTATTCAAGTCAATATCGCCTAGTTGATCCTAGATCAAATGATCTTAATCCTGATATGATTAGACTCAATCTCGAGAGGCTATTCGTGTTCTTTGATTTGTTAGTTAAGCCTACTTTTAGGTCAGGGTGATACATACATTTTGGGAACACGGTAGTGCAATTGAGTGGGAGCGCTAGCATAAACATGGAATCTATAGCTTCTATCTGGCGAATAGTAAGCAAAGGATGATCTCCTTCGAGCTTGACCAAACGAACATAAATGGTGGAGTACTCATTTCACATAAGCTGAAATATCATTTATACGGGGTCAAGTGTTTTAAGGAATAAATACATTGTAGGGTGTAACGGTAATTTAATCCCTTTACAGTGTAGATCATTCATATAGAGGATCATTGATCACATTAGGATTATAACAATGGATAACTAATGATCTGTCTATATGGTGGAACATATAGAGCATTCTATATACTGAGAGTGCAATTCTAAGTTCTATGCGTGGATTCAACGAAGAATTAATAAGTTAGTGAATTTTAGTGCTAAATTCTTGATCTACTTATTGGAAGCTCGGTTATATAGACCCATGGTCCCCCCACTAGTTGAGATATATTGCTTGTAAGACTCATGTAATTGGTTTTGATTAATCAATTATAATTCTCAAATTAGACTATGTCTATTTGTGAATTTTTCACTAAGTAAGGGCGAAATTGTAAAGAAAGAGTTTATAGGGGCATATTTGTTAATTATGATACTTTGTATGGTTCAATTAATAAATATGATAAATGACAATATTATTTAATAATTATTTATAGTTATTAAATAGTTAGAATTGGCATTTAAATGGTTGAATTAGGAAATTGGCATTTTTGAGAAAATCAGATACAAAAGGTGTTAAAATTGCAAAATTGCAAAGCCCAAGGCCCAATCCACTAATGCTTGGCCGGCCACCTATTGTAGCTTTTTTAAGTTGATTTTTTTATTATTTTAATGCCATATAATTCAAACCTAACCCTAGTGGAATGCTATAAATAGATAGTGAAGGCTTCAGAAAAATAAGACTTTTCTTCTGACACTTTCTGAATCAGAAAAACTGAGCCTTCTCTCTCCCTATCTTTAGCTACCACTTCTTCTTTCTTCTTCCTTTGAATTTCGAAATCCTTAGTGATTAGAGTAGTGCCCACACACATCAAGCAATACCTCAATCATAGTGAGGAAGATCGTGAAGAAAGATCATCAGCAAAGGAGTTTCAGCATCAAGGATTCAGAGAAAGAGATCCAGGTTCAGATATTGATAATGCTCTGCTACAGAAAGGAATCAAGGGCTAGATATCTGAACGGAAGGAGTCATATTATTCCGCTGCACCCAATGTAAGGTTTCCTAAACTTTATATGTGTTTATTTCATCGTTTTAGAAAGTTCATATTTAGGATGTTAATAAACATACTTGTGAGTAGATCTAAGATCCTGGTAAAATAAATTTCCAACAGCCCAATGCTGTATATAGAACCCCGTGGACATTCTGTCGGGTCCAGGGGCTCTTTCTTGTCCCATAGATCGGATGCACCTCTCAATTTCCAAGTCGGTTGGGAAGCTTTCAAAAGCTCATTACCCACCCTCCATCTTCCAACCGAACCTGTTGGATGTAATTTCGTCTCCGTCGGATGACAGTGGTAGCCATGAAGAATTTTGTGCAGCTATCTCCCTGTTGTAGCCACTTGACTCTAGATTTTTGTCTCCAAAAAATCTCTTCCCTGGCGAGGGCTTCGTTCAAACTATCTCTAGCTTTTGTTAGGTCCTCCCCATTTACATTGTCCCGACCTTCGAGTTGTTGGAGTGATGATCTAGCCTCATTTACTTGGTGTCCGATTTGTTTGAAATGGACTTTGTTCCACCTTGCTATATGTTCCTTTGTCTTCTTAAGCTTTCGGTAGAAATTAATCATTGGATGTTGATGAAGCTTATCCTTCCAAGCATTCTTGACTACCCAGTGGCATTTAGGATCTCTTCCCCACATTAGTTCATACTTGAATTGAGATTTACTGTAGTTGGCTCCCCATTCGTGTCGAGAAGGATCGGTCTATGGTCTGAAGTAGCTGCACTAAGTACATGAGTGATAGCACTCGGGTACAACATTCTCCACTCTATCGATGCCAAAGCTCTATCAAGACGAGCTCTTTTTAAACCGCACCCTCCCCCTGTGACTTTGGATTTCTGAAACCAAGTGACCTTTCCTCCTTGTGCTCCCAAATCTATAATGCCTGTTCTAGCAACCACACGTCTCAAATCAAACAAGTAACGGGCTGGATTCCTCCAGTTTGAGTAGTGAAGATTCTCATGGTCCGCAAGGGTACCATTAAGATCACCGATAATCATAGAAGGATTCACATTGTTCATAATTACATCACCAATTCTGTTCCAGAAGGCTTCTTTCCCCGCTAAAGTGGGCGGGCCATAAACTGCCATTAAATTCCAAGGAGTGCCAGGAGGATCCTATTCGATTACCACATTAAGTAGATTCTTGTCTTCACTCAACACCGAACCCTTCATCCCACACCGCCAATAAACACTAAATCCCCCCGCTAGCCCATTAGGGGGGACCTACGATCCTTCGATGAAATGTAGCTTCAAACAAAGTCTAACGAATTTCTCCATCACTAATCTTGTTTCAGATAAGACTATCACATCGGGATTTGATTGACAAATCAACGCCGTCAATTGTCGAATTGCCGCGGGGTTCCCGAGACCACGGTAATTCCAAGCAAGGACTTTCATTGGGTACTTGGAGACTTTTGTGGGCAAGTCTCCATAGCCCCAAAGCAAAAATCCTACTTGGTTTCATCCAATCGACCATTAGTACACATTGAACTCATGGCCTATTGTTGAGCATCTGTTTCACCTATCTCTTCAATCACACATTTACTTGGCATGTTCATATTTTTCTCAATTACCACAAAGTGGTTATTGAGATCAATGGCAAGTTCTACTGAGGCAGTGTTCCAGGAGTTGGAGTAATGCTTACTAACCTTATTTTTCCTCTTATTGTCGCTTTCCTTTTTGAAGCTCCTTGGTTTCATAGATAGATTGAAATCTTTGGCCGGTCTTCCTCTCTTTCTCGTGGACTCCAAAGACTTTGGAACAGGGGTAATCTTTTTACTTGGTCTTCCTCTCCTTCGTTGACTCTCACCCTTCTCAAAGGATCCAGGTGAAAAACCTTCTTCCGAATTCGGTAATGGGGAATCCAGCTTTTCTTCATTTCTTGGGGCATCAAATTGATCATCTTCTTGGTGAAGTTCTCTATCATCGTCTTTCTTGGGAAGCATATAGAAACCATTTGTCGCTTTTCTTTTCCTTGGTCCTTGTTCTGCTTCATAGCATCGTATCTCCTCAATGCCCAAGATTGGGTTGAATAGAGTAGGCTCACTGTGGTATTTGTCAATAGTTTTTGCTCCCAATAGTTGGTCAAACGCTAACTCCCAACATTCTTTTGATGGATACTCAATGATATGGGCTTGTGTACCAAAAGGGCTTTGAGGTTCAGGGCCCAACTTCTTCTTCTTTAAATCCTTCCATGGGCTTGTATAATTGATTTTTGGGTCCACGTGGGCTTTAGCTTTTGTTTCCTTGGGATTGATATTATCTTCCTTTGCCACCTGTAGTCCAACGACTAGAAAATTGGACTTATCCATATTTGGTTCATTTTCAGTATCCTCTCCCGAGATCTCATTAACTTGAAATTCAGAAAGGGAATTTTGTATAGCGTGCCTGATTCCAGCTTTTTCATGCCTGGGTTTGGTACTGCTACAACTTGGTACATCTTTTTTCTGCTGCATTGTCCTTATTATCTCCAAAGGAGGAAGGTCAGGGAGTATCTTTTCTACAACCAGATCTGCAGTGTTCTCAAATGGAGTAACTTTTCCAATCCCCGGCAAACGGACCGTTGGGTATCAATTGAGGACCACTTCATCGGAGTTAGCTCTGGTCTCCACCACCGTTTCTACTTGTTGTCTCTTTCCAGGGTATTGCATTTGAAGCTCTCGCAATTCCGCACCTTCAATCTAAAGGCTAATTCTCTGGTTCTTTAGTAATTGCCTCACTTTCTCATCCTTGGCCGCCTTTTGGTTCACGATCCACTCACTGAACCAATTAGGTAGAGGTAGGTGGAAGGGAGACCTTTCCATGGCATCCTCGGCCATCCAATTCTCGTACATTGGGAAAAACTCACCTTTGGCATCTTTAATCACAGCTGGAGTCTTGAAACAGAATTTCTGTTCATGTGTCATTAGGCCACACTTATAGCAAATTCTAGGGAGTTTCTCGTATTGATATTGAAGCCAAAGATCCTTAATCCCTGTTCTCCTAAGGAAGAAACCTGAGAAAAGTGGCTTTGATAGCTCCATCGTGGCTCGAAACCGGAGAGTACCCATGCCAAACGATCCCCTTTCAAAGTTCTTCTCAATATGACGGGGGAGTTCATACACTGCCGAAACTTTTCCTGCCATTTCCTGCAAGTTTGTTTTGTTCCAATAATATGGAGGGATGCTTTTAAGCCGGACCCATATTGGCGAATGGTCGAACTTAACCTCCTCTGGAGTGAGCCATGAAGGCCAGGGCATGAGAACTAGTAAATATCCACACATAAGCCAGGGTCTCCTTAAAAGGACATTCTCAGCATCGAAACTAGTTCTGAATGTAAATTGTAGCAGCCTGTCTTCACGTTCTTTCCAGCTCCATCCAGAAATGGATGCCCAAGCATTTTTCAGAGAACCCTGTATCGCCTTTTTCCCAAGTCTGGTGTGGCAAAAAAGTTTCCCCAAAATAATATTGCAAGGCTCATTTGGGGGTCAACTTCGCCTGGGTGAAGATCACAGGTTATGTCATCCACACTAACTTGAACAGACTCGTCGAATAAATCGGTTAGAGTTGAATCAACCATATCTCGTTACTGATCAAATACCTGAAAACTTTTTTGACAGTAGAGTCGTTTACCTTCTTTGACCACACACAACACAAACAATGGTAAGCTTCTCTATGAAGGGAATACTTCCATACTCTTCCACCGGAAGTTAGCACCAGAGTGCAAAAAAGTTTGACTTAAATGTAGTAGTAGTCAAAACGACTAGTTGTTAACGTTAAAAGTTAAAAAGTTGGCCCACTTTTTTTCTTCTTCTTAATTATTTTCGTCAAAATTTACAATTTGCAAAATTTATATATCCCTTTCCTCCCTCTCCTTAAATGCCAACTGTTGTTAATTCTGTTTATAATGTTAGCTAATATCAATATTAGGTTGATATTTTTTTCATTCAAGAAAAGGAGTTGCACAATCTGTTTATTGTAAAGTTGATTTGTGTGTCATCTTTGCTGCAGAGTGGCCATGTTAATCTTTTTTTACTTTCGTTCCAATTTAATTAATTGATGGGACATGCTCTCTAAGGAGACTTTGATTATCAAGTCTTTGTTAAAGGAAAATTAAAAGATCAAGTCCAGAGTTGGCCTTGAATTTTAGTGGACTAAGAAAAAAAGTTTGGCCCTTATTTTATTGAGAGAGAAATATTGTATTTTCAAATCTAATAAAAAAAATTATGTGTATACATATTTAAAAGAATTTCTTTGGGGCCGACTAATTAGCTACATGTCTATGCTTATAGGCACTACAAATTTTTTTACTTTTAATCATAGCAAAATTTGTGACTAATTATAAATCATTATTTATATATTGTGACTAAAAGGTTCGTGTGGCTAAACTAAATGTATATTTAGTTACAATTTTTATTGTGATTAAAATTAAATTAGTAACAAATTATATTTAATATTATGTTTTAGTCACAAGTAATATTTTGTTGTAACTAAAAATCACATTTAGTCACAAAAAATTATGTTGTGACTAAAAGATTATCACTAAAAATAGTAATTTATTGTAGATGATGAAGTCTCAAACATCTTGAAAATAGCAATTTATTTTAGTTGTACAATTTAATTAACGAAGTCTAGCTCAAATTTGGTTTGAGGGGATGAAGTGATGATAAAAGAAATAGTTAATAATGAAGCCAGATATGGTAGCTAGAATGTATATTTTAAAAGATGCCTGAATATCACTATAACATAGTTATTTAGGACACATATTATTTAATTAGGATCATGTATTGAGTATGTGGTCCTGCATATTTTTGTTGTAACATCATGTTGCACGTATATATCTCCTATATATATTTGTGTATGTATCAACAATAATAATAGATGCAATACACGACGATTGCATCTTTTTCATTTGTTTTGTAATTTTCGAACAAATAAATACATGAAGAGATAAGATGATATACTCTAGTGTACTCTCCTGGCTGTGGTCATAGGTGGGTATGTGAGTATTGGAGGTCTTGGGTTCGGGTCCCAAGTTAAACATGTTGTAATATATAAACGCTTAAATAAATAAAAAAAAGTGTACTCTCCTGGGTTGTCGAGAAATTAATAAAATGCCACAAAAGATATATCTTTATATATTAAAAGTGTCTATCTAACGGCATTTCTTGGTTTAACATTCTTGGTTTCACAGAATATTCTGTTAAATTTAACGATTAGGTTTGATCTCCCGTTAAAAAATAAACCCAATAAATAAACCCAAAAAATTAAACAATCTTTTAAATAAACAATCTTTTAAATATTAATAATCTCTTTTTAAATTAAAAAAATCATCTTAGCCACATATCTCTCTAACAAACCTATCTTGGGAGAATATTAATAATTTTTTTATTTATTTTTTAAAAAAGAAAAATATAGATAAAATATTTAGAAAAGATAATATAAAAGAAGATTGATTGTGTTGGCTTAGAGATTTTTGGGCTTGGGCTTAAAAAAATAATAAAAAAAAAATAAAATGGGCTGTAATTAGTATTTACCTTATATGTTTGTGCTTATTTTTAATTTTATTTTTAATTTTACCACCAAGAGGAGAAGGTTAAAAAATATTAGAATATAAAAATATTATTGGTGCTTATTAGAATATGAAAATATTTTATTTTTATAAAACAAATCGTTCAAATAATTATACTATTTTAATTATTAATTTAAATAAAAAACTAAAATATTAAATAAAACTAACACTACATGGCTTTGGCACGTAACAATCACCTAGTATATATATATTCTATATAAAGTGTGCCTATATATAATAGAATTTTTGGTTTATGAAAAATTCTTTTTTTTTATTTTTTGAAATGAAATTTATTAGAACCAATTAAAAACAACAAACTACAACTCAAAAGGATGATCAGCCTTACAAAACTTGACTAACCAATCTGGGAAGGAGTTGTAAAAAGAATAGGAATTTTTGTCGGCTAGACACTTCCAAGCTAACAAATTTGCACATTCATTATTGGTTCTTTTTACATGAATTATATTTACATGAGTAAAGTTTTCCAGCATTGTTTTGATCTTGTGAATGATGGTGCTGTCAGCAGTAAGGCTTCGATTCTTGCTTGTGATTTCTTCCACCAGCAGCCTGCAATCGAACTGGACTTCAATGTGACTGGTCTCAGTTGCAGGGAGGTTGTTCAAAGCTTCCCAAAGATTCATTGGTGACTTTTTATTTATATAAAAAATAAAATAGTTTATTAATAAAAATAAAATGGTTTATGAGAAATTCATGGGTCACTTTTTATTTATATATAATAAAATAAATAAAATAAATCCCATTACTTTTCTAAATATACTTATGTTATTTAGTTGAATTTTATTCTAAATAAGAATTTACTATTATTTATATCTATTCTATATAAAATGTGGCTATATAACATAATTCTTGGTTTATGAGAAATTTTAAATTATTACATGTTGACACATAAAGGGTGAGCATCTATATAATTAGTTAAACCTAAATATAATTCCATTAATAGTAAATTTGTTTTTATTTTTTTATTAAAAAACATTTCCAAATTTTGATATTTAGAATTAGTTTAATTTTAAATATTATTTTAAATTAAATTTGAATGTTTTGATAGTTTAAACAGATTATTTTCATTAATTTTTGTTTTTATATAAATCACTATTATGCTTTCAAATTTCAATGATTATCACTACATTGAATATTATTAATTTTAAAATTATAATATTAAAAAAACTAAAAACTAAAATAAAATTAACTTGGCACGTAACATCTATCTAGTATATAATATGTATTCATAAGAGCGTAGTTATTAATTTTAATTTGATTAGTTAACCATCAAGATTTAAGATCAACATTATTGAACGAAACTAATATTAGATGATCATTATAACTAGTTGGAAAATTAATATGAAAATCAGACAGTGGAAATCAATCTATATATAAATGTTTTTTGTTATAATTTATTTTATAAATTTTGTTAGGATTAAACTCCTATGGTTTCTATGAAATATATTCCTTAACAATGATCTTTTGTTTCAAATATTAGTAAAAAAAGCTAATATATTGATATTAGAGTGATAAAAGAGAACAAATTATATATTGATTATTCGAGAGATCAAACTCTCTCCCAAAAGCTAAAACTCACTTACCTAAAATCTTTCACACTCTCACTTTCTAATACTCTATTATATATACTACTCCAAAACCCCATTACAATGACTCAATTACCCTCTTTATTTAATAATCTAAGGCCTAACAATACCAGCCTCTAGAAATTTACCTTGTCTTGAAGGTGAAGAAAATAAAAAATCCAAGAGTAGATGTCCTTGCAAATAGTTTGCATCAAGTTCAACTTGTCTGATTACCTCAACTAAACGAATTGGCTCTACTACTGTGTTTTTGAATTCTTTGTTTGCATTTGGGATTGTTTCCTTACTTAAATTAATATAATTTTTAGAAGTTAAATGAAAAATATCCCTCAGTTGAAAAAGAAGCCCATTCTTGATGGCCCACCAGTTGAGAGAGAACCATGGATATATAAGAAAGTTTCACAATTAGTACAGAAAAAACACCAACAAATGAGATTAAGTGGTAGATAATTTGTTAAAAAACTACCTCTAGTATCACCCTTCAACCAAATGGAGAACATTGATTTATCAATATAATTGATCCTATCCCATGAGAAATACTCGGAGATTAACAATGATCATAGTAAAGCTAGGCCACATAAGAAAATCTTAAAAGGTGATTTTTCCTCCTCTGTCAAAAAACTACCGAGAAAATACAAGTTTTTCCTTCTATTTGAACTCGCTGCTCGTACCATAATTCCCCCTTTTATGGATCCAACCTTCCTAAAACAAAGAGGAACAAGAGAAAAAATTCTTATGTTGTTTTCCTATGTCAAATACCCATTGACTTACAGAGGCAACCTCCCCAATACACCCTGGATTTTTCTTCTCCCAGTAGAGATGATATATGTCTAGAATAATGAGAGAGGTGGGTTCTAGGCAATGTTTTAAGTACCATATTAGATGTGCTACTTTAAATTTGAACCATATGTGCTTTGCAGATAATTTACTTCTCCTTTGTCATGGAGATTTTATTTCAATCTTATTAATGCTACAAAGGTTGAAATTGTTTGCTGCCACTTGGGGTTTAGTTCCGAATGAAGAGAAAACTGATGTATATTGTAGTGGAATGAAGGAAAGTCAAGTTAGTAGGGTGCTTGAGATGTCTGATTTTTCAAGAGCTCATTTACCTTGAGATGTCTGCTTCGGAATAGCGGCGGGCCGCAGCATGCTCCTTCCTGGGCCACGACATGTGTGCAATCTTCACACGAGGATAGAAGAATTTCAGGGTATGGGTCGCGGCATGCCTTTCCTGGGCCGCGACCTCTGTGTAATTTTCCCACGTTTTCAAGGCGTGCAATCTTTTTTTCCTAGGCAGGATCCTAATTTTGTACGGTGATATTTTATGTGATCCCTTTATATTTTTTTCATCTTGTTTCTTTGATATTTTTTAAATCTGCTTCTATTTTAAATTTGCAAAAATAAAAGATAACAAGCATAAAATTACTCCAAACATGAGTAAAACTAAATTAAAATCACACTAAAATTAATTTAAAAATAATATTAAAAATAACCTAACATTAGAGTTTGGAGTACGAAGAATTCGTCATATATGTTGAGTAAAATTCACTTATAACCAGTCCTTATACACATAAATATCCACATCAGCATTTTACAATAGAAAACAAGTTGGACTCAATCCTGGGTGGCTTCGCCTCTACTGTATCAAAAAATAGGAGTTAGTTACAACTGTTATTGTAACTAACTCCTAGATCAGTGATAAACCGACTCATTATAAGTATTTAAATACAGATTAAAGCAAAAACAACATAGGACAACAAATAGAATACAGATCAGAGAAATATATACATATATATATATATATAGAGAGAGAGAGAGAGAGAGAGAGAGAGAGAGAGAGAAAGAGAAGAAGGGTAAACCCTAGTTTTGAAGACTTCAGCTCCAAGATCCAGAAACGAGAATTGAGTTCTCGTGGTGAGGAAGCAGAAGGGAGAAGTACATGCACAACAACAACAAAGACTGAGTTAGATCAAGAACAAATCGAAAGAAATAACAACAGAAAAGGTGTAAAAGAGAGAAAATCGAGTTTTACCTGATCGATTTGTGATAGGAAGCTCCAAAACTTGTAAATCGACATTGTTGATAGTGGATATCAAGCTTCGATCTCTGAAATGAGCTTGACAGAGATGTAGCCCAGATTTTGGGTGAACTTTGAAATAATTTTTGGTGTTTTCTCTCCTTTATTTTTGTTTTTCACTCGTTTAATCTAACTTGTGTGTGTGTGTGGGTGAAAGATCCTAGGGTTTCTACTGGGATTGAGCAACTTCTTGTGAAGAACTTGCTCTGCTAGGGTTTCCATTTTCGAACTGGGAGGCTGAGTGTTTGGGAGGCTAGGGTTTCTAGACTCTTCGATCAGAGTCTTTATAGCAAAAATTCAATACGACACTAAGTTTGGTGTCGTGGAGTTTGAACGGTACCGTTTTGGTCTAAGGGTTAAGTTAGACTAGGAAAGGTCATTTTTGACCTTGATACTGATATTAAGTGCTCTTGTTGTTGTAGGGTAAAAGTGTCAAAAATCCTACAATGGTATCAGAGTCTGGTTTGGCTAAGAAGGATCAACAAGACTCAAGGAAAATATCAGGAAGGAATTGGCAAGAAATCTTGAAAGAAAGATTGACATTCAAAGAACACACTCAAACCAGAAAAGAAGATCAAGATTCTGAATCAATTTTCAGATTAAGAAATAGAAAAAACACAAACTGAGATTTCTAAAACTCTATCTGTTTTTCAAATTTTATTAATATGAGTAACATAAAAGTTGATATTGATAAATTTGATGGTACAGGGGATTACAGAATCTGGAGAAGAAAATTAGGTCTCTCCTAGCTCAACAGAAATTTCTAAGGGTGCTAGATGAACCTATTGAATGGCCAGAAGGAACTTCAAAGATTCAACAGGAAGAATACCTAGAAACTGCTACTGGAATCCTAATCTTCAATCTATCAGATGCAATTATTAGATTGGTAGATAAGGAAGAGACTCCATCAAAGATTTGGAAAAAGATAGAGGCGCAATTTCAACAGAAATCTTTGACTAACAAGATTTATCTCAAGGAAAGGATTTTTGGGTTCAAGATGAACCAATCCAAAACCTTAGATCAAAATCTTGATGAATTCCTAAGAATGCATATTGAGCTTGCAAACTCAGGGGAAAATGAGGCACTCACTGATGAGAACCAAGCCCTCATCATACTTAATTCACTGCCAGAAACTTACAGAGAAGTGAAAACAACAATTAAGTATGGAAGAACCTCTATCACTCTTGATGAGGTTATCTTTGCCCTAAAATCAAAGGACTTAGAGATGAATTCAGAAAGAAATGGTGGCTCTAATGGTGAATTTAATCTGAGTAGAGGTAGATCTACTCAGAAGAAGCCTTGGCATGGGAAAGGAAGGAGTCAAAGCCATAGCAGGGGTCCTAACAGAGGACAGAACAAAGGAAGATCTAACTCTAAAGGGCCACAAGACACAGAAGGGTGCTATAACTGTGGAAAACCTGGACACTTCAAGAAAGACTGCTATTTCTTAAACAAAAACAGAAAGAATAAATTCAATGGGCAAAGATGACTACAACTCAGATTCCACAAACCCTAAGAATAAAACAGATCACTAAAATGCAAATTTTAGTGACTGTTATGAAAATGGGGAAGTTTATGTTCTAGGATCATCTTTTAAAGATGATTGGATACTTGACTCAGGTTGTACATTTCATATGACTAATAATAGATCTGTTTTGACTGATTTCACGGACTCTACTAAAGGAAAAGTAATTCTAGGGAATGACCAAAGCTGTGAAATTAAAGGTGCAGGAACAGTGGCATTCAAAATGCATGATGGGGTTACTAGATCACTAACTGGGGTAAGATATGTACCTGATTTGTCTAGAAATCTTATTTCACTAAGTGTGCTTGATGATTTGAAAATAGAAAGCAAAATCAAAGATGGACAAATGAAAATATGCAAAGGATCTATGACTATTATCAAAGGAGTTAAGAAGGAAGGCCTATACTACATGATAGGAGAACCTATAGCTAGAAGTAACAATACTGTTGGACAGAACAACATTTTACAAAATCCAGAAGATGCTAAGGCTATACTATGGCACAACAGACTTGGACATATTGCAGAAGGTTTGCAAATTGTTAATGAACAACAATTGCTAGGTAAAGATAAAATCAGCAAGGTAGAATTCTGTGAGCATTGCATACTTGGAAAACATCACAGGCTGAAGTTCAAAACAGGGATACATAAATCTAAAGGTATATTGGATTATATACACTCAAATTTATGGGGCCCTGAAGAGACACCAACCCATGGAGGTAACACTTACTTTATGTCTATAGTTGATGATTTTTCTAGAAAAGTATGGATCTTTTTACTTAAAAATAAAAATGATGCTTTTCAAAGGTTTAAACACTGGAAAGCACTTGTTGAAAATCTTACTAATAGAAAGATTAAAAATCTAAGGACAGACAATGGTCTGGAATTTTGAAACAATGAGTTTGATATGTTTTGCAGAGAAACAGGGATTCAAAGGCATAGAACAGTCAGATTAACACGACAATAGAATGGTGTTGCAGAAAGAATGAATAGAACCATTCTGAACAAAGCTAGATGTATGTTAATACAATCTGGTTTGTCCCATGGTTTTTGGGGAGAGGCTGTTATGACATCTGCTTATCTTATAAACAGGTGTCCCTCAAGTGTTATTGAATTCAAAACACCTGAGGAAAGGTTGTCTGGTAAACCACCCGATCTTTCAAATCTAAGGGTGTTTGGTTGTAGTGCTTTCGTGCACCAAAGTATTGGTAAGCTTGAACCTAGAGTTATTAAAGGAGTTTTTCTAGGGTATCCTGAAGGAGTTAAGGGCTATAGAATCTGATTAAGAGAAAAGGGTGGTTTTAAAACTATTATTAGCAGGGATGTTATTTTTAAAGAAAATGAATTTCCTTGTTTACTTAAAACTAACCCTGCAGGTACAGTAGAAACTAACCATGCAGGTACAATACAGTTTGACCCTATACTTTGGAAACTAGATGATCAAGAAGAACCTGATATAAATCAGCTGGAACCAGCTGGAAATGAACCTGATCAAGATCAGGTGTAACATATAGAAGGCTCTAACAGGGAAGAGACAGAGACTGAAGAGCAACAGAGAGATGAAAATGAGGTTATTCAACCCACTGAAGCTCTAGATGACTACCAATTGACCAGGGACAGAGAAAAAAGGACACCAAAACCTAATCCTAAGTACAGTTTCAACATCTGGAATGAAGATATAGCCTATGCTTTTATGTCAGCTATACAGTCACTAAATTCAGAGCCTCAGACTTATGAAGAAGCTATGACAGAGCCTAATGCTAAGAAGTGGTTTAAAGCTATGGATGAGGAAATGGTTTCACTAAAGAAAAACAAAACCTGGATAATGATTCTAAGGCCTAAAGGAAAAAGGATCATAGCATGTAAATGGGTTTACAAGTACAAAGAAGGCAAATTTGAAGGAGAACCTATAAGGTTTAAGGCTAGGTTAGTAGCCAAAGGTTTTACACAGAAAGAGGGAGTTGACTATAATGAGATATTCTCACCAGTAGCCAAGTACAAGACTATAAGGATCATGTTATCTATAGCCAATCAATTTGACATGGAAATTGATCAAATGGATGTCACTACAACTTTCCTACATGGAGACCTAGAAGAAGAGATCTACATGGAACAGCCTAAAGGTTTTGAAGTTAAAGAGAAGAAGGACATGGTCTGGAAGTTGGTTAAGTCCCTATATGGACTTAAATAAGCTCCCAGACAATGGAATAGGAAGTTTGATGCTTTTATGCTAAAGCATGGATTTAACAGGAGCTATCATGACACTTGTTTGTACTACAAGGGAAGCTCTATAAAAGATGTCATCTACTTACTGCTTTATGTAGATGACATGCTTATTATAAGCCAAGAAAGGTCTAGGGTTGATATGGTTAAGAATCTGCTCAAGACAGAATTTGAAATGAAAGATCTTGGAAATGCTACCAAGATCCTTGGGATTTCTATTCTAAGGGACAGGGACAAAGGCAAACTAATACTTAGACAGGAAGACTACATTGAGAAGATCATAGATAAATTTTCTATGAGGAATGCAAAGGTTGTTAAGCAACCAATTACAAGTCAGTACACTCTTTCTAAAGAGCAAAGCCCTAAAACAGAAAAGGAGATTGAAGCTATGAAAGATGTGCCATATTCTAATGTTGTAGGGTCAGTAATGTATCTAATGGTAAGCACTAGACCTGACTTAGGCTATGTTATGAGTGTACTTAGTAAATATATGGCAAATCCAGGAAAAGTTCATTGGTTGGCCATGAAATGGGTGTTTAGATACCTACTTGGGACAATTAAGGTTGGATTAGTCTACAAGAAACAGAATGCTAACACTATAATTGAAGGCTACAGTGATTCAGACTATGCTGGGGATAGAGATAATAAGAGATCTACATCTACCTATTTCTTTATGATTGGAGGGAATTGTGTTAGTTGGAAAGTTCAGCTCCAACCTGTTGTGGTACTATAAACTACAGAGGCTGAGTATGTAGCCATAACTGAAGCTATAAAAGAAGCTATTTGGCTAAAAGGACTAATGAATGAGCTTAATCTACTTAAAGGTGTGCATACTGTGTATTCAGACAGCCAGAGCTGTATATTTCTACGCAAAAACCCTATGTTATATGACAGAACAAAGCACATAGAAATCAAGTATCACTTTCTATGAGATAAAGTGACTCAAGGTGAAATTGACATTGAAAATGTGCCTACTGAGGATAACCCAGCAAACATGGGTACTAAAATTGTGACTCTTAACAAGTTCACACATTGTATGAACTTGTTAAGAATCGACTCAGGAGACTAAAAGTAGGATCTATCAAGCTAAGGCTCTCGGAGATAAAAAAAACAGATATCAGAACTGGTTATAAGAGGATTTCAGGTGGAAATTGTTGAGTAAAATCCACTTATAACCAGTCCTTATACACATAAATATACACATCAGTATTTTACAACAGAAAACAAGTTGGACTCAATCCTAAGTGGCTTCGCCTCTACTGTATCAAGAAATAGGAGTTAGTTACAACTGTTATTGTAACTAACTCCTAGATCTGTGATAAAGCGACTCATTACAAGTATTTAAATACAAATCAAAGCAAAAACAACATAGGAAAACACATAGAATACAGATCAGATAAATATATATAGAGAGAAAAAGGGTAAACCCTAGTTTTGAAGACTTCAGCTCCAAGATCCAGAAACGAGAATTGAGTTCTCGTGGTGAGGAAGCAGAAGGGAGAAGTACATGCACAACAACAACAAAGACTGAGTTAGATCGAGAACAAATCAAAAGAAATAACAACAGAAAAAGTGTAAAAGAGAGAGAATCGAGTTTTACCTGATCGATTTGTGACAGGAAGCTCCAAAACTTGTAAATCGACATTGTTGATAGTGGATATCAAGCTTCGATCTCTGAGATGAGCTTGACAGAGATGTAGCCTCGATTTTGGGTGAACTCTGAAATAAGTTCTGGTGTTTTCTCTCCTTTATTTTTGTTTTTCACTCGTTTAATCTAACTTGTGTGTGTGTGTGTGTGGGTGAAAGATCCTAGGGTTTCTACTGGGATTGAGCATGTTCTTGTGAAGAACTTGCTCTGCTAGGGTTTCCATTTTCGAACTAGGAGGCTGAGTGTTTGTGTGGCTAGGGTTTCTAGAGTCTTCGATCAGAGTCTTTAAACCAAAAGTTCAATACGACACTAAGTTTGGTATCGTGGAGTTTGAACAGTGCCGTTTTGGTCTAAGGGTTAAGTTAGACTAGGAAAGGTCATTTTTGACCTTGATACTGATATTAAGTGCTCTTGTTGGTGTAGGGTAAAAGTTTCAAAAATCATACAATATATGAGGAGAATCACTCTATTTAATTCTGTATTAATTACCATTCACTCATATTGGGCACAAATCATAATTATTCCAAAGAAATTGCTAAAGGATGTGGTGGTTGTTTGTAAAGCATTTCTTTGGAAAGAAGTTGTTAACTTCTCTGGACCCGGTTTGGTGGCTTGGCAACAGGTATGTTCACAGAAAAATTTAGGGGGCTTGGTGTTAGGAAAATTATTGAGTGGAACATGGCTTAATAGACAAATATATTTGGGCCATTGTTAACAAAAAGGATAACTTGTTTGTGAAATGGATTAATTGTGTATACTTGTAGAATAGAGATTGGTGGGAGTACCTGTTGGGTTTTATGCCCTAAATAAAACTCATTACATATAATCAGATTTACTTATTAATAAAGATCAGAAATAACATTTTATGTTGCATGGTTCACATGATTTATTTCATGATTATATGAATATAATGTATGAATTCTTTTTAAGTCCAGAACATATGAGTTTGTTAAAGATTATAGTGTTGTCAGCACAGTGGAATATAATCTTTATTATATGTTCAAAAGTTTATTCCTTGATTTGTCAGAACACTGGATTCAGACTGACATGGTATAATCAGCGATAGGTATTCTTACACCTTAGAAAAGTGTTATGTCCTTTCCAGGACATTGGCAAAGTTTACCAGTATCGGATGTATGGAGTATACATCGGAAGGGACCGATATTGAACTTTGATTAGATATATTAAAACTTACCGTAATATCTATTCAATTCAATATCACCTGTTGATCCTAGATCAAATGATCTTAATCCTGATATGGTTAGGTTCAATCTCAAGAGTGTTACTCGTGTTCTTTGATTTGTTAGTTAAGCCTACTTTTGGGTCAGGATGATACGTACATTTTGGGAACACGGTAATGCAACTGAGTGGGAGCGCTAACATAAATATGGAATCTATAGTTTCTATTTGGCAAATAGAAAGTAAAGGATGATTTCCTTCGAGCTTAACCAAACGAAGATAAATGATGGAGATCTCATTTCAGTTAGCTGAAATATCATTTATACATGGTTAAGTGTTTTAAGGATAAAATACATTGTAGGGTGTTACGGTAATTTAATTCCTTTACAGTGTAGATCATCTATATAGAGGATCATTGATCACATTAGGGTTATAACAATGGATAACTAATGACGTGTCTATATCATGGAACATATAGAGCGTTCTATATGACTGAGAGTGCAATTCCAAGTTCTAAGTGTGGATTCAATGAGGAATTAATAAGTTAGGGAATTTACTTGGTAAATTCGGTTCGACTTATTGGAAGCTCGGTTATATAGACCCATGGTCCCCATACTAGTTGAGACCATACTTCTTGTAAGACTCAGTTAATTGATTTTGAATTAATCAATTATAATTCTAAAAGTTAGACTATGTCTACTTTATGAATTCTCACAGTTTAAGGATGAAATTATAAATAAAAGGGTTTCTAGGTTTAATTATTAATTAATTAAGAGACTTTGCATGTCTAATTAATAATTATTTTAAATGACAATATTATTTAATAATCTATTTTTAGTTATTAAATAATTAGTTTTGGCATTTAAATGGTTAGAATTGGAAAAGTGTCATTTTTGGAGAAATAGAAATAAAATTGAGGAAACTACAAAATCCAAGTCAGGCCCATGAAACTCCATGGCCGGCCACTCCCTTTGCTTGTTTCCCAATTATTATTTTCAATTTTAATTGCCATGTAATTGCTAATCAAAGCCTAGCAATAATAGAAAAGTGGAGGATCACACTAAATAAGGCAGTTAATCAATTACACAGTAAAAGAGGAAACTGCTTATTTGGAAAGTTGTGCTCTTCCTTTTCCCTATGTATAGCAGCCCTTGTTCTCTTCTCTTGCATGTCTTTGTATGCTTCATAAGCCACGAAATTATGAGAGAAAAATAGAGAGAAATTTTGAAATCCTTGTGAGATGAGTAGTGCCCACACACATCAAGTGGTACCTCAATCATAGTATGTAAGACTATGGAAATTCTGCATCAAAGAAGGAGAAAAGAAGATCCAGATTCAGATCTTGGTGATGCTTTGCTACAGAAAGGAAACAAGGGCTAGAGATCTGAACGGAAGGAGGCATAATATTCCGCTGCACCCACTGTAAGGTTTTCTAACTTTATATGTGTTTATTTTCATTGTTTTAGAATTCATATTAGGTTGTTAATCCAACATACATGATAGTAAATAGATCCTGGTAAAATAATTTCTAACAACTGGCACCAGAGCCATGGTAATGATTTACTTTCATGTAATATGAATTAAAACAATGTGTTATATGTTTCTATGTTGATTTGGATGGTTTCCTGTTGGTTTATGTGTTTATGTGATGATAGTTTGTGTTGTACGAAATTTTTTCCATGAAAAATATTTTTTTGATTTTTGAAAATATTTAAGCAATTTTTTTTTTACGGAACTCGATTCCGATAAAAATTGAGAAAGTTATGAATTTTGGAAAATCGAGATTTCGGGTATGCATGGGTGCTCAATCGCACACATCATGCGCGCGCGAGCACCCTGCTGTCCGCCCATGAAAATCCTGCATCCGCCCACGATTGACGCCCATGCACCCTGCATCTACCGAGGGTTCCTCGGCTGGGTGCCTCGTGTCCGCGCGCGTGACAAGCTGCTAGCAGCCTCTCCTGGGCTGCAGATGCAGCCTACTGGGCTGCTAACCCAAAATTGCGATTTTTTGGGTTTTTTCCCCAAAAATCCAATTTTTTCATGGGATTGTTTCCCAAAAATTCATTTTTCTATTTTTAAATATTTCTAAATTGAAATGTTTCCAATTTTAAATATTTTCAATTTGGAATTTTTCCAATTTTAAATATTTCTTTTTTTGGAATATTTCCAATTTTAAATATTTCCTATTATGGTCAGATTTAAAAATTTGTTAACTTCTTTAATATTTATTTATTATTTAATTATAAGATTAGATATTTTAATATTTAAGATATTTTAAATTTAAAGATAAATTTATCTTTTTATTTAAAATATTATATTAAAATTATCTTATATGACAAATTAAATAATTAATAAATTTGAAATTAACATAGATATTTTTGTAGATATACTTACCATAATATTTTCAAATTCAAAATTTGTTATTTTGTTAAATATTTAATTATTTATAAATTATAAGTTTAAAAATGATATTTTTTCTATATATATATATATATAACATTTTTTCCTTATTAGAAATTTATAAATCATATCTTAAATATTTAAATAACATAGATATTTTGTAGAGATTTGAATATTGCTTAATTTTAGATATTTGGACATATAATTATGGTAATTATTATTTATTTATTATTTTATTCCTAAAATAATAATTATCTAACCAAATCTATTTTAAAATTAGTTTATTTTATTAAATTATAAGATCTGAAAGTGATTGAAGATTCTTTCCTTTCAAATCATTGATCTTATTAGATATTTAATTTAATTTGATTCAAATAAACCTAGATATTTTAAAATTAGTTTCCTTTATTTGGTTAGTTTAAGAATAATAATTTAATTATATTAATATTTTATTTCACATCTGTTACATGGACAATGTTTGTTTATTTAATATTGTTTATTCAAAATTTTTTAACAAACCTATTATTTATCTGATCTAAATTGCTATGATTAACTTGTTGACAGATCCAATGATCTGATTTTAATCATAGTCCAATTGTCAATAGATCTTATGAATAATTTATAACAGGTAAATTTTGTACTTCTTTCATCTGTGTAAACCTAGTAACATGATTGGACCCATCCAAATCATTTTACCTGTGTGAGCCTATATGTTTGCTTTTGGGCTTAGATGCATATAGGAAGCCCATTTAAGTTTTTACTAAGTAAATGGACTAGGTTGCTAAAATAAATTTTGACATAAGGAAATTTATTTAGGTCCAATTAGATTTGGGCTTATTCAATGAATAACAATTATTTATTTAAAGGTTAAATTCCTCTCTTTTGGGCCTTGTGTGAGAGTTGGGGGCCAATAGAAGTGGGTACGACATACTGAACCCAGCTCCCCCTCACATGAACTACCCCAATTGTGAAGGCCCATTTGCCTTATTTAAATAATTGTATTAGGTTAATTATATTAGTCTAACCTAATTAAAATTGAATTAGCAACATAATTAACTTTTAAAATATATGAAATTTATTTTTCATTGTAATATTTTAAAGTTAATTTTAGAAAAATACTTAGTTAATGATATATTCTAGATAGTTATTTCTAGTACTAATTATTATTTCTAATATTAAATAGGAAAATATCATTGACTGTGAAATTAATTGTTTATTAATTAATTTTGGTACAATCTAAGTTTAGTATATTTTCCTAGTATTAAACTAGAATTAATAATTAAGTTTCCTTTATACTTAATTATTTATTTCTTGAATTTAATACATTTAATTAAATTGAAAATTCAATATCTAAGTTGATTTTCATCATGATACTTAAATATTGTTATTTTCATGTTATTTAATTAAAGTTGAAAATTATCTTAAGTTTGGAATCTTATTTCAGAATAACTTAAAGCTGAATAATTTTCAAAATATATTTTATTTTATTTTATTAATCATTTTCCCAAAATTTTGAAATTGCATTTCTTTAATGTAGAAATTTCGAATTTTATTTGAAAAATAGATTAAAGTTGAAAATTATTTATTTAATTTTGGACCAACTTAAATTAATAATTTTTTCATTTAATGATTAATTAAAATAAATGAACTAAAATATATTACGATTAGAAATTGAATTAATTAGTCAATGAAAGTCTAGATAGTTATTATCTGTTTTGCTTGAAGTATTTTTCTAGTGTATTTAATTAAATAGAAAATTAATATTTAAGTTGATTCTTGATCATGATACTTAAATATTTGAAATTTTTCTTAGATATTTAATTAAATAGGAGAATTATAATTTTTTGTTGAAAATTAATTTTTATTAATTTTTGGCCAACATAAAATTAAAGTAATTTTCTAGGATTTATTTTTATTTTATTTTAAAGCATTTTCAAAATGCAATATATATTTATAGAAAATTAAATTTGAGTTGTAAATTAATTTAAATTAATTTTGAAACAACTTAAATTGAATAATTTTCTAAATATTTATGGAAATTATTACTAAGATGGAAATAATTCACGTTATTTTCATATCCATCTAAGTATAATTTATAAATATTAAATTAAAATTTATATTTAGAATTTTCATTCTAAATTGGAAATTTTAATTAAATAAATATATATTTAAAATAAATTGATTAAAATAAATATTAGAAGAAAATACAACCTTCATTAAATAATGAGCTTTATTATAATAAGGATATTCGATCTCCATTGTTGGTTTTACATAGCTATTGTTTTAGTGAGTAATCCTCCCTAATGGAGGAACGTTCATGAGCAAGTTAGCACCGTTTAATCTCGAAAGATAAGTAATCTTGTAAGTTTTTTATATAGTTTATGATCACCCTAATGGTGGCGACTGTATAAGACTTGCAAGAATATGAAACAATGGTGGAAGCTCATAAGATAGAATAGCCTTGACTCTCGCCTAAACGGGACAACGCGGATTCCAATCTTGATCGAATAAAAGATTGCTAGAATGTTGATCATTTTAGATGAGCTGACAACTCTATTCAATGGATGGTAGCTTTGACTCTCGCCTAAACGGGACACTGATATCAGTTTGTTGAAAACCTTGGAAATTATTTAGGATTGTATGTTTTAGTATTTTCACTTGTCATTCCTACTTGCTATATGCTTCATAATTTCTGAATTGTGTATGAATTTGTATTGAACCATGTTATTTTCTGTTATTAAATTGTAGTTTAATTTCGAATCTTCATTGTTGGTCTAACTTGGTTTGTTTTTCTAATGAGATAAATCCCTAATGGATTTTCACCATTAGACTAACATAATAGTATTAAATCTCGAAAGATAAATATCGTATATGCAACATCTAGCTGTTCATCAATTGATGACACCTTAGACTAGTATTTTACAATATGAAACAAGAAGATTGTATAAATAAGATTACTTTGACTCTCGCTATTCGGAGCATCGTTGGATTCTTATTTAAAACGAAATTATCCTAATTCCTCTTAGCTTATTCATTTCGAATCAGCTTAATGACATATCATTGGATGAATGGTCTTTAAATCATATAAAGTCTTATTTTCTCTTAAGAAATTAGATGACGCATATGATTATATTCCTGGAATTCTATCCCAAAATGATATAAATCCTCAATCTTAGAAATCTCCTACTTGTATAGGCAAATTATAGAGTTAGATTAGTAGTGGTGGTCCAAGAAAGAATTACTAATTATACAGTTACACTTTCACAAGTGTTTCATAACCATTTTCTTTCAATGGATTTAAAACTGTATGAGTTTAGTATTCTGTGACCAGAATCCACTTGCAGTATTCTAAGAACTCTTTTTTGTAACTAAAAGATACAACCACATTTTATAAATCTATGGCATTTGTATCTTGTTCATAGTGGTTTTGACAAGATCATTCTCTGCAAAGAGGTAATATGCCTACATCCACTGAAAGTAATTTCATCTCATTCGTAGATGGATGTACATTCAGGAGTGGATATGAGTTTTCGTTGTATTCTTAAAACGATCACTCTAGATTTTACCTTATGCAAAAGAAATTTGAAATGTTTGAAAAATTTCATGAATTTCTAGCAATAGTAAGTGGTTAAAGATCTTGCGAACTGATAGGGGTGGAGAAAAAGTTAGTAGATATGCAGTTCAAAGATCATTAATTTGATTTTGAATTATATCCAAACTTACCTCCCCAGAAATTCGAGTTGCATATTGATGATTAGTTACTAGTCGTTGCCTAAATCCTTCTATGGAAATAAAATTTCAGAATGATGCAATGATTGTATACTTAATGTAAATCATTACTAGATTCATGGATGACCTAATCGAAATCTTAAGAAAAGCTAGAACTGCTAACCTTGGTTTGCATGTTTGTTAGCTATTCTAAGTGATTAGGGGTGGATCATCCCATAGTCATTAGATAAGAAAGTGTTTGTTTAAACAAATACTACTTTTCTAAGAAAATGACTAAGTCTGAAAATAAAGTAGCAAATAAAGGAGATATTTTTTCTTGATTCCATAAGTGTTCTATCATCTTATTTTACAAGATGATCCCACTGCTTCTGTTGTCTTAACACAACTGAAGAGGTCTATACCAATTAGTTTTCTTTGACATAGTTCACGGTACCTTGTTGTAGTGGGAGAGTTTCTAGGAACTCACCTTCTTATAACTTGGAAGACACTAGTGACTAAAATCTATTGTAAGTTTAAACAAGTAATGGATTGACAAGATAAGAAACTAAGAAGAAAGCCAATAGAACTATGGTTTGATCCATTCACATGGAGTAACCTAAAGTTTTCTATTACAAGGACATGAAATGAAATTTTCGTTCATAAGTCTATTCAATGGACTTAACAAAACTTCCTGTTCCTAGTATTATAGGTTTGAGTTTATCTGAACCTATGGCTTGTGGTATACGTGGTAATTGCTTACTCTAATGCAAGCAACTTACTTTAGTAAGATGCTGAGGCATTTTCCTTTTAATGGAAATCTATAGAAGCTTCACAACTTCTTAGATATAGATTTTATTTATCTAAGGAAAAGTCTCAACTATTCCAGAGAAGATAAAGCCATGAAAGAATTTCTTGAATCAACAGTGAGAGGTCTCAGATATGCTTTAGTATGCCTTAGACCAGACACCTGCTGTTGAGTGGGAGTAAGGAGTAAGTATCAGATTAATCCAGGAGAGGAACATTAGAAGACAATCAAGTAAATTTTAAGATTAATAAGAGGAACTATATGTTAGTCGATAAGGGTGTGTTTAAAACTCTTAGACTACACCACATCAGATTTCGAGACTTGCCTTTGTGCTAGAAAGTCTGCTGATGAGATGGTGATTACTTTGGGGGTGGAGTAGTGATTTTGGAGAAGTGTAAAAACCTATCTGAAATCCCTTGGTCTACCAGAGAGAGACTGAATGTTAAAAGTTGCAGGAAAGATACTTATTCAATCTAAGGAAAGTTCTATACTTTTGTGGCACCGTTCCAACTTGCCTTAACTACTAGGGTTACTTCCTGAATAACCAAAGAGTAGTTTCCAAAAGTATAGAATCCAGTATCCCAAGAGAGTAGACATATAGAGGAATTTCACATTATCAAGGATTTTGTGATTAAGGAAAAGTAATGGTGGAGAAGAGGTTGTGTTTAATTCAACCTGTCATATCTTATTACGAGGAGTTTACTACTATTACACTTGATTGGTATATCGAGGTGTTAATGATTATTTGAAATGCACTTTTTGTTTTATATTAGTGCAAGTGGGAGTTTGTTGGGTTTTATACCCTAAATAAAACTCATTACATATAATCAGATTTACTTATTAATAAAGATCAGAAATAACATTTTATGTTGCATGGTTCACATGATTTATTTCATGATTATATGTATATAATGTATGAATTCTTTTTAAGTCCAGAACATATGAGTTTGTTAAAGATTATAGTGTTGTCAGCACAGTGGAATATAATCTTTATTATATGTTCAAAAGTTTATTCCCTGATTTGTCAGAACACTGGATTTAGACTGACATGGTATAATCAGCGATAGGTATTCTTACACCTTGGAAAAGTGTTATGTGTTGGGTTTTATGCCCTAAATAAAACTCATTTCAATATAATCAGATTTACTTATTAATATAGATCAGAAATAACATTTAATGTTGCATGGTTCACATGATTTATTTCATGATTATATGTACATAATGTATAGATTCATCTGAAACCCTTTTCACATACTTGATCCTGTTTATTGTGCCGTCAACACATTGGAAAGTAAACATGACTATGTGAATAAAGTTTCCTAGATTTATCAGACACAGGGTTTTACTGATATGATAATCTACAACAAGAGTTTACTTGTATTTGGAGAAATACTATGTTCTTTCCAGAACATTGGTTAAAGTAAAGCTCAGGTTGGATGCATGGAGTATGCATCGGAAGGGACCGATATTGAACTTTGACTTAGATTTAATTAAACTTACCGTAAAATCTATTCAAGTCAATATCGCCTAGTTGATCCTAGATCAAATGATCTTAATCCTGTTATGATTAGGCTCAATCTTGAAAGGCTATTCGTGTTCTTTGATTTGTTAGTTAAGCCTACTTTTAGGTCAGGGTGATACGTACATTTTGGGAACACGGTAGTGCAATTGAGTGGGAGCGCTAGCATAAACATGGAATCTATAGCTTCTATTTGGCGAATAGTAAGCAAAGGATGATCTCCTTCGAGCTTGACCAAACGAAAATAAATGGTGGAGATCTCATTTCACATAAGCTGAAATATCATTTATACGGGGTCAAGTGTTTTAAGGATAAAATACATAGTAGGGTGTTACGGTAATTTAATCCCTTTACTGTGTAGATCATTCATATAGAGGATAATTGATCACATTAGGATTATAACAATGGATAACTAATGATGTGTCTATATGGTGGAACATATAGAGCATTCTATATACTGAGAGTGCAATTCTAAGTTCTATGCGTGGATTCAACGAAGAATTAATAAGTTAGTGAATTTTAGTGCTAAATTCTTGATCTACTTATTGGAAGCTCGGTTATATAGACCCATGGTCCCCCCACTAGTTGAGATAATATTGCTTGTAAGACTCATGTAATTGGTTTTGATTAATCAATTATAATTCTCAAATTAGACTATGTCTATTTGTGAATTTTTCACTAAGTAAGGGCAAAATTGTAAAGAAAGAGTTTATAGGGGCATATTTGTTAATTATGATACTTTGTATGGTTCAATTAATAAATATGATAAATGACAATATTATTTAATAATTATTTATAGTTATTAAATAGTTAGAATTGGCATTTAAATGGTTGAATTAGGAAATTGGCATTTTTGAGAAAATCAGATACAAAAGGTGTTAAAATTGCAAAATTGCAAAAAGCAAGGCCCAATCCATTAAAGGTGTGGCCGGCCACCTATGTAGGTATTTTAAGTTGATTTTTTCATTATTTTAATGCCATATAATTCAAATCTAACCCTAGTGGAATGCTATAAATAGATAGTGAAGGCTTCAGGAAAATTAGACTTTTCTTCTGACACTTTCTGAATCAGAAAAAAACTGAGCCTTCTCTCTCCCTATCTGGCTGACCACTCCCTCTCTTCGTCTTCAATATTTCGAAATCCTTAGTGATTAGAGTAGTGCCCACACACATCAAGTGATACCTCAATCATAGTGAGGAAGATCGTGAAGAAAGATCATCAGCAAAGGAGTTTCAGCATTAAGGATTCAGAGAAAGAGATCCAGGTTCAGATATTGATAATGCTCTGCTACAGAAAGGAATCAAGGGCTAGATATCTGAACGGAAGGAGTCATTATGTTCCGCTGCACCCAATGTAAGGTTTCTTAAACTTTATATGTGTTTATTTCATCGTTTTAGAAAGTTCATATTTAGGATGCTAATAAACATACTTGTGAGTAGATCTAAGATCCTGGTAAAATAATTTCCAACAACTGGCCTCAGAGCCATGGTAATTGATTTACTTGCAAGAAATTTGGACTTTAAAACGATTGTTTGTATGTTCTTTGGATGGTATCATGTTGTATTGAGTGTTATTTGATGATTGATTGATGTTTGTAAATTTTCGTGAAAAATAATTGCGATTTTGTTTCTGAAATTATTTTTATTGGATAGTATGGGAAAAATTAAGCAAGTTAGTCTTTTACAGAACTCAATTTCGATTTTATTTGAATTAGTTATGAATTTTTGAAGATTTGAAAAAATCGGGACTGTGCTGAAATTTTCCTGCGATCGCGAAACTGTCCGTACAGTTCACAATTTTTTTTTGTTTTTCTTCGATTTTTCATGCTTTTTCATGGAATTAACTTTCGATTTTTGGTATAGTTTTGTATTTATACTATTACTATTCCTAATTCAATTCTAATTATCTTTTTGAATTATTTAATATTTTTTAAATTTAATTCGAGATATTAGTGTAATTTGAATTTGAATAGAATTAGTATCTATCTTCTTGCTTAAAAATCTATCTTATTTTAAAATTTGATTATATCTTATCTTATTTTAAATTTAAAAATAAGAGATTTATAATCATGTAATTTTTAAATGATATAAGATATTTTGCTAATTTTTTAAATTTTGTTATTTTATTTATTTAAATTACATTTAAATTTGAAAAAGATATTTATTTATCTTTTCTATTTTTTTATTTAATTTTTATTTATAAAATAACATTTAAAATTTAAAAGTAGTTAGCAAATTTTTGAAATGATATTTAGGTTGGTTGAAACATAATTTTTCAAAAATTGTAGGTTTAATTTTAAATTTAAATTTTTTAAAAATTTCGAATTTTTCAAATTTTTTTTAAATTTTCGAATTTTTTTTTATTATTTAATTAATTATTTTCGAAATTAAAAATTTAATTTAAAATTAAATAAATCCTACATCCAACTATCCAACTAACCTTGTTGCAGGAGTATGTGTTTTAGCTTATGTGTAAGTTTTCAAAACCTATTATTACTTGATTGCAAATAGCCATGGTTACTTTTTGCCAGATCTAATGATCTGATGGCTCCCTTGGTCAAGATAATAATTTGTAACAGGTATATTTACAATCTTCTTTCATCTGTGTATGACCTAGCAACATGATAGGACCCATCCAAAGTGTGCCTGTGTGAGCCTATGTGTTTAATTTGATTATAGATACATATAGGTTGTTGTTGCTAAAATAAATTATCATAGTTCTTGATAGAATTTATTTAGGCCCATTTAGTTTTTGGGCCTATTCAATTAATAACAGTTGTTCTTATTAAGGTTAAATTCCTCTCTTTTGGGCCTTGTGTGAGAGTTGGGAGCCATAGAAGTGGGTACGACATACCGAACTCAAAGACTCCCCCTCACATGAACCACCCCAATTGTGAAGGCCCATTTGCCTGATTTGAACAACTGTACTAGGTTAATTACACTAGTTTAACCTAATAAAATTGATTAGCAACATAATTAATTTCATTTATTTTGAAATTAATTTAAGAAAATTATAGTTTAAGGAATTCTTTATTCTAAGCTAAACTATATGTATTTTCTTGTATTTAATTAAATATAGAATTATAACCATCTAGATTCTTTCTGGAACTTAATTTAAATTTTTCATTAAATATTCTTATTTAAGTTGATATTTAGTTATCTACAACTAACCAACTTAAATCTGAATATCTTTTGAATTTCAAATTTCAAAATTAAGTTGAGGAATTTTAAGCATTGGTTATTAAGATTCTTTAGATATTTTTTAAGTTAATATCCTTTCGAATATTAACTTAAAATGGAATATTTTCAAATTAAGTGGTTACAACTTAATTTTTGATATTTAATTAAATTTAAATTTGAAAAATATTTAAGTTCTAGATTTTTTCTAATACAACTTAAATTAGATATTTTTTTTTTAAATTTTGTGGAAAAGATACTTAGTCAAATAAGATATTTTCTAGAAAGTTATTTCTAGACTACTTATTATTTCTAATATTAAATAGGAAAATATTATACATTGTGAAATTAATTATTTATATAATTAATTTTGGTACAATTTATTTTAAGTATATTTTTCCTAGTATTAAACTAGAGACTAATAATTAAGCCTTCTCTACACTTAATTATTTATTTCTTGAATTTAATACATTTAATTAATTTGAAAATTGAATATCTAAGTTGATTTTTATCATCATACTTAAATATTTCTTTTTCATGACATTTAATTAAATAGAAAATTATTTTTAGTTGAAATTTATTTTTTCAACTAAATTTAAATAATTTTCAAAATATATTTTTTCTTTATTTTATTAATCAATTTTCGAAATTGCATTTCTTAAATGCTAGAATTTCGAATTTTATCTTGAAAAATAGATTAAGTTGTAAATTAATTATTTATTTTAATTAATTCTTGGATCAACTTAAATCAATGATTTTTTCATTTATTGATTAATTTAAAATAAATTGAATTAAAGTATATTATTAGAAATTGAATTAATTAGTCAAAGGAAAATCTAGATAGATGATATTTTTGCTTGAAGTATTTTTCTAGTGTATTTAATTAAATAGAAAATTAATATTTAAGTTGATTTTCATCATCATACTTAAATATTTGAAATTTTTCTTATATATTTAATTAAATAGGAAAATTATATTTTTTGTTGTAAATTAATTTTATTAATTAATTTTGGGCCAACATTAAATTAGAATAATTTTTCCAGGATTAATTTTTTATTTTAACATGCATTTTCGAAAATTGTATTCTTAAATACTTTAATTTTTCGAAATGCAATATATATTTATAGAAAATTAAATTTGAGTTGTAAATTAATTTATATTAATTTTGTAACAACTTAAATTGAATATTTTTCTAAATATTTATTGGAAATTATTACTAAGATGGAAATAATTCATGTTATTTTCATATCCATCTAAGTAAAATTTATAAATATTAAATTAAAATTTATATTTAGAATTTTTCATTCTAAATTGGAAATTTTAAATAAATATATATTTAAAATAAATAAATTAAATAAAGAGAATCAAAGAAAATACAACTCACTTTAAATAATGAGCTTGATTATTATTAAGATATTCGATCTCCATTGTTGGTCTTACAAAAGTTAAATGTTTTCAATATAACCTCGAGACGCTAGACTTCGTCCCCCTATGGATGGTTATTCGTTGAACGCATTTAACACCGTAAGATTTCATTTGATAAGTGTTTTGTGAGTTTTCGTCTCTATTTAGACTCTCCCCTACGGTGACTACTTAAAGATAAACTCATAAAACATGAAACAATGGTGGAAGCTCATAAAATGAGAATAACCTTGACTCTCGCCTACCGGGACAACGTTGGATTCTTATTTTGATCGAATAAAAGGTTGCTAGGATGGTTTCTATTTTAGATGAGCTGACAACTCTATTCAATAAATGGTGCTTTGACTCTCGCCTACCGGGACACTGTATCAGTTTGTTGAAAACCTTGGAAATTATTTAGGATTGTATGTTTTAGTATTTTCACTAGTCATTCCTACTTGCTATATGTTTATAATTTCTGAATTGTGTATGAATTTATATTGAACCATGTTATTTTCTGTTATTAAGTTGTAGTTTAATTTCGAATCTTCATTGTTGGTCCAACATGTTTGTTTATCTAATGAGATAAATCCCTAGTGGATTTTCACCATTAGACATACATAATAGTGTTAGATCTCGAAAGATAAATACTGTATATGCGACATCTAGCTGTTCATCAATTGATGACACCTTAGACTAGTATTTTTACAATATGAAACAAGAAGATTACATAAATAAGATTACTTTGTCTTTCGCTAATCGAAGCATCGTTGGATTCTTATTTATAAACGAAATTATCCTAATTCCTCTTAGCTTATTCATTTCGAATTAGCTTTAAAAACATATCATTGGATGAATGGTCTATAAATCATTTCATGTCATTATATTTTCTCTTAAGAAATTAAATGACGCATATGATTATAATCCCAAAATTCTATTCCCAATTGATATAAATCCTCAATCTTAGAAATCTCCTACTTGTATGGGAAAATCTGACTTAGAGTTTGTATTAGTAGTGGTGGTCTAAGAAAGAATTACTCATTATATTTGGTTGAATTTAAGTCTTTGACTTTAATTTTAAATTCCAAATAGAAATTTTCTTATATTTCTTATTCCAGAATACAATACAGTTACACTTTCTCAAGTGTTTAATATCCATCTTCTATTAATGGATTAAAACTGTATGGAATATGAGTTAGGTATTCTGTGACCAGGATCCACTTGCAGTATTCTAAGAACTCTTTGATGTAACTAAACCTATGTCATCATAGACACTACCACTTTTTTTTTTAATCTATGGCATTTGTATCTTGTTCATAGTGGATTTGACAAGATCAATCTCTGCAAAGAGTTAATATGCCTATATCCACTGAAAGTAGTTCATCTCATTCGCAGATGGATGTACATTCAGGGGTGGATATGAGTTTTTCGTTGTATTCTTAAAACGATAACTCTAGATTATACCTTTTAGCAAAGAAATTTGAAATGTTTGAAAAATTTCATTAATTTCTAGCAATGGTTAAAACCATTAAGGTAAGTGGTTAAAGATCTTGCGAACTGATAGGGGTGAAGAAATAGTTAGTAGATATGCAGTTCAAAGATCATTAAATTGATTTTTGAATTATATTCAAACTTACCTCCCCATAAATTTTGAGTTGCATATTGATGATTAGTTACTAGTCGTTGCCTAAATCCTTCTATGGTAATACAATTTCAGAATGATGTAATGGTTGGGTACTTAATGTAAATCATTACTAGATTCATGGATGACCTAATCAAAATCTTAAGAAAAGCTAGAACTGTTAACCATGGTTTGTTAGCTATTCTAAGTGATTAGGGGTGGACCATCCCATTGTCAATAGATAAGAAAGTGTTTGTTCAAACAAATACTACTTTTCTAAGAAAATGACTAAGTCTGAAAAACAAGTAGCAAATAAAGGAGATATTTAATTCTTGATTCCAAAAGTGTTCTATCATCTTATATAACATATGATGATCCCACTGCCTTTGTTGTCTTGTCACAACCGAAGAGATCAATACCATTTAGTTTTCTTAGACATAATTCACGGTGCCTTGTCGTAGTGGGAGAGTTTCTAGGAACTCACCTTCTTATGACTTGGGAGACACTAGTGATTAAAATCCATTGTGAGTTTAAACAAGTAATGGATTGTCAAGATAAGAAACTAAGAAGAAAGCCAATAGAACTATGGTTTAATCCATTCACATGGAATAACCTAAAGTTTTCTATTACAAGGACATAAAAGGAAATTTTAGTTAATAAGTCTATTCTATGGACTTAACAAACTTCTTGTTCCTAGTATTATAGGTTTGAGTTTATCTAAACCTATGGCTTGTGGTATACCTGGTAATTACTTACTCTAATGCAAGCAACTTACTTTAGTAAGATGCTGAAGCATTTTCTTTCTAATGGCAATCTATAGAAGCTTCACAACTTCTTAGGTATAGATTTTATTTATCTAAGGAAAAGTCTTAACTATTCCCGAAAAGATAAAGCCATGAAAGAATTTCTTATATCAACAGTGAGAGGTCTTAGATATGCTTTTGTATGCCTTAGACCAGACACCTTCTGTTGAGTGGGAGTAATGAGTAGGTATTATATTAATCCAGGAGAAGAACATTAGAAGACAATCAAGTAAATCTTAAGATAAAGAAGAGGAACTATATGTTAGTCTATAAGGGTGTGTTTAAAACTCTTAGACTACACCATATCAGATTTCGAAATTTGCCTTTGTGCTAGTAAATCTTTCTGATAAGATGGTGGTTACTCTGGGGGTGGAATAGTGATTTTGGAGAAGTGTAAAAACCTATATGAAGTCTCTAGGTCTACCAGAGAGGGACTGAATGTTAAGGTTCCAGGAAAGGTACTTATTCAGTCTAAGGAAAGTTCTATACATTTTTGGCATCATTCCAAATTGCCTTAAACTACTAGTGTTAATTTCCTGATTAACCAAATGTAGTTGCCAAAGATATAGAATCCAGTATCTCAAGAGAGTAGACATATAGAGAGGAATTTCACATTATCAATGATTTTGTGATTAAGGACGAGTAATAGTGGAGAAAAGGTTGTGGTTAATTCAACCTTTCAGATCCTATTACGAGGAGTTTACTACTACTACACTTGATTTGTATATCAAGGTGTTGAGATTATTTGAAACGAACTTTTTGTTTTATATTAGTGCAAGTGGGAGTTTGTTGGGTTTTATGCCCTAAATAAAACTCATTTCAATATAATCAGATTTACTTATTAATATAGATCAGAAATAACATTTAATGTTGCATGGTTCACATGATTTATTTCTTGATTATATGTACATAATGTATAGATTCATCTGAAACCCTTTTCACATACTTGATCCTGTTTATTGTGCCATCAACACATTGGAAAGTAAACATGACTATGTGAATAAAGTTTCATAGATTTATCAGACACAGGGTTTTACTGATATGATAATCTAGAACAAGAGTTTACTTGTATTTGGAGAAATACTATGTTCTTTCCAGAACATTGGTTAAAGTAAAAGCTCAGGTTGGATGCATGGAGTATGCATCGGAAGGGACCGATATTGAACTTTGACTTAGATTTAATTAAACTTACCGTAAAATCTATTCAAGTCAATATCGCCTAGTTGATCCTAGATCAAATGATCTTAATCCTGTTATGATTAGGCTCAATCTTGAAAGGCTATTCGTGTTCTTTGATTTGTTAGTTAAGCCTACTTTTAGGTCAGGGTGATACGTACATTTTGGGAACACGGTAGTGCAATTGAGTGGGAGCGCTAGCATAAACATGGAATCTATAGCTTCTATTTGGCGAATAGTAAGCAAAGGATGATCTCCTTCGAGCTTGACCAAACGAAAATAAATGGTGGAGATCTCATTTCACATAAGCTGAAATATCATTTATACGGGGTCAAGTGTTTTAAGGATAAAATACATAGTAGGGTGTTACGGTAATTTAATCCCTTTACTGTGTAGATCATTCATATAGAGGATAATTGATCACATTAGGATTATAACAATGGATAACTAATGATGTGTCTATATGGTGGAACATATAGAGCATTCTATATACTGAGAGTGCAATTCTAAGTTCTATGCGTGGATTCAACGAAGAATTAATAAGTTAGTGAATTTTAGTGCTAAATTCTTGATCTACTTATTGGAAGCTCGGTTATATAGACCCATGGTCCCCCCACTAGTTGAGATAATATTGCTTGTAAGACTCATGTAATTGGTTTTGATTAATCAATTATAATTCTCAAATTAGACTATGTCTATTTGTGACTTTTTCACTAAGTAAGGGCAAAATTGTAAAGAAAGAGTTTATAGGGGCATATTTGTTAATTATGATACTTTGTATGGTTCAATTAATAAATATGATAAATGACAATATTATTTAAAAATTATTAATAGTTATTAAATAGTTAGAATTGGCATTTAAATGGTTGAATTAGGAAATTGGCATTTTTGAGAAAATCAGATACAAAAGGTGTTAAAATTGCAAAATTGCAAAAAGCAAGGCCCAATCCATTAAAGGTGTGGCCGGCCACCTATGTCGGTATTTTAAGTTGATTTTTTCATTATTTTAATGCCATATAATTCAAATCTAACCCTAGTGGAATGCTATAAATAGATAGTGAAGGCTTCAGGAAAATTAGACTTTTCTTCTGACACTTTCTGAATCAGAAAAAAACTGAGCCTTCTCTCTCCCTATCTGGCTGACCACTCCCTCTCTTCTTCTTCAATATTTCAAAATCCTTAGTGATTAGAGTAGTGCCCACACACATCAAGTGATACCTCAATCATAGTGAGGAAGATCGTGAAGAAAGATCATCAGCAAAGGAGTTTCAGCATCAAGGATTCAGAGAAAGAGATCCAGGTTCAGATATTGATAATGCTCTGCTACAGAAAGGAATCAAGGGCTAGATATCTGAACGGAAGGAGTCATTATGTTCCGCTGCACCCAATGTAAGGTTTCCTAAACTTTATATGTGTTTATTTCATCGTTTTAGAAAGTTCATATTTAGGATGTTAATAAACATACTTGTGAGTAGATCTAAGATCCTGGTAAAATAATTTCCAACATTATGTCCTTTACAGGACATTGGCAAAGTTTACCAGTATCGGATGTATGGAGTATACATCGGAAGGGACCGATATTGAACTTTGATTAGATATATTAAAACTTACCGTAATATCTATTCAATTCAATATCACCTATTGATCCTAGATCAAATGATCTTAATCCTGATATGGTTAGGTTCAATCTCAAGAGTGTTACTCGTGTTCTTTGATTTGTTAGTTAAGCCTACTTTTGGGTCAGGGTGATACGTACATTTTGGGAACACGGTAATGCAATTGAGTGGGAGCGCTAACATAAATATGGAATCTATAGCTTCTATTTGGCAAATAGAAAGTAAAGGATGATTTCCTTCGAGCTTAACCAAATGAAGATAAATGGTGGAGATCTCATTTCAGTTAGCTGAAATATCATTTATACAGGGTTAAGTGTTTTAAGGATAAAATACATTGTAGGGTGTTACGGTAATTTAATTCCTTTACAGTGTAGATCATCTATATAGAGGATCATTGATCACATTAGGGTTATAACAATGGATAACTAATGACGTGTCTATATCATGGAACATATAGATGACTGAGAGTGCAATTCCAAGTTCTAAGTGTGGATTCAATGAGGAATTAATAAGTTAGGGAATTTACTTGGTAAATTCGGTTCGACTTATTGGAAGCTCGGTTATATAGACCCATGGTCCCCATACTAGTTGAGACCATACTTCTTGTAAGACTCAGTTAATTGATTTTAATTAATCAATTATAATTCTAAAAGTTAGACTATGTCTACTTTATTAATTCTCACAGTTTAAGGATGAAATTGTAAATAAAAGGATTTCTAGGTTTAATTATTAATTAAGAGACTTTGCATGTCTAATTAACAATTATTTTAAATGACAATATTATTTAATAATCTATTTAGTTATTAAATAATTACTTTTGGCATTTAAATGGTTAGAATTGGAAAAGTGGCATTTTTGGAGAAATAGAAATAAAATTAAGGAAACTGCAAAATCCAAGTGAGGCCCATGAAACTCCATGGCCGGCCACTCCCTTTGCTTATTTCCCAATTATTATTTTCAATTTTAATTGCCATGTAATTGCTAATCAAAGCCTAGCAATAATAGGAAAGTGGAGGATCACACTATATAAGGCAGTTAATCAATTACACAGTAAAAGAGGAAACTCCTTATTTGGAAAGTTGTGCTCTTCCTTTTCCCTATATATAGCAGCCCTTGTTCTCTTCTCTTGCATGTCTTTGTATGCTTCATAAGCCACGAAATTATGAGAGAAAAATAGAGAGAAATTTTGAAATCCTTATGAGATGAGTAGTGCCCACACACATCAAGTGGTACCTCAATCATAGTATGTAAGACTATGGAAATTCTACATCAAAGAAGGAGAAAAGAAGATACAGGTTCAGATCTTGGTGATGCTCTGCCACAAAAAGGAATCAAGGGCTAGAGATCTGAACGGAATGAGTCATAATATTCCGCTGTACCCTGTAACGCCCCAATATTTTGTCTTATTTTACAAAATACTAATTTTGATGCATTAATTAAAAAGATTCAAAGCTATTTGAAAATACACAATGGGTTTTACAATAAATATGCAAAAAGGTGAATGATCATTCATATTAAAAATAAAATAAGTAGTTGAGTGCAAAAAAAAAAAAAAATTTGTAACACCCCACTGAGCTGAGATTACTTTACTATATAAAAAAAAAAAACAAAACCAAGGCTCCACCGGCGTTCTAGACCGTTTGCTCGTTCATAGCCCCTCGCAGTATACATACAAGAACTGACCCAACTCATCAAACTTACATTCAATATTCCCTGTCTATTGCCTGTAGGGGGAAAGTAAGGGGGGTGAGCTAAAAGCCCAGTAAGGAAATGCTTAACATACAATAGCATTCAATACACTAAATATATCTTAAAATTCACCATAATACGATTCTTTATAATATTAACGTATCCAGTCTTAACAATATTATATACCTTAGCTCATAATTGTAACTTAAATAACTCCAGATATGGAAAGCTATATCATATACCATATATTTGTACTAAACGAAACCATTACATATATGTAGGGATCACAACCCTGACATCATACTCATAGCAATAACATATAGTAATTATTTCAATCATATCATGTCTTCACCATAATGTGGCGTATCATAGCCACTCCATACACAACCTGGGCTTAACTGGCCCTACAATAACATGGGCACATTTAGCCCTATCATTGGTATGGAATAAGGTATCTCTATATTCAACAGCATTGTCGCTGTATCATACCTTACCATAATAATGTCATACACAAATCAGACAAATGTAGGGTAGGGTATCTCTACATTCAACGACCTTATCCCGTATCATACCCCACCACAATAATTTCATACACGACTCAGAAAAATGCAGGGTAGGGTATCTCTACATTCAACGGCCTTACCCCGTATCATACCCCACCATGGTCCCTCACTTTACCTGAGACGTTAGCATACAACTTGCAGCATACAACACATAATATATGAATGCAACATACAACATATACAAGTCAAAATAACCCTAATCAATATATCAATTCATAAACTCATATTGTGTCCATACCACACATTCTCAGTACCACATACATATTCATAATAACAAAGCATAAACCATATTCCAATACATAAAGAATTTAAATTTATGCAAATAAACATAAACAAAACTATCTAATTTCCTTACCTCAAATCCCGCTGCTTAAACTTGTTATCTCGTCACTACTACCTATAATAACACATGGGTCAAGGCCCTAACATTAAAATTCGCACTCTTACTGTACATCAGAAATAATACTATTTTTGACCAATAACTACACGAATTCTGTAACACCCTAACTAACTTAGGCGTATTACGTGATTTTTAAACATGCTGTGCAGCTCATTGCCAATCAATGAGGTTTATAGAAAAACGTGATTAATTAAAATTTTGCTTTTTAATTAAACTCATAAAATAATATTACAAAAGACTCGGGATCCCGATTATAAAATTATTTACAAAAAGATTTAACTGTTTAACTGATACACAAAATAAAGGTCGTCTAACGACCAGTTACAAAAATCAGCCTCGCTGTCCCGATGATCGTACGCTCCAGGCCTAACCGCCCCGACATGTACAATCTTCACAAGCTCGCTCACGGCCCATCAGCTTTAGCCTTGCCTTTACCTACACATGAACGTAAAACAGTGAGTCGACAGACTCAGTAAGAAAAGCATAATAATACTCATACATAATCCCGGTTATGATCAGACGCCCATACCCCTGATCATAACCCTAACTGCCGTGTCCAACACGATATTGAGTCCCGCTACTGCCGTGTCCAACACGCATCGAGCCACTACCGCCATGTCCAACATGGTACCGAGTTACGAACGTTCATAGGGACAAGTACTATTCACACATAACAACCCGATCGGCCGAACCGGCCATACTCCGCCATTGGTGATACTCCACTGTACCGACGTGTTACTATATCCTCCGATCGGTCGAACCGGTCATACTCCGCCGCTGGTCATACTCAAGCCCGTACCGACGGGATACGTCAATAGTACGGAACCACCAACCAAGTGTCACTGATCGGTCAAACCGGTCATACTTCGCCGTCGGTCATACTCCTCGTACCGACGTGACAGGGTTGGATGGTTCGAAGCCAACATACATAACTAATGTAATCTAATAGGCTTCCTACATGCACGCTAAACATGTAATCTACATATGCATACTGTTATACTAATCTTACCTGGATTCCGAATTGTGTGTGCTACCAACCCGACCGGAACTTTAGCCGAGCTACGGACATGCCTCCTAAACCATAAAAATCACAACGCTATAAGTGACACGCTAAATCACTTCCCGGGGACTAAAACTAGGAACTAAAAGTTTTCCTATCGATAAAAAGCATGGCAATACCCCCTAAAACATAAAAACGAGGAAAAACACGGGTTCTGAAAATTCCCCAACCGGTAGACCGGTTGCCCAACCGGAATTCCGTTCGGGAAATTCAGACCCTCATCCGAATTCCGGATGCACAACCGAATTCCAGTTCCTCGCAGCAAAGAACAATCAAATTTTCATATCTCAACCAATTCAACCCCAAATTGATTCAAACTTTCCAGACCTACTCCATACATCCCAAATAACATTTTCAAGGCATCAAACCTACCCAGAAACCACAAATACAAAATTTGCCATTAAAGCTCAAGCTTTGAGTTCTAAACTCAAACTTGAGCAAATCCCTCTAACATGCAATCAAACCTGGTTAATTCTACTTATACAAGCATATCTAACCCTCTGAAAACAACTAAAAACATCCAGCAACAATACAGCAACAAATTACACCATTTCTTTCAAAAATCATAACTTTTCACATAAAAATCTAACCAACTAGAACAAGAACTCAAGCATGCAATTCAATCTCATTAAACCTACTGAATTCAACACTTTAATCACAGAAACAACAACAACAATAACCAGCAGCAACAACACCAAAAACATCATGCATTAATCATCATAATTTCACCATTTTTTCTAAAATTACAACAAGAAAAGGTTAGAAACTTTACCAAAGATTTGAAGAACACTTAGATTGGATGAAACTAGCTTGAAAATTGAAGAAAAATCCAGCCCTTGAACCCCAAGCTTTCAGCCGAAAAAGAGAGAGAGAAAAGAGAGAAAAAGCTTTTCCAATTTTCTAATTTTTTAAACTTAGAGATTTTTTTGATAAAATGAATTAAACCCCCATAACATATAACCTCATTTCAGCCAACATTAATAAAATAAACAACATTTATTTTCCAAATAATAAAGTCACAAAAAGACAAAAAGTCATTGGGGCAAAAAGACCATTTTGCCCCTCCACACTAAAATCCCATAAAAATCACTAAAGGGGTATTTTTGGGAAATTCTAAATTCCCGGCCATTCCCGACATTCCCAATGTCTAATAAACCGTCCCAAACTAATAACATGCTAAGTTGTGATTTCTACTGAGCCAAACGCCGAGTTCCAAAATACCGGGCATCGGAAATGCAAAATATGAAAACTACTGAATAACATAACCATGCATTTTTGAATTCCATAAATAATAGTATAATAAATTATTTAAATAGCTATAAATAATTTCATAAATAATCATGATTAACTGCTAATTTCCAAATTAACTAAGCGGGCTTTACAACTATCCCCCCCTTAAAAGGATTTCGTCCCCGAAATCTAACCTGAATAACTCCGGATATTGAGCTCTCATATCAGACTCTAGCTCCCAGGTGGCTTCCTCCACCTTGCTGTTTCTGCAGAGAACTTTGACCAATGCTATGGTCTTATTCCGAAGGACTTTATCCTTTCTATCCAGGATCTGCACTGGCTGTTCCTCATAAGTCATGTCTGGCTGCAGCTCAAGACTCTCATAACTGAGTATATGAGAGGGATCTGAAACGTATTTTCTCAACATCGAGACATGGAATACGTTGTGAACTGCTGATAAGGCTGGAGGCAATGCTAACCGATATGCCACTTGACCTATCTTCTCGAGAATCTCGAAAGGTCCTGTAAATCTAGGGCATAACTTGCCTCTTTTCCCGAAACGTTTAATCCCCTTCATCGGAGATACCCGTAAAAACACATGTTCCCCTACTTGGAACTCAACATCTCTGCGTTTCAGATCTGCGTAACTCTTCTGTCTGCTCTGTGAGGTAAGCATTCTAGCTTTTATCTTCTCTATTGCCTCATTGGTCCGCTGCACTGACTCTGGACCTAGGTCTTTCCTCTCCCCTGTCTCATCCCAGTGGATGGGAGATCTACATTTCCTACCGTATAACAGTTCATAGGGAGCCATCCCTATCGTACTCTGATAACTGTTGTTGTAAGAAAATTCTATCAACGGTAGATACTTATTCCATGAGCCTTCAAAGTCCATAACACAGGCTCTCAACATGTCCTCCAATATCTGAATTGTCCTTTCGGACTGACCATCTGTCTGAGGATGGAATGCTGTACTAAATTTCAGCTTTGTACCCATTGCCCGTTGCAAACTTTGCCAAAATTTGGAGGTGAACTTCGGATCCCTGTCCAAAACTATAGACTTCGGTACCCCATGAAGTCTTACTATTTCTCTGACATACAGTTCTGCCAACTGATCCACTGAAAATGTTGTTCTAACCGGCAGAAAATGAGCAGATTTCGTAAATCGATCCACCACTACCCAGATGGAATCAAATAAACCCGTGGTCCTAGGTAACCCGACCACAAAATCCATCGTAATATCTTCCCATTTCCATTTTGGTAGGTTTAGAGGCTGCAACAACCCTGCTGGTCTTTGATGTTCAGCCTTAATCTGCTGACAAGTGAGGCATCTCGATACGAATTCTACCAAATTCTTCTTCATACCGCTCCACCAGAAGTACGGTTTCAAATCTTGGTACATCTTAGTGGTGCCGGGATGCAGAGAATACGGGGTAGAATGAGCCTCCTCAAAGATCTCATTTCTAAGTTCCACACTATTCGGAACACAAACCCTGGCTTTATACAAAAGCATCCCACTGTCTGACACTGAAAAGTCCTTGGCTTGACCAGCCAACACCTCATCTCGGGCCTTTACTAACTCTGGATCTGTCATCTGAGCGACTTTTATTCTTTCCAACAGATCAGATTGCAGCGTTAAGTTGTGAAGCTGACCTACCACAAACTCAATGCTGGATCTAACCATATCCTCTGCTAGCTGAGGTGAGATCTGAACCATACTAGCTATTTGCCCGGGACCCTTTCTACTCAGGGCATCGGCCACTACATTGGCTTTTCCGGGATGATAGAGGATCTCACAATCGTAATCCTTCACTAATTCCAACCAACGCCTTTGTCTCATGTTCAAATCCTTCTGAGTAAAGAAATATTTGAGACTTTTATGGTCGGTATAGATCTCACACTTCTCCCCGTAAAGGTAATGCCGCCAAATCTTCAGTGCAAAAACCACTGCAGCCAACTCTAGATCATGAGTCGGGTATCGCTCTTCATAATCCTTTAACTGACGGGAGGCATAAGCGATGACCCGATCGGCTTGCATCAATACACACCCCAAACCCTGTTTGGATGCGTCGCAATATACTACGAACTTCTTCTTGTCCGAAGGCAAAGCTAGCACTGGAGCGGTAATTAACGTCTGTTTTAGCTCCTGAAAACTAGCTTCGCACTTGTCTGACCAAATAAATCGCTGATTCTTCTTTGTAAGTTCGGTTAGGGGCATTGAAATTTTAGAGAACCCTTCAACGAACCTACGGTAGTACCCAGCTAAACCCAAGAAGCTTCTGATCTCTGTCACCGTCTTCGGTCTCGGCCAATCCCTGACGGATTCAATCTTCCCGGGATCTACCTTGATCCCATCTTTGCTCACAATGTGCCCTAGGAAGGACACCTGAGATAGCCAGAACTCACATTTCTTGAACTTGGCATAAAGCTTATGTTCTCGAAGCCGTTGCAGTACCATCTGAAGATGTAACTCATGCTCCTCTTCTGACTGAGAGTACACGAGGATGTCGTCGATAAACACAATCACACAGATATCGAGGAAATCCTTGAATACTCTATTCATCAGGTCCATGAATGCTGCAGGAGCATTGGTTAGTCCGAATGACATAACCAGAAACTCGTAATGTCCATACCTAGTGCGGAAAGCCGTCTTCGGAATGTCCTCCTCTCGGATTCTCAACTGATGATAACCCGAACGGAGATCAATCTTAGAAAAGACCGTCTTCCCCTGAAGCTGATCGAACAAATCATCGATCCTAGGTAATGGATATTTATTCTTCACCGTCAGCTTGTTCAATTCTCTGTAGTCGATGCACATCCTCATAGATCCATCCTTCTTCTTGACGAATAAAACCGGGGCTCCCCAGGGTGACACACTGGGCCGAATGAATCCTATGTCAAGCAACCCTTGGAGCTGAATCTTTAATTCCTTAAGTTCAGCTGGAGCCATTCTATACGGGGCTTTGGAAACCGGTTCCACCCCTGGTGCCAAGTCTATCACGAAATCAATCTCCCGCTGAGGTGGTAACCCTGGAAGTTCTTCGGGAAAAACATCCAAAACTTCCCGAACTACTTTATTGTCCTCAGGCCGAATGGTATCTGGCCGAGTGGTGTCCACCACCACGGCCAGAAACCCTAAGCAACCGCCGTGCAACAATTCTCTAGCTGACATAGCCGAGATCACCGGGATCCGAGATCCCTTAACTGAACCAACAAACACAAACGGTTCTTCACTTTCCGGTTGGAAGATCACCATCTTCCTTTTACAATCAATGCTCGCCGAATATTTAGATAGGAAATCCATTCCTAAAATAATATCGAATTCGACTAAACTCATCTCTATCAGATCAGCACTTAACTCTCTACCATCTATCCTGATCGGCATAGACCTAATCCACCTATTGGAGATAACCAATTCTCCGCCAGGTAATAGGGTTCCAAACCCTGATTCATATCTATCATACGGTCTACCCAATTTACTAAAGACTCTGGCCGCCACATAAGAATGTGTAGCTCCAGAATCAAACAACACTGAATATAGCGAGTTGTTAACAGAAAGCTGACCTGTGACAAATGATGGGCTGGCATCTACATCAGCCTGAGTGATAGCGAACACCCTGGCTGGAGTGGGTATCGCTGGAGCTCTCAGTGTCTCTGATCGGAGCTGGGGACAGTCCCTCTTGAAGTGTCCGGGCATGCCACAGTGAAAGCATCCCTGACCTTTGCACTCACCCCGATGGTGCCTCTTGCAGCTAGGGCACTCGGGATAGGAGAATCGGGTCTCAGTACCACCAGGACGACTCCCCCTGTTCTGGTTCCCCCGGAACCTCTTGTTCTGACTCGAGCCACCGGAAGCAGTGGGTGCTCTCTTCCTCTGATCAATGGCCGAACCACTACTCCCCCTGCTATAGCCTGATGCAGGAGGGGTAGGAGCCCCGCCACTGACCGGAGTACTGGCTGATTCTGATATACACTCAACTGCGCCCTCAGCTCGCAGTGCCTTCTCCACCATCTGAGCATAGGTGGCGCTGTCGTCGGTGGTGATCATTAGATCATGCCTGATCTTGGCATTCAACCCGTCCAGATACTTCTCCTTCTTGCTGAAGTCGGTCGGCACAATTCCCGAGGCTAACCTCGCCAACCGATCAAACTGAGTAGTATACTCGGTGACGCTCATATTCTCACGCTGGGTCAGGTGAGCGAACTCTTTCCTCTTGGCGCTTCTGACCGCCTCGTTGTAGTACTTTGCATTAAAGAGTTCCTAGAACCTTTCCCAGGTCATGGTGGTGACGTCATGGATCTGAGACACCATGTCCCGCCAGACCAGAGCGTCCTCCTGGAACTGGAATGTGGCGCACACCACTCTGTCGTTACCGGTGACACCCATGAAATTCAGTATCTTGGTGATCACCGTCAGCCACTGCTCGGCTTTCATCACGTCCGGACCTCCCAGGAAAACCGGAGGTGCTTGCTTCCGGAACCTTTCGTACAGAGGTTCCAATCTATTGGCCGCCACCACTATCTCGGCCCCTAACAGGTGGGGGAAACTGAGCTCCCTGTCCTTGGTTCGACCCTACGGAGTTGCCCTGACTCCTGGTAGTCCGCCTGGCGTCCATCTGATTAGAACCGCCTGCGAAACCAAGAGTTGGCATATCAGGTCGTATTCAAGGAGAGCTTACTAAGGCCGCTTAATTTGGAAATTAAAAACGAAACATGCGCCTATTCTACTATCAGGCTACTAACATGCTTCCTAACAGACTTTTCTTTTTCATAACTGAATAAAATAAACTACTAAAGCAATAAAGGCTTACTGAACCGTGAAACGAGCTAACTGCTGATGATGATTGTACATGTCGTGACGATCTTCGGAAGACAACCTGGCGGCTCTGATACCAAATTGTAACACCCTAACTAACTTAGGCGTATTACGTGATTTTTAAACATGCTGTGCAGCTCGTTGCTAATCAACGAGGTTTATGGAAAAACGTGATTAATTAAAATTTTGCTTTTTAATTAAACTCATAAAATAATATTACAAAAGACTCGGGATCCCGATTATAAAATTATTTACAAAAAGATTTAACTGTTTAACTGATACACAAAATAAAGGTCGTCTAACGACCAGTTACAAAAATCAGCCTCGCTGTCCCGATGATCGTACGCTCCAGGCCTAACCGCCCCGACATGTACAATCTTCACAAGCTCGCTCACGGCCCATCAGCTTTAGCCTTGCCTTTACCTACACATGAACGTAAAACTGTGAGTCGACAGACTCAGTAAGAAAAGCATAATAATACTCATACATAATCCCGGTTATGATCAGACGCCCATACCCCTGATCATAACCCTAACTGCCGTGTCCAACACGATACTGAGTCCCGCCATCGCCGTGTCCAACACGATCGAGCCACTACCGCCATGTCCAACATGGTACCGAGTTCGAACGTTCATAGGGACAAGACTATTGACACGTAACAACCCGATCGGTCGAACCGGTCATACTCCGGCTTGGTGATACTCCGGCTGTACCGACGTGTTACTATATCCTCCCGATCGGTCGAGCCGGTCATACTCCCATTGTTGGTCATACTCCAGCACTGTCACCGACGGGATACGTCAATAGTACGGAACCACCAACCAAGTGTCACTGATCGGTCAAACCGGCCATACTCATTCTTGGTCATACTCCAGCCTGTACCGACGTGACAGGGTTGGATGGTTCGAAGCCAACATACATAACTAATGTAATCTAATAGGCTTCCTACATGCACGCTAAACATGTAATCTACATATGCATACTGTTAAACTAATCTTACCTGGATTCCGAATTCAGGTGTGCCGGTCAACCTGACTGGAACTTTAGCTGAGCGGCGGATTACAGTCTCCTAAACCATAAAAATCACAACGCTATAAGTGACACGCTAAATCACTTCCCGGGGACTAAAACTAGGAACTAAAAGTTTCCCTATCGATAAAAAGCATGGCAATACCCCCTAAAACATAAAAACGAGGAAAAACACGGGTTCTGAAAATTCCCCAACCGGTAGACCGGTTGCCCAAGCGGAATTCCGGTTCTGGGAAATTCAGGACCCTCATCCAGATTTCCGAATGCACAACCGGAATTCCGGTTCCTCGCAGGCAGCAACAATCAAATTTTCATATCTCAACCAATTCAACCCCAAATTGATTCAAACTTTCCAGACCTACTCCATACATCCCAAATAACATTTTCAAGGCATCAAACCTACCCAGAAACCACAAATACAAAATTTGCCATTAAAGCTCAAGCTTTGAGTTCTAAACTCAAACTTGAGCAAATCCCTCTAACATGCAATCAAACCTGGTTAATTCTACTTATACAAGCATATCTAACCCTCTGAAAACAACTAAAAACATCCAGCAACAATACAGCAACAAATTACACCATTTCTTTCAAAAATCATAACTTTTCACATAAAAATCTAACCAACTAGAACAAGAACTCAAGCATGCAATTCAATCTCATTAAACCTACTGAATTCAACACTTTAATCACAGAAACAACAACAACAATAACCAGCAGCAACAACACCAAAACATCATGCATTAATCATCATAATTTCACCATTTTTTCTAAAATTACAACAAGAAAAGGTTAGAAACTTTACCAAAGATTTGAAGAACACTTAGATTGGATGAAACTAGCTTGAAAATTGAAGAAAAATCCAGCCCTTGAACCCCAAGCTTTCAGCCGAAAAAGAGAGAGAGAAAAGAGAGAAAAAGCTTTTCCAATTTTCTAATTTTTTAAACTTAGAGATTTTTTTGATAAAATGAATTAAACCCCCATAACATATAACCTCATTTCAGCCAACATTAATAAAATAAACAACATTTATTTTCCAAATAATAAAGTCACAAAAAGACAAAAAGTCATTGGGGCAAAAAGACCATTTTGCCCCTCCACACTAAAATCCCATAAAAATTACTAAAGGTGTATTTTTGGGAAATTCTAAATTCCCGGCCATTCTCGACATTCCCAATGTCTAATAAACCGTCCCAAACTAATAACATGCTAAGTTGTGATTTCTACTGAGCCAAACGCCGAGTTCCAAAATACCGGGCACCGGAAATGCAAAATATGAAAACTACTGAATAACATAACCATGCATTTCTGAATTCCATAAATAACAGTATAATAAATTATTTAAATAGCTATAAATAATTTCATAAATAATCATGATTAACTGCTAATTTCCAAATTAACTAAGCGGGCTTTACAAATTCAGTGGAAGTTTCCTTCATAAAAATTATAGGAAATTCAATTATCTTTCCAATGATATAAAGATCACTAAAAATGGATTAAAACTGAGAGAGTTATGATAGTTTTACTGAAACTATTTCTGAGAAGGAATATGGAGTAACGAATCACAGTAGACATCGGAAATCCAAAGTTTTGATACTGAAATATTCCAAATCAGAGAATACTCTCTTCATAAAAGTTTTAGAAAATCGAATTCCCTTTCTAATGACACTAAAATCTTTAAAATTGGAGTTATAACGTAAGAGATATAGATATTATACCGAAACAATTTTCTAGAAATCCTGAAACAAATGGATTTCGAACTACAACAATAAAACAATAATTTTGACTTAGAATAATCAATAATTAGTGAATGGTTTCTTCATAAAACATTTAGAAAATTGAATTATCTTTTCAACGGTACCAAGATCGCTAGAATCAGATCATTATTCAGAGAGATATTTGAATTTTACTGAGACAACTTATATAGAAAATATAAAAAACGATTTACAACAAACAGCGTAGAAATACTAATTTTTGACATAGATAAATTTCGATTCAGTAAAACCTTTCTTCATAAGAATTATGGAAAATTCAATAAGCTTTCTATAGGCACTAAGATTGCGAGAATCGGATGAGTATTTAAAGAGATATGACAGTTTTACTGAGACATGTTTCATTCTGAAAAATAAGAAAATGAGACCTACGAATATTCTCCTATTGTGATCAATAAATAAGTAAATGTAGAGTTTCTTACCTCAAATACATCGAGCTGTTTGGATCGATAGACATAAGATTATGGTGATCAAAGATGAGAGTGAAGAGTGGTATAGATTTGGCTAAGGATGTAATGGAAAGATGATTTGAAAATTTTAGGTTAGTCTTGCTCAAATGGGTGGGAAGAATAGAACGATATAATTTTAGGGTTAATGAAACCAATACTATTCTAACTCTTATTAGGTTTAGTTTTATGATTAATAATAATATTAACATAATATCAATAAATAAATTATTAAATAAACAAATATCTTACTTTTAAATTTAAATTGTAACCTCTAAATCTCGTAACTTTAGGGCTTAGTTTTCACCTAAAAAAAATTACGAATTATGATATGGTTATTTCTACAAAATTGATAGATCTTTGAATTATCTTTCCAACGCCACTGGAATCACCTCAATCGGAGTTATAAAACTCCAGATATGGTCATTTTCGTAAAACAGTTTCTAAACCTGCGAATTTCTCTAAACTTACGATTTTTCTAACATTAATCAAATAATAATATTATTTAATACCACTTATACAATTAATTAAATCTAATAAATATATTATAAAAATCTAATGGACTTTCATATCGGGCTTTAATTAAACGATTACCTACTTATGAAAATATCATAATATTTTACTTTCGTAGTTAATACAACTTTAACTTTCTTTAAAAAAATGGTACAACTACTCTAAGCAATAATATCAACTCACTAACAACACAAATAAATGAATTAATTATCCTCGTACAATTAATATCCAAACGAAAAATTAAATACTATTTTAAACTGGATATTACATTCTACCCTCCTTAAAAGAAATTTCGTCCTCGAAATTTAACTTACCAACACTCGGGGTGTTGAGTCTTCATGTATTTCACCACTTACCGTATTACCTCCTTATCTACTATATGGAGCCAACAAATATGCATTTAACCTATACCTTGTCGATCAATCGATAACACATATAATACAAATAACTTATTAATTAAGCATTATTATTTCTGTATACATTACTTAAATATCAAAACGTACTCTATCATAATAAATTACATATACACGCTTTAAATACATAAGTTTTGCAATAGCATGCTCGTAATATTATAAAAAAAAATTCTTCTCTTATGACCATCCTTACATGACATTAAGAGTGAAACTATTTATTCTTCTATGAGCATCCTTACATGCCATTAAGAGTAAAACTATTTATTCTCTAAATGAACATCCTTACATGTCACTTGAGAACACATTATACAATACAAAATAATAAACACAAGGAGTAGGGTAGAAGACCTTATGCAAACTTCTCTTTAATCATTCCCACTCTTTAGTTAAATGTTATTACGTATGAAAAATCTTACTTCTCTACTTGATTTTCTACTGTAAGGCTACAGTGTCATTCTTTCAATTTCATAGATGTTACTCACTCATCGATAGACACTTGTTCCATGACACTTAGAAATAAACATGTAAGCTCTTCAAAAAAAGTCTTCTATATATAAATATTTTAATGATCCATTTCGACCACTTTTTTTGTCTAACATTCACTTCTTGATATCCTTTATCCATGTATTCATTGCACTTGTCACGCCTTCCCATTTTCCTAGGTAACTGTTGTTGGTTTCTTTTGTAGTCACTTTCTTGTATCACTCTATTGTATTTTCTTCGCTAATCTCTCCTATGGTGCTTGGTCCTCCATTACTCCTTTCAATCAAGTTGACTTGATTATGAGATTATCTAGTTTTCCCCATTAACTTTTGTCTGCTAGGCGAACATGAGATAACAAATTCAGTCTTTCACTAAGATTTCAAATAGCTATGTCGAACTCAAGTTGATTATGTTTCGGCTCTTCCTCGGAGAAAGACGATCAAACAATTCCCAATCATGGTCCTCGCGGATCAGATCATCCATATAATATACAAAAAGAAACTCCAGATATTTGGTATCCTTCTCTTTGAATGAGATCTCAATTTCAGCGACAGTTTCATTAGATATCGCCCATAAGCATCTAAATTTCATTTTATCATTTATTAACTAAATATTAACTAAGAGATGAACCTAATCCAGAATATGAACCATAAAAAGAAAATACCAAGTAAACCGATCACCAGAACACCAGTTACAGTACCTATTATCCAAAGAGGAATCCTTCCAGTAGTATCGGCCATTTGTCCTACTTTCCTCCACATTTCATCAGGTGGTGTTACATTGCTATACTGATGAAGTCTAAATCTGCAATGCTGATAGATTTGTGTAATTTTGTTCAATGATTTTTTCTTCTATTATACTAACCTTTTGGGTATCACATCACTTTCATATTTATACTACCATATATTTTTCTAACCATATTTATGTCTTACATATTGTAGACCTCTATAGTTCACAAAATAAATCCCAACTTCTTAATTGCACTGTTAAGACCTCCAAAATCTAAAACCAGCTTACATTCGAGTACAGACCATCTACTTTTAGTTAAGTAAGATCATATATGCTAAAATATCGTAAGTGCATTAGTAACACTTTAAAATGGGTTCAACCTTAACATAGGTTAGGTAGCCCAATTATTTATTTATCATTTACTATTTAACCATAGGTTAATCATGTAATCTCATAATATATCAATCAACCAAGTTGTCGGGGTAAGGATACTATATACATAATTGGAAAATCATGCCGAACAGACCTTACTCAGTTCATCGTTACTATACCTCCTACACCCCACTTGTATCTGATTTGCTACTAGAGACTCACTTTTATAATTATTTAGCCAGGGCTCTTTGACTCGTACTTCCTAAACTACCTTTTTAAAAATAAGTCCATACTTCACTTAAGCATCTTCATTCCATATCTGAATGCAATCATGTTATCAATATATACATCCTTTTCTCTTTCCTTATAAGTTCCTCACATCCAATTAGATAAACTTTAGTTATTTTCCAAACAATGGCTATTGTCTTATTCCATCTTAGTATGTTCCTCTAGGATATTGCTCCATTACTAGCCCTCAGGGTCGAGAAAGTTTCAAATATTTGTCTGAATTCTTAGCTCTTGACAACTTTAACTTTTGGCAGATCTGATGTCATTCTTTCCTCTAACACTATATAGCATATAAATGCCACCTCTCTTGACCAAAATTAACACTTTTGTAAGTTTTTTTTTCTTCTTATTTGCTTCTATTCACTTAAACATACTCATACTATTGTCCACAAAGCAAATCATGAGTGGATTGTAGTATCATTTGCATACTCTGTGCCTTTTATGTTGCTTGATCATTTTATAATCCCAACACTTCACAAAAACTCGTATGGTCCTTGTCGTTCCATGAAATTCTTCTAGATGTATCACTCATGATCTCCAATTTTTTTTTCATCCTTTACGAAGCTATATCTATGATCTCCAAGTTGTCCAGTTTGAATTGTTCTGTATAGTTGTCCTCTGTGTTGCCTCTCATTCATGTTGTACCCAAATTGTTAGACGTGTCTAACTCTTCTTTTTCTTCCTCCTTTAAAATTGTCTTTATCGAAACCATGCGCATTTTACTTTATTGTCTCCTCACAAAGTAGCTGACCTTGAGTTTGAAGCTTACAATTTTCCTTCGGTAATCTAATATTTGTTGATGCTCTACTTATCTCTTGGTGTTCAAGATACCTTCATAAGTCATTACTTTTTTTTAAAAAATTATATCAGGTTTCTTTCTAACTTCTTATTCTAGATTCTGTTCAGTACGCTACACTCCTTTCTACGTGATGGCATAGTCCTCTTTGGACTAATTTGTATAATAGACTTTTCTACAATATTCATACTTCTTACCATCTAACTTAGGGGTGTGTATCCATAGAATATCCATCAAGACAGTACTTGCTCCTTATAGGTCTATTCTTTCATCTTTCTTAATAAGTGAGTTTCATAAAATACCCTATCTAGTCTAGTATAGCATTCACTATCTTAAATCATTCTCTACTCCCTATAGGTTGGGCTTCCTTTCATAACTAGGTGTAGAGACTTCATCTTTAACCATTTGTAGACAGGTGCAATTCTATGCATCGATACTTAGTTGGCTATTGGTACATTTCATCATGTGCTTCAAGTTCCACTACTAGTGTTGGTGATCTATTGCGTTGAGCCTGTGAAAACTCTTCAACAAATCGTCTTAGTCATGCTCACATTCCTTCCAATGCCTCTATTAGATCGTTAGCCTTAACTACTATTGGGTTCGATCTGGAACATCAACCATTTGTGGGTCAGCGAAACACACATCCTTAGCCCCCACCTCTACTGGTCGTTCCTTTCAAATTGATTCTAACTGATCTTCTAGTTGCATGTGTGAGCTCTTACAAGAAATGTTGATTTAATAGAAACAAAAGAGTTCAATTATAGGGAGAGAAGATTCCATGAACATATCTAAACTTAATGTTGTCAAGCTTAACTAGTAATATTTTATTTATCAAACAAAGTCTTATGAATTCCTAATATAATTTATTCTAAATTTTCAAGAAAGGAACACTGTCCTTCCTAGTTTCAATTCAAGGCAATAAAGAAATATAAAACCTATTCATCTTCTTCGTAAAATGTGTAATCAATCATAAGAGGTAATATACTCTTAATTTCTCTAAGCAACTACTACAGATGAGACTCTAATTCTAGGAAACATATTTTAACAAAAATCTATGTATCACATATAAAACTATTAATAGCAATACTAAGCATATTAAAACTAACACTTACGTTATAGTGAGAGGGATCTTTTCAGTCTTCTGTATGTATACTGTGAGTATCCTTCGGGCTAAGGAACGATCGGCTCTGATACCAACTGTAACGCCCCAATATTTTGCCTTATTTTACAAAATACTAATTTTGATGCATTAATTAAAAAGATTCAAAGCTGTTTGGAAATACACAGTGGGTTTTACAATAAATATGCAAAAAGGTGAATGATCATTCATATTAAAAACAAAATAAGTAGTTGAGTGCAAAAAAAAAAAATTGTAACACCCCACTGAGCTGAGACTACTTTACTATATAAAAAAAAAACAAAACCAAGGCTCCACCGGCGTTCTAGACCGTTTGCTCGTCCATAGCCCCTCGCAGTATACATACCAGAACTGACCCAACTCATTAAACTTACATTCAATGTTCCCTGTCTATTGCCTGTAGGGGGAAAGTAAGGGGGGTGAGCTAAAAGCCCAGTAAGGAAATGCTTAACATACAATAGCATTCAATACACTAAATATATCTTAAAATTCACAATAATACGATTCTTTATAATATTAACGTATCCAGTCTTAACAATATTATATACCTTAGCTCATAATTGTAACTTAAATAACTCCAGATATGGAAAGCTATATCATATACCATATATTTGTACTAAACGAAACCATTACATATATGTAGGGATCACAACCCTGACATCATACTCATAGCAATAACATATAGTAATTATTTCAATCATATCATGTCTTTACCATAATGTGGCGTATCATAGCCACTCCATACACAACCTGGGCTTAACTGGCCCTACAATAACATGGGCACATTTAGCCCTATCATTACTATGGAATAAGGTATCTCTATATTCAACAGCATTGTCGCTGTATCATACCTTACCATAATAATGTCATACACAAATCGGACAAATGTAGGGTAGGGTATCTCTACATTCAACGGCCTTATCCCGTATCATACCCCACCACAATAATTTCATACACGACTCAAAAAAATGCAGGGTAGGGTATCTCTACATTCAACGGCCTTACCCCGTATCATACCCCACCATGGTCCCTCACTTTACCTGAGACGTTAGCATACAACACACAATATATGAATGCAACATACAACATATACAAGTCAAAACAACCCTAATCAATATATCAATTCATAAACTCATATTGTGTCCATACCACACAATCTTAGTACCACATACATATTCATAATAACAAAGCATAAACCATATTCCAATACATAAAGAATTTAAATTTATGCAAATAAACATAAACAAAACTATCTAATTTCCTTACCTCAAATCCCGCTGCTTAAACTTGTTATCTCGTCACTACTACCTATAATAATACATGGGTCAAGGCCCTAACATTAAAATTCGCACTCTTACAGTACATCAGAAAGAATACTATTTTTGACCAATAACTACTCGAATTCAGTGGAAGTTTCCTTCATAAAAATTATAGGAAATTCAATTATCTTTCCAATGATATAAAGATAACTAAAAATGGATTAAAATTGAGAGAGTTATGATAGTTTTACTGAAACTATTTCTGAGAAGGAATATAGAGTAACGAATCACAGTAGACATCGGAAATCCAAAGTTTTGATACTGAAATATTCCAAATCAGAGAATACTCTCTTCATAAAATTTTTAGAAAATCGAATTCCCTTTCTAATGACACTAAAATCTTTAAAATCGGAGTTATAACGTAAGAGATATAGATATTATACGGAAACAGTTTTCTAGAAATCCTGAAACAAATGGATTTCGAACTACAACAATAAAACAATAATTTTGACTTAGAATAATCAATAATTAGTGAATAGTTTCTTCATAAAACATTTAGAAAATTGAATTATCTTTTCAACGGTACCAAGATCGCTAGAATCAGATCATTATTCAGAGAGATATTTGAATTTTACTGAGACAACTTATATAGAAAATATAAAAAACGATTTACAACGAACAGCGTAGAAATACTAATTTTTGACATAGATAAATTTCGATTCAGTAAAACCTTTCTTCATAAGAATTATGGGAAATTCAATAAGCTTTCTATAGGCACTAAGATTGCGAGAATCGGATGAGTATTTAAAGAGATATGACAGTTTTACTGAGACATGTTTCATTCTGAAAAATAAGAAAATGAGACCTACGAATATTCTCCTATTGTGATCAATAAATAAGTAAATGTAGAGTTTCTTACCTCAAATACATCGAGCTGTTTGGATCGATAGACATAAGATTATGGTAATCAAAGATGAGAGTGAAGAGTGGTATAGATTTGGCTAAGGATGTAATGGAAAGATGATTTGAAAATTTTAGGTTAGTCTTGCTCAAATGGGTGGGAAGAATAGAACGATATAATTTTAGGGTTAATGAAACCAATACTATTCTGACTCTTATTAGGTTTAGTTTTATGAATAATAATAATATTAACATAATAGCAATAAATAAATTATTAAATAAACAAATATCTTACTTTTAAATTTAAATTGTAACCTCTAAATCTCGTAACTTTAGGGCTTAGTTTTCACCTAAAAAAATTACGAATTATGATATGGTTATTTCTACAAAATTTATAGATCTTTGAATTATCTTTCCAACGCCACTGGAATCACCTCAATCGGAGTTATAAAACTCCAGATATGGTCATTTTCGTAAAACAGTTTCTAAACCTGCGAATTTCTCTAAACTTACGATTTTTCTAACATTAATCAAATAATAATATTATTTAATACCACTTATACAATTAATTAAATCTAATAAATATATTATAAAAATCTAATGGACTTTCATATCGGGCTTTAATTGAACGATTACCTACTTATGAAAATATCATAATATTTTACTTTCGTAGTTAATACAACTTTAACTTTCTTTAAAAAAATGGTACAACTACTCTAAGCAATAATATCAACTCACTAACAACACAAATAAATGAATTAATTATCCTCGTACAATTAATATCCAAACGAAAAATTAAATACTATTTTAATAAACTGGATATTACACACCCACTGTAAGGTTTTCTAACTTTATATGTGTTTATTTTCATTGTTTTAGAATTCATATTAGGTTGTTAATCCAACATTCATGATAGTAAATAGATCCTGGTAAAATAATTTCCAACAGTACCAGCTACTAACTGATTGTAGCTTGGAAGAGATTAGTAGCTATCAAGGAATCATTTAAAGCAGAGATTGGGCTAAAACAATTCAAAGCCTAGAATTACAACATCAAAACAGGGCATGGCCTGTTATTTCAGCAAACAGAGAAGGTGAAATGGGTTGCTGCTGTGTAGGACAGATTGTCTATTCCGAAGTATGGTATTATACTTTGGTTGGCTTTTCTACACCAACTTAAAACCAAAGACCTAATTGCGAAATTTGAACCTTTGGTGGATCAAACTTGCCTATTGTGTGAAGATGTGAATGAGAATATCGGTCATTTATTTTTTCTTTGCCAATATAGCAAGAAGAAGTGTTTGACGGAGGTTAAAAGGTGGATGGAATGGAACTCGGAAGCCGTGGATTTGAGTCAATTAATTCGTTGGATTGATAAACCGAAGAGGCTGAGTAAGATTCGAAAAAACATCATCCTTGCCGCTTTATTTTATCATATTTGGAGAGTTTGGAATGATGTATTTTGGAATTAAAAGCTTTGGCACACTTTAAACACTGTACAGAGAATAGAATAAGAGATACAACTTAGAATTACTTTAGTTATGCCTAAAAAAGTGTAAACTAATGATAGGGATTAGTTCTCTAAAATTTGTAAAGAAAAAATTTAGTAGAACTTTAGTTGATTTGTGATGTAATTCTATATTTGTTTGGTTGTAATTGATTGTTGTAAATTTAAAAGTGAGTAATACAATTATTCTTATTCATAAAAAAATATATATAAAGATAGCAAAAGATTGTATTTTTTGTAAATATATAAAAATATTTAAAACTAGGTAATGTAGCCGTCCTTTGTGCGGCGAGTTTGAATATTTTTTTTTTTTCAATTTAGATATTTATGAATAAATAAAGTATTGTAAATATTTAAAATAATAAAATGATAACATAAAATTTAAAATTTTAAAATATCTAATTTATTAAAATGGTACAAAATTATTCAATTATATATTATAATCAAAATTATATATTAATAAATGTCTATATATTTTTCTTTCTAGGTTTGTGAAAGCAAGCACATCAAATATATTAAAACAAACAATTTATTTAATTGATCAATCAATTCGATAAAAATAAAAGTCCTTTTAAATATTTAAATTAAAAAAAATTCTGACTATAAAATTAAATTGGGCTTTTTTCATAAATATACAACAAAAATAAAATAATTACAAAAAATGTGCAAAAAAAAAATTATTTAAAAAACTTATACATTTTGAAACTTTATTACATAAAACCATACATTTTAATCATTAAATAATATAAATCATTAATAATTAAACTAATTACCATAAATAGAAAATTGTAATTAATGTTTCTAATATTATTTTGTAATATTTTATCCTTATGTTTATTATATTAATGTTTTAAAAATTATTAATAATAAAACATGTTTATTAAAATTCAAAACAAAGAATTCTGTAAAATTAGTTAAATAAAAAATAAACAGTTTTATAAAAATAAACAAATTAAATATTTTTTTATTAAAGAAAAAATATTTATTATCTATTTTAGTATGAATTATTACAATTTAATAAGTTTTTTTTTTTCAATAAAATACAACATCAAAATTATAAACATTAATGTATATAAATATAAATCAATGCTTAAAATTACTAAAAATAAACATGACACACATAGTCATGATATAATAAATATATGTGAATATTATTATTTTTGTTTATTAAATTAGTAGGTTTAATAAATAGAAAACAAAATAAACATATATACACAAAGTATTTTATATTATTAGTATGTTTATTATAATTGTAAATATAAAAATGGACATAGCCAATTTATACTATACTAAAATAAATATATTTTCTTTTTATTGTTTCTATATATTCATTATTTTCTAATGAGTAAGTAAACGAATTAAATATAATTCTTACATCAAAAAATAAATAAACAAATATAACTTTATAAACTCCAAATATTATTTAATTAAAAAAAAATAAACATGACATAATAAAAAAAAAATTAAAGAAAAAGATAAATAATTTTTTTTATATATATATGTATTATTTATTTTATAAAAAATTACTAGAAAAATAAACATGACACACATAGAGTAATATAATAGATCTATGTGAATATTATTATTTTGTTTATTAAATTAGTATGTTTAACTAATAGAAAATAAAATAAACACATATATACATACAAAATATTTTATATTATTGATATGTTCATTATAATTGTAAACATAAAAATAGACATATCTAATATTTATACTATACTAAAATAAATATATTTTTTTATTGTTTCTGTATGTTAATTATTTTCTAATGAGTTAGTGAACGAATTTATCTATTGAAAAATAATTCTTACATTAAAAAATAAATAAACAAACATAACTTTATAAATTTCAAATACTATTTAATTAGAAAAAATAAAATATAAATTGTAGATAAGTGGAAATTAAGATTTTTAAAAATCAGCTAATAATGATATTAGGCATAGCTAATCAAAAAATTATGATTATATATGTTTTGAATTTTAAAAATATATCATTTATGTTGTTGACGTGATTTGTATGATAAATACAAATTTTATTGTTTATTATTAGTATTTTATTATGTTTTTTAATTATTAATTTACAATTTTATGTAATTAGTAGACTTACTCATTAATACTATATAAATTAGTCATAAAAATAGTTATGCAAATCTAAATATAGTAAGTTGACTCATTAATATATCTATTATAATTTAATTAAGAATTTGTATGAATTTTTGTAAATATGTTTTCAAATGTGTACATTTTTAAAATTGTATTTTTTTGCACATTTTTTGTAATTATTTAAGAAAATGTATACATTTATGTAAAATGCCAATTTTTTGTTGTAGTTTAATAGAAATGTGTTGAACACTACAAACCACAAAAGTTATGTCATGTGATGAAACAAATTTAAATTTTTATCACTACCGTATCTCATTTGTAGTCACCACTATATTCAAAGTCGTTGTCATCACCGTATTTACTTGTAGTCGCCACTACAATCAAAGCCAATATCGTCATCGTATTTCATTTATGGTTGCCACTATATTCAAACTTGTTGTCATCTTCGTATTTTATTTGTAATTGTCACTACATTCAAAATTATTAAAAAAATTAAAAAAGAAGCAATTTATACAACTTTCTCTCATAAATAAAAATACTTACTAATTTTCTATTTTTCTTAGTTATAAAAGATTCTCATATTCTACAAATTAACTTGATTAAATACTCCATGATAGAAAAATTGAAGTAGTAGAGATAATTATGAAATTAATGAAAAAAATTGAAAGAGTAAATTATGAAAATTAATAGGAATAGTTTGAGATATATAGACTACAATTATCCAAATAAACAAATAAATTATTAGTTATAAAAGATTCTTAGATTCTACAAATTAACTTGATTAAATACTCCATGATAGAAAAATTGAAGTAGTAGAGATAATTATAAAATTAATGAAAAGAATTGAAAGAGTAAATTATGAAAATTAATAGGAATATTTTGAGATATATAGACTACAATTATCCAAATAAATAAATAAATTAGTTATACATAAAATTATAAATGTTAAGAATCTACCTTTGTAACGTCCCCGCTTCAAGCCTTCATTGGGCCCTTACACCCACAGAGTGAAGGCTCTTATACACGAGTACGTTACTCTGGCTACTTTCTGGACTAATGACTGACCCTACAGGCCAACACGAGTGTTTCCAGCGTGCTTTGTCCTCACTCGCACGCTTTCTGGGAAGTTTTCCAGGAGGTCACCCATCCTGAAATTGCTCCAGGCCAAGCACGCTTAACTGTGGAGTTCTTTCGAGATGGGCTACCGAAAACAAGATGTACCTTGTTGATATAGGTATTACCAATCAATTCATTTAAGCTCTCTTCAACTGTGTAGTCCCATACCTACACAGTCTCTGAATCATCCCACTTGACCTTCCCCAGGCGATGTGGGACTGCACAGCTTACCCGGTACTTCTCCTTACAGATCACGGGACTACTGACTGTCACAATCACCCCCCCTTACGGGGTCCGACGTCCTTCTCGACCACACTTCCGGCTGGGTCAAGGCTCTGATACCAACTGTTACGCCCCGATATTTTTCCTTACTTTACAAAAATACTATTTTAAATGCATAATTTAAAAAAAAAAAATCCTTAAAATACAACAATGGATTTTAGAAATCAAAATGCAATAGAGAAGGATCCTTCATTTGTAAAACAAAATACGATAAGTAAATGACTTTAAATAATATATTTCCATTGTGTTTAGATTTATCAACTGCTTAAAATAAAACAGGCACCACCGGCGTTCTAGATCGTTTGCCCGTCCGTAGCCACTCACAGTATATGTACCAGAACTGACCCTGCTCACTATACATACTTCCGTGTATAATACCTATAAGGGGAAAGTAAGGGGGTGAGCTAAAAGCTCAGTAAGCAAATGTTTATCATACAATACCATATCATATCACACATACCATTAATGTATTTACTAAGTTTGAGCAATATCATACACCTTATTTTATAACCAAAACCAAATAGTTGTAAACATGGAAACTTTTATCGTATAGGTCCATACTAATTACTCACACCATACATATATACAGAGATCATAACTCCAATATCGTACTCATAACATAATCATATCAATACTATAAACAATAATGTCCTTACCATAATATTGGCATATCATAGCCATTACTTACATAACCCGAGCCTAGCCTGGCCCTAATATCTTGGGCGTAATCTGCCCATATAATAACTTGGGCCTATGAAGCCCTACCATTGTTATAGGATATGGTATCTCTATATTCAACAGTAACATCACTGTATCATACCCCACCATAAAAATCTCATACACGACTCAGTAAAATGCAGGTTAGGGTATCTCTACATTCAACGGCCTTATCCCGTATCATACCCCACCATGGTCCCTCACTTTACCTGAGACGTTAGCATACAACATACAACATGCAACATACAAATACAACATACAACATACAACCTGAAACATACAAATACAACATATAGCATATACAAGTCATACAACCATAATCTATGTATTAATTCACAAACTCATATTGTGTCCATAGCACACATTCTCAGTACCATATACATATTTATAATAACAAATCATAAATCATATTGCAATACATAAGGAATTTAAATTTATGCAGATAAACTCATACAAAACTATCTAATTTCGTTACCTGAAATCTCGCTGCTTAAAACTTATTATCTCGTCACCACTACCTCTTAATATATGGCTCCTTAACAGATTTCCTTACAACGTAATGTTTTCCTTTAACCTTAAACAAGTATTGTTGTCGAGCAAATTTCGCAACACCAAAAAGTATAATTTAACTGGTAAAAAAGAGAATTATTTGAGAGATGACAAATGCGAGTATTCAACCTAGAGTGGCGAGTACTCGAATGGGAATGCGAGAATAAACAACAAGGCTGGAAAAATAAATAAGACGGTGAATTATAGTGGTTCAGTCAGATTTTGTTCTGCTTAGTCCACTGTAGCAAGGGATTCGTAGGTCCATTTTCATGGTGGATCACCCCTTTATATACAAAGCAGGTGTCCAATCGGTTACATGAGGATCACATTTATTGTTAATCCATTATTTACACATTGAATTGTAATGACTAAACTCAAACAACGTTAACATTAATAAATGTATGACAGTTACTAAATTCATCAACGTATGCGTCTTTCGCATCTGCGAGTTGACCGTTCGTGTTCCGTCTGTTGAGCTCGTAGGGTCGCACATACGTTTGGAACGTCTGCGTCCTTAGGTAATCGCCCGTTGTAGACGTCGCATGTTGAAGCTGGTAACATCTGGACATGCGAACTTATATTGGTCTGTTAGGGTTGTTGGGTCGCTGGGACCAAAACTGCATCATAGGGCATTGGTCTCTATACTCGTCGCGGAGGTATAGAGGGGGACTCTCGCACATGTTCTGACATATGCGAATTGGATCTACGCTGCATGATGAGAATTATGGTTATGCGGTGTGACCTAAGTCGCACTTATAGTATCTCGCTATTTTTAGTCTGCGCGAGGTCTAAACTTCGAGAAATCTCTCACGGACCTTCAGCCTTCATTGGAAATCTGAATACACGTGTCCTTTAAAGAGGAGTCTGGTCTCGAGTTTCTAGGTGAGAGAAATCTCACTATAACACATGCCCCTAGTTTCGCGACGTGACAAGAGCGGTCACTGAGGGAAACTATTGCTCGAGAGACAGGTGAAAGGTTGTCACGAGGAGGTGACCTTTTGGTTGTCCCATCGAGGGTTTCGAAAAATGACGGCTGTAATAATTAATTTTCATTATCTCTAGGATGCCACGTCACAAAACCCTTCGGTTTTCGTGTAGGCGTGGCCATAATTGGCCGTTAGATTGGTCGACCTTAGGCATTCTGATTGCCACGTGTCACGATCCCAATTAATAAGGGATATGGGTATTTAAACGCTTTGATACGAATCAAATTTCCCCATTTTCCCTCTTTTCTCTTAACTTCCCTCTTAGTTCATACACTCCAGAAAAAAGTTCATCTCCAGATTTCTGCCAGTTTTCACAACATTTCCAATCTCAGACGTGATCGAGAGCAGTTTGCAGGAATCAGAACTAAAGGTTAGTTTTCTGCATTTTTCGTTTTTGTTTTTAGAGAAATTGCGTTTTACTCTCTGGGTTTGGATGTTTTGGGTCAATGAAACTGGGTAATATTCATAGTGTAGGGCCTGTAAATTGACATAACCGCATACAATTCATAGGCACTGATTCACGTCTCGAATGCTCGCGGACATTCGGATGAACAATTTGAATGTTCGCGGGTGTTCGGTTGAACAATTTGAATAATCGCATGCTTCCAAAACTTATTTCCGCTTAACTATTAGCTAGATCTTTTAGGATCTTTGCATGTCGCGGGCTGAGTGGTAAGAGTATTAATTGCAATTCCAAATGGTGGGTGTGTCACAGTATTCTAATGGCTATATATGCGATTATATGTCCCTTGAGATACTGAGATACACCCAGCCATTTGTTGACGTGCGTTAATACTCGAATGACCGTACTCTTTGGTTGGTAGGTAGTCTCGAAACGGTGGGAGTCTCCCAGTAACTTCAGGGTTATGCTCGAAAATGCATACCTCTTGAGTCACTGGGATACGCCCAGCCGTTTCTGGAGGTATACCGCACAACCGAGGATGCGTGAATTACTCGCCCAAAGATAGTTACATTTCTTCTCGCATGTTGATAGGAGGGTCAGTTTTTGCACAGAGCCTGACTTTCTTGTCGAATGCGACTTTTATAATCTACTGCGGGTGAGATCACTTACCTTTATTTTTTCACACATCCATCACGCTGAAAAGATCTTCTATCTTTCAGATGAGCGATCTATCGGATAGCCAGCAGCTCGGCTCAGGAGGTCGCGCCTTTGACGGGGAGTCGGACCAAGAGAGGGACAGTTTTCTCCCTACGGACATCTCCGAAATGGAGGCTGCGGAGATAGAGTTAGGTCCGATGTCTTCTGTAGACATCGAGAGGATGGTACAGGAGCTCGCTGAACCTGGGACAATCGATATCTGAGATATCGAATCCACAGTGTCAGCACGCGACTACCTCATTCATACGAGACATGCTCCCGACATCGAGGTCGAGGAGGTGGAGGAGGAATGGACTACTCCGGTCCGTGAGTCAGGTGGGGAAGAAGAGGAAGCGGAAGGGAGCGGGACGGATTCGGTCGACGACTCCCAATTGAACGAACCTTTCTCATGCGAAGACCTAGTCTCGAGGGTCGCCAAATCTGACTTCACCACCTTCGTGAGGTTGAATTTGTTGCGACTTGCGTTTCAACGTCCCAAACCATCTCAGAGAGCGCATCTTCCGTTCACCAACCCTGCGATCATCCCTACAGAGGACGTGGTCATCTCAATACCCATTCTTCGATGTGGTGTATCGGTCCCGTTTCATCCTTTCGTCGCAGCCATTCTCGGGCGTTATGACGTATCGCCCTTTCAGCTAACACCCAACAGTTATCGCACTGTACTAGCTTTCTATGCGATGTACATGGAGTACGCCCATAGGGCTCCGTCAGTAGAGGAGTTTAGTTACTTCTATGACATAAAGAGCGTGGGTCTTCATAACGGCTTCTATTGCTTTAGTAAATGGGCGACTTCTGAAATAAACGGTGTTGAGGGGATGGTCTCGAACATGGGCGACTGGAAGTCGAAATGGTTTTATGTTTTTAAGGTTCCTGGGATCAGGACCGACTTTAATCGCAGACCCAGTATGTCGCGTATTTGTTGACTTAGATAAAATTAGTTACTTTGTTTTTCGAGATCTTTTGCTAACTCACTTTTTGTTGTCATCGCAGATAGACCAGCTCGACCAACTCTTGACGCGAATAAGAAGGGGGTAGCTGAAATTCTCGGGAGTCTTCCGGTACAAGATCGCGACTGGCGATTACTGTACACGACTGCGAAATTGCGAGAACACCAGCTGATCCCTGAGAACGCGAGTCTTCAACGGGAGCCAGTATATAAAGAACCATCTGAGAAACAGCAAGAGCGGATAGATAAACGTCTTTCTAAACAAACTCCTCGGCAAACTTCAGGTAACTCGTCCTTTTGCTATAAATTGACGGGTAAGATTGTGATTTTTACTTATCTGTCCTTTATGCTTGTAGACATGACTTTTTTGAAGTCTGCCCCTGTCCTGAAGATCAAGCAAAAGGGCGGAACACCGGCGACTTCGCCGGTCGTTGCCCAGAAGAGGAAGAGCGATGTGATGACTTCGCTTGCTGCAGACTCCTCCAAGAAGTTGGCCAAGACTACTCAGGATAAGGGGAAGAAAGTCGTCATCGACTCTCCAGTTCGTGCTCGCGACTTCCTGGCCATGCAGGAAAAATTACTGACTGAGATTCCTTACGAGGATCTTGTTACTCGATCTACTGAACTGGCCGTGCAATCCATGGCTTTGTTCATGAAAGCCGCGGCTACTCCTTCGAAGGAAACTGATTCGCTGAAGAGGCAGAACGCCCATTTTCAAGAAAACATAAAGAAGCTGAAGCAGGAGGTGGCGAGGATGGAGGAGCTTAACAAGGCCAAGGAGAAGGAGCTCGAGGAAGTCAGCAGGGCAAAAGAACAGGTGGAGCTCGAGCTCAAGAAGTCGCAGACAACGATCGTTGAGATGGCTCACGACTTGGAGGCTGAGAAAGAGAGTGGGAAGAAACAGTACGATCAGGCTGTGTCTGATTACATTTATACCACTCTTTCCAAAGTCCCTGATTTCGACTTCTCGCTGCTTGGAGCTGAAGCTGCTGAAATGGCTGAAGCCTTTCGCGCCATGTCTCCTACCCAGACTCAAGGTGGGGGAGGCAACCTTCCGGACGAAATCGAGGGAGTACAGGCTGAAGAGGTCGAGAATGAGGTCGTCAGCAAGATCGCGGACGAAGCTGCTCCTGATGAGACTACTCCCGTTGCTCCAGACGCTTGATTATTTTCTATCTTATGTTGTTGTTTAATTTCACTCTCACTTAAGTTTTTATATATGCGGTACACGGGTACTCGCACTTCTGTATTTAAAGAAATTTATCTTACTTTTTGGACAAATTTCTATCCTCGCGGGGATAGCTTACATTTTAATATTTACGCAGTACACGGGTACTTGCGATTTTATATATTTTTAACTTTGATCACAGCTTGGTGTAATCGCAATTTTATATATATATGCGACTTTAATTACAGCTTGGTGTAATAAAGTAGGAAAAACTTTTGAAGTTGGTAAATTAAATTACTCGAAAAACTTAATAAGTAATTTTATTCATGCAATCAGTAATACATGCGGGTACACATGCCCCTATACTTAGGAATTATTTTGAACAAAAAATATCTAAGTATAAGTACTCGAATTAACATAACCGAATAACGCGAATATTACTGATAATAAAATTTCAAGCTCTCGCTATTCCATGCTCGTGGAATCGCGGTTCCATCGAGTGTTGCGAGTCGATAAGTGGCATCACCAATTTGATCTGCGATTATATATGGTCCTTCCCAATTGTCTCCAAAGACTCCATGAGATGGGACTTTGGTGTTTGGCATTACCTTTCTAAGGACCAAGTCTCCTACTCGCAAAGGTTTTATCTTTACTTTCGAGTTAAAGTACCTTGCTGTTCGTTGTTGATAAGCCGCGTTTTGCAGTTGCGCTTTATCACGCTTTTCTTCTAAAAGATCAAGGCAAAACAACTGATTCTCGTTGTTCTGCGAGATATCGAAAGCATCTCTGCGTAAGGATCCTGCCCCAACTTCTACCGGCAACATGGCCTCGCACCCGTAAGAAAGTGAGAAGGGTGTTTCGCCAGTTGTAGATCGAGGGGTTGTATTGTAAGACCATAGGACTTGCGGTAATTCATCTGGCCATGCTCCTTTGCGATCTTCTAATTTTCCCTTTATGGTGTGCTTAATTATTTTATTGACTGCTTCAGTCTGTCCATTACTCTGCGGGTAGGCGACTGCGGAAAAGGCTTTTTTAATCCCTAAATCATCGCATAGCTGTCGCATTTCTTTACAGTCAAACTGTTTTCCATTATCCGAAATGAGTTTGTGCGGAATACCAAAACGACAAATGATGGAAGTGTAGACGAACTCGCGTAACTTCGTCGCAGTGATGGTTGCGAGTGCTTTCGCTTCAGCCCATTTCGTGAAATAGTCAACCGCGACTACAGCATATTTGACTCCGCCTTTTCCCTTGGGTAACTCACCGATTAAATCAATTCCCCATATTGCAAAGGGCCAGGGACTCGTGATAGAATGGAGGTTACTCGGGGGTTGGTGTGTGTATGTGGCTATTCGCTGGCATCTATCACACTTTTTTGCAAATGCGAGGGCATCTTGTCGCAATGTTGGCCAGTAATATCCTTGTCGCATAATTTTTAAGGCAAGGGAATTACCTCCAGTATGATTTCCACAAATTCCCTCATGCACTTCGCGCAGTATGTAACCGCAACCTTCTCCACCGATACATCTGAGAAGTGGTTGACTAAAACTTCGGCGATACAAACTCTGGTCATATATCACATAACGGGCTGCTCGTTGTCGCAATTTCCTTGCTTCTATTTTATCGTCAGGTAGGAGCCCCTTGTCAAGGTATGTGAGGATAGGAGTCATCCAGGTAATCTCCTGAACGTCATCGATCTCCATGATTGTTTCTCGATCTATGGTTGGATGAGACAATACATCTACCGGAATTACATCGAGTAATTCGGCTTCTCTGGTGGAGGCCAGTCGGGCCAATGCGTCTGCGTGGGAATTTTGAGTACGCGGTACTCGAGACACAACTACATGTTTGAACTTCTGCATTATTTCACGAACGATGGCTAAGTATTTAACCAATCTTCCGCCTCTCGCTAGGTATTCTCCACTCACTTGACATACCACGATTTGAGAGTCGCTAAATGCTTGTAGATATTCGACTTTCATCTCGAGAGCCAATTTCAGACCTGCGATTAAAGCCTCATACTCGGCTTCATTGTTAGATGCAGAGAATTCAAAACGTAGAGCAGCGTGTACCTTGAAATTATTGGGACTGATTAACAAGATCCCGCTGCCAGAACCTTCATTATTTGAGGCTCCATCGACATACAATGTCCATACCTCTTTGCCCATCATGGTGATGTCAGTTCCACCTTCTACAACCGCCACCTCTGTGCTTGGGAACTCAAGTATAAAATCTGCCAGAGCTTGCCCCTTGATCGCAGTTCTTGGTTTATACTTGATGTCGAACTGACTCAACTCCATCGCCCACTTTAACAATCTCCCCGATGTCTCTGGCTTAGCCAAAACCTGTCTTAAGGGGAAGTTTGTCAAAACTTCAATGCTGTGAGCCTGGAAATAAGGTCGCAATTTTCTTGAGGATATTATCAAGGCGAAAGCCAGTTTTTCCATTTGAGGATAACGCGTCTCGGCGTCTAATAATCGCTTACTGACGTAGTACACCGGTTGTTGACGTCCTTGGTCCTCGCGGACTAGTACTGAACTGATCGCGTACTCGGAGACGGCTAAATAAATAGACAAAACCTCTCCGGGCAATGGTTTTGATAGAATTGGAGGTTGCCCCAGATGCGTTTTTAACGCTTGAAAGGCCTGCTCGCATTTCTCATCCCATTGAAACCTCTTGTTACCTTTCAAAATCTGGAAAAACTCTTTACACTTGTCAGAGGATCTGGATATGAAGCGGTTTAAAGCCGCGACTTTGCCTGTGAGGCTCTGAACCTCCTTTGGCTTAGTCGGTGACGGCATTTCTACCAACGCTCTAATCTTCGCAGGATTGGCTTCTATTCCTCGCTGATTTACCATAAAACCAAGGAATTTTCCGGAACCCACTCCAAAGACGCATTTTAGGGGGTTTAGACGCATCTTATATCGTCGTAATATGTCGAACATGGCCTGTAAGTGCGTGATATGATCCTCCGCGTGTTGCGATTTTACGAGCATATCGTCAACATATACCTCCATTGTCTTTCCAATAAGATCTGCGAACATCATATTCACTAGCCTTTGATAAGTCGCACCTGCGTTTATTAAACCAAAAGGCATTACCTTGTAACAGTATAATCCTCGATCAGTGATGAACGAGGTATGTTCTTGGTCTGGTTCGTACATCGGGATTTGATTGTATCCCGAGTATGCATCCATGAAACTTAAAAGTGCGTGACCTGCAGTGGCATCGACAAGCTGGTCAATGCTAGGAAGAGGGAAGCTGTCTTTGGGACAGGCCTTGTTCAAATCTGTAAAGTCAACGCATGTACGCCATGAGCCATTGGGCTTTGGTACGAGGACTGGGTTAGCTAACCAGTCGGGGTAAAATGACTCCCGTATAAAGCCGCAGGCAAGGAGGCGGTCGACTTCCTCTTTCAGCGCTTGGTACCTCGCGGGGTCCATTTTGCGGCGCTTTTGTCGGACACCTCGCACTTCTGGGTCAATGTTCAAGCGATGACACATGACCTGTGGAGATATCCCGACCATATCTGAATGTTTCCAGGCAAAAATGTCAAGATTTTGTTTTAGAAAAGTCGTCAAGCGTTCTCGCAACTGTATATTTAATCTAGAACCAATCTTTAAAACCTTATTATTATCCATAGGATCTATAGGTACCTCGATTGTGTCTTCCGCGGCTTGGGCTGCGGCGGTGTGATCAAGGATTCTTGGGTCCAAGTCTGGGTTGTCCACGTGCGGTACTTCCTCGATCCTGAGGATCTCCTGGCGAGGTGGTGGTGCATTCAAAAGGTGAATAACATTAACTGTCCTCTTTTCTGCGAGCTTGACAGCTGCATTGTAACATTCTCGAGAGTCAGATTGGACTCCCCTCACTGATCCTACTCCAGAGGGAGTGGGGAATTTCATCGTTAGATGATAGATCGAAGTTATGATCTTCATCTCCTTCAGAATTGGCCGTCCAATTACGGCGTTATACGCTGAGTATTGGTCAATTACTGCGAAGTCGGCCATCGACTTGGCAGTTATTGGGGCAGTTCCCAAAGTGATTGGGAGTTTGATCATTCCTTTGATAGCTATGACATCTCCCGAGAAGCCATAGATGCTCGATGTCATTGGCCGCAAATCTTTTTCTTGTAACCCCATTTGCTTGAAGGCTTGGAAGTTCAGTAAATTCACCGAACTTCCATTGTCGACCAATATGCGATGGACGTTGTCTCCACCTATATTGGCGACTATCACGAGTGCGTCAGAATGCGGGTGGTGGACCCATCTCGCATCGCTCTCCATAAAGACAATGTCTTCGCATTCTTTCTTGAAGAGCTTCTCCGGCCGTTGACCAAGATTGTTTACATTGGTTAACGGCCTCTCCTTAGCTTCTCTAGCATACCTTTCTTGTGACTTGCGAGAGTCGCCTGCGATATGCGGTCCTCCGATTATGGTTAGAATGTTGCGAGGCGTTCTCGAGCCACTCGCGTTCTGACCATCTTCTTTGCCATCCGCTTGGGGATGTCTTTCCTCATTTCTCTTATATTTGTCGAACTTTCCCCTTCTGATCAATTCTTCAATCTCGTCCTGCAAGACCCAACACTCAAGGGTAGTGTGACCGATGTCTTTGTGGTACTTACAGAACTTTTTGGGATCTCTTCGGTCGCGATTTCCCCTGATGGGGGGCGGCTTCTTGAAGACGCCGTTCCTTTCCTCAATCGCATAGATATGGTCTCGAGGTACGGCAAGTTCGGTATAATTGACGAAGCGAGGTCCCCCTTTTCTTTTGGGCGAGGACTCCTTTTTTGGAGGTGACTTAGCCAACTTCGGGCTCCGTGGTTTGCGTGGACTGCGTCTTCTGGGGCTTCGGCCCCTGGAATTCTTTCCTCGCGGACTGCGGGACCGCGACCGCGGTATGGGTGATCGCCGTTTGTTCTTGCCCTTCTCCAATTCCGCCAAGGAGTTCTCGATTCTCTTATGAGGTTCGGCCATGGCGAAGAATTCTACCAAGGATTCTGGCCTTCGGGCCTGTAGCTCTTTCCAGAAGTCGGTTCTTGGCAAGATACCTGTTATTAACATGCAAACAAGCGAAGACTCGGGGGCCTTCTCAACTTTTGTTACTTCGGCGTTAAAACGCTTGAAATAATTCTGCAAAGACTCACCAGGTTCTTGCTTGATGTTCGCCAAAGTCATATAGGGTGGCCTATACGTCATCGTGGCCTGGAAATGTGTGAGAAATAAATCGACGAAGTTCTCCCACGTCGATATTGATGCCTCTGGTAATTGGGTGAACCAATCATGGGCATTCTCCTCGAGTGTGGCCGCGAGAATGCGACACTTCGCAAGTTGTGGTACCTGGTCCACTTCCATTATGGTGTTAAACTTTTCTAGGTAATCTAACGGGTTAGAAGTACCTTTATATTTGAGGGATTCGGATAAACGAAACCCCTTTGGAAGTTGGGCCTGTCGCACTTCTGCGGTAAAAGGCGAGGTGCCGTGCAGCTTGTATATGGGCTTACGCTGCTGCTCGAGCATCTTCAAGGCTTGCAGAAGCATACTTTGATCGATTCCTCCTGTCGCAGGGGATGGAGTTGCTACAACAGTGGGGCTCGCAGCCACTGCGGCAAGGTTCGAGGGGATATTGATCCTAGTAGTCGCGATCGGCGCGATAGGCGGGTTGTTAATTGTATTGACACCCTGATCGCCCGTATGGGGATCATGGAGCGTCTCCGTGTTATGAGGGCCGCGGGAGCGCGCCCTAAAGACTGCGTTGAGATGATCACGCAGATCACCTCGGTGTACACGATAGTGTCCTCCTTGCTGTGTCTGCACAGAGCCAGACCTCGTATACCTGCTCGGAGTGCGACCATGCGAGGATGAGGAGGCTGACTCTGCGTCGTTATCTCGAGGTGGACGACTGCGAGGGTTGCGGCGCTCAGGATCCTCGTCGATTTGTGCGCTCTGGTTAGGCAACCTTGCAGATTGGTCTCTTGACGTCGGGTGATTCAAGTCCAAGATTTCAGGATCAGTTCTCCGCTCCCTGCGTGCACGGTTAGTTTGACGTCGGGAAACTGTTACCTGAGGGTTTTCGTTACGAATGGCAGGGACCCGAGGAGGGCGTCGAGCTCGGCTCTGTCCATCTACCTCGGCTTGTAGTGCTCGCAGCTGATCCTGGATTGCAGCGTATTGATCAGTCGTGAGCTGGACTACTCCTTCGGACACGACCGCCGGGGTGACAGGGGGAAAGTGCATGGTTGCTGGTGGTGTGGACGTGCCTCCGACTTGAGGACCAGTTGTTTCTGGAAATAGGTTGAGTGGTCTGATGTTGCTCCTCCCTACCCCGCCGTTGATGACGTCTACAGGTGGCACTCCGGCTCCAGGCAATGGTACGCTCATCATTCCAATATTGATGGATTCATTGTTAGCTCCGTTAGCGTGATTTCCAGCCATGATGAGTGGTGTTCTTTGAAGTGAATAGAATCTTACAGTCGAATTCCCACAGACGGCGCCAAATGTTGTCGAGCAAATTTCGCAACACCAAAAAGTATAATTTAACTGGTAAAAAAGAGAATTATTTGAGAGATGACAAATGCGAGTATTCAACCTAGAGTGGCGAGTACTCGAATGGGAATGCGAGAATAAACAACAAGGCTGGAAAAATAAATAAGACGGTGAATTATAGTGGTTCAGTCAGATTTTGTTCTGCTTAGTCCACTGTAGAAAGGGATTCGTAGGTCCATTTTCATGGTGGATCACCCCTTTATATACAAAGCAGGTGTCCAATCGGTTACATGAGGATCACATTTATTGTTAATCCATTATTTACACATTGAATTGTAATGACTAAACTCAAACAACGTTAACATTAATAAATGTATGACAGTTACTAAATTCATCAACGTATGCGTCTTTCGCATCTGCGAGTTGACCGTTCGTGTTCCGTCTGTTGAGCTCGTAGGGTCGCACATACGTTTGGAACGTCTGCGTCCTTAGGTAATCGCCCGTTGTAGACGTCGCATGTTGAAGCTGGTAACATCTGGACATGCGAACTTATATTGGTCTGTTAGGGCTGTTGGGTCGCTGGGACCAAAACTGCATCATAGGGCATTGGTCTCTATACTCGTCGCGGAGGTATAGAGGGGGACTCTCGCACATGTTCTGACATATGCGAATTGGATCTACGCTGCATGATGAGAATTATGGTTATGCGGTGTGACCTAAGTCGCACCTATAGTATCTCGCTATTTTTAGTCTGCGCGAGGTCTAAACTTCGAGAAATCTCTCACGGACCTTCAGCCTTCATTGGAAATCTGAATACACGTGTCCTTTAAAGAGGAGTCTGGTCTCGAGTTTCTAGGTGAGAGAAATCTCACTATAACAAGTATTTATAAATTATATAAAATTATGACAAAAACTCTAATAATTAAACTTTAAATTCTGAACCTTAATTATACATAACTCAATACGTACCTTAATTTTAAGCACTAGCCGAAACTAATATATGACTACTCCTTGAAGCCAAAAGTCCAATAATAAAATCTAAATGGGGTTCAATAGCTCAAAGGAAGATGAACTTGACTTTGTGTGATAGTTACCGTTAAGAGAACAAGGATGGTGAGTTTCAAAAAATTGAAGAGAATGCTGATTTGAATTTCAAAATTATAAATGAGAGAAAATATTCATTGGTTTCAGGCTTGAAAAGAGATCGGAAGTATTGAGTATATTCACTAAAATTCTTGGAAAGTGGAGATGAATGTTGACGTACGAAGCTTCGACTATGGAACCTAAGAGTATAACTCGAAAGTAACAGGAGAGATTAGAGTTCGAAATTTAATTAGTGTGGAATAATTGAATCAATTAAATTGAATAAAGTTAAGGTTTTTAGTTTTACCAAAGCCACGTTTTTAGTTATCTATGGTTAACTAACGAAAAATCTCCTAACCTATTTAAATAATTAATCGAATATATATATGATTAAACTTAACTTCCCACATTCTTCTTTCTACACTGCGCTAGTACCACTAACTATCTCAAGCCATTTATATGCAATTTAATTTGTCAATATTTACTTAGCTTTATATGTTAACAACACACCCCTCCATAAAGCTCCAATCGAAAAGGTCTAGTCATTATCTTAAAAAAAAGAATTAGTTAAACTCAAATTGGATATTTCTACAATATTTTTGCTAGAAACTCCCCTATTTGTAATACTCCTCTAAAGCTCGGCTACTACTATCTAATTTTAAAGAATAACTTAATAGATAGGGAAATGTACACTCATTACTGCTTTTCTACATTTTTTTCGTTTCTACTGTTACACACGGAGAATTTAACTTTTATACAGTTTTTTATTTTTAATTCTTTTTGGCAGTATACTGCCTTTGGTAAGTTGTATATATATTGGTTTTATTGCTTTACAAGTGTCATGCTGGGGTTGTGCCACGTTTTTTTTAAAAAAATGAAATCATTTTAAAAATTTTGATTTGACGGTTTTCTCTACTTACCAAAGCAGTTGTACTTTTCCATTTTTTTTTATTTTTTTTGAATATAAAAAATGTTTTAATACCCCACTCACCCTCACACTGTTCATCTTCTCCCTCTTTCGTTTTTCTTTCAGTTTCGAGTAGTGGGTGGTTTCATCCATTTCAAAAAATTTCAGTTGTCATGCCACTTTCTCAAACTTCCCTCTCATTCCCCCCCCCCCCCCCGCCATTTTTCTGATTTTTGTCTATAAATACATTCATCCTACCTTCTAATGGTCGTTACTCGTTCATCTCCTTCTCCGGCTAAAGCTAGAAAACCTACAAAACAATCACAGAAAACCAAACCCAAATCAAAAATGGGTAAAAAAAATCTAAAAGACAACCCACCTAGCCCCACTTCCCCTACTGCTCATAAAAGAAAAGCTCATGTTGGACCTTCGAAGAACACTCGAGGGAAAAGGCCTCGAACTGTGGTGGAAAACTCAGACTCAGATTTTGAGTTAGAATCTGAATTTGTGAGGTTGCCTGTCTCTGTGAAGGTATTTTATTATTTATCTTTTATTGTTTTTGATTTTTTTTTTAAATTCGATTTTTGAAGTTCATATATCTGGGTAATTGTTTGGGTTTGTCTCTGTTTTTGTTATGTTTTTCATTTCTTGTTTTATTATATATATGTTTTTTTGTTGATATTTGTTTGTTGTTTTGTTGGTGTTGTTTCGTTTAATTTTAGGACAAGGGTAAATCCCCTGTCAAGGTGTTGTCATCCACAGGTGTGACTGAGGAAATTACGGCCAATGGGATTGTTGAGGTATGTGATGTTATGCATTCTGTTCTCTGTTTTTTTTTCCTAGTTTTTTGTTTTTATTGTTGTTTTCGTAGTGTTTTATGTGTGTTTTAGCAGTGTTTTTTATTGTTCTGTTTTAGGATTGGGAATGCAAGTACACCCGATCTCAATTCTACCATTCTAGAGTAGTCACATCTTGTTATTACTCTGTAATTGGAGACATCAAAAGAATTCTAACTGAAAGCCAACTAGAAATTTTTTCAAAAACTGTGTTTGGATATTTTCTTCGGATTCCAGAGTACATTATCCATTACCAACTGCTTCATTGTTTGCTGTTGAGGGAGGTTCAATAGCCTAATGAGTTGGAGTTTTGGGTATGTGTCCAAGGGAAATATCTTAGGTTTAGTATCGAAGAGTTTTCGTTAGTTACCGGGTTAGATTGTCAGGTTGATTCTGATTTTTATCAGTTTAAGTAAGATGATAATGCATTGGTTAAACATTGTTTTAAGGGGTACAAAAAAATTACCAAGGGTGCTATTCAGGCTGCCTTTATTGCTGACAATCTCAAGAGTAACGACGATCTTGCAGTCAAGTTGGCTATCTTGTATTTTGTGCAGTGTTACTTGTTGGGTGGTCCCCCGGGTAAAGTTATTTCATTAGAGGAAATAGATGTTGTCGATAGTGGTCGATATAATGAATTTGGTTGGGGCAAGCATTGTTTTGATATCACTATTCATTCTTTGAAGGGTAAGATTGACTCTGGTCTTAAGAGGGTTGTTCGTAGTGATGAGGATGGTGGGTACTACAGGTTATTGGATTTTCCTTTGGCGATTCAATTCTGGTTTTTTGAGTGTTGCCCTTACGTTATTGGGAAACTTTCTTTGTACTCAAATGTTGGCATTCCAAGGATTCTGAATTGGCCTAAACTACCCAAGGATAAGGAGGGTCAGGTGAAAATGGATGTCATGAACACCCTCGTCTTCAATCGGTCTTTGAAAGAGGTACTTCTGTTGTTTTTTACCCTATTTCTACTGTTTTTTTAATGTTGTTTTTGCATACATTTGTTACACTTGATGTTTCAATTGTTGTTGTTATTTTATATTTTCAGTTTCATGTGCATAATTTATTTGGTTGTTGTTGTTGCAGTTAAAATTACGAAACATCACTCCAACTTCTGTTGAGAGAGTGAGTTTGAGCCTTAATGATTTTTTCTCTGGTGACACTACTCCCAATGCTGTTAAATTCAAAGTTAAAGGTGGTTCCAAGTCTGTTGGTCAACCTGGCTTGATGGGTGCTTCTTCATCATCTGATGAGAATGTCTCCCGACTTGAGTTTGAGGAATTAAAAAAGAGTATCTCTGTTGTTGTCAGCCAGCAAGGGATTCTTATGAAATCTGTTGCTGAAATGAACAAGAAGTTGGACATTCTTATTGAGGTGTTGTTTTTTTATTGTCATTATTTGTTTTTTTTTTTAGTAGTGTTTTTATGTTGTTTTATACAGTTAATTAATTTTTTATGTTATTTTTCCAGTCATCCAATGGTGGTCATACTCACAATGGATCTCAGTCTGAAGATGCTCTTCGTTCTTCTGAAAAATGAGGATGATGAAGATTCTACTTCAGAGGAAGACGAGGATGCTAAAAATGAGGATGACAAAGGAGATGAACATCATGAGGATGATACTGATGATGATGATGATGATGATGATCTAGATGGAGTTGGAGTTGGTGCTGGACAGGATGAGGCGCATACTGGGGATGATCGTAATGATGAGGGTGTTGTTGTCCCCGAGGTTGTTTCGAAGGATGGTAATACTGGCAAGGTTGATGATGCCAAGAAGTCTGACCCTGTGGAACCTGTTTCAGAGGTCAAACAGGTGTATTTCTTGTTTGCCCATCCTTTTCTGTGCTCTTTTTGTGGATTTTGTGTTTTGAGTTTGTTTTAATAGTTTTTAATGTTGTTTCTGTTGTCAGTCTGAACAGTCTCAAGTTGTGGAAGAGAACATTGATGTTGATGCAACAATTGCATCTGCTGTTAAAGCTGTGGAGAATTTGGTTTGTGTTTCTTTTCTTTTTTCTTTATAATTTGTGTTTATATAATATTCTATTGTTGTTTTACTAGTGTTTTGATTGGTTCCTCAACTAATGTCTCTGCTTCTGTTGAGACCTCTGAGAAGAATGATCTTGAAATGGTTGTTTTTCAAAAGACTCCTACTTTAGGTCCTCAAAAGAGGGATCGGAAGAAAGGAGCTATTTTGAAATCTTCATTCATTGAGCTTGCTTCTGGTGCCTCTAAATCAGGTTCATCCTCAGTTTCTCCTGATGAGTCTGTTTATAAGGTGGTTAAATATGTGCGTGGTTTGTACCCGTTGGACAACAAGATTGGTGAACCTGTCGATCCACAATTGGAAGCTGAGTTTGTCACTTGGGTTGATACAGGTCTTAGAAAGCATAAATCTAAGTAAGTATTTTGTAGATGTTTTCACTTATATATATCTTATTGTTTTCCTTTTTTTTTTTAATTTTTTATTTGTGTTTTGATGTTTTTTTTAGCACAACAACTAATGTGTATTGTAAGGGTAAGGACACAATATTTCTGCCATTTTGTTTTGGGGTTGAGGACATTAGCAACAAGATGTGGTTTCACAACCTTGCTTACCCTAATTGTTTCCTTACCAATTCTGTAAGTTTTTTTTTATTTATATGTTTTTGTTGTTCATTTTAATTATTGTCTGTTTTTCAATGTTGTTCTGTTAGTTTTTTTTTTTTTTTATAAGATTGAAGGATTTTTTATTTTTTTTTTGTCCAGCACATTGACATTATTTTCTACTATCTTCGTAAGAAAATAATGTACTCAGCCGAGCCAAAAATCAAAGTCACCACAACTGATTGCCTTTTTTGTTCTAGCATAACAAGCTTGTATGAGAAGTTTGTTGAGAAAAACAACGATATATCGGTGTTGTCTCTTTCTCACAATGTGGCCCAGTATATCCGTGGTGGTAAGATATTATGTGCCACTCCTTGGCATTTGGTTGATCATGTTGTTATGCCTATCAATGTCAAATTACAGGATCATTGGATTTGTGGTCGTTTAAACATAGCTGAGCGGCGGACATATCTATACAATTCATTGCGTTCTGGTCCTTCTGGAAGGTATATGACTGCTGCCAAAGAGGCTTGCAAGCCTTTTTCTGTTAGTTTACCATATTATTTCTCAATGTTAGACTTCAAAGGCCTTCGCAATGAATCTAAGTTTAGCACGATGGAACCGTTCCCGATTGTTGCTGTTGATGGTTTACCCGAGCAGGTCACAGCGTAAGTTTTATGTATAATGTTCAATGTTTTTCACTGCTTGTTTGTATTGTTATGTTTTTGTTATGTGACTTTGATTTTTACTAGTGTTCTCATAGTGTCTGTTTTTGTTTTTCTTATTGTTTTTTTCCAGTGATTGTGGTATTTTCGTAGCATCATTTGCTGAGTATTTCATTGATGGAAAACCCATCCCATCCTCTGGTTTTGATGTGGAAATTCACCGCGATCGTTTGGCTGTGTTATTTTATCATTATGGCATGAAGAAGCAACTTGAGAACATTGAAAGTGAATCCGAGGCCCCTCCCAGCCTTCCCAAGAAATGATTTTTTTTTTCAATCAGACTGTCATTGTTGTTATGTTTTTTTTATGTTGTTTTTATGTTTTTTTTAATGTTGTTTCTGAAAACAAACATTGGTGTTCTGTTATGTTTTTACGTTTTTGTGTGGACAATATGTAATCTTTATTTCTGTATGTTTTTTTTTTTCTTTTTGTTATGTACAAACAAGTTGTTATGTTAAATTTGTTAGTATTTTCATTTCACATCATATCTTTTTATGTTTTTTTTTCTTATAGTTTTTCTGTTTTTTTTTCGGCTTTTTTTCTCCCAGTTGTTAAGATACCTTTTTAATTGTTTAATAACAAATCAGTAATGTTATTAACTTTTTTGAATACAAATATTCATTTCATTAATAAAAAAACAAACTGTTTCAGTAATAAACTTCATATATATTCAATTTAGTATCAAACATCTTTTAATATCCAATCTAAAGTATCATCAAATGTCAATGTAATCAATGTTTTCAAATAAAAACTTTAATCTCTATGTATTTCAGAAATTTAAATTCCTCAATATCTCATTCTCAAATGTATGTGTAGTTTTCTTTTGTTTTTCCACTGTTGTTCTGTTGTTGTTTTTATTCCCTTCTACGTCTTATGCTGCATGTTCTTTTGTTATGCCCAAGTTCCCCACATTTGCTGCACTTATTGTGTTGGTCCTTTTCCCATCCAGCTTTCCTTCTTAATGTTTTTGGTCTTCCTGATTTAACTCTTTCATGCGGAGGCAATACTATAATATTCTTCACTTCTTCCGGTACCTCCCACTCACTTTGGTGTCCTATTGGGTAAACTGTCCCTGAATAAGTTGCCAGCCAATTTTTTTTTTTTTTTGTAGTAATCTGAACAGTAGGTGTACGGGTCCATGTTCATCTCCCTCATCACGACCACAGCGTGCCCGCAGGGCATTTCATCTATTTGGAACCTGTTGCACGTGCATGTTCTTTTTTCTAGGTCTACTTCCCACGATTCTTTCATTCTTGTTACCTCGAACAAGTAATTTGTTGTTGCCTTAACCTGTTTCAAATTTTATTAAAAAAAAAACATAGCTGATATTTTAACAGCAACACTACAAAACTATAAAAACAACAATACAGCAGCATATGCACTTACTGTTTGTTTAGGATTTTTTTTTTAAAAAAAGAAGCATAATGAATATGTTACCTCCAGATTCAATGAGTATGTGTAATTTTTCAGCAGTATGTCTTCTCCAGCTGGTGATAGCTTAGTAAAGGTGTTGTGTGCTTTTGTCCTATTAGTATGTGTCCATTGTTGCACCAATGCTCTCAAGCATTCTAGCAGGGTTGTAATTGGTAGCTCCCTTGCTGCTAGATTTGCAGCGTTCAGTGATTCTGATATGTTTGAGGTCATTGTAGAATACCTCTTGTTTTGGCTATGAATTCTTGACCACTTTTCATAACTGACTTTTTTTAGGTAAGGTCTTATGCGTTTGTCCAATCCATCCAATTCAGCCATGTGGAACTCGAATTGCTTTTCTGTGTAGGCTTTGACTGCTCCAAAGAATGGCAGATTGTATTTGGCAGCATGTTGTTTGAAGCTTGTTTTAAGGTTGCTCAAAATGTGGTACCCGCAGTAACTGTGTGTAATTTCTGGATAGATTTCTCTTGCTGCTTTGATGGGGCTTTCATTCCTGTCTGAAATTAGGCATTGGTGTTCCCGGACCCCATACACTTCTTTAAATTTTTTGAAGAACCATTTCCAAGATTGGTCATTCTCAGAATCTGCAACACAAAACACTAGTGGAAAAATATGACCTGCTGCATCTTGTGTGCATGCGCACAACAAAGTTCCCCCATAAGCTACTTTGAGGAATGTTCCGTCCACCACAACTATCGGTCTGCATGTTCCCCACCCTTTTATGGATGCGTCCAACGCCATGAAAACAAAGAGCAAGTTGTTGTCTTCTGTTGTTTTCAGATCCACAACTGATCCTGGGTTTGTTTTTTCCATCATGTGTAAGAAACTCGGTATTAGGCTGTACAAGTCACTAGCGTTTCCTCTTAAGTCATTTACTGCATGTTCCTTACTTCTCCAAGCTTTCATGTAGTTCATCTTGATGTCATACCTGTATTTCAACTCTCCTTTCATGTCCATCGGTGTTGCCTTTGTCTTTATGTTCAAAAACTTCAGTTTTATGCATTCCCCGATCAGTTTCGATGTTGCTTGCCTTTGGTCTTCATGCCTAATATTTATGGGGCATGTGTGAATTTTTGAGAACCTCTTGATTATGAATGTGTTTGTTGGGCCATTTCTCGATGCTCGTTGAGACCAATTGCAGCTTTCGTAAACACATTTCAGACTGTACTCTTGAGAGCAGGACTTCCACACTTTGTACTGAAAGTTATTTTTGATTGCGTAGTAGCTGAGGACATTCTTTAGAGTTTTCTTGTCTTTGTATGCCTGTCCTTTTTCCACTTCGAGGTGATGCTTGTCTGTTATTAACTTTGCATTGTTGATGTCGATTTCTGGATCCAGTTTTTTACTGGTGTTTTCAAGTTTTTCTACCATTTCTTCAGCAACCAGATTTGCATAGTCAATTATGTCGAATTTGTCGTTCTCATCTTCTCTTGTTTCTTACTGTTTCCCTTCTTCTGTTTGCTGTCCCGTTGTGTATGATTTTGTTGTTGTTATGTTGTTTTCAAGCGTTGTTGTGTTGTTTTCGATCATTGCCACATTAAAAAAAAAAAGAAAACGGGCTTGGACAGTAAAAAAGTTGTATTTGCCGTGTCCCAGTATATTTGTAAAGTTTTGGTCAAAAAATAGTATATATGTAAATTTCTCAATATATACCTATCTTAATAAGCTTTATATATCAATCTAGTTATGAACCAATCCGTATTAGTTTTTGATAAAATGGGCCAAGCCCTAGCTTTAAGAAAAATAAATATACCATAATTAATTAAATAATATTAACAAAATAATTATTTTCACACCAATAATAATATAATACATTTTGAATAAAATATATATTTAAACATGGTATTACATTTTGTGATATAATATTATTTGTTTTTTTTTGTCGGGTGTTACAACCTTACATTGAAAATAAATTCTACATACCTCTTTCTTTAAATTACTTATTTGAAACTTCTGACTTCTATTACTATTTTTTTTAGGGCTATTTACATAAATATGGGAAAATATACTATAGTACTTTACATATATATGGCAAGAAAACTTAATGCCACTAAATATGGCATTCAAAACAAAAAAGTTAACAAATATGGGAAATGACATGTTTAATACCATAAAAAATATTAAAAATCAAATCAGATATTTTTTCCTTTAAATTTAAAAACTAACCAAAAACAGAAAAGCTAAAAACGCTCTCTACTTTTTTTTCTCTCTCTACAATTTCACGATAGCTTCTCTCTCTCACTCTTAATTCTTCTCTCTCCCATAGCGATTCAACATGCGATCAAAATCGCAGTCGGATTTTCTTGGATCGAAATCTGCAAGCATCGATTAACATTTTTTCCACACTGATCAATCAGTTCTCTTGCAAACAATCTGCACAAATCAAATCTGACAACAACAATCAAACTCATCTCCAATGTTCATCATCGGCAGCAACAATTGAAGAATACTCAAGAGAAATTCACATCATCCTATCTATACATATTACAAGGTTAGATAAATTATAATAAATGATCATCTTTTCATGATATATTCAATGATTATATATATATATATGCATTATGCAAAAATTTAAAACAACTCATTTTTATCATAACATGTTTCATTATCATCTTTCTATAAAGAAACAAAATGTATATATAAATTAATGTAAAATTATAATTTTTAATATATATATATATAAGTACCGTATAATATCACATAAAAAACAATAAATTTACAAATAAACTTGCATTGAATACTGAAATAAATCAAATACGAAACCAGTTAAATAAACTATACTATTAGACAATATACTTTATACAACAACTGAAGATAACTTTAAAAAAACAAAATATGAAAATTTTAAAAAAAAAAAAAAAAAAAAAAAAAACCAGTTACCATAACTAAAATAATAACACTACAACAAACGAAACTGGTTTTTTTTTATAAAGATGCATACGAAACTGGTTTTTTTTTTTAAAAAAAAAAAAACTAATGATATGCGGTAATTTATTCAGGAATGGAAACAATCATGTGTGTTATTCAATATGGAGGATATTGGACAGATGACAATAACTACCAAGACTACACAATGACTGGACTGCTAATACCAACAAAATGTTCTCTGAAAGAATTGGTTCAATTGGTAAAGAATGAGATCAACTGCAACACACCAATTGAAATGAACTACCAGCTAAGCCTCGGTAAATTACCAATGAAGATCATTAGTGACAACTCACTATTGTTTTACATTGAACTAAGAAAGAAGCAGCCTGGAGTGAGCGACTCTCCACTTTGCATCACAAGAATTGAACAGCATGCAATGCAACTAAATCCACAACAATTCACTGACACTGGAGCAATAACACAAAACACAGATGTTCAACTACTGGTTTTACAAATTACAAACCAGCCATCATTTCAAGAGATAGAATATGAAGATGAGGCATCAGAAACAAATAACCAGCTCCTATCAATGTCAAACATATTTCAAGTAGTTGACAATGTTGCTGATTTTATAATTGAGAAAACAGAAGAACACAAGAAGAAAAGGAATGAAGAAGAGAAGGAGATTATAACAGATCATAGGGTTTTCAAAATTTAAGAATGGCAAATTTACAAAGATAAAAAGATGTTGAAATGTGCACTATGCTTTTATGCTATATTGCGCAACTTTCAATTCAAAACAAAGAGATCGGAACCAAGGGAGTACCTGGTTACATGTATTGATGATAACTGTAACTGGTTACTGAGAGCATCAAAATTCAAGAATACAACAACATTCAAAGTGAGGAAGTATGTCCAGGATCACAAATGCTCATTGGATGTAATCATGGGAAACCACAGACAAGCAAATAGCAATATCATTGGAGAAATAGTAAAAAAAAATTCCTGGATATCAAAAGAATACATAGACCAAAAGACATTGTAATGGACACACTATATGATTATGGGGTGTCAATGGGATATCAAAAGGCATGCAGAGCAAGAGAAAAAGCATTAGAATTGGCAAGAGGGAGACAAGATGACTCTTATCAACAGCTACCAATGTACTTACACATGCTGAAAGTATCAAATCCAGGAACAATCACACACTTGGAAACATATAAAAAAAATCGTTTCAAATACTTGTTTCTAGCATTCGCAAATTCAATAAGAGGCTGAAAACATTGTAGACCAGTCATTGTCACAGATGGAACCTTCTTAAAAACATCATTTGGCGGGACTTTATTTTCAGCTTCTACAATGGATGCAAACAACAACATTTTCATATTGGCATTTGGAATAGGGGACTCAGAATATAATGACTCTTGGGATTGGTTTTTCAATAAGATAAGAGAAACATTTGGTGATAGAGAAGGTACAATATAAAAAACTGGTTTTAAGTTTATTTTTATATATACATAATATATATTTTTTGAATAGTAACAAGTTACAGTAAATTTCAAATTCGATAAAAAAAATCATCATTAGTCACTTTTAATCCTGTTGAAGAAACCAGTTACTGACATAATACAAATATATATATATATATGTCATACATAACTAAAACCACTTTTAACATGCAGGATTATCAATAATATCAGACAGACATAAAAGTATTGAAAAAGCAGTGAAAAATGTTTACCCAAACCACTTTCATGGAGCTTGCATATTCCACTTGCTTAACAACATCAAATCAAACTTTGGTGGACATGGAGATGAGCTCACTATAAACTTTGTGAAAGCTGCCAAAACATACAGGGTCGGCTCATTTGAGCATTACATGTCAGAAATAGACAAAATTGACATTCGCATAAGACCTTACCTGGAAAATATAGGACATCATATTTAGACTAGAAGCCACTGCCCAACAAGGAGGTACACTATGATGACTTCAAACATAGCAGAGTCAATCAATTCTGCAATCACAGCTGCAAGATCGATGCCTATTACATTAATGATTGAATGTCTAAGAAGTTTAGTTCAAAAATGGATGTGGAAGAATGGAAATGAAGCTAATGGAATATTCACAGAAGTATCTGTTGAAGCTGAAACAGTACTTAGAGATAATCTTGTTAAGGGAATGAAGTACCAGGTATTGTTGACCGAGGTTTTCGGCAACTAATAAAATATTATAAGTTTATAGAGCTGTAAGAAAATTAGAGAAGAATTTTTACGTGGTTGGGGCGTTAATGAGCCTTAGTCCACGAGTCTTTTTTTATTTATGGATGTATTTAATACAGAGAATGTATTTGGTGAGTATTTTACTCTTATAAATACAGAGAATGTTCTTAGTGAGTATTTACTCTTCTTGATCTTATGCAGCCCAAGATTCTCGATCCCCTTTAATGAGCTTTGAGGGGGTATTTATAGTGTTTTTGGTGGGATGATCCCCAGAATTAATATTACAAGTGTATCTGTAAGTATCCATAAAGTTGGGCATTCCCAATGAATATACCATGAGTAATGCATGGTCAAATCCCTAGGTGCTGTAGGGCTTTTATGTGGAATGTCCTTATTGTCTTTTGACTGATGTGACTCTTCACAGTGTAGCCGTCGCTAGACTTAAATGATCATTACTTTGTAGCTGCTGGTTGGAGGTTGTGCCGTCAGACTTTATTGCGTGTAGCAGTCCCAACACGCTTCCTCCCATGCGGCATTAAATGTGACTTGATTACTCAGGAGAAACCTGACACCTCGCGGAGATGCCTTAGCATTACTCGAGCTTCCGAGAGCATATGGGGTCCCATATGCCTTCTCCGGGAGCTACGTCCTGGACGCTGCCTTACGGCATAAAGACTTAGCAAATATTTTTGGATTGTAAATTGCTTGATCCACGTGTCCTTGTCTGGTTGGTCCACGTACATTGGGCAAAATCAGGGGCAACATTTACCCCCCAAGCCTTGTTTATTTGAAAAATAAAACAAGGCTTGCTCAAGTGCTTCCGGTTGACTCCTCGGTTTCTTGGCACGAGCTTTGAGCGCGTGTGGGTGTATTTAATGATGGCTTTTAATGCAGCGATTCACTTTTTGCAGAGGTCGATTCGTTTCACACCCATTGATTGATACGGCGCATTAATGGTGTCAGACGGATACTCAAACGTTTCCACCGCCTTAATTGCAAATCAATCTGGTCCGTTGATCTTCGAGAATGCGAATCGTGCGTTTCCCCTACCGTTTGATTGGTAGGTGACGACGCCTGTTCCTCATGCAGCTTTGCCTATAAAAGCCACCACCTTTCCTTCATTTCGGGTACTTCCCATTTCTTGCCAACTTTGCTCAAATTTCCCAGAGAGAAAAAATTCTCAGACCCAGAAAAACACTGTTGAACACTTTGCAATTTTTTCCAGTTCATCTTCGTTCACTACTGTCAGTCCTTCTTATCTTCACAGCAGGACCCCCAGTCTCAACACTTCATTGTAAGTTTCTTGCACCCTTTGTTTTATTGTTAATATGCATGGCATGCTGTTACTTATCTGCTTGTTTTTTCTGGGTTTTGTATTCGAAGTTTATGGGAATGCAAATGTTTAGATTCTTCACGTAATCGGTCTAGGTTCACCATTCTGGTGATAGGATTACTCTTGTCACGCATTTGTTATTATCCTTTTTTTTTAAAAAAAAAAGACCATACGTTCTTGGTATATTGGTCGCTTAGGGCATAGGATAGATCACTTTCTTTTGACTTTCTGCCCTTTCTTTTTCTCTGGTGCGCCATGTCGTCTTCTGTGAATTTATTGCACCCGACTCTTGTCCAGGGTATCCTTCTAGGGTTTCCTGTTTGACAGGTGTCCGGAGGGGGCCTCTTTCTAGCGGTTAGGGGACCCTCATTCCCTTTTTCTTGGTTTAGGGTTTGGTATGGGGCCTAAATGCTGGAACCTTAATTCTTTTTACAGAATCGAAACATGTCTGCTTCTGCCTCAAAGTCATCCAAGAAGAGTGGTAAGCGTCTGGCTACCCTCGAAGAGGTCTCGCTGGGTCTCGTTGCCCAGGAGGGGTACAAGTCTCGGGCCACTGGATGGGAGGCGGCAGAACTTCACTCTACTCTAACTTGTCCCCATCAGTTGGAGAACATCGTGGAGGTAGCTGGAATTAAGCCTTCCACATCCGGGACCTACCACCGATCACCTCGTGATGCGGAGATGCCCAATCACAACTACGGCGGCTTCGGGGCCTGGAGCCAGACGCACTTGATGGCCGGGGCCATGCTTCCCCTCCAAGATTATTTTGTTAATTTTTTAGTTTTTGTCGGCCTTGCGCCATACAAACTTATTCCCCAAGCATACCGCCTGCTCTCAGGATTATTTATTTTTTACTCCGCCCAGGGATGGGGCTCTCCCAGCCCGGCGGAGATATTGTACTTTTATGAACTTGTTTCTGTCCCCAAGAAAAGGGACAAACTTAAAGACGGTTTTTATGGGTTCCGGGCCCACCTTGCCAATGATGGGGTGGTCCCGTATAATAGGCAAACTCATGTTAAGGAGTATCGCCATCGTTTTTTCTTCTCTTCCGGGTTCCGGGCAGTGGACCATCCGGAGCTCCTCACTGAGTGGGTTAGGATTCCCCTTTACGAGCGGACCGCACCTACTCAGGTCTTTCTTCGGAGAGCCCAGGCCTTCGCCTCTTATGACCGGGCGGACCTCGACGTTAGGGGCCTGGTTACGACGGAGAACTGTAGGAAGGCAAAACTCATCCTGCCGCACCAATCTGTGGAGGACTCTAACCTTTCCCGGGTTATCTGTCCCAACATGAGGGTGCCCGCTGCGGAGAAGACCTTCCGGGACGAGATCATCGCCACTATCGAGAAGAAGTACCAGGACTATCTCTACCGGAAGGCTCAGGAGAAAGCCTACTCTAAGGCTCAGGCAGCTTCCGGGAGGCCACTTCGTGTGGGGAGCCCGGTCGAGAGAAGAAGCCAGGCGATTGCTGGGAAGCCCCTTCATATTGGGGACTCGGCAGAAAAAAGGGCTCCCAGGCCACAGCCTTTGGCTCAGGAGCCCAACACTGGGGCTCCTGGTGCCAGCACTTTCGGCTCCGGTGGTAAGTCTCCTTTAGCAGTTCATTACGTCCCTTCTGTTGGCGAATATGCCAGTCTTAGGCCTGTAGGGTTCGATGAGCGTCTTTATAGGTTTAGGATGACCTCGACCCGGTGGGGAGACCATATGAAGGAGTTTTATTTTTCCAACTTAGGAGATTTCCTAGGTCGGTCCAGGATGGGTTCGGGTCCTCCGAAGCCCGTCCCCTTAGGCCCTTCAGCTTATATTACATCCAGCTGGTTCCGGCCTTCAGACAGCTATCTCGAAGACGATGCTGCCAGCATTAAAATTCGGAACTTTGCTAGGGCCGAATTAGAGAGTCAGGGTAGGACTAGCTTGTTTGTTATATCTGAGTGTTTGTGGTTTCCCACGGATGTTCGAACACTCGCTTTCTTTCTTTTATTGTAGCAGGTGTTTCCATGGACGCCATTTTGGCCGAACTTGCCGGGGTTCACACTCCTGAAGCTCCCCCTCCCTTTACTTCTTCCCAGATGGCCCCCCTCTAAAGGCTTCTTCCAGTGCTCCTCCAGACACTATTGACTTAGTGGATGAGGAGGTGCTCCCGGGAGAAGGTCAAGAAAAGCAATGGGGCTTTTCTGAGGAAGTTGAAGAAGGTGAAGGAGGGCACCGGGCTCTTCCTGAGGAAGTTGAAGAAAGTGAAGAAGAGCAAGAAGTTGCTCTGATTCGCAAACGCAAGGGCAAAATGGTTGCCCAGGAGGAGCCCAAACGGCAACGGAGAGCTGACACTCCGGCCCACGGTCTTGATGATGGGGTCTCTCCCATGGAGAAACACACTGCCCCTCCCAACATTGTACTGACTCCGGTTCCTAAGGATGAGGCGAGACAGGAGCTCCGTATAGCTAAACACAACTACGCCATGGACGAATACTCCCGGGGGTATGCTGAGGTGGAGGCCCTGAAGAGGATCTTACGAGTTGAGATGCAAAATACTCTCAACAACCCGGAATACCAGAATCCGTGGGATCTAAATTTGGATCCCCTGTCGGACTGGTTCGGTCGCTTCCTCGGGCCCACCTTAGCTCCCTTTGCTGCGGAGATGACTGGCGAGTTTGCGTCCCAGCTTACCCGGTGTGCACCTAGGCGGTTCGCTGCTTGTGCATCCTTGAACTCCATCTTCCAAGTCCAGGATCTCAGCCACTCCCTCACTGTGGTAAGTATTTTATAGTTTACTTTTCTCCTTATTATTATTTTCTTTTTCGTAGATTCTTACTTATACTTGTATCTTTTCCCAGCTTGCTGCTGAGGCCAGCCGCCTTTCCAAGAACATAATCAACCATGGCTTCGTCCTGTCCGATTTTGGGGACATGGATGAAGTTAGGAAGATCCTTCAGGATCTTACTGCTGAGAGGCAGCTTTATCAGGAGGCAGCTGAGCGCCGGGAGGCCATTGCCAAAGCCAATGAGGAAGAGGCCAAGCGGAGGGAAGCGCAGGCGGAGGCAATGATCCGGGAGGAGGCCCTGCGGAGAGATAGGCTGGAGGCCAGGCACCAGGAGGAGCTGAGGACGGAGGGCGAAGCCACTGCGAAGGCCAGGCGGGAGCTTCGGGAGGCCAGGGAAGCCTTGGAGGAGATGGCTGCCAAGGTGAGGTCCTTAGAGGAAACTCACCAGGCAAACTTAGAATCCAGGGCCACCCTGGCCGCGGAGCTGAAAGAGCTCAGGGACTTCAAGGAACAAGCCTCAAAGAAGACAAAAAGAGATGAGCTTCTTTCTCCCGTCTCCTGCAGCCGGTGCGCCAAGCGTTTTGATGATGGCGTCTTCATGGCCTGGTCTACAAATAACCAGAACATCAAGCTTACCTTCTACCCCAAACCCGACGAGATGATTGCCAAGTTCCGGGAGCAGAAGAAAAAACTTGATGCCATGGTGGAGGCTCACATCGGACCTCGTCTTCCTCCTCGCATCGATTAGGCCGCTTCGAGTTTGACCCAGTACAACCAGGATTTCACTCTTTTTTTTATTTACAGCTATTTTTCTTGTATTTAAGACAATATTTACATAGCTGTTTTATTTAAAGGGGAGACAATTTTTAGGGCCTGTCCCCGGGCCATTTGTATATATTTTGACCTGCCCTTTAGGGCTAGGATTTTTATATTTATATATGATCTCTTTTGATGCACATATCTTTCTTTTGGACCTGTCCTTTGGATCATGATGTTTATACTTATGCTTTTTTATTTTTGTGCATACTCTTTTTTGACCTGCCCTTTGGGCCAGGATATTTTACTTAGTTTGTTTTTTGTCTGTCCGTGCGATATACCCTAGTACCCCCTGAGTGGCATAGAAACTTTGTTTTTAAGGCACTCAGTTTTATTTAACATGCGGAGGCTGTATACATTTCGACGGTACAAACTCTTTAAACAAAATCTAAGTTACATTTTTGGCTATTGGTAATATTTTCTGAGGTGATCGGCGTTCCAGGCTCTTGGCACAATTGTTTCGTCCATCCTTTTTAGCTTGTAAGTGCCTGAGCCAATTTCGTCCTCAATTTCATATGGTCCTTCCCAATTTGGCCCAAGTACCCCCACTCCGGGTTCTTGGGTGGCTGGGAAGACTCTTCTTAAGACCATATCCCCAATAGCAAACTTTCTGCTTTTAACTTTGGAGTTAAAATATTTGGTCACCTTCTTTTGATAAGCCGCCATCCGTATTTGAGACTCGTCCCGGAGTTCTTCAACTTGATCCAGGGCTTGTTGAAGCAAAGCCCGATTCGTGACTGGATCGTAAGTCGTTCTCTTGTGGGACGGGAATAACGTTTCTACCGGGACCATCGCTTCACAACCGTACGCCATTGATAAAGGTGAGTGGCCGGTCGTGGTTCTGGGGATTGTCCGGTAGGCCCATAACACTCTTGGCAACTCTTCAGGCCAGTTGTTTTTGCAGGCCAGCAGCTTTTTCTTCAGGGTGACCTTTAGGATTTTATTGACTGCTTCCGCTTGACCGTTTGTTTGAGGTCTGGCCACCGCGGAGAAGCTTTTCACTACTCCGTGCTGGTTGCAGAAGTCAGTAAATTCTTCGCAATCAAATTGCTTCCCATTGTCAGAGACTATTTTGTGAGGCAGGCCATATCGACACGCTATGTTTTTGATAACAAAGTCTAGTGCTTTTTTAGCAGTTATAGTCTTCATGGGCTCAGCCTCCGTCCATTTGGTGAAGTATTCTACTACTACTATTGCATACTTAACTCCTCCTTTTCCTGTTGGCAGGGACCCAATAAGATCTATTCCCCATACTGCGAAGGGCTAGGGACTAGTCATCAGGGTGATTTCATTTGGAGGAGCTCCCAGTATGTTCGCGAACCTTTGACACGAATCACACTTTTGGACGTAGTCTATGCAATCTTTTTTCATTGTTGGCCAGAAGTATCCCTATCTCAATATTTTCTTTGAGAGACTGGGTCCTCCCGTATGATCTCCACAGAACCCTTCATGGACCTCTAGCATGATTTGTCTAGCTTCAGGGTCCGATACACACCTTAAATAAGGCATGCTGAGTCCTCTTCGGTAGAGAATTTGATCCATCATTACATAACGATGAGCCTGATACTGAATCTTTCGAGACAGTGCCCTTTCTTGGGGCAACTCACCTTTTGTTATATATTTTATGATGGGGACCATCCAGCTGGGTTCTTGCCCAACCGTTATTGTGGCCTCTTTTATTTTGATGCTTGGCTATGCCAAGCGTTCCACTGGTACTACCCCCAGCTCTTCGATTTCACTATCTGAAGCTAACTTAGCCAGACAGTCCGCGTGAGCGTTCTTTTCCCGGGGGATTCTTTCTATTTTGTAGTTCGTGAACTCGTGGAGCAGCTCTCGGACTATTGTTACATACGCGGCCATTCGCTCGCCGCGTGTTTGGTACTCTCCCGATATCTAGTTTACGACCAGCTGGGAATCACTGTAGACTTCCACTCTTTTGGCTCCTACGGCTTTTGCTAATTTCAGCCCTGCTATTAGGGCTTCATATTCGGCCTCATTGTTCGAAGCTGGGAAGTCGAATCGTAGGGTCGCCTGGAGTCGTAGTCCGGTCGGGGATATCATTGCCACTCCTGCTCCGGACCCATTCTCATTGGAGGCTCCGTCCACAAACACTTTCCATGTGGGGATCGGTGGCATTGGCATATTTGCGGTTGCCTCGGCTTCGTTGCATTCAGTAATGAAGTCCGCCAAGGCTTGGCCTTTTATGGAGATTCGGGGAATGTAGTGCAAGTCAAATTGACTTAACTCCATTGCCCATTTAAGGAGCCTCCCGGATGCTTCAAGCTTTTGGAGGACTTGTCGGAGCGGGTGGTTGGTTAGCACCTTGATCGGATGTGCTTGGAAGTATGGTCTCAATTTCCTCGAGGCCATCAGGAGGCAAAAGACCAACTTTTCGATGATGGGGTACCTCGTTTCTGCTCCTATCATGCGTTTACTAACATAGTACACGGGATGCTGAGTTTTCTCTTCTTCCCAGACTAGGGCAGCGCTGACCGCGTGCTCGGAGACAGCCAAGTATAGAAATAGGTCTTCTCCGAGAACGGGTTTTGACAGGGTAGGAGGCTTGGCCATGTGTTCTTTTAGCTTTTTGAATGCCTCCTCGCACTCGTCTGACCATTCGAACTTTTGGCACTTCTTCAATATGTTGAAGAAGGGGATGCATTTGTCTGTAGACCGTGAGATGAAACGGCTCAGGGCTGCCACCTTTCCAGTCAAGCTCTGCACATCTTTATGCTTTTTGGGGGATGGCATGCTCAGGAGAGCCTGGATTTTTTCCGGGTTTGCCTCAATCCCCCTCTGGCTGACGATGAAGCCCAGGAACTTCCCTGACTTGACCCCAAAGATGCATTTCTTTGGGTTGAGCTTCATGCCGTATCTTCGGACTACTTCGAAGCATTCCTCTAAGTTGTCTGCATGGCTATTGCATGCTTTGGACTTGATGAGCATGTCATCTACATAAACCTCCATATTTCGTCCCAGGAGGCCTTTGAACATCCGGTTGACTATTCTCTGGTAGGTCGCTACGGCGTTCTTCAGTCCGAAGGGCATGACTAGGTAACAGTATACCCCCTTATCGGTCCTAAAGCTAGTGCACTCTTGGTCTGCCGTATGCATCTTTATTTGATGATACCCGACATAGGCGTCCATGAAGGATAATAATTTGAATCCAGAAGTGGCGTTTACCATCTGGTCGATCCTGGGCAGGGGGAAGCAGTCCTTCGGACAAGCTTTGTTTAGATCAGTGAAATCTATACAAACTCGCCAAGTCCCGTTTGGCTTGGGCACCAAGACCGGATTGGCTAGCCATTCTGGATAATATACGTCGCGGATCATGCCGTTGGTCAAAAGCTTATCCACCTCTTTCTCCAAAGCCTCAGCTTTCACCGAGTCGAGCGGGCGTCGCTTTTGCTGGACTGGCGGCATGTCCAGATTGACGTTGAGGACGTGGGTGATGACGTGGGGGCTTATGCCAGTCATGTCTTCTTGGCGCCATGCAAAGATGTTGATGGCGCCCTTCAGTGTTTTTATTATTTTCTCTTTTTCCTCCGGATCTAGGTTCTTTCCCAGCCGGAGTACTTTGGTGGAGTCGAGGTCGCACACTGATAATTCCTCGACATCCTCCATTGGTTCCACAATTCTTTTGGACCCGACACGGGGGTCCAACTCATCTTCTTCAGCCATTTCTGGCTCAATGGATTCCCGGACCATCAGTACTGGCAGGTGGGTTCCAATGTTGTAACATTGCCTTGCTTCCCCCTGGTTTCCTCTCACCGTCCCGATCCCAGCTTCCTGGGTAGGAACTTTAGGCACAGGTGCCGAATGGACGTGACTGCACCAAAATCTACCAGGGCCGGTCGGCCGAGGATCGCGTTGTAAGCAGTCGAACAGTCCACCACCACAAAAGTGCAGTATTTGAATGTGCTCTGGGGGGTGTCCGGACACAAGGTGACTGGAAGCCTTACTTTTCCCATCGGGATAAGTGTCGTTCCATTAAACCCTGTGAGTTGGGACCCACTGGGTGAGAGGTCTCGGTCCGTCAAGCCTATTGCGATGAAGGCCTCCTTGAAGAGTAGGTTCACGGAACTTCCATTGTCAATTAAGACTCTGGCCACCACTTTATTAGCGATGGGGGTCTCTATGACCAAAGGGTCATGATGAGGGAAGCGCACCGTCTTGGCGTCTTCTTCCGTGAACGTGATGGGTTGGTCCATCACCCGGGGCCTTTGAGCTGGGAGTTGAGTAACCTCCCAAACCTCACTGTGTTTCACGGCCCCCGCGTACCGTTTGAGCTCCTTGCGAGTAGTACCTCCGATATGGGGTGTTGGGTTTTATGCCCTAAATAAAACTCATTTCATATAATCAGATTTACTTATTAATAAAGATCAGAAATAACATTTTATGTTGCATGGTTCACATGATTTATTTCATGATTATATGTATATAATGTATGAATTCTTTTTAAGTCCAGAACATATGAGTTGGATAAAGATTATAGTGTTGTCAGCACAGTGGAATATAATCTTTATTATATGTTCAAAAGTTTATTCCCTGATATGTCAGAACACTAGATTTAGACTGACATGGTATAATCAGCGATAGGTATTCTTACACCTTGGAAAAGTGTTATGTCCTTTCCAAGACATTGGCAAAGTTTACCAGTATCGGATGTATGGAGTATACATCGGAAGGGGCCGATATTGAACTTTGAGTAGATATATTAAAACTTACCGTAATATCTATTCAATTCAATATCACCTGTTGATCCTAGATCACATGATCGAAATCCTGATATGGTTAGGCTCAATCTCAAGAGTGTTATTCGTGTTCTTTGATTTGTTAGTTAAGCCTAGTTTTGTGTCAGGGTGATACGTACATTTTGGGAACACGGTAGTGCAATTGAGTGGGAGCGCTAACATAAATATGGAATCTATAGCTTCTATCTGGCAAATAGAAGTAAAGGATGATTTCCTTCGAGCTTAACCAAACGAAGATAAATGGTGGAGATCTCATTTCACTTAGGTGAAATATCATTTATACAGGGTTAAGTGTTTTAAGGATAAAATACATTGTAGGGTGTGACGGTAATTTAATCCCTGTACAGTGTAAATCATCTATATAGAGGATCATTGATCACATTAGGGTTATAACAATGGATAACTAATGACGTGTCTATATCGTGGAACATATAGAGCGTTTCTATATGACTGAGAGTGCAATTCCAAGTTCTAAGTGTGGATTCAATTAGGAATTAATAAGTTAGGGAATTTACTTGGTAAATTCGGTTCGACTTATTGGAAGCTCGGTTATATAGACCCATGGTCCCCATACTAGTTGAGACCATACTGCTTGTAAGACTCAGTTAATTGATTTTAATTAATCAATTATAATTCTAAAAGTTAGACTATGTCTACTTTATGAATTCTCACAGTTTAAGGATGAAATCGTAAAGAAAAGGGTTTCTAGGTTTAATTATTAATTAAGAGACTTTGTATGTCTAATTAATAATTATTTTAAATGACAATATTATTTAATAATCTATTTTAGTTATTAAATAATTAGTTTTGGCATTTAAATGATTAGAATTGGAAAAATGGCATTTTTGGAGAAATTGAAATAAAATTGAGGAAACTGCAAAATCCAAGTGAGGCCCATATCACCCTATGGCCGGCACCTCTTTGCTTGTTTCCCAATTATTATTTTCAATTTTAATTGCCATGTAGTTGCTAATCAAAGCCTAGCAAAAATAGGAAAGTGGTTGATCACACTAAATAAGGCAGTTAATTGATTACACAGTAATTAAGGAAACTGTTTTATTTGGAAAGTTGTGCTCTCCCTTCTCCCTATATATAGCAGTCCTTGTTCTCTTCTCTTGTATATCATATGAAGCCATAAGCCACGAAATTCAAGAGAGAAAAAGAGAGAAAAATTCGAAATCCTTGTGAGATGAGTAGTGCCCACACACATAAGTGGTACCTCAATCATAGTATGGAAGACTATGGAATTTCTGCATCAAAGAAGGAGAAAAGAAGATCCAGGTTCAGATCTTGGTGATGCTCTGCTACAGAAAGGAATCAAGGGCTAGAGATCTGAACGGAAGGAGTCATATTATTCCGCTGCACCCACTGTAAGGTTTTCTAACTTTATATGTGTTTATTTTCATTGTTTTAGAATTCATATTAGGTTATTAATCAAACATACTTGTTAGTAAATCTAAATCCTGGTAAAATAATTTCCAACAACTGGCACCAGATCCATGGTAATGATTTACTTTCATGTAATATGAATTAAAACGATGATTTGCATGTTTCTGTGTTGATTTGGATGGTTTCATGTGGTTTATGTGTTAGTTGATGAATGTATATGTTGTACAGTTTCGTTTTCCATAAAAAATATTTTTTCAATTTTTGAAAATATTTTATTTGGATTCCTTGTGAAAAATTAAGCAATTTTGTTTTTTACATAACTCGATTCCGATGAAAAACGAAAAAGTTATGAATTTTGGAAAATCGGGAGTCAAGGCTGTCAAGGGTGGTGCTCATGCGCACCAGACCCTCGGATCAGCCTCCCCCTCCGCGCGCGTAAGCCTGGGCATGCACCCTGCAGCTGACCTAGTTTTCTCGGTCAGGCACCCTGCAGGCGCCGAGCTTCCTCGACGTGAGCACTCCATCCGCGCGCGTGACAGGCTGCTAGCAGCCTCTCCTGGGCTGCAGATGCAGCCTACTACGCTGCTTTCCCAAAAATTGCGATTTTTGGGGTTTTTCCCCAAAAATTGCGATTTTTGGGGTTTTTCCCCAAAAATCCATTTTTTTTTTCATGGGATTGTTTCCCAAAATTCATTTTTCCAATTTTAAATATTTCTAAATTGAAATGTTTCCAATTTTAAATATTTTCAATTTGGAATTCCTTCCAATTTTAAATATTTTCTATTTTGGAATGTTTCCAATTTTAAATATTTCCTATTATGGTCAGATTTGAAAATTTGTTAACTTCTTTAATATTTATTTATTATTTAATTATGAGATTAGATATTTTGATATTTAAGATATTTTAAATTAAAAGATAACTTTGTCTTTTTATTTAAAATATTATATTAAAATTATCTTATATGACAAATTAAATAATTAATAAATTTGAAATTAACATAGATATTTTTATAGATATACTTACCATAATATTTTTCAAATTCAAAAGTTTGTTATTTAGTTAAATATTTAATTATTTATAAATTATAAGTTTAAAAATAATATTTTTTCTATATATATCATTTTTTCCTTATTAGAAATTTATAAATCATATCTTAAATATTTAAATAACATAGATATTTTTGTAGAGATTTGAATGTTGCTTAATTTGAGATATTTTGACATATAATTATGGTAATTATTATTTATTTATTATTTTATTCCTAAAATAATAATTATCTAACCAAATCTATTTTAAAATTGGTTTATTTTATTAAATTATAAGATCTGAAAGTGATATTGAAGATTCTTTCCTTTCAAATCATTGATCTTATTAGATATTTAATTTTGATTCAAATAAACCTAGATATTTTAAAATTAGTTTCCTTTATTTGGTTAGTTTAAGAAAAATAATTTAATTATATTAATATCTTGATTCACATCTGTTACATGGACAATGTTTGTTTATTTATATTGTTTATTCAAAACTTTTTAACAAACCTATTATTTATCTGATCTAAATTGCTATGATTAACTTGTTGACAGATCATGATCCAATGATCTGATTTTAATCATAGTCCAATTGACGATAGATCTTATAAATAATTTGTAATAGGTAAATTTTGTACTTTTTTCATCTGTGTAAACCTAGTAACATGATAGGGCCCATCCAAATCATTTGACCTGTGTGAGCCTATATGTTTGCTTTTGGGCTTAGATACATATAGGGAGCCCATTTAAGTTTTTACTAAGTAAATGGACTAGGTTGCTAAAATAAATTTTGACATAAGGAAATTTATTTAGGCCCAATTAGATTTGGGCTTATTCAATGAATAACAATTGTTTATTTTAAGGTTAAATTCCTCTCTTTTGGGCCTTGTGTGAGAGTTGGGGGCCATAGAAGTGGGTACGACATACTGAACCCAGCTCCCCCTCGCATGAACTACTCCAATTGTGAAGGCCCATTTGCCTTATTTAAATAATTGTATTAGGTTAATTATATTAGTCTAACCTAATTAAAATTGAATTAGCAACATAATTAACTTTTAAAATATATGAAATTTCTTTTTCATTGTAATATTTTAAAGTTAATTTTAGAAAAACACTTAGTTAATGATATATTCTAGACAGTTATTTCTAGTACTAGTTATTATTTCTAATATTAAATAGGAAAATATCATTGATTGTGAAATTAATTGTTTCCTAATTAATTTTGGTACAATCTAAGTTTAGTATATTTTCCTAGTATTAAACTAGAATTAATAATTAAGTTTCCTCTTTACTTAATTATTTATTTCTTGAATTTAATACATTTAATTAAATTGAAAATTTCAATATCTAAGTTGATTTTCATCATGATACTTTAATATTGTTATTTTCATGTTATTTAATTAAAGTTGAAAATTATTTTAAGTTTGGAATCTTATTTCAGAATAACTTAAGTTTGAATAATTTTCAAAATATATTTTATTTTATTTTATTAATCATTTCCTAAAATTTCGAAATTGCATTTCTTTAATGCAGAAATTTCGAATTTTATTTGAAAAATAGATTAAAGTTGAAAATTATTTATTTAATTTTGGACCAACTTAAATCAGTGACTTTTTCATTTGATGGTTAATTAAAATAAATGAACTAAAATATATAATAATTAGAAATTGAATTAATTAGTTTATGAAAGTCTAGATAGATATTATCTGTTTTGCTTGAAGTATTTTTCTAGTGATATTTAATTAAATAGAAAATTAATATTTAAGTTGATTTTTTAATCATGATACTTAAATATTTGAAATTTTTCTTAGATATTTAATTAAATAGGAAAATTATATTTTTTTTTTGTTGAAAATTAATTTTTATTAATTAATTTTGGGACAACATAAAATTAAGGTAATTTTCCAGGATTTATTTTTATTTTATTTTAAAGCATTTTCGAAATGCAATATATATTTATAGAAAATTAAATTAGAGTTGTAAATTAATTTAAATTAATTTTGAAACAACTTAAATTGAATAATTTTCTAAATATTTATGGAAATTATTACTAAGATGGAAATAATTCACGTTATTTTCATATCCATCTAAGTATAATTTATAAATATTAAATTAAAATTTATATTTGGAATTTTTCATTCTAAATTGGAAATTTTAATAAAATAAATATATATTTAAAATAAATGGATTAAAATAAATATTAGAAGAAAATACAACCCTTCATTAAATAATGAGCTTTATTATTATAAGGATATTCGATCTCCATTGTTGGTTTTACATAGCTATTGTTTTAGTGAGTAATCCTCCCTAATGGAGGAACGTTCATTAACAAGTTAGTACCGTTTAATCTCGAAAGATAAGTAATCTTGTAATTTTTTTTATATAGTTTATGCTCACCCTAATGGTGGCGACTGTATAAGACTTGCAAGAATATGAAACAATGGTGGAAGCTCATAAGATAGAATAGCCTTGACTCTCGCCTAAACGGGACAACGCGGATTCACATCTTGATCGAATAAAAGGTTGCTAGAATGTTTGACATTTTAGATGAGCTGACAACTCTATTCAATGAATGATTGCTTTGACTCTCGCGTAAACGGGACACTGATATCAGTTTGTTGAAAACCTTGGAAATTATTTAGGATTGCATGTTTTAGTATTTTCACTTGTCATTCCTACTTGCTATGTGCTTCATAATTTCTGAATTGTGTATGAATTTGTATTGAACCATGTTATTTTCTGTTATTAAATTGTAGTTTAATTTCGAATCTTCATTGTTGGTCTAACTTGATTTGTTTTTCTAATGAGATAAATCCCTAATGGATTTTCACCATTAGACTAACATAATAGTGTTAGATCTCGAAAGATAAATATTGTATATGCAACATCTAGCTGATCATCAATTGATGACACCTTAGACTAGTGTTTTACAATATGAAACAAGAAGATTGTATAAATAAGATTACTTTGACTCTCGCTAATCGGAGCATCGTTGGATTCGTATTTAAAACGAAATTATCCTAATTCCTCTTAGCTTATTCATTTCGAATTAACTTAATGACATATCATTGGATGAATGGTCTATAAATCATATAAAGTCGTATTTTCTCTTAAGAAATTAGATGACGCATATGATTATATTCCCGGAATTCTATCCCTAAATGATATAAATCCTCAATCTTAGATATCTCCTACTTGTATAGGCAAATCATAGAGTTAGATTAGTAGTGGTGGTCCAAGAAAGAATGACTAATTATACAGTTACACTTTCACAAGTGTTTAATAACCATTTTCTTTCAATGGATTTAAACTGTATGAGTTTAGTATTCTGTGACCAGAATCCACTTGCACTATTCTAAGAACTCTTTGATGTAACTAAACTTAAGTCAACAAAAGATACAACCACATATTTATAAATCTATGGCATTTATATCTTGTTCATAGTGGTTTTGACAGGATCATTCTCTGCAAAGAGTTAATATGCCTATATCCACTGAAAGTAATTTCATCTCATTCGCAGATGGATGTACATTCAGGGGTGGATATGAGTTTTCGTTGTATTCTTAAAACGATCACTCTAGATTTTACCTTATGCAACAGAAATTTGAAATGTTTGAAAAATTTCATGAATTTCTAGCAATGGTGAAGGTAAGTGGTTAAAGATCTTGCGAACTGATAGGGGTGGAGAAAAAGGTAGTAGATATGCAGTTCAAAGATCATTAATTTGATTTTTGAATTATATCCAAACTTACCTCCCCAGAAATTCGAGTTGCTTATTGATGATTAGTTACTAGTCGTTGTTTAAATCCTTCTATGGTAATAAAATTTCAGAATGATGCAATGGTTGTATACTTAATGTAAATCATTACTAGATTCATGGATGACCTAATCGAAATCTTAAGAAAAGCTAGAACTGCTAACCTTTGTTTGCATGTTTGTTAACTATTCTAAGTGATTAGGGGTGGAGCATCCCAGAGTCATTAGATAAGAAAGTGTTTGTTTAAACAAATACTACTTTTCTAAGAAAATGACTAAGTCTGAAAGTAAAGTAGCAAATAAAGGAGATATTTTTTCTTGATTCCATAAGTGTTCTATCATCTTATTTTACAAGATGATCCCACTGCTTCTGTTGTCTTAACACAACTGAAGAGGTCTATACCATTTAGTTTTCTTTGACATAGTTCACGGTACCTTGTCGTAGTGGGAGAGTTTCTAGGAACTCACCTTCTTATGTGGATGACACTAGTGATTAAAATCCATTGTGAGTTTAAACAAGTAATGGATTGTCAAGATAAGAAACTAAGAAGAAAGCCAAGAGAACTATGGTTTGATCCATTCACATGGAGTAACCTAAAGTTTTCTATTACAAGGACATGAAAGGAAATTTTCGTTCATAAGTCTATTCAATGGACTTAACAAAAATTCCTGTTCCTAGTATTATAGGTATGAGTTTATCTAAACCTATGGCTTGTGGTATACCTGGTAGTTACTTACTCTAATGCAAGCATGAGATGCTGATGCATTTTCTTTCCAATGGAAATCTATAGAAGCTTCACAACTTCTTAGACATAGATTTTATTTATCTAAGGAAAAGTCTCAACTATTCCAGAGAAGATAAAGCCATGAAAGAATTTCTTAAATCAACAGTGAGAGGTCTCAGATATGCTTTAGTATGCCTTAGACCAGACACCTGCTGTTGAGTGGGAGTAATGAGTAAGTATCAGATCAATCCAGGAGAGGAACATTGGAAGACAATTTTTAAGATTAAGAAGAGGAACTATATGTTAGTCAATAAGGGTGTTTGTTTGAAACTGTTAGACTACACCACATCAGATTTCAAGACTTGCCTTTGTGCTAGAAAGTCTGCTGATGAGATGGTGATTACTTTGGGGGTGGAGTAGCGATTTTGGAGAAGTGTAAAAACCTATCTGAAATCTCTTGGTCTACCAGAGAGAGACTGAATGTTAAGAGTTGCAGGAAAGATACTTATTCAGTCTAAGGAAAGTTCTATACATTTGTGGCACTGTTCCAACTTGCCTTAACTACTAGGGTTACTTCCTGAATAACCAAAGAGTAGTTGCCCAAAAGTATAGAATCCTGTATCCCAAGAAAGTAGACTTATAGAGAGGAATTTCACATTATCAAGGATTTTGTGATTAAAGGAAGAGTAATGGTGGAGAAGAGGTTGTGTTTAATTCAACCTGTCAGATCCTATTACGAGGAGTTTACTACTATTACACTGTATTGGTATATCTGTTGGAAATTATTTTACCAGGATCTTAGATCTACTCACAAGTATGTTGATTAACACCCTAAATATGAACTTTCTAAAACGATGAAATAAACACATATAAAGTTTAGGAAACCTTACATTGGGTGCAGCGGAATAATATGACTCCTTCCGTTCAGATATCTAGCCCTTGATTCCTTTCTGTAGCAGAGCATTATCAATATCTGAACCTGTATCTCTTTCTCTGAATCTTTGATGCTGAAACCTCCTTCTTGCTGAAAGTCTTTCTTAACGATCTTCCTCACTATGATTGAGGTATCACTTGCTGTGTGTGGGCACTACTCTCACACTAAGATTTTCGAAATTGAAGAGGGAAGGAGAAAGAGAAGGGTCAGCCAAAGATAGGGAGAGAGAAGGCTCAGTTTTTTCTGAATCAGAAGTGTAGAAATTTTAGTGTAAATTTCCTGAAGCCTTCACTATCTATTTATAGCATTCCACTAGGGTTAGGTTTGAATTATTTGGCATTAAAATAATGAAAATATCAGTTTAAATTTCCTAAAAAAGTGGCTGGCCCTATACTAGTGGATTTGGGCCTCACTTTTTACAATTTTGCAGTTTTACCTTTTCTGCATCTGATTTTCTCAAAAACACCAATTTTCTAATTCAACCATTTAAATGCCAATTCTAACTATTTAATAACTATAAATAATTATTAAATAATATTGCCATTTATCATATTTATTAATTGAACCATACAAAGTATCATAATTAACAAATATGCCCCTAAAACTCTTTCTTTACAATTTCGCCCTTACTTAGTGAAAAATTCACAAATAGACATAGTCTAATTTGAGAATTATAATTGATTAATCAAAACCAATTACATGAGTCTTACAAGCAATATTATCTCAACTAGTGGGGGGACCATGGGTCTATATAACCGAGCTTCCAATAAGTAGATCAAGAATTTAGCACTAAAATTCACTAACTTATTAATTCTTCGTTGAATCCACGCATAGAACTTAGAATTGCACTCTCAGTATATAGAATGCTCTATATGTTCCACCATATAGACACATCATTAGTTATCCATTGTTATAATCCTAATGTGATCAATTATCCTCTATATGAATGATCTACACTGTAAAGGGATTAAATTACCGTTACACCCTACAATGTATTTATTCCTTAAAACACTTGACCCCGTATAAATGATATTTCAGCTTATGTGAAATGAGTACTCCACCATTTATGTTCGTTTGGTCAAGCTCGAAGGAGATCATCCTTTGCTTACTATTCGCCAGATAGAAGCTATAGATTCCATATTTATGATAGCGCTCCCACTCAATTGCACTAGCGTGTTCCCAAAATGTACGTATCACCCTGACCTAAAAGTAGGCTTAACTAACAAATCAAAGAACACGAATAGCCTTTCAAGATTGAGCCTAATCATAACAGGATTAAGAACATTTGATCTAGGATCAACTAGGCGATATTGACTTGAATAGATATTACGGTAAGTTTAATAAATCTAAGTCAAAGTTCAATATCGGTCCCTTCCGATGCATACTCCATGCATCCAACCTGAGCTTTACTTTAACCAATGCTCTGGAAAGAACATAGCATTTCTCCAAATGCAAGTAAACTCTGTTGTAGATTATCATATCAGTAAAACCCTATGTCTCATAAATCTAGGAAATTTTATTCACATAGTCATGTTTACTTTCCAAGTATGTGAAAAGTGTTTCAGATGAATTATACATTATGCACATATAATCATGAAATAAATCATGTGAACCATGCAACATTAAATGTTATTTCTGATCTATATTAATAAGTAAATCTGATTATATTGAAATGAGTTTTATTTAGGGCATAAAACCCAACAATATCAAGGTGTTAATGATTATTTGAAATGCACTTTTTGTTTTATATTAGTGCAAGTGGGAGTTTGTTGGGTTTTATGCCCTAAATAAAACTCATTTCATATAATCAGATTTACTTATTAATAAAGATCAGAAATAACATTTTATGTTGCATGGTTCACATGATTTATTTCATGATTATATGTATATAATGTATGAATTCTTTTTAAGTCCAGAACATATGAGTTGGTTAAAGATTATAGTGTTGTCAGTACAGTGGAATATAATCTTTATTATATGTTCAAAAGTTTATTCCCTGATTTGTCAGAACACTGGATTTAGACTGACATGGTATAATCAGCGATAGGTATTCTTACACCTTGGAAAAGTGTTATGTCCTTTCCAAGACATTGGCAAAGTTTACCAGTATCGGATGTATGGAGTATACATCGGAAGGGACCGATATTGAACTTTGAGTAGATATATTAAAACTTACCGTAATATCTATTCAATTCAATATCACCTGTTGATCCTAGATCACATGATCGAAATCCTGATATGGTTAGGCTCAATCTCAAGAGTGTTATTCGTGTTCTTTGATTTGTTAGTTAAGCCTAGTTTTGTGTCAGGGTGATACGTACATTTTGGGAACACGGTAGTGCAATTGAGTGGGAGCGCTAACATAAATATGGAATCTATAGCTTCTATCTGGCAAATAGAAGTAAAGGATGATTTCCTTCGAGCTTAACCAAACGAAGATAAATGGTGGAGATCTCATTTCACTTAGGTGAAATATCATTTATACAGGGTTAAGTGTTTTAAGGATAAAATACATTGTAGGGTGTGACGGTAATTTAATCCCCGTACAAAGTTGTAAATCATCTATATAGAGGATCATTGATCACATTAGGGTTATAACAATGGATAACTAATGACGTGTCTATATCGTGGAACATATAGAGCGTTTCTATATGACTGAGAGTGCAATTCCAAGTTCTAAGTGTGGATTCAATGAGGAATTAATAAGTTAGGGAATTTACTTGGTAAATTCGGTTCGACTTATTGGAAGCTCGGTTATATAGACCCATGGTCCCCATACTAGTTGAGACCATACTGCTTGTAAGACTCAGTTAATTGATTTTAATTAATCAATTATAATTCTAAAAGTTAGACTATGTCTACTTTATGAATTCTCACAGTTTAAGGATGAAATCGTAAAGAAAAGGGTTTCTAGGTTTAATTATTAATTAAGAGACTTTGTATGTCTAATTAATAATTATTTTAAATGACAATATTATTTAATAATCTATTTTAGTTATTAAATAATTAGTTTTGGCATTTAAATGATTAGAATTGGAAAAATGGCATTTTTGGAGAAATTGAAATAAAATTGAGGAAACTGCAAAATCCAAGTGAGGCCCATATCACCCTATGGCCGGCACCTCTTTGCTTGTTTCCCAATTATTATTTTCAATTTTAATTGTCATGTAATTGCTAATCAAAGCCTAGCAAAAATAGGAAAGTGGTTGATCACACTAAATAAGGCAGTTAATTGATTACACAGTAATTAAGGAAACTGTTTTATTTGGAAAGTTGTGCTCTCCCTTCTCCCTATATATAGCAGTCCTTGTTCTCTTCTCTTGTATATCATATGAAGCCATAAGCCACGAAATTCAAGAGAGAAAAAGAGAGAAAAATTCGAAATCCTTGTGAGATGAGTAGTGCCCACACACATAAAGTGGTACCTCAATCATAGTATGGAAGACTATGGAATTTTTGCATCAAAGAAGGAGAAAAGAAGATCCAGGTTCAGATCTTGGTGATGCTCTGCTACAGAAAGGAATCAAGGGCTAGAGATCTGAACGGAAGGAGTCATATTATTCCGCTGCACCCACTGTAAGGTTTTCTAACTTTATATGTGTTTATTTTCATTGTTTTAGAATTCATATTAGGTTGTTAATCCAACATACTTGTTAGTAAATCTAAATCCTGGTAAAATAATTTCCAACATGGGGACCTCCGGAGATCATGGCTACCCTCCCGTTAGGTCTGGGCGGCAGACCGGGGATGTGCTGGGCGTCGCCCGTGGGAGCAGCTGGAGCCAACGCTCCTGCTGTACCCCCCGGTGTTCCCTGGGGCACACCCCCTCTTGCCTGGCCCGGATTGAGGTGAGGCAGCCTATTCTTGATCCACTAATAGAGGTGGCCCAATCAGATCAAGTTTTCAATCTCGTCCTTGAGATTCTTGCATTCATTGGTGCTACGACCAATGTCGTTGTGGTACTCGCATCTTTTGCTCGGATCTCTCCGGGAGCTATCTTTGTACAATGGTTGTGGTCTCCGGTAGTGCGTATTTTTCCTAGTAGCAAAGTACACACGCTCTTGGGAGTCCGTCAGCTCCGTGTATTGGGTGTATTGGGGAGTGTACCCCCTTTTCTGGCGCTTCTCCCCCGTTCGGGTGCTGCCCTTGGAGGATCTTTTACTCCTCGAACCCTGGGAAGGGCCTGGAGCGGAGTGCGAAGGAGCTTGTCCATTCATCCCGGAGGGGTTTCCAAAATGGGATGATGCTGGCGCCAAGGCCTGGCCCTGACTATATCCGGGAGTGGCAGAGAACTGTATGCCGCTTGTCTGTGGAGCCGCGGTCGGGGCAGTACCTGAGGGCGGTACTCCGGGTATGTACCCTGCTATCCCGGTGGGATAGTATCCTCCATAAGCCACTATTTGGGCTTCTTCGAGGTTGATATATTTTTGGACTCTCTTCTGGAAGTCCTGAAGGCTAGCAGCTCCCTCTTGCTGTAGTTCATTCCAGAAGGGAGTCCCCGTACGGATGCCTGCTTGGAGAAGCGCAAGCTGTTGTCCGTCGTCAACTTTCTTAGTTTTCGAGGCTTCCTCTCGGAACCTCTTTATGTAGTTCTCTAAGGTCTCGGTGGGCAGTTGCTTGATGTTAGTCAAGGCACTAACCTCCAGGTTGACCTTTCTTGCGGCGACAAACTGTCTCCGGAAATTGGTCTGTAGCTTGTTCCAACAGCCCACGGATCCTGGTTCCAGCTTCTTGAACCATTCCTCCGCGGACCCACTTAGAGTAAGTGGGAAGCACAGACATTTGGCGTCATTGCTGACTCTCATGACCGTCATGACACGGTTGAACCGTGACAAGTGGTCGCTCGGATCAGAGTTCCCAGTATAAGCTGCCATCTCGGGCATCTTAAAGTTCTTAGGGAGCTCCGCCTCCAGGATGTGCTTAGAACATGGCTCCCGGTCCTCGCAATCTGAGTCGGAGTTGTCCCCTTTCTGCCTTCGGGAGACTCGGGCAATGTCTTTTCGAAGTATGGCGAGTTCTGCCATAATTCCTTCATTTAACGTACCTGTGGAGACCGCGGGTCCGTATCTTTTTTGGTCAAGGTGATCCCGGAGGTCACCTTGGTTCCCATTGATTTGATTTCTCAGATCAACGGTAGGACATCTCTGTCCTCTTCTTCCTCTACCCCCGGGCTCTTGGTGCACGGAAACGCTTTTTCGGTCCTCTCGATCCTGAGGGCCAAAACTCCCTTTTTGGGGTTTGCCCCTCTGCGGACCTTTCCCTTAAGGGAAATCTGAGCGGACTTTTCCCGGATCCTGTGCCTTTTTCTTTCGCCCTGGGGTAGAGGTAGGGTTTTTTGTTTGGTTTCCTTCACCAGGGTACCTTATAGGGCTAGGCTCCCTAGACTTCTGCTGTTGGGAACTAGGCGAGGATGCCTCTGGTTCCTTGCCAAGTCCAGCAGTCATTTCCTTGGGATGCACGTGAATGCCAGCCGCCTCCATGGCTTTTTGCATGGCCAGCATCACTTCTTGCATTTTTTGGTTTTGTGCTTTTTGAGCTTCGATCTCGGCTTCGTGATCGATAGCTTTTTGTCTGAGAAGCACCAACTCTGAGTAGCTACCTTCGTCATAGGCATACTCATCGAGGTTTCCCTCGTAGTCATCATCTGGAATTCCTTCTTCTTCCTCAGAACCCTCAGCTGCTCTTGAGGCTACATCTTCCTCATTTGGGTCTTGAGCATCTTCTAGTGGGCGAGGCTGACGAGTACTTCTAGTCTCCACCATTTTTGTGAAGTCAAGTGTTCGTTTACAGTAGCTTTCTTCAGCTCTCAATGAAAGCACCAAAATGTTGACCGAGGTTTTCGGCAACTAATAAAATATTATAAGTTTATAGAGCTGTAAGAAAATTAGAGAATGATTTTTACGTGGTTGGGGCGTTAATGAGCGTTAGTCCACGAGTCTTTTTTATTTATGGATGTATTTAATACAGAGAATGTATTTGGTGAGTATTTTACTCTTATAAATACAGAGAATGTTCTTGGTGAGTATTTACTCTTCTTGCTCTTATGCAGCCCAAGATTCTCGATCCCCTTTAATGAGCTTTGAGGGGGTATTTATAGTGTTTTTGGTGGGATGATCCCCAGAATTAATATTACAAGTGTATCTGTAAGTATCCATAAAGTTGGGCATTCCCAATGAATATACCATGAGTAATGCATGGTCAAATCCCTAGGTGTTGTAGGGCTTTTATGTGGAATGTCCTTATTGTCTTTTGACTGATGTGACTCTTCACAGTGTAGCCGTCGCTAGACTTAAATGATCATTACTTTGTAGCTGCTGGTTGGAGGTTGTGCCGTCAGACTTTATTGCGTGTAGCAGTCCCAACACGCTTCCTCCCATGCGGCATTAAATGCGACTTGATTGCTCAGGAGAAACCTGACACCTCGCGGAGATGCCTTAGCGTTACTCGAGCTTCCGAGAGCATATGGGGTCCCATATGCTTTCTCCGGGAGCTACGTCCTGGACGCTGCCTTACGGCATAAAGACTTAGCAAATATTTTTGGATTGTAAATTGCTTGATCCACGTGTCCTTGTCTGGTTGGTCCACGTACATTGGGCAAAATCAGGGGCAACAGGTATGTATACTATATTTATGATAAGTTGAGAAACCAGTTATTACATATATAAAGAAAATACATATTAATACATAAAAACAAGTTACTAACATGTGCTTATAATTTTTTTTACTTTTTTTATACTTGTTACAATTTCATATATAAACAGGTTGAAGCAATAACTACTATACTATACCAAGTAAAAGTGGTAGACAAAGGGGATTTTACTATAAACTTACTTGACAAGACATGTACATGTAGAAGGTTCCAACAAGATCAGATACCATGTGCACATGCAATAGCAGTTTTTGCTAAAAGAGGACTAAAAACTTATGACTATGTGGCTGACTACTACAAAACATCAACTATGAGAGCAACATATGATACAACCGTACATCCTCTACCTAATGAAAGTGAATGGAGACTACCTGAGAGCTTGGAAAAGATTGTGATGCCACCAAAAACAAAAAAGACCTGAGGGAGACCTAGAAAAAAAAAAAGAATCAAATCTAGAGGAGAACCAAAAGTTGTAATGAAATGCTCAAGATGTGGACAGCTTGGACACAACCGACGAACATGCAACAATCCACAGATTTACAAACAAACCAATCGGAAGAAACAGAAGATGGACACAAAGCAACAATAAGTAATAGAACAAGCACTTGGAAAAAAAAAGTAGCTTTCAAAAACTACAATTACAAAAGCTACAAACTGGTTACTTTGCTATTATGACATTTGATAAAATTGCTTTGAAAATAGATTTTTTATTATTATTATTTTATTTGCTTTTTTTAGAGAGGAAAATAGATGTTTTGATATTAAGGCAGCTAAAAAATTAAAGAAACTAGTTATGCATCAACAATAAAAATTACAAAAAATAGATACCTTGAAATTTGAATAATATGTACCTACTAGTACCCGCAAAAACACACCATATCCTACAAAACAACATTAAACCAAACAAAAAAATATAACCAAATTAATAAACAAAAAAAAAAACACCCACAATACATAACCAGTGAAAAAATTACTTTCACAAATTTCTAATAAAGTAATAAACAACATTATAAAACCAGTTTTACCTGAAAAAATAAATTAGCTACAAAAATAGATTTTTAAAAATTGAAAAAATTAACGCAAAACTACTTATAAAAACCAGTTTTTGGATATAACATCAATTTCCATTAATAACCATAACATAGTGTGTTTAACATAACACATCCAAGATAACAAAAGAGAAACAAAAACATTTAAACCGTTAAGTATCATTGTCATTACTAAAACCAGTTATCTAAATGAAATAAAAAAAATTAACAAAAAGACTGCTCCAGAACATCAACATTCTCAAACTTCTTTTCTTTTGCCTTTAGCATTTTTCTTCTCCTTTAGTTTCTTTGACTTTTCCTTTCTGACTTGAACATCATCTTCAGTCTGATACCCACCAATTTGTTTCCTCTAAGCATGAGTAAATAAACTAACAGCCAAATCATCTCTGTAAGTTGCAATCCTATCAGCCATATTTCGTGGTATCTCATTTATCTTCTCATTGATGAACAAATCAGCAAACTTGATCACAAAAACTCCACAATAACTGTATTTAATAAAAGTTTTAACAAACAAAAATATAAAAATATCAAACATAAAATATATATTATAAAACTGGTTATAATAAGAAAATTAAAGGAATATTAATAACCAGTATTAATAAAACCAGTTTCTATTATAGAGTTAGAAAATTTACCTCTTCTTTTGAGTAGGCAGCCCCTTAATGAAGGTATAATTAAGAGGCTCCCTAATTCCCACAGAATATGACTAGCTTCCATGCTAAGATCTGACCTCGATGCATAAAAGTTGAGGAATTCCAAGAAATAAGGCAACATCACAGAATATGCCATACCATGGGGCAAGACCTTGTTCTGATTGCGTAACCCAGATAAAGAGTTGTACACATTAAGCATCCTGTCCTTGATGCTGAAATGGATCAAAATCCAGTGAGATTGATCTTTCACATGAACAATTATAAGAACATGATCTGTGAAAATCCAAGCAGTATTTGAAAACAAATATTCCCCAAGAATATAGCGAGATATAACACTATCAAAATTAATTGTGCTCGAATTGGAATGATTTTCCAAAAATTTGTTATATTCGCTGAAAATCAACTGATCAAACACACAATCGGTTGTTGTTATTCTTTGGTTCAAAGATTGATCTTGTTTAACTTTCTTTCTCAGATAATAGAAAGCAACATTCATATGCTACACAGGGGAAAAAAACAACACAAGAAACTAGTTATTAAACAAATAAACTAAAACTCGTTATTCAAAAAATAAAATACAGAATAAAACTAGTTTTATACAAACATTAAAACAACAAACACAAAAAATATAATGTATAAGAAAACAATTAAAAAAAAAAAACTTACAGAATCTGAAAGGAACTTCCCACAAGTTTGGAGTGTGTAAAACCACATTTTCTCATCAATTTGAATAAAACTGAAGTCCATAGGGGGATCAATCTTATTATCAACGTCGGAGTATTTCTTCTTAGTGCTACATATAAAATAAATAAATAAAAAATTAGAAAGCTAACAAAAACACATATATACAAAACACAAAATAAAAAACTAAAAAACTTTGATTACCTTTTCATATTTATATTATGCTCTAACCATTGAATGAACTTCAAACACTGCTCATTAGTGTTATTATCTCCAATCTCATTTTTAAAAGGATTAAGCCCATCAACTATCAATTTATCTCCAATCAAAATATTCATCAAGTTGTCTTTGCCTGAATCAGATGATCCAAAATCAGTTATAAAAGGAGACAATACAATAGCACTCTCCTTCCGAATGCGCTTTGGATTTTTTGGCATTTGATAAGAATCATCAAACACAACCATTTCCATATTATTATTTTTTTTACAAGAAGGCTGATCTTTTGAACACAAAACGTCTTTGATTGTATTGTCAACAACTTTCATAACATCAGGAGACAAATAATATTGACCATAATCAACATTGTCCTCATGAACCTACATAATAAAAAGAAACTAGTTATATAAAAAGGGAAAAAAAAAGATTCAAAATCACATAAACTGGTTTCAAAATATACAAAAAAATGGTTAAAACATGCACCGCAGACTTAACACTGTGAACTGATAATTCTAGACCACCAACATCATCAGACAAATCCCGATAATAAGCCTGTAAAAAATTAAATAATTTGATTAAAAGAGAAGAAAACCAGTTTCATACACAAAACAATAAGAAAAAAAAATATTTTGACTAAAAGAGAAGAAAACCAGTTTCATACAAATAACAATAAGAAAAAACATAATGGTAACTATATTAAAAAAAATTATATTAACTTCAAAAAGCTATTTCAACAACAACATAAAAAAAATAAAATAATGGAACAAAAAATAACTTTAAAAACGGTGCCAACATTTAAAATTAGTTTAATCAACAACAAATTAAACTAATTCTTCAATTTTTTTTTTTTTAAAAAAAGAATAGTTTCTTAAAAAACATAAAGAAAAAAATACAATACAAAAAGAAAAATTAATCAAAAAATAGTAACAACTTAAAAAAAAACAGTTTCAATGATAATCAATTATACTAAAGAATAATTACATATAAAAATTAAAGGAAGCTAATAATTTCGTTAATATAAACAATAATAAACAGATTTACCTCTTTATCAGAAGCACCAAATAAATCGGCTGTGTCCATCTTTTCATGGTTTTTGGAGTTCATCTTTTCAATCATCCCACTCAACTTAGCCAAATCCCTAGAAAACTCATCTCTAAAGATTGTCATCTCATTACAAATGCATACTTGAGAATCTTTAATAAATAATAAACTTTTGCAAATATTCTCAAACTTCTCCTCAAAATCCTATAAAAGACACAAAAAATATTAAAAAAGAAAATATGAAATGATAGCAAAACAATTTGTAAAAAAATGTTTAAAAACTGGTTTCTTACCTTCTCATCATCCACACTCTTAGGAAGATACACGGGTTGAAACTTAAAATTTTTCAAAAGACGATTACGTCTCTTAGCATCAGTAAGACGAAAATCCTCTACAATGACCTGTTAAAAAAACCAGTTTCAATACTATAAAACAAGCCAAATAAAAAAATCAAATAGCAAAACCAGTTACAAAGACTATTATACCTCAGGGTTATTGAAAATCTTTTCGAGTAAAGTCACAAAACCAGGAACACCGAAACTTTGCCAATTAAGTATTCGGCGAAACTCAGAACCTTTCCTCACACAATATTCAGAGGACAAGCTAGGAATAATCTCATAAAGCCAAACATGAAAGGGAACAACAAATCCAGGAAGTTTGTACTTCTTGAACTTCTTACCCTTTGTTTCAAGTTCATCAAATATAGAATTACCATCCTTAATAGCAATTGTCAAATAGTAGAATGTCCTCTCCCAAAGCATTTTTCCAAATGCAAAACCAATTAGAACATCTAGATAATCATCACCATTAACAAGCCCAAAAAGAAAATTATCTACATTTTTGTCATGTGTAAATCCAAACAAGTAGCAAGAGAGTAAATACACAACACCCATCTTAACTACATCATCATCATCCATGAGAAATTCTTGATCAAGAAAAACATCTCTCACATCCCTTCTTGTGACTTTGTCAGTAATGCCAAAGTTAGGAAACATCCTAGCTTTAAACTTTAGCATCTTCTTTTTGCTAAGAGGTTTCAAGTCGTATTGACCACTACAATTAAAACCAGTTATAGCTGAAAACTCCTCTACTCCAAATCTAACGGCTTTAGAACCTATCTTATACCAACACTCCTCATCATCCCTCTCCATGTTAAGTTGCCTTAATAACATAAGATGCACTAATTCTTTTTGAAAAACAAGTGTATGCATATCAAACAAAAATCCAAATGGCGTCTTTTGAAAGATTTTTTCCTGCTCACGTGAAAATCTTAACTTTATTTCAAGGAGGACACTTGTATCGTTGAAATCTTGAGCAACACCTCTGAATCTCTTTTTGGGTTTAATTTTAAAATAAAACACCTGAGATATAAATTCAAGAAACAAACAGAAAAATAATTTAAAATATCAAATAACAAAAATAAAGAAACAAATACTATAAATAAATATATAAGGGATAAAAACCGGTTTCGCAACAATAAAACTAACTTATAACAAAATATACAATTGACAAAAAGAAACCAGTTTCATGTTATAATTACCGTAGGGGCAGCAGGAATAGAAGAACCACTCGGTTCCATCGGGCGCTTTCTTCTTGTCACAGACTTCAACAGGGTTTTCTTTTTTTTCTTTACTTATAAAATCAACAACATGCTCAGAACCATCATCTATGGAATCAGACAACTTTGCCTAAACATTAACAAAAAAAATAATGTAAATAATAATGAAACATATTCAAATTAAAAAAAAAAAAAAAAAAAAAAAAACATATTTTAATACAATAATACAAACACATAACATGATGTAAAATGTATAAACATACCATATTTTTCTTTGTTTTATCCTTTTTTGATATACCACCAATATTACGAGAAGATTTTCTTTTACTGCCAACGACTGAACCAGTTTCAGCAACTCGTTCCATCTGTTAAAAAATATAAATACAAAGTGAAAACGAAATAAAATAGAAAGGATGATAACAAACACAAATAAATACAATTTAATAATTAAAGTCTAAAACTGGTTTATGAGCTCTTACATAGCTACCAAAATTTAATAAAAAAAATCGGTTTATAACAAGTACAATAAAGACATTCTTTTTCTAGAAAAGATAAAATAAAGAGTATGAAAAGAACAATCACAAAGGAAAAATAGTAACATGTCAAAAGCAAAACCATGAACAGAGAATATGGTGGGCAATGGTTGAGTAGTGTGACTCGACATGTGAGGATCTATGCATCTTATATAGATCCCGTTACATGCGAATTCGATCTAACCCAGATGGATAAGCTCACCTTTATTCTTGATCCCACCAATGAGTTTGTGTGGAACTCTAATGCTTGTAATAAAGTCTACTCTTACTTCCAGGAGCTTGTTGATCACTATGAGGTAAATAAATCTTTATATATATGTTAAAAAAAATTAATGAGTTAATAACATCAATACTAACAAATTAATCATTAGGATGCACCATTGACTGAGTACACTCTTCGCTTGATTGGTTCAAACATGGGGAGATTAAGTACCATATAAATATATATACACACAACCATAAATCTCACACAATGTCAAAGTGCTTAACAATGTTGTAAATCACTAAGAGATTCACTGTTTTTAGTTTATGATATATAGCTAATAGCTTCTTTTACTTTTTAATTAATTACCTCAGAAATCACTAAAAAGGGTTTCCATTACAAAAAAAAAAAGTACAACAAAACATGAACACATCAAAAAAGCTAATAAACAGTCCCCACTTATTCTCATTCTGCTCTACATTTTGATAACAAAATTTTTAACTCAAAATAGCAACCGATGCTCTAACACCCATTCTCCTAACACTCGACACACACCTACATCAACTCGGCAAAAACAAGACAAACAACACCTATTCAAAAGCACAAAACTTGGTTTACAACATCATTATGAGGCTGAAAAATTAAGAGAACATCATCAACTTACCACCTTATTAAAAAAATAAAAATCGAAACACAAAACCACACACCCACCAACAAAAATAAACTCAAATATAACACTGAAAATTTAAAACAACCCATAAAGAATAAATATAACCCGAACCCATAAAGAACCATAGATAATATAACACTTTCATATTTGAAACTTGTAACAACAACAACACTAAGATACCCACTAATCAAAAACATAAAAAAAAAAAATCAAAAGATAATATGAACAAACCTTATAGCAACTCCAATCCACACCACAAACGAAAATGCAAACCGGTTTCCGCCGATGACTTGCGTGAGGATGACGCCGTCAAAATATGAAGGGAAAAAATTGTTAAGATAAAGGAATAAGAAGAAGAACAAAACAAAGATAATAGCTAGAATGAGAATAAAATGAAATGAATATCAACGAAGAGAAGAAAAAAGAAAGAGAAAGAAACCCTAAAATGGGATGCACAAACTGGTTAGAAGAGAAACTTTGAAATGATATGAAAGGAAAACGGTAGATGAGTAATAGAGGTACTCATTACATGCAGAAGTTGAAAAGACAAAGGCTGATTTTTATTTTTTTTATTTTTTTTAAAAAAAAAAAGAACAACCCATGAAAAAAAAACGGTTGGCAAAAAATAATATAAAATTACAAACATACCCTCTCAAATTGGGCTGAATACACAATATGGGATTTAAAATTGAATTTACAAAATTATGGCAAAGGAAATACAATATATACCTTTAAATTTGGATAAATGCCATATAAGGGTGGAAAAGTTAAAAAAAGCCATATTTATCAAACTTTTTTGTAGAATCCCATATTTGGTGTAATTTTCACTTTTTTTTATATATAAGAAAAAAGAGAGAGAGAGAGAGAGATACGTAGGTATGATTGTTTTGAATAGAATAAAAAGAAAATTCAAATAGAAAGAGAGAAATATAGGGAGTAGATGTTTTTAGAAAAGAAAAAAAAAAGTATTCGTACATATAAATATACTAGGTGATTATTAGTTTTATTTAATATTTTAGTTTTTTATTTTAATTAATAATTAAAATAGTATAATTATTTAAACGATTTGTTTTATAAAAATAAAATATGTGTCAGTATATTTAGTAAGTAAAACATAGTTGTGTTATAATAATGTATGTTATTAATAGTAAAATGTACATTAATCTTCTAATTGAAAAAAGTTCTATTATCACATTTCATATCTAATAATAGCTACACAACTATATATTTATAGACTTTCACATTCTTTGCAAATTACTAATAAGCACCAATAATATTTTCATATTATAATATTTTTCAACCTTCTCCTCTTGGTGGTAAAATTATAAATAAAACTAAAAATAAGCACAAACATATAAGGTAAATACTAATTACAGCCCATTTCATCTTTGTTGCTCCAAAATTCGCCCAAAATACGTGGACCAGTCGAGAGGGGACACGTGGATCAGATAACTTGGAAAGATTTGCTAAGTCTTTTTATGCCACCAGGAAGCGCTATTAGCATGGGTCCCGGAGAAGACACCCGGAGTACAAGGTACTCCAGGAAGCTAGTATAGCATGAAGGCTCTCCGGGATGTGTCAGGTCTCTCCCGAGAAATCAAGTCGCATTTAATGCTGCATGGGAGGAAGCGTGTTGGGACTGTAACACGCAATAAAGTCTGACGGCACAACCCCCGAACAGCAGCGCTACAGTAATGATCATTTAAGTCTAGCGACGGCTACTCTGCGAAGAGTCACGTCAATCACAAGACAAAAAGGACATTCTCCATAAAAACCCTACAGCACCTAGGGATTTGACCATGCATCACCCATGGTATATTCATCGGAAATGCCCAACTTTATGGATACTTACAGACACATGTGTAAGAACAATTCTAGGGATTACCCCACCAAAACACTATAAATACCCCCTCAAAGCTCATTTAATGGGGTCGAGAATCTTGGTTGCAAAAGAGCAAGAAGAGAAAAAACTCACCAAGAACATTCTCTGTATTTAAGAGAAAAACATTCTCTCAAGTGTAGAATCAGTATTAAATACATCCATTAATAGCAGTGGCTCGTGGACTAAGGCTCATTAACGCCCCAACCACGTAAAAAGTCTTCATCTCACTTTCTTACAGCTCCTTATTATAATTATATTCTAATAGTTGCCGAAAACCTCGGTCAACATTTTGGTGCTTTCATTGAGAGCTGAGGAAAGCTGCTTCACAACAAGCATTTAACTTCACGACAATGGTGGAGACAAGAGCTACACGTCATCCTCGCCCTCTAGAAGACGCTCAAGACCCTAATGAGGAAGATGTAGCCTCAAGGGCAGCAGAGGAGTCCGAGGAAGAAGAAGAAGAAATAGTTCCCGATGAAAACTACGAGGAACACCTCGACGAGTATGCCTATGACGGAGGAAGCTACTCGGAGCTGGTGCTCCTTAGACAAAAAGCTATCGATCATGAAGCTGAGATCGAAGCTCAGAAAGCGCAAAACCAAAAAATGCAGGAAGTGATGCTAGCCATGCAGAAAGCCATGGAGGCAGCTGGTATTCACGTGCATCCCAAGGCGATGGCCGCTGGACTCGACGGGGAGCCAGCAACGTCTTCGCCTAATTCCCAACAGCAAAGGCCTAGGGAACCTAGCCCTATAAGGCACCCTGCTGAGGAAAACCAAACAAAAAACCCTACTTCTGCCCCTGGTCGAAAGAAAAAGGCGCAGGATCCGCGAAAGGTCCGCTCGGATTTTCCTAAAGGGAAAGGTCCGCAGAGGGGCAAGCCCCAAAGAGGGAGTCTTGGCCCTCAGGATCGAGGGGACCGAAAAAGCGTTTCCGTGCACCAGGAACCAGGGGGTAGAGGAAGAAGAGGACAGAGATGTCCACCCATTGATCTGAGAAATCAAATCAATGGGAATCAAGGTGACCTCCGGGATCACCTTGACCAAAAAAGATACAGGCCCGTAGTCTCCTCGGGTACTGTAAACGAAGGGATTATGGCAGAGCTTGCCATACTTCGAAAAGATATTGCTCGAGTCTCCCGGAGGCAGAAGGGAGATGACTCCGACTCGGACAGTGAGGATCGGGAGCCTTGTGCCAAACATATCCTGGAGGCGGAGCTCCCTAAAAACTTCAAAATGCCCGAAATGGCAGCATATACTGGGAACTCCGACCCCAGTGATCACTTGTCACGGTTCAACCGGGTCATGACAGTCATGCGGGTCAGCAATGACGCCAAATGCTTATGCTTCCCCCTCACTCTGAGCGGATCGGCAGAGGAATGGTTCAAGAAATTGGAACCAGGATCGGTGGGTTGTTGGAACAAACTCCAAACCAACTTCCGGAGACAGTTTGTCGCTGCCAGGAAGGTCAACTTGGAGGTTAGTGCCTTGACCAACATCAAGCAACTGCCCACCGAGACCTTGAAGAATTACATCAAGAGGTTCCGAGAGGAAGCCTCGAAGACCAAGAAGGTCGACGACGGACAACAGCTTGCACTTCTCCAAGCAGGAATCCGCACTGGGACTCCCTTCTGGAACGAGTTACAGCAAGAAGGCGCTGCTAGCCTTCAGGACTTCCAGAAGCGAGTCCAAAAATATATTAACCTCGAAGAAGCCCAGATCGTGGCTTACGGAGGCTATTATCCCACTGGGATAGCGGGATACATGCCAGGAGTGTCGCCCTCGGGTACTGTCCCGACCGCGACTCCTCCAGTAAGTGGCATACAGTTCTCTGCTACTCCCGGATACAGCCAGGGCCAGGCTTTGGCCCCGGCATCTTCCCATTACGGCAACCCGTCCGGGGTAAACGGACGGGCTCCTTCACAAGCTGCCCCGACTGTTAGCTTAACAGGCCCTACCCAGGGGTCGAGGAGCAAAAGGTCTTCCAAAGGCAGCACCCGAACGGGAGAGAAGCGCCAAAAGAAGGGGTACGCACCCCAATACACCCAGTACACAGAGCTCACGGACTCTCAGGAACGTGTATATTTTGCCACAAGGCAGAATACGCACTACCGGAGACCCCAGCCATTGTACAAAGACAGCTCCCGGAGAGATCCGAGTAAAAGGTGCGAGTACCACAACGACATTGGTCATAGCACCAATGAGTGTAAAAATCTCAAAGACGAGATTGAGAATTTGATCCGTTTGGGCCACCTCTATGAGTGGATCAAAAATAGGTTGCCCCACCTTAATCCGGGGCAGGTGGCAGGGGGTATGCCTTCGGGAACACCAGGGGGTACAGCAGGAGTATTGCCTCCAGCTGCTCCCGCAGGTGACACCCAGCATATACCCGGACTACCGCCCCGGCCTAATGGACGGGTAGCCATGATCTCCGGAGGTCCCCATATCGGAGGAAACACTCGCAAGGAGCGAAAAAGATATGCCGAGGCCGCAAGACACAGTGAGGTGTGGGAGGTCACTCAACTCCCGGCTCAAAGGCCTCGGCTAATGGACCAACCCATAACGTTCACGGAAGAAGACGCCAAGACGGTGCGTTTTCCTCACCACGACCCGCTGGTCATAGAGACCCCCATCGCAAATAAAGTGGTGGCTAGGGTCCTGATTGACAATGGGAGTTCCGTGAACTTGCTCTTCAAAGAAGCCTTCACTGCGATAGGGTTGACCGACCGGGACCTCTCTCCTAGTGGATCGCAGCTCACAGGGTTTAACGGGACAACGCTAATCCCGATGGGAAAAGTCAGGCTCCCAGTTACCCTGTGCCCGGATACCCCCCAAAGCACATTCAAGTATTGCACCTTCGTGGTGGTAGACTGTCCAACAGCCTACAACGCAATCTTAGGCCGACCGGCCCTCGTCGACTTTGGTGCAATTACTTCAATCCGACACCTATGCCTAAAATTCCCTACCCAGGAAGCCGGAGTCGGAACGGTGAGGGGAAATCAAGGAGAGGCCAGGCAATGTTACAATGTTGCCACCCACTTGCCAGTACTCATGGTCCGGGGGCCCCCTGAGATAGAGAAGGCTGAAGAGGACGAGTTGGATCCTCGCATAGGGTCCGAAAGGGTCGTAGAACCAATGGAGGACGTCGAAGAAATACCAGTGTGCGACGACGACTCCACTAAAGTACTCCGGATAGGGAAAAGCCTGGATCCGGAGGAAAAAGATAAAATAATAAAAACACTGAAGGGCGCCATCGACATTTTCGCATGGCGCCAAGAGGACATGACCGGCATCAGCCCTCATGTCATCACCCATGTACTCAACGTCAACCCGGACATGCCCCCTGTACAGCAAAAGAGACGCCCGCTCGACTCGGTGAAAGCCGAGGCCTTAGAGAAAGAGGTGGACAAACTTTTGTCCAATAGCATGATCCGCGACGTATACTATCCGGAATGGCTGGCCAATCCGGTCCTGGTGCCCAAGCCGAACGGGACTTGGCGGGTTTGTATAGATTTCACAGATCTAAACAAAGCCTGCCCAAAGGACTGCTTTCCGCTGCCCAGGATCGACCAGATGGTAGACGCCACGTCCGGATTTAAGCTGCTGTCTTTCATGGATGCCTATGCTGGGTACAACCAAATAAAAATGCATACGGCAGACCAGGAGTGCACTAGCTTCAGGACCGATAAGGGGGTATACTGTTACCTAGTCATGCCTTTCGGACTGAAAAACGCCGGAGCAACCTATCAAAGAATGGTTAACCGGATGTTTAAAAGCCTCCTGGGACGAAACATGGAGGTATATGTAGACGACATGCTCGTCAAATCCAAAGCATGCAACAGCCATGCAAACGACTTAGAGGAATGTTTCGAAGTCGTCCGGAGATACGGCATGAAGCTCAATCCGAAAAAATGCACCTTCGGGGTCAAGTCGGGGAAATTCCTGGGCTTCATAGTCAGCCAAAGGGGGATCGAGGCGAACCCGGAGAAAATCCAAGCTCTTCTGGACATGCCGTCCCCCAAGAAACATAAGGACGTGCAGAGTTTGACCGGAAAGGTAGCTGCCCTGAGCCGCTTTATCTCACGATCCACGGACAAGTGCATACCCTTCTTCAACATACTGAAGAAATGCCAAAAGTTCGAATGGACAGATGAATGCGAGGAGGCATTCAAAAGGTTAAAAGACCACATGGCCAAACCTCCTATCCTATCAAAGCCCGTCCTTGGAGAAGACTTGTTCCTTTACTTGGCCGTCTCCGAGCATGCGGTCAGTGCTGCACTGGTCCGGGAGGAAGAAAAAATTCAGCACCCCGTGTACTATGTTAGTAAGCGCATGGTAGGGGCCGAGACAAGGTACCCGGTTATTGAAAAATTAGTATTCTGCCTCCTGATGGCATCAAGGAAGTTGAGACCATACTTCCAAGCCCATCCGATCAGAATCTTGACCAATCATCCACTCCGGCAAGTTCTCCAGAAGCCTGAAGCATCCGGAAGGCTCCTCAAGTGGGCGATGGAGCTGAGTCAGTTCGACTTACATTACGTGCCCCGGATTTCCATAAAAGGCCAAGCCATGGCGGACTTCATCACCGAATGTAATGAAGCCGAGGCAACAGCCAATACACCGGAGCCACCCATCCCCACTTGGAGAGTATTTGTGGATGGAGCTTCTAATGAGAACGGTTCAGGAGCCGAAGTGGCTATGATATCACCTACTGGATTGCGGCTCCAGGCAGCACTCCGATTCAACTTCACAGCTTCGAATAATGAAGCCGAATATGAGGCCCTGATAGCAGGGCTAAAATTGGCTAAAGCTGTAGGAGCCAAGAGGGTGGAAGTCTACAGCGATTCTCAGCTGGTCGTAAACCAAGTTTCCGGAGAATACCAAACTCGCGGCGAAAGGATGGCCGCGTACGTAACAATAGTCCGAGAACTACTCCACGAATTCACGGACTATAAAATAGAAAGAATCCCCCGAGAAAAGAACGCTCACGCGGACTGTCTGGCTAAGTTAGCCTCGGACAGCGAAATCGAAGAGCTGGGGGTAGTACCAGTAGAACGCTTGGAAGAGCCAAGCATCAAAATAAAAGAGACCACACAAACAGTTGGGCAAGAACCCAGCTGGATGGTCCCCATCATAAAATACATAACCACAGGTGAGTTGCCCCAAGAGAGGGCACTGTCTCGAAAGATTCAGTATCAGGCTCATCGTTATGTAATGATGGATCAAATTCTCTACCGGAGAGGACTCGGCATGCCTTATTTAAGGTGTGTATCGGACCACGAAGCTAGACAAATCATGCTGGAGGTCCATGAAGGGTTCTGTGGAGATCATACGGGAGGACCCAGCCTCTCAAAGAAAATATTGAGGCAGGGATACTTCTGGCCAACAATGAAAAAAGATTGTATAGACTATGTCCAAAAGTGTGACTCGTGCCAAAGGTACGCGAACATACCGAGAGCCCCTCCAAATGAGATCACTTTGATGACCAGCCCCTGGCCCTTCGCGGTCTGGGGAATAGATCTCATCGGGTCTCTACCTACGGGAAAAGGAGGGGTAAAGTATGCAATAGTAGCAGTGGACTACTTCACCAAGTGGACAGAGGCTGAGCCTATGAAGACAATAACTGCTAAGAAGGCGTTGGACTTTGTTATCAAAAACATAGTGTGTCGATACGGCTTGCCTCACAAGATAGTCTCAGACAATGGAAAGCAATTTGATTGCGAGGAATTTACTGACTTTTGCAACCAACACGGAGTGGTAAAAAGCTTCTCCGCGGTAGCCCGGCCTCAAACAAACGGCCAGGCGGAAGCAGTCAATAAAATCCTAAAGGTCACCTTGAAAAAGAAGTTGCTGGCCTGTAAAAATAACTGGCCTGAAGAATTGCCAAGGGTATTGTGGGCCTACCGGACGACCCCCAGAACCACAACCGGTCACTCGCCGTTCTCAATGGCGTACGGTTGTGAAGCAATGGTCCCGGTGGAAACATTATTCCCATCCCACAGGAGGACGACTTATGATCCGGCCACCAATCAGGCCCTGCTCCAAGAGGCTCTGGATCAAGTCGAAGAACTCCGGGATGAGTCCCAAATACGGATGGCTGCTTATCAAAAGAAGGTGACCAAGTATTTTAACTCCAAGGTTAAAAATAGAAAATTCGCTATTGGGGATATGGTCCTAAGAAGGGTTTTCCCAGCCACCCAAGAACCCGGAGTGGGGGTACTTGGACCAAATTGGGAAGGACCATATGAAATCGAGGACGAAATCGGTTCTGGCACTTACAAACTGAAAAGAATGGACGGAACTACTGTCCCAAGAGCCTGGAATGCCGATCACCTCAGAAAATATTACCAGTAGCGAATTAAACTTAGATTTTGTTCAAAGGGTTTGTACCGTCCAAATGTATGCCTCCTCTATATTAAATAAAACTGAGTGCCTTAAAAACAAAGTTTCTATGCCACTCAGGGGGGTACTAGGGTATACCGCACGGACAAACAAAAACAAACTAAGTAAAATATCCTGACCCAAAGGGCAGGTCAATCTAAGTAAAATATCCTGACCCAAAGGGCAGGTCAATCTAAGTAAAATATCCTGACCCAAAGGGCAGGTCAAAAAATATGCGCAAAAATAAAGAGCGTAAGTATAAAAACCCTGAGCCAAAGGACAGGTTAAAATACCTAAGTGTGACAAATAAAGATCGCATATATATAAGAAAAAAAATATCCTAGCCCGAAGGGTAGGTCATACACATGTAAATGGCCCGGGGACAGGCCTTAGACATAATTGTCTCCCCTTCAAATAAAAGTTGCCGCCTATATGTAAATTGTTCTAAGGCAGCAGCAAATATGTACAAACAAAAAAAAAAAAGGTTATAAGAAGAACGGGTAGAATCTGGGTCAATAATACGGCAGCTCAGTCAGCCCGCGGTGGAAGACGAGGTCCAATCCGTGCCTCAAGCGCAGCATCAAGCTTCTTCTTCTTTTCCCGAAATTTGGCAATCATGTCCTCGGGTTTGGGATAAAAAGTAAGCTTGATACTCTGATCATTGGTGGCCCAAGCCATGTAGACACCATCATCAAAGCGCTTCGGGCACCGGGCGCAGGAGACAGGAGAAAGGAGCTCGGCCCTCTTGGCCTTCCTGGTAGACTGATCTTTGTAATCCCTAAGCTCCTTCAACTCCGCAGCTAGAGCGGCCTTGGATTCGATATCCGACTGGTGAGTCTCCTCTAGAGACCTCACCTTGGCGGCCATTTCATCCAAAGCCTCCCTGGCCTCCCGGAGATCTCGCCTGGCCTTCTCGACAGCCTCGGTTTGAGCCCTTAGTTCCTCCTGATGATGGGCCTCCATCCTGTCTCTCCGCTGGGCCTCGTCCCGGATCATGGCCTCCGCCTGAGCCTCCCTCCGGTGGGCCTCCTCTTCCTTGGCCTTGGCCGCTGCCTCCTGGCGCTCGGCAGCCTCCTGGTAGATCTGCCTCTCCGCTGTGAGGTCTTGGAGGACCTTCCTGACGTCGTTCATGTCCCCAAAGTCGGACAGAGCGAAGCCATGGTTTATGATGTTCCTGGAGAGGCGACCAGCCTCAGCAGCAAGCTGGACCATAACGAGATATAAGAAAAAATTTCTCAAAGGAAGAAAACAAAATACAAACAACAAAAAGGAAACGCAAAAAATTGCAAAGTACTTACCACTGTGAGAGAATGGCTGAGGTCCTGGACCTGGAAGATAGAGTTCAGGGAAGCACAAGTGGCAAACCGCTTGGGCGCACAACGTGTAAGCTGAGAAGCGAACTCACCGGTCATCTCCGCGGCAAAGGGAGCCAAAGTGGGCCCTAGGAGGGGACGGAACCAGTCCGTTAAGGGGTCCAGATTGAGGTTCCACGGATCATGATAGTCCGGGTGGTTGATGCTCGCCTCAACCTCAGCTCGCAGAATCCTCCTAAGGGCCTCCACTTCGGCATACCCCCGGGAGTACTCGTCCATAGCATAGTTGTGTTTGGCTATGCGAAGCTCCTGCCTCACCTCATCCCCCGGAATCGGGGTAAGATCAATGTGGGGAGGAGCAGGATTTTCCTCCATCGGGGAAACCCCGCCGTCTAGGCCATGAGCAGGAGTGTCGGCCCTCCGAGGCCTCTTCGGCTCGTCCTGGGCAATCATCTTGCCCTTACGCTTGCGAATCAGAGCCACTTCGGGCTCCTCCTCGTCCTCCTGCTGCTACCACCGGAGGGGCTTCGAGGCTCTCCAGGTACCCTCGACCCGGCTTCCTCCGAGAAGTCCCACCCTCTCCCTTGGCCTTCTCCCGGAAGCACCTCCTCGTCATCCACTAAGTCAATGGTTTCGGGGGGAGCGCCGGAAGGAACCTTCAAGGAAGGAGCCGGGGGAGACGGGGTGAAAGCCGGAGGAGCCACGGGAGTATGAACCCCGGCAAGCTGTTCCAGGATGGCATCCATGGAGGTACCTGTTCCAATAAAATAAGCAAGTGTTAGAAGTTCGTGAGGAACCGCTCATAAAAGATGCAGCAAATAAACTACTCCTACCCGAACTTCCTAATTCGGCCCTAGCAAAGTCCCGAACTTTAATGCTGGCAGCATCATCTCCAAGATAACTGTCCGAGGGCCGAAACCAGTTGGACGCTATGTAAGCCGACGGACCTAAGGGAATAGGTTCCGGAGGGCCGGAGCCCATCCGGGACCGACCTAGGTAATCTCCTAAGTTCGTAAAATAAAATTCCTTCAAATGATCCCCCCACCGGGTCGACGGCATCTTAAACCTACGGAGACGCTCGTCGAACCCTATGGGCCTATGACTGGTATATTCATCAACGGAAGGAACATAGCGAATTATTAAGGGAGACTTACCACCGGCACCGGAAGTGCTAGTACCGGGAGCACCCGAGTTTGGTTCGGGGGCTGAAGGCTGAGGCCGGGAAGTCTGATTCTCAGAAGAACCTTCAAGACGAAGGGGCCTCCCGGCGGAAGGACCCCCAATCTCTTCTTGAAGTATCTTGTCAAAAAATTTAGCCTCGGACTTCCCGCCAATGGCTTGGCTCCTTCGCACCACCGGACTCCCCACGCGAAGCCCTCTCCCAGAGGCAGCCTGGGCCTTAGAATACGCCTTCTCCTGGGCCTTCCGGTAGAGATAATCTTGGTACTTCTTCTCTGCCGTAGCAATGAGCTCATCCCGGAAAGCCTTCTCCGCAACCGGCGCCCTCACATTGGGGCAAATGACCCGTGAGAGGTTGGAGTCATCCACGGATTGATGAGAAAGGATAAGTTTGGCCTTCCTACAATTCTCCGTGGTGACCAGGCCCCCGACATCAAGATCGGCATGGTCGTAGGAGGCAAAGGCTTGGGCCCTTTGAAGGAAAGCCTGAGTGGGAAGCGTCCGCTGGTAAGGTGGGATCCGCACCCACTCCGTGAGAAGCTCCGGGTGGTCCACGGCCCTGAACCCGGACGAGAAGAAAAAGCGGTGGCGGTACTCCTTAACATGAGTCTGCCTATTATATGGAACCACCCCCTCGTTAGCAGGGTGGATCCGGAACCCATAAAAACCATCCTTAAGTTTGTCCCCTTTCTTGGGGACGGATATAAGTTCATAAAAATATAAAATTTCCGCCGGGCTGGGAGACCCCCAGCCACGGGCGGTGTAAAAAATAAATAAGCCTGAGAGCAGGCGGTAAGCTTGAGGAATAAGTTGGTATGGCGCAAGGCCGACAAATACAAGAAAATTCACAAAGTAATCTTGGAGCGGGAGCATGGCACCGGTCATCAAATGGGTCTGACTCCAAGCCCCGAAGCCCTCATAGTTGTGGTTAGGCGTCTCCGAGTCACGAGGAGGCCGGTGGAAGGTCCCCGAGGTGGAGGGTTTGATCCCTGCCACATTAATAATGTTCTCCAGCTGGTGAGGACAAGTCAGGGTCGAGCGAAGCTCGGCCGCTTCCCAACCAGTTGCACGGGACTTGTACCCCTCCTGGGCAACGGGTCCCAGAGAAACCTCCTCCAGGGTGGCCATGCTTTTCCCTTTCTTCTTCGAAGATTTCGAGCCAGAAGCAGACATTTTATGTTCTGAGAAAAACAAAAGGGAAAAAGAAAAACCCAGCAGTTAGGTCCCATACCAAACCCTAAATCAAGAAAAAGGGAGTGGGGGTCCCCTAACCGCTGGAAAGAGGCCCCCTCCGGACACGTGTCACCTGGGAAACTCTGGAGAGAATCCCTCAACAAGTGTCGGGTGCAGTGAAATCGCAGAAAGTGGTTTCGCAAAAAGAAAAAAAAAAGGAGAGAAAAGCCAGCCTATGCCCTAAGCAACTGTTAAACGAAGAGCACATGGCCCTCTTCAAACAGAACTGTATAACTACAACAGGGGCATGATAAATGGCGATTCTACAACTAATGCAGTAAACATAAAAAATAAAAAAGAACTCGAAGAACTTAAACACTCACACACCCAGAAGCCTCTAAGTGCGAACCCAGAAAACGAACGAAGTAAATATAAGCATGTCTAAGGATGCAAGAAACTTACAGTCGATTGTTGAGCTGGAGGAACTGAAAGGTGGTTGAGTGAGAGTTGAGAAGCACTGGCAAAATCTACATTTTGATAACAAAATTTTTAACTCAAAATAGCAACCGATGCTCTAACACCCATTCTCCTAACACTCGACACACACCTACATAAACTCGGCAAAAACAAGACAAACAACACCTATTCAAAAGCACAAAACTTGGTTTACAACATCATTATGAGGCTTGAAAAATTAAGAGAACATCATCAACTTACCACCTTATTAAAAAAATAAAAATCGAAACACAAAACCACACACCCACCAACAAAAATAAACTCAAATATAACACTGAAAATTTAAAACAACCCATAAAGAATAAATATAACCCGAACCCATAAAGAACCATAGATAATATAACACTTTCATATTTGAAACTTGTAACAACAACAACACTAAGATACCCACTAATCAAAAACATAAAAAAAAAAAAAATCAAAAGATAATATGAACAAACCTTATAGCAACTCCAATCCACACCACAAACGAAAATGCAAACCGGTTTCCGCCGATGACTTGCGTGAGGATGACGCCGTCAAAATATGAAGGGAAAAAATTGTTAAGATAAAGGAATAAGAAGAAGAACAAAACAAAGATAATAGCTAGAATGAGAATAAAATGAGATGAATATCAACGAAGAGAAGAAAAAAAGAAAGAGAAAGAAACCCTAAAATGGGATGCACAAACTGGTTAGAAGAGAAACTTTGAAATGATATGAAAGGAAAACGGTAGATGAGTAATAGAGGTACTCATTACATGCAAAAGTTGAAAAGACAAAGGCTGATTTTTATTTTTTATTTTTTTTCTTAAAAAAAAAAGAACAACCCATGAAAAAAAAACGGTTGGCAAAAAATAATATAAAATTACAAACATACCCTCTCAAATTGGGCTGAATACACAATATGGGATTTAAAATTGAATTTACAAAATTATGGCAAAGGAAATACAATATATACCTTTAAATTTGGATAAATGCCATATAAGGGTGGAAAAGTTAAAAAAAGCCATATTTATCAAACTTTTTTGTAGAATCCCATATTTGGTGTAATTTTCACTTTTTTTTATATATAAGAAAAAAGAGAGAGAGAGAGATACGTAGGTATGATTGTTTTGAATAGAATAAAAAGAAAATTCAAATAGAAAGAGAGAAATATAGGGAGTAGATGTTTTTAGAAAAGAAAAAAAAAAGTATTCGTACATATAAATATACTCGGTGATTATTAGTTTTATTTAATATTTTAGTTTTTTATTTTAATTAATAATTAAAATAGTATAATTATTTAAACGATTTGTTTTATAAAAATAAAATATGTGTCAGTATATTTAGTAAGTAAAACATAGTTGTGTTATAATAATGTATGTTATTAATAGTAAAATGTACATTAATCTTCTAATTGAAAAAAGTTCTATTATCACATTTCATATCTAATAATAGCTACACAACTATATATTTATAGACTTTCACATTCTTTGCAAATTACTAATAAGCACCAATAATATTTTCATATTATAATATTTTTCAACCTTCTCCTCTTGGTGGTAAAATTATAAATAAAACTAAAAATAAGCACAAACATATAAGGTAAATACTAATTACAGCCCATTTCATCTTTGTTGCTCCAAAATTCGCCCAAAATACGTGGACCAGTCGAGAGGGGACACGTGGATCAGATAACTTGGAAAGATTTGCTAAGTCTTTTTATGCCACCAGGAAGCGCTATTAGCATGGGTCCCGGAGAAGACACCCGGAGTACAAGGTACTCCAGGAAGCTAGTATAGCATGAAGGCTCTCCGGGATGTGTCAGGTCTCTCCCGAGAAATCAAGTCGCATTTAATGCTGCATGGGAGGAAGCGTGTTGGGACTGTAACACGCAATAAAGTCTGACGGCACAACCCCCGAACAGCAGCGCTACAGTAATGATCATTTAAGTCTAGCGACGGCTACTCTGCGAAGAGTCACGTCAATCACAAGACAAAAAGGACATTCTCCATAAAAACCCTACAGCACCTAGGGATTTGACCATGCATCACCCATGGTATATTCATCGGAAATGCCCAACTTTATGGATACTTACAGACACATGTGTAAGAACAATTCTAGGGATTACCCCACCAAAACACTATAAATACCCCCTCAAAGCTCATTTAATGGGGTCGAGAATCTTGGTTGCAAAAGAGCAAGAAGAGAAAAAACTCACCAAGAACATTCTCTGTATTTAAGAGAAAAACATTCTCTCAAGTGTAGAATCTGTATTAAATACATCCATTAATAGCAGTGGCTCGTGGACTAAGGCTCATTAACGCCCCAACCACGTAAAAAGTCTTCATCTCACTTTCTTACAGCTCCTTATTATAATTATATTCTAATAGTTGCCGAAAACCTCGGTCAACAATCTTCTTTTTATTTTCTTAAGCCCAAGCCCAAAAATCTCTAAGCCAGCACAATCAATCTTCTTCTTCCCCAATAGCAATGAGTTGCCCCCTTCTGTAATTATTTATATATATATATTTTTTTTTTTGAATTAAATTCTCTTACAGTCTCACATATATCTATTCTATATAAAGTGTGCCTATGTAACTGAAATTCTTGGTTTATGAGAAATTCATGGTGATTTTTTATTTTTATTTAATAAAATAATAAAATATTATTTATATATAATAAAATAATAATAAAACAAATCTCATTAATATTTGAACTGATATTTGATCCTAAATATTCGAGAATGAGAACCCATTTAAAAAAAAAACAGCCGGGGATTTGAGAGGAGCTTCTCAACTCAACCAACCATGGCAACCGTGATGACATTTCAACCGTGATGCGTGATGCTCACAGTGATGCTGGAAGTGGCAACCGTGAAGCAGAAAGGCGAGCAACTGGTGTTGTTAATGGAGGACAGGGTCGGCACAACCTCACGAACTTGAATACGCAGATGTTGAATGGACTTAGTTTGAGAGATCCACCTCCTTTGAGTCCATCAAGTAAAGAAACTAAGGCTTATAACTCACCAGGAGAACCTGTATATGAATACCTTGAAAGTGAATCACCATATGTTCGTAAACCTTTATATGATCAGGTAAGTCCATTTTCTTGGAGTTTTATGTATTGATTTCTGCATAATACTTTTTTTTTCCTGATATGACATTATGCTTGTGCCTCTAATTCTGCTTTGATTGCCAACTGTATCAGATTTTAAATCTTGCATCTAAATTTCCTGGGCTCAACGTGTACAGAAGCTGTGATATATTGTCGATTACATATACACACATACATATATGTATGTACATATATATATATTGGACATTAGAGAGGTTCTTTTATTATTTACCACTTGTTTCTTTTTATTTTTTGTAACAGTTTTATGTATGTGATTTAGTCATTAGAGTTGTTTGTGATTCTTCAGTTGCGATAAAAGATATGTTGATAGTGGCGATAGTGGGGTAAACTTTTATGCCTATAAAGTGTTTGATATAATTCTTCGATGACTTCTTCAAATTGCCTAGAGCAGCAAGTACCCATACACCAACAATACAAGGTATACGATTTATATAAGCATATTTTAGGTTGTATCAATTAGTCTATGATGTCAAGAATTATCATTAGATTGTATTACTCTTGCTTTATCAGCCCTAAAAGCCATTGAAGCTAGGAAATTGAAACTTAAACTTGGAGGTAAAAATCTTCAATTCTCATAACCAATTTTTACAATTAATCAATATATTTATGTTGGGGTTTCAAATTTCAATATATGTAGGAGTTGCATTGGGAGACAGTTGGATATCTCCTGGAGATTTTGTGGTAAAAAAACTATGATCTGAATTTTCAATTTCTTTTTGATTTTACAACTATGGGAATCAAGTCATTTCAATGTTTGATTTTACAGTTTTCATGGGGTCCTCTTCTTAAAGATGTGTCAAGACTTGATGATAATGGATTTAAGCAATCACAAAGGTTCTTTTTTTAAATTTGGTTCTTATGTTCTTGAGATTGGAAAAGCTTTTCTGGTATCTAATCAAAAACCCCATTTCACAAAACAATTTATCTGAGAAGATTAGGCAACTAATTCAGGAGGGTCAGCATAAGGAAGCAACAAATTCATGGGGTGAACTTGAAGGTGTTATAAGCTCTAACAGCAATGAAGTAGTACTTATGAACATAAAATGTGGAATCATTTGTATGAACATTATATGACGTCATGACCTTAATTCTTTTCTTCTTTTTTTGTTGTTGTTGTGATCAATTTGAGGACTTTTATAACTTTTTATTGGTTTCAGGAATGGACTCAATTTCATCATCTTCAATAACAGTACTTCAATTGTCAAAAGAGAGTGCATACAAGAGATACTCAAGATATCTTAGTGTATTGAGATCATCATATATTGCATTCATTATTTACTTTTAATTGTCAAAATTATAAATTATATTATTTAAATATACATAATAATAATCTCACCTAATAATTAATAATAATTTTTTTTTAATTTTTAATTGTATCACTTTTAAATAAAATAGAAAATACTTAGCATAAAATTTAATATACGTGCCTCGCACGTAGATTTTTACTAGTATATATATATATATCTATACATTTTATCTTTTTTAGGTAATTACAGAAGGAGCAACTCATATACAGTCTCACATTTATATTATCTTTTCTAGACATTTTATCTATATTTTTCTTTTTTAAAAAATAAATAAAAAAATTATTAATATTCTCCCAAGATAGGTTTGTTAGAGAGATATGTAGCTAAGATGATTTTTTTAATTTAAAAAGAAATTATTAATATTTAAAAGATTGTTTAATTTTTTGGTTTAATTATTGACTTTATTTGTTAACGGGGGATTTTTAAGTATATTCTGTTAAACCAAGAAATGTTAAACCAAGAAATGTCGTTAAATAGGCACTTTTAATATATAAAGATATATATAGTTTTTTTTTTAATGAGATAGGTAATTATGATTATTTTTAATAGAATAGAAAGAGAAATTTAAAATAAAATAGAAAGATAGAAAATTAAGAGAGTAGATATTTTTAGAAAAGAAAAAAAAATGTATCCGTATAAATTTTTATTTTTATTTATTTAAAATAATTAACTTTAATAAAAAAATTAGAATAAATGAGCAAAAAGAAAAATAACTTTGGAGAGATTTTAGACCGCCACGTCACCGCCTCATACTTCTCCTATATATATAGATCTTATATATAGATATATAGATTCTATATAATCATATTTTTTTGTAATTTTTTTTATTATTTTTGTGTATTTGTAAAATATATGTTTTTAATGTGAGAATAAAAAAAAGAGGAAATTTACACCCATTACTGTTTTTTCCCTTTTTTTTCGTTTATACTGTTACACGCTCAAGTTTACTTTTATACTGTTTTTGAATTTTAAATTTTTTTGGCAGTATTTTGCCTTTGGAAAGTTTAATATACAATAGTTTTTTTGCTTTACACTTGTCACGATAGGGTTTTACCACGTTTTTGTTTAAAAAAAGAAATCATTTTATATTTTTTGATTTGACGGTTTTGTACACTTATCAAAAAGGTGGTGTACTTTTATATATTTTTTTTATTTTTTTCGAATATAAAATTTTTTTTATAACCCACTCTCTCCTCAAACTGTTCATTTTCTCCATTTTCAGTTTTTCTTTACAGTTTCGAGTAGTGGGTGGTTTATCCATTTGAAAAAATTTCAAATCTCATCCCACTTTCTTAAACTTCCCTCTCATTTTCTCCCCCATTTTTCTTATTTTTGTCTATAAATACCTTCATCATTGCTTCTAATGGTCGTTACTCGTTCATCTCCTTCTTCGGCTAAAGCTACAAAACCCACAAAACAATCCCAGAAAACCAGACCCAAATCAAAAATGGGTAAAAAAAATATTAAAGACAACCCTCCTAGCCCCACTTCCCCTTCTGCTAAAAGAAAAACTCATGGTGGACCTTCGAAGAACACTCGAGGGAAAAGACCTCGAACTGTGGTTGAAAACTCAGACTCAGATTTTGAGTTGGAATCTGAATTTCTTAAGTCGCCTGTCTCTGTGAAGATATTTTACTATTTATCTTTTGTTGTTTTTGATTTTATTTTTTTTTTGTTAAATTTGATTTTTCAAGTTCATATAACTGGGTATATGTTTGTTTTTGTCTCTGTATTTGTATATGTTTTATATATCTTGTTTGATTTATTTATGTGCTTTTTTTTTAATTTTTTTTTGTTGTTTTGTTGGTGTTGTTTCGTTTTATTTTAGGGCAAGGGTAAATCTCCTGTCAAGGACGTTGCCATCAACAGGTGTGGCTGAGGAAATTTCTGTTAATTGGATTGTTGAGGTTTGTGATGTTATGCATTCTGTTCTCTGTTTTTTTTTTCATTGTTTTTTTTATTGTTATTTCGTAGTGTTTTATGGTGTTTTAGCAGTGTTTTTATTGTTCTGTTATTAGGATTGGGAATGCAAGTACACCCGATCTCAATTCTATCATTCTAGACTAGTAACATTTGGTTATTACTCTGTAATTGGAGACATTAAGAGAATTCTTACTGAAAGCCAATTGGAATTTTTTTCAAAATCTGTGTTTGGTTATTTTCTTCGGATTCCGGAGTACATAATCCATTACCAATTACTTCATTGTTTGCTGTTGAGGGAGGTTCAGGAGCCTAATGGGTTGGAGTTTTGGGTTTGTGTCCAAGGGAAATATCTTAGGTTTAGTATCGAAGAGTTTGCGTTGGTCACCAGGTTAGATTGTCATGTTGATTCTGATTTTTATCAGTTTAAGCAAGATGATAATGAATTGGCCAAACATTGTTTTAAGGGGTACAAAAAAATTACCAAGGGTGCTATTCAGACTGCTTTTATTGCTGACAATCTGAAGGATAACGACGATCTTGCAGTCAAGTTGGTTGTCTTGTATTTTGTGTAGTGTTATTTGTTAAGTGGTCCCCCGGGTAAAGTTGTTTCGTCAGAGGAAATAGATGTTGTCGATAGTGGTCGATATAATGAATTTGGTTGGGGAAAGCATTGTTTTGATATCACTATGCATTCTTTGAAGGGTAAGATAGATTCTGGTTATAAGAGGGTAGTTCGTAGTGACGAGGATGGTGGGTATTACAGGTACAACAACAGTAAAACAATAGCAAAACAACAAAACAAAATCAACAAAAAAATTATACAACAACAGTAAAACAACAGGAAAACAACCAAATAACACTACCCATTATATTTTTTATTAGTTTTTCTTATTCTATTTGTCTGATACATATATTTAGGAATGTTTTTGTATTAATAACCGCAAAACAACATTAGAACAACCCTAATTTTTTGTATGAACAATTGTAGTAATTTGTCAACTATTTTTTTACCAATCATTTTGTGTTACAAACGACAAATTAATAATAGAACAACCCTCATTTATCATTTCGCATTATAAATTAAAGAATATCACATTACTGTTTTCGTTTTTTTGTCCTAAACTTCAGATCTAAATCTGGGGTTTTATTTTTTTTTTTTAGTTTCTTAAGAATTAAATTAATTTTGGGTTTTGTTGTGTTTACCTCTGTTTTTTGGGGGGACAATGTTCTATAATTCTTGTTCTTCGATTATGCTTCCATTTACCAAAAACTCTTCGCCGGATTTAATGGTTTCTTGGTTATCTCTGACTCCGGCGACTCCCCAAACACGAAGCAGTTCGTTTTTCCGTGTTTTTTACTGTTCACAGTATAAATGTTAAGTTGTTGGGCTTGGGCAGTATAAAAGTAAAGAAAATGGGCTTGGGCAGTAAAAAAGTTGTTTTTGCCGTGTCCCAGTATTTTTGTAAAGTTTTGGTCAAAAAACAGTATATATGTAAATTTCCCTAAAAAAAATCAATCGAAAGTGACTATTAGGCTGCCTATAAGTTCGGGCTGGAAGCCCCTCCTCAGGATGAATGACAAAGTGACAAATATATAGCTACTAAATTAGATTGGTGGGCCTAGATAGCTTATAGATTTGGGCTTTTTGAGTTTCTTAACAACACTTCTTCATACTCTTGTGGCTTAGCTTCTATTGTTTTTTCTTTTTTTTTTCTTAAGATGAGTGATAGTTAAAAACTCTTAGTCAACCTTTACCTAAAGTCATATTGTTATAAATTCTACCCGACAGAGTGTTTGATATTTCAATTTACTATGTTTGTTTAAAAAAATTAAATCTATTTTCGACATAGTAAATTATTTGTATTTTTAAAAATTACAAAAATAATAATGTAACTATAATGAAAATTGAAATAAAATATTCCAACATTTTCAAGGAAGAGAGTTGTAATAAAAGATTGACGGCATTTTTTTAAGTAAAAACTCACAAAGTAAGAAAATTCACACATTTCTCAAAATATATTTTAAAGAGAAAACCAGGTTAATTTATAATATGTAGAATTCTAAGGAAGCTTCATTTACTAAGGAGTAATGATATGTAACAAGTCACTTCCATTAATATTTTAAGTGTGTGTCACATGTATCATTACTGTTTAGTTCTTAAATCATAAAATTCAATTTAGAGGTGGTGAACTTGAGTTCATGTTATCTAAATTAAATCCCAATTACTCTTACTGTTAATTTTTCTTAGGATTCCACGCTTTATTGTTGTAGGTTTTGTCCCAATGAGCTAATGCCAAATCATCATTCTATTCAACTATTGACATTGGTTAGTTAAGTTAGTTATCTAGCTTGACACCTAAGCTCTACCTACTTGATTCAACCAATGCCTATAAAAGGAAGCACCAAGACCTCATTCAAGAGTAGTCCAATCCGAGCCTCTCATCTAAAATTCTCTCTCTTTCTCTCTAATTTCTGTACCAATCTTGTGAGTGTTTAGGAGGGTCGTAAAAGTAGAATTGCTCATCCATTGAGATGACTTCTACCATGTGAGGTTTGATATGTAATGTGTTCTACACTTAAACTCAATTGAGTGCATGAATCGGATTGCAAAGGTGCTAGACATTTGAATAAAGTTTCATTTGATTCAATGCTAAGTCTTATTTAATTTTCATTCATTTCTGGTTTTAGTTTCTGGTTTGTATTAATCTTGTTTGCTTGTTATGTTTTTGCTATTCTTGTTGTTAATTGGCACTGGTTTGGCCAAGTATTGAGGGTGTTTTCACCACAAATGGTATCAGAGCAAGGTTGTCTTTGAAGATCAAGAACAGCAATCAAGTGATCAAGATTCATCTTCAAACTTTCATGAACCAAATTCGAGTCATCAAAAATCAGATTCAAGCTTCAAGAACCTGATCTGAAATGACTTCTGCAAGGTTTGAGGTGGACAAATTCACTGGCTCCAATGATTTCAGCTTATGGAGAATTAAGATGAGAGCCTTTCTGGTGCATCAAGGGATCTATGAGGCTCTGGATCCTGATGCATTGGACCTGATTGATGACAAGAGAAAGAAGCTGGAAATTGAAACAAAAGCACACAGTGCTATCTTGCTCAGTCTTGGAGATGAGGTTCTGAGGGAAGTTGCTGATGAAGAAAAGGCCCTAGGCCTCTGGAACATGTTGTCTTCAATCTATATGAAGAAATCTTTGGCTAACAAACTCTACCTCAAGAAGAAACTGTATACACTGAGAATGGATGAAACTAAAGAACTAAGGAAGCACCTAGATGACTACAACAAGATCATTTTGGATCTAAACAACCTTGGAGTGAAAATTGAGGATGAAGATCAGGCTATAATCCTGTTAAGCTCACTCCCCAAGATGTATGAACACTTTGTTGATACAATCTTGTATGGCAAAGAGCCATTGACAATGACTGGGGTAAAGGCAGCACTGAACTCTAAGGAAATTTAGAAGAAAGGTGATGACAAATGGAATAACAATGGTGATGGCTTGCTCATTGTTACTGGTAAAGTCCCAAGAAGAGAGTTCAAAGGAAGGCATGGCACAAGTGGTTTCAGAGGAAACCAGTCCAGGTTCAGTTCAAAGAACAACTCAGAGAATTCCAATTCCAATGCTGCAGCAGGGAAGAAATGTTACTACTGCAAGAAAGAAGGGCACTTTAGAGATGATTGCTTGGCTTTGAAGGCTAAGTTAAAGAGAGAGAATCAGCACAAGTTCAAGAAACATGGTGTTGCTGATGTTGCAGATGGCTATGTGTCATCAGATGCACTTGTTGTGTCTAGCTCGAGATCAGATGGTGAATGGATCTTAGATTCAGGGTGCTCATTTCACATGACACCAAATAAAGAACTGTTTGATTCAACATTGGAGAATCACAGGGGTACAGTTCTTTTGGGGAACAACAAGGCTTGTGAAATACAAGGGATTGGCACAATTCAGCTAAAGAATCATGATGGAATCATGAAAAGTTTGCAGCATGTGAGGTATGTGCCAGATCTTAAAAGAAACCTTCTTTCTATTGGAATGTTTGATAGACTAGGTTTTATTGTCAAGATTGAGAATGGAGTAATGAAAATTGACCAAGGGTCAGAAACTGTGTTCAAGGGAACACTTAAGAATGGTCTATATTTTCTAAACATCAACACTACAACAGGGAGTGCTGCACCTGCTGTAAATTCAGAAAAACTGAGTCATGTCAAGCTTTGGCATCTCAGATTAGGACATGTTAGTCAAAGAGGACTTGAGGAGTTGAATAAGCAAGGCCTATTCAAGAAGAAATTGACAGAGGGACTTGAGTTTTGTGATGAATGTGTGTTAGGGAAATCTTGCAGGCTGAAGTTTCCTAAGGCTGAACACAACACTACTGAAAAGCTTGGTTATGTGCAATCAGACCTTTGGGGACCCTCTAGAATTCAAACTAAAGGAGGAGCTCACTATTTCATAAGCATGGTTGATGATTTCAGTAGAAAAGTGTGGATTCACCTACTGAAAAGCAAGGATGAAGCACTGCCTACATTTGACACTTGGAAAAGGCTGCTGGAAAATCAAACAGGGAACAAAATCAAGGTATTGAGGACTGATAATGGCCTTGAGTTATGTTCTAATGAGTTTAATGAATTGTGTAGCAGGTTGGGAATTCAAAGGCATAGAACAGTGATCAAAACACCTCAGCAAAATGGAGTTGTTGAGAGAATGAACAGAACCCTGCTTGAGAGAGTAAGATGCATGTTGCTGAGTGCTGGAATGGACAGGTCATTTTGGGGAGAAGCCATCAAAACAGCATGCTACTTAATCAACAGATCACCCTCAGTGCCTAACAACTTTAAAACTCCTCAAGAGATGTGGACAGGTAAAGCTCCTAACCTAGACCATTTAAGAGTTTATGGTTGTACTGCTTTTATGCATGTTAAGCAAGATAAACTCCAACCAAGAGCATTGAGATGCATATTTGTGGGTTACCCTGAAGGAGTTAAAGGTTATAGGCTATGGTGCCTAGAACCTGGGTATAAGAAGTGTATGATTAGTAGGGATGTAGTGTTCAAGGAAGATGAAATGGCTCTCAAAGCTGTAAACAATTCTAAGAACAATGAAACTACACCAGATGAGAATGTACAAATTAAGGTGGACCCTCAATCTACACCTGCACCTGCTAGTCAAAGAGAAATTGAGACTATTAAAAGTGATGAAAGTGGAAGCCAGCATGATCTAAGTGAGTATCTATTAGCAAGGGACAGGGAGAGAAGACAGACCAAAGCCCCTGACAGATTTGGATATGCTGAGTTCATTGCTTTTGCACTTATGGTTGCTGAAGAGATAGATAGTTCAGAACCATTGAGCTTCTTGGAAGCTATGAGGAGTAAGGATGCTGCAGCTTGGCTGCAAGCAGTTAATGAAGAGATGCATTCTCTTAGAAAGAACAAAACATGGATAGTTGTGAAAAAACCAGAAGGGTACAAACCAGTTGGGTGCAAATGGTTATTCAAGCATAAAGAAGGATCTGAAAATGAACCTCCAAGGTTCAAGACAAGATTAGTAGCGAAAGGGTTTACTCAAAAGGAGGGTGTAGACTACACAGAGATTTTTTCCCCAGTTGTCAAACAAGCTTCAATAAGAGCAATGATGGCAAAGGCAGCTAGCTTGGATCTAGAAATTGAGCAAATGGATGTGAGGACAGCTTTCTAGCATGGAGAATTAGAGGAAGAAATCTATATGCAACAACCTGAGGGGTTTGAAAATGGTAATCCTAATGATGTTTGCCTACTCAAGAAGTCCCTATATGGCCTCAAACAAGCACCAAGACAATGGAATTTGAGGTTTGACACCTACATGCAAAGCATTGGATATACCAAAAGTAAGTATGACTCTTGTGTATATTTCAATAATCAAACATACATATTGCTCTATGTAGATGACATACTGATTTTCAGTAAGTCTAAACCAGAAATCAGCAAGCTTAAAAGCAAACTCAGTGAGGAGTTTGTCTCAAGCCTCATATCTACAGAAGGTACTCTCCAAATTTGGCATGTCTAAGAGCAAACCAGTTGCTACCCCTATTGCACAACATTTCAAACTGTCTGCTGCACAATCACCCAAAACAGATGCTGAAAGAGCAAAAATGAGCAAGATCCCTTATGCTAGTTGTATGGGAAGTCTCATGTACTCTATGGTTTGTTCAAGACCAGATTTAGCTCATGCAATGAGCATGGTAAGCAGGTATATCTCTGATCCTGGTTCAGAACATTGGGAAGCTCTTAAATGGACCATGAGATACCTGCAAGGAACTCTGAATACAGGAATTGTATTCAGTAAGGATAGTCAGTTTCAAGAAGAAATTACGGGCTATGTTGACTCAGATTTTGCAGCCAATCTAGACACAAGAAGGAGCTTGACAGGTTTTGTATTTACTGCTCTAGGAGGGTGCATCAGTTGGAAGTCTAACCTGCAGAAAGTTGTTGGTCTGTCTTCAACAGAAGCTGAATATATGGCAGCAACAGAGGCAATTAAAGAAGCTATATGGCTAAGAGGTTTAACTGAAGAACTAGGCTTCAAATCTGAGGACATTACATTATATTGTGACAATCAAAGAGCCTTGCATCTCATGAAAAATCCTATGTTTCATGAGAGGTCCAAGCACATTGACATCAAACTTCATTTCATTAGAGACATTGTGTCATCTAAACAGGTTCAAGTCAAGAAGATTAGCACTCATGATAATCCAGCTGATATCTTTACTAAGAGTGTCACAGGAAACAAGTTTCTTCATTGCTTGAATCTGCTCAATATCAGAAGCTCTTAAGCTTCTCTTCTGACATTAGCTCTTTGGAACAAACCAGGTGGATTTGTTGTAGGTTTTGTCCCAATGAGCTAATGCCAAATCATCATTCTATTCAACTATTGACATTGGTTAGTTAAGTTAGTTATCTAGCTTGACACCTAAGCTCTACCTACTTGATTCAACCAATGCCTATAAAAGGAAGCACCAAGACCTCATTCAAGAGTAGTCCAATCCGAGCCTTTCATCTAGAATTCTCTCTCTCTCTCTTTCTCTCTAATTTCTATACCAATCTTGTGAGTGTTTAGGAGGGTTGTAAAAGTAGAATTGCTCATCCATTGAGATGACTTCTACCATGTGAGGTTTGATATGTAATGTGTTCTACACTTAGACTCAATTGAGTGCATGAATCGGATTGCAAAGGTGCTAGACATTTGAATAAAGTTTCATTTGATTCAATGCTAAGTCTTATTTAATTTTCATTCATTTCTGGTTTTAGTTTCTGGTTTGTATTAATCTTGTTTGCTTGTTATGTTTTTGTTGTTCTTGTTGTTAATTGGCACTGGTTTGGCCAAGTATTGAGGTTGTTTTCACCACATTTATTAAATTAAGAAGCCACTTAAAGCAAAAATAAAAAGGAATAATAGGCATACTTACTTTATTGAAAACTAGAAAAATAATTATTACATGAGATTTGGATTATCTATCTCAAGAAAGAGTAGAAATTTAATTTGTAAGGAAAAAACAACACTCTTACGTTACTATCCTAGAATCAATGGCCGTCAACTACACTCTGGTACTCTCTCTCTCTCTCTCTCTCTCTCTCTCTCTCTCTCTCTCTCTCTCTCTCTCTCTCTCTCTCTCTCTCTCTCTCTCTCTCTCTCTCTCTTTATATATATATATGTACATATCATCTATATTTGTATGGCCATCTATATCATCAGGTGGATGCGTTCACAGAGTCAGCCTTCAAGGGAAACCCAGCAGCTGTTTGCTTGCTAGACGAGGACAGAGACGATCAATGGTTACAATCGGTGGCAGCCGAGTTCAATATCTCCGAGACTAGTTATCTGACTCGGCTGCCCAGTGAGTCGAACTCTGATGGGTCTTCAACTCCAAGGTTCCGTCTTAGATGGTTCACTCCCGTTGTTGAGGTTTGTTTTTCACCATTTCTTTTAGTTACACTTGTATATTTACTTTTAAAAATTCACACAAAGGAAATATGTATTTAGAAATTTTGTTGATTAATTTTTGCTAATTTGAAAACCCATAACATGGATTTTGAATTCAACTATAAGATCAATTGCTTATTTCTTTAGTTGTCTTTCTTTGCTTATCTGTTGATTTTGCAAGTTAAGAAAAAATCTCAAAAAAATGATTACATAGTTTTCTTTGAATTATAATGACTTGTAGTTGTACCAGCATTTCCCCCAAGTGTCACTCAAGCTTCAAAGATCAATGCTTTGGCTAATTAGGATTTTTGTTTCCTAAACTTTAACATGTACCAAATCATGCCCCTGAATTTTTATCTAATTTCATTCAATTTTAGTATTTTAGTAATTGTTTATGTATTAAACCATGCTCCTTAGATTTTAATATCTACCAAATCATGCCCCTCGAACTTTTACATGTTCTAGATCATGCCCCTTGAAATTTCATTCATGTTAGACTTTTTTAATTAAAATTGGACAAAAGTCCTTAAATTCAACAATCTCCTTAGTTCAGGGAGCATTTTTAACGACCTTAAAAGTTCAAAGGGCATGATTTGGTACGTATCAAAGTTCGGGAGTAAAAATCTTAATTAGCCTTTTCTTTTTTGTTGTGTAGGTTACTCTTTGCGGTCACGCAACATTAGCAGCCGCGCATACACTATTTTCTTCTGGGAAAATTGATTATGATGTTATTGAGTTTGTCACCTTGTCGGGAATTCTAACAGCCAAGAAAGTGGCTCAAAACAACAAGGCCTCTGATGGTGTAGCACACAAAGGCTTCTTTATTGAATTGAACTTTCCAAGCGATCCAATTGCCATATTCAATTCCGTCGAGGTTTCAATGATATCTAATGCCTTGGGTGGTGCTTCAGTTATTTATCTAGGAAGAACAACTACTTTGGATTATCTCATTATAATATACTTATTCTGGACATGTTTAATCTTTTGTATTCTGTTCACTTCTCGTTTTAACGTAGCTTGTTAATTTTTCAAGGTTGTGGTCCCATCAGCAAAAGATGTTATAGATCTTCAACCAAACTTTGATGCCATTGGAAAGTTTCCCGGAAACGGAATGATAGTGACAGGGATAGCTCCTTCTGAGTCTGAATCTGACTTTTACAGTAGGTGCTTCTTCCCACAATATGGGATCAATGAGGTAATATCAGTTTGCCCTTCATTTTTTAGCATTAGGTTGTTTCTTTGAGCTACTGATAATCCTTAGATTTGAAGTTGAGCCTTGGTTTCCCTCTTTAATGTCCTAGTTAGAATTAAATACTGGAACTAAAAGGCAGGTTTGATTCGATTTGCCCATGGCTGTCCGGAATTAAGGTGACGTTTGGTTGGAAGTAATGAAATGGAATGGAATGGAAAAGAAACAATCTTCATTCCATTATAGTTGCATATTAAAGTATTGGAATGTCATCCCAGTAAAATGACTATTCTATTTTAAAATAGAAAGAAAGACTATTCCAATGCATGCTGAGAAAATATTTAATAATTTTTTATGTATTTTAAATTTTATTCTATTCTTATTTTTATTCTCATTCCCATTCATATTCCTATATTTTCATTCTTCCTAATTAAACGCTACCTAAGTTAGTCAAAACTTGGTTTCAGGATCCTGTTACAGGGAGTGCACATTGTTCCTTGGCATCATACTGGAGTAAAGAGCTGGGAAAGTGTGATTTTGTTGCATACCAGGTACGTAGATTTATACTCTGTGTTCACAGCTGGCTATTTCTACCTCTCTTGATCTCCAACATTTGATCGTATTGTGCTATTATTGATTATCCTATTCAGGCATCACCAAGAGGAGGGGCGTTGAATATTCATTTGGATGAACATAACCAAAGAGTGTTTTTGCAAGGAAAAGCCATTACAGTAATGGAAGGAATACTTTTAGCTTAACTATTTTAAAATTTTTATAAGGGTAAATATTATTTTGAACTTGTATTTTGCAAAAGTTATCAATAGAACTATTATTTATTGTTAAATGATAAATTAAACTCTCTTTTCTAAACAATATAAAATAATAGTTGAAATTAATTTTTGTTAAACTTAGTTTGTTTTGAACATGGGCGGCTCTTATGGGGTGCTGGGCTATTGCACAGGCCCCAAAAAATAAAGGGCCTAATATATTTTTTTAATGCTCTTTAATTTTTTTAGAGCATTGCTATTGGGCACCAGTAGTGTCTAGCACCCTTAAGACGTGTCGCCTTGCGATTGGCTAGCGATACTTTCTAAAAACTATTATATTAAACTATATGGGACCCGATACTTAATTAGACCAATAGCGATATTGTCACGTAGGAGAGTGCTTGGCACCAGTGGTGTCTTTTAGCATTTCTCTTTTTTTTTTGTAATGAATCCAACTTTTTAAAGAGCTAACAACTTATCATTGATTATTTCTATGTCAATTTTCAAAATTTATTTTCAATTCTATTATTGCTTTTAAGCAAAAAAAAAATAAAAATTCATTGTTGCTATTTTTTTTTTCAAACCTTTCATATTTTTTTCTATCATTTTTTTGTTGTATTGCAATCAATAACAATTTTTATAAATTAATTAGAGTTTTTTGGTGTTTTGTAAATTATAGAACCATATGATAATATTTGAAAATATTATTTATAAATTACTTTTTTTTATAGGGACCCAATTTTTAAAATAGAACAGGGCCTCCAAAATATTTAAGACGGCCCATTCTCTATTTTTTGGTTGAAAATTTCTTCGTAATTTTTTGAAGAAACAAACAATGTTTCTGCAAAATTAATTTTTAATATTACTTCTATAATTGTTAGGATAAGATTCATTAAGTTCTTAACTACGAAAATATTATATATATATATTTATCTATATATATTTAAATGTGATAATATACTTTATTCAAATATGACTTTAATTGAACAACAATATACATGATAATATGGTTTTTTGCAACATCTCCATACATCACATCATCTAGTATTTCGGTACCATTGAAAAAGAGCTATAATTTTTTATTTGAATGTTATTTATTAATGCATGTGTTATTTTATTGTTCACTGTTATAATTCATGTAATACAACGTCAATGTATATTAACAATGAAAAATATAAAGCTTCCCACCATAATAATTACAACCATAAAATTTTTGTAGTATATTGTTCCTTACATTATTATTTAATGCAAGAATTTTAAATTATTAAATTAATTTAAAGTTAAATTAATAATAAATAAAATAAATCATGCCTTTATAAGGGTAGCAATTCGATCGTTTATAGTATGTTTGAAGCACCTCATATTATCCAAAGTTATCATAGACTATTAAATTTAGATGAGATCGACAATAAATCGAGATCTTTCAGATATTTTTTTAGTGTAAAATTTTTCATCTATTTATAATGTATTTTTTTTTTATTTGAAAAAATTTATTATTCAACTTTTCAGATATTGTTATTAGGGGAATTATCTCATATACTGTTTTTTTAACTTTTTTTTTTCAAAATTACGGTTTGGGTTTCTAAAGTGGTTTCTCCAGTGTTTTCTATGTGGGTTGCTATACGATTTTTTGTTGCGATTTAGATTACATTGCTAGTTGCAATAGGGGTTTCTATGTAGAATTCCGTGAGAATACAAAAAAAAAATGTTTTCAAGTATAAAAATGAATAAGCTCCTTATTATTATTATTATTGCATGTGTTATTTTATGGTTCACTATTATACTTTATGTAATGCAACCGTCAATATATATTAACTAATAAAAATTAACGACTTTCCACCACAATAATTACAAACTTTACAACTTTTATGGGATAAGAAATCTTCCATATTAGTAAATATTAAAAAAAAATTATATTATTGAAAGGATTGAACTCATGTCATTATACTTCATATAAGATAATTTTACTAGTTATACCATGATTATATTATTGGTTGAATTGATTATTGTAGGATTAAATAACTTGAATATTTTGTTCTTTTCTAACTGCAATTATTACGTCAAGTAGAAAATAAAATTAATTAAAAATAAATTTATAAATTCCTAATTAAAAAAGTAATTAATTGAAAGTTATTCATAAGGTAAATAAGTCAAAAAAAATTATACGTTTGGAAGGTGTAGAGTTTTGTTAGCTAGAGCTAATTAATAATATTTAAAAATTAATTATAAATAATAAAAATTATTAATTATGTTTAAGTTTCCAAAAATTAATTTGAGCTATTTGATTAAATCAATAGCTATAAATTACTATACCTATCAATAAGTACTACAATAATACCTAATACATTAGCTCCCTGTAGATTATTAATTGTTGTTTATTTCAGTCCTTAATAAAACCAATTAAGTAAAAGGAATGATGACATGGCAAGTGAGGACTTGACACATCAGCATGTGTTAGTTTAGTTAGGTTTTTTCAGTTATTCTTGTAATGGCAAAACCTGATGGGGTGCTGCCTATATATAGTTCTGTTCTTTTCTATTTCAAAAAGTAGCAGATAAGATAGAGAGAGAGAGAGTGAGAGAGAGAATGATGTATGGTGAGGAAGATTACTTGTTTTAGAGAGGGAAACTTATGAAGCATTGAAGAACAGAAGGGTTAGAGACCAAGGGAAGCAAGTCCAAGCTTCAGGTGGTTTCAAGGTGTTCAAGCTTCAGGATTAAAGCTAAACAAGGGGAATAACTCATCATCTCTATGTTCTGTAATTTGTACAACTAAACATAGTGTAATCTTGCCATTTGATTCATAATAAAGACTAATCCTAAGGGAGTTCAAAGAGGACTAGGCTCTTCACTTTGTGAAGGAAGTTCGAACCTTTATAATCTTGATTGTGTTCTTTAAATTCTGTTATTATATTTTCTGCAACTCATTAATTCATTTCTGGTGTGTTGATTATTGTTTGTTTGCTGGCTAAGGTTGTTGTCTAACACAACAAAACTTATGAAGCATTGAAGAACAGAAGGGTTAGAGACCAAGGGAAGCAAGTCCAAGCTTCAGGTGGTTTCAAGGTGTTCAAGCTTCAGGATGAAAGCTAAACAAGGGGAATAACTCATCATCTCTATGTTCTGTAATTTGTACAACTAAACGTAGTGTAATCTTGCCATTTGATTCATAATAAAGACTAATCCTAAGGGAGTTCAAAGAGGACTAGGCTCTTCACTTTGTGAAGGAAGTTCGAACCTCTATAATCTTGATTGTGTTCTTTAAATTCTGTTATTATATTTTTCTGCAATTCATTAATTCATTTCTGGTGTGTTGATTATTGTTTGTTTGCTGGCTGAGGTTGTTGTCTAACACAACAAATGGTATCAGAGCTAGGATTCAAGAGAAGGATCGGCTAAGCAACAATCAAGAAACCTGCAGAATTTGACAGAGAAGAAAAAGTGTTTTGATTACTGTTTTGAATTACAGCAGCAAGAACCTCAAGATTCAGATTGAAAGTGACCAAGAAAGATGTCTACAACAAAGATAGACATTGAGAAGTTCAATGGCAAGAATGACTTCTATTTGTGGAGAGAAAAGATGAAAGCTCATCTTGGAAACATGGGATTAGATGAAGCTCTCAAGGGAGAAGACAAAATGTCTGAAACATTGGAGAAATCCAAGAAGCAAGAGATCCTGAAAAAGGCAAGAAACACTATAGTGTTGAGCCTTGAAGATGAGATTTTGAGAAAAGTAGTTAGAGAGAAGACAGCTGCTGCAATGTGGGAAAAGCTTGAACAAACCTACATGACAAAAACTCTACCCAGCAGGGTTTATTTGAAACAAAAATTCTATGGTTTTAAAATGGATGAAGGTAAATCTATTGATGATAATCTTAATGAATTCACTAAACTTCTTTCTGATCTTTGCAGTTTAAATGTGGAAATTGAGGAGGAGGATCAAGCAATTTATCTTCTCAATTCACTACCTCAGCAATATGAACAATTCAGAGATACAATTTTATATGCAAAGGACACATTGGTGATGGATGAAATCGTTGGTGCCATATATTCAAAGGAACTATCTTTGAAGAACAATGGGAAACTATCAAGATTGAATGGTGAAGTGAATTTCACAAGAGGAAGACAACCACAAAGATCTTACAATGAGAATAAGAACAGCAACCATTCAAGAAACCATGGAAGATCAAACTCAAGGGATTCTAGCAAAGACTCAAATAAGGATGTAAAGGGGTGCTATACATGTGGAAAGTTGGGACATTACAAAAGAGACTGTTACTTTAACAAGAACAGAAGTCAGAATCATAAGAACAAAAAGAACTATCATCATAGCTCCAACAGCAAATTTGAATCCCAAGATTCAGCAAACTATGGTGATGGATATGATTCTGGAGAAGTTTTGCTAACTGCTTCTCACATCCAAAATGAAAATTGGATCTTAGATTCTGGATGCACATTCCACATGACATACAACAAGCAACTACTTAGAAATTTCAAGAAAACAAGTGGTGGAAAAGTAGTTCTTGGAGACAGCAATACATGTAGTGTAGAAGGCATAGGAAATGCTCATTTCAAGATGTTTGATGGAGCAATTCGAATTCTCAAAGATGTGAGGTATGTGCCTAATCTAACTAAAAATCTAATCTCTGTTGGAACCCTTGATGATGCAGGTTATACAAACAAGATTGAATCTGGCATAATGAAGATAAGCAAAGGTTCAATGGTGGTTATAAAAGGAGAAAAGAGACATGGACTCTACTACCTAATTGGTAATACAGTGACTGGAGATGCATCTGTAGCTACAAGTGATGAAGATTCTAATGCCATATTATGGCATAGAAGGCTTGGGCATATTAGTGAGAAGGGACTCAAAGTAATCCATGATCAAGGCCTGCTTGGGAAGGACAAAATCAGCAAGGTTGATTTCTGTGAAAGCTGCATTTTGGGAAAACAACACAGGTTGAGTTTTATTGTTGGCAAGCATTGTTCCAAAGGAATTTTGGATTACATCCATGCAGATTTGTGGGGGCCAGAAAAAGTGTCTACACATGGGGGTAACTCTTACTTTCTCTCTATTGTTGATGATTTCTCTAGAAAAGTTTGGGTGTTTTTATTGAAAACCAAAAATCAAGCTTTAGAAAAGTTTAAACAATGGAAACTGTTAATTGAAAACCTAACAGAAAGAAAAATTAAGACCTTAAGAACTGACAATGGTCTTGAGTTTTGTAGTGGAGAGTTTGATGATTTTTGTAGGAACCATGGTATACAAAGACACAGAACTGTAAGGATCACTCCTCAACAAAATGGGGTAGCTGAGAGAATGAATAGAACATTGCTGAACAAGGTGAGATGCATGATGTTCAGCTCTGGTCTTCCAAAAACATTTTGGGGAGAAGCCTTGATGACAGCAGCCTATTTGATCAATAGAAGTCCTTCAACAGCTATCAACCTCATGACACCTAAGCATAAATGGACAGGTAAACCTCCTGATTTGTCTAATTTGAGAGTATTTGGATGCATGGCTTATGTGCACCAAAGTGAGGGTAAGTTAGAACCTAGATCAATAAAAACTGTATTTCTAGGTTATCCTCAAGGTGTTAAAGGTTATAGAGTTTGGCTCAACAATGAAAGAGGTTTCAAAACAATAAATAGTAGGGATGTTATATTTAAAGAAGATGTATTTCCTTGCTTGAAAACTACTAACCATGACAATGCAGAAAATAAGACTAACCCTGCAGGTAGCATTGAAAATCAGATACAAATCAATGAAGAAGAAATGAGAGAAACTGGAAATGATCAAGGCACTGATCAGGTGGAAGATACAAATACTGAGGGACAAATTGGAAATATAGATCAGGCGGAACCTGATCAGGAAGATGTAACAGATCCTCAAGACTACCAATTGGTTAGAGATAGAGATAGGAGGGTTTCAAAACCTACTCAAAGATATGGATTTTCTGCTTTCACAGATATGCTGGCATATGCTTTTATCACAGCTACAGAACTTGTAAAAACTGAGCCAAAGACCTATTTAGAAGCTATTTCAAGTAAAGAAGCAAAGCATTGGAACAAGGCTATGGATAATGAGATGGGGTCATTGAAAAAGAACAAGACCTGGATAGTGGTTCCAAGACCAAAAGGAAAAAGGGTGATCAGTTGCAAGTGGATTTTCAAGCACAAACCAGGTTTTAGAGATGATGAAATGCCAAGGTTTAAGGCTAGACTCGTGGCAAAAGGTTTTAGTCAAAAAGAAGGAATTGATTTTAATGAAATCTTTGCACCAGTTGTGAAATACAAGACAATAAGGATAATGTTGGCCTTGGTTACTCAGTTTGATTTAGAATTGGAGCAAATGGATGTAACCACTGCATTCTTGCATGGAGACTTAGAAGAGACTATCTACATGGAACAACCCGAAGGTTACAAAGAAAAAGTCAAAAATGATCATGTGTGTCTCTTGAAGAAATCCTTGTATGGGTTAAAACAAGCTCCAAGACAATGGAATAAAAGATTCAATAGCTTCATTACACAACATGGATTCACAAGGAGCATGCATGATACATGCTTGTACTACAAAGGCACTGAAATATTACAAGTTGAATACCTTCTACTCTATGTAGATGATATGCTACTGATTAGCAAAGAAAAGAAAAAGGTTGAAGGAATGAAGGAAATTCTGAAATCTGAGTTTGACATGAAAGATTTAGGGACTGCAAGTAAAATTCTGGGAATTAACATCAAGAGAGATAGGAGCAAAAATCTGTTATTTCTCAGTCAAAAGGATTATTTGGAAAAGGTAATTGAAAAATTCCAAATGAATGGTTCTAAGAAGGCAACAATGCCACTGTCAAGTCAGTTTCAACTATCTAATAAACAGTCTCCTAATACTGATAAAGAAAGGCAAGAGATGGAAGAAATACCATACTCAAATGTTATGGGATCTGTGATGTATGCTATGGTCTGTACAAGACCAGACCTAGCATATGCATCAAGTGTGCTGAGCAAATACATGGGAAATCCTGGGAAACTCCATTGGGCTGCAATGAAATGGATGCTCAGGTACATCAACATCACTACCAAGGTTGGTTTATGCTTCAAGAAAAACCAAGACAAAATTCAGGTGGAAGGCTTTGTGGATGCAGATTTTGCAGGGGATAAAGACTCAAGGAAGTCTACTACAGCTTACACATTTCTCATTTCAGGCAATTGTGTAAGTTGGAAATCTCAGATTCAACCTGTGGTAGCTTTATCTTCCACTGAATCTGAGTATATAGCTGCAACAGAGGCAATTAAGGAAGGGTTATGGATACAAGGTTTGCTAGAAGAGATGAATCTGTTCAAAGGAAAAGCTACTGTCTATACAGATAGCCAAAGTGCATTATACTTGTGTAAGAACCCAATATTTCATGATAGAACAAAACATATTGAAGTAAGGTATCATTTCATAAGGGAGAAAGTTACTCAAGAAAAAATCAACATTGAAAAGGTACCAAGTGAAGAAAATCCTGCTGACATGGGTACTAAACCAGTTACACTTAGCAAATTCCAACATTGTTTGGAATTGCTAGGCATAGAAGAGGGTTAAGTCAGTAGGTGGACTGAACAATGATCTTAGGAGAAGTTTTTCTTTAGATTGGTTTTATTAAGTACTGAGGTGGAATTTGTTGTTTATTTCAGTCCTTAATAAAACCAATTAAGTAAAAGGAATGATGACATGGCAAGTGAGGACTTGACACATCAGCATGTGTTAGTTTAGTTAGGTTTTTTCAGTTATTCTTGTAATGGCAAAACCTGATGTGGTGCTGCCTATATATAGTTCTGTTCTTTTCTATTTCAAAAAGTAGCAGATAAGATAGAAAGAGAGTGAGAGAGAATGATGTATGGTGAGGAAGATTACTTGTTTTAGAGAGGGAAACTTATGAAGCATTGAAGAACAGAAGGGTTAGAGACCAAGGGAAGAAAGTCCAAGCTTCAGGTGGTTTCAAGGTGTTCAAGCTTCAGGATTAAAGCTAAACAAGGGGAATAACTCATCATCTCTATGTTCTGTAATTTGTACAACTAAACATAGTGTAATCTTGCCATTTGATTCATAATAAAGACTAATCCTAAGGGAGTTCAAAGAGGACTAGGCTCTTCACTTTGTGAAGGAAGTTCGAACCTCTACAATCTTGATTGTGTTCTTTAAATTCTGTTATTATATTTTCTGCAACTCATTAATTCATTTCTGGTGTGTTGATTATTGTTTGTTTGCTGGCTGAGGTTGTTGTCTAACACAACATTAATTATACATATATATAATCCTATTATATATATAACAATATTATTATCTAATCCTACAAATATTTATTAATAAATTCTGTCTTCTAATACAATTAAAATTAACTAATATTTAATCTAACTATCAAAATCTCTAATTACCAAAATATAATTGTATTTAACAAATGCCAATAATACGCATATCTGCAACAATAAAATTATAACACACAATAATATATCAAATAATAATATACTTATTGTGGATATTACATCATCATAACACCCCCAACAAAACCCAAAAATAAAATAGAAAATTAAAACAACACACACATACATTTAACACACCTAGTAAAACCATGGCATATAAAAGCCAATTGTACTATGTTTATTGTAATATTTTATTAAAGGCGAGGTAGTGTTGTTTTTATTTAATTAGTATTTTAGCAATCTTTAGTGCAAATACAACGTCGGCGAATGCCACGGCAGCGGCCGCTAGAAAAGCCCTCGGTTTGGCAAACATTATAGCAGAAGCGGGTCATCACGCATGGTCCCGTGAAGCTACGGCTTGGTGCCTCACATGTCTTTCCTTCCGCTACTCTTGGCCCCATTTCTATATGTTCAAATATATTTTTTTATTATCAATTTAAGAGCACTCAAATCAAATATTTTAAAATAAAAATTATTCTTTAAAATATTTATAAAATTAAATTAAAAGTAAGCTAAAACAGATGCTCTAAACTCATATTCTATCAATTAGTTAAGTACTTTTTCTAATTCACACTTGTTAAAGATGCTTTAAGTACCAAAAGTATTCCATTTAATTAAGCTACTCTAAAACAATTAATGATAATAATCCATTTATAGACTTTCATTGATTTTTCTTCTTTTTTGTGTTAATGACTAATATAAGTATGTTTGTTTAATTGAAAAAGATTGTAAGAAAAAAAAAGTGTAAGTAGTATACCAGTAGACAACATAAGCAGGAGGAGGACAAAAAGAGTTGAAAGAGAACGCATGAAGAGGCCCATATTATATTAAAGAGAGAAAAGGAATGTTTTGGTGATGAGAAGAAAATGGATGTGGAAAACAATAAGAAAATGAGTGCCCTTATATAGAGAGAGAGACTTAATAATGTGTCAATTAATGTTATTCAATAGCAAAAAGTAAGGGATAATAAGGATTTTAGTTGTACGGACTTTTACATGTATCAAATCGTGTATTTTAAATTTTTTAGTCGTTAATATTTTTTTTCTAAACTAATTAAATTATTAGATATAAGAACTTTTGTTTAATTTTATTAATGTGATATTTGTCTATGTATCAAATTGTGTCTTCCAAACTTTGACAAAAGTACATAAATTTAACAATCTCAATAGCTTAGTCAGAATTTGTAACAACCTAAAATCATAATATAATACATATGTTAAAGTTCGGGGACGAAAATTCTACTTAACCAAAAAAAATAAAAGATAAATTCTATTTGCACCCCACAAAATAATAAATATACTCCAATTTTTAAAAAAGTTAATCTCAAAATAATTTTTTAAAAATCACTCTTAATATTTTTTTTTTAAAAAAAAAAAAAACTTCATATTATTTTGTGTTAATTTTAATATTTATTTTTCAATTTTTTTTTAAATAGTGTATAACTAGTAAACAAGTCACGCTTTGCGTGCGGTGGTTAAATTATTCTATAAATATTAATTGAACAATAAAATTAGTATCAAATAATTTTAAACTTATTTTTATTTATATTTCTTAAAAAAAAACATTTGTTTATTAAAAAAATAATAAATCTATATAGAAAACTCTAAAGAATTCAAAAAAAAATTATCATACAATTTCTTATATAAATAAAAAATATAGTGAAAAAAATTAGAAACTGAACAATTCTTACACAAAATAGAGATCTAAAATAAAAAGAAATCAATAAATCTATATAAAAAAAAACTCATCATATATAATTTCAAAATAACTATCATCGTATCTCATTTATAATCACCACTGTATTTAAAGTTGATGTCATCACTGTATCTCACTTGTAATCATCATTAATATCCTTTCTAATATGTTTGCTTTGTACATAAAATTAATTTAACAATGATGGTAAGTACATAGTTTTATTATGTGAGGGGAGATAAGGAGGTGATAAACATAATATTTTTGGTATATTAGTTAATAATTTCTTTTGATACATTATATTAATTAGTTAATATTAACTATATCTTTCTCTTAGGAAAATTGTATATAGATTAATTTTTGGGATTTTTTTTTTTATTTTTACAATTCAAAACAATTTTTTTTTTTTGTATTTTTATGGAATTCTACATAGAAATCCCTATTGCAACTATCGAATCAACCTAAATCGCAACTAAAAATCGTATAGCAACCCACATAGAAACCACTGGAGAAACTACTTTAGAAACCCAAACCGTAAATTTGAAAAAAAAAAAAGTTAAAAAAATAGTATATGGGGTAATTCTCCTTAATTTTTTTAATTCATATATATATTTATTTATTAGCTATTATATATAAATATATAGTTATTTTTTAAAAAAAATTTAATTAATTAGTGATCTCTAATAATAAAAAAAATAGAAAAATAAGAGAATTAAGAAGAAAATTTAAAGTAGGAAAAAAATTAAAAAAAAAATGAGAGAATAAAAGAGAGAATAGGTAGTTAAAAATTTAGTTATTATGTATGATTAGATATTTTTTAATTATTAATTATAAATAGAGAGTTTTTTTTTATAAAAAAAAAAAAAAAGAACTATTTATTACTAAGGTGTTATATATATATTTTTTTTAAAAAAAAAAAAAGAAAATAATACTTGAAAGATATATACGTATGAAAAATATTGTGTCGTTTGTTCGTATAGTTTCTTTTAGATAAATATTTTTGTTTTTGTTCTTCTTAGAGATTATTTTTTTTGATCAAGAAGGAATAAACTTCATTAATCACAACCAAATACAAAGCTATACAAGCCTTAAAAGGCAACAAACAAGAATTACAAAAAAATTCTTTCTATGTATCTTTTCTCATGATCTTTTAAGTTCTTTCCTTTAGCTATATGTAATCTATAATACAATGTTTTTTTGATCTCTTGTATAATCTTTGTAGCTGTACTCGAGAAATTGTTGAAGATACAGTTGTTCCTATTGCTCCAAAGGAAGTAAATCACGGCTGCCATGGAAGCAACAAGGATCCGGTGCTTTTTGTCCCTGTCTATCTGCAGCAGCCATTGTTTCCAGCAGTGGAAACCAGTCGGCCAAATCCGAACTCCCAACCAGTCGCTCACCATCTTCACCACCTGCTGTGATAACCAGCAATCAAATAACAGATGGGCAGTGCTTTCTGGAACATCCTCACAAACCGGGCAGAATATATTGTCAAGCTTAATGTGGAACTGCTCAAACTTGTCACGAGTTAGCAGTTGAGAATTAATGGCTTGCCAAAATATGAACCTGTGCTTCGACATGCTAATAGAACACCAAATATGCTTGCTGTATTCGAAGAGGGTCTGAGGAATGCTACTGTTATACAACATAGCAGCTTTGAACTTTGTACCAGCCCCTGCTTTGTGGATGTCTTCCCTAGTGAACTTGTCCCTTAAATGACATAACTTCCTCCAATACCAACTAGTGTCACTCTTGAGTTCATACTCCCACCAATTCTTGCTTTTTAAATAAATGGTATTGACCCATCTCACCCATAGGATATCTCTTTTGGACGATATGGCCCAAACATATTTAGCAAGAATAGCTTGATTCCACTTGATACCATCCTTGAAGCCAAGACCACCATAATTTTTTGGAAGACACACTTTCTCCCAAGAAGCCACATGAAGTTTGCTTCTATTCCCATTCCAACCCCAAAGGAACCCACGACAAAGTTTCTCAACCTCCCTTGTGACACTATGAGGCAAAATGAATATACTCATCCAATAGTTTCGTAACCCAAGAAGGACAGAGTGAATAAGTTGAGCTCTACCGGCAAACGACAAATGCCTAGTAGCCCAAGTGTGAAGCTTTTGCTTGATTTTCTTGATAATCACACTACAATCCTCCGCTTTCCATTTAGTTGGTCTTAGAGGGACTCCCAAGTATTTAAGAGGATACTCACCTTCTTGAAGGGCCAGCTCTGTCACTATTGCTTTCTTTATATCCCCTTTCACACCACCAAAGTAAAGCTGGGATTTAGTGATATTAATGGTTAAACCAGATTCAGCACTAAAATCATCCAACACCCTCCTTATAACCTGAATGGAAGCAAGATCTCCTTTGCAAAATATCATCAAGTCATCCGCAAAACTCAGGTTAACAATCTTAACACTTTTACATAAAGGGTGATACCTGAATTGTGGTTCATGGGCTGCTAGCATCAATCTTCTGGTCAAATACTCCATAATTAGAACAAATAAGAGAGGAGAAAGCGGGTCACCTTGTCTCAACCCCTTCTTGCCTTGGAAACTCCCTTGGACTCGCCCATTCATGAAGATGGAGTAGGAAGTCGATTTCAAACAGGTCATAACCCAAGAGATGAATCTGCCTGGGAGTTTGAACTCATTCAAAAGATTCTCCAGAAATTCCCAATTGACAGTATCATAAGCCTTGCTGATGTCCACCTTAATCGTGCATCTCGGTGATATGTTTTTCCTCTTATAATTCTTCAAAAGATCTTGAAGAATCATGACATTGTGAGCTATAGATCTCCCTTGAACAAAAGCACCTTGGTTCTGGTTCACGATACCTGGAAGAACTTGAGAAAGTCTTGAACAAAGCAGCTTGGAAATACACTTGTATATGGTAGAACAGCAGGCAATAGGTCTATACTCCACTGCCCTAGTCGGATTGTCAGTCTTAGGAATGAGTGTGATCATGGTAGCATGAAGTTCCCGCGGCATGAAACCTGTCGTGAAGAAACTCTCAATAGCTCTAGTAAATTCAATTCCAATCTCAGGCCACATCTTCTTGAAAAAGCCAGCTCCATACCCATCTGGACCAGGAGACTTAGAATCTGGAATGCTAAAAAGCGCCTTTTTTATCTCCTTGCTGGTAAAGGGTTTGACCATTCTCAATTGTTGTTCTCTGTTAAGGTGGTTCCCCATCTCCATACAGTCTTTCCTTAAACCTTGACTGGGTCTTGAGCTAGATCCCATGTAGTTCTGGAAGTGCTTTATGAAGTGATCAACTACCTCTTTGAAATTGTCTATAACCTCACCTTGGTCATTGGTGTAAGAAACAATGCTGTTTTCCATCCTTCTTTTTTTTAGGAAGGCATGAAAAAAGGCATTGTTCTCATCCCCTTTACATAACCAAGTGATTTTGCTCCTCTGTCTCAGAAAACTGTGATACATCTTCTCTTGATTGTTGAACATCTTTGCTGCCTCTTTTTCGTTTTGTTGAAAGTTAGTATCATGTGGGTGTTCCTGAGCTTGATGTCTAGCTTGAATATATAAGTCCTTAGCTAGTTGAAAGTTCCTCCCTACATCCCCAATTCGCTCTCTATTAAACTTCTTGATGGTGTGCTTCAGTCTCATAAGCTTCAAGTATAGACCCAACATGCCCTCTCTACCAATCGGCTTGTTCCAATTGTCAACAACTTCTCTTTTAAAATCTGGGTGATCAGCCCAAAAATTATAATACCGGAAAGGTTTGAAACCAATATCCACATTGGTTGCCATTGAAATCACACACAAACAGTGATCTGAGGTTGTCTCCCAACTATAGTGCGTTTTGGTTAAGGGAAAGCTATCATTCCAATCTTCATTCACAAAAGTGTGATCAATTTTGGAATATATCCTCTTATCCCCTTCTTGGTTGTTCGTCCAAGTAAATCCCGAACCAGTTCTAAGAGGTCTATCCAAGTGACTTTGTGCAAGCCAAGTGGTAGAGTCCCTTATATCATTAAGATTGACATCCTTGCCACCCTTCCTATCTTCCAACTCAAATAAAGAATTAAAATCCCCTGTGACTAGCCATGGTTTAGCATTAACCTTGAGATCAATCAAACCCTCCCACAACTCCTTCCTTTCCTCACCTGTGTTGAAGCCATAAACAAAAGTAACATTCATAGCTTCTGAATAACCCGCCAATTTCACATAGCAATGAATAAATTGAGGGTCTTCCCTAACCACAATAACCCGAGTGAAATTCTTCCTCCATATGACCAGAATTCTGTTCTCAACAATCGAACTAGTATACCAATTCCAATTAGGGAATTTCCTTGTCATCATCTCACTTATTCTATCATTCTTGAGTTTGGTTTCCAACAACCCACACACTCCAATTTTATTCAAGCAACATAAATCATAAACAGTATCCTGCTTTTCCATTTTATTCAGCCCCCTCACATTCCAACACCCTATGTTACTACTATCCATAGGCAGCAGTAGTATTAATAAAATCAGTGTGTTCAGTAGATACCTGCATCTCTACCATGCCTTCATTCTGCTCTTGTAACAGAGAAAAAGAGTTACTTCCAGTCTCATCTTTCTTCCTCGGACTTCCATGACTAGCTGTTGCAACTGGAATTGATTTCTTCGGTACTACCCATTCCTGTTGAATCGTGCTTGCTGCCTTAGCTTTGGATTCTTTCTTCGGTGGCTGCTTGCTTTTCTCTTGCTGGTGATCTTGCTTTTCAGCCCTCTGTTTAACAAATTCATCATGTCTACAAGTGGCTTTCGTGTGACCAAATTTAGAACATTGGGTACACTTTGCGGGAAGCCACTCATACTCTACATTCTGATCTTGAAGCTGCCCAAACTCATTAAAAAAAGGAATGAATCGGGGTGGCTCATCCATGATCTCCATCTCAACAAGCACTCTAGCATACTGCAGCCTTGTTCGGTCTTTCGTATGTTGATCCACCATGATCGGTTTCCCGATTGTGCTAACCAAAGCACTTAGACTTTTGGTTCCCCAGTATTGAAGCCCCAAATCATGAAGTCTAATCCACAATGGAACAGTGCGCACCAGGTTCATGGCATTCAAATCCGCTGACCAGGGCCGAACTATCACTGGTTTTCGATCGAATTGCACAACCCCTGCCTCCACAACCTGGTCACGGGTTACTTCATCATTAAACTTTACCATAATCAGTCCCATGGAAAGTTTGCTTACCTGAAGAACACCCAAATGCCCCCAGATCCTCTTCACGAATCCTTCAAATATCGTCACCGGTGGATTTGCTCCCAGAACTTTGCAAATAACTGCTGTATTCCAATGTTTTTCCTCTTCTTGCACCTCGTCCAAGTCGACTTGTGCAATTTTGATGCCATCCCGAATTAACGGTTCAGTGAACAATAATCGCTGATCTCGACTCTGAGTTTTCCCCTGCGTGAATGTCTCCCAGATTTGTTTAGCAGAGCCTGGCGATTGCTGGTTATCCAATCTCACATTCCGATCGTCTTCAACCTCCTCCGCCCAACTTTTGGTACGACTACTCCCAGATCTGTGGATCGCATCCATTTGTGCTTCCTGGGAACGAGTCATCTCTGCAGCAACATTCAGCCTATCTGCTTCATGTAACTCAACAGTGACCTCTTCGACTTCATCCATGTCTTCGCTTCCTACAGTAGTCTCATCAACAAATGCTCGAGTGACTGGTTTCCTTCCAACTTTTTTCTTCCTCGCCATGGAGGGAGAAAGCAGAGAGAACGAAACGAAAAACTTTTTACTTAGAGATTATTACTATTATTATTATTAGTTTAATTAGAGATTTTTTCTTTTAAAAGTAATAAAAAAGTAAAAAAAATTGATATAATTAAGAAGAGAATATATGGAAGTGTTAAAAATATATTTGGTTAAATTTTTCTAAATTCAAAAGTCTAAGAAATCATGAATGAAATATAAAAATCTCAATTGTCATTTGTTACAACAATATGTATTATGAGATATTAAATAGCAATGTTAAAAACTCAAAAGAAAATCAGAATAAATAATAATTTTATGAAAATAATATTTTGTTTATGATTTTCGATAAATAAATAAATAAAAATCAAACAGTGAATTAAAAGAGAAAATGAATATTGTAAAATAACACAATATTATTAAAAAAAATATTTCAAAACAGTAAATTAAAATGGCGTTAAAATAATACTTAACATATAAATATATATATATTGTTCAAGAAAAAAAAATACTTATATATTCATCTTCCCTCATCTTTATCACATCATCTTGTCTATTTTAATGTACTATTCCCTGCATTAGATATTTTACATATAGTAACCATCTATGTTTTAAAATAAGGTGTATAAAACACGATATCAAAAGAAAGATATCTTTTATTTTGCCAAAAAAGATAAAATGACATGATTTAGCATGGATATATGTCATGTATAGTATAGCAGTAGCTAAACAACTCAAGCCATCTTTTTTTGTTGGTGCTGTCTAGTTCATAAATGAAGTTTGTGGCAATACAATTTCTGATTTATAAAAAAACAGAGAAGAAATAGTAAATCATTAATGAAAAGAATCTCAATATTTGAGGAAAAAGTGAAACTCCAAATCCTTTCGGCGCTAAAGTAAAAGTTAATTTTTTTCAATAGAAAAAATAAAACTATTAGTCACAAAGTTAAAACATAAATTACAAAATTGAAAAAATATAAAGTTTATAAAGAATTTACTTAATTTGATTAAAAAAAAAAAAAAACTCTTGTGAAGAGTATATGTTTGGTGTTGTAATTGTCTTCAAGGAGTTTGAGATCATCACCAAAGAAAGTCAGATAAAATACATTGACTGCATGATCTATTACTAAAAAACTTGAAATTCCTAACAGTTTTACACCGTCAGGTAAAGAATTCTCGACGGTCTATAAAACTGTCACCTACACAAGCGTTGCGAATATTTAGTAGAATAGACGACGGTAAAAAAATGTCAGTATAAAAGAATTCCCGACAGTTTAAAATTGTCGGCTATAGTCAGGACTATAGGCCACAGTTTAAAACTGTCGTCTATAGTATAGAAGACGATTTTAAACCATCGCTATAGTGGATTGCCCAAAAAAAATTATCATCTTCATCATCCTCAAAACCACTTCTCGTATATGTTGCAACTGCTCCAAAACCTTTACAAGCTTCATCATCCTCCACTGTTGTTGTGCTCGTCTCCATCCTCCTCGAAATTTTCTTTTACAAGTTTCAAAATACTTTTCACTTGACGATCCTCAAAACTTTCTTCAATTTACAAACTTCGAATTTATTTTGAACACACACAAATCAAGATCAACAAACTAAATCATGGTTAAAAGAAATTTAAACAACAAATAAAAGAATGTTGTGCTTATCTTATATTGATTTTTACGTATGTATATTATTAACTATACATATATAATTTTATTATATATATAACAATCTTATTATTTAATCTTACAAATATTTATTAATAAATTATATCTTCTAATACAATTAAAATTAACTAATATTTAATCTAACTATTAAAATCTATAATCATTAAAATATAGTTATACTTAACAAATACCAATAATACGCATATATATCTCATTTAGTACAATAATAAAATATAACACACAATAATATATCAAATAATAATATATTTATTCTGGATATTACATCATCATAACACCCCCAACAAAACCCAAAAATAAACACACACATACATTTAACACACCCGGTAAAACCATGGCATATAAAAGCCAGTTTTACTATGTTTATTGTAATATTCTATTAAAGGCGAAGTAGTGTTGTTTTTGATTAATTAGCATTTTAGCAATGTTTAGTGCATAAACAACGACGGTCAATGCCACTGCAGTAACCACTGGAAAAGCGTTCGATTTTGCAAACATTATCGCAGGTGTGGTTCGTCACGCATATTCCCCTGTGGCTTTGGCTTCGTGCCTCACATGTTTTTCCTTCCGCTACTCTTGGCCCCATTTCTAGATATTCAAATATATTTATTTATTATCAATTTAAGAGTACTCAAATCAAATCTTTTAAAATAAAAATTATTTTTAAAAAAATTTATAAAATTAAATTAAAAGTATGCTAAAATAGATGCTCTAAACTCACATTCTATGAAGATTTCCCTTTCAAAAAAAAAAAAAAAACTCACATTCTATTAATTAGCTAAGTACTCTTTCTAAACACACTTGTTAAAGATGTTTTAAGTACCAAACGTATTCCATTTAATTAAGCTACTCTAAAAGAATTAATGATAATAATCCATTTATAGACTTTCATTGATTTTTCTTCTTTTTTGTGTTAATGACTAATATAGGTATGGTTGTTTAATTAAAAAAGATTGTAAGAGAAGAAAGAGTGTAAGTAGTATACCAGTAGCTAACATGAGGAGGAGGAGGACAAAAAGAGTTGAAAGAGAACGCATGAAAAGCCCCATATTATATTAAAGAGAGAAAAAGAATGTTTTGGTGATGAGGAGAAAATGGATGTGGAAAACAATAAGAAAATGAGTGCCCCTTATATAGAGAGAGACTTAATAATGTGTTAATCAATGTTATTCAATAGCAAAAAAAAAAAAGATGATAATAAGGATTTAATTAGTTGTACGGACTTTTACATGTATCAAATCGTGTATTTTAAATTTTTCAAACGTTAAAATTCTTTTCTAAACTAATTAAATTATTAGCTATAAGGATTTTTGTTCAATTTTATTAATGTGATAATTGTTTATGTATTAAATTGTGCCTTTCCAACTTTGACAAAAGTACATAAATCTAACAATCTCAATAGTTTAATGAGAATTTGTAACAACATAAAAAGTTCGAAAATCATAATATAATACATGTTAAAGTTCGAGAACAAAAATTATACTTAACCAATAAAAATAAAAGATGAATTCTATTTGCACCCCACAAAATAATAAATATATTCCAATTTTTAAAAAAGTTAATCTAGAAATAATTTTTTTAAAAAAAAAATCATATTATTTTGTGTTAATTTTAATATTTATTTTCAATTTTTTTTTAAATTATGTATGACTAGTAAATAACTCACGTTTTGCGTGCGGTGGTTAAATTATTTTATAAATATTAATTGAACAATAACATTAGTTTCAAATAATTTAAACTTATTTTTATTTATATTTTTCTAAAAAAAATATATGTTTATTAAAAAAATGATAAATCTATATTAAAAACTCTAAGGAATTCGAAAAAAAATTATACAATTTCTTACATAAATAAAAAATTACGCAATTTTTTTTAAATGTACCTTATAGTGAAGAAAATTAGAAACTGAACAATTCTTACACAAAATAGAGATCTAAAATAAAAAGAAAGCAATAGATCTATAGAAAACTCATCATATATAATTTCAAAATAACTATCATCGTCGCATCCATTTATAATCACCACTGTATTTAAAGTTGATGTCATCACTGTATCTCACTTGTAATCATCATTAATATCATTTCTAATATATTTGCTTTGTACATAAAATAAATTAAACAATGATGGTAAGTACATAGTTTTATTATGTGAGGGGAGATAAGGGGGTGATAAACATAATATTTTTTGGTATATTAGTTAATAATTCTTTTGATACGTTATATTAATTAGTTAATATTAACTATATCTTTCTCTTAGAAAAATTGTATATAGATTAATTTTTGGAGTTTTTTTATTTTTACACTTCAAAATAGTTTTTTTTTTTTTTGCATTTTTATGGAATTCTACATAGAAATTCCTATTGCAACTAGCGGAGTAACTTAAATGGCAACTAAAAATTATATAGCAACCTACATAGAAACTACTTTAGAAACCCAAACCGTAAATTTGAAAAAAAAAAATAAAAAAATAGTATATGGGGTAATTCCCTTTAATTTTTTTAATTCATATATATTTATTTATTAGCTACTATACATAAATATATAGTTATTTTTTAAAAAGAAAAATTAATTAATTAGTGATCTCTAATAATAAAAAAAATAGAAAAATGAGAAAATTAAGGAGAAAATTTAAAGTAGAAAAAAAATTAAAAAAAATAGAGAATTAAGGAGAGAATAGGTATTTAAAAATTTAGTTATTATGTATGATTAGATATTTTTTAATTAATAATTATAGAAATAGATAGTTTATTTTTTAAAAAAACTATTTATTACTAAGGTGTTATTATATATATACTAGATATATATTACGTGCCAAGTCAGGTATGTTAATTTTATTTTAGTTTTTAGTTTTTTTTAATATCATAATTTTAAAATTAATAATATTCAATGTAGTGATAATCATTGAAATTTGAAAGCATAATGGTGATTTAAATAAAAACAAAAATTACTATTATACTTTATAATAGTAATTAAAAAAAAAATATTAATTCGTCCTAAATTTATCTTCGCAATTAATGAAAATACTCATCTAGTTAAACTATCAAAACATTCAAAGTTAATTTAAAATAATATTTAAAATTTAACTAATTCTAAATATCAAAATTTAAAAACAATTTTTCATAAAAAAAATAAACAATATGAACAAATTTATTATTAATTGCAACACTTTAGGTGGATTAATTATATTTAGGTTTAACTAACTACATGGATGCTCACCCTTTACGGCAACATCTAATAATTTGTTATTTTTTTTTATTTTTAAAAAAAGCCCCCAATAATTTCTCATAAATCAAGAATTCTGTTATATAGCCACATTTTATATAGAACTAGCAAAAAACTACGTGCGAGGCACGTATACTAAATTTTATGCTAGGTTTTTTCTATGTTATTTGAAAGTGAGATTATTATTGAATACTGAATGCAATATATTAGTGTTTAAGAAACATTACTTAAATGGGGGTAAGATAAAAAGAAAATTAAAAATCAATCTCTAAATTGTTGATAATTGAAGATAACATTAGTCTAAAAATTGTAGATAAGAAAACTAATGATAGTCATTGGTGGATTTCAATCTTCATTTTCTTTGATAGAGACAATAGTGTAATTTTTGTATTTTGCACTTTTCATTCTAGTCGGGTCCGCATATATCTGGATTATTCATTTTTTCTTTGATAAATTGAATATGGTAGTGTCGACAAAGCGGCGGTGTTCCTTCAAACAGTGATGTATTTTCATTTAAGATGATTAGACATGGTGTGCATAATTTATGATTAAAAAATCAACTTATGAAAGGCATGTAAAACTATTTAATTTTTTAAAAACTACACCTCTGCAGTATATTTCATTAGTTGGGCAGCATTACACGAAAATATTTTTTCCACAATATCTGCGAACATGACAGCAGATAGGCTCTTTGTATTGTCATCAAGTTCAACATATGCTATAGCACTGTAAAATGCATAATAAGATTGTTAGTATATTTTTTTATTTTAACTTAATTTCAATAACATCATATGTATTTTGTAATATATCGTGGTGTAGGAAAGCCTTCTTGGCCGCATATTGGCTTGTCACATATGATTTTTTCATCGCGATTGTATAAATCTATTTTTTTATGACATGCGTCACATGACATGTAATAAAAATTCTAGAGAGTATCAGTTATTTTTATTGCCGCCTCAATCCAAAAATATTTTTTCTACATCCAAATCAAATGGTGTTAATAATAGTAAGATATTGTTATTCTTCTGGTTGGGCCTGCTCTCATCAATGTCACTCCACCGTCAAACGTCGATTAGAGGTTTGATATCGATCAAAAGGCAGAGAAGGCGAAGTGGGCAGTGCAAATTTTGATGGTATAAGCGAATATTAATATCAGTTCAAATATTAATAGGATTTGTTTTATTGTTATTTTATTATATATAAATAATATTTTATTATTTTATTAAATAAAAATAAAAAGTCACCCATGAATTTCTCATAAACCAAGAATTTCAGTTATATAGGCACACTTTATATAGAATAGATATATCCGAGTCTGAGCTGCCGAGTTCATTTGCCCTTTTAAAAAAATATATTATTTCTATTTAATTTTAGATGAGTGTAATATGTTAGTGTATGTATGATTGTGTGTAATTTTGTGTAAATTGTGAGAAAAACATTTGAAATATTGTTGCAAAGTTCAAATTAAAATTTTCACCTACATTTTTGTTCGTTTTCCTTTAGGTATATTAAAAGTTTACATTTATTTGAAGAAATGTTTTCACCAGATTGTCCATTGATTAATTTTTGTTTATTCAATTGTACACAAATAGTTATCATTATTTTTTATATATATTAAATCAAAATAAAAACACAATATTTTATCTAATTATCAAAAAAAAAATTGAAGGAGTGAAGGTAGCTAAATGTATACATATAGTTGAATAGAATTTTTACTTTAGTAGATATTTTTTGCTCCTAAAGGTTCTGCTAAAATTCATATGGTAACATTCAATTGGTTAAGATTTCGTATTATTGGTGTCCTCGCTACCTAGTGAAACAAAAACTCATAAATAAATAAAGAAAAGTAAATAAAAATATCAGTTATATAGGATGGTATAAGGGAATATTTAATATCAGTTCAAATATTAATAGGATTTGTTTTATTATTATTTTATTATATATAAATAATATTTTATTATTTTATTAAATAAAAATAAAAAGTCACTCATAAATTTCTCATAAACCAAGAATTTCAGTTATATAAACATACTTTATATAAAATAGATATATATATGTATATATTGAAAAAAAGTAATACTTGGAAGATATATACGTATAAAAAATATTGTGTCTTGATATAGTTTCTTTAAGTTAAATATTTTTGTTTTTGTTGTTCTTAGAGATTATTACTATTATTATTATTAGTTTGATTAGAGATTTTTTCTTTTTAAAAGTAATAAAAAAGTAAAAAATGAAATAATTAAGAATAAATAAATGGAGGTATTGAAATTATATTTAGTTAAATTTTTCTAAATTCAAAAGTCTAAGAAATCACGAATGAAATACAAAAATCTCAATTGTCATTTGTTGCAAGAATATGTATTATGAGATATTAGATAAGTTAATAAAAACTAAAAAGAAAATCAGAATAAATAATAATTTTATAAAAATAATATTTTGTTTATGATTTTTGATAAATAAATAAATAAAAATCAAACTGTGAATTAAAAAATAATATGAATATTGTAAAATAACACAATATTATTAAAAAAAATATTTCAAATCAGTAAATTAAAATAACGTTAAAACAATACATTTAAATTATACTTAATATATAAATATATATATTGTTCAAGAAAAAAAATACTTATATATTCATCTTCCCTCATCTTTATCACATCATCTTGTCTATTTTAATGTACTCTTCTCTCAATTTTTTACCCGCATTAGATATTTTACATGTAGTAACCATCTATGTTTCAAAATAAGGTGTATAAAACATGATATCAAAAGAAAGATATCTTTCATTTTGCCCAAAAGATAAAACAACATGATTTAGCATGGATATGCAAATTGTAGAAGATATATGTTATGTATAGTATAGCAATAGCTAAACAACTCAAACCATCTTTTTTTGTTAGTACTCTCTAGTTCATAAATGAAGTTTGTGGCAATACAATTTTTGATTTATAAAAAAATAGAGAAGAAATAGTAAATCATTAATGAAAAGAATCTTAATATTTGAGGAAAAAAATGAAACTCCAAATTCTTCCTGCGCCAAAATAAAAGTTAATTTTTTTAATAGAACAAATAAAATTATTAGTCACAAAGTTAAAATATAAATTACAAAATTAAAAACAAAATGAAGTTTATAAAAAATTGATTCAAAAAAAAAAAGTTTATAAAGAATTTTACTTGATTTGATTAAAAAAAAAAAAAAACTCTTATGAAGAGTATATGTTTGGTGTTGTAATTGTCTTCAAGGAGTTTGGGATCATCACCAAAGAAAGCATCAGATAAAATACACTCACTGCATGATCTACTACTAAAAACTTGAAATTCCTGACAGTTTTACACCGTCAGGTAAAGGATTTTCGACGGTCTATAAAACTGTCACCTACACAAGCGTTGCGAATACTTAGTAGAGTCAGCGACGGTGAAAAAATGTCGGTATAAAAGAATTTCCGACAGTTTAAAATTGTCGGCTATAGTCAATACTATAGGCCACAATTTAAAACTGTCGCCTATAGTATAGAAGACGATTTTAAACCGTCGCTATAGTGGATTGTCCAAAAAAAAAAAGTCTTCTTCATCCTCAATACCACTTCTCGCATATGTCGCAGCGGCTCCAAAACCTTTACAAGCTTCATCATCCTCCATCGTCATTGTGCTCGTCTTCATCCTCCTCAAAATTTTCTTTTACAAGTTTCGGAATGCTTTTCACTTGATGATCCTTAAAACTTTCTTCAATTTGCAAGCTTTGGATTTATTTTGAACACACACAAATCAATATCAACAAACTAAATCATGACTAATAGAAATTTTAACAAAAAATAAAAGAATGTTGTGCTTACCTTGTGCTGCCACGAGAGAGCAAAGGAGTGCGACATAGCGAGAGAGAGTGGAGGAGAGGGACGGCGTGGCTCGTGGTCGTGGAGGCGAGAGAGTCGAGAAATGAAATAAAATTTACAAATGACTTTGAAAAAATGAGATATGATTTTTTTGGGGGGAGTTTATATCTTAAAAGGAGGGAAATGAAATTTAAGATGGGGAAAATAAAAATTTGAAATTTAAGATGCAAGAAATGAAATTTCAGATTTGAAACGCGTGAAATTGAAGCATGGGAATTGCCGACGGTTTAAAACTGTCGGCTATACTATAGGCTACGGTTTAAACTGTGGGCAATTCCCTTTCACAAATATACGAAATTTTCTTTCTTTTTTTCCTTTCTTTCTTTTTCTTTTTCTTTTTGAGTTTTGGGGGTTAAGTGAAACCAAAATAAAAGTTTTGGGGGTTTTACATATTTTAATTTTTTTACTATTATTTATTTAATTAATAATGAGAAAATAAAGTGACGTGATAACTCTTTTTTATATATTGATGATTTTTTATTTTTTTAATAAAATTTTAAATAATTTAATTTTAATTTTTTGTTATAATATTAAAAATATAATTTATTTTTATTCGATAAATATATTTTTTAAGAAAATGTATTGGAAGAAAAAAAAAATTAAAAAAATTGATATAATTAAATATATATTTTTATGTCAAATGAAAATTATTAATATAAGGTGTACTTATAAATTTTTAGACTGTAAATAAAATTTCTATAATTATGGAGTAAAACTACATTATTGATATTAGGGTACGTTTGGTATGTTGTATTACACAGTATTGTATTGTATAGTATCATATTAAATGGGAAATTTGAAATTATATGCATATTAGGGATTAAAATTGGTATCCTAATCTAAAACTATACATAATTTGTAAAATGGGATAACTTTTACTTAAACCCAATTTTACCCCCCTCATTTCTAAACTGACTCTCTCTCTCTCTCTCTCTCTCTCTCTCTCTCTCTCTCTCTCTCTCTCTCTCTCTCTCTCTCTCTCTCTCTCTCTCTCTCTCTCTCTCTCTCTCTCTCTCTCTCTCTCTCTCTCTCTCTCTCTCTCTAGCGTTTGAAATTGCACCACCACGATTCCCCACTTGAACGAAGAACCCACCGAACCCACCACCCCACGGAGGGAACCCATCCACTGAGCACGCGACGAGCCTTTCCCCTTTCGGTTTTTTAATTTTTTTTTCTTATTGATTATGGTGAAAATGTTGTTAGTTGATAGATTTAGGTTGGATATGTGCATTCTTGATTAGATCTAGGGTTAGATGGAGTAGATCTAGGGTCTGTGATCTTTCTGGGCAAGAAAATTCGATTTTCTAGTTTGATATGATCTTGAAGATGAAGGCCCGATGCATGGCCCGATGGTCCGATGCATGGCCCGATGGTCTGATGCCATTTTGGATTTTTTATTTTTTTTTTCTATTTATAGGACTGGCCCGATGGGCCCGATGTAGGGCCCGATGGTCCGATGCATGGCCCGATGTAGGGCCCGATGGTCTGATGCCATTTTGGATTTTTTAAATTTTTTTCTATTTATAGGACTGGCCCGATGGGCCCGATGGTTGGCTCGATGGTCAGATGCCCACTTTATTTTTTTTTAATTTTTTTCATTTTATAGGACTGGCCCGATGGACCCGATGGTCAGATGACTGGCCCGATGGGCCCGATGTAGGGCCCGATGCCCACTTTAATTTTTTTTTTTTTTTATAACAAAGAGAGAAGAAGAGAGTGGGGAGGCGGTAATGTAAATGGGGGTATTTTAGGGATATTCTAAAATGTGTCATATCCCACAAATATTAAATGTTATGTGTTTTAAAAAAAAAATATTAAGTATATGTAAGTATAAAAAATCAAATTTCCCTATTAAATTGTATTTTATGTAATATTTTTATGTAAAACTATATCTAATATTAATTTTTATAGATACCTAAATATGTAATATTTTTAGTATAAATTAAAGTGTAACATAAAATTATATGAAAATATAATATATAATCCAATTTAATATAATACAATATAATATAATACCACCTAATACCGTGCCAATGGATTCCTTACAAAATTATTTGCGTGTAAGATATAAAAATTAAAGATAGACGGATGAAGCCACAAAAAGTGATTTGAAAACACAGACACTACTGATAAAGCTGATGCATATACACATACACTTTATATGCGAGAATAAGCATATGACTTACTTTTGCTTTTTCTGTATACATTTGTCGGTTTCCTTTTCCATTCACATCTCATTATCATATTTATTATCTAACTTTCACTTTGTTTGGTAGAGTAAATACAACAAATGAGAGAAAATTAGAGATTAATTTTTTCATAATTAACCAAAAGAAATTATAAAAAAATACAACTTCTTTTTTTCCTTCCTATTTAGTGGATTGACTGAAAAATTAAATGTATCCTTTTATAGATTCCGTCTTAAAACTAATTAGGGTTTTATTGTTGGATTAAAATTCTTAATATGTGTTCATATATATTGGTGTATTGGTATTTGAAGTTTGATCCAAATAATATAATTAATGGTAGTGATTCTCAAGAAATAAGAGCAATTATATTCTCATTTTCTCCATCAAAAGAGAAAATTAGAAAATTTAAATATTTATTTTCTTGGAAGATTATTACCCAAAATCACCACAAAGATCATTCCTACAAGATGGATTAAGATCATCACTATCTATGGATTAAGGTACGCTCTTACTATTTGAGTTCTTCTCTTTGAATCAACAAAGGTTTTCTTTAAATATTAAAATTCTTTGTTTATACACTTATATTAGTATGTGTGTTTATAGATCTGAACATTTACATATTATAAGTAGTACCAATCAATTCATTTAAGCCTTCTTCAACTGTGTAGTCTCATAACTGCACAGTCTCAAAATCATCACACTTCCCAAACGATGTGGGATTACACAGCTTACCTGGTGTTTTCCCTTACGGATCACAAGACTACTGACTGTTACATTTTAACTAAAATAATTTCACAATTAGAACTATAAAAATATTTAAATAAAATTGATTTTATGTATACAATTAAAGCCTTAAAATATACAAGTTTATACATTAATCAACCCCCCCCCCCCCCCCAACTAGCTTCTTGCTAGTCTCTACTAATTCAAGCGAAAAATATTAATATGAAAGGTAATTTGTAGTCAAACTCTCTAAACTTTGAAGTTTAGAACGATCAATCCCCTATACTTGAAAAATTAGAATTGAACTCTCCAATCTCCATGATCGTTTTGCTTTGTACTCCTTCCATTAGTTTTTGGATATTAAATGTCAAATAGACCGTCACTATGTCCACGTGGCATAATTTCATTAGTCTACAACATTTGAAGGAGGACTGTAAATGAGCTCGAGGTTTGGGTTCCTAGGTTTCAAGGGGTCACGAGTTCATTTATGGAACTCGTTTTGGACCATTGACGCTCGCGGTGGAGGAAACTCATCGGCGTCGAGCGGAGAATGCCACAACAAGAGAAGAAGAGACTGAATGAGAGGGGGAGAGGGATGAGTTAGGGTTTTCCGAAGAGGAAGAAAGAAGAAAGAGGTACATGAAAGGAAAAAAAAAAGAGAAAAAATAATTTTTAATTTTTTTTTTCTAATTTTGAAGTTTTTAAATATTTTTTTAATTATTAATATTAGGTGGACTAATAAAATATTGTCAAGTGTACATTTGCATACATAATGGCAATTTACTTTGACACTTAACAGATTAAATAGAGGCAAGGAGTATAAAGCAAAACAATTATGAAAGTTGAGGAGTTCAGCCCTATTTTTCTAATCTAGGAGATTAATCGTGCCTAGGGGTGTTCATAAAATAGCCGATCCAATCCAATCCCAAAGTACGGATATCTGCACTTGTGCGGATTGGATTGGATTGGAAAATTCAAAATCCGCACTTGTGCGGATTGGATGTTGATTGACATATAAAAGTAACCGATCCAATCCAATCCACACATATTTATAACAAAATTAAAAAATTATATATACAAATAATATTTTATGTAAAAAAAATAGTAATTTAAAAGTCTAATACATATAATACAATTATATTGCAAAACTTAACAGATAAAATGTATCTTCTATTCTTATATTTTTTTTTCTACATATAATTTAAAATAAAATTAAATATTTTTTTATATATATACAAATTTTTTTCTTCCTTTGAATTTGTTATTTGTTATTTTATTTATTTAATGTGTTGTTTGAGACATAAAATAACTATAATTTGTTTTATTTTGTTGCTAGTTATATGAAAAAAAATATTTTTTCATAAATATTTAATAATTTAATATTAAAAAGTAACCAATCCAAAGTAATCGATCCAATCCGTACTTTTGCGAATTGGATTGGATTGGATTTGAGCTATTGTGCGGATTGGATTGGATCTAAAAAATAAAATCCGCACTTAGTGCGGATTGGATGTTGTTTGACCAAAAATGTGCGGATTGGATTGGATGAACAGGTCTAATCGTGCCAAACTTCAAAATTGAGAGAATTTAGTCGCAAATTACCCTAATATAAATAATATGTGTGACTATTCAATGGATACATTTTTATTGTAACTATATGGTTACATTTTTCTTTGTACTGTAATAGTAGGTTACTAATAGGTAGAAATTCCTTTTTTAAAATTAATTAATTATAATTAACTATTTTCTTAAAATAATTAATTAAAACAACACCTCTTTTAGAATTAATATTTATATTTAAATTTTTACTCTAATTATTTTAATAATTAAGCCATTTAATTATAATATTCACAATAAAATTTAATTTTTTTTACAAAAATTAAATTTCTTTTTACACAAATTAAAAGTCTTTTCTTATAATAAATTTTTAAATAATTAACTATTTTTAAATGATATTTAATTATTTTGTTACAATTATATGAACTAAGTATGAGGCCTCAAGCTAGTCAATCGATAACAAGTGTAGCCATTTTTTTTCTAAAAAATCCTTCAACTTATTTCACTTTTTACTTTTTAAATATTTAAATAAAAAAATTAAATAATTAAGTGTAATAATTTAAAATTGAGATTACAAGTATAATAAAATTTAAATTATGAAATTATATGTGTATAATTTTAAATTATAAAAAGTTTTGCTAAAAAATTTTAAATAATTTAAGTGCAAAAAAAAATTGCTAAAAGATCCTTATATAATAATAAATTGCAAAAAATTAATTAATAATTATAATTAATTTAATTTTAAAATATAATTAATCTTAATTAAAGTTTTATAAGGAAATAAATTATTAGGTTACTTTCGGGTTACAAGTTATTTATTATTTATTTTTATTTAGTTTTCAAATTAATCACAACCATTTAATAGTAATCCAATGGCTTAAAAAAATGTAACCATGATGGTTACAATAAAAATGTTACCATTGAAACCTCTTCCAAATAATATATATAATTGTGGCATACTCATTAAAATTACATATACTTACAATTAATCTCAACCATATAACTAAAAATTATACAATCCTTACTTAAAATTATATTGGACCAAACTGAATACATGTCATTATAGCATTATATGTATAACTTGTGTGTAATTTATTAATATATATTTCTCATATATTTTTATACATCCTCAGGGAAAAAAATATATTCTTCTCTTTTCATTAAAATTTGTGATTCACCCCCTCCCCCTAATTATAATTTCTTTCTTCTGGCTTTTCTCTTAATTTCAACTCTAGCCATGTCCTTCATTATCTTGTTCAATAACACAACACAAAATACTTGAATAGTCTTTTTATTATTATTAAACAATACTTATGTTAGACATATACCACAATATACAAATAACACTCACCCTTTTATTTTGACTTGACACTCACACTTAGCTTATTTAGGCATGTACACTTCTTTAGAATACTTAGCTTACACACGCTATTTAGACTCACTTGGATTACTTTTGGATCATACTTGTTCAAACACACACCTTGAGGATCCAAGTTCCTATTTATACTACACAAAAAACAACTATAATATTCTAAAAAAAAAAAAATGTAAATAAATTGCGTAATTATATTAAAAAAAAAAAAAGTTAAACCTCGTAGTCATTAAAAATTAAATTAACCAGTATGAAAAACGGATCTACCATACCAGTCACATTACCGCCAAAAGTCCATTTAGTCACATTATAGACAGTAAAATTACATAATTTAGAAATAAACGAAAAATTACTAGTCAAAAGGTTTAAGAGCATTTTACATTGAAGCACGTAATTATTAATACCTCAAATGGAAGTAGTTCCCTTCTAAAAATTAATCAAGCATGTCAGGCTCCTCCTCCAGGACAATTGAAGCTTAATGTTGATGCTGTCCTTGACTTAGCTGCTGGGATTATGGGAATTGGTGACATTGTTAGGGACTCTTGTGGTAATGTTGTGGCTGCCATTTCTAAGTCGATTAGAGGTTGTTTTCAAGTGAAAGAGATTGAAGCGCATGCTATCTCGTTATGCTTACAATGGTTGCATCATTTTGGTTGTATTATTCATCTTATTGAAACGGATGCTCTTATTGTATCACAAAGTATTAATGCCTATCAAGAGCATTATAACTGTTTTCATGATTTAATATGTGATATTATTTATAAGATGTTTTTCTTTCCTAGAGCTTCTTTGAGTCATGTTTGTCGTTCTGTTAATAAAACGGCACATGGTTTAGTTAGACTTGCTTTAAGAATGAATTCTGATATTATTTAGCGAGTAGATATCCCTGCTCCTATTCATGCTGTTGTTGTAAATGAATTTTCTCATTAATTTATAATAACGATTTTCCTCTCAAAAAAAAAACTTCTACAAAGTTTTACTATTTCCATTTACTAATATTACAATGTCCTTGCCCTACAATAGTAAAAACATGTATTTAATCTTTAGAAAACTTCAAAGAATTTTTAATATTAGTTACAAAGATTATAATTTGTTTAATTGAATTTGGTCTTAGTCTCACATTTGTGATTAAAACAAAATTAGGAGTAATTTATATTTAAATATTACATTTTAGTAACAAACTGATTTTTATTGTCACTAAAACTTATATTTTGTAAATAAAAAATTATCACTAGTAACTTTTTTGATGGTGACAGTCCGGTTGGAGTACATAAATCATTCCAAATCAAAATTAAACATCAACTAATAGATCTATAATTATATAACATAACTTGACCTTTATAAGAACTATCATATTGATTAGCACCAAACAGAGACAAGTAGATCTGTTCTATACATATTTAGTTAATAAAAGACTAAATATTTATTAAGACATGGAATAAGGAAGCTGCATTAACAAGCAAAAGTTAATACAAAAGTGACAATCATAACACCCCAACAAAACCCAAAAATAAAAATAGAAAATCAAAACAACACACATACATCTAACACACCTAGTAAAACCATGGCACATAAAAAGCCAATTTTACTATGTTTATTGTCATATTCAAATAAAGGCTAGGTAGTGTTGTTTATAATTAATTAATTAACATTTTAGCAATGTTTAGTGCAAAAACAACGGCGGCGAAAGCCACGGCAGTGGCCGCTGGGAAAGCCCTCGGTTCGGCAAACATTGGCGCAGTTGCTCTTCCTCACACATGGTCCCTTGAAGTGATGGCTTTGTGCCTCACATGTCCTTCCTTCCGCCACTCTTGGCCCCATTTCTGTATGTTCAAATGTATTTATTTATTATTTATTTAAGAGCGCACTCAGATCAGATGTTTTAAAATAAAAATTATTTTTTAAAATATTTATAAAATTAAATTAAAAACACGCTATATCAGATACTCTAAATTCGCATTCTACCATATCAAATCCTCTAAGTACTAAAAGTGTTCCATTAATTTCTAAAACAATTAATAATCTTTTATGGGATATAATAATAATAATTTATTTATAGACTTTCATTGATTTTTTGTTGTGTTAATAATTAATTAATATAGGTATGTTTGTTTAATTAAAAAAGATTGTAAGAGAAGAAAGAGTGTAAGTAGTATACCAGTAGCCAACAGGAGGAGGAGGACAAAAAGAGTTGAAAGAGAGCGCATGAAGAGCCCCATATTATATTAAAGAGAGAAAGAGAATGTTTTGGTGATGAGGAGAATGGATGTGGAAAACAATAAGAAAATAAGGGCCCTTATATAGAGATAGAGACTTAATAATGTCTCAATATTATTCAATAGCAAAAAGTAAAGGTAAATTGGATCAAAAAGAAAAAAAGAAAAAGTAAAGATTTTGGATATAAAATTATTTCGTTCAATTTTACTCTATGTACTAAATTGTATCTTCTAAACTGTGATAAAAATACATAAATCTAACAATCTCAATATAAAAAAACTTTAACAACCTGAAAAAAGTTCAAAAATTATACTATAATACATGTTAAAGTTTGAGAACAAATATTCTAATTAATCAAAAAGTAAAAAAAAAAAATTCTATTTGCATCCCACAAAATGATAAATAAACTTTAATTTTTTAAAAAGTTAACCTTTAAATAATTTTTTAAAAATCATTTTTAATATTTTTTTTTTAAAAAAATCTCACATTGTTTTGTGTTAATTTTAATTATTATTTTCTTTTTTTTAATAAAATTTCATATATTTTTTATTTAATTTTTTTTGTTATCGTATTAAAATTATAATTTATTTTTGTTTTAAAAATATATTTTTTAAGAATATAAATTGGAAGAAAAAAAAATTAATACAATTAAAAATAAATATTTTATATAAAATAAAAAATATTAAATTAATGTGTATTTATAAATTTGTAGGGTTAATAAAATTTATGAAAGTAAAATTATGGAGTAAAACTACATTATTGATATTAATAAATTAATTACGTGTAAGATATAAAGATTAAAGATAGATGGATGGAGCCACAAAAAGTCATTTGAAAATACACACTACTAATAAAGCTGAAGATTATATGTCTATATTATGTGCATCAGATTGGTGTCTAATATTTTGGTCAGTACAATTATATTATAGGTATAATTAAATATGAGATTGTATATGATTTAAAAAATAATTTTTTAAAAATATTACAAATTAATCATAAGTAATATTTATAAAAAGTATTGGATACAATGAGTATTGCTATTAGATACTAACGGTGTGTTAGAGATTTTATAACAATGGAAGAAAATCAAGACATTACAACACTATTGCAATATAATACAAGGATCAACAAAGAGATTAAATAAATGTTACAATACATAATATACAATATATAGATATTATATATATATATGAAAGGTAGAAGAGAAGATAGATTACACAATATTATATAACACATACATATATATAATATGAAGAAGTAAAAGAAGATCACTCACTCACAACCTTGAGTGTAGATTAGTGGGGATCACCATGGCTTGAACAAGGTATTACACCTTTGTCCAAAAGCTTATTTCCCCCTATCTCTAAGCACTAAGGGAACTCTCTAGGAAATAGCTTTGGGAATTATCAAGCCTTTTAGGGTTTTCTAGCAAAGTGCTTTCTTGATAGAAAACTTCTTCTCTCACAAATGAGCACATTAGACTCCTTTATATAGTGTTTAGGTGATCATACTTAGAATTCAAACTCACCATCTCATTTCTCTCATATAATGAGCATTAATATAGTTTGTAACAACTATATTTCAAACCATTTGAATCCTATCATCAAATTGTGTAACATCTCTTTTATTACACAATATTATGATCAACCAAAAGAAGTTACAAAAGCAATTAACTTTGTAACTCTTCTCCATGTTATAAAGTGTAGGTTACAATTTTAGGTTAAATAAATTATATGTTACACAATTTATTTACCAAACACCTAATACATATTATTCACATAATAATATATATTACTACATTTTAATCTACACTTATTATATTATAAAATAATATAACACGGTGTGCCTAACAAGACGTGTCGTCTTGCGATTGGCTAACAATACTCTTTAAAAATTATTATATTAAACTAAATGGCACCCAATACTTAATTAGACCTACAATAATATTGAGACGTAAAAAAAAAGTAAGTGACACCGTACCAAACATGTATATGTATATGCATATGATATGAGTCATTACAACTCAGTGTCAGACGATGATGATCTGCAATTGTGACAATAGTCACATTACTACTCATCACTTACTTTTGCTTTTTCTGTATACATTTGTCGGTTTCCTTTTCCATTCAAATCTCATTTATCATATTTATTATCCAACTTTCACTTTGTTTGGTACAGTAAATGAAACAAAGCATAGAAAACTAGGGATTCATTTTTTTCATAATTAACCAAAAAAATTATAAAAAATACTACCTTTTTTCCTTCCTATTTAGTGGATTGATGAAAAAAATTGAGAAATTGTTTTATTTTTTTAAAAAAATAATTGAAATGACTAATTTTTTTATACTTTTTTTTAAAAAAAAATTGCAGCTTGAATTGTTCTGGTAATTTCTATGTGGATTGTTATAGAATTTTAGTTACAATTTAAGTTGATTGTTAATTGCTACGAAAATTTCGTAAAAATATAAAAAATATATATATTTTTAATTGTAAAAGTAAAAAAAAAACCCTTTTTTAATATTATTATTTATAATAAATAATAAAAAATATTACTTTTTTTTAAACTAAAGAAAATTTAAATGTACTTTCTCTCTTCATACTTGATGAGTGTGATAGTTCATATTTTTATATATTACTTAATATTTTTATATTTAATTTATGTTAAGAAAATGTTGTTTAATGTGTTCGGCAAGTGGTTCTAAGTTAGTTTTGGAGAGGTTCCATGTTTTTTTTTTTTTTTTTTTTTTTTTTTAGTTTTGATTTTGAGCTGTCTTTTAAATGATGTTTTGCATTGCTTTGAGTTCCTTGTGACATTGGCTTTATTTATTTAATTTTTTTTTTTTTGTGGAATATTCTTTTTTATTCAATTTTAAGTCTTAAAACTTTTTTTCCATTTGTAATATTAGCTGTTATTTCTATGTAAAATTTGTGCAATTTTATTTCGGTCTAACTTTTACTGAGTTTTGTCCCTTAGTAATCACATTAATAAAATTTCATCTTTCATTAAAAAAAAAAAAATACTAAAGGGTATCAGTGGTGCCTAGCACCTTCCTATGTGTCAATATCGCTATTGGTCCAACTAAGTATCGGGTCCCATATAATTTAATATAATAATTTTTAGGGAGTATCGCTAGTCAATCGCAACGCAACATGTCGAGAAAGTGCTAGACACCACCACTAGTGCCTAATCTAAAAAAAAAAAGTAGAGAATACAAGATTCGAATAGATAATTAATAGGGAAATTTGAATTTCCATACTTACAAAATCCCATTATTTTTTTCCTAAATACATACTTACTAAAATTGGTAATATATGCCAATTTTACTAATTTTCCAAAACTAACCCTCCCATTTGAATTCCTACTCTCAGCCGACTCTCTCTCTCTCAACTCACCAACACCCAACGCCACCCATCAACCCCAAACGGTGACCCACGAAACGCTCACCCACGCTCAACCCCAACCCCAAACTGTCACCGACGCTCAACCCACGGAACCCGAAGAAAACCCCAACCTCAGCCCCCTCTCTCTCTTTGTCTCTCTCAAACTGAAAAAAAAAAAAAAAAAAAAAAAAAAAAAACTCCAGTGGTCCGATGGTCGGACCATGGGGTCCGACCAATCGGACCCATGGTCCGACCATCGGACCCAACCCCTCTCTCTTCGTCTCTCTCAAACTGAAAAAAAAAAAAAACTCCAGTGGTCCGATGGTCGGACCATGGGGTCCGATGGGGTTTGAGAGAGACAAAAAGAGAGAGGGGGCTGGGGTTGGGGTTTTCTTCGGGTTCCGTGGGTTGAGCGTCGGTGACCGTTTGGGGTTGGGGTTGAGCGTGGGTGAGCGTTTCGTGGGTGAACGTTTGGGGTTGATGGGTGGCGTTGGGTGTTGGTGAGTTGAGAGAGAGAGAGTCGGCTGAGAGTAGGAATTCAAATGGGAGGGTTAGTTTTGGAAAATTAGTAAAATTGGCATATATTACCAATTTTAGTAAGTATGTATTTAGGAAAAAAATAATAGAGTTTTGTAAGTATGGAAATTCAAATTTCCCTAATTAATATGTTCTGGACTTCATTAATTGTAACATGTACTGAATTTAACATAATAAAAATATTTATTTAAATTATTTTTATTTTTATTTTTCTTTAAATAGCAATGCTCATATATAAACATTAAAAAGGATGAAATTAATGAAAAGTAAAAAATGATGATAAATGACATGGAATTATGTCGGCACCACCTAACCTCTATTATTGTCACATTTACCTTTGGCATTTAAAATGAGTTTTTTTAGATCAACTTTGGACCTTATGAGAATGAAGTATCGTTATAGAGTACTAATATCTTTAATGCTTTTATGAAATGATATTTTATAATTTGTTAGCAATTTTTTTATAATTTTTATTAAATTAAAATAAATAAAACTTAACATTAAATTATACTAATAACAATATTACATTTTATAAAAGTGCTAAGAGGTCATTTATTATTATCAAACTAATAATGTAGCATGAGATTGATTGAGTTTATAATTAATTAATGGAAAAGATCCATATATATGATCTTTCTTTTCAAAAAGTGATAAAGAAAGAAAGATAAAGTAATTTAAATGAAATGAACTACACCTATGCGTACGTTTCATTAGAACTTTCAAGAACCACTCACTAGCTTTCAAATAATTTAATAAGTTTTTTGCAGTTAAATTCTCTCAATTATTATTCTACTTACATTTAATTTTTTAAGTTTAATTTTTGATTGTAAAACTCTCCAAATTACTGAATTGATAGTAAATTTAAGGTATCATCTATTTTTTACAATTAACTACCAATATAGACGGCTAGTGGGAATATTTTTATACATTGTCAAATTTATATTAGTACACTTAATAGTATTACTTTTAAAATGTAAAATTATTTTAAAATTTATAATATTTTTTATTTTTTAAAAATATTTATTTTTATTTTTATAATTTTATTTAATTTTGAAAATAATTTTTAAATAATAATATTAGTTGCATTAATATAAACGTATTATGTGAACAAGAGTATGTACATAAACAGCTCATAGTGTCATAACCAAATGACACATAAAATTTATTGCTAAGCTCAATGATTTAGAGGATTTTATCATCAAAATTTGAGTTTAAAAAATTAAATATAAGTAAAATAACAGTTAGGAGGGTTTAGAAAAAAAAAAAATAATTAATTTAATATATACAAACAAATTATACATGGCAGGTTATTCACAGGCTTCAGATTTTAAAGTAAGTGGGTACCATCGCGCCTTTAAAGCTCTTGTACAAATCTTATAAATTCAAAAATTTTATAGGATGTATTTATATTTTATATTAGAGTAATTTGCGGTATAAATACTTAAGTTTAAATTCTAATTGCAAATAAATATTTAAGTTTAATTTTTAGCGGTAATAATACTTAAATTATATTTTTGGAACTTTGTAGGTACCTAACTGTTAAATATTATGTCATTATCCACGTGTCATTTTCTTATTGGTATATTTAAATTAATTTTTTTTTAAAAAAAATAAAAATTTAATGACTTGGACCAATTAGAAATTGACACGTGATAATTTACTTAAAAATTAATAGTCCAGTACCTACAAAAGTTACAGAATTATAACTTAGGTATTAATACCGTTAAAAATTAAACTTAGGTATTTATTTGAAACTGAAAGTTAAACTTAAATATTTATATCGCAAATTACTCTTTATATTACAATAGGAATTTTCCGCCTTTCAATTATCATATTTGTCCACTTTTATCTTGTTGTGTAAGCTAAACAAATTTTTAGAAAACATTTCACTCCAATTATATTTTACTCATTTTTTTAAATTATATATTTTACTTATATGGCTTTAAATTACATATATAATTATAGAACATGACGACTATTTAATAACTTTAAATTACTTGAAATTCAATTATTAGTATTAAATATATTGTAAACATTAACTTTAAAATTATATATATTTATAACTTATTATTAAATGGGTAAATAGCATTTTGTAAAAGTTATCGATTGGACTCTCTGTTTTGTTAAATAACAAAATGGACCATGTATTTTTCAAAATAGTAAAAATAGGACCTTGAACTGTTTTTTATCAAAATAAAATTTAATAATAATCCGATCTAAAGGTGTTATGACAAAATTATTTACATTTTTTGTATTTGTTCGTATTTTCAAGTTGGTTATATTAAAAAAAAAGTTGTCAAAAATTAAGCTTATTTGTACCATTTTGGGAAATACGTGGTCCATTTTGTCATTTAACAAAACAGAGGGTCTAATTGGTAACTTTTGCAAAACAGAAGGTCCAAAATAATATTTACCCTTATTAAATTATTATTTATGTATACATATTTTTATCTTGGCTAGATTAGGTGATTAACAAATTATTTTAAAAAAATAAACAGAATACAATTATGCAAGGATCTATTTGCAAAAATCAAGTAAAATTTTAAGGGGAATAAATTCTAGTGATTCTTTATATTATTTAGGGGTAATTTCATTTTTACACTTCAAAATAATTTTTTTTACATTTTTACGGAATTCTACATAGAAACTCCTATTGCAACTAGCGTTGCAACCTAAATTGCAACAAAAAATCGTATAGAAATCCCTATTGCAACTAGCGCTGCAACCACTTTAGAAACTCAAACCGTAATTTTGAAAAAAAAAAAAAGTTAAGAAAATAGTATATGGAGTAATTTCCCTATTATTTATTGGTTCAGATTTTATTCATTAAAAAATTGTTTTGAATTTTTCCAGCTACAAAAATGAAATACTTTTTTTTTTGCGAAAAATAAGAATTGTGTTTAATTTTTTTTTTAATTTAAAAATGAAAAACAAAAAATGTTAGATAAATTTTTTATTATTATTTAAGTAAGGAGAGAGAAAGTAAAATGAAAAAAAAAAGTGAGTGAAAGAAAATAACAAAACATAAATAAAATGTACCAAAAATTCTATGACTAAAAATATTTAATAAATTTTGAACTAATTTATATTTTATTTTAAAACATAAAAAATATTTTTTACAAAATATATTTCTTAAAATATTTTTACTTTTTTAATTAAAATAACAAAAAAAAATGATTTATGTAATTGTTAAATACACACTTAATATTATATTTTGTAGAGAATTTAAAATAAGTCTTTGACCTTGTTATCTCAATTTTTGTCTACTTGTAGTAGCACCTCCACATGGCCAAAACTAATAGACACGTGATAGAAACTATTACAACCGAGCAGGTACATTTCGTACAGCTTCCAAGTCAAGAGCAAAGATATAGATACACAAGTATTGACAAGACCGTAGCAGGATGACTAGCAGGCCAGACAGCTTACAGCCTGTAGAAGGCCAGACAGCGTACAACTTACAGCCTACAGAAGGCCGAACAACTTATAACTTGTAAAAGGTCGGCTAGCGTACAGCCTACAGAAGGTCGGGCAGCTTACAGCCTGTAAAAAGTTGGGCAACTTAGCATGCAAAAGACTGGATAGCTTACAACCTGCAGAATGCCGGACAGTTTATGGAGGAAATTACATTATATACCCACTTTACTTTACTTGTATTAATTTTTACCTTCATTTTCATATTCTTTAAAATATACCAGCTTTTATAGATGATGTTTCTATTAAAAATCCCTTAGGTTATTTTAAATTATATGTTAGACTTAAGTAGAGAGTGGGTTATATTGGGCAACCCACTTATAAAAGTTGGTATATTTTAATAAAATATAATATAAAATTATTTTTGATTAATATATACAAAAAAAAATATTTCTCAACTTATATCCTGCACTTCGACAACTTAAATGGGTTGTAGTTTTTTGCATGGGCCTTCTAAAAGATCTCCAACAATTCCTATAAACTTGGAACAACTTAACTGCTCACAAAAATAAAAAGGGCTATTTTCAAAAATATGGGAAAAATTATTAAGGTTATGATAAATATGGCATAAAAAGTAAATGCCACTAAATATGGCATTATCTAACCAATCAAACTAAAAATATGGTTTTTTTTTTAGAAAAAAAACCATATAAAACATTAAAAAGAAATCTCAATTTAAGATTCATAAAAAATAAAAACTTAATTAAGTTACCATAAAAAATATTAAAATTCCCTTAATATTTATTTTTTAAAACAAAAAAACTATAGTGATTGTCGGAGTTGTTACTCGTGCCGAAAAAGTCACCGGAGTTTGCTGCCGGCACCGGAAAAGTAGTCGGAGTAGCTGTCGGTGACGGAAAAGTCGCAGGAGTTGCTACCGGTGCCAAAAAAGTCGTCAGAATTAGCATTGTCGCTGGAAAAATCACCAAACCAGTTTCTTGGTTATTTTTCTGGTAATTTTACCGGTGACAATGCAAATTTCGACGACTATTGTGGAGTTTGATGTCGGTGCCGGAAAAGTCACCGGAGTAGTTGCCGGTGTCGGAAAAATTACCAAAGTTATTGCCGGCGTAAAAAAAAGTCGTCAGAATTGGCATTGTCGCCAGTAAAATCACCAAGAAAGTAGTTTTTTCATCAAGAAACCAGTTTCTTCACCAAGAAAGTGGTTTCTTCATCAAGGAACTAGTTTTGTTACACAACAATAATAAAGATTATGAAAACAAAACAAAAATGATATACACTGAAAATAATTGAAACCAGTTTCATCAATCAACCAAATAAAGAAAAAAAACACAAAAAAAATTACCAAGAAACTGGTTTTTCTTGATGAAAATAAGAAACCAGTTTCTTGATATTTTTCCAGTACTTTTTCCGGCGACAATGCCAATTCTGACGAATTTCTAAGAATTTACTGTCGGCACTGATAAAGTCACCGGAGTAGCTGCTGGTGTATTAGTCGTTAGAGTTGCTACCAACGCTAGAAAAGTCGTCAGAATTGCCATTGTCGTTAGAAAAATCACCAAGAAACTGGTTTCTTCATCAAGAAACTAGTTTCTTGGTAATTTTTTCGGCGATTATGCCAATTCTGATGACTTTTTCGAAGTTTGCTGTCGGTGCCGGAAAAGTCGCCGGAGTAGCTGCTAGCTTTAGAAAATTCGTCAGAATTGACATTGTCAACAGAAAAATCACGAAGAAAGTAGTTTATTCATCAAAAAACCGATTTCTTGGTATTTTTTCAGTGATTTTTTCGGCGACAATACCAATTCCGACAAATTTTTTGGCGCCGGCAGCAACTCTGACGACTTTTTCGGCATCGACAGCAAACTCCAGTGATTTTTCCGGCATCAATGACAAATAAAACTTCTTAAACAAATAAAAACATTAAATATAAGATTTGAAAACCTAATTATATATATATATATGGCATATCAAATACCATAAAAAGACCTTAAAACAAAAAAAATATCATATAAATTGGTCAAACTTAAATGTGTCATATTTATCATAAAAACTTTTAAAATCTCATAATAAATGTAATTTCTTCAAATAAAAAAAGCTTCACTAAAATACAGCTATAAAAGAATGTAAACAAAATACAATCAAAGAAGAAGGACGTTTTTCAGTTGTAGTTGAATTTTTTCAAAAAAAAAATACTTAGTTTGTTATGGTTTGACGAAATAATTACTAATTTAGTTTATATACACACACGTGCATTACTAATTTAATATATATACACACGTGCATGTATCAATAATGGTTGATTATAAAATAGTTACTAATTAATAAGTATCGTTACGTGTGAATTAGTATTGTGAGATGGCGAAGTGTATAGCTCCTTCCAACTTGTAATTAGGTCGGTCCTGAGTTAAAATGAGTTATAGGTAAAAACAAAAATTAGGTCTTTATTATAAAGATAAATGATATTTTTAAAAATTATTAAAAAATGTATATTTTTTAAAATATATTTTTTTATTTAAGTTTTTAAAATAAGTAGACTCTAAGCGCGAGTTTAGCCTACCTATACATAGGACCGACCATGCCTGTAATTAAATATATATAGTAGTGCGCATATATTCAGGTCGGTTCTATGTATAAGTGAGTTAGGTTCATACTTTTTAGGAGCTCAAAATAAAAAATAAAAATTTTTATTAGAATTTTATTTAGGCTAATTAGGATTTTTTTTTCCCGAACTTTGATATGTACCAAATCATACCCCTTGAACTTTTAAGGTCGTTAAAAATATCCCCTGAACTATTGAGATTGTTGGATTTAAGGACTTTTGTCCAATTTTAATAAAAAAAAGTCTAACATTGATGAAAGTTCAGAGAACATGATTTAGTACATGTCAAAGTTCGAGAGCATGATTTGGTAGTTATCAAAATTTGGGGAGTATAGTTTAGTACATAAACAATTACTGAAATAGTAAAATTGAATAAAATTAGACAAAAGTCCTTAATTTTAACAATCTCAATAATTCAACGGGAATTTTTTAACGGCAAAAAAAATTCAAGAAGCATGATTAGGTACATATATTAAAGTTCAGAGGCCAAAAATATTAATTAACCTTTTATTTAAGTAAAATTGAATGTATTCGTAGCTCGATTAGTTAAGTGTATAGCACATTAAACAATAATATAAGTTTGAGTTTCAAACTCTTTTTCAATATTTTTTTTCATATATTTCTAAAAGTTAGAATTCCAAAATTCAAAATTTAAATGGCCAAAACACTCATATTCTCAGCCTTCCCTACACTAGTACTATATCATTAATTTCAGTAAATTAATGAATCTGAGTCTGACCAAAAAATAATAATTGAAAATATAAAGTTGGGTTCAGCACTTTGTGTGGCTACTGTTACATTTGTAATTTAAAATGCATGGTACTACCTTGTAGCAGAGCAGTAGTAACATTTTATTTAGCCACATGATCATACTCTCTCTAAGCAAAGCAAGTAGCATCCTCATGAACTACTAGCCACATGAATGTTTTACCCATATAGCATTTGACAGCTGGCTTCATATCAAAATTATAAATATATGTTTTTTATGCAAATCAAGTGAGGTTAAAATGTTTATGGTACTTATATGTAGTAGTTACTAAGTCAACTTATGATAGAGTTTTGAACTAGATAAATGCTACTTTAATATATTTAATATGTGTTATATCTATTTTTTTGAGTAATTAAATAAATAAATGAGATTATATGACACATGTATAATGTAAAGTCCTTTTTTGGCAAGTTAGGTGACAAAATAATTTTTCCTTTTTATGGTAAGATTGCTATGCATTCATTTTCGATTTCTTACTTTGTTTATTCGGATTGTAGTTGCTCCTCTCCTTGTTAGGAAAGTTGCACTTTTCAGCTGAACTTTCCTTTGTTGAAAACTTCTCAAAAAAGAAGGAATTCTTTTTTGGAAAGTTGTCTTTTTTAGGGAAACTTTGATTATTGCCTTTTCCTTATTAATTTCGATTGTATCTTGATACAATCAGAATATCTAATCAGTTTTTGGCAGGAATCAAGCATTGATAGAGGATCAGACCCGATTTTAGTAAGTTTCCCGTTTCTGGTCAGATCTGCTGCGTCAGCATCCGAATCTGATGTAGCAGATCGTGTTTCTTTTGGAAAGTTTTTGTGCAGCTGCTAATTCGAACTTGTGGTTGCCCCTTTGGTTTCTATGTTCTATAAATAGAGCCTAGAGAGCAACCATTCGATTTACCTCTTCCATTATTCATTTTTTACATTTATCTTTTGAGAGAAGAGAGTGTTTCTTTATTTTGTGAGAGCCTAGTTGTTCATCTAGGTTCTAGTTGTTCTATTTCTGTTTTTACTCTGTCCTAGAGGTTGTAAAGAACTACTTGACTGAACAAGAGATTGGTCTTCGGGAGAAGACTTGATAAAGCCTTACTTCGGGAGGAAGTAAGCACTTGGTCTTGGGGAGAAGACTTGTTGAAGCCTTACTTCGGGAGGAAGTAAGCACTCACACTTCAAAGACGAAGGGAGTTCGGGCTTGAAGGTGTTTCAAGAAGTCAGATTCATAAAGTGGATTACAAAGGATTGCGGCAATACTTTAGAAGGAGTCTAAACTTGTTTAAGTCAATTGTCTTTGTAATTTTGATACTTTATTAATTGATTTCATTCTCTGGGCGTGGCCCCGTGGACTAGGAGTGTTCGGGAGAACACTGATACCACGTATAAATCTCTTGTGTCAAGTTATTTATTTTTCGGCAAATATTTTATATTCGCTCGTTCGTTTTCTGTAGCAGAATTACTTTCTGCTGCTGCAAACGCTTACAGTTTTTATATTTTCTTATATACAACTGACATTTGCAAAAACACGGTTTTTCAATTGGTATCAGAGCGGGACACTAAACACTTAGTGTGGTCCTATAATGTTTTTGTGTTAAAATGTCATTTTTTGCAGAAGGAAGTTCTATTTCTAGACCACCGTTGCTTAATGACTCTAACTATCCTTATTGGAAAGTTAGAATGAGGGCCTTCATCAAATCTCAAGATGAGAAGGCTTGGAGAATGGTTCTATCAGGTTGGTCTCTTCCAGTTGAGACAGATTCTTCAGGTAATACTACTATAAAATCTGAACTGGAATGGTCTATTGAAGATGATAAACTTTCTGCCTACAATAGCAAAGCCTTGCATGCTATCTTTAATGGTGTAGGTGAGGGTTACATTAAACTTATATCATCTTGTGTTTCTGCTAAGGAAGCTTGGGAGATCCTTCAAACTCAGTTTGAAGGAACTTCTGATGTGAAAAGATCTAGATTTATCATGCTTCAAACTAAATTTGATGAGCTTAGAATGTCTGATAATGAAACTTTAACTGAATTTTATGAAAAATTATCTGACATTGCTAATGAATATTTTGCTCTTGGAGAAAAGCTTGATGATTCTGTTCTTGTGAGAAAAATTGTTAGAGTACTTCCAGAAAGGTTTGATACTAAACTTTTGGCAATGGAGGAAGCTAAAGATTTTAGCACTATGAAGGTGGAAGAATTGATGGGTTCCTTACGTACTTTTGAATTAAATCAACAGATTAAACAAAAGGACAAACCCAAATCCATTGCTGATAAAGGTAAAAGTATTGCTTTGAAAGTTGCTGATAATGAAAATTCTGATAGTGAATGTGATGATGAGATTGCTTTATTAACTAAGAATTTTCAGAAATATATGAAAAAGATGGGAAATAAAAAGAACATATCGAAAGGTTCAAAAGGTAATACTTTTATTAAACCATCTGTCTCTAACAAAAAGGGAATTCAGTGCAGGGAATGTGAAGGTTTTGGGCATATTCAAGCTGAGTGTGCAAACACTTTGAAAAAGAATAAGAAAAGTTTCAATGTCACTTGGAGTGATGATGAAACCGAAAGTGATGAAGATATTGCTGAAAATGTTGCCCTAACCTCTGTTATGACTAATGTGTTGTGTGATTCACAGGTGAAAGCTAGATTGGTATGTCTGAATAATACCACCGAACAAGAGGAATCAGATTCAGATGAGTCTGAAATCTGTGAAGAGTCTCTTGCTGAATCATACAAAGTCATGTATGAAAAATGGATTCAGGTTGCTTCTGAAAATAGAGAGTTGAATAAATTGAATAAAAAATTGTCTCATCAGATTGAAATGTGTGAATTGAAAATAAAAGAGTATGAGACAAGTTTTTGTGATAAAGATGAAAAAATCACTCTCTTAAAGAAGAAACTTGAAAATTTTAAGAAAAATGTTCAAATGCTTAACCCTGGATCTTCTATTTTTGAAAAAGCTCAGAATGCAGGTCAAAGAGGTTTCGCAGGCCTTGGTTCAAATGGAATGGAAAGTTCTGGAGTCACGAAGTTTGTAAAATCTAGTGTTCCAACGAATCACTTTGAGGCTACAAATTCTGCCGTAACAGTTTCACAAATTTCGTTGCGCAAGAGCAACCTTTTCCGATGCAAAGAAAATCTCCAGGATTTTCGAAAAGAGTAAGATCTCAGGTAAAAAGATTTGTTCCCACTTGTCATTTTTGAGGTAGGAAAGGACATATCAGACCTAAATGTTTCACGTTGAACAATCTGTTTAAAACAAATTATTTTGATAATTTGGAAAAATCTCAAAAGAAACATAAAGGTTTGAAACAAATATGGGTGAAAAAGAAGTGTCTAGCTGGTTTTTCTGATAAAACTGCTGCATCTCAAATGTGGTATTTTGATAGTGGTTGCTCTAGACATATGACAGGTGACAAGGACTTTTTGACTAACATTCGGCCTATGCAATGTGGAGAAGTCACTTTTGGTAATGGCCTATCTGGAAAAGTTGTTGGTATGGGAACTCTAAATTTTGAAGGGTTACCTAGACTGAAAAATGTGATGTTAGTTGAAGGACTGAGGGCTAATTTACTTAGCATCAGTCAAATTTGTGATCAAGGGTTTACTGTTTCTTTTGATAGTGATCATTGTTATGTTCTGAATAATGACAATGAATGTATCTTGCAAGGATTTCGATCCAATGATAACTGTTACACTCTAACCCCTGTGTTTACTTGTCATTCAGCTATCAACAACACCACAGATCTGTGGCATGCCAAGCTTGGGCATATTAATTTTAAAAACCTGAAAAAATTGTCAAATGCAGGTATTGTTCGAGGACTTCCCAAGCTTGGTAAGGAAAGTGAAGGTAAGTGTGAACCGTGTCAACTTGGGAAGCAATTAAAAATCACTAACAAGCCTGTGTCTGATATCAATACCTCAAAAGTATTGGAATTGCTTCACATGGATCTCATGGGTCCAATCCAAGTTGAAAGTTTGAATGGTAAACGATATATCTTTGTGTGTGTTGATGATTTCTCTCATTTTACTTGGGTAGATTTCTTAAGAGAAAAATCTGACACTTTTGATGCCTTTAAAACTCTGTGTTTGAGATTAAGAGTTGAGAAAGGTTGTAATATTGGGAAAATTGTTCGAATTCGAAGTGATCATGGTAAGGAGTTTGAAAATTCTGTGTATGATGATTTTTGCAAGTCCACAGGTATAACTCATGAATTTTCAGCTCCCAAAACTCCTCAACAAAATGGAGTTGTTGAGAGGAAGAATCGAACATTGCAGGAAATGGCAAGAGTGATGTTAAATAGCAAGAAGTTGACTAAGCGTTTATGGGCTGAAGCTATTAACACAGCTTGCTACATAATAAACAGAGTGTTTATTCGTCCAAGTACCTCAAAAACATCTTATGAAATCTGGAAAGGTAAGCGCCCCAATGTAAGTCATTTTCATGTTTTTGGATGTGTGTGTTATGTCTATAGAGATCGTGAGCATATTGGTAAATTTGATGCTAAAAGTGATGTTGGTGTGTTTATTGGATATTCCTTAAACAGTAGAGCTTATCGTGTTTATAACATGAGAACTCAAACTGTTTTGGAATCAGCTAATGTGGTTGTTGATGATTTTAAAGATTTTTCAGAGTTTTCCACAGAAGCCAAGATAGATAGTCTCATGGATGCTCCTCCAGAAGCAGCAAAAGCAGATCCTGATGCAGCAGAACCCATTTCTGATGCTGCAAATGACGAATCTGCTACTGCAACTAAAACTGGAGAACCAGAACCGTCTATCTTGACTCATCCAAACATCATCACTGATTCTATTCAGAAAGAACCAAGCACCAGAGTCAAATTGAATCATCCAAAAGATCTCATTCTTGGAAATCCTGAAGAAAGCATGGTAACTCGCAGAAGGTATGTTAATTTAATCAGCTTTCTTTGTTTTGTTTCTCAATATGAACCGAAAAATGTCAAGGAAGCCATGACCTTTGAGGAATGGCTCAATGCAATGCAAGAGGAACTCAACCAATTTGTTCGCAACAAGGTATGGATTTTGGTCCGAAGACCAAAAGGTATAAATGTAATTGGAACAAAGTGGTTATTTAAAAATAAAAGTGATGAGTTCGATACAATTGTGAGAAACAAGGCTCGTTTGGTGGCACAAGGGTACACACAGGTAGAAGGTATTGATTTTGATGAAACTTTTGCTCCTGTTGCAAGATTAGAATCAATTCGTTTACTTTTGTGTATTGCTTGTATTTTGAATATTAAATTGTTTCAAATGGATGTGAAATCTGCCTTCCTAAATGGTATTTTGAATGAGGAAGTTTATGTTGAGCAACCAAAAGGATTCGAAGATCCTCAATTTCCAGACCATGTATACAAGCTTGAAAAAGCTTTGTATGGTCTGAAACAAGCTCCTCGAGCTTGGTATGAAAGGTTGACTCAATGTTTACTTTCTCATGACTATCACAGAGGTAGTGTGGATAAAACTCTTTTCATCAAGCATATAAAATCTGATTTTATCATTGCTCAAATTTATGTTGATGACATAGTTTTTGGTTCTACATCTAACCATGAAGTGCAGGTATTTGTTGATCAAATGAAAAGTGAATTTGAAATGAGCATGGTTGGTGAGCTTAATTTCTTTTTGGGTCTTCAAGTGAGACAAATGGAAGGAGGTACATTTGTATCTCAAAGTAAGTATGCTAAGAACCTTGTCAAGAAATTTGGCCTTGAATCGGCTAAGGTGTAAGTACTCCAATGAGCACCACACTGAAATTAACAAAAGATGAGAATGGAGTAAAGGTAGACACTACACTCTATCGTAGCATGATTGGAAGTCTTTTTTATTTAACTGCTAGTCGTCCTGATATTAGTTACAGTGTGGGAGTGTGTGCTAGATATCAAAGTAATCCTATGGAATCTCATGTATCAGCTGTAAAAAGGATTATTAGATATGTTAATAGCACTCCTGATTATAGAATTTGGTACTCGAAAGATACTAATTCAAATCTTGCTTGTTTTAGTGATGCAGATTGGGCAGGAAATGCTGATGATCGAAAGAGCACAAGTGGAGGGTGTTTCTTTCTTTGGAATAATCTTGTATCTTGGCATAGCAAGAAACAGAATTCCATCTCCTTGTCCACTGCCGAAGCTGAGTACATAGCTGCTGGCAGTTGTTGTACTCAACTATTGTGGTTGAAACAAATGTTGATTGATTATGGGTTTGAATTGGGTGTTTTGACTATTTTTTGTGATAATACTAGTGCCATAAATATTTCCAAAAATCCTGTTCAACATTCTAGAACAAAGCACATTGATATAAGACACCACTTTATCAGGGAACTTGTTGAAAATAAATCATTGCAATTAGAATATGTTGATACTGAAAAACAATTAGCTGATATTTTCACAAAGGCCCTAGATGCAAGTCGCTTTGACTCCCTCAGAAAGTCTTTGGGAGTGTGCATTGTTTAACTTTATCATGTTCATAATTTTTGTACAATAGTATTATGTGATTCTTCTCTAGCTTTTAATCTTCTATCATTGTATTTTGACAAATCATGTTTATGCTTTTGGATTATAATCAGTTAGGATCTCATTCTGATCATACTTTGTGATGTTGTGTTAAAAGGTTCATGTTACTCTTTATTTGTGTCTAGGATTAAATAATGTACTTATACAGAGTTGAGCAATTTTTGTTTCAGTCTTGTCAGGCCCCTTGCTGGAATAGAGCTACCCATATTGAGGTGTGAAAGCCATCTGTTGAGTAAGCTGGAACATTGTAATTAGCAACTATGATGAGGATGCACTACCATAGAAAAGGGCTACCTTCAGTATGGTGTGAAAGCATCCAGTTGCGGGATCAAATTGAAAAAGGCGAAAATGAAAAATCTTGCCAAGGACAATGATCCTATTTTCACTGCACACACTTATGTCTGATAAGTGTGTTCAAATTTGTAAGTCTCCTCTATTAAAATTAAATTGAAAATCCTGGTTCACAATTTTTAGTAACATGCATATCTTTTTCCTCAACATCAATTAAGTATGATTTGTTCCTGAGATACTGATTAGTTATTTTCTTTAAAAGCATAACATGTATTTTATTTTGTTAATTGTCAATGATATTTGATTTCTCTGCTTGATTCGAATCACATATATCTATTGTACACACTGTATTTTATTTTCGGTTTTAATTTTAAAAAAAAATAAAAAATAAAAAAAAAATAAAAAAGGAGGGAGGCGTGTGACTTGCTTCATGGGTTAAGGAAATCTTGTGCTTAAATGGTAAGTATCAACATTCATTCTTGTTTGATTTATTTTGATATTTTTCCAAGTAAAGATTAATCTTTATATGGTAATGTGTCTTTATTCTTGAAAGATTGATTTATTTTTGGAAATATTGTTGGCAATTCTAGTTTCCTTTTATTTTTTTTTTAAAAAAAAGGGGGAAAGGAGTTGAGAAGTGGGCGGTTTCCTTTTATGTGTTCATGGGCTGGCGGTTACCATTTAAATTTTCAAAATTGGTTTCCTTTTCTTGTTTTGATTCCAAGGTTATATAAACCAATCTTTGACACTTAATTCACCACCTACCCGAACCCTCTTTCTTGTTTCTTGTTCTGTCACTGTTCATCTTCTCTTTCAGTTCCAAAATGGTGAGAACCAAGAATCTAGGGCACACTAAAAAATTAGAAGAAACCGTTGCAACTCCTTCCAATGCACCCCCTGCTGCCTCAGTTCATCCCCCTGCTGTTGCAAAGCCTGGAGATTCATCGCTTCCTCAGCGTGAATCTCAAACCGAGAAGCCAAAACGTCCACCCAAGCAAGTTGCTCGCAAATCGGTAAGACCCATTCGCACCTGGACTTCCTCGTCTGAATCTTCAAAGGAATCTCCTCCTCCACTGGCTGTTCCTCCTCCTGCTGCATCAATGCCTGGCTCCACTCCAACAGGCCCTTCTACTCGAACTCGAGCCCAGCAAGCCTCTGCTGAGAAGGAACTTCGAGCCTCTCAATCTCGAGAGAAGACTGTCCCTCCAGCCAAGAAGAAACTCAAGACTAATCCTCCCTCGGCCTCATCAAGTTCCAGTTCAGAAGAAGAGGATCCAATGGAAGTTTCTTCAGACAAATCAGTCTCACTTCACTCTGAGAAGGACAGTGAGGACACAGAACTCGAGCCAGAGCTTCCTCGTCCAAAATCTGCTTCTGCAGCAAAGGCCTCTGCTGCTGCCAAAGGCAAGCAGCCCATGGAAGAACCCTCATCTGGTAATATCCCTTCCTCTCTTTCTCACTGTCCACGTTTTTATTATCGAGACAATGAGCGTGACTGGAATTTATATGCAAACCGTAAGTTTGAGAGTGAGAGGAACTATGATTTGTATGCTCATCGTGTGTATGGTATTGTAAAGTTCATTCAATTTCATCAATGGGAAAACACTCTCACTGGTTTCATTGGTTACATTGCAAACATAGTTAAGGATTTTTATGCTAATCTCACTGATGATTTCCTTGATGAGAATTCTAGACTCTATCGAAGAGTTTATGTTAGAGGTCATTGGTTCTCCTTCTCTGAAAAGGATATTGCTCAAGCTTTGCAATTGCCCGAGAATGTCTCCAATGCAGTGATGTCCATGGATCGTGAGTTGATGCACTCTGAACTCACGGGCGCTCGTTCAGAATTGAAACCAGGGGAGAGTCTTCGAATTACTCACCTCACTTTTGCTCATGCTTCTCTTATGCGTTTTGCCTTAAGCAATTGGGTTCCAAATTCTAACAAAACCGTGGTATCTCAAGATGTGGCTTCACTCCTTTACCGAATCACTTCTGGAACTTCCATTGATCTGGCCTCACACATTCTTAACCAGATTGTCTCCTTCCGAAGAGGTAAAAAGCCAACCTTTAAAGTTGTATTTCCAAATCTAATCTATAAGGTTTAATCTTCTCAGAAGAATGTGGCCCAATCACATGAAACTCTTGAACCTCCCATCACTGGACCTACATTCCAGCCCTCTGAATACTTTGATGGTGTGTTTCAAAAACGGCCAAAGGCTGGTGCTGCTACAAGTTCAGGTTCTGCTGCAGCAGAACTCCTGGAAGTCAAGTCCGAACTTCAGAATGTGCATAATCGTCTTGGAGCAATGGAAGAAGTCCAGCATGACATGTCCAGGCAACTGTCTTCTTTGATTAAACTCTACCGAGACTAAATTGTCTCTCCTTTGTTTCTTTTTAGATTGACTTATATCTATTTTTCTTCTTTGTTTACTTTGGCACTCCGATAAACAAAAAGGGGGAGAGATATTTATTTTTTGGTTTGTTGCCCAACTCTGGACCCTTTTTTCAGGGGGAGTTGTGGTTAGTTGTGAACATAATGTTTAAAGTTAGCATGTTTTTGTTTTTATTATGATATTCGATTGTGTTACTCAGGGGGAGTAGTATCTTTTGCTCTTGCTAACTTTGCCTTGCAGGTACTTTTTGTTAAAAATTATTTTGTTCATCTAAAGTGCCAAAGGGAGAGATTGTAAAGTCCTTTTTTGGCAAGTTAGGTGACAAAATAATTTTTCCTTTTTATGGTAAGATTGCTATGCATTCCTTTTCGATTTCTTACCTTGTTTATTCAGATTGTAGTTGCTCTTCTCCTTGTTAGGAAAGTTGCACTTTTCAGCTGAACTTTCCTTTGTTGAAAACTTCTCAAAAAAGAAGAATTCTTTTTTGGAAAGTTGTCTTTTTTAGGGAAACTTTGATTATTGCCTTTTCCTTATTAATTTCGATTGTTTCTTGATACAATCAGAATATCTAATCAGTTTTTGGCAGGAATCAAGCATTGATAGAGGATCGGACCCAATTTTAGTAAGTTTCCCGTTTTTGGTCGAATCTGCTGCGTCAGCATCCGAATCTGATGTAGCAGATCGTGTTTCTTTTGGAAAGTTTTTGTACAGCTGCTAATTCGAACTTGTGGTTGCCTCTTTGGTTTCTATGTTCTATAAATAGAGCCTAGAGAGCAACCATTCGATTTACCTCTTCCATTATTCTTTTTTTACATTTATCTTTTGAGAGAAGAGAGTGTTTCTTTATTTTGTGAGAGCCTAGTTGTTCATCTAGGTTCTAGTTGTTCTATTTCTGTTTTTACTCTGTCCTAGAGGTTGTAAAGAACTACTTGACTGAACAAGAGATTGGTCTTCGGGAGAAGACTTGATAAAGCCTTACTTCGGGAGGAAGTAAGCACTTGGTCTTCGGGAGAAGACTTGTTGAAGCCTTACTTCGGGAGGAAGTAAGCACTCACACTTCAAAGACGAAGGGAGTTCGGGCTTGAAGGTGTTTCAAGAAGTCAGATTCATAAAGTGGATTACAAAGATTGCGGCAATACTTTAGAGGGAGTCTAAACTTGTTTAAGTCAATTGTCTTTGTAATTTTGATACTTTATTAATTGATTTCATTCTCTGGGCGTGGCCCCGTGGACTAGGAGTGTTCGGGAGAACACTGATACCACGTATAAATCTCTTGTGTCAAGTTATTTATTTTTCTGCAAATATTTTATATTCTGCCTGTTCTGTTTTGCTGTAGCAGAATTACTTTCTGCTGCTGCAAACGCTTACAGTTTTTATATTTTCTTATATACAGCTGACATTTGCAAAAACACGGTTTTTCATATAAAATAATAAATAACAAATAAGTAAAACTTATCTCATGCATAACAAAAAACTAAGTCATATAATAACTTTTAAAGAACATTTTAAAAAATATTAGTAAAATTATAATTAGTCAGAATTTGATCAACTAACAAAGAAAATCAAGATAAAGGGTTGCTCAAGATTGTCTTCCACAAAGAGATCTTTTTTCCGCCGAGAACTTTTCTTTATTAAAAAAAGTTTTGGAAATCATACTATGCTCGAGACGCCTTTTTCAAGGAAAAGAGTAACCATATGTCTTGCTTAGGTCGAGAATGACTAATCCTGATTCGGTTGTCAAGTCTATTCTTGAAAAGCTCGAATCGATTTATAATTCTTTCGATAAGTTGTCTTAGAAGAAGATGAAGAATTTTTGCTCGATTTCAACATGTATTAACTAAGTCAAACAACGGTTTATTTGTATTTTTAAAACACAAACAATTATTTATATTTCTCGCATATATGTTAATAGACAGAATGTACGGATGAAGCCAACGATGTGTAACTACTACTTAGATAAGATTGAGTAACTACTAACTGTTGTCTTACTTCGATCAATAGTGGTGAAAATAATATGGAAGAGACGACAAACTTTGTATACTGAATTCCTATCAAAACTCTTACACAGAAATACTCTGAAATAAAACTAACTCTTGGACTAAATAAATTTTAACTATCGAACTACATAAAAACTCTTATCTTTATTTACTTTAATTATTTTACTCTAAGTATTAATTATCAAGTTTCATTTATGCTAATAAAATTCTGAGTTAACTTAACACTAATAAAAAAGAAACTTGTTGTGTGTATGTATTTATCCCACATTGCTCATGTGTGAGTGATTTGTAAAATTTATATTACATGTAGTAGCTACCAAGTCATAACCACATAATAGGATTTTAGTAATTGGATAAATAATATTTTACTTCATAGTAGTTAGTTGTTAACTATATTTTGAAAAGAAAATATGAGATATTTAGATTTCAAAATAATAAAGATGAGAATTGTCTCATAGACTCAATGAAATTGACTCGATACCGACTCTTAAGCGACGATCAATTGTCAGAATTTTATCGTGAAATAACTTAAACAAGATTTTATATATTTTACCTATCTGTGTTTATGCATCACATTTATAGTAATTCTAAAATAATATTTATTATTTAAATATAATTATTATGTCATTTTATTTATTTCAAAAATATCAATGAGCTTCTATAAAATAGTTTCAGCGAATGAGTCAATCATCCACTTTAGTATCTTATTAATAAAAATGGTGATATTGTTCACTCAGTGCTTGACTTTTTTGTTCAATAAAAAAAAACACAAAGCAAAACCAGTTATAGGCAAAACCAAGGTGATCGAACAACTTAAATATTTAACAGAAATAAAAAGAGTAATAAATGAAGATAGATAATTGAAGAATCTGCCGTTTGAGTATGTACATAACTAACCGGTATAAATAAAAAGACAAACACTTTAAGTGATGAAAATATTGGTAAAAAAGAAACGACAATACAAAATTCTTGTCGCACCTAAAACAGCCAGAACAACTTATAATTAATTATGTCGATAATCTATTCCCATGTAACAGATATCATAGAGCTGGCAAGCCCAGACTCTCCAAATGTCATCTCTGTGTCATAATCCAAACTCTTGGAAGCTCCCGGTATAGGCTGTGCCAATCGAAATGGCCTTGTTTCGGCTTCCTTTAGTTGAGAACAACAGAATGACCATAGCAGCTGCGACACAGATAGATAGATATATATATGACAATAGTGAGAATCCATTCATTCTTTAAAGCAAAATTTAAATATTTACAGTAGAAGAGAGCGATAATTTAGCGCAAGAAGTATTCTCACCTGAACTGGGTCTGTACGAAGGAAACTCCGCCGCACCCTGCGCCCATCTGGAAGACGAAATCCAACCGTACATAGAAGGCTTTTATCGCCCTTGGGTTCTTCTGGCAAAGGTGGATAATCAGGCTTGTTTTCCAAGCATGTCTTCTCATCTTCTTCAGTGAGATTCACATGTTTATCCTTGGGAATCACTTCACTGGTCTCCTTTATACTTTCCATGGAAGCGGCCAATGCTCGCGCCACTTCTTCATATTCATTACTTTTGTCTGCAACTACTAGCGATAAAAGAACTTTAGTTTTATCATTCAACTTAAAACTGAATATCTGCAAATAAGAGGTTTGTCTGTAAATTAATCATGACATACCTTTAGTTTTTTGTGGCTGAGCCGAAGAACTTTCTCTGGGTCGTTTGTGTGACAAAGTGACGTGATGGTCCTTTGGACCACTATCCATGAATGTTAATAAATCCTATAGTTGAACAGAATTTTCTCAAGTCAGCAAGAGATTACATCACGTTCTAGCAAATGCGAAAGTCTTAAAATGTAGAATAAATCCAGGGCTTTCATAAAAATTAATGTTTGATCAACTAAAGCAAAAACTCCACTTACCTCCAACAATCGTTCAGGTTCGACCATTCCAACCCATGAGCGCATTTTCTGCCCAGTGATAGGATCAATAACGAGTATAACAGGCATAATACTCAACTTGTAATAAGTGCAAACTTTCTGGCCTTCAGTTGTTTCATCGTAAACCTAAGTTCACCAACCATTGTCAAATTGTTGAAATGAGCCACATTACAATAAAAAAAAAAAGCTTAAAACCCAAATATATAAAGATCCCTGCCCCCGAACTTGTATATGTGTATTATGTTAATTTAAAATTCTAGTCCAACAATGACCATGCATCTACTGATGCACACACACACACACACAACGCTTACTGCTAGAAGTGAGGGATCCTTATAGAAGAACAAAAATGAAAATTAGTAATAGATAGTCATTTTGCAAAGTGGCTTTAATAAATAAAAAGGCTATTTTGCCAAACACCCGAGAATATTTTATAATTTAGCGTGAAACCCCAAAAATGGAATACATACCTGCCAAAAGACAAAGTTTGTACTGATGGTTTGAGAGACAGCTTCATTAGACCATGTATCGCGATTAAGCTTCAAAATACAAATGAACATCCCATTTAGTCTCTGTGTTAAACGAACAGAAATTTCAGACAATTTAAAACAGTGCAGTTAAACACGCTACCTACCTTATGTGAGCTGAACTCCGTATTAGACTGCAAGTTTACCAAGAGCCATTTGTCTTGAGAAGAGGCAGTACCCTTTGCCTGTAGTAGCACAAACAGAGTTTCACGTTAAGAAACACAACATAATCACTTAACATGATTGTTCTCTATAACTAACAACAGCACCATTTCCAGCTAGATTTAAAATATATAGTTTATAAGAAAAAGAAAAATACAGTAAAATTAAAAAGAAAAAATAAAGGGATAAAGAGTACTAAAAATTCTCCAAATGCATAAAAGTCCCACCAACTCGTGGCTGGTGAGGGTAATACTGTAACAAGAAACCCAAAACTAAATGTGTACCATACAAAACTATTATAAGGAGCCGGGATCAGACTTTAAATAATCTCATAAACCATTCAACGATAGAGCCTAAAGAGAATGCAAAGATCTCACTTTCTCAAAATCCTTAACTTAATATAGGCTTCAATCACTCATATAAAGGATAAGTCTCCTAATAAGATAAGAATTGCAGATTAAAAAGATAACCCTTGGTATACTAGTTTCATTCAACGAAGTGTAACATAAGCTCAAGAATTCAAAGACATCTTTTCCCATTGAGAATATGAAACCTATAATTTCTTCATTTGTTTATATACCAAAAACAAGACGATATGCATGAGGAGGACTCTCCCTTTTAGTTGAAAATATTACTGTACTTATACAATGTAATTTATACATTACTTGGAATATAAAAGGGATTGCAAAGAGCAAAACTGTATTATTACATATTTAAAAGCTCAGGCACCCAAATAAAGTCACATTGTGATATAAACCAACAGCAGTTTTTAAAAGATAGTTAAAAGGAAATCATCAAAATCATCCATCAAAAAACAGAGACAAAGCACTAATTCTCTAAGATCAAAAGAACTTTTCTGCAAGTTAAGGTTAGCAAGAATACTAAGACTATTCCAATACAACTTCCTCTATTCTTAGTGTCATTCAACAAACCAACTGCGAAAAACAATTACATCATGAACCAATAAGGCCAACAAAAATAATTAATTACCTTCTCAAATGATCCCTGAAACATTATATGATATGGAGGGCGATACAAGGAGGCAAGATTATCCCGAGAATTTTCAGCTGTTGATGCAACTCCTTGCTCTGGTTCCCAAACCCCAGGGCGTTTGATTTCCTCATCAAAATTACGTAAACCAGGTACTGAACTTGATTCAGGATGTCTCATTCTTGATGCCCTAAATCAAAAGGACACATTCCATAAGTAGTTGAAATGAAGTGGTGCATAAAATGAGCAATGCCAAATGTACAATGCATAATCAAATTAAAAGACTCGTCAAACTCTAAAAAATAGCAGCTAAAATTTGGCATGAAACACAAGTGTCCCTGCTAAAACATGAGATAAAAAAGTATATCTATAAACACTACACATTAGAGACAAGTAAAAGTGCTAAGGTGATCGTTTAATGTATTAGCCAACTATAGATTCCTTCAAATTTCAACAATGCCTCGTGTAAAACAAAAATTTATAAGCAATTGCATCTCAATTAAAAACTAATTTAGTTCAACTGAAAGAAGAGCTTCTGATATTTACTATGAAACAATAAATCAAAAGGGAAAAAGATATAAACTTTATACCCATACAGTAAGGCATCATCATAAAGAGTTCCCCTGATCACAGGTATAGGTGCGCGAACTTCATCTTCATCAACCACATTCCTTTCGGCTTCACTGAGTCGAATCATTCTAAACCAGCGTAAACAATAATGTACAACGAAATACATAAAACAAAGATAAATAATTACATAAATAAAAACAAATTAAAAAAAAAAACTCGACGCATCTAACATACCGAGAAGTCTGTTCAGCCAAAGCTTCAATATTTTCCGCAGCTGGAATTTGAGAAGACGATCCCCCAACAGTGCCACCACCTTCGTTACCTATATAGAACAACTGAATAGCCTCCTCAAGTTTCCAACTTGTAGCCTATTCCCCAATCAAAAACTCCATAAATTAGCTTCCAAACCCCAAAATTACATAAATCAGAAGACCAATGGAGATAAATACAAATTAAAAGAGAAACCTGCAAGAATTGCCTGGCAGTCTCGGCGGATTGTCCAACGGCGATCTCCAAAAACGAAGAGACCATACTCTGTTGATCAGTAGCGGACAACATCCCAGCCTCCATATTAGCTGTTGAATCGACTTCTTCGTCTACAGAGCTTCAATCTAGGGTTTTCAGAGAGATTTTTTGTTTGTGAAATTGGGTATTTTCAGAAAGAGGATATTTTTTGCTTTATTATTAATTAAGTTACTAAATTTATATAAACGGTAAGTGTGTAATGTACTGTAGAATAATAGATCTTAGGAAGAGGAAGAGTGTATATATAGTTATGTTAACATTTAATTAAATACTTATAATTCTAATGGGATTAGAGTTTGAATTTTATAATTTTAAAATAAGATATTATTACTTTTTTATAAATAAAAGATATTATTTTTTTATTTTTTTTTTTAAAAAAAAAAGGAAACAAAAAAAAGATTTGTTGATATTCAATAACCATGTAAGGTATTTAATTTTTTTTAGGAAAGGGGTAATTTTTGCTTCCACGTTGTCTTTTATAATTTTGAAATATTAATTATAAAAATGTAAACAAAATATTTAAAAATAATAATTAAGAAGATCTTCTAAAATTTAATTAGAAATTAAGGAATCTTTTATAAATTAACAATAATTTAAAAATAAAATTCTAGAAACGGTTACATTTATGTGTAGTTATTTTAGTGAAGTCAAAGGCTTTTATTTGTATTTTTTCTTTTTTTTTTGGATAAGTTGAAAAATGATTTTTTTTTTATCCATTAATCAAAAATACTCTCATATTATTTTCTTATTAAAATATACCACTTTTTTGAGTAATTTGACTAATTTACTCTCACTCTCTACTTAAGTCTAACATATAATTTACATAACCTAAGGGGTCTAATGGGGATATCATCCATAAAAGTGGGTATATTTAAAAAAAATATGGGAATGGAGGTAAAAATTAAAACAAGTAAAGTAAAGTGGGTATACAATGTAATTTTCTCTTTTTTTTGGTCAACAGTTTTATTTGTATTAGTATTACAATTAAATGGCATTTTTAAAAATTATTAAAAAAATATATGTATTTTTTAAAAAGTATTTTTTTTATTTGGGCTCCTAAAATGAGTGGGCCCTAAGCACGGGCTTAGTCCGCCTATGCCTAGGGAGGCACGCGCCTAGAGTCGGCCCTGACTCTAATTGTGATTTGAATTTAGAATAAGAACTGGAATATAGATCGAGATAAAAGTTTGAGTAAAATTTGACCTTTTTTTTTTCTTTGTTTTATTGAAGTGAGGATTGAGAAAGTTGGGTCGGGGTGAGTCAGACCATAGATCTTGAACTCCCGATCCTAACGCAGCCTAGACCTTGGACCCTAATCATAACTCGGACCAAACTTTGCCTGAAAACTCGAAGACCAGACTCTGATCCTACCCTTGTTCCTAGCCTATTTTTTCGCACCCCGCTTTTCAATCCTCACTTAAAAAAGACACTAAACAAAAATAAAAATACAATTTTATTTTCTATTAAAATCAAAAACAAAATTCTACTATTATTTTATGATTTAAAAAATTAAAAAATAAAAATATTACATAATACATCTTAGTTCATTATATATTTTCGAGAATGTGTATGTATTCTCACTATATATTTTTTTATGCAAAGGTGGCATTGCAAAATAAGAAAATTAGTAATTGGTAACTTTGTTATTCTTTTAAAAAAAAAAATAGTATTTTTTTTTTTGAAACAGCCCCAACCCACTCTAACAGAAGAAAGGGGGCACAAAAACATTGCTTCATGCAAAATAAGAGATTGAATACAAGAAGGGTAGCCGGGCTATCAAATCTTGCTAACACTAGCCAATAAAGTATACTTAGTTAAGGTGTAAGCCCCCATATTACAAGTTCAAGGACAATGCCCTTGTAAAGACCGCTTAAGATTAACAAATTGGATTATTATTTAAGTAGGGTTTATACATGAGATTTAATTAATATTTATAAAATGCATGTTGTGGTAATAAAATTAAGTTCATATGTGTTTATTATGCTATTTTATGTAAATTACTAAATTACTTAATTTCTGTGTTGGTGTTCAGAAGCTGTGGAAAGTGACGTTGGGCCTTTAGAGAGTCATATTTTGTGTGTTAGTATGTTTTTATTTTCGGAGTATCATTGTTAGGCTCGAAAGTATCGGTTATTGGTCGGAATATTACCTTTAGGACTAAAATGCCCTTAGAAGCCTTTTCTTTAATTTCATGAGATCTATTAATGGAATAATTAGTCTTTATCTTTTTATTCTTTTTATTCTTTTCAGCCTATTAGTTAAGTTTATTAATGGTAAGAATATATATATAAATCCTTTTATTTTTTTGATAAAGAAAACTAAGAAGAAAACCATAGAATTAAATTGTCCATTTCTCTCAACCCCTCTCTCTCTCTCTTGCTCTCGAATTGCCTAGAAGCAGCTAGCGATTGTGGATTTTCAGTTTGTAATCAAGAATTCTAGCTGAATTCTAAGGTTCCAATCTAAGGTAATTCTTCTTAGCTTCCTCTTATTGTTTTTCTTAAAGACTAGGTTGAATTTGAATGTTGAATTGGAGGATTCGGTGGCTGTTTGTTTAAGGATGATTTCAATGTGTAATCTGAAGTTAGATTGTGATGTTTGCTGCTGGTTTGTGTTAAGCTAAGGGTTTACTTTGTTATTTGAGTCAATTGGAGTTTAAGAGCTCAAGTTGGAGCTCTAATGGCATGTATGGATTTTGGGTATATTATTGAGTCTTTTTGCTTGGGATTGGTTTATATTAGTGCATACAAGTATTCTGGAAGTTTTGGGAAGATTTGGGTTTGAATTGAATTAAGGGGAGAGATTTTCGGGTTCTCAATTCATAACCGAAATTCCGGTTCCTGGGGGCCTGTAGAAACTGGTCGACCGGTTGGTGCCAGGAACCGAACTTCCGGTTGGAAACCGGTCTGCCGGTTGGGGCTTTTTCCCGAACCCTAGTTTTCCTTGTTTTTGCGTAATTTAGGGTATTACAGTCCTATTTATCGATAGGGTTACTCTTAGTTTTGATTTTAAATCCCCGATAAGTGTTTAGCGTGTCTCTCATCGAATTCTGAACATTATGGTTTAGGACCCTGTAAAGCGTCGAGCTGCGTTTCCACTCAGGCTGACCGGCACACTTGAGCACGGAACGAGGTAAGATAGCATAAGAATGTATGTACGAATGTATGCTTGTTTTGGATGTTTGCATTGTTGGGTTTTATGCCCTAAATAAAACTCATTTCAATATAATCAAATTTACTTATTAATATAGATCAAAAATAACATTTAATGTTGTATGGTTCACATGATTTATTTCATGATTATATACATATAATGTATGAATTCTATTTAAGTCCAGAACATATGAATTTGTTAATGATTATAGTGTTGTCAACACAGTGGAATATAATCTTAATTATATGTTCGAAAGTTTATTCCCTGATTTGTCAGTTCACTGGATTTAGACTGACATGATAATCAGCGATAGGTATTCTTACACCTTGGATAAGTGTTATATCCTTTCCAAGGCATTGGCAAAGTTTACCAGCATCGGATGTGTGGAGTATACATCAGAAGGGACCGATATTGAACTTTGATTAGATATATTAAAATTTACCGTAATATCTATTCAATTCAATATCACATGTTGATCCTAGATCAAATGATCTTAATATCCTGATATGGTTAGGTTCGATCTCAAGAGTACTATACATGTTCTTTGATTTGTTAGTTAAGCCTACTTTTGGGTCAGGGTGATACGTACATTTTGGGAACATGATAGTATAATTGAGTGGGAGCGCTACCATAAATATGAAGTCTACTTTGTGAATTTTCACTAAGCAAGGGCAAAATTGTAAAGAAAAGAGATTCTAGGTTTATTTATTAATTAAGAGACTTTGTATGTCTAATTAATAAATATATTAAATGACAATATTATTTAATAATTAATTTTAGTTGTTAAATAATTAGAATTGACATTTAAATGGTTGAATTTGAAAATCGGCGTTTTTGAGAAAATGAGATGCAGAAATGATAAAATAGTAAAATTGCATAAGTGAGGCCCATTATTCAAGGCCTATGGCCGGCCACACTTATAAGGTTTTATCATTTATTGTTTCATTATTTTAATGCCAAATAATGCTAACTTAAACCTAGGTGGTTACCTATAAATAGATAGTGATGGCTCTCATTCACACTTAATTCTGTTAGATGAGAACTGAGCCTCCTATTCTTTTCTCTAGGCCGAACCACTTCTCTCTTCTTTTCTTCTCTAAATTTCGAAATCCTTGAGTGAATGAGTGAGTGCCCACACACATCAAGTGGTATCTCAATCATAGTGTGTAAGACTGTGGAAAATCAACCAACAAGAAGGAGAATCAGCATCAAAGGAAGGAGAGAAAGAGATTCAGGTTCAGATATTGATAATGCTCTGCTACAGAAAGGAATCAAGGGCTAGATATCTGAACGAAAGGAGTCATTATATTCCGCTGCACCTAATGTAAGGTTTACTAAATTTTATATGTGTTTATTTCATTATTTTAGAATTCATATTAGGATGTTAATGAAACATACTTGTTAGTAAATCTAGATCCTGGTAAAATATATCCAACAACTGGCCTCAGAGCCATGGTAATGATTTACTTTCATGAAATATGAATTAAAACGATGTTTTGCATTGATTTGGATGGTTTCATGTGGTTATGTTTATTTGATGATAGTTTAGAAATCGCAATATATGTTACTGAAATATTTTTTATTTCGATCTGGAATTATTTTTTCCGGAAAGTAGACGAAAAATTAATAAATTTAGTTTTTTACAGAACCTAATTTGGATTTTTTATGAATTAGTTATGATTTTTTGAATTTGAACGAAAATATCGGGATTTGAATGTCACACGCGCGCGCACGAGCCTCGGATCTGCTCGGACACGCTGCTGTCTGAAGGGCAGCTCGCGCCCAAGATCCTCGGTCAAATGGGGCTGCTTGCAGCCTCTATCCTCGGCCACACCCTTGCTTCCGCGCGCGCAGGGGTATGCAATGCATACCCCTGTGCCTCAAACTTGTTTTCGTCATAACTTTTGATTCAAAAATCGTTTTTCATTGAAAAAAAAAAGCCAATTTTTGGTAGAATTTTGTGTAGAATCTGAATTTTCAATTAAAAATCTAATTGTCAGAATAAAATTAATTTTTATTAATTTTTTAATTAATTAAAATTAGTTTTTGATATTAGTAGGCTTTGAATTTTGAAAATTTGATTTCTCACAAAGGAGGCTTATGGTTAATTTTGAAATTTTAGATTATTTTATTTATTTTAATTATAAGATCAGATATTATTTTTAAAATGATCTTACTTTGATATTAAAATATTATCTTTTAAAAATAATCTTGTACTAATTTCAAAATTTGCTAACCATATCATTTTTTTTTTCAAATTTGTTATTTTCAAAATATATTTTATTAATTAAAATTATAAGATTAGGAATATGTTAGGTTTAACATTTTATCTTATTAGACATTTTTTTATTAAAAATATATTTTGGCAAAAATAACATGAAGATTTGAAAAATTGGTTAGTTTAGTTTGAATAGATATTTTAGGGTTTCAAACCATAAATTTTTCAAACTTATTATTTTATTATTTTTTTTAAATATTCTAACCATATAAAATATCTTATTTTTCAATTAGTTTATTTATGAAATATTTAAATTTATTAAATTATAAGACTCAGAATATAATAAAATATCTAAATTTAAAATTCAAGATATTATATTATATTATTAGAAATTTTAAATAAATTTAAATTTTGAATAAACTTGATATTTGAAAAATTGGTTAGATATTTTTGATTTTTTGTTAGAATTTAAAAAATTTAGGAGTTTGTTGAATTTTTAATTTTTTCAAAAATTCTCTAACAACCTAAATTTGAATTCTAGTTAAGATATTTATTTTAAAATTTAATTATTTTAAATTTTAAAATTGAGATATTTTAGCTTACTTTCCAGATATTCCAGATCAGTTATTATTGTTTGTATTGTTTGATTATATTATTATGTATTCAATTTTTTTTTACAAACCTATTATTTATTTGATCTAAATTGCTATGATTAACTTGTTGACATATCCAATGATCTGATTTTAATCATAATCCAATTGTCAATAGATCTTATAAATAATTTGTAACAGGTAAATTTTGTAATTTTTTTCATCTGTGTAAACCTAGTAACATGGTAGGGCCCATCCAAATCATTTGACCTGTGTGAGCCTATATGTTTGCTTTTGGGTTTAGATACATATAGGAAGCTCATTTAAGTTTTACAGTAAATGGACTAGGTTGCTAAAATAAATTTTGACATAAGTAAATTTATTTAGGCCCAATTAGATTTGGGCTTATTCAATGAATAACAATTGTTTATTTAAAGGTTAAATTCCTCTCTTTTGGGCCTTGTGTGAGAGTTGGGGGCCAATAGAAGTGGGTACGACATACTGAACCCAGCTCCCCCTCATATGAACTACCCCAATTGTAAAGGCCTATTTGCCTTATTTAAATAATTGTATTACGTTAATTATATTAGTCTAATCTAATTAAAATTGAATTAGCAACATAATTAACTTTTAAAATATATGAAATTTAATTTTTCATTTAATATTTTAAAGTTAATTTTAGAAAAACACTTAGTAAATGAAATTATTCTAGATAGTTATTTCTAGAACTAGTTATTTTTTCTAATATTTAATTAGGAAAATATCATAGATTGTGAAATTAATTGTTTAATAATTAATTTTGGTACAATCTAAGTTAAGTATATTTTTCCTAGTATTAAATTAGAATTAATAATTAAGTCTTCTCTATACTTAATTATTTATTTCTTCAATTTAATACATTTAATTAAATTGAAAATTTTAATATTTAAGTTGATTTTCATCATGATACTTAAATATTATTATTTTCATGTTATTTAATTAAAATTGAAAATTATTTTAAGTTTGAAATCTTATTTCAAAATAACTTAAATTTGAATAATTTTTAAAATATATATTTTATTTTATTTTATTAATCTTTTTCCCACAATTTTGAAATTGCATTTCTTAAATGCAAAAATTTCGAATTTTATTTGAAAAATAGATTAAAGTTGAAAATTATTTATTTTAATTTTGGACCAACTTAAATCAATTATTTTTTCATTTAATGATTAATTAAAATAAATGAAATAAAATATATTATAATTAGAAAATGAATTAATTAGTCAATGAAAGTCTAGATAGATATTATCTATTTTGCTTGAAGTATTTTTCTAGTGTATTTAATTAAATAGAAAATTAATATTTAAGTTGATTTTCATCATGATACTTAAATATTTGAAATTTTTCTTTAATATTTAATTAAATAGGAAGATTATATTTTTTGTTGTAAATTAATTTTTATTAATTAATTTTGGGCCAACATAAATTAGAATAATTTTTTCCAGGATTTATTTTATTTTATTTTAACAATAAATTTCGAAAATTGTATTCTTAAATACTTTAATTTTTCGAAATGCAATATATATTTATAGAATATTAAATTTGAGTTGTAAATTAAGTTAAATTAATTTTGTAACAACTTAAATTGAATACTTTTCTAAATATTTATTGGAAATTATTACCAAGATGGAAATAATTCATTTTATTTTCATATCCATCTAAGTATAATTTATAAATATTAAATTAAAATTTATATTTAGAATTTTTCATTCTAAATTGGAAATTTTAATTAAATAAATATATATTTAAAATAAATTGATTAAAATAAATATTAAAAGAAAATATATATATTTTTTTTTAAATAATGAGCTTTATTATTATTAGGACATTCGATCTCCATTGTTGGTCTTACAATAGTTAAATGTTTTCAATATAACCTCGAGACGCTAGGCTTCGTCCCCCTTATGGATGGTTATTCGTTGAACGCATTTAACACCGTAAGATCTCATTTGATAAGTGTTTTGTAAGTTTTCGTCTCTATTAGACTCTCCCCTACGGTGACTACTTAGAGATAAACTTATAAAACATGAAACAATGGTGGAAGCTCATAAAATGAGAATAACCTTGACTCTCGCCTACCAGGACAACGTTGGATTCTTATTTTGATCGAATAAAAGGTTGCTAGAATGGTTTGCATTTTAGATGAGCTGACAACTCTATTCAATAAATGATACTTTGACTCTCGCCTACCAGGACACTGTATCAGTTTGTTGGAAACCTTGGAAATTATTTAGGATTGTATGTTTTAGTATTTTCACTTGTCATTCCTACATGCTATATGTTTAATAATTTCTGAATTGTGTATGAATTTATATTGAACCATGTTATTATTTGTAGTTTAATTTCGAATCTTCATTGTTGATCTAACTAGGCTTGTTGTTTTAATGGCACAAATCCCTAATGAATTGTCAACATTAGACAAACATAATTATGTTAGATCTCGAAAGATAAATATTGTAAATGCAACATCTAGCTGTTCATCAATTGATAACACCTTAGACTAGTATTTACAATATGAAATAAGAAGATTGTATAAATAAGATTACTTTGACTCTCGCTAATCGGAGCATCGTTGGATTCTTATTTAAAAACGAAATTATCCTAATTCCTCTTAGCTTATTCATTTCGAATTAGCTCAATAACATATCATTGGATGAATGGTCTATAAATCATTTCATGTCATTCTATATTTTCTCTTAAGAAATTGAATGACGCATTTGATTATATTCTTGAAATTCTATCCCGAAATGATATAAATCCTCAATCTTAGAAATCTCCTACTTTTATGGGCAAATCAGACTTAGAGTTAAAATTAGTAGTGGTGGTCCAAGAAAGAATTACTCATTATATTTGGTATAAATTTAAGTCTTTAACTTTAATTTTAGATTCCAAACAGAAATTTTCTTATATTTTTAATTCCAGAATTCAATACAGTTTCACTTTCACAAGTGTTTAATAACCATTTTCTATCAGTGGTTTCAAACTATAAGGAATATGAGTTTAGTATTCTGTGACCAGGATCCACTTGCACTATTCTAAGAACTCTTTGATGTAACTATACCTAAGTCATCAAAAAGACAAAACCACATTTTTTTTTTTAAATCTATGGCATTTTTATCTTGTTCATAGTATTTTTGACAAGATCATTCTCTGCAAAGAGCTAACATGCCTATATCCACTTAAAGTAAGTTCATCTCATTCACAGATGGATGTACATTCAGGGGTGGATATGAGTTTTTCGTTGTATTCTAAAAACGATCACTCTAGATTTTACCTTATGCAAAAGAAATTTGAAATGTTTGAAATTTCATGAATTTCTAGCAATGGTGATAAACCATTAAGGTAAGTGGTTAAAGATCTTGCGAACTGATAGGGGTGGAGAAATAGTTAGTAGATATGCAGTTCAAAGATCATTAAATTGATTTTTGAATTATATCCAAACTTACTGTAATACCCTGGAATTAAGGAAATGGATTAGCAAAGCCCTAACTAGTTAATTGAGTATTATTGTAGAATTATATTATATTATAATTTATTATATGCGAATTAATATGAGAAATGACATGTTAAGACCCCGTTGGTGAGTTAGGGGCATTTTAGTAATTTTGACCCGAGAAGGGTAAAACTGTGAATTTAATTTATTTATGTGCTTATGAACTATATTATTATATAGTATATCTGGTGTGTCCTTTTTCAAGTGTGTTCTGACAAGTTGGCGCGGTATAGTCACAATCGGGTATTTCGGGCCGAACCGGGTTCGGGGCCGAAATATAATTTTGGGATAAATTATAGGCATTTTATTTATGTGTGAATAATCTGAAATTATTTAAATATGTGTTATATATGAAATGAATTCAATGCCCTTGATTGTTTGAGTATGTGAGAAATGGCCCTAGGGGCAAAATGGTAAATATGTATTTTGGATTTATTTTCAACTAAAGGCATTCTTTGTAAAAAAATGAAATTCATTTCTGCATTTACCTTAACCCTAAAACAGCCCCCTTCCCTCTCTCTCTCTCTCTCTCTCTCTCTCTCTCTCTCTCTCTCTCTCTCTCTCTCTCTCTCTCTCTCTCTCTCTCTCTCTCTCTCTCTCTCTCTCTCTCTCTCTCTCTATCTCTCTTTGTATTTGGTTGAAAAATTGGTGATTTGCTTGGTATTCAAGCTTGAAATTGAAGAATTGTTTGAGGAGTTGTGGCTTGATCATTGCATTGAAGCTTGAGGTAGTTTTTCTATTGCTGAAATTTAATGAATTTGCTGCTGTGATTTTATGGTTGAAAAGCATGAAATAGGTTGGGATGGTCTTGAGATGCATGTTAGTGTTTTCTTGTTGATTTGAGCATGTTTGTACTTGGATCTTTTGAATTGATGTTGGGTTAGGTTTAGACAGAATTTAAAAGGAATTTTATTGTGTTTTTATTCTGTTATTGAACTTTGAAATTAATTGTTCAAGTTCAAGTTCTTGAGCTTGAAGTTCTTGGTGATTTTGCTTAAGTTGGAGCTTTGAAGTTTATGATGTTTAATCTGAATTTTTGGGGTTTTTTCCATTGAATTTTTAAGGCATGAATTGTGTTTTAAGCTTTTGATTTAATTACTGAAAAATCGATTTAATGGATTTAAGTTTTGGTTGTGAATTGAGTTGAAATGGATGAGTTTTGGGGCTGAAATTCATTGTTGAAGGCTGATATTTAGTTGCTGGTTTTTGGTGTTGTTGGAGAGTGAATTAGGTGTAATTCCTCTCTAGGGAAATTTGAATTTGTATGCTTGCATTTAATTAAAATTTATCCTCAAAACTCATAATACCCCATATTTAAAATATATGACCATTTTTCTATTATGCCCAAAATACCCTCTTTATTTCCTTCACCCCCCCTATCACTTCTTCTCTCTTTCCCTCTCTCTTCTTTTCTCTAACCTGCCCGAAGCTACACAAAGGGAAGGTCAAATTTTTGCTCCTCTATTCTCATCTTTTTCAGCTCACTAACTGCACAAGGCTCACCACAAGGCTCACCACATAATTTCTCTCATTTTTGGACGAGCATCATACACTAACTCATGGGTAATTTTTTTTTTGTTTGTGTAATCTTGTTTGTTGTTGTTATATTTAGTTTAGAATGTTATTTTGATGCTTGATCTGTAGATTGTTGCTGTTATTTGGCTGTTTTTTCTGTTAAAAAGTTTGCTGCCTGTGAAATCTGGATTTGTTCTGGTTTTCTGCATTTTTGTCGTCGGGCCCGATGCTGGCCCGATGGGGGTCCGATGAGCTGAAAATTTTGATGGCAGGGAAGACGGCCCGATGGGTCCGATGGTCGGACCATGTGGGTCCGATGGTCCGACCCGTTGTGTATTTTTTTTTATTTTTTATTTTTTTGGACCTGGGTCCGATGCTCTCCATATGGGTCCGATGGGTCCGATGGTCGGACCATGTGGGTCCGATGGTCGGACCCTGTGTATTTTTTTAATTTTTAATTTTTATGGGAAATTTGAAATTTTAATTTTTTTGGACCCTGGGGCCGATGCTCTCCATATGGGTCCGATGGTCGGACCAATCGGACCCCATCGGACCCGATTGGTTTTTGGATTTTTTGTAATTTTTTTTATTTTTTTAAAGGATGGTCCGATGCACCTCCATGGGGTCCGATGGTCGGACCAATCGGACCCTACTGCAACTTTTTTTTTTATTTTTTATTTAATTAATTATGATTATTTATTGTTTATTATTGTATGCTTAATTTATTTTGTAGTGATTTATTAATATTTGTGTTATTAATTTTTCTTTTATTAATAATTATTATTTTATTATCAATTAATAATTATTTTTTATTATTAATTATTATTTTTTTATTAATTATTGTTTTGTTATGAATTATTAATTATTGTTTTATTTTTTTTAAATAATAATTGTTTTATATTATGAATTATTATTAATTATTGTTTTATTAATTATTGTTATATTTTTTATGGTTTTAGTAATAATTATTAATTATATTTTATTATCAATTAATAATTATTTTTTTATTATTAATTATTGTTTTATTATGAATTATTAATTATAGTTTTATTTTTCATTTTTTTATTAATAATTATTTTATTATTATTTATTAATTATTAATTATTATTTTATTATCAATTAATTATTATTGTTTTGTTATTAATGATTAATTAAGATTTTTTTCGGTGAGATTTTTGTTGTAAATTATAACTGTGTTTTTTTAAATGTTTGTGACAGATTCAACTGTTAATGCGTGTGTTATGTATAATGGTGTTTGGGAGCTTGATGGTAGAGATTGGATTTATAAAGGGAGTGCCGCTTTGACAATTGACATTGATCCGAACCTAAGCTACTCAGGTTTGGTTGATGTTTTGTACGAAGAACTGGATGTTGACAAAGCGGAGTATGACTTGAAATTGGAAGTAAATTACAAGTACAGGAAAGGCTATGAGTATCCTCCTGAAGTTATTCGAAATGATAAGCGTGCAAGGTACTTTTTATCTACACTTGCGAAGAAGCCAGATGAATTTATTCCTTTGTTTGTGACTTTGTTAAAGAAGAATGTTTGGGTTGATCCTAGTCCCACACCAAGTTCTGTTAAGGATAATCGTAGCGAGGTTGGGAGTTTTGTTCCAGAAACAAATCCAGAGGTGTTGGTTGCGGATGTATTACCTGAATTAAACACTATGATGCCGAGTGCTGATATTGTAGCACAAATGCCCTTCATTGATGGTTTTTGTGATGGTCCAGACCCTGAATATTATGTTGAGGGCAATGATGGCGTAAGAGACGACGAAGGTACAGAGGCCCCTGCTGCTGTACCTTTGAACTTGACTCCACTATCGTACCAAATACCACCGAGGCCACCGAGGCCACCGACACATAAAAGAATGCCCCGTAGAGAAAATTGCCAAACACCTGGTACTAGTAGTAGTCGTCCAGGCGAAACCAGTCATGCTAGAGGAACTACTGACAGTACAGGTCCTAATAATGGTAGAGAGACCAATGATGTTAGTGGTCCTACTGATGCTCGAGGTACCAATGTGACTGGATGGAGCGATCCATTTTCTTCTTCGACAAGTTACGGTAAATTCAAGGAGAAAATGTATACAAGAGAAGACATCGAGGATCATAGTCATTATATATCTACGGGTGGCACACCAGGCGGGGAGTTACATGTGGGAAAGTTTTTTAGAGACAAAGAGCATTTAAAGATGGTTGTTGGCCTGTATGCAATGAAGAAAGGGTTTGACTACTACGTTAGGAAGTCCGGTACTGATATTTGGTACGTCACATGTAAGGATACAGATTGTGGGTGGAGATTAAGAGCGAAGAAGAACGTACTTTCTAACATGTTTGAGGTGAGTACATTTCATAATGTACATACATGTTCCCTTGATCTTCGAGGAAAAGATAACCGTCAAGCATCACCTGTAATAGTTGCCCATCTAATTAAGGATAAGTTCACAACTGACGGCTCGGATCAGTTGCCCTCTGATATAAGAAAAAGTATGCACAAGGATTACGGGATCCAAATGAGTTACGAAAAGGCATGGAGGTGCAGAGAGAAGGCAATACACCTATCTTGGGGTACACCTGAAGATTCGTACTCTTTATTACCTAGTTACTTGCACATGCTACAGTTGCGGAATCCAGGTACCATCACGGATTTTGTGGTAGAAGATGGTCGCTTCAAGTATTGTTTCTTCTCTCTGGGTCCTTCTATTCGGGGGTTTAAGTTTTGTCGACCTGTTATATGCGTTGATGGGTCTTTCTTGAAGACTAGGTATGGTGGGCAAATGTTGTGTGCAGTGGCTTTGGATGCAGGGAGTCATATCTTTCCGATAGCTTTTGCTATAGTTGACAGTGAAAACCACAATTCCTGGACCTATTTTATGAGAAAATTGAAAGAAACGATTGGTGATGTTGAGAGCTTAGCTTTTGTTTCGGATAGGCATCAAAGTATTGTTCGTGCTTTGGATATCGTGTTCCCTGATGCACACCACGGTGCATGCTACCACCACATTATTATGAACGTCAACCACAAGTTCAAGACTGACGTCTTCACGAATCACATTTACACGTGTGCGTACACGTATTCAAGATCAGAGTTTCACAGAGAATTTGAGAACATTCGGGCCATGAATCCAGCGGTTGCAAAATATCTTGAGGAAATCGGATTTGAAAAATGGGTCCGGGTCGTACTTTCCAGGGTACGTTTACAATGTATGACGAGCAACTGGGCTGAGAGCTTCAACAACACAACTAAGGATGCAAGAGGCTTCCCGATCACTGCTGCTGTAGCATTCCTGAGGTCCAAAGTCCAGAAGTGGTTTGCTTCACGAAAAGAAAAAGCTGACAAGTGGACGAAACCCCTAGCACCAGAAATGGAGGAGGACTTGGCATTGCATTTTGAAAAAGGTCGGTTTTTGAACGTTGACTCATGCGGGCCTTACACGTTGCAGGTTCACCCTGGAAGAACAGTTCTCACCGGTGGCGTAGTGGACTTGCAGGAAAAGAGTTGCACTTGCGGCTTGTTCCAGTGCATGAAGTTTCCTTGTCCTCATGCATGTGCTGCATCTCAGGAGCGAAGTATTAGCGTGTACACACTATGCTCGCCATATTACACAACAGAATATTGGAGGAGAACATACGAAGGAACAATTATGCCAGTTGGTGACGAGGATGATTGGGAATTGCCTGATGACATAAAGAACATGACGGCTTGGAGTGCACCGTTGAGAAGCAACCAGTAGGGCGACCCAAGAAGCAAAAGGTTGGAAGAATTAAGAACAACCGAACTGCTTGTAATGGTGAAAGGATTATCAAATCACGAAAATGTAGCAAGTGCGGTGCCAAGGGACACAACAGAAGCACTTGCACCTACCGAGGTTTAACATAAATTTTTAGTTTATTAGTATTGTGATGCGCTGGACTATTATGTTATTTATATTTATGGTGTAAAATATTTTTAATTTGTGGCATGAACATGTGTTGTACTGTTACGTATTTCTTAGAAAATTATTTCTAAACTTTGTTAAACATCTGAGCCAAAAACAAGTTCTACTGATAAAATAAAATAATTTTAGTGAAAGTAGTTTGTTCAAATTGAAAAGTGTAAAAGTAAACATTGTTCAACAAATATAAAAAATTAAACATCTAAAGTTCATGCCAAGTTCTGGTAGAATAAATCTACTGCCCATCTCTGGCGAAAGAGCGACATATGCTGATCATGTACTCCATCGAATGGTAGATCCAATAACTTATGCTCAATATGCTCTATGACGTACATTCCACAATCGCCGCTGCAATAGTAGGTAAACGCAAAATTTAATAAACCATAGAGAATATTATAAATTTTTTTTGTTAATTAATAAACATACTATAAAAAAAAATGCATTTAAATTACCTCGATTTTGTCTGAGGTACAACTTTATTGTCCATTATTTTCCAGTCGAAGGGTCTGGGTCTGACCTGACTTTCGGAGGCTGTCATTTGAGGGACCATCACCATGTAATGAGTGTCACATACACCACACTGGTCCACCAATTTGGCTAGTAAAGGGCACCACACATCCATAAGCGAATTCAGTTCGTCTTTCGTTAGAGATCCAAGACTCGAATCGAAGAGGAATATCTTCCACAACTCAAGATTGACCTCCATAGCGATCCAATGTTTCTGTCCGTTCAAGAACATGGCCATGCATATGCACTCCATACCCTTCCAAGAAGGCAAAAATTAGTTTGGATCCCCACGAAGGAGTTCCAAGATGGACTCATCCCAAACAAAACCATCATGGTCAGTATTGCTCTTCCAAGCATCCCACCGACCCCTCAACGATGAGGTAAACCAAGATGGCATGACAGTACACTTACGTGGGTACAACTCCGGGAAGAAGTGTTGCCTCCTCCTCATCATATGGAAAGCAGCATCCAAATGCTGCACAGCACATATAAATAAGTCAGCACAACCACATTACAACATTAAAAAAAAACAATTAACAACGGTAAAAAGCAGTAAATAACAACATATAATACTTAGTTAATAAACTTACGCCATCAGAAAGCCATAGTTTGTCTGTATTTAGGGTCGAGAACCAAGCCACACCACACAGACCGGTGAAGACGTCCCTCGGATACTTGTTTCCGATGGTTCCCACTAACCAATTTCGAAAACTATGTAGTAGCTTCTCATCAACGGGCCGAAGTGGGTCAACATTCACATTGGTTGTTGATGGCTTCATCTTCTTCTTCATTTCGGTGTACTCGTCAAACCACCTTGGCCTTTTCTTCGTTCTCTTCTCCACCGGTGTTGGAACGGTCTCTAAAACCTGAACCTCTGAATCTTGGGTATCTCCAATGGACGTGACCGACATGTTCTGAGGTGTCTGGAGTACATCTTCCACATCATTAGGTCTGTAATCATTCGGAAGAATGAACTCATCTCCTGGAGACACGGCGTCTGGCTGTGGCTCTGCCTCTGTGCTGGGCCTTCTTTGATCTCCCATAAGAGCCAATAGGGTCTTCAAGTAACCCATTATCTCATTCTGCCCTTTCAAAATATCAGTCTGGCCTTGCTTCAAAGCAAGCTGTTCCTTTTCAACACGCTCCAATCTTGCCAATATGGCAGAAGATATTGGCACCTGAGGCTGTGAGGTGCTGGGAATAGATGCTGACTGCGGCATAGATGCAGAATCGGGCATTGAGGCAGACGGTGGAACAGAACGGGCCCCTGATGGTGGAGAATGTGGTGGTGTATCATCTCTGAAGATTCCAGCTTCCTCCGCTCGCTGTTCTAGCGTGAGTGCAAGCTTTGAAGCTTGGCTGCGCAAACTATCCTGAGTAGGCTGGCCATCATTGCCAATAACCAATTCCTCCATATCCACAAATAGAGGCGCCTCACCTCCAGTGACGTGGCTCAAAAACTCGGCCTCATTACTCCGCGGACATAAAACGGAGTACACTGTCAACTGCAAATTATAACAAATTGATTATTAGACTTAAATTAAAATAAAATAAATAAATAAACGTAAGCAAATGCAATGAATTAACAAACTCTCTCTTTTTGCAAATAATCTGATGACTTCCTCTTTCCCGAGTGGGGCATCCTTACTCTCCCAGTTCACCATTCGGGGAAAGCGATGCGATCTTCTGATTGCAAATTTCTCAGCAAGCTCGAGGATGGACTCATAAGCCCAATACTGCAATGCTACAGCATATCCATAGGCCGAATACTTTGACTCCTTCTGAGTCGTTCCCTTCTCAATCTTCTCATCCATATGCTTTTTCTTTTGTACGAAGTCCTTACTCCAAGTATCTTTCAACAAGTTGAAAGAAATTTTCCCCCACGGGTAATTGTAGAAAAAAGGGAGGTCCTCAACCATTCTAATGATAAATGGGGGAACCAGGGTCTTCTCTTCTTTCCCAGTCAGAACACCCATCACGAACAGCACCAAACCCAACTTGTAACAATCATCCTTCTCAGTGCAGCTCTCAAAGACGCTGCGCAGACGACCAATGCTGATAGATGGATCCCCATTAAAATATTCTACTATCAAACGGTCTGACGTCGCCCTCTCCGAAACCTCAGCCTCAGTCGGTCCACGTAACAAATTAAGCCCAGTCACCAAGGCAAACTCAGTTCGGCCGAATCGGCATCTCTTCTTTGCAATATAAAAATGCACCTCATCATCTTTATCTGATTTTATCTTATGCATGAAGAGTTGATGGATAAGAGCACCTGAAAACGCTAATGGCTCTCTCTCAAAAAAATTGTTGAAAGGGGATTCCTCCTTCACCCTTTCCAACAACTGCATTTGTACAAACTTGGCTTTTACTTTGGGGTAATAGTAACTACCGCCCCGCCAAGTAACACGACCAGTGTAATGTTCAGACACTGGCAGTAAAAGTCGTGGAACTTTGGAAGACTGCAAAAAAAAAAACAAAATTATATCACACCCTAAACCTATAAATAAACAACAATTAATCATTAATAATAAAACAATAATCAATAAATAATAAAAAATTAATAAGACAATAAAAATTAATACAAAAAATAATAATTAATAATAAAACAATAATTAATAAATAATACAAATTAATAATTAATAATTAGTAAAAAAATAATAATTAATAAAACAATACAAATTAATATAATAGTTAATAATTAATAATAAATATTAATTAATAATTAACAAAAATTAATAATTAATAACTAATAATAAACAATAATTAATAAATAATAAAATAATAAAAAATAATACAATAATTAATCATTATTAATAAAACAATAATCAATAAATAATAAAAAATTAATAACACAATAAAAATTAATACAAAAATTAATAATTAATAATAAAACAATAATTAATAAATAATAAAAATTAATAATTAATAATTAATAATTAGTACAAAAATAATAATTAATAAAACAATACAAATTAATACAATAATTAATAATTAATAATAAAACATTAATTAATAAATAATAAAATTAATAATTAATAATTAATAATTAGTACAAAAATAATAATTAATAAAACAATACAAATTAATACAATAATTAATAATTAATAATAAAACATTAATTAATAATTAATGAAAATACAATAATTAATAAAACAAGAAAAAATAATACAATAATTAATAATTATTTAAAAAACAATAATTATTAAAACAAAAAAAATTAAAACAATAATTAATTAATAATAAAAAGAATACAATAATTCATTATTAATAATAAAACAATTATTAATTAAACAATACTTAATAATTCAATACAAATAAAATAATACATAAAATAATTACTAATATTTAAAAAAACGAAAAAAAAAATCAACTTCCATACCCATCGGGCCTACAATCGGCCCCATCGGGCCTACATACAATCGGCCCATCGGACCCCTAACCTACAAAATACCCCAATCGGACCCCTAACCTACAAAATACCCCTAACCTGCATGAAATCGGCCCATCGGGCCATCGGGGGTCCCATCGGGCCATCGGACCCGATCCTTTATTTCCCAAATTCGGTCCATGTATCGGGCCATAGCATCGGACCCATCGGGGGTCCCATCGGGCCATCGGACCCGATCCTTTATTACACAAAATCATCCCTACATCGGGCCATAGCATCGGACCCATCGGGGGTCCCATCGGGCCATTGTCTTCCAAAACGATTTCTTAGCCTAAATCAACCCCTAAATCTAACAAATCCATTCAAATCAAACCCTAAAATCAATACTCTATGTCATAATCACTCAAAACAATAACAAAAATAAAAAAAGAGGTCGGTCGAACATACCTTGGCCATTTCCGTTTGGGTCGTACGCGGTGGAGGGTGGCTGGACCTTCGTACGCCGTGGAGGGGGGCTGGAGAATCGGTCCCGCGCGGTGGAGAGGGGGCTGGGGCTTCGGTCGTACGCGGTGGAGAGGGGTCGGGTCTGCTCATCGTGCGTTTGGGCGAATTTTGGTTGGGATCCCTTTTGGTTTGAGAGAATAGGGGACGAAGAGAGAGAGAGTGACTTTTCAAATGATGGGGGTAAAATTGGGTTTTAGTAAAATGTATCCCACTTTACAAATTATATCTACTATTGTATTAGGTATCCAATTTTATTATTTATTAAGCATACAAATTCAAATTTCCCCCTCTCTAATTACTTGGTTTATGTTAGGTGAAAGTTTGGTATGATTGTGGGTTGATATAGCATGAAAATTGGTATTTTTGGATGCATTTTCGTGGCTGGAAACTGGGTTTCCTGGGTTTTTAAACCCAGTAGCCGCGGCCATTTTCGGCAGCTTATTGCATTTTTTTCGGGTTTTTGTTTTGGTCATAACTTTTGACTCGGGACTCCGTTTGGGACGTTCTTTATATCGTTGGAAAGCTCGTTCCGAGCTCTATCTGAATATTTGGAATTTAAATGCCCAGTTTTTAATTTGTGGAAATGGATTTTGGGATTAACCCTATACTTGTGTATCCCGGAATTGTGACTAGGATTACCGGCACTTGGTCAGGAGCACCCGGAGATTTGGAATCTCCATATTCGTGAGACATCAGGTAAGACAGTAGTTAGCACGTAGAGATATGCGCAATGGCGCTTATATGGAATGTGATTTATATGAGAAACTAGAAACCGGGATTAGAGTTATTACTCTAAAGTGAGCGGTTTATTGGCTTAGGGTTATTACCCAAGTGAATTGTTAATATGTAATTGTTATGCCATGATGTATATAGCTGTATATTGAAGTAAAGGGTTATGTGTTCAAGGCATAATCGGGTTGGACTCGGTAACTAGAACCGAGATGAACCGTTCTAAGGCCTTATTGTAATTAGACGTGTGAGCGTAACATGTAGGTCTATGCCACATAGACATAAATAGGCGTGTGAGCGTAACACGCAGGTCTGTGTCATACAGACAAATATGAAATGGCATTATTATTTATGTGATGAGTTATATATGATTAACGATATATCTTACTGTCTTGCTGGGCTTGGCTCACGGGTGCTCTACTGTGCAGGAAAGGGTAAATCTATCTCTGATCAGCCATGAGTATGGGAGTTGGGCGATGTATGTACATGTTCGGGCCACACTAGACCAAGCGGGTTGGGGTCTACCAGCGTTGAAACTTTTGTAACTCTATTTTTGCCGCTTAGGTCGGCTAAGGAGAAAAGACTTGTAATATTTTGTAAAATGATTTTTTTTTTGGATCCCGAAACATGTAACTTTTGTTTGTAATGTTAAAATTATTACAAGTTTATTTTCATTCCGTTTTCGTTTAAAGTTTTAATTTCCGCGCTTATTTTAAAACCAATCCCGTTTAGGGGATTAGGGTTTCTTAATCATATTGGGTAGCGTGCCTAAATCTTAGGGCGTTACACTTACCTCCCCAGAAATTTCGATTTGCATATTGATGATTAGTTACTAGTCGTTGCCTAAGTCTTTCTATGGTAATACAATTTCAGAATGATGCAATGGTTGTATACTTAATGTAAATCATTACTAGATTCATGGATGACCTAATCGAATTCTTAAGAAAAGCTAGAACTGTTAACCATGGTTTGCATGTTTGTTAGCTATTCTAAGTGATTAGGGGTGGAACATCCCATAGTCAATAGATAAGAAAGTATTTGTTTAAACAAATACTACTTTTCTAAGAAAGTGACTAAGTCTGAAAATAAAGTACCAAATGAAGAAGATATTTATTTCTTGATTCCAAAAGTATTCTATCATCTTATTTGACATATGATGATCCCACTGCCTCTGTTGTCTTGTCACAACCGAAGAGGTTAATACCATTTAGTTTTCATAGACATAATTCACGGTACCTTGTCGTAGTGGGAGAGTTTCTAGGAACTCACCTTCTTATGACTTGGAAGACACTAGTGATTAAAATCCATTGTGAGTTTAAACATGTAATGGATTGTCAAGATAAGAAACTAAGAAGAAAATCCAATAGAACTATGGTTTGATCCATTCAAATGGAGTAACCTTAAATATTTCTATTACAAGGACATAAAAGGAAATTTTCGTTTATAAGTCTATTCAATGGACTTAACAAAACTTCCTGTTCCTAGTATTATAGGTTTGAGTTTATCTAAACCTATGGCTTATGGTATACCTGGTAATTACTTACTCTAATGCAAGCAACTTACTTTAGTAAGATGCTGAAGCATTTTCTTTCTAATGGCAATCTATAGAAGGACAAAATTGTAAAGAAAAGAGATTCTAGGTTTATTTATTAATTAAGAGACTTTGTATGTCTAGTTAATAAATATATTAAATGACAATATTATTTAATAATTAATTTTAGTTGTTAAATAATTAGAATTGACATTTAAATGGTTGAATTTGAAAATTAGCGTTTTTGAGAAAATGAGATGCAGAAATGATAAAACAGCAAAATTGCATAAGTGAGGCCCATTATCCAAGGCCCATGACCGGCCACACTTATAGGGTTTTATCATTTATTTTTTCATTATTTTAATGCCAAATGATTCTAACTTAAACCTAGGTGGTTACCTATAAATAGATAGTGATGGCTCTCATTCACACTTAATTCTGTTAGATGAGAACTGAGCCTCCTATTCTTTTCTCTAGGCCGAACCACTTCTCTCTTCTTTTCTTCTCTAAATTTCGAAATCCTTGAGTGAATGAGTGAGTGCCCACACACATCAAGTGGCATCTCAATCATAGTGTGTAAGACTGTGGAAAATCAACCAACAAGAAGGAGAATCAACATCAAAGGAAGGAGAGAAAGAGATTCAGGTTCAGATATTGATAATGCTCTGCTACAGAAAGGAATCAAGGGCTAGATATTTGAACGGAAGGAGTCATTATATTCCGATGCACCCAATGTAAGGTTTACTAAATTTTATGTGTTTATTTCATTGTTTTAGAATTCATATTAGGATGTTAATGAAACATACTTGTTAGTAAATTTAGATCTTGGTAAAATATATTCAACATGCACTACTAGCGCTAATATGAATGTGATTTAAAGAGTGTTAGTATAGTGTGGCATATTAGTATGGTTACAGTGTTACCAACACGAGTACCAGGGGGTACGTCGTGCATGTGGTACAACACTTAGTAGTTCTCGGGAGTACAATTATGGCTCTACCAACACGAGTACAGGGTGGTACTTTAGTACATTTGGTACATTGGTCGTACTTCCCTTAAGAACGTTCTCATCCATTCGGTGAGCTTAATTATTGAGCTCAGGGCAGTTTAAACACAAAGCCGGCATCGCATTATTTACATATAAATCTTGCATATCTTACTGAGTCTATTGACTCATCAGTTTGCTACCTTGTGTAGGTAAAGGAAAAGCAAAGTTGGAGGAACAGTGAGATGGAGCTCGGCAGTGATTGTACATATCGCGGCAGTGCAACCTGGAGGGTTTCGGTCTTTTACTATTTTGAGTCTGTATTTTGAAGTTGCCTGTTCGCGTGTTTATAAAAAAAATAGTATATGTATATATTAGTAAAATACTTTTAAATCGTATTTTAATACTCGGGATCCCGATCCATATGTTAATAAAGTTATAATATATTAAGATTATCTTTTGAATTTAGTAGATGATAAGTTCGGGCATTACAGTTTGGTATCAGAGCCACTAGGTTGTCCACTGAAGACCGTCAAGATATGTACAATCAAGGCCAGTGTCGAGCTTAACTCACGGTTCCGTAAGCTTTATTTCTTTTTGCAAACTGTTTTAAGATATGTTGCATATATGATTAAATGGATGTTATAAAACCCTAATTGCGGTCTTGAAAATATTTTGACCACTGTCTGACCTACGTGCCTTGTGGGTTCGCAGGCTAAGTCCTAACTAATGGACGCCCAACGAAACGTTAGAAGGCAGGGTGAATTGGTTGAGACTGGAGGTGGTCGGGGTGATAGAAATCCCCAAAACCCCCGTGGACGCGGTAGAGGCCGCGGTCGTGCCCGAGAGGTGGCCAGGAGAACCCACCTCATGCTCTGGTTGACTGGGAGCAAAGGTTTGCTGAAATGCAAGCCAGAATTGAACAACAAGAGGATGAGATTCGAAGACTTAGGCAGCGGAATGCTCCTGTCGTTCTTCCCCCGCAATCGCCTACTGCGGTTCCTGCAGCCCCTACGGTTCCAGCTAAGCAGCATGTTGCTGGTAACCGTATGGATCCTTTATATGAGAGATTCAGGAAACAAGCACCTCCAGTGTTTCTGGGAGGTCCTGATGTACTGAAAGCTGAACAGTGGTTGACCGTTATCGAAAGAATATTGAATTTCATGGGAGTGGTCGGAAATGACAGAGTGGCATGTGCCACATTTCAATTCCAAGAGGATGCCTTGGTATGGTGGGAGATGGTATCCCTCACCAAGGATGTTGCCAGAATGACCTGGGAGGAATTCCGTGATTTATTTAATGCTAAATATTACAATGAAGCGGTCCGTAGTGCAAAGCGGAAAGAGTTTGTCGAGTTGGTACAAGGCGAGGGTATGTCAGTGACTGAATATACAACCAAGTTTGATCGCTTGGCTAAATTAGCCTATGGGATTGTACCCACAGATTTTAGTAAGAAGGAGAAGTATTTGGCAGGGTTGAATGCCAAGATTAAACATGATTTGGTTATCACTACCAATGACACTACAACCTATGCTGAAATGGTTGATAAGGCTCTTCGAGCTGAAGGAGCAGTTAAGTTTTTGCAAGAAACCTGAGAGACTCCTAGTGTCGGTGGAACCACTACTCTCCCTATATCTGGCCCTGGGAAAGAGAGTGGTGATTCTACTTTTGAGCAAAATAAGAGAACTTTCCCATCTTCGGGAAGTTCAGGGCAAGGAAAAAGGTTTCGAGGAAACCAGAATAGAGGGGGGCGTCAGACTTACTCCTATCCTGAGTGCCCGCGCTGTAAGAAACATCATCTCGGGACTTGTAATCAGAGAGCTTGCTTTTAGTGTGGATCAGTGGGGCACCTCAAGAAAGATTGTCCCCAGTTGAAGAAAGAAGAACCTAAGACTGAAGCCAAACCCTCACCTGCTCGTGTATTTGCTATCACTCAGGCTAATGCTGCTGCCAGCCCTTCAGTAGTTACAAGTTAGCTTCTAATCAACGATTTTGTCTATACTGTTTTATTTGATTCGGGTGCTACTCGATCTTATGTGTCATCGAGAGTTCTTAATCAACTTGATAGACCTAGTGATGTTTTTGAGACGGGATTTGGAACCCTATTGCCTAATGGGGAACTAATTGTTTCAAGAAAGTGGGTTAGATTAGTGTTAATTAGAATTGAAGATAGAGAAATCTTGTGGAGTTACCGTTGGCCGAGTTCGACATTATACTCGGTATGGACTTTTTGTCCAAATACTCTGCTAGTATTGATTGTAAACGGAAAATGGTAACTTTTGAACTGGAGAATGAGGAACCATTTGTCTTTGTTTGTTCGGTTCAAGGTTCTCGTGTTCCAAGAATCTCAGTGTTGAAAGCTAGGGATTTGTTATGCTGTGGATGTATGGGATACCTAGCAGTTGTAGTGGATTCCAGTAAACCTGTGTTACTTGGACCCGAAGAGGTTAAAGTGGTTAAGGAATTTCTAGACGTGTTTCCAGAGGAGTTACCAGGGTTACCACCTCAGCGGGAGGTAGATTTTATCATTGATCCAATTCCTAGAGCAGAACCTGTTTCAAAAGCACCCTATTGAATGGCACCAGCCGAATTAAAAGAACTGAAGATACAACTCCAAGGGATGTTGGATCTAGGGTTTACTCGGCCTAGTGTGTCACCTTGAGGAGCTCCAGTTTTGTTTGTAAAGAAAAAGGATAGGACTCTTCGAATGTTCATCGATTATCGGGAGCTGAATAAGTTAACCATCAAAAATAAATATCCTTTGCCTAGAATTGACGATCTGTTTGATCAACTTCAGGGCAAGACGGTATTTTCTAAGATTGACTTGAGGTTTGGATATCATCAGTTGAGAATCCGAGAAGAGGATATTCCGAAGACAGCCTTCCGAACCAGGTATGGTCATTATGAGTTCCTGGTTATGTCATTTGGAGTAACAAATGCACCGGCAGCCTTTATGGATCTCATGAATAGGGTATTCAAGGATTTCCTCGATAATTTTATAATTGTATTTATCGACGATATCCTTGTGTACTCTCGGTCAGAAGCAGAACACGAGCAACATCTTCGAATGGTTTCGCAGCGCTTGAGAGATCATAAACTCTATGCAAAGTTCAAAAAGTGTGAGTTTTGGCTATCACAAGTGTCCTTTCTGGGGCATATTGTTGGAAAAGACGGGATTATGGTTGATCCAGGGAAGATTGAAGCAGTAAAGAATTGGCCTAGACCTAAAACAGTCACTGAAGTTCGAAGTTTTCTCGGTTTAGCGGGTTATTATCGGCATTTTGTGGTAGGTTTTTCCAAGATTGCAATGCCTTTATCCGAGTTAACTAGGAAGAAGCAACGGTTTATATAGTCAGATAAGTGTGAGAAAAGTTTCAAGAGCTGAAGCAAATACTGATTACAGCTCCTGTTTTAGCCCTGCCCTCTGATCAAGAGAAGTTTGTGGTGTATTGTGATGCATCAAGGCAAGGTTTGGGCTGTGTGTTAATGCAGACAGATAAAGTCATAGCTTATGCTTCTCGACAATTGAAAGATTATGAACAGCGTTATCCAACTCATGATCTGGAACTTGCAGCAGTGGTGTTTGCCTTGAAAATTTGGCGACACTACTTATATGATGAGCGGTGTGAAATCTATACAGACCACAAAAGTCTCAAGTACTTTTTCACTCAGAAGGATTTGAACATGAGACAAAGAAGGTGGTTGGAGTTGGTGAAAGACTATGACTGTGAAATCTTGTATCATCCTGGAAAGGCAAATGTTGTAGCAGATGCCTTAAGCCGAAAAGACCTTATCAGATACTTAATATGATCATGATTTCTCCTCAGTTAGCCTAAAAAATGTCTAGGGCAAATATTGAGTTGGTGACTGAGAAATTATATAATCTGACACTTCAGTCAGACTTGTTGGAAAGAATCAAAATGGTACAATTAGAAGATCCTGAATTGGTTAGCATTCGAGAAGATGTGTTAGCAGGCAAAGCTAAGGACTTTTTAATCTCCGGCAACGGAATACTATTATTTAAAGCGCAAGTGTGTGTCCCTGATATCAGTCATGAGCTTAAGAAAGAAATTTTGGATGAAGCTCACACCACCCCCTATTCATTGCATCCTAGAACCACCAAGATGTATCAAGATTTGAAACCCTATTTCTAGTGGTATGGGATAAAAAGGGATGTGGTAGACTACGTCACTAAGTGCTTAACTTGTCAACAAATTAAAGCAGAACATCAACGACCTGCAGGATTACTTCAGCCACTAACACTTCCAAAATGGAAGTGGGAAGACATTGTGATGGATTTTGTGGTTGGTTTGCCTAGAACCACAAGAATGTACGACTCAATTTGGGTCGTGGTCGATCGCTTTACAAAGTCAGCACATTTCTTGCCCGTTAAGGTAACCTATACAGTGGATCAGTATGCTGACTTGTATGTGAAAGAGATTGTTCGTCTTCATGGGGTACCGAAGTCTATCGTTTCAGATAGAGACCCTAAATTTACCTCAAAGTTCTGGGTGAGTTTGCAGAAGGCCATGGGAACTAGTCTAAAATTCAGTACGGCCTTTCATCCTCAAACAAATGGGCAATCTGAGCGAACTATTCAGATACTTGAAGACTTGTTACGAGCTTGTGTCATGGATTTTGGAGGGTCATGGAGTAAGTATTTGCCTCTGATTGAATTCTCCTATAATAATAGCTATCAAAGCACCATAGGAATGGCTCCTTATGAGCTACTCTATGGCAGGAAATGTCGATCCCCTATCCATTGAGACGAAACTGGAGAACGGAAATACCTAGGCCCTGAGTTGGTCCAGAAGACAAATGAGGCAATAGACAAGATTAAAGCTCGAATGCTTGCTTCTCAAAGCAGACAGAAAAGTTATGCAGATCCCAAGCGACGGGATGTTACATTCCAACCTAGAGACCATGTCTTTCTACGAGTGTCCCCAATGAAAGGATCAGACGCTTTGGGAAGAAAGGCAAGTTAAGTCCTAGATTTATAGGACCTTTTTAAATACTTGAGAGAGTCGGACAAGTTGCTTATCGGTTGGCCTTACCTCCATCATTGTCAGCGGTACATAATGTATTTCATGTTTCCATGCTGAGAAAGTACGTGTCTGACCCAATGCACGTCCTGAGTTATGAGACATTGGAATTACAACCTGACCTATCATATGATGAACAACCAGTACAAATTCTAGATAGGAAGGAAAATGTCCTTCGAACCAAAACCATAGCGTTGGTTAAAGTACTCTGGAGGAATAGTAAAGTGGAAGAAGCCACTTGGGAACTGGAGTCTGATATGAGAACTCAACATCTAGAGCTGTTCAGGTTAGATTTCGGGGACGAAATCCTTTTAACGGGGGGATAATTTTAAGATTAACAAATTGGATTATTATTTAACTAGGGTTTATATATGAGATTTAATTAATATTTATAAAATGCATGTTGTGGTAATATAATTAAGTTCATATATGTTTATTATGCTATTTTATGTAAATTACTAAATTACTCAATTTCTGTGTTGGTGTTCGGAAGCTCTGGAAAGTGACATTGGGCCTTTAGAGAGTCATATTTTGTGTGTTAGTATCCTTTTATTTTTGGAGTATCATTGTTAGGCTCGGAAGTATCGGTTATTGGTCGAGATATTACCTTTAGGACTAAAATGCCCTTAGAAGCCTTTTCTTTAATTTCATGGGATTTATTAATGGAATAATTAGTTTTTATCTTTTTATTCTTTTTATTCTTTTCAGCCTATTAGTTAAGTTTATTAATGGTAAGAATATATATATATATATAAATCCTTTTATTTTTTTGATAAAGAAAACTAAGAAGAAAACCCTAGAATTAAATTGTCCATTTCTCTCAACCCCTCTCTCTCTCTCTTGCTCTCGAATTGCCTAGAAGCAGCTAGCAATTGTGGATTTTCAGTTTGTAATCAAGAATTCTAGCTGAATTCTAAGGTTCCAATCTAAGGTAATTCTTCTTAGCTTCCTCTTGTTGTTTTTCTTAAAGACTATGTTGAATTTTAATGCTGAATTGGAGGATTTGGTGGCTGTTTGTTTAAGGATGATTTCAATGTGTAATCAGAATTTAGATTGTGATGTTTCCTGCTGGTTTGTGTTAAGCTAAGGATTTACTTTGTTATTTGAGTCAATTGGAGTTTAAGAGCTCAAGTTGGAGCTCTAATGGCATGTATGGATTTTGGGTATATTATTGAGTCTTTTTGCTTGGGATCGGTTTATATTAGTGCATACAGGTATTCTGGAAGTTTTGGGAAGATTTGGGTTTGAATTGAATTAAGGGGAGAGATTTTCGGGTTCCTAGTTCAGAACCGGAATTCCGGTTCCTGGGGGCCTGTAGAAACCGGTCGACCAGTTGGTGCCAGGAACCGAACTTTCGGTTGGAAACCGGTCTGCCGGTTGGGGCTTTTTCCCGAACCCTAGTTTTCTTTGTTTTTGCGTAATTTAGGGTATTAGCGTCCTATTTATCGATAGGGTTACTCTTAGTTTTGATTTTAAATCCCCGATAAGTGTTTAGCGTGTCTCTCATCGAATTCTAAACATTATGGTTTAGGGCCCTGTAAAGCGTCGAGCTGCGTTTCCACTCAGGCTGACCGGCACACTTGAGCACGGAACGAGGTAAGATAGCATAAGAATGTATATATGAATGTATGCTTGTTTTGGATGTTTGCACTACTAGCGCTAATATGAATGTGATTTAAAGAGTGTTAGTATAGTGTGGCATATTAGTATGGTTACAGTGTTACCAACACGAGTACCAGGGGGTACGTTGTGCATGTGGTACAACACTTAGTAGTTCCCGAGAGTACAATTATGGCTCTACCAACACGAGTACAGGGTGGTACTTTAGTGCATTTGGTACAGTGGTCGTACTTCCCTTAAGAACGTTCTTATCCATTTGGTGAGCTTAATTATTGAGCTCAGGGCGGCTTAAACACAAAGCCGGCATCGCATTATTTACATATAAATCTTGCATATCTTACTGAGTTTGTTGACTCATCAGTTTGCTACCTTGTGTAGGTAAAGGAAAAGCAAAGCTGGAGGAACAGTGAGATGGAGCTCGGCAGTGATTGTACATATTGCGGCAGTGCAACCTGGTGGATTTCGGTCTTTTACTGTTTTGAGTCTGTATTTTGAAGTTGCATGTTCGCATGTTTATAAAAAAAAATAGTATATGTATATATTAGTAAAATACTTTCAAATCGTATTTTAATACTCGAGATCCCGATCCATATGTTAATAAAGTTATAATATATTAAGATTATCTTTTAAATTTAGTAAATAATAAGTTCGGGTGTTACAGCCCTAGACTTGCCACACAAAAGTTACAAGAAGACAAACTAAAATCCTTCAAAACAAGTTCTAAAGAAAACTCCTACTTCATATAATTGTTAAATTTGGACACCAAATTATGACAATTAGACTCAAAAATAATATTATTAAAACTAAATAAACAACATTGAGCACCCGCACTTCTAAGAGCCAATACTTCAGCGATTTCAAATGAGAAACCTCCACCTAAAAACCAAAATGTTGAAGCCAAAACCTCTCCTCGATTGTTCCTGACAATCATGCCCAATCCACAACATCCCTTAGCCACATCAAAAGTGGCATCAAAATTTGCTTTGATGAAACCAAGGGGAGGCGAAGTCCAACAAAGAAAAATCTCCTGCTGCGACAACGAAGAGGGAGGTTGATCAGTGGCACTCAACTCCTCTCCATTTGAATTAACAACTTTCCCTTGATAGGTAGTCACGAAATCATAAGCCCAAATTATCACTAGGTTCAGAGGGATGAGTTTTTTTATTATGAACTCATTTATTTCTTCGAAACCAAAATTTTCATAAGACAACGAAAATCAACTCAATGTGATGCTTGAGAAGAGAGTCAATAAAGATGTGAAAAAAAAATCATGCAAGTAGTAAGCGGATCACCTAATTAAAAATCGCACAACTTACGACACTAAACAAGAGAAGAGTAGCCTATTTTTTATTTTCTATCTTTAATGTACATTGTCATATAAAAATAAAAATAAAAAACCAAAACTATCTAAATATTGAAAATCTGAATGGGATATCTCAATATAATCTATGAGGGGTAGACTATAGATGCACCCTCAAAATATAACCCAATATTCGCTTTTTTCTTTGAAGGTTTGTTAGAGATAAGTAACCATTTACCTTGTAACTAATTAGTAATAACCAAAAAAAAAAAAATTGGTAACTAGTTAATAAGAGTTATCTTCCTTATACATATAAATATATATTATATAATCAGATTAAAAACTTAACCTAATTCTTTTAAAGCTTTGTTGCAAATAAGAGCAATAACCCAATAACTTATGGTAAAGAAAATGAGTGACTGGTTATTGTGAGGTCTTTTTCAAATTTGACGTTGTCTCAATGACAAGTAACTAATAAATGTGAACATTGGTAACCACGACACTTGTCATATTATTAAGAGAAGGCTAATTAAGATTTTCGCCCATTTGACATGTACCAAATCATGATCTATAAATTTTTTTGACCGTTAAAAATTTCTCCTGAACTATTGCGATTATCTAATTTAAGAACTTTTGTCCAATTTCATTCAATTTTATTAATTTAGTGATTGTTTATGTACTAAGTCATGCTCTCCAGACTTTAATGTCTACTAAATCACGTCTCTCAAACTTTGACATGTATCAAATCATGCCCCCTGAACTTTTATTCATGTTAGACTTTTCTTACTAAAATTGGATAAAATTCTTTAAATCCAACAATCTCAATAGTTCAGAGGAAATTTTTAACGACCAAAAAAGTTCAGGATGTATAATTTGTTACATATCAAAGTTCACGAGGCAAACATTCTAATTAGCCTTAAGAGAATTGCTAAAAAATATTATTGGTACCTAATACTTTTTTTAGTGTTATATTATTATTAGTGTAATTAAGTATTAGATTAAGAAAATAACTTTTAAAGAATATCACTAACCAATCGTAAAGCGCTACCTAACCACCTATTCAAATAACAATGTTTTATTATTAAAACACACACGCATGGCTTCTCAACGTCAAAATAAAATAGATACGAAATTTAATTTCTAGTCATGATAGAATACATATGGGTATCCTAATAAGCTTCACCAAGGGACTTAGGCCATGGTTGTGGGCTTGGGCTTGACTTTATTATTGAAGGGATTATTTAAAAAAAAAAATACAACAAAAATACGGTTGTGCGAAATTTTAAATATTTTTACAGTTTTTTAAAAATTTATTTATATAAATACAGTTTTTAATGTATTTTTATGTTGTACTCTTGTTATTTTGTTATTTGTATATTATTTTTTATGTTATTTTGATATTGTTAGGATGTTATTTTTTTTTATTATTATTATTTTCATGTGGTTTTGTTGTTATGTTGGTGTTATTTTTATGAATATCGTGAAAATATAAAAAAAAATCTTTATAAATGTGCCCTTTTAAGTTTTTCCTCTTTTGTTCTTTTTGTTAACTTAGTTTTTTTTTATAGGGTAATTTGCGGCCAAACTCCCTAAACTTTCAAGTTCGGTATGGTTTAACTCCTATACTAAAAAAATTATGGCTAAAGTCCCTAAACTCCACAATCGTTTTGGTCAGCACTCTTTTCTCTAATTTTTGGCTGTTAAATGCCAAATAGACCTACCAAATGTACATGTGGTAAAATTTTATTGGACCACTTAATATTAATAATTCTTTTTTTTTAAAAAATAAAAAATATACAAATTAAATAATAATTAAAAATAAATTAAAATTTTCCTTTTTCTTTTCTTTTTCTTGTTCTTTTTCTTCTTCTTCTTCTTCTGAATTGAAAAAAAAATCCTAGCTCTTTATCAATCCCCTTCTCTCTTTGTTCCTCTCTCTCAGTGCAGGCGGAATGCCAAACCCAAACCCAAATGATGAGACCCACGAACCCAACACCAGATTGTTGAACAGTCATCTTTCTCTCGCTCTACCTCCTTTCTTGGTGAGATCCAAACGACTGGTCCCTATAGCATGATCATTCATGCAGGCCACAGACCACTATCGATCACCACATACAGTGCTAGGGTGAGTTCGAATAATAGCAGTCTTAATTTGGGGGGGTTATTTTGAACTTATTTCTCTAATCCGAGTTGCTGTGGGTATAAAATTATATATTGGAAGTTAATGGATGTTTATCTGATAATATGTTATTGGTTGGGAGGTGGCTGGGATGGATGAAGAGTTAGTGTTTTTTTTTTCAGTTTAGAAGAAGAACAAAAAAAAAAGGAAAGTTTTAAATATTTTAATTTATTTAACTTTTCATATTTTTAAATTATTTTTTTATTATTAATATTAGGTGATCTAATAAAACTTCGCCGTGTGTACCCTTGATAGGTCTATTTGGCACTTAACAGCCAAAAATTAACAGAAGGTGCTGGCCAAAACGATTGTGGAGTTTAAGAACTTTAACTATAATTTTTTAAATATGTGAGTTAAACCGTACCAAATTTAAAAATTCAAGGAGTTTGACCGCAAATTATTCTTTCTTTATATAATTTTTTTTTTTTATATATTTTGTTTTATCTAGACTACTGTATTTAGTGTTAATATTTACTATTTCCCCACAAATATGTAAATATCATAAACCCATAAATACGAAAAACCAAAAATGCAATCCTAAATGTTCACAGTTTTTCTCAAGCCAACCTTCTAAGATAAATAATAAACATTAAAAAATTTTACAATGCACCCCTTAAAAGGGATTTATCGATGTACTTCTTATCTGTTTTGACATTTAGGATAATTTTTTAGTCCAATTTTTTTATGGTCGTCTACGTTTTAGTTATTTAAGACATCCTACAAAATTTAAAAAAAAAAATGTCACACGCTGAAAATAGGCTTCAAACTGTGTATTATACACACGTATAAAATAAAAGAGTCTCGCGTGCAATAGACTGTTTGAATCCTATTTTTAGCGTGTTAAATTTAGATGAAACAGATAGCGACTGCATTAGTAGATCCATTTTTAAATGATGCATTGTAGAAGCACCCATAAACATAATCTACAAGAATTTGGCATTGATGTTTGAGACTCTTATTTGAAATACATTATCAAAACTCCATTTACTTTATTTTACATCAAAATTTTACAATATACCATAAATAGTTTCTTTAAAATAAACTTCCAAAATCCTATTTTTCTTCTTTCAAATTATAATATACTTTATTCATTTCAAACATGTAATATGATATTTACATTTCAAAATCAATTGAAGAGGAGTAGCTTATAGCTATATACATTTGATATATATGATATTATTTTTTCATACATTTACAATTAACAGATAATTAGTAAATTATTAAGGATTTACTTAATCTTATGAGAATTAGTAGATAATTAGAGATTTACTTAATCTTTTATTATTATATTCCGCTTAACAGATATTAAGGCTTATTGTCAAAAATAGGCTTTAAATTAATAATTTTTCAATTATGAAGATATATTTGAATTCTAAGTGAATTATGTATTTTATATGAAATTTTATATTTTTCATATTTTTTTGCATGGTAATAGTAGAATGCGACGATTTGGTTATTAGAGTCACTTAAATACGGTGGAGTATCTTAGAATTAGCAGGGCAAGATAGTTAAACATTTGGAATGTCAGGTTATTTAGGATTATGATTTTGGATCATATTACCTCGAGGCATTTATGTCGCTTTAAGGTGAAGAAAAGGCAAAATGGTCATTTTCCCTTAGTTATTGGAAGTTTATTTTTAGTGAATTTCTAACCTTTTTCTTAAAGGTTATATGATGATATTATTTTAATAAAACAAACAATTTAATTAAAAACAAGATAAATATAAAAAATATATTCCTTCCCCTTTCTCTTTCCTCAATTTTTGGCCAAAAAAAACAAGGTAAACCATAAATTATTCCACTATTTTTAGACCTAGATTCAAGGATACTCTTCAACTTAGAGTTCAAGGTTACAAGCCAAGGTTAGTTTCTTCTCTTTGGAATTCTTAGTAAAAGGTAGGTTTTCTTGCATTTTGTTTTGAGAATTTTTCTTGTAGTCTCATTTTTAGTATTTTTTTTCGATATTTAGAGTATATCTACGCTACTTAATTATCGACAGGAAAACTTTTAGTTTTGAGTCTAAGTACGCAAAAGTGATTTAGCGGGTCACTTACCAATTTATGTAAATTGTGAGTTAGGGTCTTAAATCGTTGAGCAGCAGTTTCCACTCAAGTTGACTAACACACCTAAATTCATAATTGAGGTAAGATTAGTCTATTGATATGCATGCTTACATGCATTAGCCTTCATGTTTTTAGTTGCCTATTAGATAACATATCAATAAGAGTGGTATTGGTGTACATAGAGTTGCACTGAATACTGACGGATATATGTTAAGAAAATTCTAAAGCCATTAGTTCGGCATATTAGCAAGAGTGGTGTCGATGTACATAGAGTTGCATTGGATACCGACAGATATATGCTAGGCTTTGTCGCACGAAAATTTCAGACTTAGTACGCATTAGACACGGGATAAGTTGGACATGGGATAAGATCGTGATTAGGTGTACGGGCGTCTAGTTACGATCTGGTTATATATTTATATTTTTCTTATTGAGTTTGTCAACTTACAAATATTGTTTATATGTGTAGGTAAATGTAAGAAAAAAGTTGAGCAACAGTGAGTTCGGGTTAGATGAAGATTGTATATATCGAAGCAGTTAAACTTAGAGTGTTCAGATCTTCAGGATAGCTGGGCCTTATTTTAGTAGTCGCTAGGCACCAACTTTTGTAGCATATGTATTTTTTTAACAAATGTAACTTTTAAAATGGGGTCCCAGGATATGTATATGTATATATTTTTTTAAGATTAAGTTTATTTATGAATGTTTTAATTATTCACGTTTTTCAATTAACCCTTTGATTAACAAATGAGTGCACAGTAATTAAGAAAGTATTGTAGCGTGCCTAAATTAGTAGGGTGTTTCAGTGTGACTCTCTAACATCCAAATGGTGACAATATTTTGCTTACCGGTCTTAGACGGCTCGATCACAAGTAGAGATGGAAATTGGTCGGTTAATGTACGGGGAATGCAATCCCCGCCCCCATCCCCGCTACCTATTTATACCCCCATCCCCGCCCCATCCCCGTCTAATAACCAACGGATTCGGGGTAGGGGAATACCCATCGGTTATGGGGAACCCATCGGGTATCCATTAAGGTAAAATGAAAAAAAAAACATTAATTTAAAATAATTGAAAAAATAAATTAAACCAATATTCTCACAAATATTTATTATGCATTCATAATTCATAGAAGATAAAAGATAAAACTACTTAAAAAAAGCATAACCTAATAGAAAATAAAAACTAAATATGTCTCAAAGTTTGAAAAAAAAAATAAAAAAAATTATATATATCTATATCGGGGTCGGATATGGTGCGGATAGTATTATCCCCGCCCCCGCCCCATCCCCGCTTCGGGTATTGAAATTGTCCCCCACCACCGCCCCATTAACCACTAAGATGGGGAATCCCCACCCCATTCGGTGCGGGTCCCCGCGGTTACCCATCCCCGCGGTATAAATTTCCATCTCTAATCACAAGTGACACTTTTGACTCACAAAATTACAAGCGACTATTTTGATTCATCTTTTTTTGGACCAGCGATATTTTTGGCTCATAGTAGCTCTTTTGGTTTGAAATTTTGGATTTGGATCGGATACTCGCTAGAATTTTATTTGACTCTGATACAATATTAGAATTTGAAAGTGTGGTGGTAAAATATGTGTAGGTTAAGATGCATAGGATTCCATTTCAAAATTTATTGACAATGAGATGAATAACTTATACATTCTATATATTATGATTTTTTTTTTTCTTTTCTAATTAAATGTAAGACTCTAATAAGGAAATAATTACATCCTCTATATAAGAGAGGCCGTACTGACAAAAGGAAAGAGTACAATTCAAAATATACAAAAAATTTGCTTAACTCATTATGAATTTGTAATCCAAATATAAATATTGACTTTTGTGAACTAAATATATTAATAACTTAAATTACATAAAAATCTCTTGTATTTATTTTTTTTTATTTTCTATTTAATTAGCTTAATTAATACTCCTTTATTAATATTGATGAATCTCTGTGTCAACAAAGTATATAAGTAATAATCTTAAATTAAATTTAAATAATGTAACAATAAATAATCAATATTTCAATAATAATAATAATAATAAGAGAGAAGAAGAAAAAAGAAAGTAGCTAATAAAGTTAGAGACCAGTTTTCCACCCCAAAAGTTTTGCCACTGAAGAAGGGTACACTACTAGATAGTATAGGCAGAAGATAGGGCAAACATAATCAAACAAACAATATTTGATTTTGAAATTCATTCTCTAATCACATATCCTTTGATATAACAGTCCTTTTAATTCTTTTGTTGCTTGTCAATTGCTTATAGGCCAGGCCATGTATATATATACACCTAATTAAGACATACATATCTTTCTCTTAATATATATATATTCTCTATTAATATTTATTTTCCTTTTAATTTAACCACATCCACAAGTTTAAATATGTATACTTACCTACATATTTCTTCTATATAATTAGGTAAGCTCTCATTATTTATTTATTATTATTATTTAATCACTTTAACCAAAACAATAAATATTTTATAAACTATATATCCACTCAAAAGCAAGTTTTATAAATTGTCAATAGATGAGTCAAATTAGAAAAACCAATGTTTATTTGATGAGATAATTAGGTCAGTCATTCTCACTCTTGATTTGATGCAGATATATATACCCATCAAATTTATAGTTTGGTAGAAAATTTTGTATACCGGTTGTTGAAAAATACTTGTTATTTTTGCTTACTATATAAATAAATAAAATATTAGTCACATAATTAACATAATTTTTGTATGAGTAAATAATCTTTTAAGTAATAATAAAACATTATATAATATCATTAGTTTTAGTTGTTAGTACAGCCAATTAGTTATATTACTTACAAAATTATTGTCACTGAGAAATTATTTAGTCAAAACTTTGCTAATATATATATATGTATTAACTTATATATATAGAATATTCTTATTAGATACTATGATAGTTAGTAATTTTCTATTATTATTATTACAGTAAAATAAGTATGAACTCAATATTAAATTGTACCAGTAATAATATATATCACCTTGTGAAAAATATTAAACTATACTATAAGTATCTTTTAATTAGTATTTCTCATATTTATAAATTTTTTTGGTGACTATATAAATAATATAATGGTATCTTTTTATTAGTCGCAAATTTTACATTGACTAAAAATAATATTTTAGTAATTCGTAATATTAATGATGGAAAACCAATAGTAATAACACTTAACAAACATCATGACTCTCTCTTTAATTGAAATGAAATGGGAAAGCATATTCATCAAGAACCCTTAGATATAATTATTCATTTGGATTTTCATCAAGGAATTTTTTACTAGTGGCATACTTGTAACACTCAAGAGCTGTTGAGAAAGAAAATTAAAACATTGGAACATGGAAATAAAAACATAGTATTATTGTTGACATTTTGAAAGGTCTTCAATAAGTGGGTATATTACGTGGGGCCATAAAAGAAAACCCTAAACCCTAGCTAGTGGAGTTGGACTCAAAGTATTTTTATTAAAGTGTTAGGAAAAGACACACACAACAAAGTAAAACAAACTTTATTAGAAAGGAGGGGAGTTAATAAATTATAATTAATTTGTATGTGTGTGTTATTTTATTTAACATCTTAACAAAAATAAGGTCAACATGTATTATTTATTTCCCATTGTGGGTTTTGCTTGGCTATTTAAATTGAAAAAAAAAAACAATTAATTAGCACCACTCAAATTACCAAATACACAATATATAAATAAATAAATAATAATGATTCTTTTACATGATCAAGAACTTTTGTAATTTGTTGTACATGTATAAATCATCATAATTTTCTTTTTGATTTCATGAAAAGGGTCGCATGCCTTAGCACCATCCAAGGTCAAGGTCGGTTTTAGGTTAAAGTTAATTAGGCTCGTGCTTAAGATTTACATTTTAGAAGCCTAAATAAAATAAATATCTTTTAATTAATATATATTATTAAAAAAATTTAAAATTATTATTTATTCTTATAATAAGGGTCAATTTTTTTTTTCTAATTAAAGACCATTCGAACTCAGAATCGGTCCTGGCATCATCATCCTAGATTGTGTGTCGCAAATTTCTAATCTAATTTTTAATATTTTCAATCAAAAATAAAATAAAATTAATTAATTAATAATACAAATATTAGGTAAGTCTATTGTAGTACTATCTATCTATTGACGCTTGTCAAGTATATCATTTTTGTATTTGTATTTGTATTTGATGGAAATTTACACAAGCTAGCAAAAGTTTCAAAAATCATGTCTAATAATAAGATAGGACAATAATATATAGCTTCCACTAAGGTTTAATTAATACATTATTATATATTAATCCAACTCTTAGTCTTATCCCATTGGCTTTTTATTAGGGCACTGAAATATTGTGTCTATTAATAATATACCCACCTAACTTTTTAATGGTTTTTTTTAATACTTATCATTTCCAAAATAATTAAGGTGCCTAATTTGCTACTATTTGTATATGTATATTTGGCATAATCTTATTGGTCCAAAGCCCTATTTCCCTAAATCATTGGAGAAGGATATGTACAATTAATGATTATAAATTTATATATAATAATAAAACCTTTTGTCATTATAAAATTTTCACTAAATTTTCTTTTTTTATATATAAAAGAAATCGTGTAAAGGTTCTTTGCTCAAATTCCATCATAAGCAGTGTAGTATTAATCATTTAATATTAAATTTATGGTAAATTATACTATTGTATATTTTAACTATATAACTTTGGCTTATATTGCTTGAGTGGTCAATTTGTGTTTGGTCAGGTCAGATATTAGCCACTAGAAAATATATGAATGGATCCTATATATATGTAATTAATTTGATAACTTTTAATGCTCCACCCAAGAAAAAAATAAAATAAAAATAAATAAATCATGTGGAAGAAATACTGAATTGACATTATTATTATTTTTTTTATATAGATATATATTTATTTAAATTTGTATTTATACTGAATCAGATATATATTTCATCTCTAACAAAACTGATAAGGATTAAGTAAGTGATAACACAGATATATATTAATGTATAATAATTAATATGTGGGTGCTTTATAAACAATACTATTATATGACAAATTAATATATATATTTATACTGTTATATACATTGAACATTTTTGACGTATATAATTTCCACACACAACCTGTTTAAAAACAGTCTCTCAAAAACTATTTCATACTCTGTTTTTTTATTTTATTTTTATATTATAAATGAGTGACGAATGTTTCTTTTGTCCTCATATTGTGAGCGCATGCTCTCTTTAATATTTATTATAACAGCATTAGATTTGTGATCAAATCGAAGCTATTATATTCATGACATATATATAATATTGTGTTTAATTATTAATTTTAAAAAGTGAATTTGTAAAAGTTTTTTCTTTAATTAAATAATTTCCTGTACTTAATATTTTATTCTTTATAGTGCCTTTGATTTGACATTAATTTAATAAAGGTATTTGTTCAGTGAACAACACAAAGCTAGGGCTTTTTAACTTTTCATTTTTCATCTTTTTTTATATTTTACATTTACTAATTTATTAATTAGTTTCCAATAAAGGGTCAACATATTTATATGATCAATCAATTAATTGTAGTGGAATTTCCTAACACAGAAAAATAAATAAAAACAAATCAATATCACAGGGTCTTAATTTCTCTGTAGTAATTAATTAATAACCGAATAGTGTTATATTATATATGATGATCATGCATGCATGGACTGATCACTAACTATATATATATATTTATATAGCTCTCCAAGAACATAGAATGCATGGTCATCAGCCTTTTATTGACAATATTTGGAGCTAGTAAAAGTATAAGAAATTAAGCAAATTTACACAAAGTAGGTACTTAAGTAATACATTTTATAGTTTATATATATTATATAGACTCGAGAAACATAAATAATTAAGTATGGTTTTATTAAAATATAATATTTGATCGGACAAAATATATAATATACACATTATAAACAGCTAATGCGCGCATTATCAACATTATGATTTGGCAGAAGAAATATATCTGAATCTCTCCCTGCAACTCATTCTATATATATCTTCCTTTTTTTTTTTTTGAGATATTCCTAGAGTATATCCTCCTATATATATAGCTAGGAATCTCGATATTACACGTACATATATATATATATATATAAACCTTTGTATAGTAACCATCATGCATTAGAATCCAGCTAAGAACATATCGATCGATATATGGACCCTCAATATTTGAGCATCAGTTCTAAAGTCCTCTTGGCACGAATTCTCTTAAAGTATATGTATTTCTCTAGCTCTTGATTATAGTTGAGTGCTTAGTGGTACTTGTAATTATTTTTCCTTTGAAAATAAGAGCTTTTTCTATAAAACTAAAACAAATAAATATAGGTCCAGAAAATGTATGTGAAATTATTGTATTTATAAGAGCATAAGTCACTTTTATTATTAATTAGGTTTTAAGATGAGAGTTTTGTTAAAATTAGATCGCCCAATCACTTGTTGCTTTACAGCTTTACAGAAAACAAATACAAATAACGGCTCGTGATTTTTTCACTCACGTCCAGACACAACAAAACAACAACAACTAACCCTAACCGAATTTTTATTATTGTAACAAAATTCTTCTACTCATCTACAGTTGGAATTAAACACTTAGAATAACCTCACCAGAAGAAAGAGAGAGCCCAGATTCTTGTGAGACCCAGAGAAAGTGAGAGACTCCCGTGTGGAGATCAGAGTGTTCATGTAAAAGAAAATAAAGAGAGTTAGTGAGAAATATACAGAAAAAGAAGAAGAGAGAAAGAACTGAAATACCAGTCGATATTGTGACTTGGATTTCTCACTTGGTGTAATATTCTTCAAGTATAGTAGTGCAGATCTGAGATCGTTCTTCAAGGCGAGCTCAAGAGGACGTACCCCTGGATTTAGGGCAAACCTCTGTAATCCCTGTGTTTGATTTCTTGTATCTCTTTTACTAATTTTTTATGCATGTTCTTATGTGTGTATGTTTTGGGGTAAGATTTCTGGGGATAATTTCTGGTAAAATCGATTTGGTTTGATCGAGAAGGGGATTTGGTTTCTAGGGTTCTTTCGAAGAGGAGGACAGGGAGATAGAGAGAGATTTTGTTTCAAATCTCGAAGGTTCTAATTAGATCTGAGCTAGGGTTAGCTCACTTAGATCCATTATTTGTAATTGGGAGAACGACAAATCGTTTTGGTTTAAACAATTTGTCGTAGAGGGAGAAAAATGACCTACTGTTTCTTGTCGTTTGTTCAAATTGGTTTTAATTTCTTCGTCAATTTTAACCCTGTCGTTTTAGTGATATTGAGTTGGTGTAGGGGGCATTCTTGGAACTCAAGAAATTTCCTACAAGTTTAATTAGTATGATATGAAAAGTATATAACTACCAAAAAAAATTATCCTTAGTAACTACCTTTTAGTCACAATATAAAATTTTCGTGACTAAATGTGACTAAATGTTATGCTTTAGTTACTTGACTAAAGCATAACATTTAGATACAAGTAGTCATGACTAATTTAATATTAGTCACAATAAGTATTATGACTAAAAATATATTTAGTCACAACAAATTGTAATTTTTGTAACTAATATCTTTAACCACAAACTTTTTAATTATAATATAAGAATTATAGTTTATAATTAGTCATAAATTTTATTGTGACAAAGTAAAATCTTTTATAGTGTGTATATAGGAAGTAGAAGTAGTAGTATACTTAGGTTACTAATAATTAACTTATTCTTAGGTAAAAGAAAAATGTGTATCCTAGGTACTTTAGTGAGTGTTTTTGGATTTGATGCCGTGGGAGTTTGAGGCTGGGTCAAGAGTTCAAAGGCTTTAATTTTAAATTTGAGTATTGTTTGAGAAATGATTTGGGTATCATGGTTTTTAATTATCTGTGTGGTGATAATTTTAATTTTATGATTATGTATGCTAAGTTTTATTGTTTTTTTTTTTTTGTGTTTTCTAATAATATTAATAATGGTGTACCATCGCCCTATTAGATTAATGGGGTTAATAATTATCCTGGAGAGTGACTCAAATTATATTTTTTTTATTGGTTTATTAGTATCTTATCGATGGACCAAAGTAGTTTTGGTGGGGACGATTTAATTACTCTCTTTAGTCGTTAGATTTGGAGAATTCTTGGATTGCTATTGGCCCTATATTTCGTTATCCAATCTTTTATGATTGAGTATCATAACATGTAGTTAGTTTTGTTATTTCTCTTATTATGAAGGGCTTTGGTAAGCCTATTATTATTATTATTGATTTTGTTATATGTAAGCTATATTTTTATGTAATGGACTTTGTTCAATTGGCCTATTAATGGATATTTTTATTTTCTCAAAAAAAAAAAAAGTTAAATAAAGAAATAGGAGTACTTAAGGTAAACAAAATAATATCTGTATACATATTAAAGTTTGTCTCAAAATCAATTAATGAGAATATTATATTTCTATACAAGTAGTACAATTCGCATATTATTATTATTATTATTATTATGTGTTGATACTTAAGTACAATTTGCTTACCAATTCTTCTTTTAGTTACTTCTTATACATAGAGAGGTGGAGTTTATATTGAACTAGCTCTTTTTCTATTCCAAATTGTAATATTGATGACTTGATTAATATAGATCTTTTTCAAAATGATAAAATAAAAATAATATCCATTTAAATACGAATTATAAAGGATAGCAATAGCATACATGCAGCTAGCAAATTTAGAATTATCACCACAATGTACATCAATTAATTCCAATAAAGAGATGTAATTATTCAAAGAAAGCCATTTTAATAATAATAATAATAATAATAATAATAATAATAATAATAATAATAATGACTTGAAGGAACACCATATATGAAGTTGCAAACCCAACCAACTACATTTTGCCGTACGTACATGATTGATAGTATATACCAAACAAATGTCTAAATTAAATTAATTAAAAAAAAAAAACACTAAAACCTAAAACCCACCAATTGGGTTAATCATATTGTGAATGAATGTAACCAGAAAAAGCAACCACAATCGGTACGATTCCAATACGAATAAAAAAAGATAATTTCACTTTTTCATGAAAAATATTAACAATCATATATTTTATATAATTACATATAATATTAGTATTAATTGTTTGTTAATCATAAAATAAAACCGGCGAACCAATTACCTAATTGTGGTCCCCTGGCTTAACGATCAACTTTCCACACCCTAAAACTCTAGCCATTACTTAACTTAATCTACTTATAATTTAACTTTTACAAATTCATATTTATATAATATGTGTTAAAAAGTGTAAATGTATGGATTGTGGACCTAAAATAGCTGCGTGTGAAAATTTGCTAGTGAAGAAAGGATACCAATATTATGGGGAATATATATGTCCTTATATACTATATTATTTTTTAATCACCAAGAGTAAAGATACTCAAATAAAAAGTGAGGGTGATAGTTCATTATAAGTAGCATATGCTACTAATAAGTTTTAAATACAATTTAGATAATTTAACCACCAAACAATGTCACAAGACCCTTTTAAAGTATATTTTTAGCTAAAATATGGGTTACTAACATTAAAATTTTTTAGAACAAATGTTTTTTTTGTAGGATCCATTTTATTGGAAAATATCAAAAAACATTAGTACGAATTAAAAGATGAAACTCTTCTATCGAAAATAGTTCATTATCTCTATGTTTAATTAGCTAATTTTATTTATGTCTGGTAATATTTAAAATTATTACAAAGACTACTAATATGTTATGTATACTAATTATTAATAATGTGGTAATTAACATAAAAGAAATATTAATTAAGTAATGATAATATTAAAATTAATTAAAATGATTATTATTATATATAAAAAAAAGAATAATAGAAATGTGAAGTGGAGGGTGATGTTGAGTGATGTAGAGAGCCACTCACACCAACTAGACCACGCGCTAGCTCCCTCACTTTCATGCAAATTGGCTATAATCTTTTCTAAACACTTTACAATATTTATACCTAAACTCAACTATAAATTTTAATCTATATATATAATTAAGTTGGAAAAATGAGAAAAAGGTTTTTGCCCCCTTTTTCTTTTTATGATCTAAATATTTAATTCATCAGTCATTAGTAATTTGTTTAAAGGGGCCAAATATTCAAACTGCAGAGCCAAAGCGAGTTGGATTTTGTCCAATATATATCATAATCCCTCAAACTAAAAATATTTTGTAAGACCTCATCAAAATCTTGTAAATTAATTGTTCGTGAACGTATCATAACTAATATGATATATTAATAGAGTAGAAAAAAATCAATATTTACAATTCAATTGCAATAAAAATACAAATATCAACATAAGATGTACAATACTTCTACTTTAAAGGTGATTATAACATTATATAATATATACATAATACAAAGTAAAAATAGGAAAACGATCTCTCATCCACACCAAGCCTATGCTTAGGGCCCACTTATCCCAGAGAAAAAAAATTTATTTTAAAATTATTATTATTCTTTTTAATAAGAGCTCAAAATATTTTTTTTCTTATGACCCACTATATTTCATGGCTAACTCTACTCACACCAAAAATTAAACAAGATTTTATACTTTTATCACATTTCTAAACACTAAGAAAACTCTTATAATTTTGAGAATTATCAAGGGTTTCTAACAATGTGTTTTCTTAATAGAAACTAGTATCTCAAAATGAGCATTTCAAACCTCTATATCAATTATAATGATTATTTGGGATCACATTTGAAAATTAAATTTTTTTTACTTCATGGTTGTTACCAACACATTAATTAGTGTATAATAGTACAAAAATATTTTCAAAACTGGGTTCAAGTGACAACAACCATAAGGCAACATATCATTATCAACAGGGTTGGGCTTGGGCTAAAGCGGGTTAGGCCTACGCCTAGAGCCCACCTAATCTAGGGGTCCAAAAAAATTATTTTTCATTTAAAATTATACATATTTTTTTAGTAGATTTTGAAAACACTACGTGCATATTTTTAGAAGAAATTACATTGTATATATACCCATTTTACTTTACCTGTTTTAATATTTACCTTTATTTCCATATTCTTTAATATATACTCACTTTAATAGATGATGTCTCCATTATACCTCTAGATTAATATAAATTATAGGCTTAAGTAGAAAGTGAGGGTATTGGGTAACTCATTCACAAAAGTGTGTACATTTTAATGAAATATAATTTGAAGATGTTTTTGATTAATAGATAAAAAAAAAAAAAAAAAAAAAAAAAAAAAAAAGACATTTCTCAACTTATCCTTTTTTTTTTTTAAGTAAATGGCTCAATAATTTTTTTTTTCTCCCAAGGCTCACTCAATCTCAAAACCAGCCTTAGTCATCAATTACTAGACCATCGTTTTCGAAAACTTAACTTTGAGTTTTGTGACTCCCCTCTCCGAGGTACACTAATTTTTGTGTTTTGATATATCAAATATATATAATCTGATATTAATGAGCATTAATTATCCTAAAAATTTGTTCTTAGGGTTTTTTTTTTTTTTGTTCTAATAAAAATTTGATAGATTAACAATTAACAACCAAAAATTTAATAGCCAAAAAGTTTGGATTATAGTTTATATATATGTACCTTTCATCTATTTATTCAAGGTCTAATCTAAATATATGATAACTTTTTAATTGATTTTTTTTAATTAATTCATTACCTAATATTATAAAATGGTTTAAATCTAAAAATTGAAGTGCACATGTTGTTGTAGCCAATAAATGTATAAGGGGATATATATAATAGAAAATTCAACAAATTTAAGAGAGTGGTTTTCTCTTTTTAGAGAAAAAGACAACAATAATTCAACAAATCCCAAACACAATTTATTATCTAATATATTATTATTAGTATTAGTTATCAATTTGAATTATTTTTCATTAATTTTGACTGCTTTTTATTAGTATAAACTTTATGCTTAATATCAAGCATACAAAGCGAATCTATATATAGTACTCTGCTCTGAAAGCCAAGCTATTTTTAATTATAACTATCGTACGTCCTAAGAGATTTTAATTAAATGTGATTATTAATTCACCCAATTATAAGTTATCATGCTATACGTACGTAAATATAGTTTAATTAACCAAAGATATATATTCGATTCATGTAATGTACATATATATAATAATAATTGTATGTTATATGAAACTAGTCTATATTCCTTACTAAACACAATTTTGATTAAATTCACATTCTAATATATGTATATATATTTATATATATATATATATATATTTATTCATGCATATTAATTATATATGAAGAATAATTAAACAATAATTAATATGCACCAAAATATTTACTTCAGTGACAAGAAATCAATGTTATACGATGCTTATAGTGAAGGTGATCAAGATTCCAGAAAATATCATTTTTGTGTCCTTTCATGATAGTTAGAGCCCCTTTACTTATTTTCATTTGGCCAGATTCAATCTTGCTAACAATTCCTTGGTCATCTAGAACACTTAGTGAAATTAGATTCTTGGCTAGATTGGGAACATATCTAACTTCACTTAGTGTTCTGACCATTCCATCATACATCTTAAAACTTATAGATCCAGATCCTTGTATGTCACATGTTTGGTTGTTACTGTTAGGTTTTATGCCCTAAATAAAACTCTTTACAATCTGATTAGTTATCAATATAAGAAATTTGAAGTGATTGATGTTTGCATGAATTTTACATGCTAATGGTTTAATATGTTTAATATGTTTATTACATTCATACACACAAAATCAGTTAAATCCAGATCATATGTTTATTCACAATTACAGTATCGTCAACACAGTGGAATGTGATTGTGATCATATGAATCAAAAGTTTTGGTCCCTGTTTCATCAGTGTTATTGGATTTACACTAATGTGATAATCAGCGATGATGTGTACTTACACTTGGAGTAAGTGTTATGTTCTTTCCAGGACATTAGTAAAGTATACTAGTTTCGAATGTATGGAGTATACATTGGACTGGACCGATATTGCAACTAAGTTAAGATATTACAAACTTACCGTTATACATATCTTTCCAAGTCAATATCAGTAGTTGATCTTAAGATTGAAAAGAATCTAAATCCTGATATGCTTGGGCTCAACTCAGGAGTGCTATTCATGTTCTTTGATTTATTAGTTAAGCCTACTTTTGGGTCAGGGTGATAAGTATATTTTGGGAACATGATAGTATGATTGAGTGGGAGTGCTGAACATAAATATGGAATCTATAGCTTCTACTGGTGTATAGAAGTTAAGTGATGATTCCCTTCGAGCTTAGCAAATAGAAGTAAATGGATGAGCTCTTGTTTAACTGACTAATTATTAGATCACTAAACACCATTTACAGGTAGCTAAGTGTTTTAAGGGGAAAAATACATTGAGGGGTGAGAACGGTAAAGAAATCCCATCTCGATGTAAATCATCTATATAGAGGATCTTTAAATCACAATAAGATTATAACAATGGTTAAATGAGATAGTATATTGGTATCGTGAAACATACAATATGCTCTATATAAGTCTGAGAGTGCAATTCTAAGTTCTAAGAGTGGATTCAACGAAGAATTAATAAGTAGGAATTTACTTGGTAAATTTGGTTCACTTATTGGAAGCTCAGCATATAGATCCATGGTCCCCATTCTAGTTGAGAACATTCTGCTTGTAAGACTCATTAATTGATTCGTGATTGATCAATTATAATTCTAAAGTTAGACTATGTCTGATTTTATGAATTTTCACTAAGCAGGGGTGAAATTGTAAGGAAAAGAGTTTTCTAGGTTTATTTATTTATTAATAGACTTTATATGTCTAATTAATAATTAAATTAAATGACAATATTATTTAATAATGTATTTTAATTATTAAATAATTAGTTTTGGCATTTAAAAGGTTAGAATTGGAAAATTGGCATTTTTGAGAAAATAGAGATAAAATTTGATAAAATTGCAAAATTAAGTGGGGCCCATTACAGCACCTATGGCCGGCCACTTATAAGGCTTTTTCAAATTATTATTTTCATTATTTTAATGCCAAATAATTCTAAACTTAAACCTAATAAGTTGCCTATAAATAGAAAGTGATGGCTCAGTCAAAATACAAGTTTTCAATAAGCCTTTCTGACAGAAATTTCTCTCTTCAGAAAACTGAGCCTTCCTCACTCTCTACCTTGGCCGAAACCTCTCTCCCTCTTTTCCTTCATCTTTTTCGTGACCCTAGTGAAAGAGTAAGTGCCCACACACAGCAAGCAGTAACTCAATCATAGATTGGAAGACTGTGAAGGATCAAAGCTTGAAGAAGAAGGAGATTCGGGCTCGCATCTTGATTATACTCGCTACGTAAAGGAATCAAGGGTTAGAGATCTGAGTGGAAGGAGACATTTATTCCGCTGCATCAATGTAAGGTTTTCTTAACTTTATATGTGTTTATTTTATCGTTTTAGAAAGTTCATATTTAGGATGTTAATAAACATACTTGTGAGTAGATCTAAGATCCTGGTAAAATAATTCCCAACAACTGGCCTCAGAGCCATGGTAATTGATTTACTTGCATGTAATTTGGACTTTAAAACGATTGTTTGTATGTTCTTTGGATGGTATCATGTTGTATTGAGTGTTATTTGATGATTGATTGATGATTATGAAATTTTCGTGAAAAATAATTGTTATTTCGGTTCTGGAATTATTTTTATTGGATAGTATGGAAAAAATTAAGCAAGTTAGCCTTTTACAGAACTCAATTTGGATTTTATTTGAATTAGTTATGATTTTTTGAAGATTTGACAAAATCGGGGCTGTGCTGATAGTTTCCTGCGATCGCAGAACTGTCCGTACAGTTTCGAATTTTTTCAATTTTCTTCAATTTTTCATACTTTTTCATGGAATTAACTTCCAATTTTTTGTATGGTTTTATATATATACTATTACTATTCCTAATTCAATTCTAATTATCATTTTGAATTAATTTAATTTTTTTTAATTTAATTCAAGATATTAGTGTAATTTGAATTTGAATAGAACTAGTATTTATCTTTTTGCTTAAAAATCTATCTTATTTTTAAATTTGATTATATTTTTTTTAAATTTAAGGTCAGATTTTTTTTAGATATTTAAAATATCTTTTAAGATATTTATAATATCTTTTAAGATATTTAAAAATATCTTATCTTTTAAGATATTTATAATATCTTTTAAAGATATTTATAATATCTTTTAAGATATTTAAAAATATCCTATCTTTTAAGATATTTTAAAAATATCTTATCTATTAAGATTTTTTAAATCTTTTTAGATATTTTGACCTTATTTAAATTTAAAATAAGATATTTATAATCATGTAATTTTAAATAGATATAAGATATTTTGCTAATTTTTTAAATTTTGTTATTTTATTTATTTAAATTAAATTTAAAATCTGAAAAGATATTTTATTTATCTTTTCTAATTTTTATTTAATTTTTATTTTTTAAAATAACATTTAATTTTTAAAAGTAGTTAGCAAATTTTGAAATGATATTTAGGTTGGTTGAAACCTAATTTTTCAAATAGTAGGTTTAATTTTAAATATTTATTTTTAAAAATAATTTCGAAATTTAAAATTTATTTTATTTTCGAAATTAATTAAATTTTTTTTATTTTTCGAAATTAATTAAATTTTTTTTTTAATTATTTATTTTTTTTCGAAATTATTTATTTAAAATTAAATAAATCCTACTTCCAACTATCCAGCTAACCTTGTTGCAGGAGTATGTGTTTTTAGCTTGTATGTAAGTTTTAAAAACCTATTATTACTTGATTGCAAATAGCCATGGTTACTTTTTGCCAGATCTAATGATCTGATGGCTCCCTTGGTCAAGTAAATAATTTGTAACAGGTAAATTTTACAATCTTCTTTCATCTGTGTATGACCTAGCAACATGATAGGATCCATCCAAAGTGTGCCTGTGTGAGCCTATATGTTTATTTTGTTTTAATATAGATACATATAGGTTGTTGCTAAATAAAATGTCACACCATGATAGATTTTATTTAGGTCCATTTAGTTTTTTGGACCTATTCAATTAATAATAGTTATTCATTTTAAGGTTAAATTCCTCTCTTTTGGGCCTTATGTGAGAGTTGGGTGCCATAGAAGTGGGTACGACATACTGAACCCAGCACCCCCTCACATGAACTACCCCAATTGTGAAGGCCCATTTGCCTGATTTGAATAACTGTACTAGGTTAATTATATTAGTTTGACCTAATAAAATTGAATTAGCAACATAATTAACTTTTAAAATATATGAAAAAAAATTTCATTTTAATATTTTAAAGTTAATTTTAAGAAAAACACTTTTAGTTTAGATATTATTTCTAGACAAACTATTTGTATTTTTCTTGTATTTAATTAAATATAGAATTTTAACTAACTAGATTCTTTCTGGAGCTTATTTAATTAAATATTCCTATTTAAGTTATAAATTAGTTGTATCAACTGATTTTTCTTAACTAACTTAAATTTGAATATTTGATTTAAATTTTGAATCAAGTTGAGGAATCTTAGGCATTAGTTATTAAAGATTCTTAAGATATTTTTTAAGTTAATATCTTTTCAAATATTAACTTGAAATGGAATATCTTAGATATTTTTTTGTTAATATCTTTTCAAATATTAACTTTAAAAGATATCTTCAAATTAAGTGGTTACAACTTAATTTGTGATATTTAATTAAATCTAGATTTGAAATTATTTAAGTTTTAGATTTTTTCTATATAACTTAAATTAGATATTTTTCAAATTTTGAAAAGATACTTAGTCAAATAAGATATTTTCTAGATAGTAATTTTTAGACTACTTATTATTTCTAATACTCATATAGGAAAATATTATACTTTTGTGAAATTAATTATTTAAATAATTAATTTTGGTACAATTTTATTAAGTATATTTTTCCTAGTATTAAATAGAAATTAATAATTAAGGCTTCTCTACACTTAATTATTTATTTCTTGAATTTAATACAATTAATTAAGTTGAAAAATCTAAATATCTAAGTTGATTTTCATCATGATACTTAAATATTTATTGATTTTTCATGACACTTAATTAAATAGAAAATTATTTTTTAGGTTGAAATTTAATTTTTCAACTTAAATTTAAATAATTTTCAAAATATATATTTTTCTTTATTTTATTAATCAATTTCGAAAATTGCATTATGCAATATTTTCGAATTTTTTTTTTTTTGAAAAATAGATTGAGTTGTAAATTAATTAATTATTTTAATTAATTCTTGGACCAACTCAAGTCAATGATTTTTTCATTTAATAGATTAATTTAAAATAAGTGAATTCAAAATATATATATTATTAGAAATTGAATTAACTAGTCAAAAGAATATCTAGATAGGTGATATTTTTGCTTGAAGTACTTCTTTTCTATTTTTATTATTTTTCGAAAATTGTATAGTTTTTTTTTATACTTAATTTTCGAACCCAATAAATATATTCTCAAAGGAAATTTTTAAGTTGCTAATTATTTATTTAATTCATCTTAAATTAATTTCCTTAATATTTATATTTAAGATTATTACTAAAATGGAAATAATTAATTTTATTTCAATCACCATCTAGTATAATTTTATAAATATTATATTAAATTCTTATTTTTGAATTTTAATTCTTAAATAGAATTTAATGAGATTTATTTATTAGAATAATAAGAAAATACATTTTAAACAATGAGCTTTATTATTATTAAGATATTCGATCTCCATTGTGGGTTTTACACCGCGTTTGTTTTAGTGAGTAATCCTCCCTAATGGAGGAACGTTCATTAGCAATTTCGCACCGTTTAATCTCGCATGATAAGTGGTTTGTAAGTGTTTTATATGGTATAGATCACCCTAATGGTGGCGACCATAATTGACTTGCAAATTGCGAAACAGTGGAAGAAGCTCATAAGATAGAATAGCCTTGACTCTCGCCTAAACGGGACAACGCTGGATTCTGATCTTGATCGAATAAAAGGTTGCTAGAATGTTTAACATTTTAGATGAGCTGACAACTCTATTCAATGGATGATAGCTTTGACTCTCGCCTAAACGGGACACTGATATCAGTTTGTTGAAAACCTTGGAAATTATTTAGGATTGATTTTTTTGAAGTATTTTCTCATATCATTCCTACTTGCTATGTGCTTATAATTTCTGAATTGATTTTGTGTGTTAAACCATTATTAATTTCTATTTGTTGATTTCTATTATTTTGTAGTATCCTGTTTGTCAAAATGAATCCCATGTTATCACTGTTGACTGAAAATAAGCTGAATGGATCTAACTTTAATAAATGGAATGAGAACATTAATATTGCTCTCATAGGAGAAAGTGCCTTGTTTGTTTTAACCGAGCCGTCACTGAAGTGCTCCTGGGGATAATGCATCCAAAGCCGTGAAAGAAAAGTATGAGCGTTGCGTAAGGCAAATGACAAAGCTCTATACTTTATGCTTTCTAGCATGGTTGACACCCTCAAAACTCGGTTTTCTAAAACTGAGAAGGCTGCTGAAGTTATGACGAAGTTAAATGAGCTATTCGGTAAGGCATCACTTCAGTCACGCTTTGACGCGACTAAGAAGTACATTAACGCACGGATGGAACCTCATCAAAACGTGCGTGATCATGTCCTCCTCATGTCCAGTTATTTCCAAGAAGCCCAGGATCATGGTGCTGAAATGGACAGTGCTACTCAAGTTAGTCTTATCTTGAATAGCCTGACTCCAGCATTTCTACCATATACATCAAATTATGTCATGAATAAGAAGGGAATTGACTTTCATGAATTAGTCAATGACCTTCAAACTTATGAAAATTTGATTGGAGGACCCAAGAAGAAAGGGAGTAAACCTCACAATCCTGGTAATGGTAATGGGACGATGAAACCTGAAGCAAATGTCGCCTCTGCTTCAAAGCCCAAATCGAAGAGGAAGTGGCACAACACTAAGAAGCGAACAAAAGCCAATAAAAAGGCTGCTCCTTCTGGTGATGCTACACTTAAAGGAAAGTGTTTCTACTGCAATGAGAAAGGTCATTGGAAACCCCAGTGTCCTAAACTTCTTGCAAAGAAACAAGGTATTTCCATTAATAAACTTTAAGAGTTTTAGTGAATTATTATCCAATTGGATTTATGATTCTGGACTAAACTTTGTTTATTTTCTTCTTCTGATAGGCCAAGTTACTTGAACTCAATTGAGTTGGATCAGAAAGCTGGACCAAAGGGTGAAATCGTCTAGATGAAGATGAAGCTCTTCAATTTATTTTTGAATTAATTGTTTTAGTTTAAAACAATTTGGATTTCAAATTTTACTTAGGGATATTTATCCCTGTTTCTCTCATATTGTTGCAATACATTTTTTTCATTATTAATAAAGTATTTTTTTTCGAAATTCCCTATTGCAATTTATGAGATTGAGCTTCATTTAATTTTATCTTCATCAATTATTACCACATTATATTTGTATGTTTGTATGTGTAAGTGTTTTTATTATTGATGCAAATTCTATAATATTTACAACTCTTCATAGAGTTATATTATATAAACACTAGAAATTATTTCTATGTTTATCGATAATTGTTAATTCTCATACAATTATTAAGAATTTGTTTAATAAAAGGATCTTATGATCTGATAGGGGTGGAGAAAAGTTAAGAAAACTATGCAGTTCAACGATCTTTTATATCTAATGAACTCTGGATAGTATTCAACTCCACATAAACTCTATCACACTAAGAGAATCATGATCTTTACAACCTTTAGGGGTGGATCATAATCTCTATATACTTAGGGGTGGAGGTTATCCATAGTACCCTACATGTATATTCTTAGGGGTGGAGTCTATTCCACAATTCCCTATGAAACACATATCTTGTTTAAACATAGAAGTAATATAATGAGTCAGCTATTGTCAATATAAATTCTTGATCTTGATTGTATGTTCCATTTCGATTTTACTGTTGTAAGTAAAAGTTTGATACCTTTGAAAGTTCTTTATTAAAGTTTCACACTACCTTAATTGAGTGGGAGAATTTTAAAGTTCTATACCCACCTTCATTAGGTTGATAGTTGTGATAGGTACTTAAGAACACTACTGAAAAGCAAATCTAACCATTCACATGGATAGATATAGCTTATCAGAATTATGAGAATAAGATAAAGAACTCTAGTTCAGTCCATTCGAATGACTTGAACCAAGAATTCTTAATCCTCATAAAATTTGATGGTATCTTAATTTTGATTACTTTATCTCTGGCATGTATTTTTCACTTCAAATACTAGTCTGCTATGTTGATGACTTAGTCTTGACTTAAAGTTTCAGACTAATACAAAAGTCACAACTAGGTAACTCTCTAAACAATCAGAGGTTAAAAGTATTATTTAACCAGACATCTGCTATTGAGTGGGAGCTATCTGAGATGTAATCAAATAGGGAACATTAGAAGATATTCAAGAAGGATTTATGAAAGTGATCTATATGTCAGATATTAAGGAACTGTGTATTAGTTGTCTTTGTATCACACCATCTAATTTCGAAATTCTTAAGATGGTGCTTACTTTGGGGGTGGAGGAATTATTGTATAATAATTCAAGCTCTACCAGAGAAGAACTATAACTTGGTCTATTCGAAAATACCAGAAAGTTATATCACTGAAGAAAAGTCTACACTGTATTATCTCAATTACATATTTTAAAATATGAGAGATATGTCCTCTCGTTAATCTCGTATGTACTTTTAAAACAGTAAAGATTTCAGTATCCCTTGCTGAGTAAAGCATATAGTAAAGGATGTTTCATAAGAGTATTTATGAACTAGTTTCCAGAAGTTTGGGTGGATTCAAATATACTACACTTGATCTGAAGATCAAGACATTAGATTGACCTATTTGCGCAGTTTGTTTTATATAAGTGCAAGTGGGAGTTTGTTAGGTTTTATGCCCTAAATAAAACTCTTTACAATCTGATTAGTTATCAATATAAGAAATTTGAAGTGATTGATGTTTGCATGAATTTTACATGCTAATGGTTTAATATGTTTAATATGTTTATTACATTCATACACACAAAATCAGTTAAATCCAGATCATATGTTTATTCACAATTACAGTATCGTCAACACAGTGGAATGTGATTGTGATCATATGAATCAAAAGTTTTGGTCCCTGTTTCATCAGTGTTATTGGATTTACACTAATGTGATAATCAGCGATGATGTGTACTTACACTTGGAGTAAGTGTTATGTTCTTTCCAGGACATTAGTAAAGTATACTAGTTTCGAATGTATGGAGTATACATTGGACTGGACCGATATTGCAACTAAGTTAAGATATTACAAACTTACCGTTATACATATCTTTCCAAGTCAATATCAGTAGTTGATCTTAAGATTGAAAAGAATCTAAATCCTGATATGCTTGGGCTCAACTCAGGAGTGCTATTCATGTTCTTTGATTTATTAGTTAAGCCTACTTTTGGGTCAGGGTGATAAGTATATTTTGGGAACATGATAGTATGATTGAGTGGGAGTGCTGAACATAAATAGGGAATCTATAGCTTCTACTGGTGTATAGAAGTTAAGTGATGATTCCCTTCGAGCTTAGCAAATAGAAGTAAATGGATGAGCTCTTGTTTAACTGACTAATTATTAGATCACTAAACACCATTTACAAAAGTAGCTAAGTGTTTTAAGGGGCAAAATACATTGAGGGGTGAGAACGGTAAAGAAATCCCATCTCGATGTAAATCATCTATATAGAGGATCTTTAAATCACAATAAGATTATAACAATGGTTAAATGAGATAGTATATTGGTATCGTGAAACATACAATATGCTCTATATAAGTCTGAGAGTGCAATTCTAAGTTCTAAGAGTGGATTCAACGAAGAATTAATAAGTAGGAATTTACTTGGTAAATTTGGTTCACTTATTGGAAGCTCAGCATATAGATCCATGGTCCCCATTCTAGTTGAGAACATTCTGCTTGTAAGACTCATTAATTGATTCGTGATTGATCAATTATAATTCTAAAGTTAGACTATGTCTGATTTTATGAATTTTCACTAAGCAGGGGTGAAATTGTAAGGAAAAGAGTTTTCTAGGTTTATTTATTTATTAATAGACTTTATATGTCTAATTAATAATTAAATTAAATGACAATATTATTTAATAATGTATTTTAATTATTAAATAATTAGTTTTGGCATTTAAAAGGTTAGAATTGGAAAATTGGCATTTTTGAGAAAATAGAGATAAAATTTGATAAAATTGCAAAATTAAGTGGGGCCCATTACAACACCTATGGCCGGCCACTTATAAGGCTTTTTCAAATTATTATTTTCATTATTTTAATGCCAAATAATTCTAAACTTAAACCTAATAAGTTGCCTATAAATAGAAAGTGATGGCTCAGTCAAAATACAAGTTTTCAATAAGCCATTCTGACAGAAATTTCTCTCTTCAGAAAACTGAGCCTTCCTCACTCTCTACCTTGGCCGAAACCTCTCTCCCTCTTTTCCTTCATCTTTTTCGTGACCCTAGTGAAAGAGTAAGTGCCCACACACAGCAAGCAGTAACTCAATCATAGATTGGAAGACTGTGAAGGATCAAAGCTTGAAGAAGAAGGAGATTCGGGCTCAGATCTTGATTATACTCGCTACGTAAAGGAATCAAGGGTTAGAGATCTGAGTGGAAGGAGACATTTATTCCGCTGCATCAATGTAAGGTTTTCTTAACTTTATATGTGTTTATTTTATCGTTTTAGAAAGTTCATATTTAGGATGTTAATAAACATACTTGTGAGTAGATCTAAGATCCTGGTAAAATAATTCCCAACAGTTACCAAGTGTAACTCTACCCCCATTTGATTTCCTGAAATCAAACATAAAGTTTTTATTGTTAGTCATGTAGAAAGTGCAACCAGAGTCAAGGATCCATTCATCTTTGATGGATGGTCCAACTTGGTACACTTCACCACTTTCATATCCATCAGTAACATTAGCATCATGCATATCAGATTTATTTTTAAAGTTAGAGTATTTAGAATCTCCCTGTCCATGTGGTTTTTGTTTGTTATTTCTTTTCAAGAAGTAACAATCTCTTTTAAAGTACCCAGGTTTACCACAATTGTAACAACCATTAGTTTCATCAGGATTTCTAGTGTTAGAATTAGATCTGCCTCTTTGATATCCTCCTGGTTTGTTTGAACCCCTGCCTTGGCTTCTACCTCTGTTATTCCAAGGTTTTCTTGGACCTGGTCTGCCTCTACTCAAATTAACTTCTCCATTTGAGTTTCCACCTTTTTCTGTTCTCATCTCTAAGTCTTTAGATTTGAGTGCAGAGATTACCTCCTCTAGGGTTATAGATGTCCTTCCATATTTTATAGCAGTTTTTACTTCCCTGTAGGATTCAGGTAGAGAGTTTAAGATGATTATAGCCTGGTTTTCATCACTTAGAGCCTCATTTTCCCCAGAATTTGCAAGTTCAATATGCATCCTTAAGAATTCATCCAAATTTTGATCAAGGGATTTGGATGAACTCATCTTAAAACCAAAAATCCTTTCCTTCAAGAAAATCTTGTTGGTTAGGGATTTTTGTTGAAACTGTTCTTCCAAATCTGGGCAGGGGTTTCTTCCTTGTCTATTAATCTGATTATGGCATCTGATAAGTTGAAAATCATGATTCCAGTTGCAGTTTCCAAGTATTCTTCTTGTTGAATCTTGGTAGTCCCTTCTGGCCATTCTATAGGGTCATTAAGCACTCTCAATAGTTTCTGTTGAGCCAAGAGTGACTTAATCTTTCTCCTCCAAATCCTGTAGTCACCAGAACCATCAAATTTGTCAATGTCAACCTTTAAATTGCTCATAATTAATGAATTTAAATAAGATCAAATAAAGATAAGTAATAATAAGCAATTTTGTTATAAAGATTATTAGAAAATATCCCAGAAATCCTTTGTCAAAGATTTCAGATTGATCTTGTTGAGTTCTTGAATTTCTTGTTTGTGTTTCTTGATTTCTTGCTTGAGTTTTCTTCCTTCTTGATTAGTTTGGATGTTGATCTTTCTCCAGCTTTAACCAAGCTCTGATACCATTGTAGGAAATTTAAGATTGTATTTTACAATTCTGCCCTACACCAACAAAACAAACAAATCAATATTTAAGGTCAATTTCGACCTTTCCCTGTTTCCCTGACTTTTCAAAGTCAACACAACAAAACGACTCTGTTTTGTGTATGAACAAAACCCCCAAGGCTCGAGAACCTTCTCAGTCACTTTCTCTCTTCCTTAGGTTTCCTTTGAAACCCTAGCAGAGAGTTTCTCTCTGAGAAACTCGAACCCTAACCCTAGCAAACCCAGAAATCCAAACACAAACACAACACCACGATCAGATCTACAATGATCTAATCTAAACACAATCACACACACAAAACCAGAAAGATTTGAGTTAGAATACACCAGATTTTTCCCGAAGTTCACCAATAAATTGGCTACATCTCCGTTTGAGCTGCTCCTCAAAGTTGAGAGCTCGATTCCACTATTTCAATGATTAGAAGTACAAAGATGGAGATTCCAAGTCACAGGTATGGTTTTTTCGACTGGTAATCTCTTTAGTTTTACATATAATGTGTTTTAACCCTCTCTCTCAAACTGTACTAACTTTCTCTTTTGTTCTTGTGCATGTACGAGCATCAATCTCTCTTTCTTCAAGTGTTCATACCCAGGATCTTGAAGAAAAACACTCAACCGTGTAGATCTAAGCTTGAATGCAGGTATATATAGATCTAGGGTTCTGATTTTTATTTCTGCATGTGTTAGTTAGGTAGTTACAGAAATTAGTTAGGTGTGGATTAACTAAATCCATTCTAACTAATTTATGTTAGAAATTATAGAGGCCGAAGGCCAATTTAGGGCTTTACTTGTAATTACTGTTCTGTCCTTTGTATTTAGTAAATATCAGTGTAAGTGGAGGTTTAATCCAACAAGAATAATTAAACAATAATTAATATGCACCAAAATATTTACTTCAGTGACAAGAAATCAATGTTATGCTTATAGTGAAGGTGATCAAGCTCGAATGATGTTGACTCGTTCATATATATATATAAAGTCTCACTTCTAACTCGAGTTCATAAATATATATATAGTTAAAAATGTATAGTTAGGTTTTGAGATGCTTACTTGCTTAATTAGGCTTTCTCAAATGAGTTGTACAGATTAAAGTTTTTGCGCATGGAGTAACTGAGATTAATTTGCCTTTAATAGTCAATAGAATAATTCCCATAAAAAAAGATAAAAAAAAAAAGAAAATAATTATATATTAAATTTTCTAAAGGTGATACCTCACAATTATATATAATTAGTTTTTTTTATCCCTTAATTAATGTTTCATCTTTCTTATATCATAGCCTTTAAGATGATAATGATTTCCCTTTTTATCCATAAATAAAGAAAATAAAAAATCTACTTTTGTGTTTTGTTTTTGGTCTTTTGTTTTTTGACCACCTTTTTTTGCTTTGTTTTTAACAAGCCTTAGCCACTTACACGTTTGGTAGTAAAACTTTATAAAAAAAACAGACAAAATATGTTTCGATATAAACCAAATTAAGTATCTTAAAGTAAACCTATGAATGTTTTAAAGCTCGAAAAAGCATATATAAATGTGCCTATTTTATTTTGTCAAATCATTACTTTATTATGAGGAAATTAATGTATGGTATAGCTTGTATAATTTTGAAGAGATTATGTGTTCGACTTTGATGGAAATTAAAGAAAAAAGATCCCAGAAAATATCTGAATCCAAAAAATCAAGGCTTAATATTCTCTTTACAATAAAAAAAAAAAGAAAAGGAAAAGGTTACATATCAGTACGAGATATTCAATAATGACTAATTAAAAATTATTACAAAAATTCATATTTTTTTTTTAAAAAATATAATAATAAATATTACAAATTTCATTTTTATTTAAGAAAAAATTAATTATTACAGAAGTATCATATCTTTTTGTATCTTTATTCGTCTTTATTTTTGGACGATGTTATATTGACGAGATCAAATTTATGGAGGCATCTCTTGTGTTGCTCGTTTTACTTTAATATATTTCATGATCTCACAAAATATGTCTTTTGATTAAACGATAATCTATTCTAATTTGAGAGAAGTATATGAGAAGTACTTGATGAGATTTGAACCTTGACCTCTATCCTATATATAATTTAGTTTAATATTAATATTATGTGGTAGATATCACTTTTTATACCAATGTTAATATTATTTATTATAAATTTATATCATAACTAACTAAAATATATTTCTGATTTTTTTTTCTGATTTTTTTTTCAAGATCGACTATACCCTGCCTCGCTTCTATGTGTGTTCACCATGTCAGTTTGTTTTTTTCAATAAAAAGTAAGAAGTTACAAAATACATTGCTTTTACGATTGATGTCTATGATTTTATAGATAAAGTTTTTTTTTTTTTGAGAGAGGATAATTAAATTTATTTATTAAATATATATATTTATATGTATAGTTTTTCTTTCTTGTTCTCCTTTTGCTTTCTTTACACATCTTATTAATAATGATTTTAAAAATCATTTTTCTTTTTCTTTAATTTAATTACCATTGAAGATAGATATGATAAATATATTTCATTTATATAATTAAGGTGTGTTTTAACTTGTGAAAAGTTGATCGGCTAGAAAAACAAGAATGATAATAAGAGATACTCAAATTAAGCTTTTATTTTGGAAGAGAGAGTATATATATATATATATATATATATATCTATATAAATATATATATTTTTATATATACTAGTATTTTATTCATGTTGATCATTTAATTATAACCGTAATATCGTCATTGATATTTTTGTTAATAACAACAATGTCCACTTATTCCTAAAATGTAATTCATGCACTAATCCACTTAAAATTCTTGATTACTAATTCATCATTTGGCATGTATAGAATAAAAACTTCATTCTCGATTTTACGAGAATTTTTATAAAAACTTTTCATTTGCTTCTAATGTTGTAATTGATTTAAAATTTTATAAAAAAATTATAACGCTAACGACACTTAAATGTCGTTAGTGATATATTCACTTTTAATGAGGACTTTTTACTATTATAGTAATAGTAACGTTGATAAAAATTAATATTCTTGTAGTGGTCATAGTTGTATTATATATAGTTGTTATGAGATTATTTTTTGTTGTTTTATAATTTATTTATAGTTGTTGTGTGTTGAGAATCATGGGTTACATCTCAAAACCAATTAGCAATGAGTGGAGTAGCATGTTCTTTATATATGGCTCGATACTTTTACATTTAATCCATGTGAGACAATAATCCATGTGGGACAATGTTCTCCAATATCCCCTCTCAAGATGGTGGCTATTTTTGCTCACCAATCTTGAATCACCTAGCCCGCTAGTGATATGGCTCCGATACCATGTTGAGAATTATGGGGTTACATCTCAAAACTAATTGGCAATGAGTGGAGTAGCTCATGTTTTTATGTATGGCTCAATACTTTTACATTTAATTTATGTGGGATAATGTTCTCTAATATTGTGTGAAGTTAGTTTCTCGTTATTTTTTTACTTTTTGTTGAAAAAAAAGAATATTTTTATAATTTTAAAAGACTATTATAAAAAAAAAAAAATTAAGCCACAACAAAGAAAATTTATATATAAAAAAGATATTGTTGAAAATTCCACTCTAATATAAATATGCATGATGATGTGATATATATATTAGGGTAGCTAGGTCAAAGAAAAACTCACTATTAATTAATATTGTTATATATATACAAAGCTTTCATTGATTAGCTAGTATAGACTTTTGACATATAAATTTCAATCTGTCGCTCTTTATTGCCTTTGCTTTTGACAGAATTTCAAAGTGTGTCAAACTTTTTCACTGTTTTATTAAATTATGTCCCTCTATCAGTCTCTCTCTCATCCCAATTTGTATTGTTATATATGTATAATTCTTTCTTTTGAAAATAAAATGTGTATTAATAAATAAATTAATATTAGATATAACTGTCATTATAAAATATATTTATTAGAATAGTGATCATACATATAAACAATTATATTGATGATATATAGGTAAATTGGTAAAAATTCACTTTACCATATTAATTATGAGTAACAAAATTATAAGTTCTATTTCTACCCATACTAAAAAAATAAACAACCTATAAAATAAGGTGATATTTTCTACAAAAGAATATAATTCTACCAAGTCTTTATACATATAATTAATAAATTTGTTTTTTCCATTCTCTGTCTGTACATACTGTACGTACGTACGTACAGTATTATCTTTTGGTTTATTAATTATATCATTCCTCAAACTAAAAATATTTACGATGCATGTATCAAAATACATTACGTATATTTCTCTCTCTCAAAAAAAAAAAAAAAAGAAAAAAACTACGTACACCTCCACATAATAACTAGTTATAATTTAAAGAAATTATTATGGAATTATTTTAAAAGATAAAATAGTCGTGTAATTATTATATTGGGATTATTTCACAAATACATAAAAAATAATAAAAAAATTACAAAATACGTTTCATGAAATTTTAAATATTTTTACGATTTTTATGATTTTATTTACAGAAAATACGGTTTTTTTATGTTGTATTATTGTTAAATTGTTGTTGATTTTTCGTTATATGTATGTTATATTTTATTGTTATTTTCCTGTTAATTTTATGTAGTTTTCTTATTGTTTTTGTGAAAAATCATAAAAATATAATTAAAAAAAATTAAATGTAAAAATATAATTTTTTTTTACAAAAAATAATACTTTATGTAATTATCCCTATTATATTGGTCTGGATCGATAAAATAATATTTTTTAAAACTATTATTATGTATTTTAGCTTAGTTTCAATACTTATTTACGATCTAGAGACATGGTTAAAAAATTGTGGCAGTCATTGAATTTTTAGACAAAAGCTAATTTACAAAAAATTATCAAAAGTTAAAAACAATAATATTGTAAAATCATTTAAAAAAAGTGACTAAATATTTTGCCAATTAAACCTTATAGAAAATGAAATGAATATATATTTCCGGTATAGACATGACTTCATGCATGGTTAAATTAATTGCTAATTTTTTTTTATAAATTATAAAAAATATATATAACATAAAATTTATCAATTTATCCAAAATATAACGAGGCTGATCCATAATAATCTATTTTGCACATTCTTGGTAGTATCCTCAACTCAACAAAAGTCATATGATAATTCTGTTCCTATTTATTTTATGCAATATTAATAAATAGAATATTAATATATGTGTGTATATATATATATGAGGATGAATATGTTATATACATAAACAATAAAATCTCTCATATATAAACCAAACTTGACCAACAACAAAAAAGAAAAAAAGCAGCAAAAACCCTAGTTAATAAACCAAAGCACTTTCGTGGCCTTAGCCTTCTTTCTCTCTCATTTATAATAATTGCCCCACGATATATAGTGGAATACTCATTTTGCATATTTTATTGTCCCCTCATAATTGATTTAACAAAAAAATAAAAACCCTTAATTCCTCTCACCAACGGATGTTATATATCACACCCCACAACCCTTCTCAAAATTTCATTCTCTTCTCCACCCCAAAAATTAAAAAAAAAAAAAAAAAAAAAAACCTCATACCCAACAAAAAGCTTTGTAATAATAATTTAAACAAGAGAGATCAATATGGCTGAAGAATGCGCCGAGAGTTCGGTGGCTATTTCCACCTCTGCTGGCGTTGTATCGCCAAGCAATTGGTGGGATCTCCATCCAACTACTGCAGCTGCGGCCACGGCCGCAGCTGGCTCATCAGCTCTCTCTTCATGGTGTCATCATCATCATCGTAACAATAATAACACCAATACTACTACAATCAATAATTGCCGTAATATTCCATGGCATAATATTCATCAAGCTGCGGCGGCTATTGCTCCCAACCCTAACTCCAACTCCGATGAGGATGTTTCAATTTCTACTTCCTTCACTAATGCTTCAAACCACTCTGGCCTCACTGTTGAGTCATCTCGCCGCCTTATTGAGCCGGCCGCTTCTTCTAGCGACGACTTGATGGCTGAGCAACAAACCGCTTCTGATAATCATATTTGGAGTCATGTCTTATTGTAAGTCATTTTTTTAATTAGTCTAGTTAAGATTAAATTCTAGTTGGTATAATTTGTTTAAAGCAAAGAATTAATTTTTAATTATTGGTGCACTTTCTTAGAAATTATAATGGTTTTTCAAAGTGGAAAGAAGAATCTTTTATAAGCTAAGGAAAAATAAATAAAGCATGCTTTAATGGGTAGGTGTAGTGTGCACATAGGAGGAAGGTTCACAATCATATTCATAATTATAAGAACTTAGATTTTTCTAAATCAAATTAACTTTCTTTTTCTTGTAAATAAATTATTTGTCAGAATAATCGAACTTAGAATCTTTTCTTTATAAATATTTCGTATTTGTGCAGAAATGTTGGGAACAATGGAGAATTACACAACCATAATCAAGACGTGGGAGAAAATTTCCTAGATATGTTATCATCATCATCAACAAAGAGCAATAATAATAATAGTAATAATGGGATGTACGAGCCATTAGCATGTGACTACTTGAAGAAGCTTGACACTAATACTAATAGTGCTAAGTACTCAAACAGTTGGGATGATCATAATAATCACTTCTCATCATCAAACAATAATAATAATTTTGATGATCAAAAGAGTAATAGTACTATGATGATGATGATGATCAATACTAGTACCACTACTACTACTCCATCAACAGCTTTGATCAATGAATCAATGGTGGAAAACGAAAGATTAACCAACAAGTTATCAAACCTAATCAGCACATGGTCAATTGCACCACCCGATCCACTCGAAATCAACATCAATACTACTACAACTACTAACAACAACAACAACAACCACTACTTCAATCCTGATGATCAAACTTGCAATATCTCCTTGAGCTCTAATTCAATAATGGAGGATCATCATTTTCCTCCATGTAACTACCTTCTTCCAAGTTTGAAGCTCGAAAATCATAGTGGACATGGCGATGGTGATGAGATGGATGAAGCAAGGCCGTTTAATAATAATATTATGGGATATAATAATAATAATGGCTCCTTTATGACTTCCGCCGGTCATTATGGGATGCCAGGGCCAGGTCCAGGGCTGGGGCCGGGATCGATGGACTCTTATTCTTCATGCGCTAGTAATGTTAAGAATTTCGCCGATGTTATATCGTTTGGTGGCCGATTAGGGAAGCCCTTCATGGATTTGCATGGCTCTAATAACAACAATATTAAGCCTTGTATTAACAAGTCTTTGGGTTTGTCAGATTCTAAGAAACAAGGGCTTCAAACTTCTACTCCGGTAAGTAAATTTTTTTTTTTATTATATTATTTCATAACAAATTTTATGTTATTATACGTAAATGTTATCTTATATATTTATTATTCATTTGCTTTTGCATGATTTATTGTTATTATTATTCTCTTCCATTTTTTCCTATATGAACATTAACTAGTGCATCCCAACTAGGATTTGCACCATATATATAATTAAAATTTTATGTATAAAAATTAAAATGGGATTTTATTTTCTTAATTTTACATGGCTAATTAATAATTAAATTATATATTTGCAGACAAAAGGCAGTGGAAGAGGACAAGGTAATACGAGTTCTGAAGGGAAGAAAAAAAGGTCTGATAATCAAGATAATAATTCAGAAACAAGCTTGAAAAAACCAAAACAAGAAAATTCTACAGCTTCATCTGCAAAGGTTTTTTTTAATAACATCACATATGCATTTATTATATATATTTTTCCTAGTTTATATATATTATTAATTTTTTTTTAATGAAATTTTGTTATATTATATAGTTTATTTACAAAAATTTAATTAATTAATTATTATTATTTTATGTAACAGATACAAGTACCAAAAGTCAAGCTTGGAGATAGAATCACGGCTCTTCAGCAAATCGTCTCCCCTTTTGGAAAGGTATATATAATTAATGAATTTTCATTAAATTTATGTTAATGATTTAAAATAAACTTATATAATTAACATTATAATGTATACTTTAATTTGTTTTCATGATCTAAATTATAAAATTATTTCTCTTTTTTTTTTACATAATACAGACTGACACAGCATCAGTTCTATACGAGGCAATTCAATACATAAAGTTTCTTCAAGAGCAAGTGAAGGTAGTTATATTTTAAAACCTTGTTGATTATTTGTAATTAATTAGGATGAGAAATGTGTATAGTTTATTCAAAAAAAAAATAACTCGTGTCAACCTAATTATAGTTTATTAATTAATAAAATCACTTGATTTATTCAAAAAATAACTCGTGTCAACCTAATTATAGTTGTGTTATTGTGCATGTGATCCGAATTTTTTTTAATTACACCAAATATAATTTTTACCTATCATCCATTATTACTTGTAATTAATATTAAAATATAATAATAATTATAGTATTGTTATTAAGTAATAGTATTAATGTTGTATGATTGATTAATGATAATTTTTAAAAATCATTATTATAAATTATATGTGATAAAATATTTAGTTGTACAATATATAATATGACACCGATAAAAATACTAAAACACAAACACGAGTATCTTTTAACATTTGTCTGTATTATTGATACTTGTGGCTCCATTCCCAAGGATGATAATGTCTATATTTATAAGGATAACATTGACTTTATGTAGTGCTTTTATTCTTATGTTCACATACATATGATTTCATAATCAAATGGCAAAAACAGAAAAATACTAGCTAGGTATATGTCAAAGTTGGTTCGACTTCCTCTAATATAAAATTATAAAATAACACACACTTTTACAAAAGTATTAATTATTATCTTTTTCATCATAAAGCATAAATATTTCTCCTTAATTATAGTACTTTTAAACAATAATTGTAACAATTATTTAGTACACAAATGAATTTGAGAGCATGACAAAAATCCAGCCCATTACAATATTATGTATAAGTTAATTTGTTATAGTAATGCAAAAGAAGTTCTTTCTTTTATGCTCAATACTTGGATATCATATTCATAGTTATTGTTTTTGAATCAACACGCACTACTTTCTGAAGAGATTAAATGAGAACATTTTCTTAACTTTTTTTTTTTTTTTCTGAATGCAGTTGCTGAGTAATCCTTACATGAAAACTAACTCACACAAGGTACGTTTAATCAAGATATAGATATAAATTAAAAATAATTAATATTTTATCCTTTGAATTTTTACATTATCAAGTTGTGTCTCTTATAGTATACAACTTATTATAATATCTTCAAAATATAATTTTTGCAGTATAATAACTCTTCTATCACATTTTATTATGAAAGAAGTAGTAAATGATAATTGATAAATTAATACAAATTTAAATATTTTTAACTATTTTTATGTTAATAAATGATAGAATAAATATTTTTTCTTTTTATAATAATTTATATTTTTATTTTTAGTTTTTTAATTATTAAAGTAAAAAAAATGTAAAAAATATTTATTTGTATTTATTTATCAACTATCATTCATCTATCTTATTTCATAATAAAATTGAAAAAATCACATTACTCTAAAAATTATATTTTATATTATTAACAAATTGTATGATATACAGTACACAAAAAAAAATAAAAAACAAGGTAAATATATTTACATTTATGATTAATGGCAGTAAGATTGGATTGTGCTCAACTAGATTTATGGGTCATCCTCCCACTAAGTGTACATGTGGAACCCACAATATATAATATTGTAGTGCCTATAAGCAAGGTATATATATCACTTGATCAAAGCAACAAATCTGCAAAGGAGTAGTAATACAATGCACTTAGAGTATATACTCAACTATATTATATATTATTGTAATTAATATAGTTTTAAAAAGTAGTGCCATTGTATTGTTTGTTTATATATTTTAGGTCCACTTACTTTTTTCAAAAAGGAATTATGATACCTTAATTCAAAAATATATATGTATTAAAATATTTTACACATATATAATTGAGTCTATTTTTTTATTAAAAAAACAACTAAATTAAATGTGAATTTTAATCTCAATAAAAAATTAATTATGACTAAAATATAATATTTTTAGATATAAATTATCACTAATTTATAATGTAAATAAAATTTAAAAAATCGTAAAAATATTAAAAATTTCGCGTGCAAAATGTATTTTTGTAATTTTTTTTTTATTATTTTTGTGTTTTTTTTTTTAAATTATGCCCATTAATTATTGATGATATAATATATATGCAGGATGCATGGGGAAGCTTGGATAGAAACATTAAGGATCATCATCATCATCAAAATCAGCAGAATAATCAAATGATGATGGTGATGAAGGGTGATCATCATCATCATCATCAAAATCATCAAAATAATCATCATGTAAAGCTTGACCTGAGGAGTAGAGGACTTTGTTTAGTTCCATTGTCATGTACTCCACAAGTTTATCGTGACAATACAGGATCTGACTACTGGACCCCAACCTATAGAGGCTGTTTGTATAGATGATCATCAATAACTTATAATTAAATACCTCTCCTCTCCTCATCTCATCCCATCCATATATAAATATTATGTACTTTTATTTTCAGAATTGTATATCTAATTAATCACAGTACTTATTATATTAATATTAATTATCATCAGTTAAATTATAGAGCTAGATTATTGTTAATAATTAATTATTATATATGTGTGTGTTGTGATCGATTATTGTATAATACTAATTTTAATTAACGTTCATAATGAGATCTTGCTCATGCATGCATATGCATTGTTTTACACTACGAGTTCTTTGTGTAAAATTGGTTTTGTTAGAATTTGTAACCTATAGATAATAAAGAGAAGGTATTTGAAGAATTAATTAATATATATAGTACTACTTTTCTAGAAGCAACAAATTAAGTGGAGAGGTAGCAGAAGCCAATGCAACAGTGGTCAAAGGGAAGATCATATATAATCGTGCACTTACTTACATATCTTATTGGTGTTTTTCTCAATTGAGAGCCCCTATGACTTTTTATTAACAAAAGTACTTGATGTGCCATCCTTTTCTTTTTTTTTTACTTTTGGTATTGGCTGCTTCAACCAAATTGACCATCTCTAGCTAATTAATTGCACAATTTGAGTTTTTTATTATTAGAAATATTTGTGGCATGACAGCTTGTTGATCAGTTATATGTATTTGGTTCCATAGTTTCCTCCTATCAATGTAATCCAGTACAATAATTAAGTTAACTTTTCATAATTAATATATAATCATCACACCATAGAGAAAACAATTTAATAGTGAATAAAGTTGGTTAAGGTATTTTATTCCTCTGCTAGGGCTTGATTGTTTTCTTCCCCAATTACCTAAACATCAACCTTTCTCAGTCACCATGCTCTCCTCGAATGAGCCTTCTATCTAAGTATTGCTCTCGATCTCGAAGCCTTCCGTCCATGGAGGACATTCTGGATATTGGACCCGCAATCTCACCGTCGTTGATGAGGAAGATTGGGAAATCAACAATTAAAGGCAATCTGAAATTGGGAAACGCTGCTTAATTGGTCGTCTACGTACACAGTAAACATTTTGTCGTTCTCTCCTCAAGAACATTTTATGTCAGCTTTGGAACTCAGTGGAATCAGACTGGGAGAGTTGATAATCAAGAAAACAACGAATTCAACGATTTTCTTAGTGCTATCTTTTTCACAAGAAGCCACTCTGGTGTGCTAGGAAGGATGTTGTTGACCTCGCTTTTGGCTAACAACACTGAGTCTTTAAAGTGATTGAGGATAACTAAATTCAAATAGAATACGAATAATATAGAGCAAAATAAGAACACAAAAATGTTATAGAGATTCTGTCCCTTGATTATGGTAATAGCTTACTTCCCTTATACTTTTATTGACAAGCTTGTAAGATGAGAAGCAAGGAAAACTTGATCTCTCTCGATAGTGTTTACAGAGAATTCAACAACGTAAGTGCACTATTGAATGAATGCATTCGAATCCCTAAATAGTGAAATGATTCCACTATTTATAGAGAATAATTACATCAATAAGGTTTCTCAAAAGAATTAAAGAATAAAAAGGAAAACTACTTACTTTCCTGAATTACATCATTTATGTGTAGAAATTCTACCAAAATAGGGATTTGATTTATACGAAAAAGAGGAGAGTAACTTTGTTAATCTGATCCTTGCGTTTACCCTGGACGGAGAGGCCTGGATTGTTGATGTTGGGACGTTGTTCATCCGGCATGATTACATTTACTTCAGTCATCAAGCAATAATTATTTAATGTCATATCCCATGGGTGGCCTTCCGAGGATGGTATCCTCTGTCGAGGTCTTGGAAACAACACATGTCACCCAGAGAAGTACCACATCATTTGTGTAGATTTTTGGTTAACATTTGCCTCCCAAGTTCACGTGAAGAACTTCAGTTTGTGCGTGGACTTGCCTGGTAAATGTACTATATAGGTAAACGGGGTGACACGTGTCCGACATGCGAGGTGGGTGGACAAATCCGTCTTTTTAGATTTTCAAGATGTCCTTTCATACCTCAAGGCATGGATTATTCTAACATTGGGAATCAAGCTTTTGGGTTGTGCAGGGTCGGTTGTACTCTTCCTTGTATTGATTACACTTCTTTTTTAGGGAAAAATCCCAATTTGAAAATCAAATTACCGATATACCCCTTAAGCAGCCTATAAAAGATGGTAAAATGAAAAATGAGAAGAAGCAACTAAAAACAACAGCAGAACAATGGAGGAAAACTGAATATATATTGGAGCATAGGATACTGAAAAAAATAACTTACATATAAATTTTATTATTTTTCTATTACTATTAAAAATAGAGTAGTACAATAATATTTAGAAAATGTGATAAATAAATGAAATAGAACACATAAAACAACCTTAAAATATAATAAAATAATAACAAAATAAATCAATAATAAAAATATATATATTCAATCCTAAATAATCTAACAAAAATATGGTTAACATGAAGAACTAAAGAATATGAATATAGAAAAACTACATATTGCCTGAAATGATGATAGGGAGAAAAGAGAGAGAGAAGAAAAGTGTAAAGTGTTGGGTTTTGTGCCCTAAATAAAACTCATTTCAATATAATCAGATTTACTTATTAATAAAGATCAGATTTAACATTTTATGTTGCATGGTTCACATTATTTATTTTATGATTATATATATAATGTATGAATTCTATTTAAGTCCAGAACATATGAATTTGTTAATAATTATAGTGTTGTCAACACAGTGGAATGCAATCTTAATTATATGTTCGAAAGTTTATTTCCTGATTTGTCAGTTCACTGGATTTAGACTGGCATGATATAATCAGTGATAGGTATTCTTACACCTTGGATAAGTGTTATGTCCTTTCTAGGGCATTGGCAAACTTTACCAATATCGGATGTATGGAGTATACATCGGAAGGGACCGATATTGAACTTTGATTAGATTTGTTAAAATTTACCGTAATATCTACTCAATTCAATATCACATGTTGATCCTAGATCAAATGATCTTAATCCTGATATGGTTAGGTTCGATCTCAAGAGTATTATACATGTTCTTTGATTTGTTAGTTAAGCCTACTTTTGAACAGTCAGGGTGATACGTACATTTTGGGGAACATGATAGTATAATTGAATGGAAGCGCTAACATAAATATGGAGTCTATAACTTTTATAGGAATTTAGAAGTGAAACGATGATATCCTTCGAGCTTGGCTAAACAGAGATAAATGGTTGAGATCTCATTTCACTTCGTTGAAATATCATTTATACGGAGCTAAGTGTTTTAAGGATAAAATACATTGAAGGTGTAACGGTAATTTAGTTCCTATTCAATGTAGATCATCTATTAGAGGGTCATTGATCAAATTAGAATTATAATAATGGATAACTAATAGCGTATCTATATCGTGGAACATATAGAGCGTTCTATATGACTGAGAGTGCAATTCCAAGTTCTAAGTGTGGATTCAATAAGGAATTAATAAGTTAGGGAATTTACTTGGTAAATTCGGTTCGACTTATTGGAAGTTCGGTTATATAGGCCCATGGTCCCCATACTAGTTGAGACCATACTGCTTGTAAGACTCAGTTAATTGATTTTGATTAATCAATTATAATTCTAAAGTTAGACTATGTCTAGTTTATGAATTTTCACTAAGCAATGGCAAAATTGTAAAGAAAAGAGATTCTAGGTTTATTTATTAATTAAGAGAGTTTATATGTCTAATTAATAAATATATTAAATGACAATATTATTTAATAATTAATTTTTAGTTATTAAATAATTAGAATTGACATTTAAATGGTTAAATTGGAAAATTAGCATTTTTGAAAAAATGGGATTGAGAAATGATAAAATGGCAAAATTGCAAAGTGAGGCCCATTATAGGGTTTACCTTTTATATTTTTCATTATTTTAATGCTATACAATTCTAACCTAAACCTAGATGACATTCTATAAATAGAAAGTGATTGCTTCAGGAAACTATGGACTTGCATCTTATTTTCTTTTAGAGAAAACCTGAGCCTCCTATTCTATTCATAGCCGCCACCCTCTCTTCTCTTTTCTTCTCTTCAATTTCGAAATACCCTAGTGATAGAGTAGTGCCCACACACATCAAGTGGTATCTCAATCATAGTGTGGAAGATTGTGTAGAATCCAACCAACAAGAAGGAGAGAAAGAGATCCAGGTTCAGATCGTGGTGATGCTCTGCTACAGAAAGGAATCAAGGGCTAGAGATCTGAACGGAAGGAGTCATTATATTCCGCTGCACCCAATGTAAGGTTTCCTAAACTTTATATGTGTTTATTTTATTGTTTTAGAATTCATATTACGATGTTAATGAAACATTCATGGTAGTAAATCTAGATCCTGGTAAAATATTCCCAACAATTGGTATCAGAGCCATGGTAATGATTTACTTTCATGAAATATGAATTAAAACGATGTTTTGTGTTGATTTGGATGGTTTCATGTGGTTTATGTGTTGTACAGAATTTTTTCCATTAAAAATATTTTTTCTGTTTCTGAAAATATTTTATTTTGATTCCTTGTGAAAAATTAAGTAATTTTTCGTTTTTACGGAACTCGATTCCGATAAAAATTGAAAGAGTTATGAATTTTGGAAAAATCGGGGTTCAATGGTGTCGAGGGTGGTGCTCATGCGCACCAGACCCTCGGAAAAGACGAGTTTTCGCGCGCGTCAAGGGGAAAAAAATCCCTGTCTGAAGCTCGCACGCCTCTCTCGTTCGGACTAGCACCCCGCGCGCCCATCACCCTGTAGCTGACCGAGTTTTCTCGGTCAGGGATGTTGCAGATGTCGAATTTCCTCGGCGTCACCCTCCTGTCCGCGCACATCCAGGCCTCGTTTACAGCCTCCTGGGGCTGCACGTGCAGCCTAGCTACTGTCTCAACCCCAAAATCCGATTTTTTACGGATTTTTTTTTCCAATTTCGGATTTTTGCTATTTTCAAACCCCAAATTAAAATAAAATACTATTTTTAAATATATTTGAACTTAAATATCATATTTGAAATTAATAATATTTATTTTTAGTAATTATTCTTAATCATGATATTTTGAGGTTTAAATTTAAAAATTGATTATTTTACCTTTTAAATTATGGCCAGATTTAAAAATTTGTTAATTTCTTTAATATTTATATATTATTTAATTATAAGATTAGATATTTTGATATTTAACATATTTTAAATTAAAAGATAACTTTATCTTTTTTATTTGAAATATTATATTGAAATTATCTTATATGACAAATTAATAATAAATAAATTTGAAATTAACTTAGATATTTTTATAGATATTCTAACCATAATATTTTCAAATTCAAAAATTTGTTATTTTGTTAAATATTTAATTATTTATAAATTATAAGTTTTAAAAATGATATCTTTCTATTTTATATCATTTTTTTTTACTTATTAGATATTTATAAATTATATTTTAAATATTTAAATAACTTAGATTTTTTTGTAGATATTTGAATAATGCTTAATTTGAGATATTTTGACATATAATTATGGTAATTATTATTTATTTATTATTTTATTCCTAAAATAATAATTATCTAACCAAATCTATTTTAAAATTGATTTATTTTATTATTTTAATTTTATTAAATTATAATATTTGAAAATGATATTAAAGATTTTTTTTTTCAAATCATTGATCTTATTTGATATTTAATTTAATTTGATAAAAATAACTCAAATAAACCTAGATATTTTAAAATTAGTTTTCATTTTTTTTTATTTCTAAATTTTGAGATTTTTTAAGGTTTGTTTTAACAATCCTAAATTTTCAAAATTTAGTTGGTTAGTTTAAGAATAATAATTTAATTATATTAATATCTTATTTCACATCTGTTACATGGACAATGTTTGTTTAATTTTATATTGTTTATTCAAATTTTTTTTTAACAAACCTATTATTTATTAGATCTAAATTTTCTATGATTAACTTGTTGACAGATCCAATGATCATGATCTGATTTTAATCATAGTCCAATTGTCAATAGATCTTATAAATAATTTGTAACAGGTAAATTTTGTACTTCTTTCATCTGTGTAAACCTAGTAACATGATAGGGTCCATCTAAATCATTTGACCTGTGTGAGCCTATATGTTTGCTATTGGGCTTAGATATATGCATATAGGAAACTCATTTAAGTTTTACTAAGTAAATGGACTAGGATGCTAAAATAAAATTTGACATAAGTAAATTTATTTAGGCCCAATTAGATTTGGGCTTATTCATGAATAACAATTGTTTATTTAAAGGTTAAATTCTTCTCTTTTGGGTTGTGTGAGAGTTGGGGGCCAATAGAAGTGGGTACGACGTACTGAACCCAGCTCCCCCTTACATGAACGACCCCAATTGTGAAGGCCCATTTGCCTTATTTAAATAATTGTATTAGGTTAATTATATTAGTCTAACCTAATTAAAATTGAATTAGCAACATAATTAACTATTAAAATATATGAATTTTTTTTTCATTTAATATTTTAAAGTTAATTTTTAGAAAAACACTTAGTTAATGATAAATATTCTAGATAGTTATTTCTAGTACTAATTATATTTTCTAATATTTAATTAGGAAAATATCATAGATTGTGAAATTAATTGTTTAATAATTAATTTTGGTACAATCTAAGTTAAGTATATTTTTCCTAGTATTAAACTAGAATTAATAATTAAGTCTCTGTTGGGTTTTATGCCCTAAATAAAACTCATTTCATATAATCAGATTTACTTATTAATAAAGATCAGAAATAACATTTTATGTTGCATGGTTCACATGATTTATTTCATGATTATAGGTATATAATGTATGAATTCTTTTTAAGTCCAGAACATATGAGTTGGTTAAAGATTATAGTGTTGTCAGCACAGTGGAATATAATCTTTATTATATGTTCAAAAGTTGATTCCCTGATTTGTCAGAACACTGGATTTAGACTGACATGGTATAATCAGCGATAGGTATTCTTACACCTTGGAAAATTGTTATGTCCTTTCCAGGACATTGGCAAAGTTTACCAGTATCGGATGTATGGAGTATACATCGGAAGGGACCGATATTGAACTTCGATTAGATATGTTGAAATTTACCGTAATATCTATTCAATTCAATATCACCTGTTGATCCTAGATCACATGATCGAAATCCTGATATGGTTAGGTTCAATTTCAAGAGTGTTACTCATGTTCTTTGATTTGTTAGTTAAGCCTAGTTTTGTATCAGGGTGATACGTACATTTTGGGAACACGGTAATGCAATTGAGTGGGAGCGCTGACATAAATATGGAATCTATAGCTTCTATTTGGCAAATAGAAGTAAAGGATGATTTCCTTCGAGCTTAACCAAACGAAGATAAATGGTGGAGATCTCATTTCACTTAGGTGAAATATCATTTATACAGGGTTAAGTGTTTTAAGGATAAAATACACTGTAGGGTGTTATGGTAATTTAATTCCTGTACAGTGTAAATCATCTATATAGAGGATCATTGATCACATTAGGGTTATAACAATGGATAACTAATGACGTGTCTATATCGTGGAACATGTAGAGCGTTTCTATATGACTGAGAGTGCAATTCCAAGTTCTAAGTGTGGATTCAATGAGGAATTAATAAGTTAGGGAATTTACTTGGTAAATTCGGTTCGACTTATTGGAAGCTCGGTTATATAGACCCATGGTCCCCATACTAGTTGAGACCATACTGCTTGTAAGACTCAGTTAATTGATTTTAATTAATCAATTATAATTCTAAAAGTTAGACTATGTCTACTTTATGAATTCTCACAGTTTAAGGATGAAATCGTAAAGAAAAGGGTTTCTAGGTTTAATTATTAATTAAGAGACTTTGTATGTCTAATTAATAATTATTTTAAATGACAATATTATTTAATAATCTATTTTAGTTATTAAATAATTAGTTTTGGCATTTAAATGATTAGAATTAGAAAAATGGCATTTTTGGAGAAATTGAAATAAAATTGAGGAAACTGCAAAATCCAAGTGAGGCCCATATCACCCTATGGCCGGCACCTCTTTGTGTGTTTCCCAATTATTATTTTCAATTTTTAATTGCCATGTAATAGCTAATCAAAGCCTAGCAAAAATAGGAAAGTGGTTGATCACACTACATAAGGCAGTTAATTGATTACACAGTAATTAAGGAAACTGTTTTATTTGGAAAGTTGTGCTCTCCCTTCTCCCTATATATAGCAGCCCTTGTTCTCTTCTCTTGCATATCATTGTAAGCCATAAGCCACGAAATTAAGAGAGAGAAATTTCGAAATCCTTGTGAGATGAGTAGTGCCCACACACATCAAGTGGTATCTCAATCATAGTATGTAAGACTATGGAATTTCTGCATTAAAGAAGGAGAAAAGAAGATCCAGGTTCAGATCTTGGTGATGCTCTGCTACAGAAAGGAATCAAGGGCTAGAGATCTGAACGGAAGGAGTCATATTATTCCGCTGCACCCACTGTAAGGTTTTCTAACTTTATATGTGTTTATTTTCATTGTTTTAGAATTCATATTAGGTTGTTAATCCAACATACTTGTTAGTAAATCTAGATCCTGGTAAAATAATTTCCAACAACTGGGACCAGAGCCATGGTAATGATTTACTTTCATGTAATATGAATTAAAACGATGATTAATATGTTCTGTGTTGATTTGGATGGTTTCATGTTGGTTTATGTGCTTATGTGATGAATGTATGTGTTGTACGAAATTTCTCCATGAAATATATTTTTTCAATTTTTGAAAATATTTTATTTGGATTCCTTGTGAAAAATTGAGCAATTTTTGTTTTTACGGAATTCGATTCCGATAAAAATTGAGAAATATATGAATTTTGGAATATTGGAAATCATGGATGCTGCATGCAGCCTATCCTGGCAGTTCCCCACAAATTGCGAATTTTTGAGGTTTTTTCCCCCAAAAATCCAATTTTTTCATGGGATTGTTTCCCAAAATTTATTTTTCCAATTTTAAATATTTCTAAATTGAAATGTTTCCAATTTTAAATATTTTCAATTTGGAATTTTTCCAATTTTAAATATTTTTATTTTGGATTGTTTCCAATTTTAAAATATTTCCTATTATGGTCAGATTATAAAATTTGTTAAGTTCTTTAATATTTATTTATTATTTAATTATAAGATTAGATATTTTGATATTTAAGATATTTTAAATTAAAAGATAACTTTGTCTTTTTATTTAAAATATTATATTAAAATTATCTTATATGACAAATTAAATAATTAATAAATTTGAAATTAACATAGATATTTTTATAGATATACTTACCATAATGTTTTCAAATTCAAAAATTTGTTATTTTGTTCAATATTTAATTATTTATAAATTATAAGTTTAGAAATGATATTTTTTCTATATATATATATATTATTTTTTTCTTATTGGAAATTTATAAATCATATCTTAAATATTTAAATAACATAGATATTTTTGTAGAGATTTGAATATTGCTTAATTTGAGATATTTTGACATATAATTATGGTAATTATTATTCATTTATTATTTTATTCCTAAAATAATAATTATCTAACCAAATCTATTTTAAAATTGGTTTATTTTATTAAATTATAAGATCTGAAAGTGATATTGAAGATTCTTTCCTTTTAAATCATTGATCTTATTAGATATTTAATTTTATTTGATTCAAATAAACCTAGATATTTCAAAATTAGTTTCCTTTATTTGGTTAGTTTAAGAATAATAATTTAATTATATTAATATCTTGATTCACATCTGTTACATGGACAATGTTTGTTTATTTATATTGTTTATTCAAAACTTTTTAACAAACCTATTATTTATATGATCTAAATTGCTATGATTAACTTGTTGACAGATCATGATCCAATGATCTGATTTTAATCATAGTCCAATTGACGATAGATCTTATAAATAATTTGTAACAGGTAAATTTTGTACTTCTTTCATCTGTGTAAACCTAGTAACATGATAGGGTCCATCCAAATCATTTGACCCGTGTGAGCCTATATGTTTGCTTTTGGGCTTAGATGCATATAGGAAGCCCATTTAAGTTTTTTACTAAGTAAATGGACTAGGTTGCTAAAATAAATTTTGAATTAAGGAAATTTATTTAGGCCCAATTAGATTTGGGCTTATTCAATGAATAACAATTGTTTATTTTAAGGTTAAATTCCTCTCTTTTGGGCCTTGTGTGAGAGTTGGGGGTCATAGAAGTGGGTACGACATACTAACTACCCAATTGTGAAGGCCCATTTGCCTTATTTAAATAATTGTATTAGGTTAATTATATTAGTCTAACCTAATTAAAATTGAATTAACAACATAATTAACTTTTAAAATATATGAAATTTATTTTTCATGTAATATTTTAAAGTTAATTTTTAGAAAAACACTTAGTCAATGATATATTCTAGATAGTTATTTCTAGTACTAGTTATTATTTCTAATATTAAATAGGAAAATATCATAGATTGTGAAATTAATTGTTTCCTAATTAATTTTGGTACAATCTAAGTTTAGTATATTTTCCTAGTATTAAACTAGAATTAATAATTAAGTTTCCTCTTTACTTAATTATTTATTTCTTGAATTTAATACATTTAATTAAATTGAAAATTTCAATATCTAAGTTGATTTTCATCATGATACTTTAATATTGTTATTTTCATGTTATTTAATTAAAATTGAAAATTATTTTAAGTTTAGAATCTTATTTCAGAATAACTTAAGTTTGAATAATTTTCAAAATATATTTTATTTTATTTTATTTTATTAATCATTTCCCAAAATTTCGAAATTGCATCACCTTGATGCAGAAATTTTGAGTTTTATTTGAAAAATAGATTAAAGTTGAAAATTATTTATTTAATTTTGGACCAACTTAAATCATTGATTTTTTCATTTAATGATTAATTAAAATAAATGAACTAAAATATATTATAATTAGAAATTGGATTAATTAGTCTATGAAAGTCTAGATATATATTATCTGTTTTGCTTGAAGTATTTTTCTAAGTGTATTTAATTAAATAGAAAATTAATATTTAAGTTGATTTTTTAATCATGATACTTAAATATTTGAAATTTTTTCTTAGATATTTAATTAAATAGGAGAATTATAATTTTTTGTTGAAAATTAATTTTTATTAATTTTGGGCCAACATAAAATTAGAATAATTTTTCAGGATTTATTTTTATTTTATTTTAAAGCATTTTTGAAAATGCAATATATATTTATAGAAAATTAAATTTGAGTTGTAAATTAATTCAAATTAATTTTGAAACAACTTAAATTGAATAATTTTCTAAATATTTATGGAAATTATTACTAAGATGGAAATAATTCACGTTATGTATCCATCTAAGTATAATTTATAAATATTAAATTAAAATTTATATTTGGAATTTTTCATTCTAAATTGGAAATTTTAATTAAATAAATATATATTTAAAATAAATATTAGAAGAAAATACAACCCTTCATTAAATAATGAGCTTTATTATAAGGATATTCGATCTCCATTGTTGGTTTTACATAGCTATTGTTTTAGTGAGTAATCCTCCCTAATGGAGGAACGTTCATTAGCAAGTTAGCACCGTTTAATCTCGAAAGATAAGTAATCTTGTAAGTTTTTTTTATATAGTTTATGACCACCCTAATGGTGGCGACTGTATAAGACTTGCAAGAATATGAAACAATGGTGGAAGCTCATAAGATAGAATAGCCTTGACTCTCGCCTAAACGGGACAACGCGGATTCAAATCTTGATCGAATAAAAGGTTGCTAGAATGTTTCACATTTTAGATGAGCTGACAACTCTGTTCAATGAATGGTAGCTTTGACTCTTGCCTAAACGGGACACTGATATCAGTTTATTGAAAACCTTGGAAATTATTTAGGATTGTATGTTTTAGTATTTTCACTTGTCATTCCTACTTGCTATGTGCTTCATAATTTCTGAATTGTGTATGAATTTGTATTGAACCATGTTATTTTCTGTTATTAAATTGTAGTTTAATTTCGGATCTTCATTGTTGGTCTAACTTGATTTGTTTTTCTAATGAGATAAATCCCTAATGGATTTTCACCATTAGACTAACATAATAGTGTTAGATCTCGAAAGATAAATATTGTATATGCAACATCTAGCTGTTCATCAATTGATGACACCTTAGACTAGTGTTTTACAATATGAAACAAGAAGATTGTATAAATAAGATTACTTTGACTCTCGCTATTCGGAGCATCGTTGGATTCTTATTTAAAACGAAATTATCCTAATTCCTCTTAGCTTATTCATTTCGAATTAGCTTAATGACATATCATTGGATGAATGGTCTATAAATCATATAAAGTCTTATTTTCTCTTAAGAAATTAGATGACGCATATGATTATATTCCCGGAATTCTATCCTTAAATGATATAAATCCTCAATCTTAGATATCTCCTACTTGTATAGGCAAATCATAGAGTTAGATTAGTAGTGGTGGTCCAAGAAAGAATTACTAATTATACAGTTACACTTTCACAAGTGTTTCATAACCATTTTCTATCAATGGATTTAAACTGTATGAGTTTAGTATTCTGTGACCAGAATCCACTTGCACTATTCTAAGAACTCTTTGATGTAACTAAACTTAAGTCATCAAAAGATACAACCACATATTTTATAAATCTAAGGCATTTGTATCTTGTCCATAGTGGTTTTGACAAGATCATTCTCTGCAAAGAGTTAATATGCCTATATCCACTGAAAGTAATTTCATCTCATTCGCAGATGGATGTACATTCAGGGGTGGATATGAGTTTTCGTTGTTAAAACGATCACTCTAGATTTTACCTTATGCAAAAGAAATTTGAAATGTTTGAAAAATTTCATGAATTTCTAGCAATGGTGAAGGTAAGTGGTTAAAGATCTTGCGAACTGATAGGGGTGGAGAAAAAGTTAGTAGATATGCAGTTCAAAGATCATTAATTTGATTTTTGAATTATATCCAAACTTACCTCCCCAGAAATTCGAGTTGCATATTGATGATTAGTTACTAGTCGTTGCCTAAATCCTTCTATGGTAATATAATTTCAGAATGATGCAATGGTTGTATACTTTATGTAAATCATTACTAGATTCATGGATGACCTAATCGAAATCTTAAGAAAAGCTAGAACTGCTAACCTTGGTTTGCATGTTTGTTAGCTATTCTATGTGATTAGGAGTGGACCATCCCGTAGTCATTAGATAAGAAAGTGTTTGTTTAAACAAATACTACTTTTCTAAGAAAATGACTAAGTCTGAAAATAAAGTAGCAAATAAAGGAGATATTTTTTCTTGATTCCAAAAGTGTTCTATCATCTTATTTTACAAGCTGATCCCACTGCCTCTGTTGTCTTAACACAACTGAAGAGGTCTATACCATTTAGTTTTCTTTGACATAGTTCACGGTACCTTGTTGTAGTGGGAGAGTTTCTAGGAACTCATCTTCTTATAACTTGGAAGACACTAGTGATTAAAATCCATTGTGAGTTTAAACAAGTAATGGATTGTCAAGATAAGAAACTAAGAAGAAAGCCAATAGAACTATGGTTTGATCCATTCACATGGAGTAACCTAAAGTTTTCTATTACAAGGACATGAAAGGAAATTTTCGTTCATAAGTCTATTCAATGGACTTAACAAAAATTCATGTTCCTAGTATTATAGGTATGAGTTTATCTAAACCTATGGCTTGTGGTATACCTGGTAATTACTTACTCTAATGCAAGCATGAGATGCTGATGCATTTTATTTCCAATGGAAATCTATAGAAGCTTCACAACTTCTTAGACATAGATTTTATTTATCTAAGGAAAAGTCTCAACTATTCCAGAGAAGATAAAGCCATGAAAGAATTTCTTAAATCAACAGTGAGAGGTCTCAGATATGCTTTTGTATGCCTTAGACCAGACACCTGCTGTTGAGTGGGAGTAATGAGTAAGTATCAGATTAATCCAGGAGAGGAACATTGGAAGACAATCAAGTAAATTTTTAAGATTAAGAAGAGGAACTATATGTTAGTCAATAAGGGTGTTTGTTTAAAACTCTTAGACTACACCACATCAGATTTCAAGACTTGCCTTTGTGCTAGAAAGTCTGCTGATGAGATGGTGATTACTTTGGGGGTGGAGTAGTGATTTTGGAGAAGTGTAAAAACCTATCTGAAATCTCTTGGTCTACCAGAGAGAGACTGAATGTTAAAAGTTGCAGGAAAGATACTTATTCAGTCTAAGGAAAGTTCTATACATTTGTGGCAGTGTTCCAACTTGCCTTAACTACTAGGGTTACTTCCTGAATAACCAAGAAGTAGTTGCCCAAAAGTATAGAATCCAGTATCCCAAGAGAGTAGACATATAGAGAGGAATTTCACATTATCAAGGATTTTGTGATTAAGGAAGAGTAATGGTGGAGAAGAGGTTGTGTTTAATTCAACCTGTCAGATCCCATTACGAGGAGTTTACTACTATTACACTTGATTGGTATATCAAGGTGTTAATGATTATTTGAAATGCACTTTTTGTTTTATATTAGTGCAAGTGGGAGTTTGTTGGGTTTTATGCCCTAAATAAAACTCATTTCATATAATCAGATTTACTTATTAATAAAGATCAGAAATAACATTTTATGTTGCATGGTTCACATGATTTATTTCATGATTATAGGTATATAATGTATGAATTCTTTTTAAGTCCAGAACATATGAGTTGGTTAAAGATTATAGTGTTGTCAGCACAGTGGAATATAATCTTTATTATATGTTCAAAAGTTGATTCCCTGATTTGTCAGAACACTGGATTTAGACTGACATGGTATAATCAGCGATAGGTATTCTTACACCTTGGAAAAGTGTTATGTCCTTTCCAGGACATTGGCAAAGTTTACCAGTATCGGATGTATGGAGTATACATCGGAAGGGACCGATATTGAACTTTGATTAGATATGTTGAAATTTACCGTAATATCTATTCAATTCAATATCACCTATTGATCCTAGATCACATGATCGAAATCCTGATATGGTTAGGTTCAATTTCAAGAGTGTTACTCGTGTTCTTTGATTTGTTAGTTAAGCCTAGTTTTGTATCAGGGTGATACGTACATTTTGGGAACACGGTAATGCAATTGAGTGGGAGCGCTGACATAAATATGGAATCTATAGCTTCTATTTGGCAAATAGAAGTAAAGGATGATTTCCTTCGAGCTTAACCAAACGAAGATAAATGGTGGAGATCTCATTTCACTTAGGTGAAATATCATTTATACAGGGTTAAGTGTTTTAAGGATAAAATACACTGTAGGGTGTTATGGTAATTTAATTCCTGTACAGTGTAAATCATCTATATAGAGGATCATTGATCACATTAGGGTTATAACAATGGATAACTAATGACGTGTCTATATCGTGGAACATGTAGAGCGTTTCTATATGACTGAGAGTGCAATTCCAAGTTCTAAGTGTGGATTCAATGAGGAATTAATAAGTTAGGAAATTTACTTGGTAAATTCGGTTCGACTTATTGGAAGCTCGGTTATATAGACCCATGGTCCCCATACTAGTTGAGACCATACTGCTTGTAAGACTCAGTTAATTGATTTTAATTAATCAATTATAATTCTAAAAGTTAGACTATGTCTACTTTATGAATTTTCACTAAGCAAGGGTAAAACAGTAAATAGAGAGTTTAAAGGGTATATTTATTAATTGAGAAACTTTGATTAGTTTTTATTAATAAATAAAATAAATGACAATATATTATTTAATAATTAATTATAGTTATTAAATAATTAGATTTGACATTTATGAAGTTGAAAGAGAGAATTGGCAATTTTGAGAAAATAGGAAACTAGAAATGATGAAATAGAAAAGTTGGAAAAGTGGAAGGATTTGTGTTTCCTCAACACATGGCCGGCCACCTTTACCCCTATTTCTCATTTTATTTTTCATTTTTTAAATGCCAAATAATTCAACTTTAACCCTATGTGGTATTCTATAAATAGAAGGTAAAGGCTTCAGTTTTGAGACACACTTCACAGTTTATTCTCTCAAACACTATGAAACCGCCACTCTCTCTCTTTCTTTCTTCTCTGTTTTTCGAATTCCCTTGAGTGAGATGAGTAGTGCCCACACACATCAAGTGGTATATCAATCATAGTATGGAACACTATGGAATTTCTGCATCAAAGAAGGAGAAAAGAAGATCCAGGTTCAGATCTTGGTGATGCTCTGCTACAGAAAGGAATCAAGGGCTAGAGATCTGAACGGAAGGAGTCATATTATTCCGCTGCACCCACTGTAAGGTTTTCTAACTTTATATGTGTTTATTTTCATTGTTTTAGAATTCATATTAGGTTGTTAATCCAACATACTTGTTAGTAAATCTAGATCCTGGTAAAATAATTTCCAACACAAGGGTGGTGCTCTAAATCCCTTAGGCTATACAGACTCAGATTTCCAGGGATGTCTTGAAGTTTTATCAAATTTTATTTCTATTTTCTCAAAAATGCCAATTTTCCAATTCTAACCATTTAAATGCCAAAACTAATTATTTAATAACTAAAATAGATTATTAAATAATATTGTCATTTAATTTAATTTATTAACTAGACATATAAAGTCCATTAATAAATAAATAAACCTATAATCTCTTTTCTTTACAATTTCACCCCTGCTTAGTGAAAATTCATAAATTAGATATAATCTAACTTTAGAATTATAATTGATCAATCACGAATCAATTAATGAGTCTTACAAGCAGAATGTTCTCAACTAGAATGAGGAGCATGGATCTATATGCTGAGCTTCCAATAAGTGAACCAAATTTACCAAGTAAATTCCTATTTATTAATTCTTTGTTGAATCCACTCTTAGAACTTAGAATTACACTCTCAGACTTATATAGAGCATATTATATGTTCCACGATATCAATATGCTATCTTATTTAACCATTGTTATAATCTTATTGTGATTTAAAGATCCTCTATATAGATGATCTACATCGAGATGGGATAATTATACCGTTCTCACCCCTCAATGTATTTTGCCCCTTAAAACACTTAGCTACCTGTAAATGGTGTTTACTGATCTAATAATTAGTCAGTTAAACAAGAGCTCATCCATTTACTTCTATTTGCTAAGCTCGAAGGGAATCATCACTTGACTTCTATACACTAGTAGAAGCTATAGATTCCATATTGTTAGGCTAAAATTAGTCTAAGTTTCGGGTCGTATTTTCAGTTAGTTTTCACTCTTTGTTTCTAGTTTTAGGGCTATTTTACGCTTGATTCTTTTGTTTCAGGTCCTTGGGTGTTTAAAGAAAGTATGTACAAGAATTGAGGAAAAGTGGTGAAAGAATCGAGAAGAAAAAAACCAAAGTTTGTGTCGCTGCCTGTTCCAGTCGCGACTGGGAACATGCCAGTCGCGACTGGGAACATGCCAGTCGCGACTGGGAACATGCCAGTCGCGACGGGAACTGGCAGAGAGGATCTCGAAGTTTCAAAGTTTAACCCCGTCGCGACGGGGGCTTTGCCAGTCGCGACGGGGACCCCAGTGACGGGATTTTTGGGCAGTTTCGTAATTTCACAAATTTTAAAGATGAGAATTGGTTTAAATAGTGAGGGTTCGTGAAAATTAGGGATTATTCAGAATTGGAACCCTAGAAACAAAGGAGGAGGCTAGAAGAGCGGCTTGTGGCGACCCGGATCAATTGCTTCAACTAGTTCTTTCTTTTCTCTTTAATTTTTCTATGTTCTTTTCTATTTCAATGTTAATTATGGATTTGATTATGGATGTTTTGAACTAAACTCCTATTTAGGGAGAATGATGAATGTTGTTTAAGTTTTTCCTAGTTAATGAATAATTGTCATTCCTCCATCTTGATTGTGAACACTATTCATATTTGTGTTTAATTTCCATGTGCAAGATTGATCACCTTTTACATGTTTTATGATCTCAATTCGAAATCTGAAAAGTGAGAATTGAGAATGCTAAAATTGGATAGTCTAGGTTTTGATGTGAAACGAAAGTATTTACATAGCCTTTGTGACATTTAGATTATTGCTTAATGCTGATTTCATGTTAATTTAATTAAGAGATTAATTAGAGAGCATGAGATTTAGAACCTAGAAGATCTGAAAAGAGCTAGGTTAATTTATAATCTGTCATTCACTTCAAGAGAAGGATAGCAATTAGACATTAACATTGGTAACTTAACAACAGGATTCGTCTCCCTATTCTCTCATCTTGATTAATATTCACTTGTTTCTTTAAGTTTCTTGAATTTCTTTCTTCCTTTTTTAATCATAAATACTTTTGATTTGCCAAATAGAATTATAAGTATAGTTTAGTAGTAATTAATCCAATTCCCTGTGGTTCGACCTCACTTGCGTGAGTATACTACTTGATTGCGTGCACTTGCGTAGTAATTAATAATTTTCGCAACAAGTTTTTGGCGCCGTTGCCGGGGAATTGTATAAAGATTAATATTACCCAAAATTATACTAACTTCTACTTTGGTTTATTTTTCTTGCTAATTACTAATCTTTTTCTTGCAATATTTTCTTTATCTATTTCAGGAATCCTAGTGTATGCGCCGTCAAGGACAAGCAGTCATATTACCAGTTGATCCTGAAATCGAGAAAACTTGTAGGAGAAACCGAAAGAACAAGAGGCAAGAAAGAGTTTCAGCAATTGCTGAAACAACAGAAATCATGGCTGCTAATGTGAATGTGAATGTTGTAAATAACAGCAATAATGGTGGTGCCGTGGAAGACCAAGCTAATGGCCGTAGCTTGAGAGATTACATTCTCCCTACTCTGACGGGAGTGCAGTCATGTATCAGGCCACCGGCAGTGGACGCGAATAACTTTGAGATCAAACCTGCCATACTTCAAATGGTGCAGTCTTCAGTTCAGTTTGGTGGCCTCCCTTCTGAAGATCCTAATCTGCATCTCTCGAACTTCATGGAACTTTGTGAGACTTTTAAAGTCAATGGAGTTAGTGATGATGCCATTCGTTTGAGACTGTTTCCATTCTCACTTAGAGAAAGAGCCAAGAGTTGGTTAATCTCCTTGCCACCAAATTCCATAGCAACATGGACAGACTTAGCAACTAAATTTCTGTCTAAGTTCTTTCCCCCAGCAAAGTCTGCTAAGCTGCGAGGAGAGATCAACAATTTCTGTCAACAAGAGAATGAGTCTCTCTATGAGTCTTGGGAGAGGTTCAAGGACTTAATCAGAAAGTGTCCTCATCATGGTATTGAGAAGTGGATGCTGGTTCATAATTTCTATAACGGGTTGGTTGGTAACACTAGAACTCTAATAGATGCAGTAGCTGGCGGAGCCTTTATGTGAAAGAGTGCTAATGAGGCGTATGATCTATTGGAGGAGATGGCTCTAAACAACCAGCAGTGGCCAACTGAAAGGAGTCAATCTAAGAAGGTAGCTGGTGTGTTAGAGGTTGATGCCATTACAAAGCTGACAGCTCAGGTTGAGGCCCTAACAAAGCTGATCGCAGTGCAAGCCAAACAAGCTCAAGTGGTTTGTGAGATATGTGGAGGTCCCCATCACTTTTCTGAGTGTCAGGCAGATGTGGATGATTTGCCAATGGATCAAGCAAAAGCCATTGGAAACTATTCCCAAAACAATAATTATGGGCACAACCAACAGGGGTTCTACCAGCAGAGAAACCAGCCCCAACAAAACCAACAACAGCTGCAACAACAAAGTTCTAGTGGAGGCTCCACTATCCAAGCTGATTTATTGCTCCAATTCATGATGGAAACTAGAGCCTCTATTAAAACTCTAGAAACTCAAATGGAACAATTGGCTACTCAAGTGGAAAAACAAGCTCAAGGAAATTCGCCTAGCACTAATGATGCAAAAGGAAGAGAACAATGTAAAGCAATTTCCTTAAGGAGTGGAAAGAAATATGATGGGCCTGAGATGATACAACCAGTGGATGAAGAGATTAAAGATCAAACAGCACCAACTCAAGCATCATCAGATAAGAAGATTACTGATAGTCCAGCACCACCACAACAGTCTCCACCAATCAATATTGATCATCATGTGAAAATACCCTATCCTCAAAGACTCCGAAAGACCAATCTAGACAAGCAGTTCACAAAATTTCTAGAGGTCTTCAAAAGATTACACATCAACATTCCTTTTGCCGAAGCCTTGGAACAAATGCCCCGTTATGTGAAGTTCATGAATGAGATATTGTCTAAGAAGAGAAAATTGGAGGACTATGAAACAGTGGCATTAACTGAGGAGTGTAGCGCCATTTTGCAAAAGAAACTACCGCCCAAGCTTAAAGATCCGGGTAGTTTCAATATTCCATGCTCTATAGGGGGTTCGGTGGAAACTAAAGCTCTATGTGATCTGGGAGCAAGCATTAATCTAATGCCCTTGTCTGTCTTCAAAAGGCTAGGATTGGGAAAAGCAAAGCCCACAACAGTGACTTTACAACTAGCGGATCGTTCTTTGACTCATCCTCGTGGGATAATTGAAGATGTACTGGTGAAGGTTGGTAAGTTTATCTTCCCTGCTGATTTCCTAATTCTTGATATGGAGGAAGATTCAACTATTCCCATTATTTTGGGAAGACCATTCTTAGCCACAGGCCGAGCATTAATAGATGTTCAAAAGGGAGAGTTAAAGTTGAGAGTGCAAGATGAAGAGGTCAATTTTAATGTTTTTGCCCCAACCGACATTCCTACCTGTTGCAAGATTGAGATGGTGAAGGGTTCTTTTGTTAAAGCTGATAAGAAGAAAGCAAAGCCTAAAGAGCGACTTCGAACGATTCGGCGTCATTGGAAAAGATTGATGTGTGGTAGTTCTGAAGGTGAGCTTACTCTTGTGCGAAACTCTGAAATCAACACGATTGGTGGTAAATTTTCTTCATTTAGTACGAGGGCTCTTTTGGATGAAAAGGGTCCGCCCAACCCCTTCTGATGGGGGTTCAGGTAAGTCCTTCTCACCTTGAGTATAATAGCACATTGGGGACAATGTCATATTTAGTTTGGGGGGAGAGACTTAAAATTTTTAAATTCTGCACTTTAATTTCTGCATTTTAATTATCTATTTTAGTTTTTTTTTATTTTAGTTAAGGAATGGCAATAAGCTTGACGATAGTTGTATACTGCTGATTAGTGTGATGTGATCTGAAATTATAAAATAACTGTGTGCTTGATTATGCTAACTCTTTGGATTAGTTTGGATGCTTAGGAACCTGTGTTTATCTGTAAATACTCAATTTGTGAAAATTGTTATAATTGTTTTACGATGGGTTGTGGTAAGATTGACAGGATAGCTTAGAACTTGCATGTTTATTCTTTTGAGACGAAATCCTTGATAGTGTTCAATTGGAATATGACTTAGGCATTTGTTGGATAGTTTGAGCCTTCAAGCCTACCGTAATAAGATGTATCCCTAGTTAACCTTTTGAGCCTAAACCTGCTATGTTTTTCACCCATCGATTTAAAAAAAAAAAATTGCAACCACACTATTAATTTTTCTTCACCATTTTATCCATGATATCATAAGCTACATAATTAGTTTGGGGGAGGAGAAACATTTAGTGTGAGGAAATAGTGAGAGGGAGAAAAACTTGTAAGATTGAGAAGAAAAAAAAAATTGTGTAATTCAATGTCACTGAAAAAAAAATGGAATATGATGAAAAAAAAAACACAATAAAAAGTAAAAATATGTGTGAAAAAAAAAAGAGAAATTTTTTTTCAGTGATGTTGAAAAATAATAGAGATGTCTTCTATCAATCTTGGTAAATTCGGGAATATTATGGGATCTTAGAAAAAAGAAAAGTAAGAAGCTTGTGGGTTCTGTTTGTGTGCTTATGATATCTTGAGCCAAAATTGTCTTTTGCCTATCCCTGAATATCTGAGCCATATTACCCAAAGCCTTGAAAAGACCTAATGATTCCAAAGAATACTGTCAACATTAGTGGAGAAAGGTAAGCATGAAAGCTTATGAATTATCGGGCTGTGGAACTGTTGGAAAGAGTAAAACTTTTATAGCAATGTTTCACATTTGAATAAATTTTTGCAGTTGTACATAGTGTTATAAATTGAGCATCTGAGTTAATTGTTAGAGTTAGTAGGATCGAAATTCTAGTTTATGCAAGGAAGAAAACAGAGCATGAGTCAGCAGCGTAGTTAGTTTTTTTTTTTTACCTTACTCGGGGGCGAGTAAGAATCTAGTTTGGGGGAATTTGTTAGGCTAAAATTAGTCTAAGTTTCGGGTCGTATTTTCAGTTAGTTTTCACTCTTTGTTTCTAGTTTTAGGGCTATTTTACGCTTGATTCTTTTGTTTCAGGTCCTTGGGTGTTTAAAGAAAGTATGTACAAGAATTGAGGAAAAGTGGTGAAAGAATCGAGAAGAAAAACCAAAGTTTGTGTCGCTGCCTGTTCCAGTCGCGACTGGGAACATGCCAGTCGCGACTGGGAACATGCCAGTCGCGACGGGAACTGGCAAAGAGGATCTCAAAGTTTCAAAGTTTAACCCCGTCGCGACGGGGCTTTGCGCCGCGACGGGGACCCCAGTGACGGGATTTTTGGGCAGTTTCGTAATTTCACGAATTTTAAAGATGAGAATTGGTTTAAATAGTGAGGGTTCGTGAAAATTAGGGATTATTCAGAATTGGAACCCTAGAAACAAAGGAGGAGGCTAGAAGAGCGGCTTGTGGCGACCCGGATCAATTGCTTCAACTAGTTCTTTCTTTTCTCTTTAATTTTTCTATGTTCTTTTCTATTTCAATGTTAATTATGGATTTGATTATGGATGTTTTGAACTAAACTCCTATTTAGGGAGAATGATGAATGTTGTTTAAGTTTTTCCTAGTTAATGAATAATTGTCATTCCTCCATCTTGATTGTGAACACTATTCATATTTGTGTTTAATTTCCATGTGCAAGATTGATCACCTTTTACATGTTTTATGATCTCAATTCGAAATCTGAAAAGTGAGAATTGAGAATGCTAAAATTGGATAGTCTAGGTTTTGATGTGAAACGAAAGTATTTACATAGCCTTTGTGACATTTAGATTATTGCTTAATGCTGATTTCATGTTAATTTAATTAAGAGATTAATTAGAGAGCATGAGATTTAGAACCTAGAAGATCTGAAAAGAGCTAGGTTAATTTATAATCTGTCATTCACTTCAAGAGAAGGATAGCAATTAGACATTAACATTGGTAACTTAACAACAGGATTCGTCTCCCTATTCTCTCATCTTGATTAATATTCACTTGTTTCTTTAAGTTTCTTGAATTTCTTTCTTCCTTTTTTAATCATAAATACTTTTGATTTGCCAAATAGAATTATAAGTATAGTTTAGTAGTAATTAATCCAATTCCCTGTGGTTCGACCTCACTTGCGTGAGTATACTACTTGATTGTGTGCACTTGCGTAGTAATTAATAATTTTCGCAACACATATTTATGTTCAGCACTCCCACTCAATCATACTATCATGTTCCCAAAACATACGTATCACCCTGACCTAAAAGTAGGCTTAACTAATAAATCAAAGAACATGAATAGCACTCCTGAGTTGAGCCTAAGCATATCAGGATTTAGATTCTTTTAATCTTAAGATCAAGTACTGATATTGACTTGGAAAGATATATATAATGGTAAGTTTGTAATATCTTAACTTAGTTGCAATATCGGTCCAGTCCAATGTATACTCCATACATTCGAAACTAGTATACTTTACTAATGTCTTGGAAAGAACATAACACTTACTCCAAGTGTAAGTACACATCATCGTTGATTATCACATTAGTGTAAATCCAATAACACTGATGAAAGAGGGACCAAGTCTTTTGATTCATATGATCACAATCACATTCCACTGTGTTGACGATACTGTAATTGTGAATAATCATATGATCTAGATTTAACTGATTTTGTGTATAAAAGTAATAAACATATTAAACCATTAGCATGTAAAATTCATGCAAACATAAATCACTTCAAATTTCTTATATTGATAACTAATCAGATTGTAAAGAGTTTTATTTAGGGCATAAAACCCAACAAACTCCCACTTGCACTAACATAAAACAAACTGTGCAAATAGGTCAATCTGATGTCTTGATCTTCAGATCAAGTGTAGTATATTTGAATCCACCCTAACTTCTGGAAACTAGTTCATAAATACTCTTATGAAACATCTTTTACTATATGCTTTATGTTGGGTTTTATGCCCTAAATAAAACTCTATTTCAATGTAATCCAGATTATTCAATATCAATAAAGTAACAGAAGTATTTTTCATTCATTTGTGTATGTTTTGGTTCGCTTAATCAATTGTTTGTCTATTTGATTTATAAATTCATCCAAACCCCTTTTCACATACTTGATCATGTTTATTGTGTTGTCAACACAGTGGAAAGTAAACATGACTATGTGAATAAAGTATTCCTAGATTTATCAGAACACTGGGTTTTACTGATATGACAATCTACAACAGAGTTTACTTGCATTTGGAGAAATGTTATGTTCTTTCCAGAACATAGGTTAAAGTAAAGCTCAGGTTGGATGCATGGAGTATGCATTGGAATGGACCGATATTGAACTTTGAAATAGATTTTTGAAACTTACCGTAAATATCTATTCAATTCAATATCATAAGTTGATCCTAGATCACATGATCGAACACCTGATATGGTTAGGCTCAATTTCAAGAGTGTTATTCGTGTTCTTTGATTTGTTAGTTAAGCCTAATTTTTGGTCAGGGCAATACATACATTTTGGGAACACGGTAGTACGATTGAGTGGGAGCGCTAACATAAATATGGAATCTATAGCTTCTATCTGGCGAATAATAAGCAAAGGGTGATTTCCTTCGAGCTTAACCAAACGAGATAAATGATTGAGTACTCATTTCACTTAGTTGAAATATCATTTATACAATGTTAAGTGTTTTAAGGATAAAATACATTGTAGGGTGTTACGGTAATTTAGTCCCTTTACAGTGTAAATCATCCATATAGAGGATCATTGATCACATTAGGATTATAACAATGGATAACTAATGATGTGTCTATATGGTGGAACATATAGAGCATTCTATATACTGAGAGTGCAATTCTGAGTTCTATGTGTGGATTCAACGAAGAATTAATAAGTCAGTGAATTTAAGTGGTAAATTCTAGATCTGCTTATTGGAAGCTCGGATATATAGACCCATGGTCCCCCCACTAGTTGAGATAATATTACTTGTAAGACTCATTTAATTGACTTTAATTAATCAATTAAAATTCTCAAGATAGACTGTGTCTATTTGAGAATTTATCACTTATTAAGGGCAAAACAGTAAATAGAGATTTTGAAGGGCATATTTATTAATTAGGAAACTTTAATTAGTTTCATTATTAATAAAATAAATGACAATATATTATTTGATAATTAATTTTAATTATTAAATAATTAGATTTGACATTTATGTGGTTGAACAAAGGAATTGGCAGTTTTTGACAAAACAGGAAACTATCTGTGTAGGAAAAGGAAAGTTGGAAAAGTGGCAAGCCTTGTTTTTACAATGCCTAGGCCGGCCACTTAAGTTCCCTTTTCCCTTTGATTTTTTCAATATTAAATGTCAATTAATTCAATCATAGCCCTGGGTGGTCTTCTATAAATAGAAGGCAAAGGCTTCAGATTTCAACACAACTGATACACAACATTATTCTGACAGAATTTTCTCTCTGAAAATTCTCTCTGAGCCGCCACCCTCTCTCTCTCTATTCCTTCACTGTTTCGAAATCTATAAGTGCTAGAGTAGTGCCCACACACATCAAGTAATACCTCAATCATAGTGAGGAAGGCTGTGTAGAATTCAGAAACAACAAAGAAGGACTATCGGGCTCAGATCTTGATTATACTCTGCTACAGAAAGGAATCAAGGGTTAGAGATCTGAGTGGGAGGAGACATATATTCCGCTGCACCCACTGTAAGATTTCTGATACTCTTATGTGTTTAATTTTCTATCGTTTTAGAAGTTCATATTTAGGTTGTTAAATCAACATACTTGTGAGTAGATCTAAGTTCCTGGTAAAATAACTTCCAACACTTTACTCATCAAGGGATACTGAAATCTTTACTGTTTTAAAAGTACATCTGAATTAACAGAAGACATATCTCTCATATTTTAAAATATGGAATTGAGATAATACAGTGTAGACTCTTCTTCAGTAATATAACTTTCCTGGTATTTTCGAATTTACAAAGTTATAATTATTCTCTGGTAGAGCTTGAATTATTATAGAATAATTCCTCCACCCCCAAAGTAAGCACCATCTCAAGGATCTCGAAATGAGTTGGTGAGATACAAGGACAACTGATACACAGTTCCTTAATATCTAACATATAGATCACTTTCATAAATCTTTCTTGAATATCTTCTAATGTTCCCTATTTGATTACATCTCAGATAGCTCCCACTCAATAGCAGATGTCTGGTTAAATAATACTTTTAACCTCTTATTGTTTAGAGAGTTATCTAGTTGTGACTTTTGTATTAGTCTGAAACTTTAAGTTATGACTAAGTCAACAACATAGCAGACTAGTATTTGAAGTGAAAAATGTTGGGTTTTATGCCCTAAATAAAACTCATTTCAATATAATGAGATTTGCTTATTAATATAGATCAGAAATAACATTTAATGTTGCATGGTTCACATGATTTATTTCATGATTATATGTACATAATGTATAAATTCATCTGAAACCCTTTTCACATACTTGATCCTGTTTATTGTGCCGTCAACACATTGGAAAGTAAACATGACTATGTGAATAAAGTTTCCTAGATTTATCAGACACAGGGTTTTACCGATATGATAATCTACAACAAGAGTTTACTTGCATTTGGAGAAGTGCTATGTTCTTTCCAGAGCATTGGTTAAAGTAAAGCTCAGGTTGGATGCATGGAGTATGCATCGGAAGGGACCGATATTGAACTTTGACTTAGATTTATTAAACTTACCGTAATATCTATTCAAGTCAATATCGCCTAGTTGATCCTAGATCAAATGATCTTAATCCTGATATGATTAGGCTCAATCTCGAGAGGCTATTCGTGTTCTTTGATTTGTTAGTTAAGCCTACTTTTAGGTCAGGGTGATACGTACATTTTGGGAACACGGTAGTGCAATTGAGTGGGAGCGCTATCATAAACATGGAATCTATAGCTTCTATCTGGCGAATAGTAAGCAAAGGATGATCTCCTTCGAGCTTGACCAAACGAACATAAATGGTGGAGTACTCATTTCACATAAGCTGAAATATCATTTATACGGGGTCAAGTGTTTTAAGGAATAAATACATGTAGGGTGTAACGGTAATTTAATCCCTTTACAGTGTAGATCATTCATATAGAGGATCATTGATCAAATTAGGATTATAACAATGGATAACTAATGATGTGTCTATATGGTGGAACATATAGAGAATTCTATATACTGAGAGTGCAATTCTAAGTTCTATGCGTGGATTCAACGAAGAATTAATAAGTTAGTGAATTTTAGTGCTAAATTCTTGATCTACTTATTGGAAGCTCGGTTATATAGACCCATGGTCCCCCAACTAGTTGAGATAATATTGCTTGTCAGACTCATGTAATTGGTTTTGATTAATCAATTATAATTCTCAATTTAGACTATGTCTATTTGTGAATTTTTCACTAAGTAAGGGCGAAATTGTAAAGAAAGAGTTTATAGGGGCATATTTGTTAATTATGATACTTTGTATGGTTCAATTAATAAATATGATAAATGACAATATTATTTAATAATTATTTATAGTTATTAAATAGTTAGAATTGGCATTTAAATGGTTGAATTAGAAAATTGGCATTTTTGAGAAAATCAGATGCAGAAAAGGTAAAACTGCAAAATTGCAAAAAGTGAGGCCCAAATCCACTAGTATAGGGCCTGCCACTTTTGTAGGAAATTTAAACTGATATTTTCATTATTTTAATGCCAAATAATTCAAACCTAACCCTAGTGGAATGCTATAAATAGATAGTGAAGGCTTCAGGAAAATTACACTAAATTTCTACACTTAAATTTCTACACTTCTGATTCAGAAAAAACTGAGCCTTCTCTCTCCCTATCTTTGGCTGACCCTTCTCTTTCTCCTTCCCTCTTCAATTTCGAAAATCTTAGTGTGAGAGTAGTGCCCACACACATCAAGTGATACCTCAATCATAGTGAGGAAGATCGTGAAGAAAGATCATCAGCAAAGGAGATTCAGCATCAAAGATTCAGAGAAAGAGATCCGAGTTCGTATATTGATAATGCTCGCTACGTAAAGGAATCAAGGGCTAGATATCTGAACGGAAGGAGTCATTATATTCCGCTGCACCCAATGTAAGGTTTCTTAAACTTTATATGTGTTTAATTTATCGTTTTAGAAAGTTCATATTTAGGATGTTAATAAACATACTTGTGAGTAGATCTAAGATCCTGGTAAAATAATATCCAACAACTGGCCTCAGAGCCATGGTAATTGATTTACTTGCAAGAAATTTGGACTTTAAAACGATTGTTTGTATGTTCTTTGGATGATATCATGTTGTATTGAGTGTTATTTGATGATTGATTGATGTTTGTGAAATTTTCGTGAAAAATAATTATGATTTCGTTTCTGGAATTATTTTTATTGGATAGTATGGAAAAAATTAAGCAAGTTAGCCTTTTACAGAACTCAATTTGGATTTTATTTGAATTAGTTATGATTTTTTGAAGATTTGACAAAATCGGGAAATCTTGATATTTTCCTGCGATCGCAGAACTGTCCGTACAGTTTCGAATTTTTTCTTTTTTCTTCAATTTTTCATACTTTTTCATGGAATTAACTTCCAATTTTTTGTATGGTTTTGTATATATACTATTACTATTCCTAATTCAATTCTAATTATCATTTTGAATTAATTTAATTTTTTTTAATTTAATTCAAGATATTAGTGTAATTTGAATTTGAATAGAATTAGTATTTATCTTTTTAAAAATCTATCTTATTTTTAAATTTGATTATATTTTTTTTAAATTTAAGGTTAGATTTTATAAGATATTTATAATATCTTTTAATATATTTATAATATCTTTTAAGATATTTTAAAAAATATCTTATCTTTTAAGATATTTTTTTAATAATATCTTATCTTTTAAGATTTTTTAATTAAATCTTTTTAGATATTTTGACCATATTTAAATTTAAAATAAGATATTTATAATCATGTAATTTTAAATAGATATAAGATATTTTGCTAACTTTTAAATTTTGTTATTTTATTTATTTGAATTAAATTTAAAAATCTGAAAAGATATTTTATTTATCTTTTCTAATTTTTTTTATTTAATTTTTATTTATAAAATAACATTTAAAATTTAAAATTAGTTAGCAAATTTTGAAATGATATTTAGGTTGGTTCAAACCTAATTTTTCAAAATTGTAGGTTTAATTTTAAATTTAAATATTTAATTAATTTTTGAAATTTTTTTTTAAATTTTTTTATTTTATTTTTTTTTCGAAAATCTTTTTTAATAATATTTCGAAATTAATAATTTAATTTAAAATTAAATAAATCCTACATCCAACTATCCAGCTAACCCTGTTGCAGGAGTATGTGTTTTAGCTTATGTGTAAGTTTTCAAAACCTATTATTACTTGATTGCAAATAGCCATGGTTACTTTTTGCCAGATCTAATGATCTGATGGCTCCCTTGGTCAAGATAATAATTTGTAACAGGTATAATTTACAATCTTCTTTCATCTGTGTATGACCTAACAACATGATAGGACCCATCCAAAGTGTGCCTGTGTGAGTCTATGTGTTTAATTTTATTATAGATGCATATAGGTTAATGTTGCTAAAATAAATTATCATAGTTTTTGATAGAATTTATTTAGGCCCATTTAGTTATTGGGCTTATTCAATTAATAACAGTTGTTCTTATTAAGGTTAAATTCCTCTCTTTGGGGCCTTGTGTGAGAGTTGGGAGCCATAGAAGTGGGTACGACATACTGAACCCAGCACCCCCTCACACAAACCACCCCAATTGTGAAGGCCCATTTGCCTGATTTGAACAACTGTACTAGGTTAATTACACTAGTTTAACCTAATAAAATTGATTAGCAACATAATTAATTTCATTTATTTTGAAATTAATTTAAGAAAATTATAGTTTTAAAGAATTTTTTATTCTAAGCTAAACTATATGTATTTTCTTGTATTTAATTAAATATAGAATTATAACCATCTAGATTCTTTCTGGAACTTAATTTAAATTTTTCATTAAATATTCTTATTTAAGTTGATATTTAGTTATCTACAACTAACCAACTTAAATCTGAATATCTTTTGAATTTCAAACTTCAAAATTAAGTTGAGGAATTTTAGGCATTGGTTATTAAGATTCTTTATATATTTTTTAAGTTAATATCTTTTCGAATATTAACTTAAAATGGAATATTTTCAAATTAAGTGGTTACAACTTAATTTTTGATATTTAATTAAATTTAAATTTGAAAATATTTAAGTTCTTAGATATTTTTTCAAATTTTGTGGAAAAGATACTTAGTCAAATAAGATATTTTCTAGATAGTTATTTCTAGACTACTTATTATTTCTAATATTAAATAGGAAAATATTATACATTGTGAAATTAATTATTTAAATAATTAATTTTGGTACAATTTATTTTAAGTATATTTTTTCCTAGTATTAAACTAGAGATTAATAATTAAGCCTTCTCTACACTTAATTATTTATTTCTTGAATTTAATACATTTAATTAATTTGAAAATTAAATATCTAAGTTGATTTTATCATCATACTTAAATATTTCTTTTTCATGACATTTAATTAAATAGAAAATTATTTTTAGTTGAAATTTATTTTTTCAACTAAATTTAAATAATTTTAAAAATATATTTTTTCTTTATTTTATTAATCAATTTTCGAAATTGCATTTCTTAAATGCTAGAATTTCGAATTTTATCTTGAAAAATAGATTAAGTTGTAAATTAATTATTTATTTTAATTAATTCTTGGATCAACTTAAATCAATGATTTTTTCATTTATTGATTAATTTAAAATAAATTGAATTAAAGTATATTATTAGAAATTGAATTAATTAGTCAAAGGAAAATCTAGATAGATGATATTTTTGCTTGAAGTATTTTTCTAGTGTATTTAATTAAATAGAAAATTAATATTTAAGTTGATTTTCATCATCATACTTAAATATTTGAAATTTTACTTATATATTTAATTAAATAGGAAAATTATATTTTTTGTTGTAAATTAATTTTATTAATTAATTTTGGGCCAACATTAAATTAGAATAATTTTTCCAGGATTAATTTTTTATTTTAACATGCATTTTCTAAAATTGTATTCTTAAATACTTTAATTTTTCGAAATGCAATATATATTTATAGAAAATTAAATTTGAGTTGTAAATTAATTTATATTAATTTTGTAACAACTTAAATTGAATATTTTTCTAAATATTTATTGGAAATTATTACTAAGATGGAAATAATTCATCTAAGTAAAATTTATATTTAGAATTTTTCATTCTAAATTGGAAATTTTAAATAAATATATATTTAAAATAAATAAATTAAATAAAGAGAATCAAAGAAAATACAACTCACTTTAAATAATGAGCTTGATTATTATTAAGATATTCGATCTCCATTGTTGGTCTTACAAAAGTTAAATGTTTTCAATATAACCTCGAGACGCTAGACTTCGTCCCCCTATGGATGGTTATTCGTTGAACGCATTTAACACCGTAAGATTTCATTTGATAAGTGTTTTGTAAGTTTTCGTCTCTATTAGACTCTCCCCTACGGTGACTACTTAGAGATAAATTTATGAAACATGAAACAATGGTGGAAGCTCATAAAATGAGAATAACCTTGACTCTCGCCTACCGGGACAACGTTGGATTCTTATTTTGATCGAATAAAAGGTTGCTAGAATGGTTTCTATTTTAGATGAGCTGACAACTCTATTCAATAAATGATGCTTTGACTCTCGCCTACCGGGACACTGTATCAGTTTGTTGAAAACCTTGGAAATTATATAGGATTGTATGTTTTAGTATTTTCACTAGTCATTCCTACTTGCTATATGTTTATAATTTCTGAATTGTGTATGAATTTATATTGAACCATGTTATTTTCTGTTATTAAGTTGTAGTTTAATTTCGAATCTTCATTGTTGGTCCAACATGTTTGTTTATCTAATGAGATAAATCCCTAGTGGATTTTCACCATTAGACATACATAATAGTGTTAGATCTCGAAAGATAAATATTGTATATGCGACATCTAGCTGTTCATCAATTGATGACACCTAAGACTAGTATTTTTACGATATGAAACAAGAAGATTACATAAATAAGATTACTTTGTCTTTCGCTAATCGAAGCATCGTTGGATTCTTATTTATAAACGAAATTATCCTAATTCCTCTTAGCTTATTCATTTCGAATTAGCTTTATAACATATCATTGGATGAATGGTATGTAATCATTTCATGTCATTCTATATTTTCTCTTAAGAAATTAAATGACGCATATGATTATAATCCCGAAATTGTATTCCCAATTGATATAAATCCTCAATCTTAGAAATCTCCTACTTGTATGGGCAAATCTGACTTAGAGTTTGTATTAGTAGTGGTGGTCCAAGAAAGAATTACTCATAATATTTGGTATAAATTTAAGTCTTTGACTTTAATTTTAGATTCCAAATAGAAATTTTCTTATATTTCTAATTCCAGAATACAATACAGTTACACTTTCTCAAGTGTTTAATATCCATCTTCTATTAATGGATTAAAACTGTATGGAATATGAGTTAGGTATTCTGTGACCAGGATCCACTTGAAGTATTCTAAGAACTCTTTCATGTAACTAAACCTATGTCATCAATAGACACTACCATTTTTTTTAATCTATGGCATTTGTATCTTGTTCATAGTGGATTTGACAAGATCAATCTCTGCAAAGAGTTAATATGCCTATATCCACTGAAAGTAGTTCATCTCATTCGCAGATGGATGTACACTCAGGGGTGGATATGAGTTTTTCGTTGTATTCTTAAAACGATAACTCTAGATTTTACCTTTTAGCAAAGAAATTTGAAATGTTTGAAAAATTTCATTAATTTCTAGCAATGGTTAAAACCATTAAGGTAAGTGGTTAAAGATCTTGCGAACTGATAGGGGTGGAGAAATAGTTAGTAGATATGCAGTTCAAAGATCATTAAATTGATTTTTGAATTATATCCAAACTTACCTCCCCAGAAATTTCGAGTTGCATGTTGATGATTAGTTACTAGTCGTTGCCTAATTCCTTCTATGGTAATACAATTTCAGAATGATGTAATGGTTGTATACTTAATGTAAATCATTACTAGATTCATGGATGACCTAATCAAAATCTTAAGAAAAGCTAGACCTGTTAACCATGGTTTCTTAGCTATTCTAAGTGATTAGGGGTGGACCATCCCATTGTCAATAGATAAGAAAGTGTTTGTTCAAACAAATACTACTTTTCTAAGATAATGACTAAGTCTGAAAACAAGTAGCAAATAAAGGAGATATTTTTCTTGATTCCAAAAGTGTTCTATCATCTTATATAACATATGATGATCCCACTGCCTCTATTGTCTTGTCACAACCAAAGAGGTTAATATCATTTAGTTTTCTTCGACATAATTCACAGTACCTTGTCGTAGTGGGAGAGTTTCTAGGAACTCACCTTCTTATGACTTGGGAGACACTAGTGATTAAAATCCATTGTGAGTTTAAACAAGTAATAGATTGTCAAGATAAGAAACTAAGAAGAAAGCCAATAGAACTATGGTTTAATCCATTCACATGGAGTAACCTAAAGTTTTCTATTACAAGGACATAAAAGGAAATTTTAGTTAATAAGTCTATTCTATGGACTTAACAAACTTCCTGTTCCTAGTATTATAGGTTTGAGTTTATCTAAACCTATGGCTTGTGGTATACCTGGTAATTACTTACTCTAATGCAAGCAACTTACTTTCGTAAGATGCTGAAGCATTTTATTTCTAATGGCAATCTATAGAAGCTTCACAACTTCTTAGATATAGATTTTATTTATCTAAGGAAAAGACTTAACTATTCCAGAAAAGATAAAGCCATGAAAGAATTTCTTATATCAACAGTGAGAGGTCTTAGATATGCTTTTGCATGCCTTAGACCAGACACCTACTATTGAGTGGGAGTAATGAGTAGGTATCAGATTAATCCAGGAGAAGAACATTGGAAGACAATCAAGTAAATCCTAAGATTAAGAAGAGGAACTATATGTTAGTCTATAAGGGTGTGTTTAAGACTCTTAGACTACACCATATCAGATTTCGAAATTTGCCTATGTGCTAGTAAATCTTTCTGATAAGATGGTGGTTACTCTGGGGGTGGAATAGTGATTTTGGAGAAGTGTAAAAACCTATCTGAAGTCTTTAGGTTTACCAGAGAGGGACTGAATGTTAAGTTTGCAGGAAAGGTACTTATTCAGTCTAAGGAAAGTTCTATACATTTTTGGCATCATTCCAAATTGCCTTAAACTACTAGTGTTAATTTCCCGATTAACCAAAAGTAGTTGCTAAAGATATAGAATCCAGTATCCCAAGAGAGTAAACATATAGAGAGGAATTTCACATTTTCAATGATTTTGTGATTAAGGAAGAGTAATAGTGGAGAAAAGGTTGTGGTTAATTCAACCTTTCAAGATCCTATTACGAGGAGTTTACTACTACTACACTTGATTTGCATATCAAGGTGTTGAGATTATTTGAAACGCACTTTTTGTTTTATATTAGTGCAAGTGGGAGTTTGTTGGGTTTTATGCCCTAAATAAAACTCATTTCAATATAATCAGATTTGCTTATTAATATAGATCAGAAATAACATTTAATGTTGCATGGTTCACATGATTTATTTCATGATTATATGTACATAATGTATAAATTCATCTGAAACCCTTTTCACATTCTTGATCCTATTTATTGTGCCGTCAACACATTGGAAAGTAAACATGACTATGTGAATAAAGTTTCCTAGATTTATCAGACACAGGATTTTACTGATATGATAATCTACAACAAGAGTTTACTTGCATTTGGAGAAGTGCTATGTTCTTTCCAGAGCATTGGTTAAAGTAAAGCTCAGGTTGGATGCATGGAGTATGCATCGGAAGGGACCGATATTGAACTTTGACTTAGATTTATTAAACTTACCGTAATATCTATTCAAGTCAATATCGCCTAGTTGATCCTAGATCAAATGATCTTAATCCTGATATGATTAGGCTCAATCTCGAGAGGCTATTCGTGTTCTTTGATTTGTTAGTTAAGCCTACTTTTAGGTTAGGGTGATACGTACATTTTGGGAACACGGTAGTGCAATTGAGTGGGAGCGCTATCATAAACATGGAATCTATAGCTTCTATCTGGCGAATAGTAAGCAAAGGATGATCTCCTTCGAGCTTGACCAAACGAACATAAATGGTGGAGTACTCATTTCACATAAGCTGAAATATCATTTATACGGGGTCAAGTGTTTTAAGGAATAAATACATTGTAGGGTGTAACGGTAATTTAATCCCTTTACAGTGTAGATCATTCATATAGAGGATCATTGATCAAATTAGGATTATAACAATGGATAACTAATGATGTGTCTATATGGTGGAACATATAGAGCATTCTATATACTGAGAGTGCAATTCTAAGTTCTATGCGTGGATTCAACGAAGAATTAATAAGTTAGTGAATTTTAGTGCTAAATTCTTGATCTACTTATTGGAAGCTCGGTTATATAGACCCATGGTCCCCCCACTAGTTGAGATAAGACTCATGTAATTGGTTTTGATTAATCAATTATAATTCTCAATTTAGACTATGTCTATTTGTGAATTTTTCACTAAGTAAGGGCGAAATTGTAAAGAAAGAGTTTATAGGGGCATATTTGTTAATTATGATACTTTGTATGGTTCAATTAATAAATATGATAAATGACAATATTATTTAATAATTATTTATAGTTATTAAATAGTTAGAATTGGCATTTAAATGGTTGAATTAGAAAATTGGCATTTTTGAGAAAATCAGATGCAGAAAAGGTAAAACTGCAAAATTGCAAAAAGTGAGGCCCAAATCCACTAGTATAGGGCCTGCCACTTTTGTAGGAAATTTAAACTGATATTTTCATTATTTTAATGCCAAATAATTCAAACCTAACCCTAGTGGAATGCTATAAATAGATAGTGAAGGCTTCAGGAAAATTACACTAAATTTCTACACTTAAATTTCTACACTTCTGATTCAGAAAAAACTGAGCCTTCTCTCTCCCTATCTTTGGCTGACCCTTCTCTTTCTCCTTCCCTCTTCAATTTCGAAAATCTTAGTGTGAGAGTAGTGCCCACACACATCAAGTGATACCTCAATCATAGTGAGGAAGATCGTGAAGAAAGATCATCAGCAAAGGAGATTCAGCATCAAAGATTCAGAGAAAGAGATCCAGGTTCAGATATTGATAATGCTCTGCTACAGAAAGGAATCAAGGGCTAGATATCTGAACGGAAGGAGTCATTATATTCCGCTGCACCCAATGTAAGGTTTCTTAAACTTTATATGTGTTTAATTTATCGTTTTAGAAAGTTCATATTTAGGATGTTAATAAACATACTTGTGAGTAGATCTAAGATCCTGGTAAAATAATATCCAACAAAAAATACATGCCAGAGATAAAGTAATCAAAATTAAGATACCGTACAATTTTATGAGGATTAAGAATTCTAGGTTCAAGTCATTCGAATAGACTGAACTAGAGTTCTCTATCTTATTCTCATAATTCTGATAAGTTATACCTATCCATGTGTATGGTTAGATTTGCTTTTCAGTAAAGTTCTTAAGTACCTATCACAAGTATCAACCTAATGAAGATGGGTATAGAATTTTAAAATTCTCCCACTCAAATAAGGTAGTGTGAAACTTTATCAAAGAACTTTTATAGGTATCAAACTTTTACTTACAACAGTAAAACGAAATGAAACATACAATCAAGATCAAGCATTTATATTGATAATAGCTAACTCATTATATTACTTTCATGTTTAAAGAAGATATGTGTTACATAGGGAATTGTGGAATAGAATCCACCCCTAAGTATATACATATAGGGTATTGTGGATAAACTCACCCCTAAGTATATAGAGATTATGATCCACCCCTAAAGGTTGCAAAAAAAATTATTCTCTAAGTGTGATAGAGTTTATTTGGAGTTGAATACTATAAAGAGTTCATTAGATATAAAAGATCGTTGAACTGCATAGTTTTCTTAACTTTTTTCCACCCCTATCAGATCAAAAGATCTTTTTATTAAACAAATTCTTAATAATTGTATTAGAATTAACAATTACTAGTAAACATAGAAATAGTTTCTAGTGTTTATTTAATATAACTCTATGAAGAGTTGTAAATATTATAGAATTTGCATCAATAATAAAACACTTACACATACAAACATATAAATATAATGTGGTAATAATTGATGAAGATAAAATAAATGAAGCTCAATCTCATAAATTACAATTGGTTGAATTCGAAAATTAAAATAAACTTTATTAATAATAAAAATGTATTGCAACAATATGAGAAAAACAGGGATAAATATCCCTAACTAAAATTTGAAATCCAAATTGTCTTTAAACTAAAACAATTAATTCAAAAATAAATTGAAGAGCTTCATCTTCATCTGGACGATTTCACCCTTGGTCCAGCTTTCCGATCCAACTCATCTGAGTTCAAGTAGCTTGGCCTATAAGAAGAAGAAAACAAATAAACAAAGTTAGTCCAGAATCATAAATCCAATTGGATAATAATTCACTAAAACTTTTAAAGTTTATAAATAGAAATACCTTGTTTCTTTGCAAGAAGTTTAGGACATTGGGGTTTCCAATGACCTTTCTCATTGCAGTAGAAACACTTTCCTTTAAGTGTAGCATCACCAGAAGCAACATCCTTTTTTGTTTTTCATGGCTTTTGCACGCTTCTTGGTGTTCTTCCACTTCTTCTTCGATTTGGGTTTCGAAGCAGAGGCAACATTTGCTTCAGGTTTCATCGTCCCATTACCATTCCCAGGATTGTGAGGTTTACTCCCTTTCTTCTTGGGTCCTCCAATCAAATTTTCATAAGTTTGAAGGTCATTGACTAACTCATGAAAGTCTATTTCCTTCTTATTCATGACATAATTTGATGTGTATGGTAGAAATGCTGGAGTCAGGCTATTCAAGATAAGGCTTACTTGAGTAGCACTCTCTATTTCAGCACCATGATCCTGGGCTTCTTGGAAATAACTTACCATGAGGAGAACATGGTCACACACATTTTTGATGAGGTTCCATCTGTGCATTAATGTACTTCTTAGTCGCGTCAAAGCGTGACTGAAGTGATGCCTTACCGAATAGCTCATTTAACTTCGTCGTAACTTCAGCAGCCTTCTCGGTTTTAGAAAACCGAGTTTTGAGGGTGTCAACCATGCTAGAAAGCATAAAGTATAGAGCTTTGTCATTTGCTTTCTGCCAATGCTCATACTTTTCTTTCATAGCTTTGGATGCATTGTCCCCAGGCACTTCAGGTGACGGCTCAGTTAAAACAAACAAGGCACTTTCTCCTATGAGAGCAATATTAATGTTCTCATTCCATTTAGGAAAGTTAGATCCATTTAGCTTATTTTCAGTCAACAGTGATAACATGGGATTCATTATGATAATACAGGATACTACAAAATAATAGAAATCAATCAATAATGGTTTAACACAAAATCAATTTAGAAATTATAAGCACATAGCAAGTAGGAATGATATGAGAAAATACTTAAAAAAAATTCAATCCTAAATAATTTCTAAGGTTTTTCAATAAACTGATATCAGTGTCCCGTTTAGGCGAGAGTCAAAGTTACCATCTACTGAATAGAGTTGTCATCTCATCTAAAATGTTAAACATTCTAGCAACCTTTTATTCGATCAAGATTGGAATCCAGCGTTGTCCCGTTTAGGCGAGAGTCAAGGCTATTCTATCTTATGAGCTACTACCATTGTTTCGCAATTTGCAAGTCAAATATGGTCGCCACCATTAGGGGATCTATACCATATAAAACACTTACAAACTACTTATCTTTCGAGATTAAACGGTGCGAAATTGCTAATGAACGTTCCTCCATTAGGGAGGATTACTCACTAAAACAAACGCGATGTAAAACTAACAATGGAGATCGAATATCTTAATAATAATAAAGCTCATTCTTTAAAATGTATTTTCTTTATTATTCTAATAAATATATTCATTAAATTCGAAATTTAGAATTAAAAATTCAAAAATAAGAATTTAATATAATATTTATAAAATTATACTTAGATGGTGATTGAAATAAAATTAATTATTTCCATCTTAGTAGTAATCTTAAATATAAATATTAAGAAAATTAATTTAAGTTGTATTAATTTAAATTAATTAGCAACTTAAAAATTTCCTTGAGAATATATTTATTGTATTCGAAAAATAAAGTATAAAACTATACAAATTTTCGAAAATAATAAAACTTAGAAAAAATACTTCAGGCAAAAATATCACCTATCTAGATATTTCTTTGACTAATTAATTCAATTTCTAATAATAATAATATATATATTAAATTACTTTTATTTTAAATTAATCAATATATGAAAAAAAAAATTGATTCAAGTTGGTCCAAGAATTAATTAAAATAAATAATTAATTTACAACTCAATTTATTTTCAAGAAAATTCAAAAATATTGCATAATTAAAATGCAATTTTCGAAATTGATTAATAAAATAAAGAATAAAAAATATATTTTGAAAAATTATTTATTTCAACCTAAAAATAATTTTCTATTTAATTAAGTGTCATGAAAAATAAATATTTAAGTATCATGATGAAAATTAACTTAGATATTTACATTTTTCAATTTAATTAAATGTATTAAATTCAAGAAATAAATAATTAAGTGTAGAGAAGGCTTAACTATTAATTTCTAGTTTAATACTAGGAAAAATATACTTAAATAAAATTGTACCAAAATTAATTATTTAAATAATTAATTTCACAACGTATAAAATTTTCTTATTTAAATATTAGAAATAATAAGTAGTCTAGAAATAACTATCTAGAAAATATCTTATTTGACTAAGTATCTTTTCAACAAAAATTTGAAAAAATATCTAATTTAAGTTGTGTAGAAAAAAATCTAGAACTTAAATAATTTAAATTTAAATTTAATTAAATATCAAAATTAAGTTATAACCACTTAATTTAAAGAATATTCCATTTTAAGTTTAAAATTAACTTAAAAAATATCTTAAGAATCTTTAATAACTAATGCCTAGGATTCCTCAACTTAATTTAAAATATTCAAATTTAAGTTAGATATTAAAAATCAGTTGATATAATTAATTTATAACTTAAATAGGAATATTAAATAAGCTCCAAAAAGAATCTAGTTAGTTAAAATTCTTTATTTAATTAAATACAAGAAAAATACAAATAGTTTGTCTAGAAATAATATCTAAAACTAAAGGTGTTTTTCTTAAAATTAACTTTAAAATATTAAAATAAAAATAAATTTCATATATTTTAAAAGTTAATTATGTTGCTAATTCAATTTTATTAGGTCAAACTAATATAATTAACCTAATACAGTTATTCAAATCAGGCAAATGGGCCTTCACAATTGGGGTAATTCATGTGAGGGGGTGCTGGGTTCAGTATGTCGTACCCACTTCTATGGCTCCCAACTCTCACACAAGGCCCAAAAGTGAGGAATTTAACCTTAAAATAAATAACTGTTATTAATTGAATAGGTCCAATAACTAAATGGACCTAAATAAAATCTATCATGGTGTGATATTTTATTTAGCAACAACCTATATGCATCTATATAATAAAATAAACACATAGGCTCACACAGGTACACACTTGGATGGATCCTGTCATGTTGCTAGGTCATACACAGATGAAAGAAGATTGTAAAATTTACCTGTTACAAATTATTAACTTGACCAAGGGAGCTATGAGTTAAAATCAGATCATTGGATCTGTCAACAAGTTAACCGTGGCTATTTGCAATCAAGTAATAATATGTTTTGAAAACTTACACACAAGCTAAAACCACACACTCCTGCAATAAGGTTAGCTGGATAGTTGGAAGTAGGATTTATTTAATTTTAAATAAATAAATTTCGAAAATAATTAAATTAATTAAATAAATAAAATAAATATTTAATTTTGAAAAATAATAATATTAATTTATTTTTCGAAAAATAAAAATAAAATAAAATTAATTTAATTTTGAAATTATTTTTTAAAAAAATTTAAAATTAAACCTACAATTTTGAAAAAATAGGTTACAACTAACCTAAATATTATTTCAAAATTTGCTAACTACTTTTAAAAATTAAATGTTATTTTATAAATAAAAATTAAATAAAAAATAAAAAAATAATAAATGAAATATCTTTTTCAGATTTTAAATTTAATTTAAATAAATAAAATAACAAAATTTAAAAGTTAGCAAAATATCTTACATCTATTTAAAATTACATGATTATAGTTATCTTATTTTAAATTTAAATAAGGTCAAAATATTTTAAAAAAAATTAATTTAAAAAAATTTAATATCCGACCTTAAATTTAAAAAAAAAAAAAGATATAATCAAATTTAAAAATAAGATAGATAATTAAGCAAAAAGATAGATATTTACTAATTTCAAATTCAAATTACACTAATATCATTAATTAAAATAAAAAAAATATTAAATAAATTAATTATGATAATTAGAATTGAATTAGGAATAGTAAATATATAAATACAAAACTATACAAAAAATCGGAACTTAAATCCATGAAAAAGCATGAAAAAACGAAGAAAAATGAAAAAATTGTGAGCTGTACGGACGGTATGCGTTGCATACCGTCCGCGCGCGCTCACTGAGGGAATAGCCGAGAAAACTCGGCGGACAGGGGAGCTGGCATCATTCTCGCGCGCGTAGGGGGGTTGCAGACAAGGTTCCGCGCGCGCATGGGGGAATTCAGACAGCACGCTCGGTCGCTGCTTGTCTGAATTCAAGCTGTCCGCGGGCGTGGGTGATGTTCAGCATCCCTATCTTTTTTCGAATCTTCAAAAAATCATAACTAATTCAAATTAAATCGAAATTGAGTTCTGTAAAAAAGTAACTTGCTTAATTTTTTTCATACTATCCAATAAAAATAATTTCAGAAACAAAATTTTAATTATTTTTCACGAAAATTCACAAACATCAATCAATCATCATATAACACTCAATACAACATGAAACCATCCAAATAACAAATAATCGTTTTAAAGTCCAAATTTCTTGCAAGCAAATCAATTACCATGGCTCTGAGGCCAGTTTTTAGAATTTATTTTACCAGGATCTTAGATCTACTCACAAGTATGTTGTTTAACACCCTAAATATGAACTTTCTAAAACGATGAAATAAACACATATAAAGTTAAGAAAACCTTACATTGATGCAGCAGAATTAATGTCTCCTTTCACTCAGATCTCTAACCCTTGTATCCTTTCTGTCGCAGAGTATAATCAAGATCTGAGCCCGAATGTCCTTCTTCATTAAGTTTGATCCTTCGCAGTCTTCCAATCTATGATTGAGTTACTGCTTGCTGTGTGTGGGCACTTACTCTTTCACTAGGGTTCAAAATTTAGGAAGAGAAAAGAGAGAGAGGGATTTCGGCCAAGGTATAGAAAATAGGGAAGGCTCAGTTTTTCTGAAGAGAGAAATTTCTGTCAGAAGATGTTATTGAAAACTTGTGTTTTGACTGAGCCATCACTTTCTATTTATAGGCAACTACTAGGTTTAGGTTAGGAATTATTTAGCATTAAAATAATGAAAATATTAATTTAAAAAAGTCAAACAAGTGGCCGGCCATGGTGTAGTTTATGGGCCCCACTTGATTTTGCAGTTTTATCAAATTTTATTTCTATTTTCTCAAAAACGCCAATTTTCTAATTCTAACCATTTAAATGCCAAAACTAATTATTTAATAACTAAAATAGATTATTAAATAATATTGTCATTTAATTTAATTTATTAACTAGACATATAAAGTCCATTAATAAATAAATAAACCTAGAATCTCTTTTCTTTACAATTTCACCCCTGCTTAGTGAAAATTCATAAATTAGACATAGTCTAGCTTTAGAATTATAATTGATCAATCACGAATCAATTAATGAGTCTTACAAGCGGAATGTTCTCAACTAGAATGGAGACCATGGATCTATATGCTGAGCTTCCAATAAGTGAACCAAATTTACCAAGTAAATTCCTACTTATTAATTCTTCGTTGAATCCACTCTTAGAACTTAGAATTGCACTCTCAGACTTATATAGAGCATATTATATGTTCCACGATATCAATATGCTATCTCATTTAACCATTGTTATATTCTTATTGTGATTTGAAGATCCTCTATATAGATGATCTACATCGAGATGGGATAATTATACCGTTCTCACCCCTCAATGTATTTTGCCCCTTAAAACACTTAGCTACCTGTAAATGGTGTTTACTGATCTAATAATTAGTTAGTTAAACAAGAGCTCATCCATTTACTTCTATTTGCTAAGCTCGAAGGGAATCATCACTTGACTTCTATACACCAGTAGAAGCTATAGATTCCATATTTATGTTCAGCACTCCCACTCAATCATACTATCATGTTCCCAAAATATACGTATCACCCTGACCTAAAAGTAGGCTTAACTAATAAATCAAAGAACATGAATAGCACTCCTGAGTTGAGCCTAAGCATATCAGGATTTAGATTCTTTTAATCTTAAGATCAACTACTGATATTGACTTGGAAAGATATATATAACGGTAAGTTTGTAATATCTTAACTTAGTTGCAATATCGGTCCAGTCCAATGTATACTCCATACATTCGAAACTAGTATACTTTACTAATGTCTTGGAAAGAACATAACACTTACTCCAAGTGTAAGTACACATCATCGCTGATTATCACATTAGTGTAAATCCAATAACACTGATGAAACAGGGACTAAGTCTTTTGATTCATATGATCACAATCACATTCCACTGTGTTGACGATACTGTAATTGTGAATAAACATATGATCTGGATTTAACTGATTTTGTGTATAAAAGTAATAAACATATTAAACCATTAGCATGTAAAATTCATGCAAACATAAATCACTTCAAATTTCTTATATTGATAACTAATCAGATTGTAAAGAGTTTTATTTAGGGCATAAAACCCAACAGTTCCGTCGTCCCTGGTTTTTCAGGCGAGTGGTCCCTGTTCTTGATGGTTGGGCATCTCTCGTGAGATGCCTGTCGTCCTTGGCTAGGGATTACAAATGGAATCGACTTTTTGGGCTATGAGCTAGCGACAACAGTGGGCTTTTAGTGGCCATCTTTCTCTCGTTTTTGGGGTTGGCATTGTGCGATGTTCTTTTTTAGGTATGTGCTTTGGCCTTGGTGGGGTGCTGCTCCTCCTTTTTTCTCAGTTCTCGGGTTACTTCCTTGGGTTACTTTTCAGGTGTCCTTACTTCGGTGCGCAATGGCTCGTCATGAGTTTTCAGAGTCTTGTAGATGTAGAAGGGGGATTGGGGTTTACCTCAAAGGGAAAGGGATGTGCTTTCCTTGTTCCATCACCTTCACCATTCAAAACCATTATAGGAGGTCGAGCGTGGTTGTTTCTCGTCAGAAGTTGGCAGTGCTTTGAGGCCTCAGTCTTTCTGTCTTGGGCTTGCATTTTGCCTCCTTGTGCGTTAGGAGGATGGTTGATTAGGTTGTTCTATCTTTGTTGTTTGTTTTTTTCTTGAGTTTTTTAGTTTGTTTGAGTTGTTTGGGTGTGGTGCACCTTATGTCCTTAGTGGCTTTTTTTTGGGGTGTTTGCCCCTCTTTATGCTCCTGTGTGAGCTTTGAGCTTAATGCTCCTTTCGAATCGATGTGGTTGGCCGACAGTTTTTATCTCTTAGTGAGATTGCGGTTTATCCACTAGACTTGTAGGAGTTTGCCCTTTGATCAACATTGAATGAAGTTTCCATTTAAAAAAAAAAAGTAAAACAAAAAAACAAAAAAATAGTATGTAGCGGCGGCTTGTTGTCTTGCTTTGGATGTTGCGAAGCATCATGGTTTAAAATTTATTATTGTTGAGAGTGATTCAAGGGTAGTTATCAATGCTCTCAATAGGGAGGTCTCCGAATGGGAGATTGAGAACTATGTCTCATTTTATATTAGATCGTCTCTTTATTTTGTTAGTTGTATTTTTTTAAAAAATTAGTAGGAACTGTAATTTTATCGTCCATAATGTGGCTAAGTGAGCGTTTATCCACCAGAGATTCGATTGTATTCCGATTTCCTCTATCCCAAAAACACATGTTTTGTAATGACCGAGGTCTAACTACTTTTGCTTCTTATATATGCACGCTTTTCTTGAAAATCCATAGCATTTTTCTTATTTTTTTGTTTTATTGAACACTTTTAGTTATAAATTTAATAAACTAAATTGTGAGAATTTTATTATAATAATGAATTACTGGCCCCGTTCGGTAACCATTTTAAAAATGGTTTTTGTTTTTTTAATAAAAAATTTATAAATACAAACAGAAATTATGTTCGGTAAACTATTTTACTTTTTTGTTTTTAAAATTTAAAATTAAAAAGAAGTAAATTTTAAAAATAAATTTTTGATGATTTTAAAAATTTTTAAAAACACTTTTTCAGTACACTTTTGCTTATCTCTCTCTCTCTCTCTCTCTCTCTCTCTCTCTCTCTCTCTCTCTCTCTCTCTCTCTCTCTCTCTCTCTCTCTCTCTCTCTCGTTAGTCTTCCATCTCCTCAATGAGTCTTCCATGGCTTCACCTATTCCAGGTACATCTCTTTTTTTTTTCTTTCTTTTATCTCTCTCTATTTATATATAGATCTCTTTGTTCCTCTCTCTATATATACGCCTCTCTTTCTCCCTATTTCTCATATTTTTTTTTTCTTATTCCTTCATTTTCAGATTTGAAAATGAAAAAAAAAAAAATGAGAAGAGCATGACAATGAGAGTGGTTTCTTAAAGAGAAAGATTTTTTGCTATTGAAGGTATGATTTCTCTTATATATATATATTTTATTTTTTTTGATTTTAGGGTTTTTATTTGAAAAAATTTGTTCTTAGCTTTTATTAGGTTTTTAGATTTAATCTTCCAAATTGGTTTTGGGTTTAATATCTAAGATTTTGTAGCTTAATTTTAGAAAAAATTAGTGTGTTTTGAGTATGTGAGTGATTTTTGTCATTGTTTAATTTAATTTTGGTTTTGTGTAGTACTTTATTGCTACTGCCATTTTTGGTTCTGGACATAAAAAAAATCTTGCATTATTATGCTTGCTGAACATGAATTTAAAAGACATTTGAGTAGTAGGAAGGAAAATTTCAAAAAAGGGTCTCTATAAGTGAGCTTTTAAGTCAACACAACAAATTTGAAGTATAATTGGTTTATTAACTATTAATTAAGAGAAAAAAAAACTATTAATTAAGAGAAGCTGATGTTGGTCATTGTTTCTTCTCGTTTACTCTCACCCTTGTCTCTTTTTCCATAAAAATTCTTGCCAAGAATTTGATGAGTTTGAGTGCAATAATTGTTTGAGAAGTATTATTATCAATGAATTGTGTTAAGATGTTTAGAAGGTATCTATCTAACCTGCTTATGCAATGGCTATTGGGACAAATAAGTTATACCCATCTGACTGAACTTCAACACTAAAGCACTAATACTAGAACAAAGCTTTGTCGATGCCCTCTTCATCTGTTTTTTTTTATATGGGTGTGTATGTTCATTGTTAGCTTAATAAGCTATTAATTTTAATCTCTGACTCAGGATCAATACTCTATTTGTGGTTGAATTATTTTAGGAGGTGAAGTTTGACTTCCTTACTTTGAAACTTCATTGTGTGAAACATGCTAATGTGATCTGTTTGATTGGAAAATGTACCGGGGAAGAATAGCTTTTGCTTTTAAGTGATTGGTTTGTGTTTGAATTGGTTGTCATATTTGGTTGATTTTCTTGTTTTAAATTGTTTCTTTCATTTCATGTAGCTTTTGGTCGGTTAATGTTATGCATATTCTTGCCTTGCACTGTCGAGTTTGCATATGATTGGTGAATTTTTAACATTGCAGAGGTGTAGCTCAGTCTGTTTAGTTAAGTTTATTATTATGTTGTAAAATGTGTACAGATGATTTCTCCATCAAGGTCAGCTGGTCATTTTTTTCCCTTGCTGATCCATGGAAATGGAATAGAGTTTATCTCTAGTTGTGAGTGCTTGTTTTTATTTAACCTTAATGTAATTAAGCAATATTTCACTTTTTATCTTATACATATTTGCTTCTTTGTGTATTTCACATAACTACAACCAGAAACATAAAAGAGAATAATATAAAGCTGAAATTTATTAAATTTTATGGATCCACTCATCACCGTATGGGTAAAAAATCTGATCAAAATATCTAAAACATGTTACAAAATATGACTTTAGATAAAATAGAGTTTAAATACTATTACTATGCCCTAGTTTTAGTTTGAATTTTCTACATGTCCCTTTAGTTTTTCTCTATGGAATCTGTAACTTAATTATGTTCCAGTTGTGTTTGGATTGTATTGGTCTTATGTCTGGTGTTTAAATTGATAATAATGTCATCGAGCGGTGCTTTTGCGTATTGAAGGCTCGCTTTCCTATTTTAAAGCAAATGCCTTCTTATGATCTAAAAATATAGAAGTACATTGTGATTGCCTGTTATAGAATTCATAATTTTATAAGGACAAATGCAGAAAAAAACGTATATTTTGATGGAGATGAAGACATTCTTGAAGTACAAGATGCTACTATACAAAGCACCCACGAAACTTTGAATGATAGTGTTGAGTTTAGCATTTCAAGAGATCAACTTCGTGAAATGGCTAATGTCCGTGATGAAATTGCTGATCATTTATGGAGAGCAAATCGACGATGAAGATAATGAGTGAAGATTATTAACAATTAGAACTTTTTTTAATAGTTTTCTTTAAGATTAGACAATTATTAGTTCATATTTTATTATGACTTTGTCGGTTTTGTGTTAAAGATAATGAGTTTCGTGATTTTAAATTACTTGAATTTTTTTAAGATGTTAATGAGTATTTTTTATTTGATTTTTTTTTTATAATTTTTATATATTTGTTTAAAAATAAAAATAAATGATATTCATATTTTTTTATTTAAAAAAGAAAAAAAATCAAAATTTATGTTTTTTTGTTTTTAAAAGGGAAATTTCATTAATTGACCCTAATAATACAACTTATATCAAAAATTGGACCCTTTTATTTTTTGTACAAATTGATACCACTAATTCAAAAAGATTCCTAAAATACCCCTAAAATTAAATTTCACTCATTCTCTCCGACTTTCCCTCTCTCTCACTTTCCCTCTCTCGCTCTCTCTCTCTGACTTTCCCTCTTCACCATACGAACCAGGAACCCGTAAACCCCAAACCCCCAAACCAGCAAACCCATCTCCGTCGACCATCTCCACCACGAACCCAACAAACGAGGCGAACCCAACCCACGAGCAGGACCCGTCTCTCTTTCTCTGCCTATTGCTCTCGACATTGGAACCCAACCCACCCACACCCACGGCCGACATTGGAACCCAACCAATTTTCAGAGGTCGTAGCCACGAAAACCAGAACAGAGGTCGTCCCCAAAACCACGAACAGTCAAAGGTAAGTTTTTTTCTTATTAAAAAATAGAATTTTCATAGAATTGGATGGGAATTTATGTATGTTATTCTGATTAGATTGTTTTAGGATGTGTATACGAACTTGTGCTTGTTTTTCTGCATGTTAATCAGTAGTGTTTTATTGTTCAAACAAGTTGTCGATGACTTGTCAATAGGTTATCGATATAATGTCGACAAGATTGAAAGTGTTTGAGTCTGTGTTGTTAGTGTATGTCGATAGGATATCATTGGTATGTCGATAAGATGTCGACCTTATTTGGAATAAAAGTGGAGGTCTATAATATTGATAGGATATCTACCTTATGTCGATATCTTGTCGACTATTGTTATGTAGTTGATATATGTTAGTGTATGTCGATAGGATATCATTGGTATGTCGATAGGATGTCGACCTTATTTGGAATAAAAGTGGAGGTCTATAATATCGATAGGATATCTACCTTATGTCGATATCTTGTCGACTATTGTTATGTAGTTGATATATGTTAGTGTATGTCGATAGGATATCATTGGTATGTCGATAGGATGTCGACCTTATTTGGAATAATAGTGGAGGTCTATAATATCGATAGGATATCTACCTTATGTCGATATCTTGTCGACTATTGTTATGTATGTTGTCCACAATGTTATTTTATACTGTTTCTGTGATAATGTCGACAACATGTCGACAGTATGTCGACTGTTTGTCGACCAAATTTTTGTATACTTACTGTTTGATAATGTCGACAGAATATCGACATGATGTCGATGTTATGTCGACTATTTTTTAATTTTTGTGGCAGTTATATTGATTTGTTTTTTGTTTTTTCAGATGGCTCCCAGACTCATTATTCCAGCACCCGAGCATTTCACTGGCCGCGTCACATATAGGGGCACTGGAATTTTTGCAAAAATTAAAGCTCGGTTTGAGGAGTTCAACCTTAACAACACGGCGAAGGAAAGCCGTTTCGGGAGCTTCTGGAATGCCGTACCACTGACATTCTCCTCGGTGTTATTTCACCAGCTGATGCTCCACAAAATGAAAGTGGATGCTCAGGAGGAGTTGAGGATGAGGTTTTATGTTGGTCGGAAGGAGGTCCGATTCGGGGTGCTGGAGTTTGCACTCATTACGGGTTTGGACTTCTCCTCGGGGCCAACAGAAGAGGAGAAGGCTGCGCAGGTCGCGCGCTCGGGGTCAGACCGATTGATCAACAAATATTTCAACCGGTCTGATAGTGTGAAGACAGAAGCACTCCAACTTCAGTTCACAAACTGCCAGAACCCGGAAGACTTGTACAAGCTCGGCTTGTGCTTGTTTGTGGAGTCAGTGCTTCTGGGCCGCGAGGCCAACGCGCTGATCACACCTCACATACTTAGATATGTGGAAGACCTCGAGTTCTTCTTCCAGATTCCTTGGGGGAAGCACTCATTCGCCAGACTCATGCACTCGCTTCAGAAAGACATGGTGAAACAGAAGGCCAACTACGAGAAGAAGCTGAGTTCGGATGTTCAGCACGAGTGCAAATACACAGCATATGGCTTCGCACCTGCAGTCCAATATTGGGCGTACGAGGCCATTTTGGAGGTTGGCAAGAGGTATGGCACGAACCACGGGATTCGGTTCCCCAGGATGCTTAGCTGGACGAGCAAAGGCGATATTGGGAAGAAAGACGTCAGCGCATTATTTTCTAGACGGGTATGATTTTCACTTATGTTCTGAATAATTATTTAACATAAATGCTTGTAATAAATGCTAAATGGTTTTATTTTGATATTTTTTAAACCATAAACAGAATCTGGAAGTGGTGAAGGGGCTCCTTCCACGGACAGAGGAGGAGGCATTTGTGAGGACAATTTCTTACGATGGTGTGGAGAACCTGGTTGATGATGTTGTGGATGACACGAGAGGCCGAGCGGGTAGTCGGGTACCGAGACTCGGGTCCCGTACACTCGGGAAAGAGACACTCGTGTACCAATTTTTGGAACTTTTTTTAAGTCTTTATTTATTATTATTTTTGTTTTGTGATATTTGTTACATTGTGGAATTATCGTATGCTTACCGTATTTTTTTGATATATATATTTTCAGGCCACTGGTTCAGAACCTCAGCCCAGTGCACCATCTTCATCAGGCGTTCGGGGTGCCGAGTACACTGATTTAGTGGCTCGGTTGGATAGGATCGAGGGTGACACTCAGGGTCTGTATGCTGCTCATGTCGAGCTGAAGAAGGCATACGAGACCAGCCATGTAGAGCTGAAGGGTGGTCAGAACGTAATTATGGAGCAGCTCAGACACATATTGGCCATGTTGAATCGTCCGCCAACGACAGCTTCAGCACCGGAGGCCCCAGCAGATCCATCTACCCCACCACCAGCTGCTTCACCCCCAGTAGAAGAGGATGAGGTCTTCCCCGACGATTACGATCCTTATGAGGGAGCTCCAGCGACTCCGATCGAGGCACAACCTCTTATCCATGTACATGACACCGAGTCGCAGGGTGAGATTCTGTCCATAGAGGCACAACTGCGGTGGTTAAGAGTCGGAAGAGGAAGAGAAAGCCTCACCGTATGGTTCGGTGACTATACGGAGATGAAGAGGAGACATAGGCCATCTTCGACTTTTGATCTGGAGCCACCGGATGAGAAATTGTTAACCACTTTCCGAAAGTGGTGTGTTGGACTCATTCCGAACCACCGACTTCGGGATTTGAGAAGTGGTGATTACGGTCCAGGATTCTTTTGGATAATGCTCACACCAAAGGAATGGCTTACAGATGACGTAAGTAAAGTATTTTATAATATTACTTCACTTTACAACTTTATGTGCAATTAATATATTTTTTTGTGTAACTGACATTTCCGTTTATATGCAGCATATAGATGCAGCAATGCATATGCTGAGGAGGCGACGCACCGACTATCCACTGACATTTCCTCAGAAGGGTATCATTCTCTCCACATTCGTGACCGCCATGATCAGCAGTGCATGGACGAGCCACAAGGGTCCGAGGAAAAACTTTAAATGGGAGGAATATATCCTGGACTACTGCACAGGGTTTCATAAGGTATTGTTTTAGTAAGATTTTAAATGTTAATTGTTTGGGAAGATTATTATGGTTTGTTAATTGTTTCGTTGTTCTCTGTAATTACAGTCCCAAGTCTTTGAGAGATGGAGGGGTAACGAGTTTATTTACTTCGTTCTGCACCTTCCCACGGCAAGACACTGGGTCACAGTTGAAGTCGACATAGAGCTGTGGAAAATTAATGTCTACGACTGTGATTCCAGCGTCTGTCATTGGACCGCCATGGAACCCATCTTGAAGGTTTGGTCAGAACTGCTGCCCTCGCTAATCCTTGCAACCGGGGAATTTCCACATAACAACCAGATCATGGCGTTAGCTAACGGTGACATCACGGTGCTTCCAAAAATGCACGCGACTCGAGCCACTCACGACTTAGTTCCGAAGTCAGCAACCAGGTACATAGCGATAAAAAAGTACTATAGTATTAAAATATGTTTTACGTTAGACTGACTTTACATTTTATTTTGCATTTAGTGGTGATTGTGGCGTGTATTGCATTGAGTATGTGGAGCATCTCATGATGCAGCGTGGATTGACCGATGTGACGCCAGACCGGATAGCCATGTTTCGTCAACGGTGGTGTGTCGATTTATTTTACCAAAATGTCGGCTGATTATATGTGTAATTATTGGGACATTGTATATTTTGTGTAATTAACATTACAGTTATGTATATATAGATTTTCTTTTCGTTCAAATTTTGATAATTATACGTGGTTTCAAATATAAAATATCAACATTATTCAACAAAAATAACTATTAAACCTAAAAATAATTAAAATATTTGAAAAATATTCAACCTCAACAAAAATAACTATGACAAAATATGCATCATTACAATATATCAAATTTCCCAACGAATACGTACAAGACGCCTCAGATGCGGGCTTTGCATGTTGCTCTGTTGTGGCCTGAAGCACCACAGCGGCTGCGGTTTCGTGGTACGTAACCTTTTTATCACGGACGGAAACGGTTCTCCGTCTTCTTCCGGCGTTGCTTTTTCTTGGACGACCTACGGGCTTCTTTTCCACAGTACCCCAACTTTCATATTCTTGATGTGTTCTGGGAGAACCCAATCATCCTCGTCACCAGCGAGATTGATGGTATCATCGTAAATCTTCCTCCACGTTTCTTTTGAATAATAAGGTGAGCAAAGCGTGTACACACTTGTGTTCGTTTTCAATGCCGCGGCACATGCATGAAGGCAAGGGAGTTTCAATAACGTGAACACGCCGCAGGTGCATGTTTTTTCAACTAGATTCACATCACCACCTCTTTCACCGTTAGGTCCCCTACCAACGTTATACAAATTGGCTCCATTTCGTTGGACGCGCTTTGTACCTTGCATTTTCATGAATTTTTGCCAAGATTTTTTCGAAGAGCGTGGCCAAAGGGGTGGCACATTTGTCAGCAGTTTCGAGGCGATCAGCGAACCACGATTGGAGTGTGAACCTGATAAATTCAACCAAAGTAGTTATTGGATATTTCTGAACTCTTCGTGACACTATTGAAGCTTTCGGCGGCGTTGCTCGTCATGATGTTGTATCTATCGCCCAAACAATAAGGGTGAGCCCACTTCTCAAACCCTATACTCTCCACATATGCAGCAATGGCCGGATTCATCTTTCTAAGCTTCTCGAACTCTCTATCGCATTCAGTCTTCGACCATGCGTAAGCAACATTATATATTTGGTTGTGAAAAGCATCAGTCTTGAATTTGGCGTTCACGTTCATAACAATGTGGTGATAGCATGCACAGTGGACTGCTTCGGGAAAAACGAGTTCAACAGCATGATCAATGCTTTGATGCCTATCTGACACAAACACTAAGTTCTCAACCACGCCAATTGCTACCCTCAACTTCTGTAAGAAATACGTCTAGGAGTCGTTATTCTCACTGTCAACGATACCATAAGCAACCGGCAACAATTGGTTGTTCGCATCGTATGCCACAGCAACTAACATTATACCGCCGTACTTCGTCTTCAAGAAGGTGCCATCGATACTCAAAACAGGACGACAAAAAGAAAAGCCCCTTCTACATGCACCGAGTGATATAAAACAGTACTTGAACCGCTCATCCTCTAAGTACAAGTCAGTAATGGTACTGGATTCTTCTGTTCCAGCATGTACAAGTACCCAGGAAGCTTCATGTATGAAAACTCAGGCGTACCCCTAGCATACGTAAGTCCCATCTCCCTGCACCTCCACGCCTTCACATAACTCATACTGATACCGTAGTTGTCAAACATGTCCCTCTGTATGTCTTTAGCCTTGTACTTAGTTCCGTCTTGGGTGTACTTCCCCTTAATAAGGTGGCCAACTACCCATGGTGCTGCTTGACGGTGATCTGAACGTCTCGCATTCAAGTTACATGTGTGTTCATTGTGAAATACAGTGACCTCAAAGTTGTCAGAATGCATCTTCTTCCTCCCCCTCAATCTCCATTTACAATCTGGAGCCTTGCATGTAACGTACAACACATCAGGGGATGACTTCTTCACCATCCACTCGAAATTGTTATTAAGGGCAAACCTACCCACAACTTGTCTCAGTTCTTCCTTGTTTTCATAAAAATTACCAAGCTCTATCACCCCTGCTTCCTTACTTTGTAAACAAGTAGTTAGCTCATGATTTTCCATTATATCTTCCTTTGTCCACATGGGAGCTTTGAACTTGGTACAAACTTCGAAAGAGGAGAACGTTGAGAACGTTGCATGACGAGCATGTTCTTCAGTTCTGCCTGGTCGACTACTGCTAGTTCCAGGTGTAGTGCGATTTTCACTACGAGGTTGTCGTTCTCGCTGTGTACCTTGGTTACTCGGTACACACTCTAACCTCAACAATGGTCCCGCTACGGGTTCATCGACTGCTAAATCATGGTCATCGTCCATATTCAAATCTACAATAGGATCATTATTGTAGAAGGGTGTATCGAACTCTTCAAACTGATGAAATCCTGTCGCTTCTTGTTCTTGCCCTACATTGGTCGGAACATCAAAATTGGTCGGAACCTCTAAATTGGCCGGAACCTCCTCATTCACACCAATCCCAACATCTGTTTCGGGAACGCAAGACCCTACCACACTCCGAGGGAGAGGATTAGTAGGCGGCGTAGGCTCCGAATTCCCAACTTTTCTCACCTTGGTCACGAATAATGGCATAAACTCTGTATTTGACATTGTTGCCCTCATCTCTAAAAACGTTCTCAGTTGGCGTTCTCTCTTAATAACCTCTGGCGCAACCATTTTCCCCTTCATGTACAAGGAACAAATCTCCAACTTTAAATCATACGCTACCGGATCAACTTCCAACTCTTCATATAAAATTTGTCGCAGTTCTTGTAGGGTTGTCTCGGTTGTAACTGTCAACGTCAAGCTGCTATTTGCTTTGTAGATCCAATTATAATTCTCACATAACCAAACACCATCGTACGATACAACAAGGAACACTTTGTCTCCTGCAATTGCAAACCAAAAAAACAAGGTCGATAAAGGAAAAAACACCAAAAAAAAATAAAAATCGACATCCCATCGATATCAATAGACATAATGTCGAGAAGCACAACACCAGAAATTAGGGCACTGATTGTCGACATTGTGTCGACATATTATCGACATACAATCGACAACAACAACAACCATGCACGTCATCGACATACCATCGACATACCATCGACATTCAATCGACAATTAAAAACGGTTGCACATTAAATGTTAATAAATTTTACATACGTTCCCAACAACCCTTCCCAACTGAAACGTTGCATGTCAGACACGTGTCCTATCGACAACATATCGACATGAAGTCGACATGTCGTCGACAAATGTGTTAGCAGTGACACTAAATTGGCATGTTGTCGATAAGATGTCGACATAGTATCGACATTCTGTCGACAAATACGCCATTTCATGCGTTTTTCCCTGTACAGTTACGCATTTAATGACCATTAAATTTTCATACATTCCCAACATTTTTACTGCTCTATAAAAGCAAAGGGAAATCTTATTCATAAGTGCTCTTGTATTCTACCTATCTCTTACTCTTAAAAATTTCTCTTATTCTCTTAAGTTTGAAATATGGCCCCAAGAAAGAACGGCAAATTCCCCATCCTAACTCCTGAGGAGCTGAAGCAGGAGCCTGATGTTGGCATAGTTACTCCTGCAATGCAGAAAGTTTTGGACGCCGCTCGAGCTTTCGAAAGAGAGCGAAACGGTAACGAGTTCAGGTTCATGCAACTTGAAAGAGAATTTTGCAAAACTGGTGTATGGCCGGCTCCACCACCTGGGTTCCCCGAAGGATGCCGTCGTTGCAAACTGGGCATCTTCAACGGTAAACCGGTGAAGCCTGGAACATTATGCAAGTATTGCAAGGCTCACCCACAAGCCAAAGAATTTAAAAAAAAATAATTTCTTATGTTATGGTTTGTGGGTTTTATTTAATGTTTTTTTTTTTATGAACTTTTATTTTCTGTTTTTTTTTTTTATGTTTTTTTTTTTGTTATTTTTAATGAACTTTATTTTCTGTCAATGTTATGTTTATGTTTATGTTTTATCCACGGTATTTTTCCATTGCATCGATATTTTGTCGACATGATGTCGACAAAATATCGACAACTTCTAAAAAACAACAAAAATGCTTGTTGTCGACATTCTGTCGACAAACATGTCGACAAAATGTCGACAAATAGTTAATCCCAAAGTTGGTTGCATGATGTCGACATGTTGTCGACATAACGTCGACATAACGTCGATAATGGTCGTCACTGACCTTTCCTCTATAATCATCGACAAACCATCGACATATCATCGACATATCATCGATAACACTGGAAAACCCAGAAATCGACTGAAAACCAGATCTGCCAGATCTCAACAATTTCAGACCAAAAAACAGCAGCTCCAACAATAAACACACGTATAACAATTTTAAACTACATAAAGTCAAACAAAATGCTTAAAATGCAACTTACCCATTATAATGGTGTAAGATTCTTGAGTGATGTTGTATTGTGCTTCGGTTTTCCACCAACACCCACCGAGAAAACAACCATGCAACAGCAAATAAAGAGAGTGGGACGGATTTCAGCTTCGGTTTTTCATAAATTTTTCAATTTTTTCCTAGAGAGAGAGAGTGGTGCACGAGAGAGAGGGAAGAGGGAAGAGAGAGAGAGAGAGAAATACACTTTCGCATTTTAGCTTTTTTTTTTTTTTTTAAAAAAAGGGTAAAATGGGAAGTTCATGTAATTAATGGACTAAATTTGTACAAATTATAAAGGGGTATAAATTTTGATATAGGTTGTATTATTAGGGTCAAAAATTGAAATTTCCCTTTTAAAATTGAAAAATAAAAATGTTACAGAACACATTTTTGTTTTGTATTTTTAAAATTATAAAACAAAAGTGGTTACAGAACACACTTTTATTTTCTGTTTTTAAAATTTAAAAACAAAAGTAATTATAGAATACATCTTTTGTTTTTTAAAAACAAAAAATCTACTTTTATTTTTCTGTTTTTCAAATTAAAAAACAAAAGGTTACCAAACGTCACCGTCAGTAATTATTACAAATCGTATACATGTTACTTTTGTGGGGTAGTTTGTGCATTTTTGAGATTAATATATTGCGAGTGAGATTTGGAAAATTGCTAATCCCCCAAACTTACTATATGACCAGTCCGATCCAATATATTAATCAAGACCACACCACTCACAGAATACTCCTAAATCAACAATCACGAAAAACTTATTATTTAAAATTGGGATATTTTCAAAAATATGGAAAAAAATGAGTCATCTTATGATAAATATGGCAACAAAACTAAATGCCACAAAATATGGCATTAACTAAGGAAGCAAACTACAAATATGGTTTTTTTTTTTAAAAAAAAACCCATATAATAAGTTAAAAACAGAAACTAATTTTAAATGAATAAAATTTACTATTTTTAACCATATATAAACAAAATCTGTACACGATTTTCTCTCTCTCCTGCGATTCTCTCTCTCTAACTCTCTCTTCTCTCTCTACTGCGATCCTGCGATTCACTTCATCATCTTCTCTGATTCAATTCATCACTTCTCCCGGTCCAAATTTATTCTCTGATTCAAACAAAACTGATTTGAAAAACAGCCATGGCCATGGCCAAACACACAGAAGCAACCTGCAACATCGCACCTAACAAGCAATGAAGCTCTCACCTTAAACCAGAAAATGCATTCTTAAACTCAAAGCAGAGCATCAATCAACCTGCACACATAAAATTCAACCAACAAAATCAAGCCAACACCGATCGTCCCTGTCAACAATTAACGATCAAAATAAAATACAGGTACACTTATATAAATTCTGCTATGAATATTATAGGCATATATATACTGCAAAAGAAAATTACACCGATCAACTTGCATTGCTTCATAATGAAATGTCCATACTTAATCTAGATTTAGACTATGAAGTTTCACAAACAAAAAAAAAAAAGGAAAATTAAACATTATGAAAAATTCAGTTTTAGACATCCACGATCAAAAATGAAAAGATTACTGAAAATTATGAATATAAAACTAGTTTCTAAAAACATTATATATTTTAACTAAAAGTTCTTAAAATGATATTATCTGTTAAACATAAACAAAATATAAAGTAATGTTGAAAACCGGTTTTTGAAATATATAGTGAAACAAACACATAATATTAAAACAAAAACAAAAACAAAAACTGGTTTCTAAATACATTATAAATTTTAACAAACAGTTTTCATAATGATATTACCTGTTAAAAATAAACAAATATAAAGTAATGTTGGAAACCGGTTTCTGAAATATATAGTGAAACAAACACATATAATTTTGAAACAAAAAAAAAAACAAAAACCAGTTTCTAAATACATTATAAATTTTAATAAACAGTTTTCAAAATGATATTACCTGTTAAAAATAAACAAATATACAGTAATGTTGGAAACCAGTTTCACAAATATATAGTGAAAAAAAACATATAATTTTAAAACAAATAAAAACAAAACAAAAAAAATAAGGAAACCGGTTTCTTAATACATTGTAATTTTTAACTAACAATTGTTAAAATATTGTGTACAGGAATGGACTCAATAATGTGTGGTCAAATATGGAGGGCAATGGAAAGAGGATAAAAAGTATGAAGACTACATACTTTAGATTTCCTTGGAGATCTTCTTAATGGTGGAGCTTTCGAAGGTTCCATAACATGATCAACCTTAAAAAAACAACACAACATCAGTTTCAAAAAAAAAAAAAAAAATTAAAACCAGTTTAGAATAACTGAAAAAGAAAACATATACAATTAATAAAAACCGGTTTCAATACAAAACATAAAACATACTTTGCCTTTCCGTGAATCTTTTTTCAGTCGACCTTTAGCCTTCTTAGAAGGCTCAACCTTTTGAACATTAGATGGTACTTTATCATCTGATTCTCTCTCCATCTGATAAAAAAAAACACAAAATAAACATAAGACACAAAACAACAAAAACAGTCATGATAATTAACATGAAAACCAGTTTCATACAAACTAACAGTAACACACCTCAACCTTAACCTTAAAACCACCCACACACCAAAAATCACAGAGCGCACAAATAACACAAATCAATCTGTAAAAACTGGTTTTTGACATGTTTCCAAAATAGGTATGATCAAATATGTGCATTACATTGATGTTTGAAACCAGTTTCTCCTTTTATATCATTCAGTAGGATACTAGTGATTACACTAGTTTATTTCAATCTAGAACCTCTAAAACACAATTGTCTACCTAGAATTGTCTTATATTCCCCTGAAGAGGTTATGTACTAAGAACAAACAACAGGCAAGAAGGACATTAACCTGAATCTCACGTGCTTAACCTGAACATTAAAACACCTCACAAACCAAAAATCTGAGGATCCCAAACAACTGCATCAATTCTAAGTAATATAGAAAATGCAATCTCAGAAACTGGTTTTTAACTGATTCCAAATTAGGTATAGGATAAGCCCAAAAAACACCTGATATAGAAACTGTGATCTTCATATAGAAACAGGTTTACAAATGACAAAATTTTAAAATCACAGAACGCACAAATAACATAAATTAAACTAGAGAAACTGGTTTCTGAAGAAAATTAAACCAACACTGACACTAACAGAGTTGAAACTCTTGAAAACAAATCAAAAAAAGGGGCAGAAAATTACTTTGCTCGTTCTCAATCGAAGGCTACCAGGTTCTGCTACTGCTTTTACTTGATTCTCAAAACTGTTTTGGAAATAATTAAGCCAAATTTATTTGTACATACATATGTCCAATTGTGATCGTGATAGAATTATTTGATCGATTAAAGAGCCATATTCACTTGCAAGCTCTAAGAAACCTAGGTTTTTTACATGCCATAAACTGTTGGAAAAACATTAAATATATAATCATATACGTTTGACTGATATGACTTTGACATGATGCATGAATATGCAAGAAAATCAATTTTTTCAACGAATATAAATGTGTCATTGGATATAACCCTCGTTTACCTGAAAAACTTTTGACTTTATGTGCATATAGAAACTGGTTTTTGAAGGAAGATTAGGCAGAAGGGGAAAACAAGGATTATAGACAGATGAACCTGTCTCTGAAACCATGTAGAATTGGCACACAAAATGCATGTATACACTGGCTCTTCTTATAGGAGCACTATAGACAGAAACCGGTTATTGAAACTAATTATAATAGCTAGCTTTTCAACATTATAACATTGACCAACTAATCTTATATACAGGTACACCAACTAATAAAACACAATATTCAGTAAAAATTTTACTAAATCCTTCCTTTTCAAGAAAAAGCCAACCTCTGAGGGAAGGTGCAAGCACATTTTTTAAGTAAATGTAGCAGAGGGTAAATTTAACTAATTGTTAACGTAACGTATGCAATCCCTCATTGGATAAAATATCAAACAATATTAAAGCACAAACAAATTTATAAATAGATATACATGCATTAAATAAATAACACAACAACAGTGTATAATCCGAACAGAAACGTTCATTATATTTTAATATTTTTTTCTTTTGAGGAAAGATACAAAAGAGCAAACGCAAAAACACCATTACTACATATAGTAATGTTCGAATACCGCCCACGAAAAATTATACTTTGCTGAAGACGGTTTACGTTTTTATGCACAATGAGTTAAAAGAACACCAATACTGCTGAGCCTATGATTTGCAGAAAACATCCAACTCCAAGATCTAAACATCCACCTCTATATTGCTTAAGATCCTATTATTTTTATGGATGGAAATTTTGAACATAAACAAAAGGAAAAATATCCATTCAATTTTTTGTTTCAATACCTTACAAACTTAATAAATCAAATTTTAAAAATCTAAGTCAACAGAACGAAGAGTGAGCACCAGTATCGAAGTATAGTTTATCTACCTTCCCAATTCTCAAAAAAAAAAAAAACGTTAAGCGACAATGTGATACTCATATCACAAAGCTCAAAATCAAACATTATTGGAAATCAAATTTGATGCAGACACCATTAAATTCTAACAGAAAAAAGAAAAAACAAAAACAAATATGGAAAGAATACAGAAACAGAACCATCACCGACAAAAAGAATACAGCCACATCACATTCCAGCTATAGTGTATAATCCTACTCTCAACTATGGGTCCATTTTTCCCCAAGTAATGCTGGATCTTATCATTTGGGATGACAACAAGACTGCGTTGAGAGAGAATGCATAAAATAAAATATAGACATGATAAGAAAAGTTATGATGTAGTTGGTAATATACAGAAACCAACAAAAATTCGAAATCAAAAGTTCAAAAAATAACACAACAACAAACACTACTCACTTCGGTTTTCAAAATAACATAAACCCATTTTTAAATTAACCCATAATGTCGGTTTAACACAACAAACAAACACTATAAAAAAACAAAAAAAAAAAAAAAACTCCATGAACAACCAAAAAACTTCATTAAACACATAAATGAAAATGGAAAAAAAAAAAAACCCTAACATCTGAAAATTAATAAAATGGAAAGATAGAAGCAATACCTTGAAGAACCAAAATCGCAAAATCACAATGTGCCTGATTTCCTCCAAAAATCGGTAGCCAAAAAGCAAAAAAAAAAAAAAATGGAAAACCAGAACAATGAAGCCGAACAGATGAGAGAGGGAAAAATGAGAGGCATAAAGTGATATAATAGGTTGTTTATGGGGTTTATAGGTCTTAGTTGAAAACTGAAAAAGGAAGTCAAAATGGGGAAGCAACCATCAAATCACCATGGTTACATGCAAAAATCCCTCTACAATAAACAGTTATCTTAAAAAAAAACTGTACCAAAAAATTTAAACACTTAAAATGACTAAAATAACCTAAAGAAACTACAAAACACACAATATGGGCTTTTGGCAAAATAGTTCCAGCCGTATGGGCTTTAAAATCCCATAAACTGTTGCCAAAGTTGAAAAAAGCCATATAAAAGGGTCCATGGTTAAATATGCCATATTTATCATAAAAGGTTTAAAAAAACCATATACCACGTAAATTCTACTTTAAAATTACACCCAATTTCAATTATATCACATCTGTACAAAAAATTGAACTATGACATATATATTTTTCAAATTACATAACCTTCTTTTAAAAATAAATAAAAGGAGAATTTTCAAAAAATTATTTTTAATATTTTATTTATAATTTTGCAACCTCAAATTTTTATTTACAAAATTACCTTTTTAAAATTATAAAAATATACTTTTCTCATAAAAAAAAGTAAGAAAAAAACTTAAAAAAATGACGAGAAATAAACTTACCATAATTATAAATAAACTATAAAACAACAAAAAAAAATAATCTCAAAATAATTATAAATAAACTATAAAAGCATTTCTACTCTCCACATCACCTAAAAAATACAATATTTTATTTTATCTCTTCCACACCATTTTAACATTTTTTGTTCTAAAATATTTTAATAGTAAGCGCGTCAAAAAATTATTAAAATAATATTATATTATTATTTAATGTATATTAAATAAACTATAAGAGCATCTCTAATTTAATATTCTTTATATTGTAATATTCTTTAAAAGTATAAAAAAATTTCATCTCACCTAAAAATATAATATTTTGTTTTCTCTCTTCTATATTAGTTTTGATACTTTTTTGTTCTAAAATATTTTAATAGTAAGCATGTCAAAAATCATTAAAATAATATTATATTATTATTTAATGTATATTAAATAATTAAATTTTCCTACATTATGACAAAATAATAATAATAAAAAAATAAAAAAGAAGAAGATATAAATAATGCTTAACATTATTTTTCACTATAGTGGTAAAAATCTATTAAAATATACTGAAAAAATATTCATGTAATCAAACATTTGTTAAAGTATTTGTATTAAAGATGTTTTAAAATAACTTAAAAAACAGTTTATTATTTTTACTAAAAAAAATAAATTTATAAATGAAAATGTTTAAAATTTTGGTTTATTTTTGTAAAAATTTGAAATAAAAAGAACATGAGAAATTTCCTAAGGAATTAAAAACGCGAATCCAAATCATAACAGGCCCAAGTGCCCCCCCGCGCTGGTCATTTCGTTTCCGACCTTAGAAAATTGGAAATGGCGGTTCGATCCTCCGTCGCTGCTCTCCTTCCCAAACATCCTCTTTCCCTGTCCGCCATTTCCAGATAGAGAGGCCTTACCAGCGATGATTTGAAGAAAACGAAAAAGAAAATGAAGCGCGATTATCAAGAAATCTCAGACGACGAGTGGGAAAACCACTCCTTTAAACCCTCCCGAGTTCTTGGCAAGAAGCCTCAAAACCCTTCTTCTACACCACCACTTCCTCCTCCTCCGATTGAGTCTTTCTCCTTTAGGTCTTCCTCGAAGCTCGAAGTCTCAAATCAGAGCAGTGACGATTGCGTTGAGGTCGGAGAGGATTTGGAGGACGACGATGTTGAGGTCTCGCATGTTCGGCCAGTGAATCGTGGCCGTAGATTTGTGATTGAGGATGACGAGAGTGATGAGGAGTTACCCGAAGTGTTCGAGATCAAGTCAACGACTGAAGAGGAGGATGACTTAGAGTTAGAGGACGAGGTTGCAGATGAGGATGATGTGGTCGGGAAGGCTTTGCAGAAGTGCGCTAAAATCTCGGCCGAGCTGAGAAGAGAGCTGTACGGTTCTTCCGTTCCGGCCTGTGATCGATATGCCGAAGTGGAATCTTCTTCCGTTAGAATTGTTACACAGGTAACTGCATTGAGACATTTGATAACTTTGAAGCTTTTGATAAATGGCATTTCATGTTGAATTTCGCAATGAGCCTTAATAATTTTGAAGGCGTTAGTTTAAGTTCATTTTGGCTGTTTGTGCATTGGGCGTATAACAACCAAGAATTGGTTAATTTCACTTTTCTTTAACTATTTCGTTCCCTAGACTTGGAATTGAAAGCATTTGGTAAAGTAGTTAGAGAGTTTTAGCTGAATTAGGTAATGTGAGAACATAGGAAGTTAGCAACTTAAACTTGGAAAAGAAAGTGTGAAAAAAAGAAAAAAAAGAGGTCATGGAGATTATGCACAAATGAGAACAATTTAGATGCTAGCCCGAGTTTCTCCGGGTCACCACATTTTGCATGTTAGGATTTTGAGGGAAAATATGAAAATTTTCCCTTGGTTGCCTTAATTTTCACCTGAAGTAAAACTGGTAAGTAAATAAGTTTATATTGTGTTAGTGGATAATATTCAGTCTAGTAAAATGTTCTGTTTCCCGGTATATGTTTCGTTATTTTGATATATTACTAATTATATATGTATATATAAATGGAATAGTTTTTGGATGTAGTAGACATTTCAAAGGTTTACTTTATTTATGTAGGATGATGTAGATGCAGCATGTACATCTGAGGACTCAAATTTTCAGCCCATTCTCAAGCCATATCAGTTGGTTGGGGTGAACTTTCTTCTTCTGCTGCATCGGAAGGGTATCGGGGGAGGTACTTTTTATATCTCTATTCATCTTTTTTATTTTTTTTTTCTCATTTATTTTAGGAAAATTACCCCATACACTATTTTTTACTTTTTTTAAAAAAATTTACGGTTTGGGTTGCTCTGGTGGTTTCTATGTGGGTTGCTATACGGATTTTGATTGCGATTTAAGTTGCTATAAGGATTTCTATGTGGAATTCCGTAAAAATGAAAAAGCCCTTTTATTTTATTGTCTTTGTAATTAAACATGCTTATTTGAAACAAAACTATCTGCTTTCTATTTTTGTTCTTATCTACTTTGAAATCATGTGCTAGCATTTCAAGCTCAGTTGCCTATACATTTGTAGAATGGGTTTAATCACAATTGTCAACAATGGTACTTAATTTTTTTTTTTCTTTTTGTTGCAGCCATATTGGCTGATGAGATGGGCCTTGGGAAAACCATTCAGGTATCTTGGCCTTTTGTTTTTCTGCTTAAGTTGTCACTTTTTCGTTAATGTGGCTTTGATATATAATTATGACACTATTCTTGTCTGGCAGGCTATAACGTATTTGACCTTGTTAAACCACCTACACGATGATCCTGGTCCACATTTGATTGTTTGTCCTGCTTCAGTTTTGGAAAATTGGGAAAGAGAACTTAAAAAATGGTGCCCATCGTTTTCTGTCCTCCAGTATCATGGAGCTGTTCGATCAGCATATGCAAAGCAGTTGAACTCATTATCCAAAGCTGGATTGCCACCTCCATTTAATGTTCTTCTTGTGTGCTATTCGCTTTTTGAGAGACACAGGTTTGGTTTGCTATAATACAACTGTTGGAAAATAAAATATTATATTTTCTGTGTTTTGAATCTTATAATTCACATTTTCCAGTGCACAGCAGAAAGATGATCGTAAAATTTTGAAACGTTGGCAATGGAGCTGTGTGCTCATGGATGAGGCCCATGCTTTAAAGGACAAAGGCAGCTATAGGTGGAAAAATTTAATGGGTGTTGCTCGAAATGCAAATCAGCGTTTAATGCTGACAGGGACACCGCTACAAAATGATTTACATGTATGCTCTAATTTGTTTATTATGTTTTCAGCTCTTATATCCCATAACAAATGCAGTAAAATTAGATTACCATTAGATCAATAGATTGCAATCTCAGAATGGGGCTTGTGAATGTGCAGTTGCTTCCTCTTGGAAATTCATGCTGAATAGCCTGGCTTTTTTTTTGTGTACAATTGAAACATTTTATTTGAATTGAATGGGTTCTAGTGTACTAAGCTTGATTAATTATGATTAGTTTCAGTTTCATGGTTTTTCTTTTTGTTGCTGATTTGATTTTTTTTGTTCCAGGAATTGTGGTCTCTGTTGGAGTTTATGCTGCCTGATCTTTTCTGTACTGAGGATGTTGACTTGAAAAAATTGCTGAATGCTGAAGATAGAGATTTGATTGGCCGAATGAAGTCCATTTTGGGACCATTCATATTGAGGCGATTAAAATCTGATGTTATGCAGCAACTTGTTCCAAAAATACAGAAGGTTTGTTAGATGATTTTAGTTACATTTTTCATGTAGTTGTTATTATTATTTATTTGGTGTGTTATTATTTATTCCCTTCTCTTACGCTAATTTTTTGGTTGTGTTAGAATGAGTTTGAGAATTTGTGTGCAGGTTGAATATGTGGCAATGAGAAAGCAACAAGATGAGGCTTACAAAGAAGCCATTGAGGAGTATCGTGCAGCTTCTCGGGCTCGTTTGGAAAAAAGTTCAGAGAATCAAAAGAACAGTATTTTTGGAGTTCTTCCCAGAAGGCAAATATCCAACTACTTTGTTCAGTTCCGTAAGGTGTTATTATAAATATTAAGCATCTACTTTTGCTTGAACATTATTACGCATAATTGAGCTTATGTTAGATACTCCTGTTATTGACTTTTTCCCCTTTTGTTTCCATTGTTCTAGATTGCAAATCACCCTTTATTGGTGAGGCGTATTTACAGTGATGAAGATGTTGTTCGTTTTGCTAGAAAGTTACACCCGATGGGTGCGTTTGGCTTTGAATGTACAGTAGACAAAGTAATTGCAGAACTCAAAAGTTATAACGACTTCTCTATTCACCGGGTAAAACTTACTTCGAACATTCTTTGTTTCTTGCATTTAAGTTTGGGAAAGATGTACACAACATATACTTATTGATTTTAGGTTAAAAAAAAATATGGTTTTCTGAAATTTGCCATCATTATCTACATGAAAAGTCATATGTATATTAATACCCTGCATCAGTCATAGTGGAGTTTGTCTGCCTGCCAACAGTAATAAGCTGTACAGGAGTTGTCTACTTACAGTGGGGTTTAAGATAATTTTGTTTTTCTCAATATGATGAATTTAATACAAAATGATGTTAAAGTGATAGCATTTTGATTAGTTTTGACCTCTGAGCAACAGTCTGAAATTTACAAAGTGTGAGATGGGATCTTAGTTTTTTGTTTTCTCTTGGGTTTCCACCACTTCTCTTTGTTTGCAACACGTACTGATCAGTAAATGATACATTCTATAGATAAGTAAATATAAAGTCTGAGATGGATTATGGAAGACATGCTGAGATGCTTAGTTTGTTTTACCTTTGTGTTGAAGTAAATGATAACTCAAGAGGTGTCCATTTAGGAAAATGCAAGAGTGTAATGCTCTTCTAAATTTTCTATTGGTAATAATCATTGGAGGAATGGAATTTCGGGTGTAGTCTATTTTCCTTTTTCTAAAATTGAGGAAAAGTAACTTATGAGCATATTAGTTTTTAATAGGCAAATATTTTTGAATGAACGTGATCAAATTGATTGAGATGAAATTCTAGGGCCTTGAGGCCTTTAATACGCACACTTTGTCTACAATATCAGCAAGTGGCAAAAAAATATGGTTTTCTTGGCCTTTAATAAGCACTTTGTCTACAATATCAGCAAGTGGCCAAAAATATGGTTTTCTTGGCTAACGACATTACTTTTAGTTCCAAAGATTAGGTAAGTGCTTTGGGATCTCTTAATACCTTTTTTTAGTGGTGGGAAGTGAATTTTATAAGATTCATAGTTATTATTAAAAGTTAAAATAGTAGGTAGATGTGTACGATTTTGAAATTTTTTCATGAGGATATACAATGATGCACGGTATTTGACCATCTTGATTAGCGTTCATTAAATGTCTTGTTTAGGATGAGTTTGGGCACTAGTGGAAACTGGAAACCAATCCTTTTAAAAAGCTCCAGAGGCTTCTCCACAAGTGATTTTACATCCTTGTTACTATCTCATTTTTGTTATTTATTTTATTTAGTGGATCTAGTATTTAGTAATGTGGGCTGGTAATTCATGTTTAGTTTTGTTGGTTTTCAATATGAGGATATTGTGTGAATTCCCTTTTTAAATCTTAAAATTGTGTGTGGTTGTCATGATGACGTCAACCAATTTTTTCAGGGGAAAATGTTAACAAAATTATGTTTTTGGCATAGTGACCATATAGAGAAGTCTCTATTTTGTCTTGAAAACACAATTGAGTGAATTGATCAACTTGAGTTCTCTACAAGTTTTTTTTCAATACACGTCTTGTTACTGGAATTTTACAAAATATTATAGGATTAGGTGGGGAGCTCCCATTTAAAACTTGGATTTGCTAAGCAAGTTTGAATATTTTCTGGGTAAAAGCTCGAGGAGCAAAGTCTTTTCTTATACTTTAGTGAGGGTGGATACATGATTTTCCATGTCGATGTTAGCATTTATTTCCATGATCCATAGATTTTATTTACTTTTCATGATGAGGTTGCCAATTCATCTTCCTTAGGATCAAACTTTTCCTTTTAAAATAAACAAATAAAATTGCCTCTAGGGCTTTAGTGTAGTGGGAAGGTTTCCTTGAGTAAAGTCTAACTTAGGCCGAGGTCTCAGGTTTGAATCCTGGCCACCACATTAAGACCCTGTTGTACCCTAAGACCTGATGGTAGGGCCTGCTGCTGGGTATTTCCCTATGGGATTAGTTGGGGTGGGGCCAGATTACCCATGGGTTTCAAAAAAAGAAAATAGAAAATAAGAAACATGAACTGATGCTGTTATATTTATAGAATGTTTGCATAGAAGGTTTGAATCAAAGCCCTGCTACCATAGAACAGTGTAGCAAAAGGTGAACCGTAGATATACAATTCATTTTAAATATCTAAATTAAGTTATCCCTCTATAGAATATTGTAAATATTTAATTTGACCAAAGTCAAAAGCTAGCTGAAAGTAAGGTTTATACTTTGGCGGAATAGGAGCTTTCCAAACAAAGGAATAATGTTGAATAGGCAAACTATCACACGGTTAATTCTTTAAACAAAATTACAAGATCTCCCAATTTTCCAGCTTTCAAACCATACAAAAACTGCCTCATGGAAGTCAACTGAATCCAGTCTTATTATTAATCTCGAGATCTGCTCTGATTTCCGTTGTATCAAATTTTTGATGAAGTTTCCATGAAAATCTAACTTCTCATTTCGACTATCACATTGTCCTTGCTAGTTGATGAAAATGATTCCACCTCGAAGCTGCAGAAAATATGCAACCACCACAGAATTTAAAAAATATTCTACCTTTTTTGCGTTATGTATTTCTGTCCATAATTTATGGGAATGATGTGATTCCTCTCTTTATGCCACCAATCTCTACAATTTGCCTATTGCTCTATCCTTGCCAGTTGTATAAAAGGTAACCAGCCATGACGTTTTCGTAAACACTCAGTAGATTAATTGTCATGGTATATAAAAATATTGTGTAGCTCAAATGGTTAGGCATGTGGTTCGCTACCACAAGGTCTTAGATTTGAGTCCCTTCTCAGAGTACCTAGAATAGTTTCTTCGTCCCCAAATATTATAGGGTTAGGTGGGGCATCATGTAACTTCATGTTTGTTGTGGATCATAGTTTTCCTCTCATGTTTGCTTGTGATTCTCTGTTAAATCTGCTACTGTGAACGGATAATGAATCATTGGATTTTACATGGTTGGACACTGTATCTGATTTAATGGTTTTTGCGCACCCACACATGACTTTACTAGGCCAAATACCAGTAGCTACTAGCTATACAGTGTCCAACCATATAATATCGTGCTCTTACAGTGTCCCAAATGAATTTACTAGAATCAATTCATATGTTTAAGTAACTATTTGGCATTAATGCTTTTTAATGGTGTTTTCTGCAGCTTTTACTTTATCATAGTATTACTGATTCGAAGGGTATCCTTGATGACAAACATGTGATGCGTTCAGGAAAATGTCAGGTATGATTTTAATTTTGAAAATTGCTTAAATGGCCTTACACAGTTTGGATGGATATTGTTTTGTTATGAACTTTATGCTTAAATTTGAGATCTAAGCTGTTTTAATAGGCACTGGCCGAACTTCTTCCTTCACTTAAAGAAGCTGGGCATAGAGTCCTGATCTTTAGCCAGTGGACATCAATGCTTGATATCTTGGAGTGGACTCTGGATGTCATTGGGCTTTCGTATAGACGTCTTGATGGAAGGTAAGTGCTCTCTTTATTTGACTTGGACAAATTATTCATCATAATTTAAAAAATTTGCTCTAGCATCTGGTTTGTGTTACTTTCAATTGTTTGTACCTAACTGATTGGCTAAATCATTTCTAAGGACTTTCTCTCTGATATGTTTTATTGAGTAAAGATGAAGATTTTTGTGCCCATTGTATTATTTTGCAATTTGGGTGATGTAAAAGTTGTCTGAATATTTGAGTCCACGTATGAATCGTGGTTAATCTATTTTGAGGACTTTATATGCGTCCTCTATTGTCAGTTGTAGCACTTGGCAATGATATAAGACGTTGTTTGTTTATTTCTGAATGTATAGTGTTCTTGGGTTTTATGATTAGCTCTTTATTTTTCGCTTGCTTCTTTCTCAATATGCACAGTCTGACTGCTAGATCGCATTATGTAGCTTTCCTATTCATCTTTTCAAAAACATTTCTCTTGTTTTTCACTTGCATCATTTATCTTCTCTCTTCCTTTCTTCCTTCCTCCGTCTCCCTCTCTCGTTCCCCTCATTTATTTATTTGTTTATCGCGTTCGATAAGTTGAAGTTTTGTAGATTTACTTAAATGCTGAAGTTGGAAGCCTGATTGAACCTATGGTTATGAAGTTGATTTATCTCTTTCCCCTATTTGCTGCCACCACATTTCCTAGATTCTACTCTGTTAGAATCTTTTTTGGCTAAAGATCAAAAGCTGAAGTAGTTTACTTTTCAATGAGTATGCCTGTAATTATAGGATATTATTTCTTATTTCTGCAACCAAGTTTTTGAATAGTATAATTCAATGTTATTATAAGAGCTCATACTTATATCTGATTAAAGTTTGAGCCACATTGAATCCTTGTCCATTTCTCACAGAAATTTTAGGATTTTATATGCATGAAACATCTGGTTTTTCACATCAGTTATTTGATCTATTAGTAATCTGAAGCTTCATTGAAGATACTACAATAACCATAGGTTTTCTCGCAATGTTGTAGCCTTCCTGAATTTTCTGTTTTGCTTTTTATTTTTTCTCTGTGCGATGGGTGGTACAATCTTTGGACACACCTTACCCTCTTGTATTTTTCTACTTTTTAATAATAATAAAAGTAGTGGTGTTTTGCTTCAAATAAGAAAAAAAGAAAGATGCTATTTTAGGTGTCTATTCAAAATGATCTATCTCAATAAACAAGTACCTTTGTCTGTTGTTATCTCAGTAGCTTATTTGAACTATAGTTTGTAGCTCATCTAAATTTATCACGCGTCGCGTACTTACAAAGTCTCATTTTGGTTACTCAGTACTCAGGTATCGGATAGACAGACCATAGTTGACACATTCAATAATGACACTTCTATATTTGCATGCTTGCTGTCCACAAGAGCCGGAGGGCAGGGTTTGAACTTGACTGGTGCTGATACTGTTGTTATTCACGACATGGATTTCAACCCACAAATTGATCGACAAGCAGAAGATCGTTGCCATCGTATTGGCCAAACGAAACCCGTCACAATATACAGGTATGTTTTCTCTGACAATCACACTCCTTTCCTTTTTGTTGAATCCGTTTCTTTTATACGATCATGATCACCAATGGCCTGTGATCTTTTCAGGCTGGTAACCAAGAATACAGTTGATGAAAATATTTATGAGATTGCAAAACGCAAATTAGTTCTAGATGCTGCTGTTCTTGAATCGGGCTTGGAAATGGATGAGGAAGGTGGAGAAACATCTGAGAAGACAATGGGAGAGATATTATCCTCACTTTTACTTGGTTAACTGCATTCACTTTTTGTTTTTTTTTTTAATTATGTACTCCTATGATTTTTTCTTTGATTCTTCACTTGTCTGCCCCATTGTTATTTTTAAAATTAGTTTTTGCATAAAAGAAAAAAAGAAAGAAAAGAAAATGGAAAGGAAAAGGTAGTAATTGATAGAACAGTGGAGAATGCTATATACGGGTCTAAATTGGCCCAGAAATGTTGTAGTATTAGTAGCAGTAGTAGTAGTAAAAATTATTAATGAGAAACGCTCTGATAATTAATGGCTCGCAACAACTTTCTATTTTATATGCTAGGTTGTTTTTCTTCTGATCGAAAATTAATTTGGACCACTACTACTAGCTAGACTTTACTATCAACGATTAAATTTCCTCACAAAAGTAGAAGAATTAATTTAACCACTTTACATATATCTATATAATTTATTTATTTTTTAACATCAACGTCTTACCTTAGAAAAAAAAATACTGAATTCTTCTATTTGAGCATTATTATTATTCATAACAATAAGACAACAACACTAACCATTCCACCAAATAGATCCAGTTTGGTAAATAAGTTGGTGTGTATAGTATAAATTAAAATATATGAAAGTAGCTTTATTATAGCATTTCTAATGGTGGTTCTTATTTTTTACTTAAATTTTAGTTAAAATAGTTAAAAAATTAAAAGTAGGGTCATTTTTATTATTTTTGTTCTAATCATGTTCTTTACTTTAGTTAGTATTTACTTATTTCAATAATATTTTATAATTTAGATTTATTAAATATAAATTAATTTAATGAAATAATAAAAAAAATTAGTAGTATTTCTTATTAAAATAGTATTAAAAAATTTAACAAAAAAGTAAGTAGTTCATTTACTCCTTATCTAGTTTCTATTATAGGAATCATTTTTTTAAGATCTCTAAGTATATTTAGGGTTCGTTTGTAATGTTGTATTGGGTCGTATTGTATTGTATTATATTGAATTAAATTATATATTATATTTTTAATTTTAAAAAAATTATATATTATATTTTTATATAATATTATGTTAAACTTTAATTTATACTAAAATATTATATGTTTAAGTGTTCATAAAAATTAATACCACATGTAGTTTTACATAAAATACAATTCAATATAATACAATACGACCTAATACATGTTCTAAACGAGCCCTTAAAAGAACATAGAGATCCTCCAAGTAACTGGAAAAGTTATCTCTGAACTTCCAATAATATCAAATTATCAATAAAGTGTACTCTCTCTCTCTCTCTTTGGTAGTGGTGATGAGAGTGAATTTCCTTTCCTTTCCTTTGGGACTGGTGTCTGTTTGTAGCTACTGTCTTCTTGGGCATTTGGCTCCTAATCGATTTCTTGCATAAAAAAAGAGTGTAATCCCGTGACTCATCAATTCCTCTCTATCTCTCTCTCTCTCTCTCTCTCTCTCTCTCTCTATATATATATATAGATTTATATTAGTTAGCTTTGTAACATGAGAGTAGGGGAGAAAGAGACCAATTGGTGCTGAGGAGGAATACCAGAAGGCTGCTGAGCATAGAGTAGACAGCAAGAGAAAGGGGCATACACAAATTTTTGTGGGTTAATGAGGTTTTATATCAAAAGGGAGAAAGCTAATATTTTATGCACAGTATATTTTAATTGGTTGGTGGTCCCATGATTCACGTGTAATAATTGTATGGCTTGGCCTTGGCCCAACTTAACTCTTTCAACCAATCTTATCTTTAAAGTGTCACCCATTCCAACAGATTGGTGTGCTCACACAACATGTAAACCAAACCAAAATCCTAATGGAAAACCCAAACCCAAAGCCTAAACAAGCTAAAGATAGAATTTAGAAACCAAAGAAAAAAGAGGACCTTACTCATTATTATTATTTTTTTTCTTTTTCAATTCAATAGTGTATGTAGTATTAAATATTCATTAATTTTATGTGGTAAGTAACCAAGCAACAAAGCTGGAGCTAAAAATAGAGAGAAGTAGTTGTTTGGTGTGGTGAGACTGAGATGGCTTCATTTACTGCTGCTGCTCCTCTCTCTCCATTGAGGAAGATAAAGCTTTCTCTTATTGATCATCATCATCATCATCATCATCAAACTTCTCTTTTTCCTAATAGAAGAAGATCCCATAAGAAGAATAACCAAGCTATTTTTCCTGTAAAAGTCTCTCTCTCTCTCTCTCTCTCTCTCTCTCTCTCTCTCTCATTCTTTTATTTATTTGTGTATATAGAAACAAAATAACAATTGAGTAATTATGTTTGGTCAGGTTGTGAGGTTATTTGGGCCAGCCATATTTGAAGCATCAAAATTGAAGGTTCTTTTCTTAGGAGTGGATGAAAAGAAGCACCCAGGGAATCTCCCAAGAACTTATACACTCACACATAGTGATATCACTTCTAATCTCACCTTAGCCATATCCCAGACTATAAACAATTCTCAGGTAACAACAAAATCAAATCTTTCTTTATTTTTATAAATCCATATGATCCCAAAAACAAAACCCATTTCCCAGATCTTCTATAATGTGACAGTTACAGGGATGGTATAACAAATTACAAAGAGATGAAGTTGTAGCAGAGTGGAAAAAATTCAAAGGAAAAATGTCACTTCATATTCATTGTCACATTAGTGGAGGCCATTTTTTATTAGACTTATTTGCAAGGCTTAGATTTGTCATCTTCAGCAAAGAACTTCCTGTGGTACACACATTACATCTTTATTATTTCTTCCATTTAAAACATAAAAATCAAAACTTTATGGTTAATTTTGAGAAATGGAATAATATATTATAGGCTGTGAAGGCTTTTGTTCATGGAGATGAAGATTTGTTAAACAATTATCCAGAATTACAGGAGGCTTTAGTGTGGGTGTATTTTCACTCCAATGTTCCTGAGTTCAACAAGGTTGAGTGTTGGGGGCCACTGAAGGAGGCTGTGAATGGGCCATGGAAATTGAAGAAATTGAATCCCACAAGTGATTGGGAGTTACCTCAGAAATGTGTTGGAGATTGTAATTGTTGCTTTCCTCCAATGAGCTCAATTCCATGGTCTGAATCTGAACAAGTTTCTAATTGAATTTTTACCAGAAATACTAAAATAAATTTGATTTATTACATTTATACTGTACAATTTGTTTTTCTTTTATATTTACTGATTTCTTCTCTGCCACATGTTTTTTTTTTGTTTTTATTTATTTTCTCTCTTTTCTTTAGGTAATTATTCTTCTCTCATCCACTCACTCTTTCCCACTTTTTCTCAATGAATCACTCGACTGATTTTTTTTTTTTGTTGAAACTAGTGGTGGTTAGCCATGTTTCATAAAAACTATTTGAATTATACAGAATCTTATATTTAATTCTATTAATAGTTATATGAGATGTTGGAGGGTCTTATATTATTTATTGGAAAATATTCTTATTGGATTAAATGTAAAAATATTAAGTTATATATAAAAACACGGATTCTTTCAACTTTAGTTTTAAAATGGAACCCATAATTCTAACACCATTCATCTAGCATTTTTCTTTTTTCAATATTCGTTTTTTTCTTTTCCACCTTTTTTTTTTTTTTTATGTCTTGTCATGCGGTTTTTTTTAAAGAAAAATTTAAGAGTAAATACCATTTTGAATTCTGTATTTTGTAAAAGTTATTAATTGGACCTTTTTATTTTGTTAAATGACAAAATAGACTATGTATTTTCTAAAATTTTACAAATAAGACTCTGAATTGATTTTTTGTCAAAATAAAACTTAATAATAATTTGATCTATAGATGTTATGACAAAATTGGTTACATTTTCTGTATTTATTCGTGTTAAAAATTGCCTTTAAGTTGATTATATTAAAAAAATAAAATTGTTGAAAATTGAGCTTAGGGTTTTATTTTTACCATTTTGGAAAATATAGGGTCCATTTTGTCATTTAACAAAAGAAAAAGGTCTGATTGGTAACTTTTACAAAATACAAGGTCCAAAACACATTGTATTTCATCTTATTAGAGAGAGTTTGCTTTGCATTTCAAACTCACATATTCATTGTATTGAGAGGTGAGGTTGGCATCGGTAGAAAAATTACTCGGTTGTAGGTGAGGTTGAAACCAATTTTGTAAACAACCCGAGAAGAGTGAGATTGCCACTACGACAATCTGAGAGTAAGATTGACATTCCAAAAATCTGAATAGGTTGATAGTTTTTCGGAAAACTATTGGTTGAGGTAAAGTTGGCATCGGTAGAAAAAACAACTCAGTTAGTGAGATTGACACTTTAACAATCTGGTGAGGTTGATAATCCTTGGAAGAAAATTATTGTGAGAGGTTTGGGAAAATTCTTGGTGAAAAATTCATCGGTTGTAAGGGCTTGTTAAGCATGTTAACTTGACTCGATAGTTGAACTCAAAGTTAGGTTCATAGCTTTGAAGACCAAGGACGTAGGTGACTTAGTTCTACTGAACCTTGTAAAAATTAAGAGTTTGCGATTTCTATCCCTAAACTCTTTACATTTTAAACTTATTATTTGTCTATAGTTGTGTTTATCTATGTGATTGCATTGAATTTGAATATTTGCATAAATTGTCTTTGAGATTTTTAAATTTATTAATTAGTTTAACTTTCTAATTTATCCCCCTTGAAAACTTATCATGGGTTAACAATATTAGACATCAACATAATTAAGAAAATAAAAGAAAAAGAAGAGGAAACTAGTTTGAGATTGTCACAAATCATCAATGTATATTTTTAGTTAAAAATGTAATTAGGACGGTCAAATCTGACTCAGTTCAATTGGATTGGGGCTAACCCGCCCCGTTAATCTCAACAGGTTGGTGGCGGGACAGAGCGGGGTCGACCTTACCCCATTACATTCCTAACGGCGACCTTGGTTGGTGGGTTTCTACAAAGAAATATAAAGAATAATGAAGGTACCGTTGAGGTGAGAAGAGTGGAGTATATGTTATTGTTGCAAAATATATATTGAGATTTTTACACTATACACTTAAATTTTTAATTTTTTTTTTCAAAAATACTATGTTTTGTGTTAAGTTTCATATTTTACTGTTATTTTTTAGCTGTTCCACTGTTATTTTTAATTGTTTTGTTTAGTGTTTTACAGTTATTTTATAAAAAAAAAAAAAAAGTATTTTTATAAAAAATTTTGTGTGACAGTAAATTATAAATTTTTGTTTAAAATCTAGTATTTTGTAAAAGCCCCATATATATTTTGTTGGTTCAAAAATATGGACCGTGGCAGCTGCTGCAGATTTCAAAAGAAAAAGAGGAAATTACACTTAGTATGTGATTTTAAAAGTTCTTATGATAAATATGGCACATTTAAGTTTGGCCAATTTATAAGGCATTTTTTTATTTTTAGGTTTTTTTATGGTATTTGATATGCCATATATATGTAATTAGGTTTCTAAATCTCATATTTAATGTTTTTATTTGTTTAGGAATTTTTATTTGTCATTGATGCCGGAAAAGTCACCGGAGTAGCGGTTGGTGCCGGAAAATTCGTCGGAGTTGCTGCCGGCGCCAGAAAATTCGTCGGAGTTGGTATTTTTGCCGGAAAAATCACTGAAAAATCACCAAGAAACCGGTTTCTTGAAGTCTAAGAAACCGGTTTCTTGGTTATTTTTCCGTTGACAATGCCAATTCTGACGATTTTTCTGACGCTAGCAGCTACTCCGGCGACTTTTCCGGCAGCGACAGTAAACTTCAGAAAAGTCATCAGAATTGGCATAGTCGCCGGAAAAATTACCAAGAAACTGGTTTCTGGTTTCTTGATGAAGAAACCAGTTTTTTGGTAATTTTTCCGGTAATTTTTCTGACGACAATGGCAATTATGACGAATTTTCTAGCATTGGTAGCAACTCTGACGACTTATACACCGACATCTACTCTGGTGACTTTTTCAGTACCGACAGTAAACTCTGAGAAATTCGTCAAAATTGGCATTGTCACCGGAAAAATTATCGGACTAATCACCAAGAAACTGGTTTTTTTTCGGTTTCTTGATGAAGAAACCAGTTTCTTGGTAATTTTTTTTGTATTTTTTTTTCTCTATTTGGTTGATTGATGAAACTGGTTTCAATTATTTTCAGTGTATATCATTTTTGTTTTGTTTTCATAATCTTTATTATTGTTGTGTAACAAAATTAGTTCCTTGATGAAGAAACCACTTTCTTGGTGAAGAAACCAGTTTCTTGATGAAAAAACCACTTTCTTGGTGATTTTTCTAATGATTTTGCTGGCGACAATGCCAATTCTGACGACTTTTTTTACGCCGGCAATAACTCTGGCGATTTTTCCAACACCAGGAACTACTCCGGCAACTTTTTCGGCACCGACATCAAACTCCAGAATAGTCGTCGGACTTGGCATTGTCACCGGTAAAATTACCGGAAAAATCACCAAGAAACCGGTTTCTAACATCAAGAAACTAGTTTCTTGGTGATTTTTCCAGCGACAATGCTAATTCTGATGACTTTTTCGGCGCCGGCAGCAACTCCGGCGACTTTTCCGGCACCGACGGCTACTCCGGCGACTTTCCGGTGTCGGCAGTAAACTCCGATGACTTTTCCAGCACAAGTGACAACTTCGGCAATTACTATAGTATTATTTGTTTTATTTTTTTAAAAAAATAAATATGAAGAGAATTTTAATATTTTTTATGGTAATTTAATTAAGTTTTTATTTTTTATGAATTTTAAATTCAGATTTCTTTTTAATGTCTTATATGGTTTTTTTTAGAAAAAAACCCATATTTTTAGTTTGATTGGTTAGATAATGCCATATTTAGTGGCATTTACTTTTTATGCCATATTTATCATAACCTTAATAATTTTTCCCATATTTTTAAAAATAGCCCAAAGAAAAAATGAATGTAAAACAATGATATTGGGCCTGGGCTTAACCAAGGAAGGTAAGGAAGAAACAAATAAGTGAGGTGGGCTGGAATCTTGTTCTATTCCTTTCCTTTGATTTTTGCATTTTATTTTTATTTTTACCACTTTGAGGACAAGGTGTGTTTGAATGGGCTGGGGTTTTACACTATGGGCTTTTTGGTAAATTTGTAGCTTTTAGCCTAGCTTAGTATAAATCAAATATGTAATGTCATTCTCACAAAACTTACTGAGGAAATTACACTCTATACCATTTTTATATTGTCCTCTTTCATTTTTACCCTCTTTTTTAAAGTCTATCATTTTTACCTCTTTTTTTTAAATATTGTACCAATTTTGCCCCTGTCACTTCAAGATACTCTCCATGTGACTCTTTCATGTCAGGGTATTGTGGGTACAATACATATAAAAAGAGGTATGTTTCAAATAAATATAAAATTAGAGGCAAATTTAGTTAATTGATTAACAAAAGAGGCATTTTTCAACTTACCTCAAACTTACTTGGTTAACTGTCATCACTTTTTTTTCTTCCTTAATTATGTACTCTACTCTCTTGTTTTTTTGATTCTTCACTTGTTTGCCCCATTGTTATTTTTAAAATTAGTTTTTGCAAATAAGAAAGGGAAAAGGAAAAGGTACTAATTGATACAACATTGTAGATACGGGTCTAAATTGGCTCAGAAATGTTGTAATATTAAAAATTATTAATGAGAAACACTCATAATTAATGGGTTCGCAATAGCTTTCAATATATATTTACAGACCGGTATTTTTTTTAAGAGAAAAAAATAAGGTTTTTTAAAAATATTGGATTTTGGACAAAAGTTTATAATTTTGTTGTAACATGAAATTTTATTACAAAAATACTATTTTTTTTATAAATAACTGTAAAACAACAAAACTAAACAATTAAAACAACAGTAGAACTACTAAAAGACAACCGTGAAACTTAACACAGTACATAGTATAAAATTTACACAATATTTTTTTTTAAAAAAAAGATAGTATTTTTGAAAAAAAATTCTGCCCCATAGTAAGAAGGTAAAAAAATTGGAAATTTCAGTATGTGGTGTAAAAATCCTAAAAAATAACATTATTTTTAGGGTAAATACCATTTTGTACCCTGTGTTTTGTAAAAGTTAATTACCGATTGGACTCTCTGTTTTGTTAAATGAAAAAATGCACCATGTATTTTCCAAAATGGTAAAAATAAGACCTGAGCTTAATTTTCGACAATTTTTATTTTTTAATATAATTAACTTGAAGACAATTCCTAACACGAACAGATACAGAAAATATAAATAATTTTATCATAACTCCTTTAAATCGGATCATTATTAAATTTTATTTTGAAAAAAAATCAGTTTATAGTCCTATTTGTACTATTTTAAAAAATACAAGGTTTATTGTGTCATTTAACAAAACAGATAGTCCAATTAATAACTTTTACAAAACACAAAATAAAATAGTATTTACCATTGTTTTTATATTGCTGCAGCCTGCAACATTATACAACTGCATCGTGTAAATAATGTCTTTTTTAGAACAATCAAAAAAACAATAGTTTATAAGGTACTAATTGATTATTTTAATTGGCAGTGTCGACATCCAAAGTAGATTAGATTATTTAGAAGAATGAATGAGGCGATGCATGTCTTAATTTTATTCCACATTAATATTTATTTCTTTATTTCACTTGTTGGGTCAAGTATAGTTCAGCCCTTCTTATATTAGTATTATTCCAATAAAATTTCTTAATTAATTTTTTTATAATTATTATATAAAATGTAACAGTAGTAGATTTGCTTAACTAATCCCACTAAAGTTCTTTCGTGATAAAAATGCCTGAATTATAATGAAATTCTGAGTCTTGGTCTTGGTCATCTCATCTCCCACCCAGTTACTATATCATCTGTCTCTATATATATATAGTTCCCACTAATTAATTACTAATTAACCACTTTGACCAGATCTGATTGATTCCACATCTGGTGATTCTCCATTAGTCACTGTTGGTGTTGATAAAGTCCCTAATCCTGTTGTTAATCAACATCTTATGACTACTAGAGGCAAGTCAAGAATTCGAAAGCCTAAAGCTTTTTATGTCTCACTTGAATCTCGCTCACTTATAGCTAGCTTCTTTGTAAGATTCCAACTAGTTTGCAGCTATGGATACTGAAATGGTGGCCTTAAAGAAAAATGATATGGGTTCTTGTTAATCTTCGTGAAGGTCATGATGTCCCAATTGATTGTAAGTGAGTTCATAAGATCAAGAAAAATCCAGATTACAATGTATCCCGATACACAGCACACTTAGTGGCTAAAGGCTTTCATCAACAGGCGGGATTTGATTTCAATGAGACTTTTAGCCCTGTTATAAAATCTATCACCATTTGCATTGTTCTTGTTGAAATAAATCCCCATATTCTTGCACACTGTTCAGATTTACAAATACACATAGATTACAATAAGCAATTAATTCGAAGGGGTCCTTTGGCCTCTATTAACCTAGACAGGTCATTAATTAGTTATAAAGTTTGTTAGAACTTTATAACTAACTCTCTGATTCACTGTGTTCCACTACAACATATATAAAGCTAAAATACAACATCAGATTACAACACAACTCCATATCAAAATATACAACAAGAAAACCAGATCAGTATACAGATTGTTATAGAAATCAGATTGAGTTCTTTGGAGGAAGGTTACAGTGGGGTAAGCTTTGGAACCCTAGGGTTAGGGTTCGGATATCCAAAAATGCCAAGGAGATCGTTCATGCAAAAGAAAGGAGAAGAAGAACAATTAGTACTGATTTTAAGTGAGAAAACAGAGAGAGAAAAGAGAGGAGAAAAATACTGTAAATATTTCGGATTACCAATTCATACCTGTGTGTTTGGAATCCCAGCCATTGTAATCTTTTGATCATTGAAGATCCATAAAGAAACGAGGCGAGCTCGAAGAGGACGTACCTAGCACAATTCTGGGGAACCAAAAATTTGGTGTGTTCTCTCCATTTCTCTTTTCTACATTTACGATTATTTATCTGTTTGTGTATACAATTTTTGGGGTTTGATTCGGTCTGGGAAAGGGGTTTGTTTCTGGGTTGATATTGGTGTGCAATGTAACGTCCCCGCTTCAAGCCTCCATTGGGTCCTTCCACCCACGGAACACGAGTACGCCACTCTGGCTGCTTCCTGGATTGATGACTGACCCTACAGACCAACACGAGTGTTTCCAGCGTGCTTTGTCCTCACTCACACGCATCCTGGGAAAACTTCCCAGGAGGTCACCCATCCTTGAAATTGCTCCAAGCCAAGCACGCTTAACTGTGGAGTTCTTTCGAGATGGGCTACCGAAAAACAAGATGCACCTTGTTGATATAGGTAATACCAATCAATCCATTTAAGCTCTCTTCAACTATGCAGTCCCATACCTACACAGTCTCAGAATCATCCCACTTGACCTTCCCCAGGCGATGTGGGATTGCACAGCTTACCCGGTATTTCCCCTTACGGATCACGAGACTACTGACTGTCACAATCACCCCCTTACAGGGTCCGACGTCCTCGTCAACCACACTTCCGGCTGGGTCAAGGCTCTGATACCATTTGTAATAAAAACAATAAACTAATTTATTGAAAATAATTAAAGCATGAGATCTCATTATTTTAAAACAAAAACACTTGATTCATTTACAAATTTTTAAACAATAATTATCACAAAAGTAATCGAGCCATAATCTTTAAAGAAATATTCTTAAACCAAAACATCGTGACAATCTCCTAACATGTAATCCATGCCTCGAGCTCGCCATCCTCACTGTTTAGTTTTGTCTTTACATGCACACAGAGTACCTGTGAGCTAACGCCCAGTAAGAAGAGCTATGTAGGACATAACCCCCCCCCCCCCCCCCCCAAAAAAAAAAACTAGATAACATAGTCATAAGTATAACAATATCACAACATCAAATCAATTCATACCATACTTGCATAGATATAACAACATGTCATATCACATATTATTTTCACATACAATACAACATCATATCACAGTGTAATCTACATGCATGCTATACTCAGACACATAACACATAGTATTTTATCGCACATTGTCCTCACATACGATAATCTACTCCCACTCATGTTGATCAGACATGAAGTGTAACTTGCCCTGCCTTGTGATGTTCTCACACTCGGCATCCAATAGTGCAATCCCTTATCACAAGTTGTACTCACTCATGATAGGATAACCTGCAAGTAAACCCATACAAGCAGCCAAAAATATATCCTGCAGTGCTATGCTCACACCAGCAGCAGAAAACCTACCCTATAAGTGCTATTCTCACACAAACAGTCAAAAGCCTTATCACTATCACACACTAGTAACATTAGCATAAAACAACAATCTACCATAGAATAAAACATGTAAATACAAACCAATAATACAGTTGTATGTTTCAACATACACCCTGTGCACAGATGTCCACTCTTCTTACCTCAGTTGTTAAGAACACCTTCTTGCTACTCCAAGCACCTCAATGAATTTTCTTGTTGAGGACAAGATCCTCAAATCCCACTGCTTAAGACTTGTTATCTCGTCACTACTACCTATAACAACACATGGTTCAAGGCCCTAACATTAAAATTCGTACTCTTACAGTACAGCAGAAAGATTAGTATTTTTGACCAACAACTATACTAATTCAGTGAAAGTTGTCTTCATAAAAATTATAGGAAATTTCATTATCTTTCCAATGATATAAAGATCATTAAAAATGGATTAAAACTGAGGGAGTTATGATTGTTTTACGGAAACTATTTATGAGAAAGAATACGGAGTAACGAATGACACGACATAGCAAAAATACAAACTTTTGGCATTGAATGGTTCAGAACTAGAAGATAACATCTTCATCAAAGTTTTAGGAAATGAAATTACCTTTCCAATGATACTAAAATCTTTGAAATTGGAATTATATTCAAAGAGATATTACAATTTTACCAAAACAGTTTTGCAAGAATAAGATTCTAGAAATGAATCACATGATATTGAAAAAAAACTAACTTTTTAACATAGTATGACTTCAAATTAACAAAAAGTTTCTTCATAAAACTTATGAGAAATTGAATAATCTTTAAAACCACATATAGATCATTAAAAATAGATGAGAATTGAGAGAGTTATTGTATTTAGTGAAAGTGCTTTTTTTGGAAATATAAAGAAAACGAATTACAATAATAGCAGAAAGATGATAATTTTCGACTTAGAAGAACACCAAATTGGTTATTTGTTTTTTGATAAAAATTTTAGATCATTGAATAAGCTTTCCAACGATACAAAAATCTCTAAAAACGGATCAATATCAAGAGAGATATCATAACTTTACTGAAACTTGTTTTTCTGAAAACGAAAAATATAATAGGTCCGAACCTTAGATAATATTTAGCATTATTGAGCAAGAAAATATTTCATACCTCTTCACAACTTTCTATTTGATGTCTCAACTCCGCAAGCCTTGATTAAAAATCCAAAGTTTTAAGAATGAAGGTAGAAAAATAAGAAGAAGTGTGGAAGGTTTGAGAGGAGCAACCATGAAGAAGAATGAAGCTTTGACTAATTGGTTTGGAAAGGAAAACTAAAACTATGATAGTTTATGATTTGATAAAAAAATATGTACTGAGTATTAGGTTAACTAAAAATAATAATATATAATAAAATGCTAAAATATTATTAAATCAACAAATATCTAATTTTTAAATTTTAAAAATAAGTTCTCTATCTCGTAACTTTAGGCTCCGTTTTCACCTAGAAAACTTCCGAATTATGATACAACTATTTCTATAGAATTTATAGATCTTTGAATTATCTTTCCAACGCCACTAGAATCACCTCAATCGGAGCTCTAAAACTCTAGATATGATCATTTTACTAAAACAGTTTTTAATACTGCGAATTTATCCAACCTACCAATTTTTTTAACATTAATTCCATTATAATGCTATTTAATTCACTCATAGAATAAATTAAACCCACTAAATAATCTATAAAACTCTAATATACTTTCATATTGGGCTTTAATTGAGTAATTATCCTAATTCGTAAAAACACCATAATTTTACCTTGACATTTACTATAATTTCAAGTATGTTTAGAAATCTATCAATACTATTCTAAACAATTATCTCTATTCACTATTAGTAGAAATAAATAAAATACTTATTCTTATACAAATTGTATAACAAATAAAATTTAAAATATATGTATATTTTTATCGGGTATTACATGCAATATTGTGGCTGCCTTTGTGTTCTTCAGAGAAGAGCATCAAAGGAGGAGGCAGCTGCTAGGGTTTTTTGGGTTGTGTATTTAATGAGCTGTTTGAGTGTTTGAGTAAATAAAGAAGATTGTATATATGTCTGATGCGTTCTAAGGATTCTGAATAACATATAAACGACTTGTAGCAGTAGGGAAAGGGCCGTCGTTTGGACTTATATACAGGGAGTCAAACAAAGCTTTGACTGGGTTAAAAAGGTCTAAATTGACCTTGGGTTTTTCTTTGATTCTTTCTGCTGTGTGTAGGGACATAACAGGAATGAATTATTATAGTTCTCACTATAACAATTACAAAAGGGTGGTCGATTCGACAACTCAATGTCAACAATATTTTCCTTAATAGTGACTTAAATGAGGAGATATAGGGTTCAACCTCCAATTTTTTTTTGATATCCATTGCATCCTATCAAAGTTTGCAAAGTTTAAAAGACTATTTATGGTCTCAAACAAATTTCACAAGCTTGGTTTGAGAAATTATCCATAGCCTTACTTAATTTTGGATTTGTGTCTACTTAATGTGATCACTCATTGTTTATCCGAGAAACTTCAACACATTGCACTGATGTGCTTGTGTATATTGATGATATTCTTGTCATAGGCAGTCATGATAAGATTGTTTCTACTCTTATCTCTCAACTGGGTCAGATCTTTGCTCTCAAAAAGTTGGGTCTTGTAGACTACTTCCTCAGTATTCAAGTTACTTCAATAGAAGATGGAATTCTATTATCTCAAACGAAGTACCTGAACAATCTTTTACACAAATTCCAAATGCAAGGAGTCAATTCTCAAAACTCCCCAATAAATGATAGTCTTCGATTATCTTTATATGAGGGTGATCCTATTACTGATGTTACACTTAATCGATCAGTTGTTGGTGCTTTGCAATATGTGATTATTACTAGGCCTTACACTGCCTATAGTGTTAACAAAGTGTATCAATTCATGCATAATTCGCTCTCCTTACATTAGATTTCCGTCAAGCGCATTCTTAGATACTTGGCTGTAACACTTGATTTTGGGTTACTCATCTCTAAAGCTTCACATTTTCATCTTGAGGCCTTTTGTGATGCAGTCTGGGATTCGGATCTCGATGATCGTGGTCTACAACTGAGTTTTGTGTGTACTTACACTTGTTTCCTGGGGGTCTAAAAAGCAGTCTACTGTTTCTCGGTCTTCTACTGAAGCTGAGTTTCGTAGTCTTGCAAGTGTTATCACTAAAGTCACGCGGATTCAATCTCTTTTTCGAGAACTTTATTTTCCTTTATTTGTACCTCCTACGATTTGGTGTGACTACACTTGAGTACTGTCATGATGGCTGCTAATTGTCCTTCACGCACGCATCAAGCACATCGAGATCAATCTATACTTTGTTCGAGACAAGGTGCTTTAGGGTAACATTCGTGTTCAACATATGTCCCATGCTCTGGATCAAGTTGCTGATCATTGCTTAATAAAACCAATTTCCAGCTCTCAAATTTTTTTCTTCTTGACAAACTCAGTGTGTTTTCTCCTACCACAATCATTTTGAAGGGGGATGTTAAGAATGGGAATCTGTTAGCTTTAATCAGTTACAATTTGGTTAGAGTATCTTGCTGAGATGTACTGTTAGTTAGGTTTTTATTAGGGGTGTTCATTGGATCACATCCAATGTTTTTAGGCCTATCCAGATCCGATCCAATCATATATTGGATGTTAGATTTTACCATCCGATCCGATCCAATTAATTTCATCATCCAATCGATCCAACATCCATTGGATGTTGGATTGGATCGGTTCTATCCATTGGATGTATTTCATATATATTTATTTATTTAATTTGGGTTTATCCAATATTTTAAACCTAATATTTTTTGGATCGGATTGGATCCATCCAATATTTTAGATCCAGTATGTATTGGATCAGACTGGATCCATCCAATCCAAGAAAAAAAGAGTAAAACTTTAATGTTAATTTTCATATATACATATAAATTTGACGTATAACAATATAAAATCTAATTACTCATCCAAACTAAATGAAAATACTAATTAGTTCGATTGGATGTTGGATGTATTGGATTTTTAGACACCCCATCCACCATCCGATCCGATCCAATTGGATATTTAAAAATAACATCCAATCCGATCCGATCACAATTGGATATCCAATGTTTGTCGGTCGGTTGTAATTGGATCGGTCGGTTCTCATTGGATTGGATCGATTTATGCACACCCCTAATTTTTATTCTCTTTCTTGTATTGTATATAATCAAGGTCTGTAATCTCTTTTGAGTTTTTCTCTTTCTTCTTTCGTTCTCTATCTTTCTAAACTTCAAAAAAATGAAATTACCCTGATAGAGATATTACACCTCATAAAAGTATTATAACCAACATGATTACACTTTAGCATTTCTCTTTTAATTAAGAAACACACAAATTTCGATATTGAATCAAATCCCATACACAACCCCTGATAGTATACAACCGCCGCATAGTAAACGATTACTAACCCTTTCAGTTTCCGGGTGCTCATCCAATCCAACCCAGTCACTAAAATCACAAGGTCATATATAGGGAGCTCCTTTATGAGACTTATTTTATAATTTGTTTTTAAAAGAAACCTTTTATATATAATGTTTCTGGTAGTATTATTATTCAATATATTCAATTCCCTTACATATTTCAGGTGTAAAACTATTATTTAAGAAAAAGTACTACTACTATTTATTTATATATATGTATTTATAAGAAGGTATATATATGGGTTATATTAGATTATACGGAGTTAGCTATAATTTATAGTATTCCAACATTCATGACATCAAATCCAACAACTCTGCTATTTATAAATGAATTAATTAATCAGTGTACGCATTGCATGCGTTTTTAATAATTAAAAGTGTTTCTCTAGAATAATATTCAGTATATATTTATTTATTTATTTATTTATAATGTTTTGGATTAATTATTATTATTATTATTATTTTCTTTCTTTCTTTGGTACGTCAACTGTGGAATGTTGATTTTGGATATATGTAATATGCATATGCACAAACATACAGGTTCATCTTATAGGAAAAGTGGCTATTTTCATGAAATAGCCTGTGTATTTTTGGCCAATAGACCCAAAAAAAAATCAATTAATTTGGACCACTACTGCTACTACTAGCTACACTTTAACTTTACTATCAACCATATTAATTTACTTGGCAAAAGTACAAGAATTATTTCTTTAATTTTTTCCTTTTAACAAAGCGGGCCACCCTAAATTCCATACAAGTGTTTAATTTAACCAGTTTATATATTATTATTATTATTATTATTATTATTATTATTATTCATAACAATAACAAAATAGCAGTAACCATTCCATCATAATAGATATCCAGTTTGGTAAATAATTAAGTTAGTGTGTCTCCCTTAATAATTACTTCAAATTTTAAGTTTGTAAGTTACATAAATTTAATGTTTATTTTTAGCAGCAGAAGTACTTAGTATTTGTAAAATTGTAATTTTCTTTTAATTTTATTAGTTATTGTCTTAAACAGGATACAAAAATATGTAGTATCAGTTACTTCTAAATGTTCTTTTAATAAACTCAAAATATAATCTGTATTGAGGAAACTGCAGAAAAATTACAGTTTTATAAATATTAAGTATTTATGTCGCTAAAAATAAATATTAAATTTATACCGCTTACAAAATACTTTTATATCATTATTTACATACTTTATTATGTACGTAACTACCTATATAAATATATAATTAATTGAATAATACGTTAATTAAGACAATTAATCATAAATTAGAATATATATATATATCTTTATATATTAAAAGTGCATATCTAACGGCATTTCTTGGTTTAACAGAATATAAAAGAATATTCTGTTAAATTTAACGATTAGGTTTTATCTCCCGTTAATAAATAAACCCAATAATTAAACCCAAAAAATTAAATAATCTTTTAAATATTAATAATCTATTTTTAAATTAAAAAAATTATCTTAGCCACATATCTCTCTAAATTCTAATAAACCTATATAGGGAGAATATTAATAATTTTTTTATTTATTTTTTAAAAAAAATCTTTATTTTTTTGATTCCGATGCATAATGTGATGTTATTCGTCATTACTCTTTTTTTTAACCTATTAATTATACAGGTATAATTATTAATTTTAATTGATGATAAAATTTAATTTTTCTATTTTTCTATCATATAAGGATAACTATTTTTTTATTGTTATTATTTTTTTCACTATGATGTTTGTAGATATTTTTTTTGACTAAATAATTATTAAATATTAAATAGATTAATTAAAAATATCTAAATCATATACCATTTAAATTTAAATTTGATTAGATTTAATTCTGTATCTACTTTCTCATTATTTGTAATTGTTCTAAATCTGATCGTGCAAACTCATATATTAAACACAATACTCCACCTTGAAACCGTTCTCTGTTTTTTTTCTTTCTTATTGGTTGGTGTTAATTCGCCCCGATGATTCAAGTGTCATGGTTTAGCAGAAATACCATTTCTATCTTTAATTTTTTCAAATATAAAGATATTTCAAATATAAATATTTAATTTTTTCAAGAAAAAAATTTGTAATCTTTAAAAATAAAATATATTTAAAATCTTAAAAAGACTAAAATCTTAAATGAAATTAGCCATACATGGCTCGACACGTACATTCACCTAGTATATATATATATATATATATGTATATACATTATGAAAGCAGCTTTATAGTAACAGCATATCTTGAAAAGTTGTCCCAGGAGGGCCAATAAAATAAGAGGGGAAGAAGGCTGGAAAAAGGTGGTAGTTGGTTAGTCACTCATGAATATCAAAATTTGTGTATGTGGCATATATACAAATATATATTTAAAGCATCTACGTGTAAATATTATTATTAATATAGGTAATGATGATATATGTAATAATTTTTAAGAAATAGTAGTGTCAAGTAGAGTGCCCAATAATAACAATACTCTTACATTTATAGGGATATGATTTTGTCCCGTGATTATACTTTTACGGAATACATTCTGATGTACGGCAGCCGTCAGATGAGGGACTAATTTGATCTGACGGCTGAGATTGATCTAGGGGTAATTAGGGTTAAAAAATAGAAACGTACCCTGACACTCATTTAATGTACCACGAGCTCCATCTAATGTACCACAGAATACATTCCGTGAAAGTACATCACGGGACAAAATCGTGTCCCTACATTTATATATATAGATGAGTCTGCATTTATATATGCAATTTTCACGGGATATGATTGTCCCGTAATGTACTTTTACGGAATATTCCGTGATATATTAGATGAGTTTTAAGATACATTAAATGAGTATTAGGGTGCGTTTTTACTTTTTAACCATAATTACACCTCTAGATTAATCTCAACCGTCAGATCAAATAACTCCCTCATCTGACGGCTGTCGTACATCACGGATTACAATCCGTGAAAGTACAATAACAGGACAAAATTATATCCCTATATATATATTGCATGGTTGAACTCTACTCTCGCTCTGTCTTTGGGAGTGGTGAGAGTGACTTTCCTTTGCTTAAACTAAAGTGTAATCCCGTGACCCATCAATTCCCTCTCTCTCTCTCTTCTCCTACAATATATACTAGGAAGGAAGTTTACCATGGCATTGCAAGTCTCTTCCTCTGGATGGCCCACAAAAAGGGAGAAATAATAAAAAAAATGATATTTGTAATTATGCAAGGGTGAAGGGTGCATGCAATTGTCAAATATATATTTGTAATAAAACTCTCTGATGATGATGATGAGACTTGAGAGTAGCTAGAGAGGAGTACTGTACACTTTAATTTGCAATAGTTCTTGATTCGGTTATTAATTTGGTCTCTCCTCATGATACCCTTTTAATTTGATATAGATATTATTCCATTTCCATCCAAAACAAACCCACAAATAATAATAATAATGTGGGGTATACGAATGACCTGACACCACGTGTCCTCATAGATCACAATCAGTCACATGCACCAAACTAAGGCAAATCACATGTTTTTGTATTCTCATGATATATGCTTCTACTCTTAATCCCATCACACCACGTTGCTCTTGTTTTCCTCCAACTTTGCCCTACAATATACATACACCTATTTATATTATATTTATCATTCAATAAAATTTACAATTTCCACCTGCATTAATAATCCGGGTTCTATTAGAGTGTAAGTAACATCTATATATCAACTAATTATCAAAATTCTATCTTAAAATTAAAGCTTGGTAGACATGTATTAGGGTGTGTAGTAATAATATATACAATAGTTTTGGTGATAATTAATAATGCGTGCCTTTTCTTAATTAATTTAACTTCATTTATATTTGCCTTATAATAACAATACAATAGTTTAAAAAGTACACATGTACTTCTCTTCTAGTTATAATTAGGTACAATAAATTACTTAAAAAATTAACTTATATTTGAATAGAATTTCGTTTTCTTCGATCTCTCCTTTTCTAGCTAGATTACATTTACATTAGGTTATAGTCGAAATGAAAATATAGAATTGGTAAATGTAAATAAGAATAAAATAAAATAAAAAAATTATTAATTGATGCGAGGAGAGAGAGACATATGTATGTAGACCCTCTTATTAGACAAAGCTACAAAAGAATTCCATAAAATTATTTGGAATTTCGTTGACTATATATATTATGCATAAGAATAATTTTATTAACTATATTGATTGTTCTGTGGCTGTATCTATACCTATAACTATAAATATATAGACTATTCCTTGTCTCTTCTCTCTTGTGCATAATAGAAGTCGATCATGTTTGCCATGAATTAATTAGTGACGTGATATATTTTTCATTTTATATATATAAATATGATCAGCTTGATATATGAGCTAGGTGTTCCTAATTGATTGGGCTATGTTACAGTATCATAAATATGTGGAAACATATTTTTAAGGCTTTTACTAGAATTAGTAGAGTTCAGGATCATATGATAGGGAATTGAAACGTATTTTCAATAAATATAAAGAAGATTCTGATCAAAAGATTAATTGGTTTGAAAAAGTCAAGGGCTCTAGTCCTTAATTAATAATAATGTAAGTGATGAGGAAGATAGTGAAAGTTTGAAACGGATCTTGAGGTTGGTGGACTGCCGCTATCATGCATGAAAGATATTTAGGGTTTCCTATTGTGATTGGAAACAATGGAAAAAAAAAGAAGAATATATATATATATATAACTATAATTATTTGTGATATAATTTTTGGAAGCAATTAATAACACCTTTTGGAAGAATTGATTCAACGACCGGTTCTTACTTCAAGCTAGCTATCAAGTTATATGCCCCCACTAAACACGAAAGAAAATCTGGTGTCTCCAAATTAGTGTGCCCTTTCTATTCTACCAATTATTTTAGTACATATTATTTATAGGGTAAATACTATTTTGGACCCTGTGTTTTGCAAAAGTTACAGATTGGACCCTGTATTTTGTTAAATGACAAAATGGGCCGTGTATTTTCTAAAATAGTAAAAATAGGACCCTGAGCTTAATTTTTGACAACTTTTTTTTTAATACAACCAACTTGAAGACAATGCTTAATAAGAACACACTACTACAAGGAAAGGCCTTTTATCTCGGTTTTTAAGGCTTTTTATCCCGGTTTTCGCTAATATGAAAACCGGGTAGTATGCCAGTGGGATAAAAGGTATTTAAAAAACCGGGATAAAATGGGTACTTTTTATCCCGATTTTTTAGAAAAAGCCGGAATAAAAAGTACCCCTTTTATCCCGGTTTTTAGAGAAAAGTGGGATAAAAGGGTACTTTTGATCCCACTTTTGATGAAAAAACTGGGATAAAAAGGTGCATTTTATCCCACTTTTTTTTTTATTTTTTTATTTTTTATTTTTTATAAAAAGTGACCTTTAATTTGAAATGTATAGGTTTTTTATTTTTTTTCTATTAATTTTATTACATTTCATTTCATTTATTTTTTTTCCATAATAATAAATATAATTTTTATTTTTATAATTATACAGAGTATGTATAAAAAAAACTTAATTTAAAATAAATGATTAATATCATTTTTAATAACAATAATAATAATTTGTAAGTTCAATTCTAAATAACACTTTACATATTATGCATAAATCTCTAATCTAAATACTACACATTGTCTAAAAAAATACAATAAAAGACTACTAGTTAATTTTTATATATCAAGGGAAGCAATTGACTTAACCACTGTTGTCGAAGCGGTAAGAGATGATCGTCCTCAGAATATTGGGATAGGCCGCCAAACTGTCAATTTAAAAAAAAAAAACTAATTAAGAAGATAATACTTTTATATGTTTGTATTTATAGTAAAAATGAGTATATACTTACTTTTGCTTTTATGGCTTCAATGGGATTTGAATGTTGAAGCATATCACGAATGTAAGTTAGTACATAGTAACCACATTCGTAATTGTATGGTTGCTTTGGACAAGCAAAGGTCCATATCTCCGGTCCATTTTTGCCAAATACAATAGCATTTGAACTAATATTTGCATATGCACTGTTAAAGACATTAAAAAAAATTATAATTTAAGCATTTAGAATTTATTAATTGATGTTTATATTAGAATGAATAACTTAAAGTTCTAAACTTACGCCTTTATCATCTGAGCAATGTCTGACGGGATTTTAGATTTAAGCGGGTTTAAGAATACAACTCTTCCCGATGTCATTGCTATAATCAACATCCAATGCTTGCTGAAAAAAGTAACAATGTTATATTAATATAAAAATAAATATCATAGGGAAAGTGAAAGAGATGTGTGATTCTTACCCTATGTTCCATGGTATAAAATAATATTGTTCTACATGAGTCATAGTGTTTAACCAAATTGATAATTGATTGATGGCTATCACCTTGTCCTGCTCATTGTTATAACTAAGAAGCTCGACATCATAAAACTTGTATAACTCTTTTTGTCTTTGATTTAAATTTTCCCAAATGCATCTGTTTAAAAAAGAAAAAAAAATCAAATAGAGTCCTAAAAAAAAATGGGCAGAGTTTCCCTTATTTCCATAACATTCCCGAAATTTTTTTAAGTGCATAGCAATACAACATATGGGTAGAGTTTTTCCTTATATCTCCACACAGTCAATCAAACCCAGAACCTACTTCCCTACGGATGAATATCTAAGATATTCAAATTCCACTAACATAATATATGACTATATGATATATTAATCAAAGTTAATGAAATACCTTAGTCCAAATAACATAGCTGAACCCGTAAGTTCATCTTGGGTGGCCAATTGTATGACATCTTCATAATTTATGTAGATGTGAAGGTGGTAGAATAAGGATGGATTGACCAGAACCCTCACGTACTTATTTTGACCTTTTACTCTCATAAATTCCAAGAACTTGGACAGAAGAGAAGTACGAGTCTTGTTAAGGACCTTCTCATTGAATGACTCATAAGTTTTAGTGGAATCAAGATGTTCCACTTCCTTCTCTTTTTCTTTCCATTTTTCTTTTCCCTTTGAGTGGTTTGAAATATGAAACTTCTTAATTAGAGGATCCTGCATAATTACAAGTAAAATTGTAATACAATTCATATATAATTTAACATTAATGTAAATACAAGTAAATTATTCCATACCTCTTCAGTCAAAATCAATTCCCTAGGCCAAGGAACCAATTTGTTACATGCATCACAAACATAGCGTATTGCACCTCTTGGATATGGGATTTCAGCTTCCCCTTGAATAACTTGTGTGATTTGAACCCGTGCATAATCATTTGTAATTATGTCACCATGATATGAAAAGTAACCAACCGCCTCAATTATGACACCCTCAGCCACAACATTGTCAATGTTATCCGAACATAATTTTACACATTGACTTACATCCTCATAGTCCATTGGTTCTTGGTGTTCATAGTTGCCACTCGGTTCTTGGTGTTCATAGTTGCCACTCGGTTCTTGGTCTTCATTTTCCAAGGGTTGTTCTTGTTCTTCATAGATGTCGGTCGGTTCTTGGTCTTCATTTGCCAAGGGTTGTTCTTGTTCTTCATAGATGTCGGTCGGTTCTTGGTCTTCATGTCGCTGTTCATTTCTATATTCATTGTCTAAGGCTTGAAGCTCTTCTGTTTGTGCATTTTTTTGTGCTTTTAGCCTTTTAATTTCAACTTTTAATCTTTTGATTTCAGCGACATGTTCACTATCGACATTGACCTCAACTCTTTTCTTTCTTTGAGTTCTACCAAACATGGTAGAAATCTTGGCAAATGACCTGCAACATAATGTACCAACTTAGTTAGACTCTAAATATATATATAAAAAAAAAAGAAGTAATATGACTCAATTAAAGAAACATCATACCCAGCAGCTCTAACACGACCTGGGTGCTCAGGTGTGCCTAAAGCTTGCGTTAAGATATCATTCCGACCCTTAGCTTCGATTTCACCAGTACTAACTTTCTCTTTTAATTCATTCTATGAAACAAACCAATGACAAAGTTAGTAACAAAAATAAATGTTATTGTTTTTTCTTACCATAATTGACATACTTACTATTTTCTGCTCAATTTCCTTGTCATATTCTGCGATCAAAATATTGTTCTTTGTCCGTGCTCTCATCCAGAGTTGGTATCTCTCAACATTGTCAACACCGAGTTCTTTTTTCTATATATAAAAACTAGATTAAATTCTATTGGCGTGATTAAAATTTAACATTGTAAAAGAAGTGATACAAGCTACTTACCAAATCTTGTTTGACGTTGGGCATGCCTCTACGAGATGAACGATGATGAGATAGATTCATCCTGGCTCTGGCGACTTGCGCTTCACTCAAAGCCTACACAATATAATCAAAAATAGAAATAATTTCATAAAATAAACTATCAACAAAGATTACTAAGTGGAATTGTACCAGAAATTCAGGGGTAAGACGAGTTAGAACAAAGTCATTCCAGTCTTCATTGTTAAGTTCTGGATACTTCTCTGGAGTAGCACGAAGTTCTTCTATCCTACCACTTTTAGCAATCGGGAGGATAATCGTCCGGGTCAGGAGCTTCTTGAAACTTTTCATCATTTTCCCCGCATCTGATAGTAGTTTAGGCTTATACGTTTCTCGAAGCTCGAAAGCATCCTAAAATCACAAAAAGAATTGATTAGTACCCATTAACAGTGTTGAATTAAATGTGTTGAAATATATATTGAAAAAAAAATTAAGTCTTACGTATGTGTCTTTCCATATTTTCTCCTTGAGTTTCGAATCTACATGTCTCCAATCATCATAAGTTAGAGGGACTGTAGATCTTGCTTTAACCCCAATCCATGATTGCATATCTGCATATGCTGTTCCTATAGGTTCTCCTTTCTCATTCCACTCTAGTTTTGTCTTGTGTCCTTGAGCTTTCAGATTGTTGATGTCATTCTTTTTTGTCCTGCCTCGTCCGTTTGGCTTACTTGCATCCTTTTGCTTTGTCATCCGCAAGAGATACACTAATTAAATCATTTAGTAGGAAACATCATACTGAAAACATCATACCTACTCACTAAACATCATTTGTATTAACACATTATTAGTAAACTAAACATCATACCTACTCATTTAACACGTTTTCTTTTCTTTTTAGATGATGCACAATCAACCCATATCCCTTCACTAACATCGCTTCTAATGTATTCATCATCATCATCTTCATATGTATCATTGAGTTCATCGACTTGTTCGTGTATCCGTTGATGATCAACAAAACTATCATGACATAAATCAACATTTTCTTCTTCATTTTCGTTATCTAAATGTTGTCGCTCTGGTGTCCGTAAAACAACTGACCATTTAGAATCAATGGGATCAGTTATGTAAAATACTTGTTTCGCTTGGGTAGCCATGATAAAAGGATCGTTCTTGCTACCTCTTTTGCTTAAATCAACCAAAGTGAGACCAAGTTCGTCTGTTCTAACTCCGCCTTTATTCTCCACCCAAGAGCATTTAAGAAGTGGAATTCGAAGCAATCCATAATCAAGCTCCCAAAGTTCATCAACAACCCTGTAATATGTCATAGTGAATTGCACCGGGTTTTTGTTCTTTGCTGATGCAAAATGCATTGCTTTTGCAACAATACTTACTCCATTATTTTGAACCGTTCGAACATCATCGCTTTCCTTTGTATGAAATCTCCCCTCCCCCCACACTGTAAGCATGATGTTTTATTACTTGAGTATCTAGTCTAAATGATATGTATTCTAACTCTTTTGACACACCATGATAAATAGCTAGAATGGTATTCGTTAACCATCCAATAAATGTTTTACGATGCTCCTCTAGTACCCATCTCTGTTTATTCTTGACCTTAGTTGGAATCATTGATTGTAATAATTCCAAGTGATCACTGAAACGATATAGTATAAGTCATATCAAATTTCATTTGAAGTAGAAGAATATAAAGTATAAAGTTGAATAGAAAATACATAACTTACGTTATATATGGTTGGACTTCAGGGTTATTCTCAAGCACAAGCAAATGAGCTTGATCCAATTCCGATCTAGATACAGTCACCATTGATCCTTTCCCTCGTAATCCTCTATCAACCCCGTTTGAATGATTTCGTGGCTTGCTAAGTCCGATTGCATCAACTCCTGCTATGTACTCCGTGCAAAATTCCACTGCCTCCTCTGATATATAACACTCAACCATACAAGCTTCAGGGCGATTGTGATTACGCACGTAACCTTTCAATACCTTCATATTTCGTTGAAATAGATACATCCATCTCGCCCAAACTGGCCCACACAACTTCGCTTCTCTTACTAGATGGACCATCAAATGTATCATGATATCAAAGAATGATGGAGGGAAATATTTTTCAAGATTGCATAGAGTTTTAACTATGTCATCATGCAATGAATTCAATTTCTTCATTTCTAATTCTTTCCCACACAATTGATTAAAGAATATGCAAACCTTTGTCAAAGTTTGTCGAACTTTTTTAGGTAAGACTGATCGAATGGCAATTGGAAGTAATTGTTGCATTAACGTGTGACAATCATGCGATTTCATACCCATTAACTTTAATTCTTCCATACACACTAAGTTTCGAACGTTAGATGAATACCCATCAGGCACTTTCATCTTTGCAAATGAGTTGCATACGGCTTGTTTCTCTTCTTTAGACAATGTGAAAGCTGCAGGAGGTAAATATGTACGTTTGCCTTTATCCACAGGTGCCAAACTGTGTCTTATACCCAACTCAACAAGGTCTAAACGACTAGACAAACCATCTTTACTTTTACCAGGGATGTCAAGTAACGTACCGACAATGCTTTCACACACATTCTTTTCTATGTGCATGACATCCAAACAATGTCTAACAAGTAAATCTTTCCAGTATGGAAGACGGAAGAAAATCGATTTTCTTTGAAAACATCCATTGGGGTTTCTCTTTTTCTTGCCCTTTCCATACTTGAAATCTATTTTCTCAACTTCTTCAAGAATTTGTCGCCCTGAAAGTGGCAAAGGTGCAACTTCTCGTTCTACAGTACCGTCAAATGCTTGTTTTTTTATTTCTGTCAGGGTGACTTAGGGGAAAATATCGTCTATGGCCCATGTAACACATTTTGCGTCCATTTGACAACCGACGAGCTCGTGTATTGGTACAACAAATAGGACAACCTTCATAGCCTTTTGTGCTCAACCCTGATAGATTACTATACGCAGGGAAATCACTAACAGTCCACAACAGCACAACCTTCAACTTAAAAACTTCTTTCTTAAAACCATCGCATGCATCAACACCATCTTCGTACAACTCTTTCAAGTCATCAACTAATGGTGCCAAATAAACATCGATATCATGTCCTGGCTGTTTAGGCCCTGAAATCATTAGCGATAACATCGTAAATTTCCTTTTCATCACCAACCAAGGAGGAAGGTTGTACATAACAAGAAACACAGGCCATGAACTATGTCGGCTGCTAAGAGATCTATGTGGATTTACTCCATCGGCTGATAGACCAAGCCGTAGATGTCTTGGTTCAGCTGCGAAGTCTGGATTCAAATAATTTACTTTTTTCCAAGCCTGTGAATCAGTAGGATGTCGGAGTTTACCGTCTTTCACTCGCCTTTTCTCGTGCCATAATAAGTTTTCAGAAGTTTCTGCACTTCGATAGAACCGCTTCAGTCGCGGAATTAAAGGCAAGTACCACAAGACTTTCTCTGGAATAAGTTTTCGGATATCCTTACTCTTGTTCGGCTTGTACCGTGGCAAACCACATTCCGGACAAGTGTCCATGTGGGCATGCTCTTTACGATATAAAATGCAATCATTTGGACATGCATGAATCTTCTCATACTTCAACCCTATCGAACTTAAAGTTTTCTTCACCTCATATGTCGACTCTGGAAAGCAATTTTCCATCGGCAGGATCTCTTTAAAAGCATATAGAAATTGACTAAAACACTTATCACTTACTCCATTCTCCGCCTTTATGTTATAAAATTTCACCATAGTTGATAGTCAACGTTTTTCACAACCACTAAATAACGACTTATCTGCATCTCCAACCATGCTATCAAATTTTTCAGGATCATGAATAAACTCTTCTTGAGCATCATCAAGCAATTCTGTAGGATGATCATCACAATCATTACTTTCAAAATGATCATCGACCCCTCGCCTACCTAACGGATATGGGTCTCCCTTCATCGATTCCCCATGCCAATACCATTTAGTATAACTTTTATCGATTCCACGACAAAATACATGATTCTTTAACATGGTAATATTTCCTTTTGATATATTACCACAATCGATACAAGGACAGCGAATTTTTTCAGGATCGCTACAATTCTTTAGGGAAAACTCTAAAAAGTTATTAAATCCTTCTACGAATTGTGGGGTTTCTCTCTTCTCTTCCATCCATGACTTATCCATTTTAAAAATAAAAATAAAATTCCTAACAAACAAGATTGAAATAAAAAACTTACAAGTTGCTAGAAAAATCCTAAGCACACTTAGTAATTAAATATTAAAACACATGTTCGTTTAAGAATCCTAAAAAAAATTGGCCATAGTTTCCCCTATTTCTACAACATTTCTCAATTTAATAACTATCTAACAATGCACGCAAGTAAATCAGATAACAAGAAAAATTAATCAAAATAGCATTTAACAATATAATAATTGTCACCCATCCGACCGCAGTACATTTATATCGCAGAATCTACTTCACTATGGATGAATATCTAACATATTCAAACTCCTCTAATAGCTTTAGAATTAGTAAAATAAGGAGTGTAAATATCAGCGAACAGAACCAACCTTGTCTTAGCTCCTGGAAAGCTTTTCAGAAACTTCACCTTTGTCTCATCATCTGTTGTAATTAAATTAAATTAAATTAATCTACTAATAAATATATATATAATAAGCTAATTGTAATTTTATTAATTTTATTTTATTAGTTTCTCCTACATCACATTCAAAATGACTTTTTCAAGGACTATTAGTTACTAACTATTACATAAACCAATGTTAGCTAAGTAAATAAATTGTTGTTAACAATGAGTGCCATAAGAAAAATAAATGTTAATTTTTGATAGTTAGACTTGATCACTAAAATTATTTCTAAGACCTATACTACTACTTTTTGGTATTTATCTTTTTTTTTTATTATTTATCTTTTTTTTTTTATTCAACTATATCATTTTATTACATACATCTCTCTTTATGTCTCTCACCTACAACAAAAACTAAAGGAATTTTAAAGTTGCAAAAAATTTCATTCCTAACCTTCAAATATAGTAAATACTTGCACTTATAGCACAAGTAAAGATGCTTGGATTGATTTCTTGCATCTTCTAATTAATCCAATTGATTAACCTAGGAAGCTGAAACTTATATAAACACATTAATTTTTACTATGATAAACACATTACAATATCATTACAGCAATAAGAGAAGATTAAGTGTTGTTGAATGTTAGGATCCCAAATTGACTGTATTCTCATCTCTCTAAAGCTAGTCTTTTGGGGTGAGTTCTACCTAAGTGGTGTGGTTCTAACATTGTAAGCCTTTCTACTACTCTAGCAAAACAAAGCTCAATAGAAGTACATACATATATCATAAACTTCAAATTCTACTCACCCTTCAGAATAATCAGCCTGGAGAAGATCAAGGTAAGTGTCCCACTTGTTCCCAATTACCTACACCAACAATTTAAACACAAACCAAAATTAACTAATTAAAATATAATAGATAAAAAGAACAAAAACTGAACTTTCATCTTCTCATTAAGCAATCAAACATACATTAACTAAGCATTTCGACTAAAAACTAAAGGAAAATAGGAATGACCATCTTAAACATTGAAAATTTAACGGAAAAGGAAAAAAAAAACTTAAAGCCTATCAAATCCCTAAAAAATAATGAAGTGAAATTAGTTTAATAGACTAATTGCAAGCTGTTGGATACATTGCAAGCTAAAATGATAGCAATGAACCCAAACTGAAACAATCTATTTGGGGTTCGCAATCTTTTCTTTAGAGAATAAAAAATTAAATTTATGCTTTGGAACCCCAAGACAATCCCAAATAATAGACTACTGCCAACGAGCCCTCTTCTTTAAAAATCCCCAGCAAGCAATATTATAATTTGGCCACTGAAAATTAGAAACTAAATAACAATTTCTTAGCTCATTTTTTAACTACTCAGGCTCAATATCAACTGTTTGTGGTGGGAGCTGGGCATTATAGCTCCATTAATCTTTTAACCAGATCACAAATACCATTGCAGTTAATAAAACTGAATTAATATAGAAAGAAATAAAAAGAAAGAGCAAACCTGGGAATAAAGACCAAACTGTTATCAGCTTCTACGGCGCCGCCAATGTCGATTGGAGTGGATGGAATTCTGGAGTTTGGGCTGGGGTTAATTTTTGGGTTTGGGCGAGGATTTAGACGAGAGGGTTTGGGCGAGAGGGTTTGCGTGAGGGTTTGGGCGAGGGTTTCTGGGTTTGGGCGAGAGGGTTTCTGGGTTGTACGTCTGATATGTCGATCGAGCAGCTGGTTGAGGTTTTGGGATTTTAGGGATGACTTTTTATCCCGATTATTTAGTTAAAACCGGGATAAAAGGGTTTCACACTAAACCCTTTTATCCCGGTTTTTAACTAATAACCGGGATAGAAGGTTTCCCTAAAAAATTTATCCCCTGTTTGGCAAACTCATAAAAATCGAATCTTGAAATTATTTTTTTGCCTTTAATTTTTTTTTTAACTTTCTACCAAACAGAGCCCTTGTCTAAAAAAATATTTGCTGCATATTTGAGGCGCCAAATCTAAAAGTGGGATAAAAAGTCTTTATATATCTTTTATCCCATTTTTTATTTTTGTTAACTAAAAAAGTGGGATAAAAGGTCCCCTTTCTTGTAGTGACAGATACAAAAAATGTAAACAGTTTTGTCATAGCACTTTTAGATCGGATTATAATTAAACTTTATTTTGACAAAAAATCAATTCATGGTCCTATTTGTACTATTTTAAAAAATACAGGGTCCATTTTGTCATTTAACAAAACACAGGGTCCCATTGGTAACTTTTGTAAAACAGAGGGTCCAAAATGGTATTTACCCTTATTTATACTTATTTAATATATAATAAATTCGTTAACAAACTCTAAATTAAATTAATACATGTAAAATAAAAGTATCGATGATGCGTCCTGAAACAATTGATGAGGATAGGGAGGACACACCAATTTGGAGACAACAAATTTTTTTCCACTAACCCTATGCTAATTATTATTTTTTAACTTGTTATATCAGATAGAAAGAGATATAACGCTAATCCATATAGTTAATCAAACTCAAGCTTTCCGTAATGTTGACTTTTCCTTTTAGCCTTTGTAGGTTGTGCTTTTGGGTGGTAATCTTTGAGCTAATGATAATATTTATATGATCTACCCTAGTAGAGAAATAGCCTGAAGAAGAGATTTAAAAAAACATATTTGAAAAGATAGATAAGATTTTTATTATTCGAAAACTTGTGCCCTTAACAGAAAGTGAGAGGCCATGTATATATAGGCCCTCAACAAACAGAAAATACTACAAACCTTAATTATTACAGACAGAAAACGTTAAAGACTTAAATTACATCTTTTCGCAGATAAGGAATTATCTCTGACATATCAAACTCTTCTTTTTATAACTACAAACAAACAAAATTTTCAAATGGCTAGAGGAATCTCTGTTGTCTGAATGGATCCTAGTCGTTAGTTGTCATTTTGTTACGAGAAAGAATCTCTATTGGTCTTGTGAGTAGTCATCGGTCAAGGCACATGAAACAATGGACTGACTTCTTTAGGAGTCACATGTCCACTTCATTATTGCCATAAGACAAACACGTCATAAACAAAAATGAGCATCTTTGCAGTGGTTCAGGAGTTTTACCAATTTTTGTTAATGGGCTCATGTGAGCAGGGTCGACCCTGAGTTGAAATGGGCTATTGGCAAAAAAGAAATTTTAGGCCCTTACTATAAGGATAAATAGTATTTTTTAAAAATTATTAAAAAAAATATGTATATTTTTAAAAGACAATTTTTTTTTATTTGGGCCCTTAAAATGAGTGGGCCTAGGCGCGGGCCTAGCTCGTCTATGCCCAGGGCCGGACCTGCATGTGAGGGACTGAGATTCATGTACTCCTCTGTGTCACTATCGTCTTCTTGCCACACTGATGATTAAGGACTTGCTCTTTTGTTGCCACTTATTGATGCAGTAGGTTTGTTGTTGACAGGTGGAGATATAGATAGTCCCCTACATATTTCTTCATTAGGGTCATTGAGTGAGAATGGGCAGTTACAAGCAGTATCTGGGTATTGCAAATCCTAGAAGATTGAATCATTATAGTCAATCTCATTTTCCTCATCGTAGTGTTTTTTATAATGATTCGTATCTTCTTCTAGTCGTTGGAGATATACTCTGGCGGATAATATTCCCATGGTGTATCATCTTTGGGTTTTGGCCAGATGGCATATGGAATGACCATGTTAATGGAAAACAAGTGTTTTTCCAGCTTTCTTGCTTCTGAGCTACCTATCACGACAAGTGGGTGTTCGCTTGACTTGTGTATTTTGACACTTGCTGTAAATGACAAATCATGATTAACATGTAGCCTGAGTAGCAAAATTGTAAAGCAGCACAATGGGTTTGCCATGTTTTCAGTGGCTAGGCAATTGAGTTCCACGGGTCTCTTGTTGCGGACCTTTTCCCACTCTTGTGTAAGGAGTGCGTCCCATTCGGGCAATGGTTTGAACTATTGGATGTTGGTAGGCATGTCTGAGGTCCATGCATTGGATATAGCTACGAACTGATGTCCAGAGCCCTATTGTGAGGATTTCAACCGCAATAGTGTATGAACTTGGCAGATACCAGTAGAGATCTGTCATCTTTTTTGGCATGAATATGTATTTTTTCATGTGTAACAGTTTGGCAAATGGGTAGTCTGGGTAGAAGCCAAATTCTTCGGATATTATCTTTCCATATGTCCTGACGAGAGTGGAATGAACTTTTAGGGCTCTTTGAATTGCTTTAACCCTTGGGTTTTTGCTTTTGACAATTATTTTAGCATCACTGGAAAATATAGGGATGATAAGTGATAAGTTGGCCATGTAGATCAGTGGGATTGGATTAATAGTGTGTGAGTTGATCATATTTATAATAGGCTTGCCTGGTCGAGAGAGGAAATTAGAAATCATATTTGTTCTTGTTGAAAAAAGTGTTTACCTCCTTAGGGAATGATTCAACCTCTAAGACTAGAATTGATTGTAATAGTCTGGTTAATATTTCTAGGGAGGAATTTCATCATGTGAATCCCACTTCTTTTTTCTAGTGTTATGAACTTGAAGTTCTTTTAAAACAAATGCAAGGGTGTATATTTTTAAATATAGGTTATTGTAGTATCATTTTTTTAGTTAAGTTGTTTTGTGCAGTTTTTAAGTCGTGTTATTGTGTCTAACTTATATTAAAGATAAATCTTACCTATTCTTTCGATATGGAATTTGAATTGATACCCCAACACAGAAAAATTAAAATTATGGGTTTGTCAACTAACAATCAATTTTTTCAAATTATCAATCGACTAATTAAAAAAATATATATTCGTAATGTGAAAATTCTTCAAACAGGTGTACTCAACATTTGTAACAAGCTGAAATATTACCTCCTGAATTATGTGTTAGAAAAATTAATAATAAACCCAAGATCTATTTGTATATAACATAGAACACAATAGTAATATATAATAATTAGGTATGTGTACCTGATTGATCCATAGCAATCACCTCAATTCGATCCATAGCAATTACTTCAATTCAATTCGATAGTGCAATACTATCAACTAAGTCTTCCTCCCTAGATCTCTAAATCAGAAGCAGTTTATTTATCTGATTATCATAAGGTATACAATTGTGATGAGACAATATGTATTTATAGAGTTAGGGAGTGGACTTAGCTACAAAACCCTAGTTGGGCTGGGCCTGCTCATCAAAGGCTTCAGTCAACTAGAAAAGCCCACACTTCTGCTTCACCTAGACTTTACACACAGATGCTAAGCCCATTAACAATTGATCACCGGCAACATGGGCTAACACAGCAAAGAACTATCCAATCAACCCAAGTTTTAATAAAACCAACAAAAGTTAATGTAAGCCCAAATAAAAAGTCTAACATTCTCCCACTTGGGCTACATTAATTTTAATACATATATATTATATATCAAAATAATTTTGTTTGAAAACGACTCATGGGTTGAACAACAGGAAAACATTTGTGGCCACTTTAAAAAATGATAGTTCTCTGATAGCATCTCAACATACCGGTCCAATTTAACCTTTGATAATGAACTATGACAATTATATTGTTTTTTACTCAACAAAAGACATTCATAATCACAAATACCAAAGTATTAAATTGACATGGTCAATAAGTCTAGTAGTGTGGTAAGGAATTATGTTCAACATGTGATCAATTCAAAATAACATAATATCCTTATCAGTCCTCAATTTCACTGATACCGTGATGCTTAATAAATAAGCCAGTGAAATTTAACATACACTACTTAATAAATAAGTAAGTGTCATTAAACTTGCTTAAAACATTAAGCCAACAAAATATCATTGTCATTTAGTAAATATACTTAAAATACAATAATCACAACAAGATATGAACTATATGCTTTCAATTCAATTATTCTCGAGAATATAACAAAGCCTAACTGAAAGCATAAACATCCAATAATCAAAAAGTATTGGCCCACAAAGTAGTTCATGACATCAACAAGTAAACTACATATAAATGTAATCTCAAAAGATAAAACAAGAAACTCCCACTAACCCAAAGGAACAAAAGATTATAAAAATACTCATATTAAAAACATGTTTATCAAACAATATGACACTTAATCCTTTGGTTAGAGGATCTGCAAACATCAACTTGGTCTTTCAATATTCTATCACAATGTCTCCTTTCTTAACCAACTTTATTTCCTTATATTTTGAAGCACTACTGATCTCATTATTCTTTGAAAAGAAAACAACAATATTATTATCAGAATAGATTAGTATAGGAGAGGAAATAGGATCAACCACTCGTATCTCTAAAATCAAATTCTTTAACCATAAAGCTTGCAAAGATGCCCCATAACATGCAACAAACTCAGCATACATAGTAGATGATGTGATCAAAGTCTGTTTAACACTCTTCCAAGAAATAGCAGCACCAGCCAAGGTGAAAATATAGCCAGAAGTTGACTTTAAATCATCTACACAACCACCAAAATCTGAATCTGAATAACCAACAACTCGAAGATTGTCAATATGCTTATACACAAGCATAAAACTCTTCGTTCTTTACAAATATCTCAAAACTTTCTTGGTTGCAACCCAATGATCATAACCAGGATGAGATAAATATCTCTCAAGAACATTGACTACGAAAGCTATGTCAGGTCGAGTGCAAACCTGAGCATACATCAAACTCCCTAATGCACTTGCATATGGGATATTCTTCATTGATCCTCTTTTTAAGTCGTTCTTAGGACAATGTTGCTTAGTAAATTTGTCCCTTTCAGAATAGGAACGAAACCAGCTTTACACAAATCCATGTTATACCTTTTGAGCACACGATTAATGTAAGCTTCTTGAGATAAGCCAAGAACTTTTCGATTTCTATCACGATGGATCTCAATCCCCAAAACATAAGATCCCTCTCCAAGATCTTTCATATCAAAATTGGTAGACAGAAAACTTTTGGTCTCATTTAGTAATGACAAATCACTGCTGGCAAGTAAAATATCGTCTACATAAAGAACAAGAAAAAATATGATGACTCCCACTGATCTTCATATAAATACACTAGTCAAACTTGTTCTCAATGAAACCCAACAATGTCACAACCTTATCAAACTTCAAGTACCACTGGTGAGATGCCTGTTTGAGACTATAAATGGATCATTTCAATTTGCAAACCAAATTGCCATTTCCATTTTCCTCGAAGCCTTCAGGTTGTGATATATAGACTTGCTCACTCAATTCTCCATTACAGTTTTAACAATAATTTGATGCAACTCTGAATCAGAGTGCACAACTAAATCCATAATAATTCTGAATGAATCTTTAGTGGAAACAGGTGAGAAAATTTTGAGTGTAATCAATACCTTCTCTTTGAGTAAAGCCTTTAGCCACTAAACGTGCTTTAAACCTTTCAATATGTCCCTTTTTATTCCTTTTAGCCTTTAAAATCCACTTACAACCTATTGGTTTAAAGCCATCAGGTAATAAAACTAGCTCCCATACACCATTTTTCTTCATGGAGTCGATCTCATCATCCGTAGCTGCTAACCATTTTGAAGATTGTGGTCTATTAAGTGCTTCACTAAAAGTGACAGGATCCACAAAATGATCAATATCATATTCTCCTTCTCTAAGATAAACAAAATTATTATGACACTTTTTTTGACTTCTTTTGTCTCTGAGATCTTCTTAGAGGAGGTACTTCTGGAATAACCTCTATTTGTTGACCATCATTTTGAATGACATATTCCACAATTAGATTTCTCTGATAACAGGACCCTCATCAACAACAAAACCTTCTTCAATAATAGGTTCCTCATCAATAATAGGACCCTCGTTATCTTAGATATTAGGAGCAATATATTCATCAGCAATGGGAGTGTTATCAACTAGAGTAAGAATAAGACTGCTATTATTATCATCTCTTGAAAAGGACATAAGAATAAAAATTCCTTTAGATGACTCTCCCGTTTCAAGAGATGTTGAAGGAATATTTTCAGCAATATCAAATTCCAGAAATTTAGCAGTCTGAGATTCAACAATTCGCGTACCACGAGTAGGATAGTAAAAGCGATAGCCTTTTGAGCGCATTGGATAACCAATGAAATAACAACGATTTGTTATCGAATCTAACTTTTTTCAAATTAGGATCATAAATATTTACTGCAGTTGGACAACCCCATACACGAAGATGATTCAGACTAGGCTTCCGCCCAGTCCACAACTTAAAAGGGGTTTTGGGAACAAATTTACTAGGAAGACGATTTAGAATATAAGTTGCAGTCATAAGTGCTTCACCCCATAAAAACTCTGAAAGATTTGATCTACTCATCATACTTCTAACCATATTCATGAGAGTGCGATTTCTCCTTTCAGCAACGCCATTTTGCTCAGGTGAACCAGGCATAGTGTATTGAGCAACTATACCATTTTCTTGTAAGTACTCTGCAAAAGGCCCCATGTGTTGTCCATATTCTGTATAACGACCATAATATTCTCCTCCACGATCAGAATGAACAACTTTGATGACTCTTAATAATTGTTTCTCAACCTCATTTCGAAAAAATTTTAGTTTATCAAGGGCGTCAAATTTTTCTTTAATTAAATAGGTGAATCCATAACGAGAAAAATCATCGTTAAAAGTGATAAAATACTTGTTTCTGCACAACGTGGTGGAATAAGTACCACTGATGTCAGTGTGGATAATTTCCAATAAAGATTGACTGCGGTTTGCAGTCTTCTTTCTTGTTTTAGTCAATTTTTCACAAGTACAATCAGCACAAGTATTCCAACCAGAAACATTAACAGGAGAAAGAATTTTAGCTAGAAGGAATCGATCAATTCTTTCTTTAGAAATATGACCCGATCTATCTTGCCATAATAATAAGGATGTTATCTTAATATAAGATTTCTTATCCACAATATTCACAATATTGAAAAAAGAAGCTAAGAAAGTCAATGATAATTTGAAAAGAATATCAGAGTAAAAACAGTTTCCAATTATTCGGAGTCAAACATAATGTCAATACTATAATTTGCAAAACGAAAAGAAAATTATTGTTTAACTAAAAGCGGAAGCGAAACTGAATTACTTTAAAAATAGGAATCAAGAAAGTACTGTTCAAAACAATCTGAACACTAAACTGTAATTCAAGAATAAGTGTGCCAACATAGATAACATCAACTCCAACATAAGTGCCACTTTAAGCTTTGACTCCCTCTCACTTATCTTCTGAGATCCCTTACCCCCTGGTTGTGGTTGCTTCTTTTCATATTTTCTTTATCCTTTGTGTTGGAATTATTTTACCAGGATCTTAGATCTACTCACAAGTATGTTGATTAACATCCTAAATATGAACTTTCTAAAACGATGAAATAAACACATATAAAGTTTAGGAAACCTTACATTGGGTGCAGCGGAATAATATGACTCCTTCCGTTCAGATATCTAGCCCTTGATTCCTTTCTGTAGCAGAGCATTATCAATATCTTAACCTGGATCTCTTTCTCTGAATCTTTGATGCTGAAACTCCTTTGCTGATGATCTTTCTTCACGATCTTCCTCACTATGATTGAGGTATCACTTGCTGTGTGTGGGCACTACTCATACACTAAGGATTTCGAAATATTGAAGAAGAAGAGAGGGAGTGGTCAGCCAGATAGGGAGAGAGAAGGCTCAGGTTTTTCTCTGAAGGAAAAATAGAAAATTTAAGTGTAAATTTCATGAAGCCTTCACTATCTATTTATAGCATTCCACTAGGGTAAGGTTTGAATTATTTGGCATTAAAATAATGAAAATATCAGTTTAAATTTCCTACAAAAGTGGCCAGCCCTATACAAGTGGATTTGGGCCTTACTTTTTGCAATTTTAACACCTTTTGTATCTGATTTTCTCAAAAATGCCAATTTCCTAATTCAATCATTTAAATGCCAATTCTAACTATTTAATAACTATAAATAATTATTAAATAATATTGTCATTTATCATATTTATTAATTGAACCATACAAAGTATCATAATTAACAAATATGCCCCTATAAACTCTTTCTTTACAATTTCGCCCTTACTTAGTGAAAAATTCACAAATAGACATAGTCTAATTTGAGAATTATAATTTATTAATCAAAACCAATTACATGAGTCTTACAAGCAATATTATCTAAACTAGTGGGGGGACCATGGGTCTATATAACCGAGCTTCCAATAAGTAGATTAAGAATTTAGCACTAAAATTCACTAACTTATTAATTCTTCGTTGAATCCACGCATAGAACTTAGAATTGCACTCTCAGTATATAGAATGCTCTATATGTTCCACCATATAGACATATCATTAGTTATCCATTGTTATAATCCTAATGTGAACAATGATCCTCTATATGAATGATCTACACAGTAAAGGGATTAAATTACCGTAACACCCTACTATGTATTTTATCCTTAAAACACTTGACCCCGTATAAATGATATTTCAGCTTATGTGAAATGAGATCTCCACCATTTATTTTCGTTTGGTCAAGCTCGAAGGTGATCATCCTTTGCTTACTATTCGCCAGATAGAAGCTATAGATTCCATGTTTATGCTAGCGCTCCCACTCAATTGCACTACCGTGTTCCCAAAAAGTACGTATCACCCTGACCTAAAAGCAGGCTTAACTAACAATTCAAGGAACACGAATAGCCTTTCAAGATTGAGCCTAATCATAACAGGATTAAGATCATTTGATCTAGGATCAACTTGGCGATATTGACTTGAATAGATTTTACGGTAAGTTTAATTAAATCTAAGTCAAAGTTCAATATCGGTCCCTTCTGATGCATACTCCATGCATCCAACCTGAGCTTTACTTTAACCAATGCTCTGGAAAGAACATAGTATTTCTCCAAATACAAGTAAACTCTTGTTGTAGATTATCATATCAGTAAATTCCTGTGTCTGATAAATCTAGGAAACTTTATTCACATAGTCATGTTTACTTTCCAATGTGTTGACGACACAATAAACAAGATCAAGTATGTGAAAAGGGTTTCTGATGAATTTATACATTATGTACATATAATCATGAAATAAATCATGTGAACCATGCAACATTAAATGTTATTTCTGATCTATATTAATAAGTAAATCTGATTATATTGAAATGAGTTTTATTTAGGGCATAAAACCCAACAAACTCCCACTTGCACTAATATAAAACAAAAAGTGCGTTTCAAATAATCTCAACACCTTGATATACAAATCAAGTGTAGTAGTAGTAAACTCCTCGTAATAGGATCTGAAAGGTTGAATTAACCACAACCTTTTCTCCACTATTACTCTTCCTTAATCACAAAATCATTGATAATGTGAAATTCCTCTCTCTATATGTCTACTCTCTTGGGATACTGGATTCTATATCTTTGGCAACTACTTTTGGTTAATCAGGAAATTAACACTAGTAGTTTAAGGCAATTTGGAATGGTGCCAAAGATGTATAGAACTTTCCTTAGACTGAATAAGTACCTTTCCTGCAGCTTTAACATTCGCCTCTCTCGGTAGACCTAGAGACTTCAGATAGGTTTTTACACTTCTCCAAAATCACTATTCCACCCCCAGAGTAATCACCATCTTATCAGAAATATTTACTAGCACATAGGCAAATTTCGAAATCTGATATGGTGTAGTCTAAGAGTTTTAAACACACCCTTATAGACTAACATATAGTTCCTCTTCTTTATCTTAGGATTTACTTGATTGTCTTCCAATGTTCTTCTCCTGGATTAATCTGATACCTACTCATTACTCCCACTCAACAGCAGGTGTCTGGTCTAAGGCATACAAAAGCATATCTAGGACCTCTCACTGTTGATATAAGAAATTCTTTCATGGCTTTATCTTTTCTGGAATAGTTGAGACTTTTCCTTAGATAAAATCTATGCCTAAGAAGTTGTGAAGCTTCTATAGATTGCCATTAGAAAGAAAATGCTTCAGCATCTTACTAAAGTAAGTTGCTTGCATTAGAGTAAGTAATTACCAGGTATACCACAAGCCATAGGTTTAGATAAACTCAAACCTATAATACTAGGAACAGGAAGTTTTGTTAAGTCCATTGAATGGACTTATAAACAAAAATTTCCTTTTATGTCCTTGTAATAGAAAACTTTAGGTTACTCCATGTGAATGGATTAAACCATAGTTCTATTGGCTTTCTTCTTAGTTTCTTATCTTGACAATCCATTACTTGTTTAAACTCACAATGGATTTTAATCACTAGTGTCTCCCAAGTCATAAGAAGGTGAGTTCCTAAAAACTCTCCCACTACGACAAGGTACCGTGAATTATGTCTAAGAAAACTAAATGGTATTGATCTCTTCGGTTGTGACAAGACAATAGAGGCAGTGGGATCATCATATGTTATATAAGATGATAGAACACTTTTGGAATCAAGAAAAATATCTCCTTTATTTGCTACTTGTTTTTCAGACTTAGTCATTTTCTTAGAAAAGTAGTATTTGTTTGAACAAACACTTTCTTATCTATTGACAATGGGATGGTCCACCCCTAATCACTTAGAATAGCTAACAAACCATGGTTAATGGTTCTAGCTTTTCTTAAGATTTTGATTAGGTCATCCATGAATCTAGTAATGATTTACATTAAGTATACAACCATTACATCATTCTGAAATTGTATTACCATAGAAGGATTTAGGCAACGACTAGTAACTAATCATCAACATGCAACTCGAAATTTCTGGGGAGGTAAGTTTGGATATAATTCAAAAATCAATTTAATGATCTTTGAACTGCATATCTACTAACTATTTCTCCACCCCTATCAGTTCGCAAGATCTTTAACCACTTACCTTAATGGTTTTAACCATTGCTAGAAATTAATGAAATTTTTCAAACATTTCAAATTTCTTTGCTAAAAGGTATAATCTAGAGTTATCGTTTTAAGAATACAACGAAAAACTCATATCCACCCCTGAATGTACATCCATCTGCGAATGAGATGAACTACTTTCAATGGATATAGGCATATTAACTCTTTGCAGAGATTGATCTTGTCAAATCCACTATGAACAAGATACAAATGCCATAGATTAAAAAAAATGTGGTAGTGTCTATTGATGACATAGGTTTAGTTACATCAAAGAGTTCTAGAATACTTCAAGTGGATCCTGGTCACAGAATACCTAACTCATATTCCATACAGTTTTAATCCATTAATAAAAGATGGATATTAAACACTTGAGAAAGTGTAACTATATTGTATTCTGGAATTAGAAATTTAAGAAAATTTCTATTTGGAATCTAAAATTAAAGTCAAAGACTTAAATTTATACCAAATATAATGAGTAATTCTATCTTGGACCAAGACTTACTAATACAAACTCTAAGTCAGATTTGCCCATACAAGTAGGAGATTTCTAAGATTGAGGATTTATATCAATTGGGAATAGAATTTCGGGATTATAATCATATGCGTCATTTAATTTCTTAAGAGAAAATATAGAATGACATGAAATGATTTATAGACCATTCATCCAATGATATGTTTTGAAGCTAATTCGAAATGAATAAGCTAAGAGGAATTAGGATAATTTCGTTTAAAATAAGAATCCAACGATGCTTCGATTAGCGAAAGACAAAGTAATCTTATTTATGTAATCTTCTTGTTTCATATTGTAAAAATACTAGTCTAAGGTGATCAATTGATGAACAGTTAGATGTCGCATATACAATACTTATCTTTCGAGATCTTACACTATTATGTATGTCTAATGGTAAAAATCCATTAGGGATTTATCTCATTAGAAAAACAAACATGTTAGACCAACAATGAAGATTCGAAATTAAACTACAACTTAATGACAGAAAATAACATGGTTCAATATAAATTCATACACAATTCAGAAATTATAAACATATAGCAAGTAGGAATGACTAGTGAAAATACTAAAACATACAATCCTATATAATTTCCAAGGTTTTCAACAAACTGATACAGTGTCCCGGTAGGCGAGAGTCAAAGCATCATTTATTGAATAGAGTTGTCAGCTCATCTAAAATAGAAACCATTCTAGCAACCTTTTATTCGATCAAAATAAGAATCCAACGTTGTCCCGGTAGGCGAGAGTCAAGGTTATTCTCATTTTATGAGCTTCCACCATTGTTTCATGTTTCATAAGTTTATCTCTAAGTAGTCACCGTAGGGGAGAGTCTAATAGAGACGAAAACTTACAAAACACTTATCAAATGAAATCTTACGGTGTTAAATGCGTTCAACGAATAACCATCCATAGGGGGACGAAGTCTAGCGTCTCGAGGTTATATTGAAAACATTTAACTTTTGTAAGACCAACAATGGAGATCGAATATCTTAATAATAATCAAGCTCATTATTTAAAGTGAGTTGTATTTTCTTTGATTCTCTTTATTTAATTTATTTATTTTAAATATATATTTATTTAAAATTTCCAATTTGGAATGAAAAATTCTAAATATAAATTTTAATTTAATATTTATAATTTTACTTAGATGGATATAAAAATAACATGAATTATTTCCATCTTAGTAATAATTTCCAATAAATATTTAGAAAAATATTCAATTTAAGTTGTTACAAAATTAATATAAATTAATTTACAACTCAAATTTAATTTTCTATAAATATATATTGCATTTCGAAAAATTAAAGTATTTAAGAATACAATTTTCGAAAATGCATGTTAAAATAAAAAATTAATCCTGGAAAAATTATTCTAATTTAATGTTGGCCCAAAATTAATTAATAAAATTAATTTACAACAAAAAAATATAATTTTCCTATTTAATTAAATATATAAGAAAAATTTCAAATATTTAAGTATGATGATGAAAATCAACTTAAATATTAATTTTCTATTTAATTAAATACACTAGAAAAATACTTCAAGCAAAAATATCATCTATCTATATTTTCCTTTGACTAATTAATTCAATTTCTAATAATATACTTTAATTCAATTTATTTTAAATTAATCAATAAATGAAAAAATCATTGACTTAAGTTGATCCAAGAATTAATTAAAATAAATAATTAATTTACAACTTAATCTATTTTTCAAGATAAAATTTGAAATTCTAGCATTTAAGAAATGCAATTTCGAAAATTGATTAATAAAATAAAATAAAAAATATATATATTTTGAAAATTATTTAAATTTAGTTGAAAAAATAAATTTCAACCAAAAAATAATTTTCTATTTAATTAAATGTCATGAAAAAGAAATATTTAAGTATGATGATAAAAATCAACTTAGATATTTAATTTTCAAATTAATTAAATGTATTAAATTCAATAAATAAATAATTAAGTGTAGAGAAGGCTTAATTATTAATTTCTAGTTTAATACTAGGAAAAATATACTTAAAATAAATTGTACCAAAATTAATTAAATAATTAATTTCACAATTTATAATATTTTCCTATTTAATATTAGAAATAATAAGTAGTCTAGAAATAACTATCTAGAAAATATCTTATTTGACTAAGTATCTTTTCCACAAAATTTGAAAAAACATATCTAATTTAAGTTGTATTAGAAAAAATCTAGAACTTAAATATTTTTCAAATTTAAATTTAATTAAATATCAAAAATTAAGTTGTAACCACTTAATTTGAAAATATTTCATTTTAAGTTAATATTCGAAAAGATATTAACCTAAAAAATATCTAAAGAATCTTAATAACCAATGCCTAAAATTCCTCAACTTAATTTTGAAATTTGAAATTCAAAAGATATTCAGATTTAAGTTGGTTAGTTGTAGATAACTAAATATCAACTTAAATAAGAATATTTAATGAAAAATTTAAATTAAGTTCCAGAAAGAATCTAGATGGTTATAATTCTATATTTAATTAAATACAAGAAAATACATATAGTTTAGCTTAGAATAAAGAATTCTTTAAGCTATAATTTTCTTAAATTAATTTCAAAATAAATGAAATTAATTATGTTGCTAATCAATTTTATTAGGTTAAACTAGTGTAATTAACCTAGTACAGTCATTCAAATCAGGCAAATGGGCCTTCACAATTGGGGTGGTTTGTGTGAGGGGGTGCTAGGTTCAGTATGTCGTACCCACTTCTATGGCTCCCAACTCTCACACAAGGCCCAAAAGAGAGGAATTTAACCTTAATAAGAACAACTGTTATTAATTGAAGAAGCCCAATAACTATATGGGCCTAAATAAATTCTATCAAGAAATATGATAATTTATTTTAGCAACAACAACCTATATGTATCTATAATCAAATTAAACACAGAGGCTCACACAGGCACACTTTGGATGGGTCCTATCATGTTGCTAGGTCATACACAGATGAAAGAAGATTGTAAATATACCTGTTACAAATTATTATCTTGACCAAGGGAGCCATCAGATCATTAGATCTGGCAAAAGGTAACCATGACTATTTGCAATCAAGTAATAATAGGTTTTAAAAACTTACACATAAGCTAAAACACATACTCCTGCAACAAGGTTAGCTGGATAGTTGGATGTAGGATTTATTTAATTTTAAATTAAATATTTAATTTCGAAAATAATTAATTAAATAAAAAAAAAATTCGAAAATTTTAAAAGAATTTGAAAAAATTCGAAAATTAAAAAAAAATTAAATTTAAAATTAAACCTACAATTTTGAAAAATTAGGTTTCAACCAACCTAAATATCATTTCAAAAATTTGCTAACTACTTTTAAAAATTAAATGTTATTTTAAAAATAAAAATTAAATAAAAATTAGAAAAGATAAATGAAATATCTTTTCAGATTTTAAATTTAATTTAAATAAATAAAATAACAAAATTTAAAAGTTAGCAAAATATCTTACATCTATTTAAAATTACATGATTATAAATATCTTATTTTAAATTTAAATAAGGTCAAAATATCTAAAAAGATTTAATTTAAAAAAAAAAACTTAAAAGATAAGATATAATTAAAAATATCTTAAAAGATAAGATATCTTAAAAATATCTTAAAAGATTTTATAAATATCTTATAAAATCTGACCTTAAATTTAAAAAAAAATAAAATATAATCAAATTTAAAAATAAGATAGATTTTTAAGCAAGAAGATAGATACTAATTCTATTCAAATTCAAATTATACTAATATCTTGAATTAAATTTAAAAAATATTAAATTAATTCAAAATGATAATTAGAATTGAATTAGGAATAGTAATAGTATAAATACAAAACTATACAAAAAATTGGAAGTTAATTCCATGAAAAATTGAAGAAAAACAAAAAAATTCGAAACTGTACGGACAGATTTGCGATCGCAGGAAAATATCAGCACACCCCCAATTTTTTTAAATCTTCAAAAAATCATAACTAATTCAAATAAAATCCAAATTAAGTTCTGTAAAAGGCTAACTTGCTTAATTTTTTCCATACTATCCAATAAAAATAATTCCAGAGATAAAATCGCAATTATTTTTCACGAAAATTTCACAAACATCAATCAATCATCAAATAACACTCAATACAACATGATACCATCCAAAGAACATACAAACAATCGTTTTAAAGTCCAAATTTCTTGCAAGTAAATCAATTACCATGGCTCTGATACCAGTTGTTGGAATTATTTTACCAGGATCTTAGATCTACTCACAAGTATGTTGATTAACATCCTAAATATGAACTTTCTAAAACGATGAAATAAACACATATAAAGTTTAGGAAACCTTACATTGGGTGCAGCGGAATAATATGACTCCTTCCGTTCAGATATCTAGCCCTTGATTCCTTTCTGTAGCAGAGCATTATCAATATCTAAACCTGGATCTCTTTCTCTGAATCTTTGATGCTGAAACTCCTTTGCTAATGATCTTTCTTCACGATCTTCCTCAATATGATTGAGGTATCACTTGCTGTGTGTGGGCACTACTCATACACTAAGGATTTCGAAATATTGAAGAAGAAGAGAGGGAGTGGTCAGCCAGATAGGGAGAGAGAAGGCTCAGGTTTTTCTCTGAAGGAAAAATAGAAAATTTAAGTGTAAATTTCATGAAGCCTTCACTATCTATTTATAGCATTCCACTAGGGTAATGTTTGAATTATTTGGCATTAAAATAATGAAAATATCAGTTTAAATTTCCTACAAAAGTGGCCAGCCCTATACAAGTGGATTTGGGCCTTACTTTTTGCAATTTTAACACCTTTTGTATCTGATTTTCTCAAAAATGCCAATTTCATAATTCAATCATTTAAATGCCAATTCTAACTATTTAATAACTATAAATAATTATTAAATAATATTGTCATTTATCATATTTATTAATTGAACCATACAAAGTATCATAATTAACAAATATGCCCTTATAAACTCTTTCTTTACAATTTCGCCCTTACTTAGTGAAAAATTCACAAATAGACATAGTCTAATTTGAGAATTATAATTGATTAATCAAAACCAATTACATGAGTCTTACAAGCAATATTATCTAAACTAGTGGGGGGCCCATGGGTCTATATAACCGAGCTTCCAATAAGTAGATCAAGAATTTAGCACTAAAATTCACTAACTTATTAATTCTTCGTTGAATCCACGCATAGAACTTAGAATTGCACTCTCAGTATATAGAATGCTCTATATGTTCCACCATATAGACACATCATTAGTTATCCATTGTTATAATCCTAATGTGAACAATGATCCTCTATATGAATGATCTACACAGTAAAGGGATTAAATTACCGTAACACCCTACTATGTATTTTATCCTTAAAACACTTGACCCCGTATAAATGATATTTCAGCTTATGTGAAATGAGATCTCCACCATTTATTTTCGTTTGGTCAAGCTCGAAGGTGATCATCCTTTGCTTACTATTCGCCAGATAGAAGCTATAGATTCCATGTTTATGCTAGCGCTCCCACTCAATTGCACTACCGTGTTCCCAAAAAGTACGTATCACCCTGACCTAAAAGCAGGCTTAACTAACAATTCAAGGAACACGAATAGCCTTTCAAGATTGAGCCTAATCATAACAGGATTAAGATCATTTGATCTAGGATCAACTTGGCGATATTGACTTGAATAGATTTTACGGTAAGTTTAATTAAATCTAAGTCAAAGTTCAATATCGGTCCCTTCCGATGCATACTCCATGCATCCAACCTGAGCTTTACTTTAACCAATGCTCTGGAAAGAACATAGTATTTCTCCAAATACAAGTAAACTCTTGTTGTAGATTATCATATCAGTAAAACCCTGTGTCTGATAAATCTAGGAAACTTTATTCACATAGTCATGTTTACTTTCCAATGTATTGACGGCACAATAAACATGATCAAGTATGTGAAAAGGGTTTCAGATGAATTTATACATTATGTACATATAATCATGAAATAAATCATGTGAACCATGCAACATTAAATGTTATTTCTGATCTATATTAATAAGTAAATCTGATTATATTGAAATGAGTTTTATTTAGGGCATAAAACCCAACACTTTGTTGGGCTTGAGTTGAGAAACAAAGTGAGAAGACTCATTCTTCTCATTTTGTTAGCTTGCTTGTTTGAGCTACACACTGAGAAATTAGGTCACTAAAACTCCATGTTTTATTATAAGGGTTTAGGTTGTCTTGATAAATCTAAAAGAGGTAGGAAGTTCATGAAGAACTTGAAGAATAGTGTAAAAGTCGGGAAGAGGATTATTATGATCTTTCAACTCGGACTGAACATTAATAATTTTCAAAATAAAATCTCGCACTCCTTTTAATTCATCATACTTAATGGTTGTCATTTCATCTATAAGATGTCCAGCTTCAGCGTTTTCACCAGTGTCATATAGTTTTTCTACAGCATTGAAAAACTCATTAGCATTTGTGGTGTTTGGAAAACCACCAAAAGATGTTCAGGAATTAAACGTTTCATAGCAATGAGACTAAGATGATTTGAATTTTTCCATTGTGCTTAAAGAATTTTTTTGGGCAACAATTCTGATATTAGTGTAAGAGCAGCAGATTTTTCTTCTCGAATGCATAAGTCCAAATCTATTATGCCTAAAGCAATTTTCACATCTCATTTACATGCCTTAAAGTTGGAAGCATTCAGAATTCAGATAAAAACGTTATTGTTGTTCTCAAAAAGGAGACCAAAAAAATCTAAAAATTAAAACTTGATCAAACTATATGAGCCAAGCAATTAGAAAATATTGTAGAGTCAATTGGTCATTATAAACTCGATCCCCTTTGGGATGAGAATATAACACACACATGATCTACCTTCATGAAGTTAACAATAAAGAAAAAATACATATCAATTAAGAATTTATTACCTTTGGGCAAATAATTTCTTAAATAATATATATTAATTCAAGCAAAAATAGTAAAGAAATATATATAATTAAATTATTATCTTTGGGCAAATAATTAAAATATACACATTTAATATTAACTCACTTCATGGAATGTGAACTAATATGTATAACTACTACCTTTGGGCAAGTAATTACACATACAGTCAACCAAAATATATATTTTCTATAACATATAAAATTTGGTGATAAAATAATCATTAAAAATTTAATAATTTTCAACCAAATTTCCAAAAAGTTATATATAAATTGCTTGTAATATATTGATAATAAAAAAAATAAAGTGTCCACCATAACACATTATTTTTACATGAAACAATCAAGTTTTAAAATTTTAGAACAACAAATAATAGAAAAATATGAAACAAAGAATATTGGTGGAGATTACATAGTCAATATTTTCTTCAACCTCCAGCCGGATCCTGATGCGGGTCACGCGACCCGGTTCATGCGCAGGCGGGTCGGAGCAGAAAAAACTGCCAAAAGTCGACGAAAACAACGGGAAAGCTAGGGGTTTTGATCGGGAATCGATTTCTCATCAATATATGGTATTAATTTCGGGTATAAATGACGATAAGGGTCTCGATCAGATTGTGTTCAATCCGAAAACTAAGAAAAAAAAAGAGCCCGATTTTGATTTTTGTTGCAGCCGAATTCAAATTAAATGATGTAGAAACATTGTAAATTAGTTGGTAATGAGATTTGCACCATCAATTTTAATGTATAAACAATAGAATCAAAAAACCTAAATTTAATTTCATAAAGAAAAAATATATATATATAAACCCTAAAACTTTAAACTTAAAATTCTCATAATATACATAATGATTTCATGCATATAATATATCAATTGAAAGAGAATTTAACGATGAATAAAACCTTTAAAGTTTTAAGATTTATAAACAAAAAATTTAACATAAAATAATAACAAAATTAATATGTAATTATGGATAATTAACATATACAAATTAATTATACTAATTATAGGTTATAAATCATATACAATAGGCGCTCTGATACCACATGTTAGAAAAATCAATAATAAACCCAAGATCTATTTGTATATAACATAGAACACAATAGTAATATATAATAATTAGGTATGTGTACCTGATTGATCCATAGCAATCACCTCAATTCGATCCATAGCAATTACTTCAATTCAATTCGATTGTGCAATACTATCAACTAAGTCTTCCTCCCTAGATCTCTAAATCAGAAGCAGTTTATTTATCTGATTATCATAAGGTATACAATTGTGATGAGACAATATGTATTTATAGAGTTAGGGAGGGGACTTAGCTACAAAACCCTAGTTGGGCTGGGCCTGCTCATCAAAGGCTTCAGTCAACTAGAAAAGCCCACACTTCTGCTTCACCTAGACTCTACACACAGATGCTAAGCTCATTAACAATTGATCACCAACAACATGGGCTAACACAGCAAAGAACTATCCAATCAACTCAAGTTTTAATAAAACCAACAAAAGTTAATGTAAGCCCAAATAAAAAGTCTAACATTATGACCTATATAGCGGCAAAAATATAAGGGAAATTTGTGGCAAAAGTCCCTAAAAAGTTCAGTTTGATACAGATAAGTCTCCAACCTCCAAAAATAGCGGCAATAGTCCTCAAGGTCAGGTTTTTTATTTGTCCGTTGGTCTCCAAGTTAACAGATCCGTTAAACCCAATTCAAATGCCACGTGTCGTAATATTATTGGTGGGTGTTATTATTTTAATTTAAAAAAATAAAAATAAATAAATAAATAAATAAATAAATAATTTTTTTAAAAAAAATCTTTTTTTCTTTTTCTTTTTCTTTTCTTTTTATTTTTCTTTCTTTTCTTCTTCATCTTCTTCGTTTTCTTCTTCTTCAACCCAACCCCTGTTGGGTTTTATGCCCTAAATAAAACTCTTTACAATCTGATTAGTTATCAATATAAGAAATTTGAAGTAATTGATGTTTGCATGAATTTTACATGCTAATGGTTTAATATGTTTAACATGTTTAATATGTTTATTACATTCATACACACAAAATCAGTTAAATCCAGATCATATGTTTATTCACAATTACAGTATCGTCAACACAGTGGAATGTGATTGTGATCATATGAATCAAAAGTTTTGGTCCCTGTTTCATCAGTGTTATTGGATTTACACTAATGTGATAATCAGCGATGATGTGTACTTACACTTGGAGTAAGTGTTATGTTCTTTCCAGGACATTAGTAAAGTATACTAGTTTCGAATGTATGGAGTATACATTGGACTGGACTGATATTGCAACTAAGTTAAGATATTACAAACTTACCGTTATACATATTTTTCCAAGTCAATATCAGTAGTTGATCTTAAGATTAAAAGAATCTAAATCCTGATATGCTTGGGCTCAACTCAGGAGTGCTATTCATGTTCTTTGATTTATTAGTTAAGCCTACTTTTGGGTCAGGGTGATACGTATATTTTGGGAACATGATAGTATGATTGAGTGGGAGTGCTGAACATAAATATGGAATCTATAGCTTCTACTGGTGTATAGAAGTTAAGTGATGATTCCCTTCGAGCTTAGCAAATAGAAGTAAATGGATGAGCTCTTGTTTAACTGACTAATTATTAGATCACTAAACACCATTTACAGGTAGCTAAGTGTTTTAAGGGGCAAAATACATTGAGGGGTGAGAATGGTAAAGAAATCCCATCTCGATGTAAATCATCTATATAGAGGATCTTTAAATCACAATAAGATTATAACAATGGTTAAATGAGATAGTATATTGGTATCGTGAAACATACAATATGCTCTATATAAGTCTGAGAGTGCAATTCTAAGTTCTAAGAGTGGATTCAACGAAGAATTAATAAGTAGGAATTTACTTGGTAAATTTGGTTCACTTATTGGAAGCTCAGCATATAGATCCATGGTCCCCATTCTAGTTGAGAACATTCTGCTTGTAAGACTCATTAATTGATTCGTGATTGATCAATTATAATTCTAAAGTTAGACTATATCTAATTTTATGAATTTTCACTAAACAGGGGTGAAATTGTAAGGAAAAGAGTTTTCTAGGTTTATTTATTTATTAATAGACTTTATATGTCTAATTAATAATTAAATTAAATGACAATATTATTTAATAATGTATTTTAATTATTAAATAATTAGTTTTGGCATTTAAAAGGTTAGAATTGGAAAATTGGCGTTTTTGAGAAAATAGAGATAAAATTTGATAAAATTGCAAAATTAAGTGAGGCCCAATAACACCATATGGCCGGGCACTTAAATAGATTTTTCAAATTAATATTTTCATTATTTTAATGTCAAATAAATCCTAACCTAAACCTAGTAGTTGCCTATAAATAGAAAGTGATGGCTCAGTCTCATAATATGCTTTCATTAGTAATCTGACAGAAATTTCTCTCTTCAGAAAACTGAGCCTTCCCACTTTCTATCCTTGGCCGAAATACCTCTCTCTCTTTTCCCTTCATCTTTTTCGTGAGCCTAGTGAAAGAGTAAGTGCCCACACACAGCAAGCAGTAACTCAATCATAGATTGGAAGACTGTGAAGGATCAAAACTTGAAGAAGGAGGACATTCGGGCTCAGATTTTGATTATACTCTGCTACAGAAAGGAATCAAGGGTTAGAGATCTGAGTGGAAGGAGACATTTATTCCGCTGCATCAATGTAAGGTTTTCTTAACTTTATATGTGTTTATTTATCGTTTTAGAAAGTTCTTATTTAGGATGTTAATAGACATACTTGTGAGTAGATCTAAGATCCTGGTAAAATAATTTCCAACAACCCCAACCAGCCACAAAGTGTGACCGGAGCACCACCACGACCCCAACCACAACCACATCCCGACTGCTAACTCCGGCCAGCCCTAACCCCACTCCAGCCCCGACCCCACGACCCCAACCACAACCACATCTGTATGTATAATATAAATTCGTACCATCATCAACAATCAGATCCAGACCACCATCTAGACCCCAATCAAGAGCACGCTTAGTACACCACCAATACTCTTGAAGAGTCTCACCTTTCCAAGTAAAAAACAGCAGCTGAATCACGAGCTATGGCGGCCGCAGCTTGATCCTGAGTCGAGAAAATGTTGCTGGAGCACCATCTCACCTCAGCACCGAGTGCGGTTAGGGTTTCGATAGAACAGCGGTCTGAATAGTCATGTGAAGAGAACCAGTGATTCTGGCTCCCTTAAATGGCTGAGATGGACCGAATTCAGTACGACATGAGACGAGACCTGGCATTTCGACCTCCGCGAGTTCGATCTCGAGACGATTGAAATCGGCCTGAGAAAGGTCCCTGACCTTGTATTCATGGCCGGCGGTGGTTTTCTCGACGGAGAGAGATATGTTTTCATATCTGATATGAGCTTTGATTCGATCTGAGAAGAGAGAGAGAGAGAAATGAGAGTGATGTGGTTGTGGTTGGGATCTGAGAAGACGAAGAAGAAAGAAAGAAAAAGAAAAAGAAAATAAAAAAAAATAAAAGAAAAAGAAAACAAGAATTTTTTTAAAATTTATTTATTTTTATTTTTTAAAATTAAAATAATAACACCCACCAATAATATTTCGACACGTGGCATTTGAATTGGGTTTAACGGGTCTGTTAACTTAGAGACCAACAGACAAATAAAAAACCTGACCTTGAGGACTATTGCCGCTATTTTTAGAGGTTGAGGACTTATCTGTATCAAACTGAACTTTTTGGGGACTTTTGCCGCAAATTTCCCAAAATATAAATTGTTAATTTTAAATTATACACGTAATATGGACATTGTTTAAACAACGTTATTATTTTATTTGCCATGTGTGACAAAATTTAACAGAAAAATCTCTTTATAATTTTGTGAATAGTTTGAAACTATCTTTAGTATTGAAAATTTTCTAAGTTCAATAATTCCTTAATTTATATAAATAATAATGATAAAGGAATAAGAAGAGGGAAAGAGAGTATAAAGGGAGAGAGAGAGAGAGAGGAGTTGATGAGTGTGGAAATTAAAGAAAGAGACAAAGGAAAGAGTAGTGGATATAGAGAGAAGGGTTGTCTTACATGGCGTCCAATCCATATCCAATTGCCGGCGACGATTGGTTTGCTGTTGGATCACTGTAGGTTTCGGTGGGTCCACCCACATCACATCTCATCTCATCTCATTTCACACACTACTTAATAATATTATTATTATTTATTAAAATAATTTACAACATAAATACTTAAATTTAAATTTTACTTATAAATAAATACATAAGTAATATCTAAATTATAATTTTATAATTGTTTAGATACCTCATATGATAATTTTTAATTGGTTTAAATTATTAAATTTTTAAGTACTGGCTGTGAAATATTAAGTAAATTATTACTTGACAATTCCTAATTAGTTAAAGTCATTAAATTTTTATTTTTTTTTAAAAAAATTAATTTAAATATATTAATAAAAAAATAACATATAAATAATTACTTGATATTTAATATCTAAGTATTTACGGATGTTTGAAAAATATAACTTAAGTATTATTATTACTAAAAATTAAACTTAAATATTTATTTAAAACTTAAAATTAAACTTAAATATTTATTTAAAATTTAAAATTAAATTTTAATATTTATACTGTAAATTATTTTATTATTAGGTTTTAAAGCTTTGAAATTATTTAATTATTAGTCGATGCATGTGTACACCCTACCACATTGGCAATCCTCTCATTAGTCATGATGACCAAACGGTCTCATTTGGAACCAATCATGACCCACAAGTATACTACGAACTTTCTTTTTTATTTATTTTTATTTTTTTATTTAAATTCAGTTTTGTTAATGTTCATAATAATAAAAACATTAGAAAAAAATATACATTAATTGAGATAGCAAGTGCACGTATGAATTAATGTTCTAATTAGATTTTAACAAAAGATTCCTTAGAATAGATAATGCACATACTAGAAGTTTAGCATATACATAATTAAAATCTTATAAAATATTGAATCGCTAAATATTTCACTTTTTCAGTGTTATTATAAGAGCGATGCTTATTTGATAGCATAATTTTTGTGTTTGCTACTCAAATGAAATGATAATTGTCTTTTTCTTGTTGAAGATTTTGTATAATTGAAATCTTAATTTAAAAGCTAAATTGGTATTAACTTATAAAACTTATAAAATAGTTTATTCCCCTATTGTCATGACCCCAAATATATTAAAAAAAAGAATAAGGGGAGAATAAAGTTCATCCTTTGCTTTATTTCTTTATATATATATGATTTTTTTTTGTTGCACAAATTGAAATAAAAACAAATGCATGCATGCAAAAATAATATAAAAAAGTATCCAAGATATAATTGACATAAACTATATATATTACCTTTGCACAAGGGAAATTGAAAGAAGAGAGAAAGGTAACAAAAATTCTAGTTTAGAATAACTTTATGTGCAAGTATAAATATATATATATATTAAATTATATATAAAAAATAGTAGTCTCAATCATATGGTGGTGGATTGAATATATAATTTGGAATGTTGGTTGTTCTCAATGAAATATTAAAAAATTACTATAGAAAAGCTGATGAAACTGAATAGTATTATAAAGGATCTCAGCTGGGAATTCTAAATTTCTATAATTAATTTAAAATAATATTAGTTGGATTTGTGAATCAGTGTTAGGTTTCAAAGGAATTGTTTATTGAAATAATTTATACTATTATTATTAGTTTATATAATATTGTCATGTTCTTTTAGGTACGAAAGGATATATTTATATCATGTGATGTGAAACTTGCCTAAAGACTTAGACTATGGCTTTAAAAGAGAATGTGTCTCAACGTTGATTTGAAAGAGAAACAACTTTATAGTTTATACATATTTAAAATTGTTGAATATAATAAATAACAAGCCTTTTTTTTTTTTTCTATTATTAATACGTGAAAATTGTGTGCAATTTTTCAACTTGTCATTTTCATGGTCGGCTGCTTAATTTACTAACATGGCTTTTGGATGTAAATATCTTAATTATATATAATAAATAATATAATTGGGAGGACTGAGTACTCATTACCAAACAAATGGCATCTCCCTTTACCATTCAATTTTAATTAAACTATAAATATATATATATATCTTTATATATTTCTATTGTAATAGTCAATATTTTAACAATACCTAGCTAGTAAAATGACTTTTTTTTTTTTTTTAAAAAAAAAAAAATAGAGAACAAAAGCAATTTACCCCGAGAGTTCTTTTTCTTTTTCATACAAATGTAATAATGTAAAATTTTACACAAAATGAAAGGACACAAATTGAAAATCTTAAAGAGTTAATGTACATTCAAAAATTTACATATATAGTGGACTAAATTGTAAGAATATTGCGCGTAATGCTTGTTACTCGACAATACGTATTTTTCATCTTCATAATTTCCCTTACTAAATTGTTAGATATTGTAATAGCTGTTACTTTAATATAAAATGTCATATTTTCATTAAAAAAAAAAATTGTAAGAATATATTCATTGTTCAAAAAAAAATTGTAAAAATATCTATAAATTAAGTTTCAATTTTATTTTTTACTTTTTTTTTTAAAAAAATCAGGTAGAGGTAGCTACCCCCTTGTCCCATGTATAGGTTGACACTAAAGGTAAGTATTACTATAAAAAATAAAATTTTTGTCAGTATATTTTTTATGTTGGCGAAAACTACGTATTGCACTGGTAAAATAAAATCTATTTTTTACCAGTACATTTTTCCGCTGGTAAAAGAGATTGGCAAATTCGCATTGGTATTAGAACTTTTGCCAACACAAAACAAAAAGTACAGGCAAAAATAACTTATCCTAGCACATAAATGCACTGAAAAAAGTTAGACTTTTTCCAACACATTATTACACTGACAAAAGTCTTTTACTAGCACATTAACGCATTGGGAAAAATCTAACGCGTTGGGAAAAGTCTTACTTTTACCTGCGTATTAATGGTAGAAAAATCTGTATTTTCCCTCATTTTTTTCCTGCATTAGCTTTATAATTTTACCTAAATTAAAATAAAATAACTAATTAATTTTGTTACAATAATAACTAACTTTAAAACACATTAAATTTATACAATAACAAAATAAATATATATATAATAAATAAATGTATTTAGATCGACAGGCCCGGCCCAAGTATTTTGGGGGCCTTGTGCAAAATTTTAAAATTGGGCTCTTTAAAAAACAAAAACCGTGTGCATTAAAACTACAATTCTATTATTAACTTTTTCTTTAAGATTCGTTCATAAATTTTTAATTATAAACTTTTTATTTATGTATATATAATAGGCAAAAAAAAAAAGAAAAACAATAGGCATTTTCTTAAAAAAAAAATGGGGGCCTTGTGTAATGGCCCAAGCTGCCCAATGCTTGGGTCGGCCCTGTATACCGAGCTTGGAGAGAGAGAAAGAGAGAGAGGGAGACGGATGGGAGGTGGTGGTGGTGCGACATATGAGATGGAGATGAGAGGGACACCGACGGGAGGTGGTGGTGGTCCGACATATGCGACAGAGAGTAGAGGGAGACCGACGGGAGGAGCGGTGGGTGGAGATTGATGGACGAGAGAGATGAGAAGAAAGGGAGATCGAGAGAGGAGGGTGATGGTGCGGATGCGTAGGTGGAGTTTTGGAGAGTTAAGATTTTCGTTTTAGGGTGTGAGAAATGGAGAATAAATAGGTGAGAATAAATAGATGGGCATGTGGGAAATAGAAAAAAAATAGGTGGGCACGTGAGAAATGTGGCGAGAAGTAGGTGATAAATTTTTAATGGACCCTTATAGGCAACGATTTAAAACCTTACCGTCGCCTATAGTATAGGCAAAGGTTTTAAACCGTCGCCTATAAGGGTCCATTAAAAAAATCGCATTTTATTAAAAAACGTCGCCTATTTTGTTTACTAAGATTTTAAACCGTCGGGAATACTAAATTTTTCCTGACGATTTTAAATAGTTACTTAATTTTTTTAGTGACGGTCCCAAAAAAAAAAAACATTTTTAGGACCGTCGCAAATTCTTATATTTGTAGTCGTGCGTACAGAGAATACAAGGTACACCCTAAAATAAGCATATCATTACCTCCTTATAGCTCAATACTAAAATCAAAATAAAATAACTAAAGGTTGAACTGGATAAGAACATTGATAACTTTTATTATATTTTTGTGACAGTCAGTAGTTCCGTGATCTGTAAGGGGAAATACTAGGTAAGTTGTGCAATCCCACATTGCCTGAGGAAGGTGAAGTGGGATGATTATGAGAATGTGTAGGTATGGAACTATACAGTTGAAGAGGGCTTAAATGGATTGATCGGTACTACCTATATCAATAAGGTGCATTTTATTTTTCTGGTAGCCCATCACGAAAGAATTCTACAGTTAAGCGTGCTTGACCTGGGATAATTTCAGGATGGGTGACCTCCTGGAAAATTTTCCTAAGTAGTGTGCAAGTGAGGATAAAGTACGCTGAAAATGGTCGTGTTGGTTTGTAGGGTCAGTCTTCAGTCCATGAAGCAGCCAGAGTGACAAACTCATGTATAAGAGCCATAATTTTGTGGGTGTAAGGGCCCAATGGAGGCTTGAATCGGGGAATTTACAAATGGTATCAGAGCCTTGACCCAACCAAAAATGTGGTCATCGAGGACATTGAACCCCGTAAAGAAAGGTGATTGTGACAACTAGTGGATGCAGTGCTGTCTCAAGCTTTTGAGGGGCCTAAGGTAAAATTTAAAAATGGGGCCTTTTAATTAAAGAAAAATAGCCATAACTTTTTTTGTTTGCAATGAAAATTCAACAATAATTGAAGATGGCCGACCTCCTGACTGCCACATGTGATTGGGACATTCAGAAACTGAATTTTCTCTTTGATAGAAATTAATACTATTTCTGCTATCCCAAAAGGAGGATCACCTTTTGGTCTAGAAAAAGATAAATGAATCTAGACAAAAGAGTGTAATGGGAATATCTCATGCAAATCGTCCTATCTTACTCAAGCATTACATAGAGCTTCAGAGTGTGAGATTGCCCCCTTAGAGAGGCATAAGATCTCTTGGTGGTGTATTTTGTCCAAGGCCCTTCCGATCAGAGCTATTCTTGGCAAGAGATTAAAGGTTGAGGATGTTACCTGCCCTTTTTGTGGAGTGGAAGAGGAATCTTTAGAGCACTTGTTTCTTAAATACGATCTGGCTTTCTGTTTACGAAAGTCTTCGCCATGGAGTATCTTTCCAATGGTCAATTCAAGAATCCATATGTGTGGGATTGGGTTAAATTTATTTGGAATATCTATAATAGGGGCATCAACATTGATGAGATCTTTATCTATGCTTCTGTTATTGTTGACACTATATGGCGAGCCCAAAATAAAAAGGTACATAATCATAAGATAGTTAACTTGAATCAGTGTTTTGACTCTATTCGATGCTCTTATGTAGACTTACGAGCTACTCTAATTCCCACTCCTTCTCCTATCCGGGTGGATGATTGACGTCATCCTCCTCCAGATTGGATAACACTGAACTATGATGTTAAAGTGGGATCTGAAATCTCGTGTATAGCAGTTGTTGCTAGATCACCATTTAGGTGAGGTCATCTAGGTGAGCACGACGGACTTGGATTATTCGGATGCCCTTTGTGGAGAGACGGCAGCTTGTTGCTTGGTGATTGATTTGGTAAAGCTCAAAGATTACAAGTTCATCATTGTGGAGAGCGACTCTAGGATAGTAATCAACTCTCTCAATCACAAAGGAAATGCATGTGTTGGGAGATTGAGAACTACTCATCTTTTTGCCTTAAGCTTTCCACTAATTTTGTTGGTTGTGTTTTTTCTGGTATTTTCTGATCTTGTAATTTTGCTGCCTATAATGTGGCTAGGTGGGCCTTTATCCATAAACAGTAGGGTTAATTTCACAAATGCACAAAAACAACAAAAAATTAACAAAAATACGGTTTCACGAAATTTTCAATATTTTTACGATTTTTTTGATTTTATTTACATAAAATATGGTCTTTTCATGTTGAAATTTTGTTCATTTGTTGTTAATTTTTTGTTATATGTATGTTATTTTTTGTTGTTCTTTTCATGTTACTTTTATGTTGTTTTCTTGTTGATTTTATGTTGTTTTCAAACCGTAAAAATGTAAAAAAAAAAAAAACAGTCTTTGAACGTAAAAATGTAAATATTTTACAAAAAACGGTGCCTTATGTAATTATTCCTAAACAGTATGGTAACTTGTCTATATCGTCAATTCCAACAAACTTATTTTGTAATGACCTTGAGGTCTAATTATAATCAAAAGAACGCTTTATTTAAAAAAAAAAAAAAAACTATTATCCTCTCCATTCTATTACACTATCCATCTTTTCAACAGTCCTTTCACGCAGGCTTAACCTTGGGTATAGGCGGGCTAGGCTTGTGCCTAGGGCCCACCTAGCCTAGAGGCCCAAAAAATTTTCTCTTTTTAAAATTACATAATTTTTTTTTACTAATTTTAAAAATTACCATATATATATTTTTTCTAATTTAGGGTCCGAAAATAGTTTCTTTGTTGGAATAATTACATAAGACATCATTTTTTGTAAAATATTTACATTTTTACGTTCAAAGAATATTTTTTTATATTTTTACGGTTTTTCAAAAAAAAAAAAACACAAAAACGACATAAAATCAACAAGAAAACAACATAAAAGTAACATGAAAATAACAGCAAAAAAATAACAAAAAATAACATACATATAACAAAAAATTAACAACAAATGAACAAAATTTCAATATAAAAAGACCGTATTTTATGTAAATAAAATCAAAAAATTCGTAAAAATGTTTAAAATTCCGTGAAACCGTATTTTTGTTGTTTTTGTGCATTTGTGAAATTAACCCTTTTTTTTTATGGTCCATTAAATTTTAGGACAGCCCTACTTTCACTGTACCAAACATAGCCTAAAAAAAGAACATTTTATATAGGTTAGGGTTATTCAATTGGGCTTTTTCTTAATAGCCCATTTAGTGTGACTTTATTATAACCAACTCAATTGAGGTTTGATTCACTAAACAATATATGTGTGTCCAAACTCTCATTACATGACAAATTATAATTATACAATATGATCATCCAAATTATGCATCAATACAATATATAATATTTTTATAGGGAATTAGCTATAAGTTTGCCAACATTATAATACACCTCTAGCTGTTGGATATGGTGGTTAGACTTAAAGACAAAGACTTTGACTATATCAACCGACCCAAGCCCAATGCCACATATATAATACACTACACTACTATACTACTATGGTTTAGTACTAAAAAAACCTAATAATATGCATGAAATATTAATGACCTAAAAGACTAACTTTGACTCCATAAAATCAGGTTCGTCCATTGCCTTGTACGTAAGACATATAAATATAATAATATTATGTATATATATGGCCCCCACGTATAAACATTATCATAATATATATTTGTAGTCCTTATATGAAAGATGGGTCCCACTAATCCACTTAAGGCAGCAAAATGTCTTTTTGAATTAGGACAGTATCTTTTGAGGAAGTTAGGATCCATTTTCCTTTGAGGGTTTGGAGACAATTTAAGTTTATTTTGGTTCTATATGTATGTTCCTTATTGTATTGCTCAACAATCAATCTATATATACGTACAACTAATACGTAAAAAATAAAAGAGGATGATTACAACTTTCTTTTTTTTTTTTTTTTGGGATTAATAAAGAAGAAAAGGACTAACTATTAATTGAAGTTGACAGAGGAAGTATCAAAGAATTTGGGTTTCTAAAGCGAACAAGATTGTCTTCTTCACTTTGAAATAGTCAAGAAAATACACTTTGTATACATATAAAGACGAGACCTATGATCTCTTTTATTAATTATTTACTTTATCTATTTTGGTGGATTATAAAGCTATCTTATGAAGTTTCCTTTGCAGGTACGAATGTCGAACTATGGCTAGCTAGGTTAAATAAGGGTACTTCGTACGGATGGATATTAATATATAATTATTAATTTGATCATCACATCTTCATGATAAAATTAATTATTTGATCATTTTTAATAATTTATTTTGTGTCATTGAATGGTACATTGTTTTAACATTCATAAAAAATGGTGTGCTATATAGTACTTGATTTATAGCTTAATTGGTCATTAACTAATTTAATTTCGTGATAGAAGTAATATATATATTAAATCGGGTTTATACTTTTAGACCATTTATATGGTCCACATTATTAATATTAGTTTGGACTTTGTGCTTTTAAAAATTAATGTTTATATTTTTTGTATACCAAAATTAAGATTTAGTTAAAATACATATTCCGACAGTTGAAAAAAGTTGATGAGCTCTAAATTCGACAAAATATTTTGATAAAAATCGGGTCTACAATTTTACGAAATTGATTTCAAAAATTAATATTTTAATAAAACCTCTATTAATCTGTGGATTAAGATATTAATTAATTTTCCACAGCTCACTGATTTTTAGTAAGGAAATATAATTTCTAGCAATGCCTGTCAAATTAGTTAGAGTACGTAATTATATATAACCAACATTGATAATGACATCAATATAAAATTAAAATAATTATACGTCATTATTAATCAATAAAGGGATAGAACTTCAAGGGTGAGGTGTGATATCAATATATATAATAATAAATTATTTATTTATATATTGATTGGTATTATTTCTTTCTTTATATATTAAGTTACGTATGTTATATGCTTACTATATATATATACCATAAATATAACTTGCAAATGATCAGTGTTTCCATATATTAATGCTAATTTGTATTAGCAAGTAAAGTGTTTTTCTTTAGAAAAATATTATAAAAGTTTAATTAATATATATTAATTAACAGTACTAATGAGTAATTGGAGGTGAAATATTTTCCAACCAAATATCAATAAAATTGTATTAAGTTAATTTAATTAGTTAACATGCTTTAGTATAAATTACTAGATATTTAATTTAATCGCCAAATTTATTTAGCTCAATATTTGACACATGTACAGGTCTTTTTCTTTATAGTGGTTTTTTTTTTTTTGTTTCAAAAGTGTTACTTTTGGTAAAAAAAAAATCAAGATAAATTTGGTGAGGTAATATATAAAATGATTATATATATATATATAAATGTAACAGTAGGTGACAAATTATACGTTACTCAACTACTTATTGCCACTGAATGTTTTTGGTTTTAGCTCATTAATTAACTTTTTTCTTTTCACTTTTTTTTACAAAGAAATATGGAAAATAAAAAGGGCCTTATCACTAACCAAAAATGTGCAAGGCAATCTTTTTACCAGCTAATAAATAAATTCTGACCACAAATATTATAGAACACAACAAACAAGAGTCACAAGAGTTATATATACCTACCAAATTATTCCTATATAGCTATATATATAGACCATATAGCTAGCCTAATTAATTAGTTGAAATTAATTAATGCATGGTTAATAATATATATGATTTTATTACTTGGTTTAATTGGTGATATTAATTAAACCATTCATTTGCACATAAATAACATGTAATTACGAATGGAAGGCAAATGTTGTTGATACAATTTTGATGTTACTAATTTGGTGAGGAAAATGACTTGAAGAAAACTATACTATTAATTAATTACTCTGGAGTCTACTCACTAATTGCAATTTTCATTCTACAGATTGACCTACCTATAGCTATAAATATATATATGAATTTGTGAGTCAGATCTAAGCAATGTTTTACTTGAAAAAATTACAGGTATATATACATATATATCTTTTATTATATATATTGGGGTTTTACGTAAATATTTATTTATTATTTTTGCTATTTTTATATTTTTATTGTTATACTTTTTTTTTACTAATTGGTAAAATTAATAACTTAGTTTTAAGTTAGCTAGTTGGTAAGATTAATAATTAAGATTTAAAGCAGTTTATGATATTCTTTTAGTATTGCTACAAGACAGTAAGAAATCAGGCTGATTAGCACCACTTAGAAGTGGCGCTTTGCGATTGGTTAGTAATATTCTATAAAAGTTATATTATAAATTATATAAGACTCGATACTTAATTGTATCAGTAAAAAATATTAGCAAAAATTAGCAATTTAACATTTCTCTCTTTTTTGTTTGACTGTTTTTTCAGAAAAAAAAATTAGCAATTTATGGTATTTGCTAATTATAATAGATAGATATTATTTCATACAGTTCTGTAACAATTTGTTACAATTCAGTAAATATTGTTTTACAAAATTAGAATGTATTATTGTGTTATAATATAAACTTGTACATTTTTGTTAAAAAACATCCATTTCACAAAATTTGTAAAATTTTGTTATCAGCATAATAAGCATATATAATCTTTTTTTTTCTTTCTAAATTCTGTATTTTTGGTATTCTTTCTCAAAAGTTTTGATATTTTTAATAACCTTTCCATAATTATATATGCTTGTATATATAGTAACATATATTCATGAAGGAGAAGATATACATGCATTATAAATTGTGCTATGTTATGTATTTATGAAAGTACATGCAATAATTTATATATGCTAATTAATTAGTAGGGTATACTAATAAATAATATATATATTAACCTCTCTTAGGTGCTTCTTGTATATAAATACTGGAAATTACAATATTACTATAGAGGAATATATATATAATATCCTAATTAATAATAACCTATTTCTTCATTAGTTTATGTTATCTTTTCAATATTTTCATGTGATATCTACAGAACACTACACATGCACACTATACCATATATATCTTACTGCAATATTTAAAAAAAAAATTATGAATACACAAAAACACACATTGATATATCTATACTTATAATATATAGATCTAGTAAACTCTTATATATAGGTAGAGTTATATAACAGACAAAAAGTCTTATCTATTATAAGGAATAATACATAACTTATAGGTGTTATAAATTCTTACTTATTTTAGGAGATAATTAATGATACATAGCAGTGGATTTTGGCTTTCTCTATACTCTTAATATTATATACATAAATATTAATTATTATTTATAAATTTGTATATATACATATATATCTGTATAAAGAATTTGTACCTCTCTTAATCACTAATTTGGAAATCCTGCAAAAGTGGTCATATCTAGAGTAAAATTAATGTGATATTTTAACATTTAGCTCATAGTCATGCATATGTAGATATATGTATAATGTATATATGCATATATATATATATAATAAAGTAAAAAATACGAATAATTTATTAACTATATATAATTATATATTATTGGAATCCTATACGATCATCATCATTCCTTGTATATATTAATTATTTTAGTTAAATGTTAGTTATTTGTGTAATTTTTCTTTAATTAATCAGAAATAATTATCAACCCTTCAAATTTAAGTTTGTCATTTTATTTTATTTTCTGTTTAAAAACTCGATTTGACTGTTAATTGCTATAATAGCAAGTTAATTATAAAGCATTCATAGTTAAAGTTCATGTAAAGATCATACATATAATTAAAGTATTAGTTCAGTAATTTTACAACTTTGAATATTTTAATTATATACATAACAGGACAGAAAATACGACAACAAATCAACATCGTAATTGCTAAGGTTAAACTGGACACTACTTGCATGTACATGAATATATATATACATATAAATTAATGTATTAGATATATTTATATAGATAAATTAAAGAAAAATGACCGATAAATATTTATAGATATATTAAGAAAAAAAAAGTGTAGAAGAGAGCATCTTATATCACAATCAAGACAGATTTTTATTTATATAAAAAACAATTATTATTATTATTATTACAACAAGTGTGTTGTGTGTGTAGAAGAGAGACCTTTATTTTCATATATAATTATCATAAGTAATAATTAATTAAAATAATGTGTGAAAGTACCAAAATACCCCTTGGGGCGCGTGCAAAGACGCGTTTGTGTATAGCATGGTGGGGGGGTGACGGGAGAGAAAGGGTTTGTATTGTCAGGACGTTAAAAAGAGAAGAAAAGTGGATACGAAATAAGAGAAGGAGAAATCAAAGTAATATATACTATAAGTTACAGTAACTAATTAAGTACTACTTTATCAGTTGCACTAACAGTAACATTGTATATTACACTCATATATACCTATCAAGTTTTAACCTTACAATAAGAATTTGGTAATTTATTTAACAGTATCTCTAATTTTACTTTCTAAACATACTTCTTAATTAAAATAAAAAGTTAAACTCAAAAAAAAAAAAAAAAATTAGATTCAACCATTAAAAAATTAGCTTTATAATATAATAGAGAATTAATAGGGAGTTTCTTATTTTTTTGCTAATATTTTAACTAAAAGTACTATTATTACTTTTCTATTATTTTATAAAATTAATTTATATTTAACAAATTTAAAATATAAAATATTATTAAAATAATTAAATATAAATTAAAGTAGGGAGTATAATTGCAGTAATAATAATAAAAATACTCTCTATTTTTAGTTAAAAAAATAGAGAGTAGAGATGCTCTAAGTGTGTAATTAAAATTTATTAAAAAAGTAAACGTGTGTGAGTGATTCATATAAAACTCATAATTACCTAGTCTTAACTTCATAATAAAATTTTGGTAATTCCATTAATAATTTTATGTGTGTAATTGAAATTTATTTTCTTTGTTTATATTTAAAAGAACTCAGTAATTGGAAAAGCAATAATAAAATGCTAAGAGAAATGCTATAGCAAATTAAGTATGATATCGTATATTTTAATTTAATAATTATTATAAAAACTATATCATTCGCTTAAAAGTGTCAATACAGATATTGGACATTATTAGTGGTTAATAACAATATTCAATATTGTAATAATATGATCTAACACTCAAAATGAAATTAAAAAAACAATTAATTTTTTTTCATTTCATTACCCCAATAAAACAAACCCTAATGCATTTGATTATTAGTTGTAAGTAACATTAGAATGGAAAAGAATCAAATTTCATTGCAATTCTTTTTCTCAAATGCAATGAAATTTAATATTCTATTTTGGCGGAAGATGACAAGAATTTATGGGGTTTCATTTCAAAACCAATTAATATTGAATGAAATCGCTCATGTTCTTATATATATAATATATAACTCAATATTTTTACAATTAGTCTATGTAGGACAATATTATTCAATAAAAGAGAGATTATTTCAATGCATATTATTATTATTTTTTTATCTATTTCATATAACCACATTAAATCAAATTGAATTTCATTCTATATTTTTTGCAATATAAATATAACATTTATGCTACATTGCACTATATTTCTACAACGTGAAAAAAACAAACAAACATTATTTTTCAAAAAAAAAATGTAAGAAAAATAATTGAAAATACAACATTCGTAGAAATGTAAAAAAATATGTAAAACTATACGATTAATTTGAGGTGATTTTGTGTAAAAATATCAAATGGTAATTGTATTATTAGAAGGAGTGGCCCCCAATTTGTGTAACGCAAATCCCATTTGGGTTGGGCTTCACATAACGACACATTAGGCTGCGTGAGATAGCTGCCTCAACAGCGACACCCAGCTAGCAGGCGCCTCCACCAATTTATATATATAGATATATTATAATGAATTATGACTATTATACTATTCGAAACAAAATAGGGAAGAAATATATAATAATAAAATAATATTTTGATTTAATATATATATCAAAAAAGAATTTTCACAAATTAACAGAGAGAAAAGAAAAAAAGAGAGATGGGTATGCATATGGTATAGACATGTATACATGCTGTGTATATACATGACATATATAAAAATGATTGATTATGAACCAAACAGCTAGCTAGCTAAGAAGAGAGAGCAAAGGAAAAAAAGAAAAAGAAAAACGCCTATATTATTGATTATTCTTATTTATAATTTTCTGAATTCTTGTTGTCTCTCTATATTTATTTATCTATCTCTCTTCTCTCTTACAAATGCTTTGATTTTTTTTTTTTTTGGAGCTTTTCCCATAGTTGTTTGGGAAAAATTTGAATTGATCTTATCTTATTATTATATATATATTCTTCATCTTCATCTTCTTCTTCTTCTTTTTTCATTCCCTAGAAGAAAAAAAAAATCAGGGAAAATTGAGATGGCGGCTGGTTCATCATCGGTGAGTTTTTATGGAAGTAGTAGTTTTAGATCAGAACAAGAAAATCAAAATAACCAAATATTGTTACAACAACAACAGCCTAATTCATCAACTACTTTCACTACTGCTACTACTACAACAACTTCTTCAATTGCTTCAACCACAGCTCCTCCAAAGAAGAGAAGAAATCAATCAGCTTCAAGCAAGTCATCTCTCTCTTACCTTTATTATTATTTGTTTTATTATTATTGGCGAATTAAATAAAGAAAAAAAGAAAACCCTAATTTTAAAAATATATGTGTGTGTGTGTGTATAGATTCTGATGCGGAAGTGGTGGCGTTATCTCCAAAGACTCTAATGGCGACAAACAGGTTTATATGTGAGGTTTGTAACAAAGGGTTTCAAAGGGAACAAAATCTTCAGTTACACAGAAGAGGACACAATCTTCCATGGAAGCTTAAGCAGAAGAACAACAAAGATCCACCTAAAAGAAAAGTTTTTCTTTGCCCTGAACCTACTTGTGTTCACCACGACCCGTCTCGGGCTTTGGGAGATCTCACCGGAATTAAAAAACACTATTCCAGAAAACATGGTGAGAAGAAATGGAAGTGTGAGAAATGTTCTAAACGCTATGCTGTTCAGTCTGATTGGAAAGCTCATTCTAAGACATGTGGTACTAGAGAATACAGATGTGAATGTGGCACTCTCTTCTCCAGGTAATAATTATTTTAATAATATTTACATATACATTTCAACCCAGAATTTGTTTGATGAAATATTTGTATTTTATTTTGAATTACGGTTACAAGTGTAGTTTTTTGTTTTTTAAAAAACATTTGAGAGTTATTTTTCGAATTACAAAGTGGGAAAAGGAAGTAGTGATAATAAGAAAAACAAGAAAGGTTATTATTATTATTATTATTAGGTTTTTAATTTTGTTACCTCGAAAACACCGCTCTCTTTTGATGTTTTCTGAGGTTCACGTGTAGTTTTACACAGATATATATATAAATTAAAAAGAGAGAAAGCATATTGTTGCTGGCTTTTGTTCTCATATGGATTGGACTTGTTCTTGTGGGGCTTTGTTTCTTTCTGGGTTGCCTATACACATATATACATATATCTATATATATAAATATATAGACTGGACTTGATCAGGAACTCTTTCAGTTACAACCTCATCTATCTTCACACACAACATTAATTAACCTCATCATCTCACTCTATAAAAATATATGACATGCTTTTCATCCATGACAGTTCTATTATCTCTCTCTCTCTCATGTGATAAATCTTATTTTTTTTTTCCTTTTTTTCTGGGTGAAGTGATAAGCCACTCTGTGTGAGTAGTTACTAGGTAAATATTCTTAATTGGTACGATAAAGGCCAATGATTTTACTACTAGCTTTTGAAGTCACTTTTTGAAGTCATCACCATTAGCAAATTGTAATGATTGACTTTTGAAATTTTACACTGTTTTCCTTTGTAGATATTAACTGCATAGTTACCTAGTCCGTGCTATGGGAAATAGTACTAGTACTACTACTGCTACTTTTTTTTTAATTTATAAAGACAAAAAATAATGTGATGAGTTGGACTATTCATGGTTCTCACCTAATTATAACTCAGTGTTAAATTCTAAAATTAGCCTTGGGTTATTATCTAGAGTTCATATATGTCAATGTTTCGAAATTAATATTTGTTACATGCAAATATATAATATTATATTTATCAGTAAGTACGTACATTTTATAATTAGCTATATATATATACTCTTTTTAAGTAAGACTTAGCTAGTTTTTTTTATTTTGATGAGTAAATTTTCAACGACCACATGCATGGTATACTTTATTATATATGTTGTACAATTAAAACAAAAGAAGAAAATTCCTTTTAGTATTTATTAATATTAGAATATATGTTATAGTAACAATATAATTGTTAAGAATTTGCGTTATGTTATAACAGGCGTGACAGTCTAATTACTCATCGAGCTTTCTGTGATGCATTGGCTCAAGAAACTGCAAGGCATCCGACGAGTTTGAACACCATTGGTGGTCACCAGCTCTACGGTAACAGCCATGTGAATTTAGGACTGTCACAGATGGGATCCCAATTTTCAAGCCTACAAAATCACCCATCTGCCAATAACATGTTAAGGTTGGGACATAATATTACTACTCCAAAAATAGAAAACCTCATTTCATTATCCTCATCAAACCCTAATAATAATAATAATAATAATAATTCTTTTGGGAACCCTACTCAGAATTATTCTCCTTCCACATTTTTCCTCCAAGATCATCATCATAATAATCAAGCTTATCATCCATTTTTGAACAAACCATCTCATTCCCTTACCCAACTTCCAGATCTTCAATCCAACAATAACAACAACAACAATTCATCCGACATTTTCAACCTAGGATTTTTCTCCAACAATAATGGAAACATAAGATCTGATCAGTTCAACCTTGATCATGGTGGTGGTAATAACACAAATGGAATGCCAACAATGTTCTCTAGCATAGCCGATCATATGGCGGCCGGTCATGGTGGTGCCGCCATGTCATCTCTTTACGGGGGCGGTGGAAACAGGCAAGATAACAGCAACAACAACAACAACAACAACAGCCTCTCCCCTCATATGTCAGCCACCGCATTGCTTCAGAAAGCCGCTCAAATCGACTCGACTACTTCTAGTCTAGTCGACGCGCCTTCTTTGCTTAGAAGCTTGAGAAATTCGGCAGCTAGGGTTTCAAATAATAATCATGATCATCACGATGATCATGATCATGATCACCAACTTGAAGGGTTAATGAACTCTTTAGCCAACAATAATGGTGGTGGTGGCGGCGGCTCGTCCAATCTTAATGTTTTCGGAGGATTTATGAATGCCCTAGGTGGTGGTTCAACTACTACATCGCTTGATGTTGATGATCAACATGGAAATTTGTGTGATGATCAGCTGGATCATCATCATCACCATCAAACCAACAATTACAATAAGTTTCATCAGAATAATTTGGGGGTGAGTTTTGGATCGGGTTCGGATAAATTAACGTTGGATTTTCTTGGTGTTGGAGAAATTGTGAGGAACATGCATGGTGGTGGGATTAGTAGTAATGGTAACAACAATACTATTACTGCTTCTCTTGACGCTCAGTTGAAGTCAACGCAGCAAAGTCAACTATTTGGTGGGACAACTTCGACCTTGCATTAACAAGAACTATATATATATTTATAAATAATTATAATAATAATAGTAATAAAGTAATATTTATATCATAAACTTTAGATAAATTAATCAGACTGTTTGTTTAAATATTAAGGTGAGTATACATGAACTTGGGAAACTAGCTAGTCTAGCCAGCTTAATTCATTTTTAATGTTTTATGATCATTTGTGCAAGCCTTAAGGCTTACATGTTTAGATCCATTAATTTCATATTCAGTTATAATAATTACTTGAGTGATGATCATATATATATATATATATTGATTAAAGTATGGATTGAATTTGAGGCATATATTCTTTGTTCTATGTGCATTATTGATAAGTTGATGATCAAGATAAAATATCGAGAAAACATATAGTAAGATATTTTAAAATAAATAATATTATATAATATTTATATATGCATGCAGATTTTATTGAAGTAACTTATAATTATATATATCATGAAGTAAGCCATGTTCGAAAGAATCAAAACGTCATATATATAGACATGGATCGATGCAGAGCCATACTTGAAAAGATTCTTCTCAATCACTACATTCCAACATGTTCGACAAGCAAAGCTTTATAATTTATTATTATTTGTCTCGACCTGACCCTATATATACCTCCATATATTATATTAATTCTGGTTATTAGTTGAACAAGATATATATAAATATATAGATATATATATATTAATATATATATTTTGCATAACCTAGAGAGGCAGGGGAAGAAATGTACGTGTTGTAAATAATTCTTTTTAAGTATAAATTAATGAAGAGATGTTTGGTCTCCTCCAAATTTAATAATATTAATACTTGGAATTAATTTTATGATTTGCAAGTTTGATTTTGTTCCCAAATTTTCACAATAAATATATTAGAAATATATTAATGTTTTGTACTCTACCATATATAGATTTAGTTATTCTAACTCCAGAATGAAAAGCTTGTGTGTATAATTTATAAACTATATATGATCATTTCTCTTTTGCACATGCATTGAATAAATACATTGCATGAAAAAACATTCTATATATATATTGACTTTTTAGACTTGCAATTGACTTTCTAGACTTATATGCATTGGATTATACCTACATATATATTATTTTTTTTAACATCAATATTGAATTAATTTTTGATAAATTTTTCCTACTAACAATTAACACCACACGGCCAATACAGAGTCTACTTTTATAAGTAACCAGATTTGAGATCATTTATATCTTAATTAATTAAAGCTAGCTGAGAAGCTTGCAATTAAAATGGAGATGTGTTGTGTTGACAACTACCTTAAACTTGATCAGTAAACCTAAAAAGATTACAAACATACAAAACGAACCAAGAACAGTACATGGAATTAATGAAAAAAAATGATCAATAAATGTAAGTGCAGAAAATTTAAAGTAAATTATATAACACAGAAATTTTCCAATTTGGAGCTACTCCTCTCGAATGGGGATTCCATATATCTTCACTATATTAATGGTATGTTACAATATGAACTGGACTTTTGATGAATTACACATAACAAACTTTTCCCTTAAACAAAGTCTTTGAATGAATGAATTGGTGGAGAACACCTTGGAAATCCATTGAATAAGCACAGCCCATCTTCCCTTGATCAATAACTTTCTTCTTCCTCTCACTCAATTATCTCTTCGATCCTTTCATCAATGCAGTATATTGAATGCCATGTCATCAATCCGTATAAATATTTAGGATTTACTTAAGATCTGATACAACAAATTCCCCAAAAACCAGTATTAATTCTAAGTTCTAACACTTTAGCCTTCATCAATAAATTCCAAGCATAGCACAAAATTAACTTGCTAAGTGTTAGAAGTTTGGTTCCCATTACATAAATTAATTTTTGTAAACTACCCAAACCAAGTTGAAAAAATCATGATAAAAAATGCAAACAAAAAAAAAAGGACAAACCCAATTTTTATATATATACCTATATATATATATATTTATACTAGATGAGAGTTACGTGGCGAGCTACGTAAATATTAGTTTTATATAAGTTCTAGTAATTTTTGTTTAAGAATTCAGTAACTAATTGTAAATTATTTTATAAACGATATGTTTTATATAACTAATTGTTAATAATGTCATAATTGTGTATATAAACCTATAATATACACATTGTTATTCAAATGTTATAATGGGGATTTCAATCCATCCCGCTATACATCTCCCACACATTCACACACCCAATCAATTGAGATATCTCCAAGTAACTACACACTTAATTATTGTACTCAAAAGTCAAGTAATTATAGATTGGACATTATAATTAAAGAGAGAGCACAAAAGAAGAAAATACCAGATACAAATAGATATAGCTTATTAATTATATCTTTAGAATTTCAAGCTTTATTTTACTTTCTAATTAAGCAACAAGTTATTGTTATTAATGAGTATCTAATTAATTAATTACCAGGTAGTAGCTTTCGAATGTCTATATGTTTTATGCATATAAATATTCTATTAGTATCTATTTATATCTCTTGTCTTTATCGCTTTAATTCCTCTTTTGTGTGTTTTTTGTTTTTCAAATATTTACTTGGTTATAGATATGTGTGTGTTCAATGAGATGACATGAAGCTTGAGACTTGAGTTAGCCAATTAAATGAAAAGAAAATAAAGCAAAAAGGATCAGCTGATTAATATGTTTTATACATTAATTATAAATAAATAAGCAAACAATACAATTACCATACTTGGATTTAGACTATAAAGATCAGATTTTTTTTTTCTTTTTTTCGTTTTAAGCTAATAGTAAAATGTACATGTTTTTGGAATCAATTTCGTACAACAAATTAAACCCCACTTCTAGCAAATAATAATAATAATAATAATAATAATTAAACTTCACTCTGATAATTCACAACTGAAATTGAATAGTCGATATATGATAAAAACATTCTCTGGCTTTCATCTCAAACACTACTTTCAATAATTTACAGACTAAAAAATTAAATAAACAATTTTATTATTATTATTATTATTATTATTATTATTATTATTATTATTATTATTATTATTATTGAAAAGGAAAGAGCAAAAGGTTACCTTTAACGAGTTAGTGAATTTCTCGTGTCCAATCTAGTTGAGCTACCTTTGACTTAGAATTCTCCCAGTTATGTTCTCGCGAAAGAAATTAAAACCCAGAAAAAACAGATCCTAAACATTGGCTAATCCACATCCGAATTCATCCCAACTCAGTGAAATTATCAAATATGCTCGAGATTCCTCCAGTTATTAATTTGAAACATATCCATCCAATCACAAATCAACACAAATACACACACGCAGAGAATAAACTTTGCACCGATGGGTTGGTCGAAACGTAGCTCACCTGAACCCAATATAGCCACCCGAGCTGAGTTTGTCGCCAGTATTAGAGCTTAGCTTGATCTGAAACCTTAACCGCCAATTCTGCGGAGAATATCGGGTTTGTTAGAGAAATATGTGGTTAAGATGATTTTTTTTAATTTAAAAAAAAAAGATTGTTTAATTTTTTGGTTTAATTATTGGGTTTATTTATTTGTTAACGGAGATCAAACCTATTAACATCGTTAAATTTAACAAAATATTCTTAAGTATATTCCGTTAAACCAAGAATTGCCGTTAAATAGGCACTTTTAATATATAAAGATATATGCGGATGAAAAATAAAACCAATCCACATAACAAACCCGAACGACTAACTTAATTAAGAGCTTTCTTTTTATATTTTTATTATACATAATTATATATTATATATTATATATAGAGATTTTTTGGTCTGCTAACAAAGCTGCGGAGTGTATGGCACGTGATGCTTGTTATTGGTCAGGTCGTCTATTTACTGAGAGTGAGGTCCCCCTTGCTCTTCAACGCCCTTTGTTTTAGAGGATATTTCTGTCTAATAAAAATTATTTTCATTCAAAAAAAAAATATAGATTTATATATAAAAAACCATTTAAATTCATTAATTTAAATTTTAGATTAAACCTATATTTTTTACATTACCAAATTGAACCAAAAAAAATAACTATTGGTGGTTGGTTTGAAAGGATTAATCCAACTAAATCGACCAACTCATTAGACGGGTTACTATTTTTTTTTTTTTTTGACAGGTTATAGTGTTAAAGTTTTTTAACCCGCTCTTTATATTAGATTGAATAAAATATAGTTGCTACTACAAAAAGTACTACTCTTGTCGACCCTCAAATCAGTTTTTTTAAGAACCGTCGTTAATAAAAGTACGTGAGTGTTTAAAACAGTCGGCTATAGTTGAGTATTTCTAACAATTTTAAACTATCGTTTAGTATTTCTGACGGTTAAAATAGCTACATTATTGAAATAGGGTACTTCTAAAAATGAAATCTCTGACAGTTTTAAAATGTCAGTTATACTATAGCCGACAATTTTAAATTATCCGCTTTAGTACAATCGATATTTTAAAATTATCCCCTATTCCCTATTCACATGTTATATAAAATCTAAAAATCTCATATTTGATATTTAATTGATCATTCCAATATCGGTCTCTCTCACTCCTCTCTCTCTCTCTCTCTCTCTCTCTCTCTCTCTCTCTCTCTCTCTCTCTCTCTCTCTCTCAGGCAAACCGGTACCAAAGCTCCACCACCTCCAATGACTCGAGCCACCACCACCATCTTCTCTCTCTCTCTCTCTCTCTCTCTATCTCTCACCTCGTTGACGACCACCCCACCTCCTCCCTCTGTCTCGTCTTTCTCTCCCTCTCATCGAAGACCACCCACCACCTTGTCTCCCTTTCATCTCATCTGATCAAAGCCCACGACGAATTCAAACTCGAAGGTTTTTCTCTCTTGTTTCTTTATTTATTATTATAATGATAATTATTTTTTTTATTTTACAGATCAGCTCCGATGAGCTATTAGTTAAGGCGGGTGGTCTCAATTTGAGGGTTTTTTTTTATATAAATCTATGGTTATTTAGCGTAAATTTTATGGTAATTTTTAGTGTATTATTTAAAGATTATTTTGAATATGTTGTTTTTATATATTGCGGGATCGTATACTGCTATTTATTTTGATCTGAAATTGTAGTTATTTCTTTGGGCTTAGATTTAAAATGGCCGAATATATCAAAAAATTGATTTTTTTTTAAATTTTTTTACTCTTTCAGGAATTGTGCAAAACCATCGACAATTCTTCCTATTAATGCCGACGACTTTTAACTGTCAGTAAATCTTGTTACTGACTATTTTCCACGGATACCTATTACACTCCTAGTTCCTAGGGGTGAACATCGAACAGGTGGACCAAGTTTAGGGTTAGTGAATTTTAGATTCACAGGTTTCGAATGAAAAAAAGTGAACTCGCATCAGCCCGTTCACGTGTGGCGGGCTGCAGGTTTGCAAGTTTGCGGGTCCTAATTGGGCAGGTTGATCATGTCAACAAATTAGACATACATAAATATAAACGTACAACTAAACTCGAAACACTTACCTAATTATATATAAATATATAATTAAACCATTAGATTTAATAAAATATATAGATATATAAATTTTCAATACTATGGTTTATAATATTTTATGAATAATTAATATTCTTATATTAGAGGTCCAATGTATGTGTTAGGTTTTTATTAGCACTCACTACAAGAAAAGGGCTTTTTGCCGGCGCATTTGGTGACATGCGCCGGCAAAAGTTGTCGACACAAACAAATATATGGAATCCCAATTTTTTTTTGGGTTTACTTTTGCCGGCGCATATGTGCGCCGGCAAAACATATCTATACCGGCGCTATCAAGTTAAATGCGCCGGTAAAACTTGAAAACATTAGGCGCGAGAATTTGCCGCCTTTGATTTCATTTTTGGGGCGCATTTATACTTTTGCCGGCGCACATTTGCGCCGGTAAAAGTAACCAAATTTATTGGAGGAGAAATTCCCGCGTGGGTTTTATGTGGTAGGTGGGGCCACTTTTGCCGGCGCACTTATGCGCCGGCAAAAGTGTTAAGTGAAACGCACGTTTTGGGTTTAGGTTTACAAATATTTTTTTAATACTTTTACCAGCGCAATTGGATGCGCCGGTAAAAGTATTAATATGTATCAGGGGCTACGAAGCCCCCCCTTTCTTCCCCCCACTTCATTTTCTGGAAAACAGCCGCCCACTTCATTTGCAGCAAACTTAGACAAAAATGTCAATTTGGATACGGGCAAGATTTCCGGGCTCAAATCACATGATTGTCATGTCTTGTTACAACGTTTACTACCGGCAGGTATCCGTAAGTTCTTGAAAAAAGAAATTCGGGACACAATCATTGAGCTGTGTGTGTATTTTAAACAATTATGCTCAAGAACACTTCATGTTTCGGATTTAGAAAAAATGCAAACAAATATTCTAACTATTTTGTGCAAGTTAGAAACAATTTTTCCACCGGCCTTCTTCGACATAATGGTTCACGTAGTTATGCATCTCCCTAAAGAAGCTATACTAGGTGGACCAGTGCAGTACAGGTGGATGTATCCCATTGAGCGCTCAATGTCTGTGTACAAGCAATATGTCAGGAATCGTGCCCGTCCGGAAGGCTCTATTGCTGAATCTTTTGTGGTTAATGAGGCATTAACCTTTTGCTCAATGTACTTTCGGGAAGTGGAAACTCGATTCAACCGTCCTGACCGGAACAATGACATTGTCCAAAACATGCCAACTCGACAATTTTCTGTATTCAAGCATGTTGGCCGACCCCTCGGTATGAGGACAGTCGACACCTTACCCATGCAAAGCAAGCGTAAGGCGGAGTGGTACATTTTGAACAATTGCACAGAGGTTGAACCGTATATCAAGTAAGTATAAATTCCATAAACACAAACACACAATAGTTGACTTCATCTAAAAAATTCTTAACTTACTAATAAGTGGATTACATTATATAGTGAGCACAAGGAGTTGCTTCAAGCAAGGGGTGTAGGCAATATTGAGACAGTGCAAGAGACTGAGTTCCCTGAATGGTTCAAAACTCAAGTAAGCCTTGTTGCCTCTCAATACTGTTAATCTTGTTCTCAATAACTGTTCAACTTTTCTTAATTTAATATTTTCCCTGATATGTAGATTAATGAACTACGGTTGAGCAACCAGGGTGCAGTGTCAGATGAGTTGTATGCTATCGCTAACCCAGCGAATACAGCAATTTATTTTTATCCAGGGTGCATAGTGAACGGTATTAAATTTTTGGTCAAGGAAAGGGATGATAACCGCAAAACACAGAATAGCGGTGTCATGGTCCCCGGTGAAGATGGCCAAAATTTTTACGGCACACTTGAAAAAATTATGGAGTTCACTTATTTGAAATATTGCAGTGTTCTCTTATTTTTTTGTAAGTGGTTTGACACTAACGGGAGTAGAATGGATAGTGACGGTGTTATTACTAGCATCTGCGTCAACCGACAGTGGTACCAAAATGAACCGTTCATACTTGCATCTCAAGCAAAATTGATCTACTACATTCCTGATTTAAAGAACGGTAAAGACTGGCTGATTGTAAATGAGTACATACCGCGCAATGTTTGGGACTTCCCGGACACGGATGGGGAGACACCCTTTGTACAGGAAAACAATTCAATTGAAACCGAGTTCGTTGTTCAACTTCCACTGTTGGATGATGTTGACTATGTTTGCCATGATGTCGACCCAACTGAAGTTGCAAACATCCATCGTGTGAATTCACAGCCTCAACAATTAGATGATTTCATTGTCGATGATGACAACGAGGGTCTAAATACCGAAGAAGACAACTCCTTAGAATTAGAGAGTGACAGTGATGATAATGCTGTATATGTAACTGATGATGAGGATGATGAATTGTAATTGACATAGTGTTTTAAATAAAATAAAAATTACAACCCTTCTTCTTTAATATGTTTGCAATATGTTAGTTTATTTTAAATAAACAATATGTGTTGTATATGTAGTATGTCTACACCAGGTGGCAGCAGTTCGAAAAAGAAAGGCGTCAGAGGTAAATACAAGGGCAAGAATGTTGAGGAGGAGCTCTCCAAAACACAATCTGCCAAGTTACCGATTGAGGTGCACGCAGAGACTGGCACCCCCGTAGGCAAGAACGGAAAAAAATTCAACAATATGGCCAAATGGATGACTCGGATGTCTATCCCCATTAATAAATTCAAATGGGAAGATGTCAGTAGAGCTGACATCAACGCACTGTGGGATAGACTTGAGGTATGCCTTACTAATTTTTTTAATTTCTAAATTACTATACTCTTATTAAATTGTAATTAATGTATTAATGTGTAACTTTTTGCAGACCAAGTTTATCCTCCCACGAGATAACCCTACATTCGTAGACTACGGTGAGTACGAGATGTCAAAGGGTTTACGTATTTGGAGGGCAGGCTGCAAGAAGAAGTGGATACAAAACATTGAGGAGCTTGGACGGAGAGGGCCGACATGTCACCTCACGAGGGAGTAACTCAAGAGGTGTGGAGTGACTGCATCGCTTATTGGAGCACAGACAAACAAAAGGTACATTTTTTAAAATTTTAAATTTTGGTAATGTTTAATTTATATAGTCAATAATAAATAATTAATTGTTAGAAAAATTATTAATTTCAGGCGAGAGCAGCGAAAAATAAAGAAAGACGGGGTAAGATGAAATTTTTAGGAGGCTGGGGCTCCAAGCCCATTGTTTCACATGTTGTTGAAGGGGTAAGTTTATATTTAACTATCATTCATTTAACTTTTTCTATTAAAATAACACTACTAATATATTTTCTCTTGAAAATAGGCTAACCCCGACATAGGAGAACTGCCAACTGCGGTGGAAACTTTTCAAAAGTTTCACCATAAAGGCAACGATTGGCGCAACGAGTTCGCGCAACAAGCTTACGTAAGTTTACGTTTTAATTCAATTTTTATTTATTTCTTTCAATTTATTTTGTGTTAAAATTAACCATTTAACTTACTTGTTTAATTGTTTTAGGAGCAAATGGTTGAAATAGCGGCAACTCAACCAGCGCCCACTGCAGATGAGCCCGAAGTGCCTGCTGTCAATCCTACACAGTAACCCCCACACTAAGCTGTTATGACGCAAGTACTCGGGGAACGATCTCGGCATCTTAGAGGCTTTGGTCATCTCCCAGGGCCCGAAGGGAGTTGGGGCCAAAAGAGCACCTGCCACGCATCCTTCAGCCCAACCGACTGTTACAATGGAACAGTACGAGGCTTTACAGAAAAAAGTGGAGGAAGCGGAGCAGACAACTCAACATACGAGGCGAAGATGAGACACAACAACTCTACCTCGGACGATTCCAAGATCGGTTTGAGTATCTTTCTCGAGCCGTGCGGGTTTCAACTTGCCTCCCATGGATCTTCCACCATTGCCCACTCTGGTGCTTTGGATCATCGAGCTCGCTGGCAGGTGTTTGGATCGTCATCGCGGCCTCCCAAGACTCAGAGAAACAACGATGACGACATTACCCGCCTATAGAACTGTACTTTTTTTATTATCCAGTTCGAACATTTAACATTTTGTTTATATACTGATTTTAATAGTAATTAATGTTGGTTTATCTTGTAATGTAAATTATGTTGGTTTATTTTGTTAATATAATATTATAATTATTTAAAAAAATATAATTAATTATATTTAATTAATTAATATTAAAATTAATTAAATATAATTAATTAAATTTTTTTAAAAATAAAATTTAATACTTTTGCCGGCGCAATAGTGCGCCGGTAAAAAGTGGCAAAAACAATTGGCGCCAACAGCCAGATTGGCGCCAATAGTTTTGCGGCGCCTACATGCGCCGGCAAAACTATTGGCGCCAATCTGGCTGTTGGCGCCAATTGTTTTGCCGGCGCACTATTCCGCCGGCAAAACCTAATCATAGCAGGTTCAAGGCGGATAAGGGCATTTTTTAACACCGGCGCTTATTTATTGCCGGCGTTATTCCTCGCCGGTAAAAGGACGTTTTACCGGCGCAGTTAATGTACGCACCGGTAAAAAGTCCTTTACCGACCAAGCTTCCCAGATAAGCTTTGCCGGCGCACAACTGCGCCGGCAAAGCTTTACCGGCGCATTCAGTGTACTTTTGCCGACGCAACAATGCGCCGGTAAAAGCTGGATTTCTTGTAGTGACTATTTTTAGGTTGATTTTAGTGTATTTTTAAACAAATTTTTCTCTAGTTTTGTACAATTTTACGTTTTTGGTAGATGTTATATTAAAGGTTTAAAATAGAATCTAAATGGAGTAATATTGAAAAAAATATGAGAACATGGTCAAACAAATCAACTCTGGGGGCAAGAGCATCTGAAAATTAATTCGAGGAAAAAATTCAGAAATTTTGGTGCGATTAGAGCTCTTGAGGCGAAGAAATTACAAAACTTGGTGGAGCGCCTCAACACTAAAAATCCATGCCAAGGAATTAAGGGCTAAAAATGGCAGAGAAGGTCGAACTGGAACAAGGCATGGGCGTGCCTCAACACTAGATCTTAGTGTTGATGCAAAAACTCGTAAAGAGCTCATAGCCCAAATTTAGGGGCGTTATGCCTCGACACTAGCTTTTAAAGTTAAGGCCCATGTTTAAAAAATATCAAGGGAATATCTTATTCGAGCACATGGGTCGCAACACTAAGAATTCAGTGCCGCAGCCCGCCCCCCTAAAAGCTGATATTTTTCCATTTGTTTTATCTTTTTTGGGCAATGAAAAGAGGTGGATTTTCATATTTTTCAGGAAGCAATCAGAGAGTACAAAAATTAGAGAGCAGAAAGGACCGAGAAGGCTTTTTTGATGGAGTTTTCAATATTCTCTTCTTTTCTGCTTTTTTTCTTTTGTTCTTAATTGATATGAGTCGAGTTGTTATGATGAACAAGAGTAGCTAAACAGTTTATTAGAGTATTGATGGATATTGTTTGACATCGATTTATAATTTTTAGTGTGATTTAATTCTTCCCCAATTTTCTATGTATTCTATTTTATTCGTACTTAATTACTTTAATTGTCTAATCACTAATTAAATATTAAGTATTTTCATACGAGATATGAGAAGTAAGTGTCAATTATGCTATACTGAAGTAGGAACAAATTTCTATCTAGGATGAGAGTACTTATGTGGTTTGGATAGCTTATAGGATTTTTGTGTTTAATATCTTTTACATGTTTAATTTATCACGAAAGTAAAAAATTTGCATGTAATTGAGATTTATATATCTGAGAAGACTATAAATTACTTGAGTAAACCTGCTATTACATAGAATTAAGTATAAGAATTGAATCATGTTAGACCATAATAGATAGATACAATTGAAATCAATAACCCTAACTTTTAATCATCGTTAATTTTCATATATCAATTTACTTGCATCTTGTTTCCTTATTCTATTGTCTTTATTGCTTTTCGTTCTAGAGTTAATCTTTTCTTAATTTTGAACAACCAAATAGAATTATAAATTTTATTTTAAAGTACTTAACTACAATCCTTGTGGGATCGATTTCACTCTTTGTGAGTCTATAACTTGTTAACGATACGTATACTTGCATTAAAAAATATCACATCAAGTTTTTGTTCTACCTAATAACTTAACAGGGGTTAGATCATGTATAAGGCAATCTGCAATTGAAGCCAATAATTTTGAGATCAAGCCAGCCATATTATGTTCAGTCCACAATCCAGTTTAGGGGACTGCCATCAGAAGATCCCAATATGTATCTTGCATATTTTGAAGACTTATGCTAGACATTTATGATGAATGGGGTTACTGATGAAGCAATACGATTGAGGTTGTTCCCATTCTCATTAAGGGATCAAGCCAAGAGCTGGTTGACATCTTTGCCACCAAATTCTATCCACACTTGGGAGGAATTGGCCCTGAAATTTCTCTCCAAGTTCTTTTATCCTGCTAAGGAAGCAAGATTGAGATCAGAGATCAATAATTTCATGCAACATGACAACGAGTCTATATGTGATGTCTGGGAAAGATACAAGGACTTAATCAGAAAGTGTCCTCGTCATGGAATAGAGAAATGGATACAACTTTACAACTTCTATAATAGATTGACCAACACCAATCGTACCCTTGTTGATGTTGCATCTGGTGGAGCTTTCATGAGGAAGAGTGCAAATGAGGCATATGCTTTGCTAGAGGAGATGGCCTGAACAATCAAAAGTAGCCACCTGAAAGAAGTCAAGCAAAGAATGTAGCTGGTATATAAGAAGTGGATGCCATCACCAAACTAACAACCCAAGTGGAAGCATTGACAAAGATGATGACAACCCAAGTTAATTAGACTCAAGTGGTTTGTGAACTATGTGGTGGGCCTCACACCTATGAAACTTGCCAAGTAGATGTCAACAATCTTCCAATGGAGCAAGCTCAGGCCATTGGATATTCAAAAGATGATCCTTATCCCTACCCTGATGGACGTCGTCAGTATCATGATCCATAGCTATCGAGTTATAATCATCAAGGCTTCATCAACTAGAGATATAGGCCACCATTCCAAAAGAGTACTCAACAACCTGCCCAACAACAGAACAATAGTGGAGGATCTAACATTCAAGCAAATCTATTGCTCCAATTCATGATGGAGACTAGAGCTTCCATTAAAACCTTATTAGAGAACCAAGTGGGACAGTTAACTGCTCATATGGCCAACCAAAATTAAAATTAATAAGATAATTTGCCTAGTACTGCAAAGGTTAAATCAAAAGAACAGTGTCAAGAAATTTTCTTGAGAAGTGGAAAAGAATATGAGGGGACAAGGGTTGAGCAACAAGTAGTTAAAGAGAAGTAGGATCGACAGACATAGGCTGAAATAGATAAGAAGCAAGTTGAAGAGAAAGTTACTGATGACATGTCGGGTATTGAAGATACATTGCCTATAAGCACTGAGCACCATATAAAAATTACTTATCCTCAAAGGCTCCGCGAGAATAAGCTGGACAAATAATTTTTCAAAATTCTTGAAATATTGAAGAAGATGGACATCAATGTTCCATTCACGGAGGCCTTGGAACAAATGGCAACTTATTTAATGTTCATGAAAGATATTTTATCCAAGAAAAAGAATTTGGAAGAATTTGAAATGGTGCCACTTATTGAGGAGTGCAGTGCAATCCTGCAAAAGAAACTACCACCCAAGCTTAAAGATCTAGGTAGTTTTTATATTCCATGCTTAATGGGGGTTCGGTGAAAATGAAAACTCTATGTGATCTAGAGGCTAGTATCAACCTGATGCCTTTGTCAGTATTTTAAAAATTAAGATTGGAAGAAGTCAAGCCTACAACAGTTGTTGCGGCTGTAGTTCTACTTGCACCCCCCCCCCCCCCACTTTTTCAATGCGTGTACGCCTCCCTTAACCTTTTTCATGCATCCAACTGAAGCTACAAGTATTTCATGAAACACCATGAATTAACTCTTGAGATTCGATAGACGATGGATTGCGTAAAGCAAAGATCACCTCCAACTTGGAGAGTGAGGACCCACACTTAGCCAAATAATAATCTATGGAGAATGACATTGTGAGACGCCAATGGACTTGGGGAAGGTATGGGGGACCACTGTAAGCATGCCATATACTCCCTAAGCCATCGCACTCAAAAATCAATGTAATCAAAGGGTAGTACTGTTGGAATTTATTTTACCAGGATCTTAGATCTACTCACAAGTATGTTGTTTAACACCCTAAATATGAACTTTCTAAAACGATAATTAAACACATATAAAGTTAAGAAAACCTTACATTGATGGCAGCGGAATAATGTCTCCTTCCACTCAGATCTCTAACCCTTGTATCCTTTTTGTCGCAGAGTATTATCAAGATCTGAGCCCGAATGTCCTTCTCTTTGTGTGTGATCCTTCACAGTCTTCCAATCTATAATTGAGGTACCACTTGTTGTGTGTGGGCACTACTCTATCACTAAGGTTCGAAATTGAGAAGAGGAAAAGAGAGAGGAATAGGGTTGGCTATAGAGAGAGAAGTGGAAGGCTCAGTTTTTCTGAAAAGGCAATCTCTGATTTTCTAACCAAAAGGCATATGTTGAACTGAGCCATCACTTTCTATTTATAGGCAATTACTAGGTTTAGGTTAGCAATTATTTTGCATTAAAATAATGAAAATATCAGCTGAAAATATCTGCTTAAGTGGCCAGCCACAGGTGTTATTGGGCCCCACTTGGATTTTGCAGTTTTTCATAATTTTATTTCTATTTTCTCAAAAACGCCAATTTTCTAATTCTAACCTTTTAAATGTCAAAACTAATTATTTAATAACTAAAATAGATTATTAAATAATATTGTCATTTAATATAATTATTAATTAGACATATAGAGTCTCTTAATTAATAAATAAACCTAGAATCTCTTTTCTTTACAATTTCACCCCTGCTTAGTGAAAATTCACAAATTAGACATAGTCTAACTTTAGAATTAAAATTGATTAATTACAAATCAATTATTGAGTCTTACAAGCAGTATAGTCTCAACTAGAATGGGGACCATGGATCTATATGCTGAGCTTCCAATAAGTGAACCGAATTTACTAAGTAAATCCCTACTTATTAATTCCTCGTTGAATCCACTCTTAGAACTTAGAATTGCACTCTCAGACTTATATAGAGCATATTATATGTTCCACGATATAGATATGCTATCTCATTTAACCATTGTTATAATCTTATTGTGATCAAAGATCCTCTATATAGATGATTTACATCGAGATGGGATAATTTTACCGTTTTCACCCCTCAACGTATTTGGCCCCTTAAAACACTTAGCTACCTGTAAATGATGTTTTAGTGATCTAAGAAATAGTCACTTAAACAAGAGCTCATCCATTTACTTCTATTTAGCTAATCTCGAAGGGAATCATCACTTGATTTCTATACACCAGTAGAAACTATAGATTCCATATTTATGTTCAGCACTCCCACTCAATCATACTGTCATGTTCCCAAAATATACGTATCACTCTGACCCAAAAGTAGGCTTAATTAATAAATCAAAGAACATGAATAGTACTCATGAGTTGAGCCTTGTTAGGATATTTTTAGTATTAAATTTAGGTTAATTTTAGCACATTTTTCGGTTAAGTTTAAATTATGTTTGGAGCAGTTTTACGCTTTTATCTTTTAATTTTACAGATTTAAAATAGATGAAGAGTTGGAAAATACCAGTAGAAAAAGGATAAAACATCGCATAAAAATATCCCGGGGGAAAAGATCAAATTCGGATTCGGAAAAAAAAGATAAAAGCATGTGGAAGTTGGGTACAGAGAACCACACGGGCCGCGTCATGGTATTAGCATGCCACGGCCCGCCTACATGGAAAAAGTCGAAGGAGCCCCTCACTTGGCCACACGGGCCACGGCATGGGTTTAGCATGCCGCGGCCCGCCTCTTTGTCAACAGAGAAAAAATATCTGGCGTGAGGTTTCCCAAAAAAAAATCAAATTCGAATGGAATTTAAACATGTGCGGTTTTCCATCTTTTTAGGACCTGGATGCCTATATAAAGAGCAGAAGAGAGTTGATTTCAGCAAGCAATTTCAGAGAGAAAAAAAGTGAGAGTTCAGATACAGAGTAGAGAGATCAACTGCAATACTGGAGACATACTGCTCAAGGTTTTCAGCATTCTTCTTTTCTTCTTTTCTCTATTTTTCATCTCTTTTCTATCAGTTAATATGTGTATTTGTGCTTCAATGAACATGAGTAACTAAACACTTTATTAGGGTTAGATGGATATTGTTTTTATTGAATATGGCCTAATATGATTATTTTCCTAATATTAATTCCTATGCAATAGCAGGTTTACTAAGGTAATTTATAGTCTTCTCATATATATAAACCTCAATTACATGTAAACTTTCTACTCTCGTAATAAATTTAACATGCAACAGGCATTAAACACAGAAACCCTATAAGCTATCTAAACCATATAGGTACTCTCGTCCTATATCGAAATTCAGTTCTATTCTACTATAGCATATTTGACACTCACTTCTCAGATCTCGCATCAAAATCATAAACAGTTAGCATATCAAGATTTAGATTCTTTTAATCTTAAGATCAACTACTAATATTGACTTGGAAAGATACAACGGTAAGTTTATAATATCTTAACTAAGTTCAATATCGGTCCAGTCCAATGTATACTCCATACATTCGAAACTAGTATACTTTACTAATGTCCTGGAAAGAACATAACACTTACTCCAAAGTACACATCATCGCTGATTATCACATCACTGTATATCCAAAACACTGATGAAACAGGGATTTAGTCTTTTGAATCATATAATCACAATCACATTCCACTGTGTTGACAATACTGTAATTGTGAATAAACATATGATCTGGACTTAACAGATTTTGTGTATAAACATAATAAACATATTAAACCATAAGCATGTAAAATTCATGCAAACATAAATCACTTCAAATTTCTTGTATTGATAACTAATCAGATTGTAATGGGTTTTATTTAGGGCACAAAACCCAACAAACTCCCACTTGCACTAAAATAAAACAAATTGTGCAATTTAATCAATCTGTTGTCTTGATCTTCAGATCAAGTGTAGTATATTTGAATCCACCCAAACTTCTGGAAACAAGTTCATAAATACATTTACAAAACATCCTTTACTATATGCATTACTCATCAAGGGATACTGAAATCCTTTCTGTTTAAAGTACATCTGAATAAATAGAAGACATATCTCTCATATTTTAAAATATGGAATTAAGATAATACAGCGTAGAATTTTCTTCAGTAAAATAACTTTCTAGTAATTTTAAATTTACAAAGTTATAAATCTTCTCTGGTATAGCTTGAATTATTATAGAATAACTCCTCCACCCCCAGAGTAACCACCACCTCAAAATTTTGAATGAGTTTGGGTAGATATAAGGATAACTGATATACAGTTCCTTAATATCTAACATATAGATCCCTTTCATAAATCTTTCTTGAATATCTTCTGAAAGTCCTAATTACTACCAGTTCAAATTGATGATTCTTAGCAGATTATTTCTATGTTGTGAATTAGAAATTAAAAACAATGAACACAGAATTTACAAGCTTCCTCTGCATTGGAAACGCATTCCAACCGAGTAGTGCTTGGGTTCCCTTGAACCGGGTACAGTAACTTTCACTAAACAATCAATTCAATTACAATAACCAGTTCTGATTCTTCAAATCAAACAATGTAATCTAAATTGACTTTTATACAAAGTTACCAAGTGCTTGAACAACCTCAAGCTTTGAGATCTAAACACATTTAGATCTCAAACACAAGAAACACACAGCTGAACTACCTTCAGCAAAGAATCTGAACTCCCTTCAGATCAAGCAGATTTGAACTTCATCTTCAACCTCAGGAAGATCTCTCGAACTTCAATCTGCACAAACAAGAGCAAAAACAGAAAAATATGTTGCCCTAGCAGAGCAAGAATCAAGAAGAAGATTCTAACAGAAGAGAGTTAGTTAGTGCAACGGTTCTGATCGAATTTATATACTAAAGATAATAAACCAGACTAACTAACCAACCAGCAAAGTACAGCTGGCACACCCTAACAAACTAGCAGAAAGCTGACATGGCACTAAAATGATATTAGTGAAAACAGATGCAACTAACTACAGAACAGATGTTAGAGACAACAAATACTGAACAAAAGCAATATCTAATTTGCCACACCAAACATGACACTTACAATCTCCCCCTTGGCAAATTATGATCAACGACAAACCACATTGAAATCATCAACAGTTTAGACATACGCAATACTAAAACACAGCCAGTATCCACAATATTAACACAACCCCAAAGAAAACTGTGTACAAAGTTTATATCAAAAGGTAAGAACAAAGTTTATATTCAAAAGGTAAGAACAAAGTTTATATTCAAAAGGTAAAATAACTCCCCCTCGATGATCATAATCAATCACTGCTGGAATACGAGACCAGAGGAGCACCAAGAATCCTTGAGTCACCACCATCTGGAGCAGAGACCGGAGCCACATTGGAAGTCTCCCCCTGAACAGCTGCCACATTTGAGGGCTCCCCCTGGACTACAGCAGTGTGTGACGACTCCCCCTGAATACCAGTCCCAATATCCTCGCCTTGTTGAAACCATGAATCAATCTCTTTGTCAATGCCAGCTGATGAAGAAATACCCTGAGCACCTTGAACATCAGCAGATAAAGGGACGGGAGTGGCTGCAGACATTTGAGGCTGACTTTGATCAGCAGAGGGGTCTATGGCTGCAGGAGATGGAGAGAGACCAGGAGCAGGCTGATGCTGATCAGATTCATCTGCAGAAGAGCTAGACACAATCCCCTGAGAGTGAGCAGCTGGAGAAGCTTCAGATTCCTTGAGGACATTGGCCATAGCAGTGAGAACATCAATGACCGATTTTTCAAAGCGACGTTGCCTGAGTTGATCACGAGCATAGGAGGTGGCCAGATCAGTAACTGTGGTGAGCAATTGAGATTGCCAAGGAGTGGAAGCAGCACCATCTCGAGAGGAGGACGGACCAGTTGATGCAGATGGTAAATCTTCCATAAGTGATGCCCCAACAGCAGAGACATCCATTACTGATAAGGGAAGTGGTTTGCTATGCACTGGATTGAAGGATTTACCAATGGATGGGACAGGCAGGATTTTATCTTGTTCATACACAACTGGAGAACCTCGTTTAACTATTCTGTTGATCAAGCTGGGATAAGGCAGAGTATGTTTGATACTCTTGGCAGAGGCAGAGCTCATAATCCGATCATACATAAGAGTTGGGAGATCAATACTCACACCAGTTCCCAAGGCATACAAAAATCGAGCTGTGTTGTAGTTGATCGTGGAGATATGTGAATTAGCCCACCAGTTGGACATAGCTATTTTATGGAGGACTCTGTAAAATTCTGAAAGTACAGTGACAGGTAACTCCTTCCCATTCCAAACAAAATTAGGATTGCCAGTAATCTCAGCTCCTACAACCTTAAACTCTGGTTTATATTCATCATTAAATGTGGGATGGGTGATGGTTTTGATTTTCAGGACACAACTAATGGTGGAGGGAGCAAACCGAAACCTATTACCTCTAATATAAGCTAGATAAAGAAACTGACTCTTCCTATTGAGAATGCTTTCATCAAGGTTGGCATAAAACTCTCTCACCAGATTCTCATTTGGGGGTTGGAGATGAGTAACAGACAATGACCACCCACGAGACTCAATTAACTCCTTAATTCTAGGAAAATGCTTGAGCTTAACACGGTATTCAGGCCACAATGGGCGACGACATACATTTTCTTGAAATCTAAGCAGTTTATCATTAGAGTAAAATGGTGCATTGGACAGGTTTTGCTCAGACACACTAGGTTCAGGAATTTTGAATTTCTTAGGCACTGACGAAGGAGTAGCATCAGAGGAAACATGTTTCCTTTTTGGGTGAGACTTTGGCAGAGGGGGCGGAGACGAGTCAGACTCAGTGGGAGGCAGGGGTGAAGTGGTGGATGAGGGTGGAGCCTTAGTCGAGGCAAATGGAATTGACATTGACCTAGTAAACCTTCGTGGAAGACTTACAGAGGAAGAAGGCTTACCTGGGATTGGTGTGCATGGAGGCGATTCTGACCTAGTGGGGGACGAGTGGGGTTGCACCGGTGGGGAGAGAGACGACGAGCCATCGCCAGTTAACGCAGACGTTTTCACGAGACGCCCAGCCTTTTTGCCAATTGTTGCACAGCCAATACACCCCAGAAACAGTAAAACCCACAGAGAAGTTGAACTGAGCTTAAGAAGATGAATAGTTTGAGTTGACAAGTTTGGTGAAATCAAATGATGGTAAAAATAGATATTTATTACCATTTATTGAAAAAGACCAAAATCCCCTGATCATTATATAGAATGAAGCCCAAGCCCATTAACAATAGAACAAAAAACAACAGCCCAAACTCGAGATAGGCAATACGTACCAAAAAAAAAACGACAGGGAGGAAAAATTGTGAAAATTACCACATGTGAAAACAGACACTCAATTTTTTTAAAAAATATAGCTCTTCAGAAACAAACACCAATGCTTTGAGAGACAATCTGTAGAAGGACACCTACACAGGACAACAGCACTTAGAGCACAGGTAAGTTAGTCAATAAGATTTGAGAACAACAGGGATCAATATCATATGCATGAGAGGATAACAATTGACATATGAGCAAGGATGAATCACCCAACTACCATTTGTGTGTGTAGTGACCTCATGTGAAGCACCAAGAAGTTGATCAAGGCACTTCACTCATCTCAAATAAGACACTCAAAAGAGAAGAGAGAGGACTGTCCCCAGTTTTTTTGTTTGTTTTTTTTTTTTTAAAAGTTCTTTCCCTTTTTCTAATGATTGATAGACACACACTCTCTGGGTTTTTCCAACCAGTTGAGGCTTTCACTCTTTCAGGGAGATGTAGCCGTCATCCTTTAAATTTTTCTCTGAGAGTGACTCGAAAAGGAGCAAACTTTCCTAGGCACTCAAAGGTACAAGGATAGCTCTTCCCATTTCATCCAAGAAAGGTAGCCTTTGCAACTGGGGTAGTGAATGATTCTTCCCTAGACACAGCCAATTAATAATCCAAACACCATGTGAACTCCCTAGACTTAGAATATTGACCAACTTACCATAGCCAGAGGCAGTTGCCTCGTGTAAGATGCAACTTCCACAAGATCAGATGGTGCAAACTCCAATGGAGTTGCGAAGATGAGCAAAGGTGTGAGCATCCAGAGCCTTGGTGAATAAATCAGCAAGTTGAGCACCTGTAGACACATGAGTAATAGTCAACAATTTAGATTCAACCATATGTCGAATGAAATGATAACGTATGTCTATATGTTTTGTACGTGAGTGCTGAACTGGGTTTTTGGAAATGTTAATGGCACTTGTACTATCACAATAGAGGACCAATGAGTTCTGTGGAAACCCATAATCAGTAACCATTTTATTAAGCCAGATCAGTTGAGTACAACAGCTTCCAGCTGCGATATACTCAACTTCTGCAGTGGAGAGGGAAATGGAGTTTTGTTTTTTGCTTAACCATGACACAAGGTTATTTCCCAAGTAAAAACACCCCCCCCGACGTAGTTTTCCTATCATCTAAGCTCCCAGCCCAATCGGAGTCACTGTATCCAACAATGGACATGTTGGTATCTCTGGAGTACCACAAGCCAAACTCTGAAGTTCCAGATAGGTATTTAAAGATACGCTTAACAGCAGACAGATGAGACTGTTTGGGATTAGCTTGATAACGAGCACACAAGCCTACACTAAAGCAAATGTCAGGTCTACTGGCTGTCAAATATAGAAGACTACCTATCATGCCTCTATATAGTGTGGGATCAACAGACTCACCAGACTCGTCTCTGCTAAGTTTGGTAGTAGTACTTAAGGGAGTAGGGGCATGTTTAGTGTGATCTAAGCCAAACTTCTCAAGCATTTTTCTAACATATTTGGATTGTGAGATAAAAATACCTTGATCAGTTTGCTTAATCTGTAAACCTAAAAAGAAACTCAGATCCCCTATAAGACTCATTTCGAATTCACTAGTCATGAGATCAACAAATTTGACAACTTCCTTTTCACAAGTAGACCCAAAAATGATGTCATCAACATAAATTTGAGCTACAAAAATACCTGGTTGCAAGAGCTTAATAAAAAGAGTGTTATCAGCAGTACCTCTGGCAAACCCATTTGCAAGAAGGAAGGAGGTTAACCTGTCATACCAAGCTCTAGGAGCTTGTTTAAGCCCATATAGAGCTTTCTTGAGTTTATAGACATGGTCTGGGAACTTCGGGTCCTCAAATCCTTTGGGCTGTTTCACATAGACCTCCTCCTGTAGGACTCCATTGAGAAAGGCACTTTTGACATCCATTTGGTGAAGTTTGAATTTCAGGAAACATGCCACAGCTAACAGTAACCGGATAGACTCAAGTCTAGCCACGGGGGCAAAAGTTTCTTCAAAATCAACCCCTTCCACTTGATTGTAGCCTTGAGCAACTAACCTGGCCTTATTTCGAACCACTGTCCCGAACTCATCAGATTTGTTCTTGAAGAGCCATTTGGTGCCTATAATGTTTACTCCATCAGGTTTAGGAACTAGGATCCACACTCGGTTTCTTTTGAACTGCCCCATTTCATCCTGCATTGCATTGTTCCAGAATTCATCCAGAAGAGCCTCAGTTACATTTTGAGGTTCTACCAGAGACACATAGCAAGCAAATGCAATAACATTTAGCACCTTGCGACGAGTGACCATAGTGGCATTTGGGTCCCCAATGACAATTGTGGGAGGATGAGCTTTTTGAATCCACAACGGGGGACCCTTCTTATATAATCGAGAGTGAGGTGAGGACACTGCATCCTTGCTGATGGGCTGAGGTGCAGAGATGGCTTCATCTCCCATAGAATCAACAGATGAGGTACCATCATTCTCAGATGAGACTGGTTGGTTGTCAGATGGTGTTATCTCTGGTGTTTCTTGATTAAGTGTAACCAGAGGGAGTGATGGGATACATGGGATACATGGGTCATGGGAATCTTCCTCTCCAGATCCAGACCCATTGTCTGACACCTCCAAGTCGTCAAACTTTACATTCATTGATTCCATGACTGTAAAAGTTCGTTTGTTGTACACCCTATACGCACGGCTGTTAGTTGAGTATCCAAGGAAAATTCCTTCATCACTCCGAGCATCAAATTTTCCGAGATGATCACGATCATTGAGTATGTAACAGGTACACCCAAATATATGTACATGGCTCAGATTAGGAGTCTTGCCTTTCCACAGTTCGTAAGGAGTTTGAGATGCACCAGTTCTCAAATGAACTCGATTACAGATATAACATGCAGTATTCACAGCTTCGGCCCAAAACCAGATAGCCACACCCTTTGCACACAGCATGACCCGAGCCATCTCCTGAAGAGTTCTATTTTTGCGTTCCACGATCCCATTCTGCTGTGGAGTCTTAGGTGCAGAGAACTCATGGCTAATACCCATTTTATTACAGAATTGAGCAAATATGTCGTTTTCAAATTCCTTCCCATGATCGCTTCTGACCCGATAAATCTTGCCAATGGCGACACCCTTTTCATTTTGCAGCTGCAGACAAAGAGAGGAGAAGGCTCCAAAGGTATCTGACTTTTCTTTAAGGAAGTTTACCCAAGTGTATCTTGAGAAGTCATCTACACACACCATCACATACCGTTTCCCCGCAATGCTTGCAGTTTGCATTGGACCCATTAGATCAACATGAACTAATTCCAGTACTTTGGAAGTAAGTAGGGCATTTATAGGAGGATGAGAGGACTTAATTTGTTTACCTTCTTTGGCGGGGACCACACACCCTATCTCTTCCCAATCTGAATTCAGGGATCCCACGGACAGCTTTGATGGAGACAATCTTCTTCAAGTCTCTGTAGTTTAGATGTCCCAGTCTGTAGTGCCATAAATCAGGTTTATCCAAGAACACCCTGTGACATTTCACTTGATTGGTCAGAACATAGCAGTGATCAGCCGTTCTGTTCCCTGTGAGAACTGTTTTCCCTTCAGATGAGACTAAGCATTGTGTCTTGGTGAAGTTCACATCATAGTTAGCATCACATAGTTGACTGATGCTAATTAAGTTTGCTTTCAGTCCTTTCACGAATAGCACGCCTGTCAGAGAGAAGACATCGAAGAGATCTAGATCACCCTGCCCCATAATCTCCCCTTTATTTCCATCACCAAAGGTGACAAAACCTTCTTTGGATGAATGAAAGTTCTTAAGATCATTGCAGGAACCTGTCATGTGTCGTGAGCATCCACTATCAAAGTACCAGCAGTTATCTTTCATAGCTGACAGGGAGGTATGAGCAACAAGAGCCAGATTTTCACGTTTGGATTTCCTCTTCTTCTTAGTTCCTTGTTGAGGGGCAAAAGGGAAGTTACCGTGGCCAGATTTCCTATTGATAAGGTTTGTCAAGTAAGTTCGGAGTTTGTAACATCTTGGCCTGATGTGTCCTCTTTTATTGCAGAAGTGACACGTTGGAACAAATCGATCAACCTGTTTGTCTCTTGATTTTTCACTCATAGGACCTCTTTTGACAGAGTTGGGCTTAGATTCATCAGGTTTTATCTCTGGTTGATCATCCTTGATGGTAGTAGAGGCAGACACAAACTTTATTTTATCACCAGAGGATGAAGCTGAGTTATCTTCAATAGTCAAATCATTCCCTTGATTGTATAACAGTTTGTATCCAATAGATGTTCTGTCTCCATACGGCTTCTGATTTTGGAGAGCTTGATTCAGTGCAGCAGTGCCCGAGGGAACATGAGAAAGGGATTGCTTTGCTCTCACAAGTTCAGAAGTCAATTTGTATATCTCACTGTCTTTGGAACACAACTCCAATGTCATCTTCTTGAGCTTATCTTCTAGTTCACATTTACTATCATCAAGAGCTTTGTTCAGATCCTGTAGTTCCTTCACTCTCTTAGCCATATAGCCCCATTGTGCAAACATTTCCTCATAAGCCTTATTTTTCTCATCAACTGTTGATTCAGAATCAGACAAAGAGTCATCTCCCTTAACTTCTTCAGGGACAGATTCCCTGACCATAAATGCCATTACAGACTTATCATCCTTCGATTCATCACTAGCCTCTTCTTCTTCACTATCACTCCATGTGACAGCCAAGGCCTTCTTTTTCTTAAGTGTATTTGCACATTCTGCCTGTATGTGACCAAAACCTGAGCATTCGTGACACTGAATCCCTTTTCCTTTCTTTTCTGATTGTTGGGATTGTCGGTTAGGACCAGGGAAGTTCCTTCCAGCAGAATTTTCCTTATTACCAGGATTAGGTTTCTTGAAGTTCTTTTTTAAGAATCGGGCATAATTCTTTGCCAGAAGGGCCAGATTCGCATCTGTAAAAGATTCAGACAAATCAACTTCCTTAGAGTTTTCTTCCTTATGGATGAAAGCAACTCCCATTTCGATCTTCTCCTTCTCAGAACTCTTGGTTTTCTTCCCTTTCTCCCATCTCTCAAGAGTTAACTCATAATTTTGGAGTGACCCAATCAATTCGTCTAGATCAAGTGTTTCAATATCTCTGCTTTCTTCAATAGACGTTACTTTGGACATGAATCTTTTTGGAAGAACACCTAGTAGCTTTCTCACCAATTTCTTGTTGGAGTAAGTTTTGCCAAGAGCATAGGATTCATTGGAAATGTCACACAGCTTAGCATGAAATTCTGAGACGGATTCATCTTCCTCCATTGACAGATTCTCAAAGGATTTAGCTAGAGATCGAAGTCGAGCCTTTTTAACAGCATCAGTTCCCTCATTCTTGATTTTCAGCTTTTCCCAAGCATCTTTGGCAACTTCACAGTTCGAGATAACTTTCAGTTGATTAGTCGAGACAGCATTGAAGAGGGCATGAAGAGCTTTGGAATTGAAATTAGCTCGTTCCATTTCGTCAGTAGTCCATTCACTGGATTTCTTGATCTTGTCCCCTTCCTCGTCAGTAACAGTAGGAGGTGACCAACCTTCGGCAACTGCCATCCAGACTCGTTCATCCACAGCCTTCAAGAAAGCTCTCATCTTTGTCTTCCAATAGGGGTAGTTAGAACCTTCCAGCATGGGGGGTCTGGAAGTTGATCCTCCTTCTCTGAACATTTCCATTTCAGGTAGATCTGCACACACTCAGCAAAGAACTTTGTTGCACAACGAGATGAGACTCGTGGTGGGTTAGTTTTCCAGAAAATTACAGAATAAAGATTGACAGAGAAACTTAAGGATGTGCAGACAATAGGACAAATCCAAGATCGCAATTTCTTTACTTGAAAAAGTTAGATCTGATACCAAATGAAAGTCCTAATTACTACCAGTTCAAATTGATGATTCTTAGCAGATTATTTCTATGTTGTGAATTAGAAATTAAAAACAATGAACACAGAATTTACAAGCTTCCTCTGCATTGGAAACGCATTCCAACCGAGTAGTGCTTGGGTTCCCTTGAACCGGGTACAGTAACTTTCACTAAACAATCAATTCAATTACAATAACCAGTTCTGATTCTTCAAATCAAACAATGTAATCTAAATTGACTTTTATACAAAGTTACCAAGTGCTTGAACAACCTCAAGCTTTGAGATCTAAACACATTTAGATCTCAAACACAAGAAACACACAGCTGAACTACCTTCAGCAAAGAATCTGAACTCCCTTCAGATCAAGCAGATTTGAACTTCATCTTCAACCTCAGGAAGATCTCTCGAACTTCAATCTGCACAAACAAGAGCAAAAACAGAAAAATATGTTGCCCTAGCAGAGCAAGAATCAAGAAGAAGATTCTAACAGAAGAGAGTTAGTTAGTGCAACGGTTCTGATCGAATTTATATACTAAAGATAATAAACCAGACTAACTAACCAACCAGCAAAGTACAGCTGGCACACCCTAACAAACTAGCAGAAAGCTGACATGGCACTAAAATGATATTAGTGAAAACAGATGCAACTAACTACAGAACAGATGTTAGAGACAACAAATACTGAACAAAAGCAATATCTAATTTGCCACACCAAACATGACACTTACATCTTCTAACGTTCCTTATTTGATTACATCTCAGATAGCTCCCACTCAATATCAAATGTTTGATTAAATAATACTTTTAACCTCTTATTGCTTGGAGAGTTATCTAGTTGTGACTTATTATATTAGTCTGAAACTATAAGTTTCTTTTTAGACTAAATCATCAACATAGCAGACTAGTATTTGAAGTGAAAAATACTTGCTAGAGATTAAGTAATCAAAATTAAGATACCATAAAATGTTATGAGGATTAAGAAATCTTGGCTCAAGTCATTCGAATAGACTGTGCTATAATTCTTTTATCTTATTCTCATAATTCTGATAAGTTATTTCTATCCACATGAATGGTTAGATTTGCTTTTCAGTAGTGTTCTTAAGTTTCTATCACAAGTGTCAACCAAATGAAGATGGGTAAAGAATTTTAAAATTCTCCCACTCAATTAAGGTAGTGTGATACATTATCAAAGAACTTTTATACGTATCATTATTTACTACAACAGTAAAACTAAATTGGAACATACAATCAAGAACAAGGATTTATATTGATAATAGCTAATTCATTATATTACTTCCATGCATAAAGAAAATATGTGTTACATAGGGTATTGTGGATAAATTCCACTCCTAAGTATATAGAGATTATGATCCACCCCTAAAGGTTATAAAGATCATGATTCTCTAAGTGTTATAGAGATTATGTGGAGTTGAATACAATCCAGAGCTCATTAGATATAAAAGATCGTTGAACTGCATAGTTTTCTTAACTTTTCTCCACCCCTATCAGATCAAAAGATCCTTTTATTAAACAAATTCTCAATAATTGTATTAGAATTAACAATTATTTATAAACATAGAAATAATTTCTAGTGTTTATTTAATATAACTCTATGAAGAGTTGTAAATATGATAGAATTTGTACCAATAATAAGAACACTTACACATACAAACATATCAATATAATTTGGTAATTGTGGTTTAAGATAAAGTAAATGAAGTTCAATCTCATAAATTGTAATTTATTTGTAATAGAAAATAAAATTTATTATTAATAATAAAAAAATGTATTGCAACATTATGAGAAAAACACGGATAAAAACCCCAAACTAAAATTCGAAATGCAAATTATTTTTAAACTAAAACAATTAATTCAAAAAATAAATAAATGAGCTTCATCTTCATCTTGGACGATTTTCACCCTTTTGTCCAGCTTTCCGATCCAACTCACTAAGATAGCATCTGAGTTCAAGTAGCTTGGCCTATAAGAAGAAGAAACAAATAAACAAACTTAGTCCGGAATCAAAAATCCAATTGGATAATAATTCACTAAAACTTATCAAGTTTATAGAAAGAAATACCTTGTTTCTTTGCAAGAAGTTTAGGACATTGGGATTTCCAATGGCCTTTTTCATTACAGTAGAAACACTTTCCTTTTAGTGCATCACCAGTAGCAGCAGCCTTTTTTTTTTTTTTGAACTGTTTTCACAGCTTTGGCTCGCTTCTTGGTGTTTTTCCACTTCTTCTTAGATTTGGGTCTTGAAGTAGAGGCCACATGTGCCTCAGGTTTAACCGTCCCATTACTGTTGCCAGAATTGTGAGGTTTACCCCCTTTCTTCTTGGGTCCTCCAATCAAATTTTTATATGTCTGAAGGTCATTGACTAACTCATGAAAGTCTATTTCCTTTTTATTCATGACATAATTTGACGTATAGGGCAGAAATGATGGAGTCAGACTATTCAAGATAAGGCTTACTTGAGTAGTGTGATCCATTTCAGCACCATGATCCTGGGCTTCTTGGAAATAACTTGCCATAAGGAGAACATGATCACGCACATTCTGATGGGATTCCATTCGTGCATTGATGAACTTCTAAGTCGCGTCAGAGCGAGACTGAATAGATGCCATACCGAATAGCTCAGTTAACTTCGTCATAATTTCTGCAGCCGTTTCGGTTTTTGCAAACCGAGTTTTAAGGGTGTCAACCATGCAGGAAAGCATGAAGTATCGAGCTTTATTGTTAGCATTCTGCCAACGCTTGTACTTCTCTTTTACAACTTTGGTTGCATTGTCACCAACTGATCAGGAGACGGCTCAGTTAACACAAACAAGGCACTTTCTCCTATGAGAGAAATATTAATGTTCTCATTCCATTTTACAAAGTTAGATCCATTTAGCTTATTTTCAGTCAAGAGTGATAACATGGGATTCGACATGGTTATACAGGATACTACAAAATTAAATAATATTTAGAAATCAATAATGGTTTAACACAAAATCCAATTCAGAAATTATAACCACATAGCATGTAGGAATGATAAGAGAAAATACTAAAAAATACAATCCTAAATAATTTCCAAGGTTTTCAACAAACTGATATCAGTGTCCCGTTTAGGCGAGAGTCAAAGTTACCATCCATTGAATAGAGTTGTCAGCTCATCTAAAATGTTAAACATTCTAGCAACCTTTTATTCGATCAAGATTGGAATCCAGCGTTGTCCCGTTTAGGCGAGAGTCAAGACTATTCTATCTTATGAGCTTCTACCATTGTTTCATATTTTGTAAGTCAAATACAGTCGCCACCATTAGGGTGATCCATACCATATAAAACACTTACAAAGCTACTTATCTTTTGAGATTAAACGATGCTAACTTGCTAATGAACGTTCCTCCATTAGGGAGGATTACTCACTAAAACAAAAGCTATGTAAAACCAACAATGGTGATCGAATATCTTAATAATAATAATAAAGCTCATTATTTAAAATGTATTTTCTTTATTATTTATAATAAAATATGTTCATTAAATATCAGATTTAGAATAAATTCTAAATTAGAATTTAATTTAATATTTATAAAATTATACTTAGATGGTGATTAAAATAAATTGAATTATTTCCATCTTAGTAATAATTTTCCAATAAATATTAAGAAAATTATTTAATTTAAGTTGTATTATAATTTAAATTAATTTGCAATTCAAATTTAAATTTTCATGAGAATATATTTATTGTATTTTGAAAAAAAAAAGTATAATACTATACTATTTCGAAATACTTAAATAATAATTATTTAGAAAAAATACTTCAAGCGAAAATATCACCTATCTAGATTTTCTTTTGACTAATTAATTCAATTTCTAATAATATATTTCAATTCATTTATTTTAAATTAATCATTAAATGAAAAAATCATTGATTTAAGTGGGTCCAAAAATTAATTAAAATAAATAATTAATTTACAACTTAATCTATTTTTCAAGATAAATTCAAAATTATCTTGCATAATTAAATGTAATTTCGAAATTGATTAATAAAATAAAAATATATATTTTCAAAATTATTTAAATTTAAGTTGAAAAAATAAATTTCAACTAAAAATAATTTTCTATTTAATTAAGTGTCATGAAAAGGAAATATTTAAGTATCATGATGAAAATCAACTTAGATATTTAATTTTTCAATTTAATTAAATGTATTAAATTCAAGAAATAAATAAGTAAGTGTAGAGAAAGCTTCATTATTAATCTCTAGTTTAATACTAGGAAAAATATACTTAACTTAAATTGTACCAAAACTAATTATTTAAATAATTAATTTCACAATTTATAATATTTTCCTATTTATTATTAGAAATAATAAGTAGTTTAGAAATAACTATCTAGAAAATATCTTATTTCAAATAAGTATCTTTTCAAAAAAAATTTGAAAAATTATCTAATTTAAGTTGTTATAGAAAAAATCTAGAACTTAAGAATTTTCAAATTTAAATTTAATTAAATATCAAAAATTAAGTTGTAACCACTTAATTTGAAAAATATTTCATTTTAAGTTTAAAACTAACTTAAAAAATATCTTAAGAATCTTCAATAATTAATACCTAGAATTCCTCAACTTAATTTTAAATTTAAAAAATATTCAAATTTAAGTTAGATAAGAAAAATCAGTTAAAATAACTAATTTATAACTTAAATAGGAATATTTAATTAAATAAGCTTCAGAAAGAATCTAGTTAGTTAAAATTCTTTATTTAATTAAATACAAATAGTTTGTCCAGAAATAATATCTAAAACTAAGAGTGTTTTTCTTAAAATTAACTTTGAAATATGAAAATGAAAAATAAATTTCATATATTTTAAAAGTTGATTATGTTGCTAATCAATTTTATTAGGTTAAACTAATTTAATTAACCTAGCACAGTTATTCAAATCAGGCAAATGGGCCTTCACAATTGGGGTAGTTCATGTAAGGGGGAGTTGGGTTCAGTATGTCGTACCCACTACTATTGGCCCCCAACTCTGACACAAGGCCCAAAAGAGAGGAATTTAACCTTAAAATAAATAACTGTTATTAATTGAATAGGTCCAAAAACTAAATAGACCTAAATAAAATCTATCATGGTGTGATATTTTATTTAGCAACAACCTATATGCATCTATATAATAAAATAAACATATAGGCTCACACAGGCACACATTTGGATGGATCCTATCATGTTGCTAGGTCATACACAGATGAAAGAAGATTGTAAAATTTACCTGTTACAAATTATTTACTTGACCTATTGACAATTAACCATGGGTTAAAATCAGATCATTGGATCTGTCAACAAGTTAACCATGGCAATTTAGATCAAGCAATAATAGGTTTTATAAAACTTACACATAAGCTAAAACACATACTCCTGCAACAAGATGAACTGCATAGTTGGATGTAGGATTTATTTAATTAAATTTTAAATAATTAAATTTCGAAAAAAAATAATTAAATAATAAAAAAAATATATATTCGGATTTTAAAAAAAATAATAAAATAAAATAATATTTAAAATTAAACTTACAATTTTTAAAAAATTAAGTTTCAACTAACCTAAATATCATTTCAAAATTTGCTAACTACTTTTAAAAAATCATTGTTATTTTATAAATTAAATATTCAATAAAAATTAAAAAAGATAAATAAATATCTTTTTTAGATTTTATAATTTAATTTAAATAAATAAAATAACAAAATTTAAAAGTTAGCAAAATATCTTATTTCTATTCAAAATATCATGATTATAGTTATCTTATTTTAAATTTAAATAAGGTCAAATTATTTAAAAATATATTTAATTTAAAAAATTTAATATCTGACCTTAAATTTAAAAAATAAGATAAAATATAATCAAATTTAAAATAAGATAAAAAATCAAGCAAAAAGATAGATTTTTACTTGTTTTCAAATTCAAATTACACTAATATCTAAAATTAATTTTTAAAAAATTCAAATTAATTTATTTCTGATATTAGATTTGAAATTTGAAAAATAAAATCTAAGTACAAAACTACACAAAAAATCGGAAGTTAATTCCAAGAAATAGCATGAAAAATCGAAGAAAAACGAAAAAATTGCGAGCTATACAGACATTATGCATTGCATACTGTACGCGCGCGCTGGGGAGGGTGCACAGCCGAGAAAACTCGGCGCATAGGGACATCTGCAGCATATCCGCTCGCGGATGAGGGGTTTCAGACACCGTTGGGCGTGTTGCTCGGACAAAATCCTGTCCGAACACGCACCTGACCGAGGAACACTCGGTTCTGCGCGCGTGGGGAAGATGCATCACCCTGATATTTTTCGAAACTTCAAAAAATCATAACTAATTCAAATTAAATCGAAATTGAGTTCTGTAAACAAGTAAATTGCTTAATTTTTTTCATACTATCCAATAAAAATAATTTCAGAAACAAAATTTCAATTATTTTTCACGAAAATTCACAAACATCAATCAATCATCATATAACACACAAAACAATATGACACCATCCAAATCACAAATAAATCGTTTTAAGTCCAAATTTCTTGCAAGAAAATCAATTACCATGGCTCTGAGGCCATTTGTTGGAATTTATTTTACCAGGATCTTAGATCTACTCACAAGTATGTTGTTTAACACCCTAAATATGAACTTTCTAAAACGATAATTAAACACATATAAAGTTAAGAAAACCTTACATTGATGGCAGCGGAATAATGTCTCATTCCACTCAGAGATCTAACCCTTCTATCCTTTCTGTTGCAGAGTATTATTAAGATCTGAGCCCGAATGTCCTTCTCTTTGTGTGTGATCCTTCACAGTCTTCCAATCTATAATTGAGGTACCACTTTCTGTGTGTGGGCACTACTCTATCACTAAGGTTCGAAATTGAGAAGAGGAAAAGAGAGAGGGATAGGGTTGGCTATAGAGAGAGAAGTGGAAGGCTCAGTTTTTCTGAAAAGGCAATCTCTGATTTTCAAACCAAAAGGCATATGTTGAACTGAGCCATCACTTTCTATTTATAGGCAACTACTAGGTTTAGGTTAGCAATTATTTGGCATTAAAATAATGAAAATATCAACTAGAAATATCTGCTTAAGTGGCCGGCCACAGGTGTTATTGGGCCCCACTTGGATTTTGCAGTTTTTCACAATTTTATTTATATTTTCTCAAAAACGCCAATTTTCCAATTCTAACCTTTTAAATGCCAAAACTAATATTTAATAACTAAAATAGATTATTAAATAATATTGTCATTTAATATAATTATTAATTAGACATATAGAGTCTCTTAATTAATAAATAAACCTAGAATCTCTTTTCTTTACAATTTCACCCCTGCTTAGTGAAAATTCACAAATTAGACATAGTCTAACTTTAGATTTATAATTGATTAATTACAAATCAATTATTGAGTCTTACAAGCAGTATAGTCTCAACTAGAATGGGGACCATGGATCTATATGCTGAGCTTCCAATAAGTGAACCGAATTTACTAAGTAAATCCCTACTTATTAATTCCTCGTTGAATCCACTCTTAGAACTTAGAATTGCACTCTCAGACTTATATAGAGCATATTATATGTTTCACGATATAGATATGCTATCTCATTTAACCATTGTTATAATCTTATTGTGATCAAATATCCTCTATATAGATGATTTACATCGAGATGAGATAATTTTACCGTTTTCACCCCTCAACGTATTTGGCCCCTTAAAACACTTAGCTACCTGTAAATAATGTTTTAGTGATCTAAGAAATAGTGACTTAAACAAGAGTTCATCCATTTACTTCTATTTAGCTAAGCTCGAAGGGAATCATCACTTGACTTCTATACACCAGTAGAAGCTATAGATTCCATATTTATGTTCAGCACTCCCACTCAATCATACTATCATGTTCCCAAAATATACGTATCACCCTGACCCAAAAGTAGGCTTAACTAATAAATCAAAGAACATGAATAGTACTCCTGAGTTGAGCCTAAGCATATCAAGATTTAGATTCTTTTAATCTTAAGATTAACTACTGATATTGACTTGGAAAGATACAACGGTAAGTTTATAATATCTTAACTAAGTTCAATATCGGTCCAGTCCAATGTATACTCTATACATTCGAAACTAGTATACTTTACCAATGTCCTGGAAAGAACATAACACTTACTCCAAGTGTAAGTACACATCATCGCTGATTATCACATCACTGTAAATCCAAAACACTGATGAAACAGGGACTTAGTCTTTTGAATCATATAATCACAATCACATTCCACTCTGTTGACAATACTGTAATTGTGAATAAACATATGATCTGGACTTAATAGATTTTGTGTATAAACATAATAAACATATTAAACCATAAGCATGTAAAATTCATGCAAACATAAATCACTTCAAATTTCTTGTATTGATAACTAATCAGATTGTAATAGGTTTTATTTAGGGCACGAAACCCAACAAGTACAAGTAGTGGTATCGCCACCATCTATGAGCAACTGGCACCCGACCGTCAGTTGCGACTACTGTTAGGTTATTTTTAGTATTAATTTTAGATTAAGTTTGGTATATTTTTAATTGAGTTTTAATCGTGTTTGGAGCATTTTTACGCTTATTATCTTTTATTTGTGCAAATTTAAAATAGAAGAAGATTATAAAAATATCAGAGAAAAAGATGGAAAAAAGATAAAAATATCTCACAAAAAGATGATATTTAAAATAGAGAAAACTATGCAAGAAAATAAAGTTGCAACTTCAAGCTTGAATTCTACTATCTTCTGATTAGATTTTGGAAAACATCAAAACATAAAAGTTCTAGATCTATCTTTTATCTTTTCGGAACATCTTGAATCGTCCAATTCCGAGCAATATCGAGAGAATTATAACTAAAATACTATCAGTCAATGCAGCAGAAAAAAATATCTCGTCTGAGGTTTCCCAAAAATTTAAATCTGAATGGAAATTTAAATATGTGCGTTTTTTCCATCTTTTAAGGCCTTCAATGCCTATATAAAGGGAAGAAGGGAGTTATTTCATCAAGCCATTTCAGAGAGAAAAACGAAGAGAATACAGATGCAAAGTGGAGAGATCAACTACAATATTGGAGGCATTCCTCAGAGGGTTTTCAACATTCTTCTCTTCTCTATTTTCATATCTTTTCTTAAAGTTAATAAGTGTGATTGTGCTCTCATAAACATGAGAAGATAAATATTTAATTAGGGTTAGATGGAGATTGTTTGACATTGTTTTATGGTTTTAATATGATTTATTTTTCCCCCTAATTTCTATGTATTCTATTTCATTTGTGCTTAACTACTTTTAATTGCCTGATCACCAATTAACTGTATATGATTTTGATGCGAGATCTGAGAAGTCAGTGTCAATTATGCTATAGTGAAATAGAACTAAATTTTTATATAGGACGAGAGTACCTATATGGTTTAGATAGCTTATAGGTTTTCTGTGTTTAATGCCTGTTGCATGTTAAATTTATCACGAGAGTAGAAAGTTTGCATGTAATTGAGATTTATATATCTGAGAAGACTATATATTACCTTAGTAAATCTGTTATTGCATAGAAATTAACATTAGGAAAATAATCATATTAGGCCATAATCAATAGAAACAATTGAAATCGAAGCCCTAGTTTTTATTAACTGTCAATTTTCTTAAATAATTGTTTCTTACTAGTTTTCTTATTTTTAATTCTTTCTTAATTTTTATTTACCCAAATAGAAGTAAAAGTTTAATTTCAACGTACTTAACTACAATCCCTATGGGATCGACCTCACTCTTGGTGAGTTTACTACTTGTAACGATACGTACACTTGCGTGTGCAAAATATCACAACAACTACTACTTTACAGCACATGACTTGCAGGTGTACCTAGTACTACGTTGTCCCCTTGGGACTCTATGTAATATGAGCCATTATAGCTCATCTATAAAAAGGTGCCCACCCCTCATTCAAAGGGGTTGGAAACTTTGTGTAATAGCACATGAATTATCAGTACAATTGTTGCTCTACAAACAAGCTCAATTTCTTCTAAGCGTTTATCTCTTTTCTTCATCTCTATCATTCACTATACACGGTTTTTGACCTTCCTTGATGAGTTCTTACCATCGACAGTTTGGCTCCATCTGCAAAAACGAGAGTTCAAAATTTCATTTTTCCCAAGTGATTGACAATCATTCCAGTATGTTGAGGTATTTTCAAAGTCTCCATGACATTGAGGTCTACATGGACAACCATAACATAAGAAGAAATATACCACTTTCGACCACTGAATAACCCCATTGATGGCAAATACCCAACATCCTAGATGAAAATCTTCAATAAAGTACCTGCCGCCACTAGTTACACAAGACTCAAGCACCTCGATGCATAGACTTGGAAAAGAAAGTGTGCACTCAGTGAGTTTAAGATCCCGACCTCACTGCTATGAAGAGGGGATAAAATTCCTTTGTTGGAAGAACCGAAGGTTGGAGACAACAGTGGCTGACATGCAAAAGGTACTAAATGGTATACTCAAAGGAAAAGCTCATACCTCTCTCTCTCTCCAACTGTAAAAAGGACACGACAAAGATTAGCTTCAAACGAAAAAAAAAACTCCATGCTCTCTACTAGTTATACACCTCAAGATTAGCTTAGGAAACACCTGTCACTAGATTAGCATAGGAAACACCTGTCACTAGACAGGTGCCATACGGGTCAGTTAAGATAGCCTAAGTTGACCTTCCCTCATGAGGTCACATCAAATGGAACACCCCATAACCTAAAGGGGAAACTTCACCAAAGAGAAATGTATGGCCCTATATCCTTCAACTTTGGTTAAAAGTTACACAGAGAAGAAATAAGAGATGTACCTCACGTAGTGTAACATTCTCGCTTCAAGTCTTCATTGGGTCTTTCTTCATGAACTAATGACTCTTATACACGGGTACGTCACTCTTAGCTGCTTCATGGAATGATGACTGACCCTGCAGACCAACACGACTCTTTCCAATGTGTTATGTCCTCACTCACCCGCTTCCTAAGAAAATTTTCTAGGAGGTCACCCATCCCAAAATTACCCTAGGTCAAGCACACTTAAATTTAGAGTTTTTTCATGATAGGCTACCTGTTATCCTAATTTTTGTCCACCTGATGTGGTATGTCCGCATAGACAAAACTAAAGACACATGAAATACAACCTGTCAATAACCGGACAGGGTAATCTTGCGTTGTTCATCAATTGTCATGACTTCAAGACTATTAAGCAAGATCAAACAAGAAAAAAGTGACAAGTTAGGGAACCTGGGGAGCATTCCTGGCTGGCCAATAAAGCCTTACATGACGGCTGTCGGAATTTATTTTACCAGGATGTTAGATCTACTCACAAGTATGTTGATTTAACAACCTAAATATGAACTTCTAAAACGATAATAAATAAAACACATATAAAGTCAAGAAACCTTACAGTGGGTGCAGCAGAATAATGTGTCTCCTTCCACTCAGATCTCTAACCCTTGATTCCTTTCTGTCGCAGAGTATAATATAGATCTGAGCCCGAATGTCCTTTAGTTGGATGTGATCCTTCACAGTCTTCCAATCTATGATTGAGGTACTGTTTGCTGTGTGTGGGCACTACTCTCTCACTAGGGATTTTGAAATTCTCTCTCTCTCTCTCTCTCTCTCTCTCTCTCTCTCTCTCTCTCTCTCTCTCTCTCTCTCTCTCTCTCTCTCTCTCTCTCTCTCTCTCTCTCTCTCTCTCTCTCTCTCTCTCTCTCTCTCTCTCTCTCTCTCTCTCTCTCTCTCTCTCTCTTGTGTATTGTGTTGATCGTGTGGTACAAGAGGAAGAGAAGAGAGCAGCTATATATAGAGAAAAGGGAAGCTCAACTTTCTAAAATAAACAGTTTCCTTAAAAATTGAGTAATTGATTAACTGCCTTATTTGGTGTGATCCACCACTTTCTTTTAATAGATAGCTGCTAGGTTTAGGTTAGTAATTACTTGGAAATTAAAAAATTAAAAAAAAAATAATTGGGAAACACAAATAAGTGGCCGGCCATAGGTGTAATGGGCCTCACTTGGATTTTGCAGTTTCCACAATTTTATTTCTATTTTCCCAAAGTGCCAATTTTCCAATTCTAACCATTTAAATGCCAAAACTAATTATTTAATAACTAAATAGATTATTAAATAATATTGTCATTTAATATAATTATTAAAAAGACAAATAGAGTCTCTTAATTAATAATTAAACCTAGAATCTCTTTTCTTTACAATTTAATCCCTGCTTAGTGAAAATTCACAAATTATACATAATCTAACTTTTAGAATTATAATTGATTAAGCATAAATCAATAACTGAGTCTTACAAATAGTACGGTCTCAACTAGAATGGGGACCATGGATCTATATTGCTGAGCTTCCAATAAGTTGAACCGAATTTACCAAGTAAATTCCTAACTTATTAATTCCTTGTTGAATCCACTCTTAGAACTTAGAATTGCACTCTCAGACTTATATAGAGCATTCTATATGTTCCACGATATAGACATGGTATCTCATTTAACTATTGTTATAATCTTAATGTGATCAAAGATCCTCTATATAGATGATTTACATCGAGATGGGATAAATTTACCGTTTTCACCCCTCAATGTATTTGGCCCCTTAAAACACTTAGCTACCTGTAAATGATGTTTTAGTGATCTAAGATATAGTCACTGAAACAAGAGCTCATCCATTTACTTCTATTTAACTAAGCTCGAAGGGAATCATCACTTGACTTCTATACACCAGTAGAAGCTATAGATTCCATATTTATGTTCAGCACTCCCACTCAGTCATGCTATCATGTTCCCAAAATATACGTATCACCCTGACCCAAAAGTAAGCTTAACTAATAAATCAAAGAACATGAATAACACTCTTGAGATTGAGCCTAAGCATATCAGGATTTAAATTCTTTTAATCTAAGATCAACTACTGATATTGACTTGGAAAGATACAACGATAAGTTTATAATATCTTGACCAAGTTCAATATCGGTCCAGTCCAATGTATACTCCATACATTCGAAACTAGTATACTTTACCAATGTCCTGGAAAGAACATAACACTTACTCCAAGTGTAAGTATACTTCATCGCTGATTATCACATCAGTGTAAATCCAAAACACTGATGAACAGGGACTTAGTCTTTTGAATCATATAATCACAATCACATTCCATTGTGTTGACAATGCTGTAATTGTGAATGAATATATGTTCTGGACTTAACTGATTTTGTGCATATATATTAAACCATGAACATGAAAAATACATGTTAACATAAACCACTTCTATTTCTTAAATTGATATCTAATCAGATTGTAATGGGTTTTATTTATGGCACAAAATCCAACAGGCTAGGCCCTAAAAATAAGGCTGGCTAGCCAACATGTGCAGACAGTGCCCTACAGGCTGCATGAATTGCAGGGTCCACAACGACCCTTCTAGAATTCTCAAGTTGAACTACAATTTCGGGATAGATCCAACCGCCCATGAAAATAGAGATATTCGCTCTAGATATTAATCCTATATTCTAAAGATTTTATTATCCTTTTTTGTATTTTAAATAAAAGATAGAAAAGATTGTTAATATTTATTTTAAAGTTATATCTTTTCCTATTTGTATTAGGATATCTTGTTAGTCTTATAGGGCATTAATTATTTTCATATGATTATCTTGTTGTTTTCTTGTGTTTTTATAAAATATTGTAAAAAAAAAAATGAACGTAAAAATATAAAATAAAAAATTGAACGTAAAAATATAAAAATTAGTGTTTTATGTAATTATGCCTAAGCCTAATCAATTACAAGAATACCCAATTAATTAAACTCAATTCATTTTTGCCATGCAAGGTGACTATATTTCTATATTATAACTACAAATCGAAATCTACCTACCAATAATATAAGACAAGCATTTTCCAAATTTTACGATGTTATATTTTCCGAAATCAATCACTCAAATTTGATGACAATAAAAACAAGAAGCATAAACAAATTGAATCTCAAAGTGACATTCTCCTGTTTAATGGTGAATTCCTCTTTGTACCATTGCTGCCTTTTTTTCTTCTCTGATCTGAAAGTGGTATGTATATCATCATTACAGAATGTAATTAATTACTTATATGGCAAAGTTATAATACTATATGAAACAAAAGTAATAGACACAAAAACAAACGGTCAAACATGTATGGCCTAAGAAAACATGAGACATATATAAGACATACCATCATATATACACGATACAAAACGTGCCTGAAGATGATACAAGAAGAGCCACATGCAAAGTGTGGCCTAGCTATACTTGGAATATCCTCACATTAATTACAATCGTTACCACTACATATGTCCGATGTTGTCTAAAACAATTCACGTTTATCTCAAGTCTTAATTTCAAATTAAAAGTAATTTGTGTCATAAATATTTAAGTTTAACTCTTAATTTTTAACAGTAATAATATACTTAAATTATATTTCTGAAACTTTCGTAAGTACTTTATTATTTATGTGTCATTTTCTTATTAGTATATTTAAATTAGTTTTTAAATAAAAAATAATTATTTAATGACCTAGATCAATCAAAGATTATCGTGTAGCAATTTATTTAACACTTAACAGCTAAATAACTATAAAAGTTCCGAAATTATATTATAATTCTATTTTTGTTATTCCATCCTACTAAAATTTTAAATGACAGGTGTTATATAATAACGTTCCATGCAGGACTATAGCTCTGAAATTTAGTGAGCTATAAAAAAAATATTAATTTTGGACTCCTATTTATAAAAAAAAAAATGTGGTATCTTTGAAAATTAGTAAAAATATATACATATTTGTTTAAATGGGGGAATTTTTTCGGGCTCTTAAATTAAGTAAGTCCTAAATACAAGCCTAATCTGCTTATGCCTAAGGCCAGACATGCTTCCACACATAAATGTTCTATTATTTCAACTTCAAAAAGAAGAGAAGAGATAAAAATAAGGCTTAAGGATAGTTATTAAATTTATAAATGACACAAATTAATAATTTTTTTAACAAAAAAAATAATTACCCAAAGATATATATTAAAATTATAGTTTGGTTAGTCCTCTAACTCAAAGATATATTTTAGTAGCTGACTAGGATGACGCGTAAAAATTTAGGTGGCGTTTGGTTGGGAGGAATAAAAATATGGGAATAGGAATAAGAATGGAATGGAATAAAATTTAAATTGCATAAAAGAAATTAATAAAAAAAATCATTAAATTTTTTCTCATGTTACATTGTAATAGTTTTTTCTTCTATTTCAAAATGGAATAGTCATTCTACCAAAATGGTGGAAAGGACATTCCAATACTTTAAAATGCAATCAAACAAAGGAATGGAATGAAAATTATTTCATTTTCATTCCATTACAATTTCATTACTTCCAACCAAACGCCAATAGGTATTTTGGACTGTAACGTATTGAAATGGTTGATATCTGAAAATTCCATGTTGGAATAAATTATTAGGAGAAAAATATAGAATGTTTTTCAATTTCAAGACAAGAAAATAGACTATAATCCTAAACATAGAATTATATTGGATATGGAGATAAATAGTAAAAATAACTTCAATTTCAATTGAAGGACTCCTATATGTATAATTAATATAATTATACAAAATTCACATAACACTAAATTCTTTCATAAATACTCAAAAATAGCAAAAAAAATTTACGCTTTTATAGATTTATATAATCAAATCATATTATTTCTATTTTACAAAAATATATACTATTATTTTTTTTGTTCTAAAAAATATTATTTTCCATCTAAAATAAACAATATTTCGTAAAAGTATATTTTATTTAAATTTCCAAAAATAATAATAATAGTTGTATGTAGAAAACCAAAAATGGGATTAATAATGAACAATGTTCATTTTTGATTGGAGCATTATTTGGTAAAGATATTGAATACTCGAATAAATCAAAACATCACCATCAGGTCCATCACCATGAAAGACGATCTCCTCGTGATTGGAGAGATTTTACATATTCCGAATTTTACAAATCTCATATATTTAATATTTGTTTTAAAAAAATATATTGTATATTTGAAAAAATAATTAACTTACAAACAACTAATTGGTTTTAGGCTAATTAATATTTTTGTCCATGAATTTTGACATTTGACATGTACCAAATCATGTTCTTTGAATTTTTAAGGTTGTTAAAAATACTCCCTGAACTATTGAGATTGTTGGATTTAAGGATTTTTTATCTAATTTCATTCAAGTTTACAATTTCAGTAATTCTTTATGTCCTAAACCATGCTCTCCGAACTTTGATATCTACTAAATTATGTTCTTCGAACTTTGACATGTACTAAATTATACCTCCTGAACTTTCATCCACATTAGACTTTTTTACTAAAATTAGAAAAAAGTTATTAAATCCAAAAATCTCAATAGTTCAAGGAGCATTTTTAATGAATTTAAATGTTCAAAATGTATAATTTAGTATATATTAAAGTTCATGGGGCAAAAATCTTAATTAACCTTCATTTTATTAGCTGGAGATATATATCTAAACAATAATATTTATAACAATATTATTTTTGTTTTTACTTTTAAGCCCATTTTGTTTGGAATTAGCTACTTCCTGTTTACTCAGCAAATGACTAATCTTTTTTCAAAAGAATTCAATATTAAGATAAGTTTTTGTTTTTTCCTTACAATAAATTGGTCTTTTAAAAAAAAATCAATCATGAGATCTTTTAGACCGTGTAAATTCTTTTGAAACTTATTTAAACACTTTTTAAATAAACTATATATATATTTTTTTTTGAAATGAAATAAACTATATTTAAGCATTTATAATGACTTATGAGATATATTTCATTGGATTAAGAAAAATCAGATATAATAATAACACTCAGATAAGTTCTAATTTTCATCATAAAATTATGCCAGATATTTTTTAATATTAAAGTTATCATTAAATATATATGATTCTAGCTAGTAGTTAATTCACTTCTTTTCATTATTTTTTTGTAAATGTTTCTCTTGGTAGGACGAAAAGGCATTGAGGGTGTTTTTTTTTTCTTCAGATCTTTCACATTGTAAGTTAATTATAATTTTAACATTGTATTCCTTGAGCATGCCTTTAGATTGATAATGAATTTTTTTAAATAGAAAAAACTCTTCTCTACTTATTGAATAATTATGTAATTATATTTTTATTATTTTAATATTTATCGGTTAACCTAATAAAATATATATATATATAACACAATATAATATAATTGACTATATTTAGTTTTCCTTCCGTTAGTATTGACCACACTTACTATAAACTAAATATATAATCTCATTTTTCGAGAGGATTAAAATTTGCATTGATTAACAAATAAGTTATTGTTATTAAGATTAAAATAAACATCCTCGATCGTGAAGTAAAGGCTCATGAAAATGTTCCAAGTTGGGTAATATATTTTGAAAATCAAAGTAACGTAGTAAAACAGAAATATATATGTATGTCTATATATATATATATATGAGAGAACACTATAAGGAATGTTTGAATAAAATGTCAACAACAACTACACTCGAAATGTGTGACCCATCACTACTGTACTGTTCCTATAGATAATGAAACATTATAATTTACATTTCTAAAAAGATATATATTAATTAGGAAAATAAATGTAGATAGCATTATTTCTCCATAATATTTTTTGAGCCCATATATAGTTTAGTTGTTAGCTATTTATTTATAATTTGCTTAGAAGAGACTCAAATTATTTATATATAAGAAGTCCAACACATGCATAAATTAATTACACTATGCCCTATACATATATATTAATTAATTAATTAATTAGGCAAATATATTGGTCTGTATAATATTATAATATATTTATAAATACGTGTGATTGGAAAACAAAGGAAATCAGAGACAAAGGGTCCACAAATTATACTCTTGTTAGCTAATTATATATATATATTGAGCTCCATACATTCAATTCAATACTACTTTTTAATATTAATAATTTGGGGACGATCGATCTACTTTTAATATTTATTTTTTATAAAAATAAAAAATGTAGCACGATTAAATTTACTTGTCTTGTCAATTATTCCTTGTCTGTTGGTACGTACTCTCTTATTCCAACTCAATAATGGTATATGTTCTTCATAAAAAAACTCTGTACGTATATATAATTATCCGATCGAAGGGATAAAAAAATAGATATATCGATGGGTATATAATACTAATAATTACATAATTTAATTTTTGATGAGTTTTAGCTCTATATGTATATATGTGTACAGTTACATGTCATTTTAGAAGATTCAATGCCTGTAGAGCAATGCTGGAGCAAAGTACCAATGTAATTAATAAACTATTGAATCGTAGGGCCAAAAACTTAATTAAACGATGTGATTGCAAGAGTCCAAGAATATATATCGCTTATATATATATAAAAAATATATATATATATATTTATATATCTACCCATGTACAGTGTATAATTGGAACAAAATAATACATATACATTAGGAGGCGTTTGGTTGGGAGGAATAAAAATATAGGAATAGGAATGGGAATGGGAATGGGAATAGGAATGGAATGGAATAAAATTTAAAATGGATAAAAAAAATTGATAAAAAAATAATTAAATTTTTTTTCTTGTTACATTGGAATGGTCATTCCTTCCTTTTTAAAATGAAATAGTCATTCCACCAAAATGGTGGAAAGAGCATTCCATTGGAATGCCATTCTAATACTTTAAAATGCAACCAAACAAAGGAATGGAATGAAAATTATTTCCTTTCCATTCCATTCCATTTCATTACCTCCAACCAAACGCCACCTAAGAGGCATTTTAATCACACATTTTGATTAAATAAACAACAGAAATATACGGTATAAATGCTTAAGTTTAACTTCTAATTGTAAATAAAATTTAATTTTTTACGGTAATGTGTAAGTTATAATTCTAAAACTTCTATTGGTACACACTGCAAGAAATGTCACTTTTACTGACAAATGTTGGTATTGCGCTGATAAAATAGAATTTACTTGTCATGTGTTGGCAAAATGGGATTGGCAAATCAATGTTAGTATTAGAACTTTTACCAGCATAAAATGAAAAGCGCTGGTAAAAGTTAGACTTTAGCAACTGCAAATGTACGCTGGTAAAACTTTAACCTCTTTGCCAGTGCAGTTTGCGAAATGTGCTTGTAAAAGTTACTTTTACCAGCACAGTAACGAACTGTACTGGTAAAAGTGACATTTCTTATAGTGACATGGCTGCTAAATATCAAATAAATTGTCACGTGACAATCTTTAATTGGTTCAGGTCATTAATTTTTGGCTAATTAAGATTTTTTCTCCCTAAACTTTAACATGTACCAAATCATGTCCACTGAACTTTTTTGGCCGTTAAAAATTCCTCCTGAATATTGAGATTGTTAGATTTAAGGACTTTTGTCTAATTTCATTCAATTTTACTATTTCAGTAATTATTTATGTACTAAATCATGCTCCCTGGACTTTAATATCTACCAAATATGTCCCTCGAACTTTGACATGTACTAAATCATGTTCCCTGAACTTTCATCTATGTTAGACTTTTTTTAATAAAATTGGACAGAAGTCCTTAAATCTAACAATCTCAATAGTTCAGGGGGCATTTTTAATAACCTTAAAAGTTCATGGGGCATAATTTGTTACATATCAAAGTACGGGGAAAAAAATCCCAATTAGTCTTAATTTTTATTTTTTATTTAAAAACTAATTAAAATATATATACTAATAAAATGATATAAGGATAATGGCTTTACACTTAATGATCAAGTACCTACGGAAATTTTAAAAATATAATTTAAGTATTATTACCATTAAAAATTAAATTTAAGTATTTATCAACAATATAATACTTAACATAGGGAGGTAATAATAATGCTCATATATATATATATATTAGTATATCTGATAATAAAATGATACTACTAATTTTTTCTAGAAATTAAATAGATTTGACTAATGTCACACTATTCATCCGATGAGAACAAATATATATTGAGAAAGTTATTATTAGTTAATTTAGAGATTATAGTAGTTCATTATATATAAATGGTGTATGGAATATATAATCATCTCTTTATATCTACATATATATATAGTCTTAGTTTATTAATTAACAATAGTATATACATAATGTTTATAACGTACGTTAAATAATTAAACATCCTAATCTATATAATTTATTCATTTATTAAAATAAAAAGAAACATGTAAATATATAATATAGTAGTGAATTAGGTCATGAATCTAAAAAAAAAAAAAGCAAAGATTATTAGAGACCTGCCATTATTCTTCATTGAATTAGGTTTGTCCCTTAGTTGTTGGATTTCTAGGAGTACTTGCTGGCAGGAAACATGTACAAACAAATAATTGTTGTGTTTAATTTCATTCTTTAAAATGTACTCAACTCTATATGGTATCCAAAGAAGTAATAATAATAGTATATATATATATAGTCCTGCAAATTGCATATATATTATTTTGATATAAATTATTGATACAGACTGCATATGTTGAAGGAATGGGATCTCATGATTCATGCATTTATTAATTATACATATGAATTTTTTTTTACATCTCTAGATCATGACAACTTGACAAGTAAGTATTATAGGATCAAATAATATATATCTTCATTATTGTGTACGGTTAAAATTTATATACCTTATAAGAACAATTTACTCTTTATTTTTTTTCTTTTTTGTGTGAGGTAAATTAATTATTAATTCATTTCTGACTGTATATTTATTTTGACAAAAACTTGTGATGAGTCTATTCAAAATAATGAGACATTTGGATATGTTTGGAATAATTTAAGAAACTTCCTATCTGCTTGGATTTTAGCTGTAACAAACTAGTGCATAATAAAGTAACACCAATTCTCAATGAAACCTTAAAAAAAAAATTATATGAAGAAAAAAAAAAGTTGTTCTCTAACAAAAAAGAAAAAAAGTTAAACTACAAAGAGTTGTAGGTAGCTAGCTGCCAATGTTCAAAACCTCCAATTTTCAGAGTTGATGATGATGATGATGATGATGATGATGAGGGGTGGTATAGCAAGAAAGATACGACGTCGTCACAGCTTAAAGGGAAGCTTTTTTAAATTTGTGTTCCAAAATATTTCTGATTAGACACATTTTTTCAAAAACTACTCCTTAGGGCTTCAGACAATATTTCTTCTTTTGTTGTAGTACTTGTCAGAAAGAAATTGAGATGAAAAATCAGATTTTGATTTAACAAATCAGAGTTCCTGCAAAAACAATAATAATAAAAATAATCTATATTTAGAAAATTAAAGTAGAAGAAAATAACTTAACAAAAATAGCAAAAACTCTAATTTATAATTTTTCTGATATTTAATTGTTGATTTTTTTTTTTCCTACCAAGTCAAAGCACTCGTGACTCTCCCAATACCAAAACAAAAAGAAAAAAATAAATGTGAAAATTTAAAAAAGTTAAAACAAGAAAGAAAATTAAAATTAATAAAACTAAAAAACAAACGAAACCCTACATGTACTCCAGGTCATAAACCGTGACTGTCCCAATGTAGGACAATGTGTCAGATTAAAACTTTTTTATTTTAAAAATAAAATAAAAAATAAAAAAAAAATCATAAGAAAACAGTAAAAGAATTATTGCACATTTACCAAAGAAAACTAACTTACTTACTTTTATCACAAAAATATAATCATTTTATTTTAACTACGTCACTAATTTTCACGTACTCATTTCTGAAGTGGTAGTAGTAGTAATCAATCTAGTAGAATAAGTAGTAGTAGTAGAAATAGTACCTTTTTTTTTCTTTTATTTTCTTTTTCTCTTTCTTTATTCTTTCTTATTTTCTTGCTTTTCCTTTCATCCCCAAATCTAACTACTGAAAATTCCCAGGTGAGCCTCCAAAGGATTGGGCTGATGACGGCGGCGGCGGCGCATTGTTTTCCGAATCCAACGAACCCATTTCGATAATTCCACGCTGTTTATTAGAAAACCCTCCGCTTACGCTTCTCACAATCTGTCCCACTCCAAGAAAGTCCCTCGTAAGCCTATCCGAACCACCGCTACCACCACCGCCACCGCCCATACTATTGTTCATTGCGGCCATAGAACCGCCACCACCGCCACTACTATTGGCCTGATGTAACTTCTGATCTTGATGATCGTAGCCGCCGCCTCCAACAAAGGTGTTTCCGCCGAACATTGAGTTGTTTCCACCGGCGGCGGCAAACGAGTTCATTAGATCTTGAAGATGGTTCTGATCGTTTTGATCAGAACCGAATAGTCCTCCAGTAGTACTACTACTGCTCCCGCCGAAAGAGGCGGGAGCCATGGTTGAGGGTTTATTTTGCGCTGATGATGAGGAAGAGGTACCGAATGTTCGGAGGAGTGAAGCTGTGTTGTTTGTTGTGGATGTTGAGCCCATTTGAGCCGCTTTTTGGAGTAAAGCCGTGGCTGACATGTGAGCCGCCGCCGCAACTGCGTGGTTGTTCTGGACTGAATTGCTGTAGAGTGATGAGACTGGACTTGAGTTTATTTGATCGCCTGTCACAATTTGTCCCGAGAATATATTTGTTCCCTGATCACCACCACTTCCGCCGCCACTACCACTTCCGCCGCCGCCAGATGTGCCGTTTTCGGTATTGAAATGATTGGAAATCAATAGACCTGAATAATATAATTACACAATTATAAAACTACAGCAATAAAAAAAAATCAGTAATATAATTAGGAGTGGTGCCTAATGCTCTACAAAATAATACCATATATGATCATATTAAATTGCATTTAAGTAATTGGATATAGTTTTGGTAATTGGATTAATGTATTATTGAAATCAATTAAATAAAATAATAAGTAACAATATATATGTCCATTCAAAATAAATTATATTTACTAAATTTAAACTTATTATTAAAAATAAAGATAAGAGAAGTAAATAATATATAATTACCACCTGAAGAAGGGTTGACGTTGTTTGCATTAGATTGAATTTCAGAGAACTGCATAAGACCATGAAAAGGCTTATTAGGCAAGAAACCATGCTGAGATTGATGATGATGATGATGGCTATGATGATGATCATCTTGATGATGGTAATGCTGCTGTTGCTGCTGTTGGTTCGGTTCAGCAGTCATAAAGAACCCACCCGGTGTCTGTTGCTGCTGTTGCTGAGCCCGAAACGAAGTAGGCGAGAGAATGTGGCCGTGTTCGAATTGCCCCGAAGACGGGGCCTGAGGTAAATGAGCCGACCGATGATGGGAGGCGCCTGCCCCACCGCCTCCGAGGCGTAACATATCTCCTGTAGTTTGGTGAGTTTGGTCTTGTAAAGCTGAGAATTGATGATGAGGACCAAGTTGTGATAATCCCAAACTTGTTGCATTGCTTCCTCCGTACAAATTAGCACTTATTGCGCTCAAATTTGGAGGGTGTCTCGCGCTCTCTTGCGCCAGTGCGTCGCAGAAAGCCCTATGTGTGATGAAGCTGTCTCTCCTATAATATTAAAACAAAAATATCACATAATTCAATTTTAATATCATTATTAATAATAATAATAATAATAAGTATGAACTAAAGAAAATTGACACATAAAAGTTGTATTGATAGAAGGACAATTATTAGAGTATATAGAGATAAGAAAGAACAGCTTTGCTTTGCTCATCTCGTGATCGAATATTATTTATAGGAAACGATTGAAATAATAATAATAATAATAATAATCTCATCAGAAAATTTCTGGCCCCCACATTATTCTAAAATTCAATAGAACACAATATGCAATTTAAATTATTATTTTTTGTAATGAATGTGATGAAGGAAAAATAAGGACGTATATATATAGTGTGAAAATTTTCAAATGTTTCATTGATTAATTTGGACAACTTCACCGACAAATGTAAAAGAAAATATAAATCGAAAAGTTGGAAAAAAGAAAAAAATACAAGTATATGTACGTACGTATTACATTTAATGCAGACGATTAATGAAACAAAGGTTATAGTGAGTTTTTGGTAACACGTGAATATATATATTTGAGGAAACAATAAATATGTATTGAGGAGAAATTTTGTGAAAGATAGGAAGAATTAATAAGAGAAATGTGATTGGAATTAATGACTAGTCTAAATCATGATGCATAGAATTTAATAACAAGATTCAATCAACGAAATATAGCTTACCATTTTCAGGAACTGTAAGTTGTTCAATAAATGCAATAATAAGAGAAATGTAGTATATATATATATCTGTATATCAAATGCAAAGAAACGTGAACAATCAAGCCCAAAAATACACACATGAAAATTAAAAGCTATAGCCATTTCATTATTAATTACAGTCTAAATGCATTGAATGCAAAAGAAGTAATATTGAAACGCCTGATTATACAATTTGTTTTTTCAGAAATATTTGACCAAAACATTAATGAAAATTCCCACTTTTGTTTCTCCTCTTTAATTTTCCAAAATAAAAATAAAGTTAATTCCCAAAAACTTTAATTGGTTCCCCACTGATACTACCAAAAATGAGAGTAGTAGTAGTAGTGTTATATAGTACTATTATTATTATTATTATTACTTGACGAACTGTATGACCACGGGCTTGAGAGAAAGAAGAGAGAGAAAGAGAGAGTAATTAGCTTAACGTTATCATGAAAAGGAACACAGAGGTTCTGATCACATCTAGCCAACCCATAAGAGAACAAACCTGTTAAGAACGCCCCCCAGTACACTCCCACCATCTCTAAATGGCATACCAACACGTGAATATGAGAAACAAATATATATATATAATTTTTATTTTCAAAAAAGAAAAAAAAAAAGAAGGCGTTGTTCCCGAGGAAATACAAAATTAGGAATTGTTTTTGAATAAATTTTTATTATTTATTTTAATTTCTGAAACCTCTCTCTCTATATACGACCATGGCAGTTTCCAGAGATTATTCACGTGGGAGCATGTTTTCTGCATATTTCCTTCTCAAACCGTACACACACCCAAAAAAAAGAGAGAAAGAAAACAATATAGAGAAGAGAAAGATTATAGAGAAGAAAAACAAGAGATATATGATATGAGACCCATTTTATTAGAAGAAGTAGTAGTAGTAAAGCAAAAGAGAAATCATCCCCATTAAAAAGCTACAAAAACTCTTTTTGTAGTACTACTCTAACACTAATATGCTTACTACTGCTACTGCTACTGTGTAGTACTGAAACAAAACTAAAAATTCTTCAATTAACATAATAATAATAATAATAATAATAATGATAATGGGGTGATTATAAATTGATTAATTAAATAATTACCTGGAGAAAAGAGTGCCACAGTCACATCTGTACTCTCTAGTACCACAAGTCTTAGAATGGGCTTTCCAATCAGACTGAACAGCATAGCGTTTTGAACACTTTTCACACTTCCATTTCTTCTCACCGTGTTTTCTAGAATAGTGTTTTTTGATTCCGGTGAGGTCTCCCAAGGCACGAGATGGGTCGTGATGAACGCAAGTGGGTTCTGGACAGAGATAGACTTTGCGTTTCGGTTCTTTGTTTGTTTTCTGCTTAAGTTTCCATGGAAGATTGTGTCCTCTTCTGTGTAACTGAAGATTTTGTTCCCTTTGAAACCCTTTGTTGCATACCTCACATATGAACCTGTTTGTTGCCATTAGAGTCTTTGGAGATAACGCTATCACTTCCGCATCTGGATCTGTAACAAAAACAAATAAATTAAAAGAGGGGAAATTAATTAATGGGTTTTTGTATTTCAAAATTGAGTTAATATATAGATCTTCGATTAATTTCAAAATGGGTTTAGGAATACTTGCTTGGTGTTCCTGGTTGATTTCTCTTTTTCTTCTGAGCTGGAATAGGAGGAGGTGGATTAGGTTGTTGTAGAGGTAGAGAAGATGAATTAGTTGGAGTTGATGAAGAATGTTGTTTCATCATCATCTGATTATTATTTGGGTCTTCTTCTCTGTTGCTATTGATTCCAAAACCTGGTATCGAAGATGAAGAAGCAGCCGCCATAATATATATATATATATCTCTTCTTTACTTTCTGGGTTTCTTAGGATTTTCTCTCCTTTTTCTTTCGAATCACTTTACTTTTAGCTCCCAAAAGCAAATTATATTATATATAAAAAAAAAAACTGAATTTCTAGAAACAAGCTGTTTGTTGCTGCACAATCCCACATGCAAGTTTTTTTTTCAGTCTTTCATTTCTAAAAATTTTATCTCAAAACACAAAAATATATATAAAAGGTGAATGAAAAAAGGTATAGCTATAGAGCTATATAAACCCCAAAAGCCGGCAGAACCTCAATATCCTAAGATTATATATATTTATATTATAGTAATAATATAATAAGAAGAAGATGAAGATGAAGATGAAGATAATAACCTAAAGATGAGAAGAGATTTCAAAAGCAAAATTGATGATGATGATGATGAGCTAGAACAACATCAACCAAAGAAGGAGGTGTAAATATTATAGGGCATAATAATAATAATAATAATAATAATAACTCCATAGACAGAAAGAGAACTAGCTTTGAAAATCATCAGCTGGTGCTGCTATAGTGGTGGTAGTACTCAGCTTCTTTCTTTCTCTCTATTCTCTCTGTGTGTGTGCCTTTTTTGTTTTTTTTTTCTTATTTGTTTTTGAGTGAAATAGCACAAAAATTCATATATATTTGCTCTTTGTTTTGTGATTTGGTGTCATGCAGTTACATTAACACATATACACAACCATATAATATATTTTTATTATTTATTAATTCTCACATAGAATTCTTTTTCATCCCTTCAATTATATTTAATTAAGTAATTTTCAAAATAATATTGAAAAATTATAAATATGTATTAATTAATTTAAATTAATATATATATTTTTAGCTAGGTAAGGGCCTCAGGTCGGTGGACCCAATCCTATGCACTTAACGACATGGAATGGTGCGTGAGAGCAGCGCTAGCATGAACAGCTACCTCTCTCTCTCTCTCTCTCTCTCTCTCTCTCTTCTTTCTCTCTCTTCTTTCTCTCTCCTCTCTTTCTCTTTCTCTTTCTCTTTCTCTCTCTTTCTTATTCGTATCTTCTCATCACTTGAGGACAAACCTTGCTGCATCACCGTTCCCAAGTGGGCCCCAACTCTCACAGTAAATAATTAAATTAGAAAAAGAAAAACTATATTTATATTTATTATAATAATAATAATAAGGAGAAGGAGAAGAAGAAGATTTTGACTCTTGGGTGTTAAAAAGAAAAAAGAAACACCTGAATATATATTGTAGCTGTAAAAATGGTTGGTTTTTTTTTTGTATATTAGCTTAGCCTTTTAGCTAAGAGTTTAGTTCTCTCTTTTGGGTCAGTATATAGTGTGATGACACAAACAATATATATATAGATATAGAGAGAGAAGAAGAGAACAGGGCCTTCTTCCTTTGCTGGGACTATTAGCTTAGTTTGGTTTTGGTTCAGTTACATGCAATATATATATATATATATATATATATTATGTGTTGGAGTCACATCAGGGTATGAATTAAATGGCAATTTTAATTTTATATTATATATATATGAGAGTTATGATGTAATATTTCTTCTTCTTATTATTGTTATTATAAGTGTTTTAATAACACAATCAAAAGACCTAATCCAACAACTATGAATAAACTATATCATTCTTGAATTTTTAAGATTTTGAAGAAATATATATATACATATATAAATACATAACGTCACCTACCTTATATTATATGACAGACAAGTCTTAACCAATTACCATACACATAAAAATTAGAAACCACACTGTCAAAATTATTCTAAATAATATATATCTATAAAGATTAAATTAATTTAAAGAAATTGTGTCATAATTAAGTTAACATTAGTGTTTGTTTATATATGTACGAATTGGCATTAATTATTGATTGAGACAGTTTTTTTATTCTTAATTTCTTGTACATTAATTTCCTCTCTATTTATGAAAATTTTCCTCTTTTTGCATTTCAAACTTTGAATGACAGTTTTTATTCCATTCCAGCTCAAGAATTTTTTTCTTTTTTTTCAACAAGGGAAGAACTCAGTTCAGCTATTACATAGCACCACATAAGTAGTGTATAGTCATTCTTTCAACAATGACAGCCTAACTATATATCATATATATATAAATATTCCTCTTAAAACAACTATAACCACTATCATATATGCATTATCCATACATACATACATACATGTATGACATATATACATAAAATTATGAACTATTATACATATATATTGGAAATTAGTTCGGACACTACATTATTTTTATCGGTTTAAGTTCTATATTAAATAAATTATAATTTAAATTTTGTTATATAGTGTATTTTATAATTATAGCTTAACATTATCACATTTGAAAAATAAAATTCAAATAATTCAACGTTGCAAGCATGTTAATTTTTTAATCGCGCCATATATATAATTAATTACTTATGAATAATATTTTTAGTAATGTAAATTATTTATAATTTTAAAAAAATCGGTAAGAACAAATTTAATTGATTTATATATTCTTCAAATACCAAAAACGAAAACGCTTCACCCCTAGAAGAAAAATGAATAGGGCCCCCTACTCATGGTGGTTTTTTTTTTAATTTTTGCCATTGTTTGGAGTTAATTATTATATGATTAGCTAATTACACTTTTTTAAGTGTTCCCTGCACCTGCCTTTATATAATCTGCAATGTCCTAATTGGAATTTATGTTTGGAAAGACAACCAAAGAAAAAAGATACTTTTTTGATGCATAATTGAGTTGTGTCTAGACATCTTTTCAATCATTTACAAGATAATTTTTTGGATATTCATATATATTGTATTCCAAATTTTTAGTCTCTTTTATTTCCACACCACTAATTATTACATAAATTATTATTATTATTATTATTATTATTATTATTATTATTATTATTATACTAGAAAAATGATTTTAATTATACCAAAATTATATACATATAATATGAACAGTAAAAAGTCTATATACTTTTTACTGTGTTATATTTATATTTGCTGATGTCGTAATCAGAAAGAAAAGGATAAGAATATACATTATGATGATGATGATGATGATGAAAACTATATAGTCTAGCTGGGATTTTTCAAAGGTAGTGGTGAAAAAATTTCAGTTACTAAGAGAAATTAATTAATTGTCAAAAAAACAAACTCAAATATTATAGAGTTGAAAGTTAGTGAGAAAGTATTTGAAAATTGTAAAAAGAGTTAATGAATAGTAATAATAATAAATTGGACCAATGAATATCAAGAGTGACAACAAAGCAAATTCTTTATATTCTTTACACGAAGACGATGATATATCTGTTTAGACATCGCCACGATATGCGTTTTCAACAACGGCGGCAATTTTTCATTCTTTTCAATTAAACCCCTCAACTTTTACTAAATTACCAAATAACCCCTTTTTCTTTTTCTTTTTCTTTTGCTATCCAACAAAGTTTTCATTTTTATTATTAACTATTTGTTTTTAACTTGATCTCATGTCTTTTTTTGGCTCATAAAAATTCCCATGAGTTAGGAGCAAATATATGTATGTGTGTGAGTGGGACATATTGAAAAGGTTAACCCCTTTTTTACTATACCTCAAAACCCTAATTAATTAATAAATATTGGTTATAGAGTGAATTTTTATTTATTTTCTTAAAAAAAAAGGTTTGGAAAAAAGGTAAAATTAAAAAGAAAAATGGTTCTGAGCAAAAGGAATCTAATAGCCTGATGAGATGAGAGGAGAGGAGGATCTTAAAAGATTGTGGTCCAAGGAGTATTTTGGCAACTTCGGGGAAGCTAGCCCTCATGTTAATAATATTGGTACGTACTATAAAAGAAAATAAATATATATGTAAAAATAAAGATGTTATATATATATAAGGACAAAATATTAAACAGGGATTTTAACCATTCACGGGTACCATATAATATTTGGATGAGGTGATGAGTTTTCAAGATATGTATTTTGATTTAGAGAGGCTACTACTCAATATTGTGGATATGGATGTATATATATAGTAATAGAAACCACATCATCATCATCATGTACGTACTAAGAAAAGAATATATATTGCCCCAATATATATAATTATTGTATAAATAAATGTAGTCTGAGAAAATGCATTGGTTGAGTAACTTAAACCTACTCAAGAGTGGACTATATTATATATAATTATGGAGAATTATTTTATATATTATTTAAATTTTTTTGTTTAAATTTACCGTTTGAGTTGTTTTAGTAATTTTTATGTGGATTGTTATGTGTATTTTAATTACGATTTAGGTTGTTTCCTTAATTGCAATGTGTTGTTTCTCTATGAATATCGGTAAAAATGTAAAAAAAAAAACAAAACCAATTTTAGAAATGTAAAAATGAAAAGACCCTTATAATTAATTAATTGTATTGACTAATATACTATATGCGATAATTAATTAATTAGTGCCTCCGTTATTGCTATGTTATATTACAATATATACATGTAAATTGTAAAATTCCATGTATAAGAAATTTCAAAATACTATTTTGAGTGTGAAACTATTTACTTGTAAGTTACTTATACATATATATATATTGTTGTTAGAGCACAGGAGACTCCGGTTGACAATGACAGAAGAAAACTAAAATCTTGTTTTGCTCAACAAAAGCACATATATATATATATATATATATATATATTTATATAGAAGGCATATTGATCATAATATGAATGGCAGAAGAGACCATGAACAAGAAATATTAATTGATGTGTATATAGAAAGAAACATAACGATACTAATATATAAGGTAGGTGAGAAGGAATTAACATCCATATATATGCTTGGCTTGTTCGTAAAAGATAAATTAAAGTGTATATAAATTATTATATATTGAATTCTTCTTGTTACTATAATTTTTTAATTTTTTCTTTATTGCTGAGACACATATATAAAGAACGTAAAAAGAAAGGCATGAAATTATTTCAAATAATACACTGTACTGTATATAATAATATATAACTCCCGTGGATCATATAAAATATGAGTTTTATGCCATAATTTTAGGGATTTTGTGTCTCATCACAATAAATTAATAAAAGGAAACCAAAAACCCATTTCATGGGAGACATAATTCTTCGTTTTCTCTCAATAGTATCTTATCTTCTTAACAAAATATTAAAATTTTGGATTAAATTTTACAAAAATTAAAAAAATTCGAAAATAATGTGTTTTTATAAAATAACAGTGAAATACAAAATAGAATAACTAAAAACAACAGTGAAACAACTAAAAAAAAAAAAACTATAGTAAAAACTTAACACATACACAATATAAAATTTACACAGTATTTTCGAAAAAAATTCTGCTCACTTGTACAATAGTAAAAAAAATTAGAAATTATTAATTTCAATTTTTATTGGGCTATAATGAAGGCCCATTAATTTAAAGCCCATTTGGAAGTTTACCATTTTATTGAAAGCCCGTGTCATGTGGGGTTTATTATGGTAGTTTTAACATATTAAAGAAAAAAAAAATATCACGTTAACTTACAAACAACATGAATAATATAATATGAAAAAAGAACATGTATATAAAAAAACAACATTATAATAACATTGAAAAAATATATAAAAAAAGAATAAAAGAATTACAGCAATGTTAAAATAACAGTCCATATTTAAAATAAAAAATAAAAAAAATGCCAAAAATTATAATCTGTAAAAATATTTATAAATTGGCATAAATCGTATTTTTATAATTTTTGATTGATTATATATGACATAATCTCTTTATTGTTATAAAAGATTACTGATTTAATGAAAAATTATAATCACTTTTATTTAATTTAGTGGAGGCTTAATTGCTTACTCATTATGATCGGTATGCTAATTTCATAGCTCATAATTTGACTAAATTTGCTCTATCTCTTGATGATACATAGTTTGGTAGCTTGAGACTACCCAACGTATTTGAATATTTGCTCTTCTTTACAAAAATTTCTGTTTAACGAGGATTCATTATTATCCCTTATGTGTTTTTTTATATGCTTAACTCTTTTATTTTTTTTAGTAGTAAAACTCCTTCAAATTTACTTTTCTTTATAAATGTAAGGTGTCAGTTAGATATTACCGTTAAATACCAACTGGATTACTACTGCATCAACTTCAAGGTTTTACTGTTACATATATACATGTGTATACAGTTGTCATCCAGTTGATATTTAACGGTAATATTTAACTGGCGTATCAAATTTGAAAATAAAAATAAACTTAAGAGGATTTTACCACAAAAAAAAAAATAAAGGAGTTAAATGTATAAATAAAACATAAGGAAATTTTACCGCAAATTACTTAAATATATATATATAATTTATTTATAAAAAATTTTAATTTATTTATACCAAAAATCATTAATTTTTCAACTTTATTTATTTATTTATGTTGGAAAAGCACAAAAACATATCACAATGTCAATTTTAACATTTTAACAAACAAATGTTTGGTCTGAAAAATAACCAAGTATATCTTCGAATTCACACATGAACATATAAACAAAACCAAATTTAACTTAACCAAATCGAACAAGAATAGAATTGATCATGTTCTATTCTTATCAACAAGAAAGTAGATCTATGTTAGCATGCAAAGCAAAATTAATAGTGTGAATGGTGATGAATTATGCAAATGCTAGAAGGAGAAGAAGATAAAAAATCAAACACAAGAATATATAGAGGTTCCCCCTAAGTTGATAGGATACTTCATCTTTGAACTCGCCTCAGGAATGAATTTGCCCTTGCACTAATTCAATCCAAGTTTCAGTACAAACAATGGAGCTTCCAACTAAAGAGCAACCGGTAAGACTCGAAACACCACATTGTGACAGTCAGTAGTCCCGTGATCCGTAAGGGGAAACACCGGGTAAGCTGTGCAATCCCACACCGCCTGGGGAAGGTCAAGTGGGATGATTCTGAGACTGTGTAGGTATGGGACTACACAGTTGAAGAGAGCTTAAATGGATTGATTGGTACTACCTATGTCAACAAGGTGCATCTTGTTTTTCGGTAGCCCATCTCGAAAGAACTCCACAGTTAAGCGTGCTTGGCTTGGGGTAATTTAAGGATGGGTGACCTCCTGGGAAGTTTTCCCAGGAAGTGTGTGAGTGAGGACAAAGCATGCTGGAAACACTCGTGTTGGTACCGTAGGGTCGGTCGTCGGTCCGTAGACGACGGAGTGACGTACTCGTGTATAAGAGCCATTCATTCCGTGGGTGTAAAGACCTAATGGAGGCTTGAAGCGGGGATGTTACAAATGGTATCAGAGCCTTGACCCAGCCGGAAGTGTGGTCGACGAGGACGTCGGACCCCGTAAGGGGGGGTGATTGTGACAGTCAGTAGTCCCGTGATCCGTAAGGGGAAACACCGGGTAAGCTGTGCAATCCCACACCGCACAGGGGAAGGTCAAGTGGGATGATTCGAGACTGTGTAGGTATGGGACTACACAGTTGAAGAGAGCTTAAATTGATTGATTGGTACTACCTATGTCAACAAGGTGCATCTTGTTTTTCGGTAGCCCATCTCGAAAGAACTCCACAGTTAAGCGTGCTTGGCTTGGGGTAATTTAAGGATGGGTGACCTCCTGGGAAGTTTTCCCAGGAAGTGTGTGAGTGAGGACAAAGCATGCTGGAAACACTCGTGTTGGTCTGTAGGGTCAGTCGTCAGTCCATGAAGCAGCCAGAGTGACGTACTCGTGTATAAGAGCCATTCATTCCGTGGGTGTAAAGACCTAATGGAGGCTTGAAGCGGGGATGTTACACACATGCTCTTTCTTCTCTCTGTACTTTCTCTCAACACTCTTTTTCTTTTACTTGTAACTAACTTTTCATATTTTTTCTCAACTCTGAGTTCCTATCTTGAGACTCAAAGTAATTACAGGATTCTCTCAAAAAATTAGATCAAACTCAAAATTTGGATAAGGAGCTTCTAATTCTAGAGGAGAAGTTGTTTGGAGAAGGTTGGTGCAGATTGCTGAGATGACATGTATAAGATCATCCTCCAACTTTTAATTCTTTTTGTTAGTTATTTTTGTTGGAAATTTATTTTACCAGGATCTTAGATCTACACACAAGTATGTTGTTTAAACACCCTAAATATGAACTTTCTAAAACGATAAATTAAACAAATATAAAGTTAAGAAAACCTTACATTGATGCAGCGGAATTAATGTCTCCTTCCACTCAGATCTCTAACCCTTGTATCCTTTCTGTAGCAGAGTATAATCAAGATCTGAGCCCGAATGTCCTTCTTCTTCAAGTTTGATCCTTCACAGTCTTCCAATCTATGATTGAGTTACTGCTTGCTGTGTGTGGGCACTTACTCTTTCACTAGGGTCGAAATAGATGAAGGAGATCAAAAGAGGAGAGAGGGTTTCGGCCAGGTATAGAAAGTGGGGAAGGCTCAGTTTGTCTGAAGAGAGAAATTTCTGTCGGAAGATGATATTCAAAGATATATATTTGACTGAGCCATCACTTTCTATTTATAGGCAACTACTAGGTTTAGGTTAGGAATTATTTGGCATTAAAATAATGAAAATATTAATTTGAAATCCCACAATAAGTGGCCGGCCATGGTGTTGTATTGGGCCTCACTTGATTTTGCAGTTTTATCAAATTTTATCTCTATTTTCTCAAAAACGCCAATTTTCCAATTCTAACCTTTTAAATGCCAAAACTAATTATTTAATAACTAAAATAGATTATTAAATAATATTGTCATTTAATTTAATTATTAATTAGACATATAAAGTCCATTAATAAATAAGTAAACCTAGAAACTCTTTTCTTTACAATTTCACCCATGCTTAGTGAAAATTCATAAAATTAGACATAGTCTAACTTTAGAATTATAATTGATCAATCACGAATCAATTAATGAGTCTTACAAGCAGAATGTTCTCAACTAGAATGGGGACCATGGATCTATATGCTGAGCTTTTAATAAGTGAACCAAATTTACCAAGTAAATTCCTACTTATTAATTCTTCGTTGAATCCACTCTTAGAACTTAGAATTGCACTCTCAGACTTATATAGAGCATATTGTATGTTCCACGATATCAATATACTATCTCATTTAACCATTGTTATAATCTTATTGTGATTTAAAGATCCTCTATATAGATGATCTACATCGAGATGGGATTTCTTTACCGTTCTCACCCCTCAATGTATTTTGCCCCTTAAAACACTTAGCTACCTGTAAATGGTGTTTAGTGATCTAATAATTAGTCAGTTAAACAAGAGCTCATCCATTTACTTCTATTTGCTAAGCTCGAAGGGAATCATCACTTGACTTCTATACACCAGTAGAAGCTATAGATTCCATATTTATGTTCAGCACTCCCACTCAATCATACTATCATGTTCCCAAAATATACGTATCACCCTGACCCAAAAGTAGGCTTAACTAATAAATCAAGGAACATGAATAGCACTCCTGAGTTGAGCCCAAGCATATCAGGATTTAGATTCTTTTAATCTTAAGATCAACTACTGATATTGACTTGGAAAGATATGTATAACGGTAAGTTTGTAATATCTTAACTTAGTTGCAATATCGGTCCAGTCCAATGTATACTCCATACATTCGAAACTAGTATACTTTACTAATGTCCTGGAAAGAACATAACACTTACTCCAAGTGTAAGTACACATCATCGCTGATTATCACATTAGTGTAAATCCAATAACACTGATGAAACAGGGACCAAGTCTTTTGATCCATATAATCACAATCACATTCCACTGTGTTGACGATACTGTAATTGTGAATAAACATATGATCTGGATTTAACTGATTTTGTGTGTATGAATGTAATAAACATATCAAACATATTAAACCATTAGCATGTAAAATTCATGCAAACATCAATCACTTCAAATTTCTTATATTGATAACTAATCAGATTGTAAAGAGTTTTATTTAGGGCATAAAACCCAACAAACTCCCACTTGCACTAATATAAAACAAACTGTGCAAATAGGTCAATCTGATGTCTCGATCTTCAGATCAAGCGTAGTATATTTGAATCCACCCAAACTTCTGGAAACTAGTTCATAAATACATTTATGAAACATCCTTTACTATATGCTTTACTCATCAAGGGATACTGGAATCTTTACTGTTTTAAAAGTACATCTGAATTAACAGAAGACATATCTCTCATATTTTAAAATATGTAATTGAGATAATACAGTGTAGACTTTTCTTCAGTGATATAACTTTCTTGGATTTCGAATACACAAAGTTATAATTCTTCTCTGGTAGAGCTTGAATTATTATTCAATAATTCCTCCACCCCCAAAGTAAGCACCATCTCATAGAAATCGAAATTAGATGGTGAGATACAAGGATAACTGATACACAGTTCCTTAATATCTAACATATAGATAACTTTCATAAATCTTTCTTGAATATCTTCTAATGTTCCCTATTTGATTACATCTCAGATAGCTCCCACTCAATAGCAGATGTCTGGTTAAATAATACTTTTAACCTCTGATTGTTTAGAGAGTTACCTAGTTGTGACTTTTGTATTAGTCTGAAACTTTAAGTTAAGACTAAGTCATCAACATAGCAGACTAGTATTTTGAAGTGAAAAATACATGCCAGAGATAATGTAATCAAAAATAAGATACCATAAAATTTTATGAGGATTAAGAATTCTTGGTTCAAGTCATTCGAATGGACTGAACTAGAGTTCTTTATCTTATTCTCATAATTCTGATAAGCTATTCCTATCCATGTGAATGGTTAGATTTACTTTTCAGTAGTGTTCTTAAGTACCTATCACAATTATCAACCTAATGAAGATGGGTATAGAACTTTAAAATTCTCCCACTCAATTAAGGTAGTGTGAAACTTTAACAAAGAACTTTCAAAGGTATCAAACTTTTACTTACAACAGTAAAAACGAAATGGAACATACAATCAAGATCAAGAATTTATATTGATAATAGCTGACTCATTATATTACTTCCATGTTTAAACAAGATATGTGTTTCATAGGGAATTGTGGAATGGACTCCACCCCTAAGAATATACATATAGGGTACTATGGATAACCTCCACCCCTAAGTATATGGAGATTATGATCCAACCCTAAAGGTTGTAAAGATCATAATTCTCTTAGTGTGATAGAGTTTATGTGGAGTTGAATACTATCCAGAGTTCATTAGATATAAAAGATCGTTGAACTGCATAGTTTTCTTAACTTTTCTCCACCCCTATCAGATCATAAGATCCTTTTATTAAACAAATTCTTAATAATTGTACGAGAATAATCAATTATTGATAAACATAGAGATAATTTCTAGTGTTTATTTAATATAACTCTATGAAGAGTTGTAGAATTTGCATCAATAATAAAAACACTTACACATACAAACATATAAATATAATGTGGTAATTGTTGATTAAGATAAATTATGTAACACCCTAACTAACATAGGCGTATTACGTGATTTTTAAACATGATGTGCAGCTCGTTGCTAATCAACGAGGTTTATGGAAAACGTGATTAATTAAAATTTTTGCTTTTTAATTAAACTTATAAAATAATATTACAAAAGACTCGGGATCCCGATTACAAAATCATTTACAAAAAGATTTAACTGTTTATACAAAATAATTGTCGCCTAGCGACTAGTTACAAAAATCAGCCTCACTGTCCCGATGATCGTACGCTCCAGGCCTAACCGCCCCGACATGTACAATCTTCACAAGCTCGTTCACGGTCCATCAGCTTTAGCCTTGCCTTTACCTACACATAAACGTAGAACTGTGAGTCGACAGACTCAGTAAGAAAAGCATAATAATACTCATACATAAATCCCGGTCATGATCAGACGCCCATACCCCTGATCACAACCCTAACTGCCGTGTCCAACACGATACTGACTCCTGCTACTGCCGTGTCCAACACGGTACTGAGCCACTACTGCTGTGTCCAACACGGTGCGAGTTACGAACGTTCATAGGGACGGTACTATTGACACGTAACGAGTTCCTGATCGGTCGAGCCGGTCATACTCCGGCTGCTGGTCATACTCCAGCCTGTACCGACGTGTTACTATATCCACACGATCGGTCGAATCCGGTCATACTCCGGCAGCTGGTCATACTCAGCTGTACCGACGGGATACGTCAATAGTACGGAACCACCAACCAAGTGTCGGCTGATCGGTCGAACCGGTCATACTCCGGCTTGGTCATACTCCGGCTGTCACCGACGTGACAGGGTTGGATGGTTCGAAGCCAACATACATAACTAATGTAATCTAACAGGCTTCCTACATGCACGCTAAACATGTAATCTACATATGCATACTGTTATACTAATCTTACCTGGATTCCGAATTCAGGTGTGCCGGTCAACCTGACTGGAACTTTAACTGCGCGGCCGATTATAGGCTCCTAAACCATAAAAATCACAACACTATAAGTGACACGCTAAATCACTTCCCGGGGACTTAAACTAGGAACTAAAAGTTTCCCTATCCATAAAAAGCATGGCAATACCCCCTAAAACATAAAATCGAGGAAATCTAGGGTTTCTGAAATTTCCCCAACCGGTAGACCGGTTGCCCAACCGGAATTCCGGTTCTGGAAAATTCAGAACCCCCATCCGGAATTCCGGATGCACAACCGAAATTCCGGTTCCTCGCAGGCAGCAAACTCAAAAATTCATAACTTTCTCAAACCAACCCCAAATCACATGAAACCTTCCAGACCTGTTCTATACAACCCCTAGAACATTTCTAAGGCACCAAAACCATCCAGATTGCACCATAGCAAAAAGTGCCATTAAAGCTCAAGCTTTGAGTTCTAAACTCAAACTTGAGTAAAATCACCTAACATGCATTCAATCTATGCTTCAAACTCAATATCAAGCTAATAACAACTTCAGAAACTAGAATCAAACTCATGCAAACATAACAGCCACCAAAACCTCCATTTTTCTTTGAAAACCCAAGCTTTTTACATAAAAAATCTATCCAACTAGAACAAGTAATTCAAGCATGCAATTCAATCTAATTAAACCTAGGTATTTTATCTTCTAGCTTTTATCTTCTCTATTGCCTCATTGGTCCGCTGCACTGACTCTGGACCTAGGTATTTTCTCTCCCCTGTCTCATCCCAGTGGATGGGAGATCTACACTTCCTACCGTATAACAGTTCATAGGGAGCCATCCCTATCGTACTCTGGTAACTGTTGTTGTAAGAAAATTCTATCAACGGTAGATACTTATTCCATGAGCCTTCAAAGTCCATAACACAGGCTCTCAACATGTCCTCCAATATCTGAATTGTCCTTTCGGACTGACCATCTGTCTGAGGATGGAATGCTGTACTGAATTTCAGCTTTGTACCCATTGCTCGTTGCAAACTTTGCCAAAATTTGGAGGTGAACTTCGGATCCCTGTCCGAAACTATAAACTTCGGTACCCCATGAAGTCTTACTATTTCTCTGACATACAACTCTGCCAACTAATCCACTGTAAATGTTGTTCTAACTGGCAGAAAATGAGCAGATTTCGTAAATCGATCCACCACTACCCAGATGGAATCAAATAAACCCGTGGTCCTAGGTAACCCGACCACAAAATCCATCGTGATATCTTCCCATTTCCATTCTGGTAGGGTTAGAGGCTGCAACAACCCTGATGGTCTCTGATGTTCAGCCTTAATCTGTTGACAGGTGAGGCATCTCGATACGAATTCTACCAAATTCTTCTTCATACCGCTCCACCAGAAGTACGGTTTCAAATCTTGGAACATCTTAGTGGTGCCGGGATGCAGAGAATACGGGGTAGAATGAGCCTCCTCAAAGATCTCATTCCTAAGTTCCACACTATTCGGAACACAAACCCTAGCTTTATACAAAAGCATCCCGTTATCTGACACTGAAAAGTCCTTGGCTTGACCAGCCAACACCTCATCTCTGATCTTCACTTACTCTGGATCCGTCATCTGAGCGACTTTTATTCTTTCCAACAGATCAGATTGTAGCGTTAAGTTGTGAAGCTGACCTACCACAAACTCAATGCTAGATCTAACCATATCCTCTGCTAGCTTAGGTGAGATCTGAACCATACTAGCTACTTGCCCGGGACCCTTTCTGCTCAGGGCATCGGCCACTACATTGGCCTTTCCGGGGTGATAGAGGATCTCACAATCGTAATCTTTCACTAATTCCAACCAACGCCTTTGTCTCATATTCAAATCCTTCTGAGTTAAGAAATACTTGAGACTTTTATGGTCGGTATAGATCTCACACTTTTCCCCGTAAAGGTAATGCCGCCAAATCTTCAATGCGAAAACCACCGCGGCCAACTCTAGGTCATGAGTCGGGTATCGCTGTTCATAATCCTTTAACTGTCGAGAGGCATAAGCGATAACTCGATCGGCTTGCATCAATACACACCCCAAACCCTGTTTGGATGCGTCACAATAAACTACGAACTTCTCGTTGTCTGAAGGCAAAGCTAGCACTGGAGCGGTAATCAACCTCTGTTTTAGCTCCTGAAAACTAGCTTCGCACTTATCTGACCAGATAAATCGCTGATTCTTCTTTGTAAGCTCGGTTAGGGTCATTGAAATTTTTGAAAACCCTTCCATGAACCTACGGTAGTACCCAGCTAAACCCAAGAAGCTTCTGATCTCTGTCACTGTCTTCGGTCTCGGCCAATCCCTGACGGATTCAATCTTTCCGGGATCCACCTTGATCCCATCCTTGCTCACAATGTGCCCTAGGAAGGACACCTGAGATAGCCAGAACTCACATTTCTTGAACTTGGCATAAAGCTTGTGTTCTCGAAGCCGTTGCAGTACCATCTGAAGATGTAACTCATGCTCCTCTTCTGATTGAGAGTACACGAGGATGTCGTCGATAAACACAATCACACAGATATCGAGGAAATCCTTGAATACTCTATTCATCAAGTCCATGAATGCTGCAGGAGCATTGGTTAGTCCGAATGACATAACCAGAAATTCGTAATGTCCATACCTAGTGCGGAAAGCCGTCTTCGGAATGTCCTCCTCTCGGATTCTCAACTGATGATAACCCGAACGGAGATCAATCTTGGAAAAGACCGTCTTCCCCTGAAGCTGATCGAACAAATCATCGATCCTAGGTAATGGATATTTATTCTTCACCATCAGCTTGTTCAATTCCCTGTAGTCGATGCACATCCTCATAGATCCATCCTTCTTCTTGACGAATAAAACCGGGGCTCCCCAGGGTGACACACTGGGCCGAATAAACCCTATGTCAAGCAACCCTTGGAGCTGAATCTTTAATTCATTAAGTTCAGCTGGAGCCATTCTATACGGAGCTTTGGAAACCGGTTCCACCCCTGGTGCCAAGTTTATCACGAAGTCAATCTCCCGCTGAGGTGGTAACCCTGGAAGTTCTTCGGGAAAAATATCCAAAAATTCCCGAACCTTTTTGATGTCCTCTGGCCGAATGGTATCTGGCCGAGTGGTGTCCACCACCACGGCCAGAAACCCTAAACAACCGCCGTGCAACAATTCTCTAGCTAACATAGCCGAGATTACCGGGATCCGAGATCCCTGAACTGAACCAACAAACACAAATGGTTCTTCACTTTCCTGTTGGAAGATCACCATCTTCCTTTTACAATCAATGCTCGTCGAATATTTTGATAGGAAATCCATTCCTAAAATAATATCGAACTCTACTAAACTCATCTCTATCAAGTCAGCGCTTAACTCTCTACCATCTATCCTGATCGGCATAGACCTAATCCACCTATTGGAGATAACCAATTCTCCGCCAGGTAATAGGGTTCCAAACCCTGATTCATATCTATCGTACGGTCTATCCAATTTACTAAAGACTCTGGCCGCCACATAAGAATGTGTAGCCCCAGAATCAAACAGCACTGAATATAGCGAGTTATTAATAGAAAGCTGACCTGTGACAACTGATGGGCTGGCATCTGCATCAGCCTGAGTGATGGCGAACACCCTGGCTGGAGTGGGTATCGCCGGAGCTCTCGGTGCCTCTGATCGGAGCTGGGGACAGTCCCTCTTAAAGTGTCCGGGCATGCCACAGTGAAAGCATCCCTGACCTTTGCACTCACCCCGATGGTGCCTTTTGCAGCTAGGGCACTCGGGATAGGAGAATCGGGTCTCAGTACCACCAGGACGACTCCCTCTGTTCTGGTTCCCCCGGAACCTCTTGTTCTGACTCGAGCCACCGGAAGCAGTGGGTGCTCTCTTCCTTTGATCAATGGCCGAACTACTACTCCCCCTGCTAAAGCCTGATGCAGGTGGGGTAGGAGCCCCGCCACTCGCCGGAGTACTAGCTGACTCCGACATACACCCAACTACGCCCTCAGCTCGCAGTGCCTTCTCCACCATCTGAGCATAGGTGGTGCTGTCGTCCGTGGTGATCATCAAGTCGTGTTTAATCTTCGCATTCAACCCATCCAGGTACTTCTCTTTCTTGCTGAAGTCGGTCGGCACAATTCCCGAGGCTAACCTCGCCAACCGATCAAACTGAGTAGTATACTCAGTGACGCTCATATTCTCACGCTGGGTCAGGTGAGCGAACTCTTTCCTCTTGGCGCTTCTGACCGCCTCATTGTAGTACTTCGCGTTGAAGAGTTCCTGGAACCTTTCCCAGGTCATGGTGGTGACATCATGAATCTGAGACACCATGTCCCACCAGACTAGAGCGTCCTCCTGGAATTGAAAAGTGGCACACACCACTCTGTCATTACCGGTGACACCCATGAAGTTCAGGATCTTGGTAATCACCGTCAGCCACTGCTCGACTTTCATCACGTCCAGACCTCCCAGGAAAACCGGAGGTGCTTGCTTCCGGAACCGCTCATACAGAGGTTCCAATCTATTGGCCGCCACCACTATCTCGGCACAGGCGAGCGGGCGGTGCCACTGGAACTACGGGCACTGGAACTGCAGGAGCACCCTGCTGTCTCAACCTCTGAATCTCGAGGTCTTGCTCTTCAATCCGGGCTTGCATTTCTGCAAACCGTACCTCCCAATTCTGGGCTCCCTGGTCGGCTGGGGGAGCCTAGGCAGCCTGTGGCGGGTTCTCATCACCCCGACCACGAGCCCTGCCTCGGGGACCTCTACCTCGGCCCCTAACAGGTGGGGGAAACTGAGCTCCCTGTCCTTGGTTCGACCCCACTGAGTTGCCCTGACTCCTGGTAGTCCGCCTGGCGTCCATCTGATTAGAACCGCCTGCGAAACCAAGAGTTGGCATATCAGGTCGTATTCAAGGAGAGCTTACTAATGCCGCTTAATTTGGAAATTAAAAACGAAACATGTGCCTATTCTACTATCAGGCTACTAACATGCTTCCTAACAGGCTTTTCTTTTTTTTTTTCATAACTGAATAAAATAAACTACTAAAGCAATAAAGGCTTACTGAACTGCGAAACGAGCTAACTGCTGATGATGATTGTACATGTCGTGACGATCTTCGGAAGACAACCTGGCGGCTCTGATACCAAATTGTAACACCCTAACTAACATAGGCGTATTACGTGATTTTTAAACATGCTGTGCAGCTCGTTGCTAATCAACGAGGTTTATGGAAAACGTGATTAATTAAAATTTTTGCTTTTTAATTAAAGTTATAAAATAATATTACAAAAGACTCGGGATCCCGATTACAAAATCATTTACAAAAAGATTTAACTGTTTATACAAAATAATTGTCGCCTAGCGACTAGTTACAAAAATCAGCCTCACTGTCCCGATGATCGTACGCTCCAGGCCTAACCGCCCCGACATGTACAATCTTCACAAGCTTGTTCACGGTCCATCAGCTTTAGCCTTGCCTTTACCTACACATAAACGTAGAACTGTGAGTCGACAGACTCAGTAAGAAAAGCATAATAATACTCATACATAAATCCCGGTCATGATCAGACGCCCATACCCCTAATCACAACCCTAACTGCCGTGTCCAACACGATACTGAGTCCCGCTACTGCCGTGTCCAACACGGCATGCGAGCCACTACCGTCGTGTCCAACACGGCATCGAGTTCTGAACGTTCATAGGGACGGTACTATTGACACGTAACAGCCTGATCGGTCGAACCGGTCATACTCCGGCTGCTGGTCATACTCCAGCCTGTACCGACGTGTTACTATATCCACCTGATCGGTCGAACCGGTCATACTCCGGCTGCTGGTCATACTCCAGCCTGTACCGACGGGATACGTCAATAGTACGAAACCACCAACCAAGTGTCAGCCTGATCGATCGAACCGGTCATACTCCGGCTGCTGGTCATACTCCAGCCTGTACCGACGTGACAGGGTTGGATGGTTCGAAGCCAACATATACAACTAATGTAATCTAACAAGCTTCCTACATGCACGCTAAACATGTAATCTACATATGCATACTATTATACTAATCTTACCTGGATTCCGAATTCAGGTGTGCCGGTCAACCTGACTGGAACTTTAACTGCGCGGCCGATTACAGGCTCCTAAACCATAAAAATCACAACACTATAAGTGACACGCTAAATCACTTCCCGGGGACTTAAACTAGGAACTAAAAGTTTCCCTATCGATAAAAAGCATGGCAATACCCCCTAAAACATAAAATCGAGGAAATCTAGGGTTTCTAAAATTTCCCCAACCGGTAGACCGGTTGCCCAACCGGAATTCCGGTTCTGGAAAATTCAGAACCCCCATCCAGAATTCCGGATGCACAACCGGAATTCTGGTTCCTCGCAGGCAGCAAACTCAAAAATTCATAACTTTCTCAAACCAACCCCAAATCACATGAAACCTTCCAGACCTGTTCTATACAACCCCTAGAACATTTCTAAGGCACCAAAACCACCCAGATTACACCATAGCAAAAAGTGCCATTAAAGCTCAAGCTTTGAGTTCTAAACTCAAACTTGAGTAAAATCACCTAACATGCATTCAATCTATGCTTCAAACTCAATATCAAGCTAATAACAACTTCAGAAACTAGAATCAAACTCATGCAAACATAACAGCCACCAAAACCTCCATTTTTCTTTGAAAATCCAAACTTTTTACATAAAAAATCTATCCAACTAGAACAAGGAATTCAAGCATGCAATTCAATCTAATTAAACCTACTTAACTCAGCATTTTTATCAAGAAAACAACAACAACAATAAACAGCAGCAACATCACCAAAATCATCATGCATTACTCAACTTAATTCATCAAAATTCAACAATTTTTAAAGAAACAATGAAGAGGAGCTAACCTAGCTTGAAGAATGCTTAGATTGGAAGAGAAATTGCTTGAAAATCAAAGCAAGAATCCAACTCCTTGCACACACACACCCAGCCGAGAGAGAGAGGAAAAGAGAGAGAGAGTTTTGAATTTTCTAACTTTGTGATTTTTTTGTAAAATGAAAAATGAAATAAAAGACACCTATATCATTTCATTTCAGCCAATTATTAATAAAATAAACATTTATTTTCCATTTAATAAACTCACTAAAAGACAAAACATCATTGGGGCAAAAAGACCAATTTGCCCCTCCACACTAAAACCACATAATAAACACTAAAGGGGTATTTTTGGGAAATTCTAAATTCCCGGCCATTCCCGACATTCCCAATGTCTAATAAACTGCCCCAAACTACCAACATACTAAGTTGTGATTTCTACTGAGCCAAACACCGAGTTCCGAAATACCGGGCACCGGAAATGCAAAATATGAAAACTACTGAATGACATAGCAATGCATTTCTGAATTCAATAATAACAGTATAATAAATTATTTAAATAACTATAAATAATTTTCATAATTAATCATAATTAATTGCTAATTTCCAAATTAAACTAAGCGGGCTTTACAAATTAAATGAAGCTCAATCTCATAATTTGCAATAGTGATTTCGAAAATAAAAGAAACTTTATTAATCAAAAAATAAAAAAGAATGTATTGCAACAATATGAGAGAAACAGGGATAAATGTCCCTAACTAAAATTTGAAATCCAAATTGTCTTTAAACTAAAACAATTAATTCAAAAAAAAAAATTGAAGAGCTTCATCTTCATCTGGACGATTTCACCCTTTGGTCCAGCTTTCTGATCCAACTCATCTGAGTTCAAGTAGCTTGGCCTATAAGAAGAAGAAAACAAATAAACAAAGTTTAGTCCAGAATCATAAATCCAATTGGATAATAATTCACTAAAACTCTTAAAGTTTATAAATGGAAATACCTTGTTTCTTTGCAAGAAGTTTAGGACACTGGGGTTTCCAATGACCTTTCTCATTGCAGTAGAAACACTTTCCTTTAAGTGTAGCATCACCAGAAGGAACAACCTTTTTATTCTTCATGGCTTTTGTTCGCTTCTTGGTGTTGTTCCACTTCTTCTTCGATTTGGGCTTTGAAGCAGAGGCAAGATTTGCTTCAGGTTTCATCGTCCCATTACCATTCCCAGGATTGTGAGGTTTACTCCCTTTCTTCTTGGGTCCTCCAATCAAATTTTCATAAGTTTGAAGGTCATTGACTAATTCATGAAAGTCAATTTCCTTCTTATTCATGACATAATTTGAAGTGTATGGTAGAAATGCTGGAGTTAGGCTATTCAAGATAAGACTTACTTGAGTAGCACTATCCATTTCAACACCATGATCCTGGGCTTCTTGGAAATAACTTGACATGAGGAGAACATGGTCACGCACGTTTTGATGAGGTTCCATCCGTGCATTAATGTACTTCTTAGTCGCGTCAAAGCGTGACTGAAGTGATGCCTTACCGAATAGCTCATTTAACTTCGTCATAACTTCAGCAGCCTTCTCGGTTTTAGAAAACCGAGTTTTGAGGGTGTCAACCATGCTAGAAAGCATAAAGTATAGAGCTTTGTCATTTGCTTTCTGCCAACGCTCATACTTTTCTTTCACAGCTTTGGATGCATTATCCCCAGGCACTTCAGGTGACGGCTCAGTTAAAACAAACAAGGCACTTTCTCCTATGAGAGCAATATTAATGTTCTCATTCCACTTATTAAAGTTAGATCCATTCAGCTTGTTTTTAGTCAACAGTGATAACATGGGATTCATTTTGGTAAACAGGATACTACAAAATAATAGAAATCAACAAATAGAAATTAATAATGGTTTAACACACAAAATCAATTCAGAAATTATAAGCACATAGCAATTAGGAATGATATGAGAAAATACTTAAAAATTCAATCCTAAATAATTTCCAAGGTTTTTCAACAAACTGATATCAGTGTCCCGTTTAGGCGAGAGTCAAAGCTACCATCCATTGAATAGAGTTGTCAGCTCATCTAAAATGTTAAACATTGTGGCAACCTTTTATTCGATCAAGATTGGAATCCAGCGTTGTCCCGTTTAGGCGAGAGTCAAGGCTATTCTATCTCATGAGCTTCTACCATTGTTTCGCAATTTGCAAGTCAAATATGGTCGCCACCATTAGGGTGATCTATACCATATAAAACACTTACAAACCACTTATCATGCGAGATTAAACGGTGCGAAATTGCTAATGAACGTTCCTCCATTAGGGAGGATTACTCACTAAAACAAACGCGGTGTAAAACCCACAATGGAGATCGAATATCTTAATAATAATAAAGCTCATTCTTTAAAATGTATTTTCTTTATTATTCTAATAAATAAATTCTCATTAAATTCTAAATTAAGAATTAAAATTCAAAAATAAGAATTTAATATAATATTTATAAAATTATACTTAGATGGTGATTGAAATAAAATAAATTATTTCCATCTTAGTAATAATCTTAAATATAAATATTAAGGAAATTAATTTAAGTTGAATTAAATTAAATAATTAGCAACTTAAAAATTTCCTTTGAGAATATATTTATTGAATTTTGAAAATTAAGTATATATATTAAAAAATATACAATTTTTGAAAATAATAATAAAAAATGGAAAAGGAATACTTCAAGCAAAAATATCACCTATCTAGATTTTCTTTTGACTAATTAATTCAATTTCTAATATTATATATATATATTTTAAATTCATTTATTTTAAATTAATCAATTAAATGAAAAAATCATTGATTGTAGTTGGTCCAAGAATTAATTAAAATAAATAATTAATTTACAACTCAATCTATTTTTCAAAATAAAAAATTCGAAAATATTGCATAAATAAAATGTAATTTTCGAAATTGATTAATAAAATAAAGAAATATATATATATTTTGAAAATTATTTAAATTTAAGTTGAAAAATTAAATTTCAACCTAAAAATAATTTTCTATTTAATTAAGTGTCATGAAAAATCAATAAATATTTAAGTATCATGATGAAAATCAACTTAGATATTTAGATTTTTCAAGTTAATTAAATGTATTAAATTCAAGAAATAATAATTAAGTGTAGAGAAGGCTTAATTATTCATTTCTAGTTTAATACTAGGAAAAATATACTTAATAAAATTGTACCAAAATTAATTATTTAAATAATTAATTTCACAAAGTATAATATTTTCCTATTTAAATATTAGAAATAATAAGTAGTCTAAAAATTACTATCTAGAAAATATCTTATTTGACTAAGTATCTTTTCCAAAAATTTGAAAAATATCTAATTTAAGTTATATAGAAAAAATCTAAAACTTAAATAATTTCAAATTTAGATTTAATTAAATATCAAAAATTAAGTTGTAACCACTTAATTTGAAGATATCTTTTTAAGTTAATATTCGAAAAGATATTAACCTAAAAAATATCTAAAATATTCCATTTTAAGTTAATATTCGAAAAGATACTAACTTAAAAAATATCTTAAGAATCTTTAATAACTAATGCCTATGATTCCTCAACTTGATTTAAAATTTAAATCAAATATTCAAATTTAAGTTAGATAAGAAAAATCAGTTGATACAACTAATTTATAACTTAAATAGGAATATTTAATTAAATAAGGTCCAGAAAGAATCTTAGTTAGTTAAAATTCTATATTTAATTAAATACAAGAAAAATACAAATAGTTTGTCTAGAAATAATATTTAAACTAAAAGTGTTTTTCTTAAAATTAACTTTAAAATATTAAAATGAAAATAAATTTTCATATATTTTAAAAGTTAATTATGTTGCTAATTCAATTTTATTAGGTCAAACTAATATAATTACCTAGTACAGTTATTTAAATTAGGCAAATGAGCCTTCACAATTGGGGTAGTTCATGTGAGGGGGTGCTGGGTTCAGTATGTCGTACCCACTTCTATGGCTCCCAACTCTCACACAAGGCCCAAAAGAGAGGAATTTAACCTTAAAATAAATAACTGTTATTAATTGAATAGGTCCAATAACTAGATGGACCTAAATAAAATCTATCATGGTGTGACATTTTATTTAGCAACAACCTATATGCATCTAAATAATAAAATAAACACATAGGCTCACACAGGTACACACTTGGATGGATCCTATCATGTTGCTAGGTCATACACAAATATCTGAAAGAAGATTGTAAAATATACCTGTTACAAATTATTAACTTGACCAAGGGAGCCATCAGATCATTAGATCTGGCAAAAAGTAACCATGGCTATTTGCAATCAAGTAATAATAGGTTTTAAAAAACTTACATACAAGCTAAAACCACATACTCCTGCAACAAGGTTAGCTGGATAGTTGGAAGTAGGATTTATTTAATTTTAAATAAATAATTTCGAAAAAATAATTAAATAAATAAATAAATAAAAAATATATTTTAATTTTCGAAAAATAAAATTTTAAAAATATATATTTAATTTCGAAAATAAAATAAAAAAAATAATAAATTTAAATTTCAAAATTATTTAAAAAATAAATATTTAAAATTAAACCTACTATTTTAAAAAAATAGGTTTCAACCAACCTAAATATCATTTCAAAAAATTTGCTAACTACTTTTAAAAATTAAATGTTATTTTAAAAATAAAAATTAGAAAAGATAAATAAAATATCTTTTCAGATTTTAAATTTAATTTAAATAAATAAAATAACAAAATTTAAAAGTTAGCAAAATATCTTACATCTATTTAAAATTACATGATTATAGTTATCTTATTTTAAATTTAAATAAGGTCAAATTATTTAAAAAGATTTAATTTAAAAAATAGTTAAAATCTGACCTTAAATTTAAAAATAAGATAAGATATAATCAAATTTTAAAAAAAAGATAGATAATTAATCAATAAGATAGATATTTACTGTAAAGTCCTTTTTTGGCAAGTTAGGTGACAAAATAATTTTTTCTTTTTATGGTAAGATTGCTATGCATTCATTTTCGAATTCTTACCTCTTTTATTCGGTTATTAGTTGCCATTTTCCTTGTTTGGAAAGTTGCACTTTCAGCTGAACTTTCCTTTGTTGAAAACTTCTCAAAAGAGAAGGAATTCTCTTTTGGAAAGTTGTCTTTTTTAGGGAAACTTTGTTTATTGCCTTTTCCTTATTGATTTCGATTGTATCTTGATACAATCAGAATATCTAATCTGTTTTTGGCAGGAATCAAGCATTGAAAGAAGATCGGACCCGATTTTAGTAAGTTTCCGTTTCGGCGTATCCGCTTCGTCAGCATCCGAATCTGATGTAGCAGATCGTGTTTCTTTTGGAAAGTTTTTGTACAGCTGCTAATTCGAACTTGTGGTTGCCTCTTTGGTTACTATGATCTATAAATAGAGCCTAGAGAGCAACCATTCGAATTACCTCTTCCATTATTCATTTTTTACATTTATCTTTTGAGAGAAGAGAGTGTTTCTTTGTTTTGTGAGAGCCTAGTTGTTCATCTAGGTTCTAGTTGTTCTATTTCTGTTCTTACTCTATCCTAGAGGTTGTGAAGAACTACTTGACTGAACAAGAGATTGGTCTTCGGGAGAAGACTTGTTGAAGCCTTACTTCGGGAGGAAGTAAGCACTTGGTCTTCGGGAGAAGACTTTTTGAAGCCTTACTTCGGGAGGAAGTAAGCACTCACACTTCAAAGACGAAGGGAGTTCGGGCTTGAAGGTGTTTCAAGAAGTCAGATTCATAAAGTGGATTACAAAGGATTGCGGCAATACTTTAGAGGGAGTCTAAACTTGTTTAAGTCAATTGTCTTTGTAATTTTGATACTTTATTAATTGATTTCATTCTCTGGGCGTGGCCCCGTGGACTAGGAGTGTTCGGGAGAACACTGATACCACGTACAAATCTCTTGTGTCAAGTTATTTATTTTTCTGCAAATATTTTATATTCTCGTCTGTTCGGTTTTTGTAGCGAATTACTTTCGCCGCCGCAAACTCTTACGCTTTTTATATTTTCTTATATATAATCGACATTTGCAAAAACACAAGCTTTTCAATTGGTATCGAGCGGGACACTAAACTCTTAGTGTGGTCCTATAACGTTTTTGTTAGAATGTCATTTTTTGCAGAAGGAAGTTCTATTTCTAGACCACCGTTGCTTAATGACTGTAACTATCCTTATTGGAAAGTTAGAATGAGGGCCTTCATCAAATCTCAAGATGAGAAGGCGTGGAAAATGGTTCTATCAGGTTGGTCTCCTCCAGTTGAGAAAGATTCTTCAGGTAATACTATTATAAAATCTGAACTGGAATGGTCTATTGAAGATGATAAACTATCTGCCTACAATAGCAAAGCTTTGCATGCTATCTTTAATGGTGTAGGTGAGGGTTACATTAAACTTATATCATCTTGTGTTTCTGCTAAGGAAGCTTGGGAGATTCTTCAAACTCAGTTTGAAGGAACTTCTGATGTGAAAAGATCTAGATTCATCATGCTTCAAACTAAATTTGATGAGCTTAGAATGTCTGATAATGAAACTTTAACTGAATTCTATGAAAAATTATCTGACATTGCTAATGAATATTTTGCTCTTGGAGAAAAGCTTGATGATTCTGTTCTTGTGAGAAAAATTGTTAGAGTTCTTCCAGAAAGGTTTGATACTAAACTTTTGGCAATGGAGGAAGCTAAAGATTTTAGCACTATGAAAGTGGAAGAATTGATGGGTTCCTTACGTACTTTTGAATTAAATCAACAGATTAAACAAAAGGACAAACCCAAGTCCATTGCTGATAAAGGTAAAAGTATTGCTTTGAAAGTTGCTGATAATGAAAATTCTGATAGTGAATGCGATGATGAGATTGCTTTATTAACTAAGAATTTTCAGAAATATATGAAAAAGATGGGAAATAAAAAGAATATTTCGAAAGGTTCAAAAGGTAATACTTTCATTAAACCATCTGTCTCTAACAAAAAGGGAATTCAGTGCAGGGAATGTGAAGGTTTTGGGCATATTCAAGCTGAGTGTGCAAACACTTTGAAAAAGAATAAGAAAAGTTTCAATGTCACTTGGAGTGATGATGAAACCGAAAGTGATGAAGATATTACTGAAAATGTTGCCCTAACCTCTGTTATGACTAATGTGTTGTGTGATTCACAGGTGAAAGATAGATTGGTATGTCTGAATAATACCACCAAACAAGAGGAATCAGATTCAGATGAGTCTGAAATCTGTGAAGAATCTCTTGCTGAATCATACAAAGTCATGTATGAAAAATGGATTCAGGTTGCTTCTGAAAATAGAGAGTTGAATAAATTGAATAAAAAATTGTCTCATCAGATTGAAATGTGTAATTTGAAAATAAAAGAATATGAGACAAGTTTTTGTGATAAAAATGAAAAAATCTCTCTATTAAAGAAGGAACTTGAAAACTTTAAGAAAAATGTTCAAATGCTTAATCCTGGATCTTCTATTTTTGAAAAAGCTCAGAATGCAGGTCAGAGAGGTTTCGCAGGTCTTGGTTCTAATGGAATGGAAAGTTCTGGAGTCACGAAGTTTGTAAAATCTAGTGTTCCAACGAATCACCTTGAGGCTACAAACTCTGCCGTAACAGTTTCACAGCCTGTGGCAGCAAGAACAGCTTCTGATGCTGCAAAATCTCCAGGATTTTCGAAAAGGGTAAGATCTCAGGTAAAAAGATTTGTTCCCATTTGTCATTTTTGTGGTAGAAAAGGACATATCAGACCTAAATGTTTCACGTTGAACAATCTGTTTAAAACAAATTATTTTGATAATTTGAAAAAATCTCAAAAGAAACATAAAGGTTTGAAACAAATATGGGTGAAAAAGAAGTGTCTAGCTGGTTTTTCGATAAAGCTATTTGCATCTCAAATGTGGTATTTTGACAGTGGTTGCTCTAGACATATGACAGGCGACAAGGATTTTTTGACTAACATTCGGCCTATGCTATGTGGAGAAGTCACTTTTGGTAATGGCCTATCTGGAAAAATTGTTGGTATGGGAACTCTAAATTTTGAAGGGTTACCTAGGCGAAAAATGTGATGTTAGTTGAAGGACTGAGGGCTAATTTACTTAGCATCAGTCAAATCTGTGATCAAGGGTTTACTGTTTCTTTTGATAGTGATCATTGTTATGTTCTGAATGATGACAATGAATGTATCTTGCAAGGATTTCGATCCAATGATAACTGTTACACTCTAACCCCTGTGTTTACTTGTCATTCAGCTATCAACAACACCACAGATCTGTGGCATGCCAAGCTTGGGCATATTAATTTTAAAAACCTGAAAAAATTGTCAAATGCAGGTATTGTTCGAGGTCTTCCCAAGCTTGGTAAGGAAAGTGAAGGTAAGTGTGAACCGTGTCAACTTGGGAAGCAATTAAAAATCACTCACAAGCCTGTGTCTGATATCAATACCTCAAAGGTATTGGAATTGCTTCACATGGATCTTATGGGTCCAATCCAAGTTGAAAGTTTGAATGGTAAACGATATATCTTTGTGTGTGTTGATGATTTCTCTCGTTTTACTTGGGTAGATTTCTTAAGAGAAAAATCTGACACTTTTGATGCCTTTAAAACTCTTTGTACCGAGATTAAGAGTTGAGAAAGGTTGTAATATTGGGAAAATTGTTCGAATTTGAAGTGATCATGTTAAGGAGTTTGAAAATTACGTGTATGATGATTTCGCAAGTCTACGGGTATAACTCATGAATTTTCGGCTCCCAAAACTCCTCAACAAAATGGAGTTGTTGAGAGGAAGAATCGAACATTGCAGGAAATGGCAAGAGTAATGTTAAATAGCAAGAAGTTGACAAAGCGCTTATGGGCTGAAGCTATTAACACAAATTTTTGCTACATAATAAACGAGTGTTTACTCGTCCGTGTACCTCAAAAACATCTTATGAAATCTGGAAAGGTAAGCGCCCCAATGTAAGTCATTTTCATGTTTTTGGATGTGTGTGTTATGTCTATAGAGATCGTGAGCATATTGGTAAATTTGATGCTAAAAGTGATGTTGGTGTGTTTATTGGATATTCCTTAAACAGTAAAGCTTATCGTGTTTATAACATGAGAACTCAAACTGTTTTGGAATCAGCTAATGTGGTTGTTGATGATTTTAGAGATTTTTCAGAGTTTTCCACAGAAGCCAAGATAGATAGTCTCATGGATACTCCTCCAGAAGTTGCAACAGCAGATCCTGATGCAGCAGAACCCATTGTTGATGCTGCAAATGACGAATCCGTCGTGCTGCAACCGAAACCGGAGAACCGTAACCGTCTATCTTAACTCATCCAAACATCATCACCGACTCTATTCGTAAAGAACCAAGCACCAGAGTCAAACTGAATCATCCAAAAGATCTCATCCTTGGAAATCCTGAAGAAAGCATGGTAACTCGCAGAAGGTATATTAACTTAATCAGCTTTCTTTGCTTTGTTTCTCAATATGAACCGAAAAATGTGAAGGAAGCCATGACCTTTGAGGAATGGCTCAATGCAATGCAAGAGGAACTCAACCAATTTGTTCGCAACAAGGTATGGATTTTGGTCCGAAGACCAAAAGGTATAAATGTTATTGGAACAAAGTGGTTGTTTAAAAATAAAAGTGATGAGTTCGGTACAATTGTGAGAAACAAGGCTCGTTTGGTGGCACAAGGGTACACACAGGTAGAAGGTATTGATTTTGATGAAACTTTTGCTCCTGTTGCAAGATTAGAATCAATTCGTTTACTTTTTTGTATTGCTTGTATTCTGAATATTAAATTGTTTCAAATGGATGTGAAATCTGCCTTCCTAAATGGTATTTTGAATGAGGAAGTTTATGTTGAGCAACCAAAAGGATTCGAAGATCCTCAATTTCCAGACCATGTATACAAACTTGAAAAAGCTTTGTATGGTCTGAAACAAGCTCCTCGAGCTTGGTATGAAAGGTTGACTCAATTTTTACTTTCTCATGGCTATCACAGAGGTAGTGTGGATAAAACTCTTTTCATCAAACATATAAAATCTGATTTTATCATTGCTCAAATTTATGTTGATGATATAGTTTTTGGTTCTACATCTAACCATGAAGTGCAGGTATTTGTTGATCAAATGAAAAGTGAATTTGAAATGAGCATGGTTGGTGAGCTTAATTTCTTTTTGGGTCTTCAAGTGAGACAAATTTAAGGAGGTACATTTGTATCTCAAAGCAAGTATGCTAAGAACCTTGTCAAGAAATTTGGCCTTGAATCGGCTAAGCAGGTAAGTACTCCTATGAGCACCACACTGAAATTAACAAAAGATGAGAATGGAGTAAAGGTAGACACTACACTCTATCGTAGCATGATTGGAAGTCTTTTGTATTTAACTGCTAGTCGTCCTGATATCTGTTACAGTGTGGGAGTGTGTGCTAGATATCAAAGTAATCCTATGGAATCTCATGTATCAGCTGTAAAAAGGATTATTAGATATGTTAATAGCACTCCTGATTATGGAATTTGGTACTCGAAAGATACCAATTCAAATCTTGCTTGTTTTAGTGATGCAGATTGGGCAGGAAATGCTGATGATCGAAAGAGCACAAGTGGAGGGTGTTTCTTTCTTGGGAATAATCTAGTATCTTGGCATAGCAAGAAACAGAATTCCATCTCCTTATCCACTGCCGAAGCTGAGTACATCGCTGCTGGCAGTTGTTGTACTCAACTATTGTGGTTGAAACAAATGTTGATTGATTATGGGTTTGAATTGGGTGTTTTGACTATTTTTTGTGACAATACTAGTGCCATAAATATTTCCAAAAATCCTGTTCAACATTCTAGAACAAAGCACATTGACATAAGACACCACTTTATCAGGGAACTTGTTGAAAATAAATCATTGCAATTAGAATATGTTGATACTGAAAAACAATTAGCTGATATTTTCACAAAGGCCCTAGATGCAAGTCGCTTTGACTCCCTCAGAAAGTCTTTGGGAGTTTGCATTGTTTAATTTTATCTGTTCATAATTCTTGTACAATAGTGGTATGTGATTCATCTCTAGCTCTTAATCGTCTATCATTGTATTTTGACAAATCATGTTTATGCTTTTGGTTTATAATTAGTTAGGATCTCAGTCTGATCATACTTTGTGATGTTGTGCTAAAAGGTTCATGTTACTCTTTTTGTGTGTCTAGGATTAAATAATGTTCTTATACAGAGTTGAGCAATTTTTGTTTCAGTCTTGTCAGGCCCCTTGCTGGAATAGAGCTACCCATACTGAGGTGTGAAAGCCATCTGATGAGTAAGCTGGAACATTGTAATTAGCAACTATGATGAGGATGCACTACCATAGAAAAGGGCTACCTTCAGTATGGTGTGAAAGCATCCAGTTGCGGGATCAAATTGAAAAAGGCGAAAATGAAAAATCTTGCCAAGGACAATGATCCTATTTTCACTGCACACACTTATGTCTGACAAGTGTGTTCAAATCTGTAAGTCTCCTCTATTAAAATTAAATTGATAATCCTGGTTCACAATTTTCAGTAACATGCATATCTTTTTCCTCAACATCAATTAAGTATGATTATTTCATGAGATACTAATTAGTTATTTTCCTTAAAAGCATAACATGTAATTTATTTTGTCAATTGTCAATGATATTTGATTTCTTTTGCTTGGTTCGAATCACACATATTTATTGTACACATTATATTTTATTTTCGGTTTTATTTTTTTTTTTTTAAAAAAAAAAAAAAAAAGAGGGAGGCGTGTGACTTGCTTCATGGGTTAAGAAAATCTTGTGCATAAATGGTAAGTATCAACATTCATTCTTTCTTTGATTTATTATGATATTTTTCCAAGTAAAGATTAATCTTTATATGGTAATGTGCCTTTATTCTTGAAAGATTGATTTATTTTTGGAAAAATTTGTTGGCATTTCTAGTTTCCTTTTATTTATTTTTTTTTAAAAAAAAAGGGGGGGAAAGGAGTTGAGAAGTGGGCGGTTTCCTCTTTTGGTTCATGGGCTGGCGGTTACCATTTGAATTTTCAAAATTGGTTTCCTTTTTCTTGTTTTGATTCCAAGGTTATATAAACCAAATTTTGACACTTATTTCACCACCTACCCGAACCTTCTTTCTTGTTTCTTTGTCTGTCACTATTCATCTTCTCCTTCAGTTCCAAAATGGTGAGAACCAAGAATCTAGGGCACACTAAAAAATTAGAAGAAACCGTTCCAACTCCTTCTAGTGCACCCCATGCTGCCTCAGTTCCTCCTCCTGTTGTTGCAAAGCCTGGAGATCCATCGCTTCCCCAGCGTGAATCTCAAGCCGTGAAGCCAAAACGTCCACCCAAGCAAGTTGCTCGCAAATCGGTAAGGCCCTATCGCACCTGGACTTCCTCATCTGAATCCTCTAAGGAATCTCCTCCTCCATTGGCTGTTCCTCCTCCTGCTGCATCAATGGCTGGCACCACTCCAACAGGCCCTTCCACTCGAACTCGAGCCCAGCAAGCCTCGGCTGAGAAAGAACTTCAAGCCTCTCAATCTCGAGAGAAGACTGTTCCTCCAGCCAAGAAGAAACTCAAGACTAATCCTCCCTCGGCTTCCTCGAGTTCCAGTTCAGAAGAAGAGGATCCAATGGAAGTCTCTTCAGACAAATCAGTATCTCTGCATACTGAGAAGGACAGTGAGGACACAGAACTCGAGCCAGAGCCTCCTCGTTCAAAAACTGCTTCTGCAGCAAAGGCCTCTCGTCGCCAAAGGCAAGCAGCCCATGGAAGATCCTACATCTGGTAATATCCCTTCCTCTCTTTCTGGCTGTCCTACTTTTTATTATCGAGACAATGAGCGTGACTGGAATCTATATGCAACCCGTAAGTTTGAAAGTGAGAGGAATTATGATTTGCATGCCCATCGTGTTTATGGTATTGTAAAGTACATTCAATTTCATCAATGGGAAAACACTCTTACTGGTTTCATTGGATTCATTGCAAACATTATTAAGGAGTTTTATGCTAATCTTACTGATGATTTCCTTGATGAGAACTCTAGACTTTATCGGAGAGTTTATGTTAGGGGTCATTGGTTCTCATTTTCTGAAAAAGACATTGCTCAGGCTCTGCAATTGCTTGAGAATGTATCCAATGCTGTGATGTCCATGGATCGTGAGTTGATGCACTCTGAACTCATTGGTGCTCGTTCAGAATTGAAACCAGGGGAGAGTCTTCGAATCACTCACCTCACTTTTGCTCATGCTTCCCTTATGCGGTTTGCACTAAGCAATTGGGTTCCAAATTCTAACAAGACCGTGGTGTCTCAAGAAGTGGCTACACTCCTATACCGCATCACTTCTGGAACTTCCATTGATCTAGCCTCACATATTCTAAACCAGATTGTCTCCTTCCGAAGAGGTAAAAAGCCAACCTTCAAACTTGTATTTCCAAATCTAATCTATAAGGTTTTATCCTCTCAGAAGAATGTGGCCCAAGCACATGAAACACTTGAGCCTCCCATCACTGGTCCTACATTCCAACCATCTGAATACTTTGATGGTGTGTTTCAAAAACGGCCAAAGGCTGGTGCTACTGCTGCTTCTGCTGGTGCAAGTTCTGGCTCTGCTGCAGCAGAACTTCTGGAAGTCAAGTCTGAACTTCAGAATGTGTATACTCGTCTTGAAGCAATGGCTGATGTCCAGCATAGCATGTCCAGGCAACTGTCCACTTTGATTAAACTCTACAAAGATTAAAGTGTTTTAGTTTGTCTCTTTTTAATTAAACTTTGGTCTATTTTTTGTTCTTTGTTTACTTTGGCACTCCGATAAACAAAAAGGGGGAGAAGATATTTATTTTTTGGTTTGTTGCCCAACTCTAGACCCTTTTTTTCAGGGGGAGTTGTGGTTTGTTAGTACTTGTGAACTTAATGTTTAAAGTTAGCATGTTTTTTGTCTTTATTGTGATATTCGATTGTGTTACTCAGGGGGAGTAGTTTCTTTTGCTCTTGCTAACTTTGCATTGCAGGTACTTTATGGTAAAAATTATTTTGTTCATCTAAAGTGCCAAAGGGGGAGATTGTAAAGTCCTTTTTTGGCAAGTTAGGTGACAAAATAATTTTTCCTTTTTATGGTAAGATTGCTATGCATTCATTTTCGAATTCTTACCTCTTTTATTCGGTTATTAGTTGCCATTTTCCTTGTTTGGAAAGTTGCACTTTCAGCTGAACTTTCCTTTGTTGAAAACTTCTCAAAAGAGAAGGAATTCTCTTTTGGAAAGTTGTCTTTTTTAGGGAAACTTTGTTTATTGCCTTTTTCTTATTGATTTCGATTGTATCTTGATACAATCAGAATATCTAATCTGTTTTTGGCAGGAATCAAGCATTGAAAGAAGATCGGACCCGATTTTAGTAAGTTTCCCGTTTCTGGGCAGATCTGCTTCGTCAGCATCCGAATCTGATGTAGCAGATCGTGTTTCTTTTGGAAAGTTTTTGTACAGCTGCTAATTCGAACTTGTGGTTGCCTCTTTGGTTACTATGATCTATAAATAGAGCCTAGAGAGCAACCATTCGAATTACCTCTTCCATTATTCATTTTTTACATTTATCTTTTGAGAGAAGAGAGTGTTTCTTTGTTTTGTGAGAGCCTAGTTGTTCATCTAGGTTCTAGTTGTTCTATTTCTGTTCTTACTCTATCCTAGAGGTTGTGAAGAACTACTTGACTGAACAAGAGATTGGTCTTCGGGAGAAGACTTGTTGAAGCCTTACTTCGGGAGGAAGTAAGCACTTGGTCTTCGGGAGAAGGCTTTTTGAAGCCTTACTTCGGGAGGAAGTAAGCACTCACACTTCAAAGACGAAGGGAGTTCGGGCTTGAAGGTGTTTCAAGAAGTCAGATTCATAAAGTGGATTACAAAGGATTGCGGCAATACTTTAGAGGGAGTCTAAACTTGTTTAAGTCAATTGTCTTTGTAATTTTGATACTTTATTAATTGATTTCATTCTCTGGGCGTGGCCCCGTGGACTAGGAGTGTTCGGGAGAACACTGATACCACGTACAAATCTCTTGTGTCAAGTTATTTATTTTTCTGCAAATATTTTATATTCTGTCTGTTCAGTTTTGCTGTAGCAGAATTACTTTCTGCTGCTGCAAACTCTTACAGTTTTTATATTTTCTTATATATAACTGACATTTGCAAAAACACAGTTTTTCAATTGGTATCAGAGCGGGACACTAAACTCTTAGTGTGGTCCTATAACGTTTTTGTTAGAATGTCATTTTTTGCAGAAGGAAGTTCTATTTCTAGACCACCGTTGCTTAATGACTGTAACTATCCTTATTGGAAAGTTAGAATGAGGGCCTTCATCAAATCTCAAGATGAGAAGGCGTGGAGAATGGTTCTATCAGGTTGGTCTCCTCCAGTTGAGACAGATTCTTCAGGTAATACTATTATAAAATCTGAACTGGAATGGTCTATTGAAGATGATAAACTATCTGCCTACAATAGCAAAGCTTTGCATGCTATCTTTAATGGTGTAGGTGAGGGTTACATTAAACTTATATCATCTTGTGTTTCTGCTAAGGAAGCTTGGGAGATTCTTCAAACTCAGTTTGAAGGAACTTCTGATGTGAAAAGATCTAGATTCATCATGCTTCAAACTAAATTTGATGAGCTTAGAATGTCTGATAATGAAACTTTAACTGAATTCTATGAAAAATTATCTGACATTGCTAATGAATATTTTGCTCTTGGAGAAAAGCTTGATGATTCTGTTCTTGTGAGAAAAATTGTTAGAGTTCTTCCAGAAAGGTTTGATACTAAACTTTTGGCAATGGAGGAAGCTAAAGATTTTAGCACTATGAAAGTGGAAGAATTGATGGGTTCCTTACGTACTTTTGAATTAAATAAACAGATTAAACAAAAGGACAAACCCAAGTCCATTGCTGATAAAGGTAAAAGTATTGCTTTGAAAGTTGCTGATAATGAAAATTCAGATAGTGAATGCGATGATGAGATTGCTTTATTAGCTAAGAATTTTCAGAAATATATGAAAAAGATGGGAAATAAAAAGAATATTTCGAAAGGTTCAAAAGGTAATACTTTCATTAAACCATCTGTCTCTAACAAAAAGGGAATTCAGTGCAGGGAATGTGAAGGTTTTGGGCATATTCAAGCTGAATGTGCAAACACTTTGAAAAAGAATAAGAAAAGTTTCAATGTCACTTGGAGTGATGATGAAACCGAAAGTGATGAAGATATTGCTGAAAATGTTGCCCTAACCTCTGTTATGACTAATGTGTTGTGTGATTCACAGGTGAAAGATAGATTGGTATGTCTGAATAATACAGCCAAACAAGAGGAATCAGATTCAGATGAGTCTAAAATCTGTGAAGAATCTCTTGCTGAATCATACAAAGTCATGTATGAAAAATGGATTCAGGTTGCTTCTGAAATAGAGAGTTGAATAAATTGAATAAAAAATTGTCTCATCAGATTGAAATGTGTAATTTGAAAATAAAAGAATATGAGACAAGTTTTTGTGATAAAAATGAAAAAAAATCTCTCTATTAAAGAAGGAACTTGAAAACTTTAAGAAAAATGTTCAAATGCTTAATCCTGGATCTTTAATTTTTGAAAAAGCTCAGAATGCAGGTCAGAGAGGTTTCGCAGGTCTTGGCTCTAATGGAATGGAAAGTTCTGGAGTCACGAAGTTTGTAAAATCTAGTGTTCCAACGAATCACCTTGAGGCTACAAACTCTGCCGTAACAGTTTCACAGCCTGTGGCAGCAAGAACAGCTTCTGATGCTGCAAAATCTCCAGGATTTTCGAAAAGGGTAAGATCTCAGGTAAAAAGATTTGTTCCCATTTGTCATTTTTGTGGTAGAAAAGGACATATCAGACCTAAATGTTTCACGTTGAACAATCTGTTTAAAACAAATTATTTTGATAATTTGAAAAAATCTCAAAAGAAACATAAAGGTTTGAAACAAATATGGGTGAAAAAGAAGTGTCTAGCTGGTTTTTCTGATAAAACTGCTGCATCTCAAATGTGGTATTTTGACAGTGGTTGCTCTAGACATATGACAGGCGACAAGGATTTTTTGACTAACATTCGGCCTATGCTATGTGGAGAAGTCACTTTTGGTAATGGCCTATCTGGAAAAGTTGTTGGTATGGGAACTCTAAATTTTGAAGGGTTACCTAGACTGAAAAATGTGATGTTAGTTGAAGGACTGAGGGCTAATTTACTTAGCATCAGTCAAATCTGTGATCAAGGGTTTACTGTTTCTTTTGATAGTGATCATTGTTATGTTCTGAATGATGACAATGAATGTATCTTGCAAGGATTTCGATCCAATGATAACTGTTACACTCTAACCCCTGTGTTTACTTGTCATTCAGCTATCAACAACACCACAGATCTGTGGCATGCCAAGCTTGGGCATATTAATTTTAAAAACCTGAAAAAATTGTCAAATGCAGGTATTGTTCGAGGTCTTCCCAAGCTTGGTAAGGAAAGTGAAGGTAAGTGTGAACCGTGTCAACTTGGGAAGCAATTAAAAATCACTCACAAGCCTGTGTCTGATATCAATACCTCAAAGGTATTGGAATTGCTTCACATGGATCTTATGGGTCCAATCCAAGTTGAAAGTTTGAATGGTAAACGATATATCTTTGTATGTGTTGATGATTTCTCTCGTTTTACTTGGGTAGATTTCTTAAGAGAAAAATCTGACACTTTTGATGCCTTTAAAACTCTTTGTCTGAGATTAAGAGTTGAGAAAGGTTGTAATATTGGGAAGATTGTTCGAATTCGAAGTGATCATGGTAAGGAGTTTGAAAATTCTGTGTATGATGATTTCTGCAAGTCTACAGGTATAACTCATGAATTTTCAGCTCCCAAAACTCCTCAACAAAATGGAGTTGTTGAGAGGAAGAATCGAACATTGCAGGAAATGGCAAGAGTAATGTTAAATAGCAAGAAGTTGACAAAGCGCTTATGGGCTGAAGCTATTAACACAGCTTGCTACATAATAAACAGAGTGTTTACTCGTCCAGGTACCTCAAAAACATCTTATGAAATCTGGAAAGGTAAGCGCCCCAATGTAAGTCATTTTCATGTTTTTGGATGTGTGTGTTATGTCTATAGAGATCGTGAGCATATTGGTAAATTTGATGCTAAAAGTGATGTTGGTGTGTTTATTGGATATTCCTTAAACAGTAAAGCTTATCATGTTTATAACATGAGAACTCAAACTGTTTTGGAATCAGATAATGTGGTTGTTGATGATTTTAGAGATTTTTCAGAGTTTTCCACAGAAGCCAAGATAGATAGTCTCATGGATACTCCTCCAGAAGTTGCAACAGCAGATCCTGATGCAGCAGAACCCATTGTTGATGCTGCAAATGACGAATCCGTCGCAAGAATCGAAACCGGAGAACCGTAACCGTCTATCTTAACTCATCCAAACATCATCACCGACTCTATTCGAAAGAACCAAGCACCGCAGTCAAAACTGAATCATCCAAAAGATCTCATCCTTGGAAATCCTGAAGAAAGCATGGTAACTCGCAGAAGGTATATTAACTTAATCAGCTTTCTTTGCTTTGTTTCTCAATATGAACCGAAAAATGTGAAGGAAGCCATGACCTTTGAGGAATGGCTCAATGCAATGCAAGAGGAACTCAACCAATTTGTTCGCAACAAGGTATGGATTTTGGTCCGAAGACCAAAAGGTATAAATGTTATTGGAACAAAGTGGTTGTTTAAAAATAAAAGTGATGAGTTCGGTACAATTGTGAGAAACAAGGCTCGTTTGGTGGCACAAGGGTACACACAGGTAGAAGGTATTGATTTTGATGAAACTTTTGCTCCTGTTGCAAGATTAGAATCAATTCGTTTACTTTTGTGTATTGCTTGTATTCTGAATATTAAATTGTTTCAAATGGATGTGAAATCTGCCTTCCTAAATGGTATTTTGAATGAGGAAGTTTATGTTGAGCAACCAAAAGGATTCGAAGATCCTCAATTTCCAGACCATGTATACAAACTTGAAAAAGCTTTGTATGGTCTGAAACAAGCTCCTCGAGCTTGGTATGAAAGGTTGACTCAATTTTTACTTTCTCATGGCTATCACAGAGGTAGTGTGGATAAAACTCTTTTCATCAAACATATAAAATCTGATTTTATCATTGCTCAAATTTATGTTGATGATATAGTTTTTGGTTCTACATCTAACCATGAAGTGCAGGTATTTGTTGATCAAATGAAAAGTGAATTTGAAATGAGCATGGTTGGTGAGCTTAATTTCTTTCTGGATCTTCAAGTGAGACAAATGGAAGGAGGTACATTTGTATCTCAAAGCAAGTATGCTAAGAACCTTGTCAAGAAATTTGGCTTTGAATCGGCTAAGCAGGTAAGTACTCCTATGAGCACCACACTGTAATTAACAAAAGATGAGAATGGAGTAAAGGTAGACACTACACTCTATCGTAGCATGATTGGAAGTATTTTGTATTTAACTGCTAGTCGTCCTGATATACATTACGGTGTGGGAGTGTGTGCTAGATATCAAAGTAATCCTATGGAATCTCATGTATCGAGTTTGTAAAAAGGATTATTAGATATGTTAATAGCACTCCTGATTATGGAATTTGGTACTCGAAAGATACCAATTCAAATCTTGCTTGTTTTAGTGATGCAGATTGGGCAGGAAATGCTGATGATCGAAAGAGCACAAGTGGAGGGTGTTTCTTTCTTGGGAATAATCTAGTATCTTGGCATAGCAAGAAACAGAATTCCATCTCCTTATCCACTGCCGAAGCTGAGTACATCGCTGCTGGCAGTTGTTGTACTCAACTATTGTGGTTGAAACAAATGTTGATTGATTATGGGTTTGAATTGGGTGTTTTGACTATTTTTTGTGACAATACTAGTGCCATAAATATTTCCAAAAATCCTGTTCAACATTCTAGAACAAAGCACATTGACATAAGACACCACTTTATCAGGGAACTTGTTGAAAATAAATCATTGCAATTAGAATATGTTGATACTGAAAAACAATTAGCTGATATTTTCACAAAGGCCCTAGATGCAAGTCGCTTTGACTCCCTTAGAAAGTCTTTGGGAGTTTGCATTGTTTAATTTTATCTGTTCATAATTCTTGTACAATACTTACTAAAAGAGTTCTCTAAGGAGGAAGTCAAGAAAGTTGTATTTGATATTCCTGGAATCAAAGCTCCGGGGCCAGATGGTTTTTCTAGTTGTTTCTTTCAAGACAATTGGGAATTACTGGGAGATGACATCAGTGAAGCAGTACTTACATTCCTACATTCAGGGCAGATGCTCAAGGAGATCAACACTACTGTTCTTACACTCATACCTAAATGTAAGTGTCCTAATACAGTTAGTGAATTTAGACCCATTGCTTGTTGTAATGTTTTATACAAGGTGGCTACTAAACTCATCTGTTCGAGGCTTAAAGTTATCTTACCTGATTTAGTTGCTCAGAATCAGGGAGGATTTATTACAGGCAGGTTTATAGCACACAATATTATGATCTGTCAGGATTTGATACAACACTATGGTAGGAAAGGGTCCAAACCTGGATGTATGATTAAATTGGACATTCAAAAAGCCTATGATTCTCTTGACTGGGATTTTTTGGAAGAAATGCTTCAAGCTTTTTCGATTCCCCGAGAAGTTCATCAACCTAATAATGATCTGTGTGCGTACTCCTCGATATTCACTCATGTTTAATGGATCATTACATGGTTTCTTCGAAGGGAAAAGAGGGCTAAGGCAGGTTGATCCAATGTCTCCTCTCCTATTTGTTCTAGGAATGGAGTATCTCTCAAGAATTCTCTTGAAGATAGGTTCTAACCCGGAGTTCAAATTTCATGAAAGGTGTGCTGAGCTGAAGTTGAATCATCTCATGTTTGCTGATGATGTCATTATGTTCTGTCATGGAGAATTTAAGAGCATATATTATGTCCTCCAAGGCCTGAAGTTATTTTCAAGTTCTTCTGGACTCCATCCGAATCCTCATAAGTCTACAATTTATTGTTGTGGTATGTCTGAGAATGAGATTCAGCGCATCACTGATTGTTCCGGATTTTGCAAAAAAAGAGGTACCTTTCAAATACTTAGGTATCCCTATTTGTGCTAAAAGAATTTCAGGGAAAGAATGTGCTGTATTAGCTGAGAAGATGACAGCCAGGATCAAGATTTGGAGTTCAAGGAACTTGTCTCTTGCTGGAAGGGCTGTACTAGTTCAATCGGTTCTTATGTCCATTCACTCATACTGGAGTCAAATTATGGTGTTACCTAAGAAGACAATTAGAGATATTGAGGCAATTTGTCGAGCCTATTTGTGGAAGGGTCATCATGTGTCAGTGGGGGCGGCCCCTATAGCTTGGGAAAGGCTTTGCCAACCAAAGAAAGCTGGGGGGATTGGCCTAAAAAAGATTGCCGAATGGAATACAGCAGCGATGATTAAATATGTTTGGGCAATTGCGAATAAAGAAGATAACTTGTGGATTAGGTGGATACACTATGTGTATATGAAAGGAGTGGATTGGTGGAGCTATCAAGCTTCTTCTCAAGCCAGTTGGTATTGGAAAAGATTGGTGGCTGTCAAAAACCAAGTCTTAGAAGTTATGGATATTCAGCAAGTTTAAACTACTCCTTATCGGATCTCTAATGGTTACAAAGCTCTTTGTCCATTAAAAGACAAAGTGAATTGGAGTCATGAGGTATGGAATAGATTAAATATCCCTAGACATAGCTTTTGTTTATGGTTTGCTATACAGGATAGCCTCAAAACTCGAGAGAGGCTGCATAGAATGAACATTATTGGGGAAGATTCATGCTTGTTGTGTAGTAATCAAACTGAAACCTCTAAGCACCTATTTTTTCTCTGTTCGTTTTCTCATACTTGCTTAGCTGAAATTAAAGTTAGACTGAACTGGGGAGTGGAAACAATGGAATTGAAGAAGTTGATTAGGTGGATTGGAAGAGCAAAGATTAGTAGCTTTCGAAAAGCTGTTTTATCAGCTGCTGTAGCTGCTGTTGTATATCAGATTTGGCAAGTCCGGAATGGAATTTTGTGGAATTCTGAGCAAGTTTCAGTTGAGCAGGTGGTGAGGAAATCAATAGAGGATGTGGAATTTAGAGTACTGAGCTGCTGGCCAAGCAAAACCAAACAAAGCGACAAGGATTGGTTTTTAAATTTGAATTTCAGGAGGTGAAAAACCTGCTACTGGTTTTTCCTGGTGCTGTCGACATTTCTGCTAGTTACTGCTGCCAGTTTGGTTGTTTGTGGTTAGCAGGTTGTTTTAAATGTCCAGGAAGTTCAATGTGTTACCATAAGGTGTTGTAAAGGTGTTGTAAAGAAAGTTTATAGTGTAAATAGCAGGTATAGATTATAGAGATCAAGGAATCTCAAAGTCAGTTGATGTATAGATTACTTGTGCAGGCCTCGGCTGAGGTGCTGGTAGTGTGTAATTTTTCTAGTGATAATGAACTTACTGATTGATCAAAAAAAAAAAAAAAACTTAAATAGGAATATTTAATTAAATAAGCTCCAGAAAGAATCTTAGTTAGTTAAAATTCTATATTTAATTAAATACAAGAAAAATACAAATAGTTTGTCTAGAAATAATATCTAAACTAAAAGTGTTTTTCTTAAAATTAACTTTAAAATATTAAAATGAAAATAAATTTCATATATTTTAAAAGTTAATTATGTTGCTAATTCAATTTTATTAGGTCAAACTAATATAATTAACCTAGTACAGTTATTCAAATCAGGCAAATGGGCCTTCACAATTGGGGTAGTTCATGTGAGGGGGTGCTGGGTTCAGTATGTCGTACCCACTTCTATGGCTCCCAACTCTCACACAAGGCCCAAAAGAGAGGAATTTAACCTTAAAATGAATAACTGTTATTAATTGAATAGGTCCAATAACTAAATAGACCTAAATAAAATCTATCATGGTGTGACATTTTATTTAGCAACAACCTATATGCATCTATATAATAAAATAAACACATAGGTTCACAAAGGTACACACTTGGATGGATCCTATCATGTTGCTAGGTCATACACAGATGAAAGAAGATTGTAAAATTTACCTGTTACAAATTATTAACTTGACTAAGGGAGCCATCAGATCATTAGATCTGGCAAAAGGTAACCATGGCTATTTGCAATCAAGTAATAATAGGTTTTAAAAAACTTACATACAAGCTAAAACCACATACTCCTGCAACAAGGTTAGCTGGATAGTTGGAAGTAGGATTTATTTAATTTTAAATAAATAATTTCGAAAAATATATAATTAAATAAAAAATATTTTAATTTTCGAAAAAATAAAATTTAAAAAAAATTTAATTTCGGAAATTAAGATTTAAATTTCGAAATTTAAAAAAATATTTAAAATTAAACCTACTTTTTGAAAAATTAGATTTCAATCAACCTAAATATCATTTCAAAATTTGCTAACTACTTTTAAAAATTAAATGTTATTTTAAAAATAAAAATTAGAAAAGATAAATGAAATATCTTTTCAGATTTTTAAATTTAATTTAAATAAATAAAATAACAAAATTTAAAAGTTAGCAAAATATCTTATATCTATTTAAAATTACATGATTATAAATATCTTATTTTAAATTTAAATAAGGTCAAAATATCTAAAAAGATTTAATTTAAAAAAAAATCTTAAAAGATAAGATATAATTAAAAAATATCTTAAAAGATAAGATATTTTAAAATATCTTAAAAGATTTTATAAATATCTTATAAAATCTGACCTTAAATTTAAAAAAAAAAAAATAAGATATAATCAAATTTAAAAAATAAGATAGATTTTTAAGCAAGAAGATAGATACTAATTCTATTCAAATTCAAATTACACTAATATCTTGAATTAAATTTAAAAAATATTAAATTAATTCAAAATGATAATTAGAATTGAATTAGGAATAGTAATAGTATATATACAAAACCATACAAAAAATCGGAAGTTAATTACATGAAAAAGCATGAAAAATCGAAGAAAAACGAAAAAATTCGAAACTGTACGGACAGATTTGCGATCGCAGGAAAATATCAGCACAGCCCCGTTTTTTTTCAAATCTTCAAAAAATCATAACTAATTCAAATAAAATCCAAATTAAGTTCTGTAAAAGGCTAACTTGCTTAATTTTTTTCCATACTATCCAATAAAAATAATTCCAGAGATAAAATCGCAATTATTTTTCACGAAAATTTAACAAACATCAATGAATCATCAAATAACACTCAATACAACATGATACCATCCAAAGAACATACAAACAATCGTTTTAAAGTCCAAATTTCATGTAAGTAAATCAATTACCATGGCTCTGATACCAGTTGTTGGAAATTATTTTACCAGGATCTTAGATCTACTCACAAGTATGTTGTTTAAACATCCTAAATAAGAACTTTCTAAAACGATAAAATAAACACATATAAAGTTAAGAAAACCTTACATTGATGCAGCGGAATAAATGTCTCTTTCCACTCAGATCTCTAACCCTTGATTCCTTTCTGTAGCAGAGTATAATCAAGATCTGAGCCCGAATGTCCTTCTTCTTCAAGTTTGATCCTTCACAGTCTTCCAATCTATGATTGAGTTACTGCTTGCTGTGTGTGGGCACTTACTCTTTCACTAGGGTCGAAAAAGATGAAGGAGAAAAGAGAGAGAGGTATTTCGGCCAAGGTATAGAAAGTGGGGAAGGCTCAGTTTTTCTGAAGAGAGAAATTTCTGTCAGATTACTAATGAAAGCATGTTATGTGACTGAGCCATCACTTTCTATTTATAGGAAACTACTAGGTTTAGGTTAGGATTTATTTGGCATTAAAATAATGAAAATATTAATTTGAAAAAGCTATTTAAGTGGCCGGCCATATGGTGTTATTGGGCCTCACTTAGTTTTGCAATTTTATCAAATTTTATCTCTATTTTCTCAAAAACGCCAATTTTCCAATTCTAACCTTTTAAATGCCAAAACTAATTATTTAATAACTAAAATAGATTATTAAATAATATTGTCATTTAATTTAATTATTAATTTGACATATAAAGTCCATTAATAAATAAATAAACCTAGAAACTCTTTTCTTTACAATTTCACCCCTGCTTAGTGAAAATTCATAAAATTAGACATAGTCTAACTTTAGAATTATAATTGATCAATCACGAATCAATTAATGAGTCTTACAAGTAGAATGTTCTCAACTAGAATGGGGACCATGGATCTATATGCTGAGCTTCCAATAAGTGAACCAAATTTACCAAGTAAATTCCTACTTATTAATTCTTCGTTGAATCCACTCTTAGAACTTAGAATTGCACTCTCAGACTTATATAGAGCATATTGTATGTTCCACGATATCAATATGCTATCTCATTTAACCATTGTTATAATCTTATTGTGATTTAAAGATCCTCTATATAGATGATCTACATCGAGATGGGATTTCTTTACCGTTCTCACCCCTCAATGTATTTTGCCCCTTAAAACACTTAGCTACCTGTAAATGGTGTTTAGTGATCTAATAATTAGTCAGTTAAACAAGAGCTCATCCATTTACTTCTATTTGCTAAGCTCGAAGGGAATCATCACTTGACTTCTATACACCAGTAGAAGCTATAGATTCCATATTTATGTTCAGCACTCCCACTCAATCGTACTATCATGTTCCCAAAATATACGTATCACCCTGACCCGAAAGTAGGCTTAACTAATAAATCTAAGAACATGAATAGCACTCCTGAGTTGAGCCTAAGCATATCAGGATTTAGATTCTTTTAATCTTAAGATCAACTACTGATATTGACTTGGAAAGATATGTATAACGGTAAGTTTGTAATATCTTAACTTAGTTGCAATATCGGTCCAGTCCAATGTATACTCCATACATTCGAAACTAGTATACTTTACTAATATCCTGGAAAGAACATAACACTTACTCCAAGTGTAAGTACACATCATCGCTGATTATCACATTAGTGTAAATCCAATAACACTGATGAAACAGGGACCAAAACTTTTGATTCATATGATCACAATCACATTCCACTGTGTTGACGATACTGTAATTGTGAATAAACATATGATCTGGATTTAACTGATTTTGTGTGTATGAATGTAATAAACATATTTAAACATATTAAACCATTAGCATGTAAAATTCATGCAAACATCAATCACTTCAAATTTCTTATATTGATAACTAATCAGATTGTAAAGAGTTTTATTTAGGGCATAAAATCCAACAATTTTGTATAGTCTGGATTCTGTTGTCATTAGTTTGTTAGGTTCTTGGTAGTGCAAGTAAGATTTGGTTGTAACTGTTTTTCTAATTTAGATTTTAGTTGGATTTAATTCCAATAAATTCCACCTTCATCCAATTAGGAACTTCTAAACCCATAAAACTAAGTGTTTATTCCTAAGGATCCTATCTCATTCTAGCATTTGTTAACCTCCATTTCACATACCTATTAAGTTCATGCAATGCTTGAATTTTGTTAAGTTTAGGACCTTAGTGTGAATGTCACTTGATGTTGCATTATATAATTCTCTACTTTTCATATCCATTTGTGCAATTAGCTTCTTGTTGGTCTTTGTGTCTATTTGAATGGTAATCTTTTCTTTAATTATCTGAGTGGTCTTGTCTATCATTCATGGACTTATTGCTTATTTTCAAATAGTAGCAATCTCTCCTCATATGTCCTACCCTTCCACAATGGAAATAACTATTTGGATCCTTAGGACCTGTGGATTGTGACCTTCCCTTTCCTTGGTTTGGTCCTTTTCTTGGTCCACGACTTTGAATTCTACCCTTGCAGGGTGTTTTCTTGAACTTGTTTCTCCCCTGACTAAAATTCAACTCCCCATTTGAGTTTTCAGATATTTCATTCTTCATTTCTAAGTCCTTAGACTTCAAAGCAAAATAACATCTTCTAGTGTAATTTTAGTTCTGTCATATTTAATGATTGTCTTTACTTCCTTGTAAGATTCTTGGAGAGAATTCAAGATAATGATGGCTTGATTCTTCATCACTCAAAGTCTCATTTTCACCCGAGTTTGCTAACTCAATGTGCATCCTTAAGAACTCATATAAGTTCAGATCCAGAGACTTTGTTAGACTCATCTTAAAATCAAAGATTCTTTCCTTTAAGAAAATCTTCTTAGTTAGAGACTTTTATTGGAACTGCTTCCAATGTCCTTGTTAGGTTATTTTTAGTATTAATTTTAGATTAAGTTTAGTATATTTTTAATTGAGTTTTAATCGTGTTTGAAGCATTTTTACGCTTGTTATCTTTTATTTTTGCAGATTTAAAATAGAAGAAGATTAGAAAATATCAGAGAAAAAGATGGGAAAAAGATAAAAATATCATGATATTTAAAATAGAGAAAATTGTGCAAGCTGAAATTTCAAGCCTACATTCAACGATTTTCTGATTAGATTTTGGAAAAAGTCAAAACATAAAAGTTCTAGATCTCTCTTTTATCTTTCCGGAACATCTTGAATCGTCCAATTTCGAGCAATATCGAGAGAGTTATGGCCAAATTACTATCAGTCAACGCAGCAGAAAACTCACCTCCTCTTCTAATTCTAAGCAGAATAGGTTTTCTAATCCTAAGGAGAATAGGTTTTTTTCTTCAGCGAATTTTATCTTATTTTATCATTTTTTGGCTATAAAAGAAGGGGACTTCAATAGTTTTGGCAAGCAATTTCAGAGAGAAAAAAAGGAGAGAATTCAGATACAGAGTGGAGAGATCAACTACAAAATTGGAGGCATACTTCTCAGGGTTTTCAGCATTCTTCTCTTCTTCTCTTCTCTATTTTCATCTCTTTTCTTAAAGTTAATATGTGTAATTGTGCTACAATGAACATGAGTAACTAAACACTTTATTAGGGTTAGATGGATATTGTTTGACATTGTTTATGGTTTTAATATGATTTATTTTTCCCCTAATTTCTATGTATTCTATTTTATTTGTGCTTAATTACTTTTAATTACCTGATCACCAATTATCTGTCTATGATTTTGATGCGAGATCTGAGAAGTGAGTGTCAAATATGCTATAGTAAAATAGAACTGAATTTCGATATAGGACGAGAGTACCTATATGGTTTAGATAGCTTATAGGGTTTCTGTGTTTAATGCCTGTTGCATGTTAAATTTACCACGAGAGTAGAAAGTTTGCATGTAATTGAGTTTTATATATCTGAGAAGACTATAAATTACCTTAGTAAACCTGCTATTGCATAGAAATTAATATTAGGAAAATAATCATATTGGGCCATATTCAATGTTAACAATTTAAATCGAAGCCCTAGTTTTTATTAACTTTCAATTTTCTTTAATCATTGCTTCTTACTAGTTTTCTTATTTTTCATTCTTTTTTGTTCTTTTATTTAACCAAATAGAAGTAAAAGTTTAATTTTAACGTACTTAACTACACTCCCTGTGGGATCGACCTCACTCCTGGTGAGTCTACTACTTGAAACGGTATGTACACTTGCGTGTGCAAAATATCGCAACAGTCCTCCAATTCTTGGCAGGTGTCTCTTCCTTGTCCACAAAATTCTATTGGATAAATTGAAAATGATAATCCCTATTGTTGTTTCCAACAACTCTTCTTGCTAAATTCTGGTTGTATTGAAAATGATAATCCCTATTGTTATTTCCAGAAACTCTTCTTGTTGAATTCTGGTTGTGCCTTCTAGCCATCGACTAGTTCTTCAAGAACTCTCAACATCCTTTATTGACATTACTCATTTTATTAATAAAATCTGAATTAAGAAGAGATTGAGTTAAAGGATTTTCAATTGGGTTATTCAAAGGAATATCCACCAAATCTTCAATGCCATGATTCTCTTGCTGGTAATCAACTTCCTCCAGCCTTGCTTGTCTTTCTTTATCTTCTGTATTGACTTTCTTTATCAAGAACCTTGCTCTGATACCACTTTAGAAAATTTTAAGAATAACCCTACACAAGTCAACCCTTACAAACAGATCATAAGGTCAATTTTGACCTTTTAACGAACAAATGTTTGGTTCGAAAAATAACCAAGTCTATCTCTGAATTCACACATGAACAAATAAGCAAAACTAAATCTAACTTTACCAAATTGAACAACAATAAAATTAATCAGGTTCTATTCTTATGAGCAAGAAAGTAGATTTAAGCTAGCATGCAAAGCAAAATTAATGGTGTAATGGTGATGAATTATGCAAATGTAAGAAGTAGAAGAAGAGAAGAGATTAAAAACAAGAATTTATAGAGATTCCCCCTAAGTTGATGGGTACTTCTTCTGTGAGCTCGCCTCAGGAATGAGCCTGCCCATGCACTAATTCAATCCAAGCTTCACTACAAACAATGGAGCTTCCAGTTACAAATCAATTGGTAAGACTCGAAACACTAGATGCCCTTTCTTCTGTTTATACTTTCTCTCAACACTCTCTTTCTATTACTCACAACTTACTCTTTTCACTTTTTCTAAACTCTAAGTTCTTATCTTGAGACTCAAAGTAATTGAAGGGCTTTCTCAAAAAATCAAATCAACTCAAAATTTGGATAAGGAGCTTCTATTTATAGAGGAGAAGCAGCTTGGAGAAGGATTGTAATACCCGGGATTAAGAAAAGAATTAGCAAAACCCTAACTAGATAATTATGAGTTAATTGAGGAATTATATTATTGTATAGTTCAACATATGTGAAATTATATGAATTTAACATGTTAAGACCCCGTTGGTGAGCCAGGGGCATTTTGGTAATTATGACCCGAGAAGGGTAAATTGTTGAGATTAATTTAATTACGTGCTTAATAGAACTATATTATTATATATTATGTCTGTGTTGTCTTTTCAGGCGTGTTCTGACAGGTTGGCGCGGTATAGTCACACCCGGGAATTTCAGGCCGAACCGGGTTCGGGCCCGAAATCTAAATTTGATTGATTTATTTGGCATTATTATTTATGGGTGATAATCTGAATTTTTATTTGAAAATAATTGAGTATGAATTTACTTGAATGCCCTTGTATGTGTGAATAGGTGAAAAATTGGCCTTAGGGGCAAAATGGTCATTTGACCTTTATTTTCTATATTTGGTAAAAGCTGATTTTTTAGAGAAGTAAATGAATTTCTGGTTTTTGTATCCCTCACACCCGACCCCTCTCTCTCTCTCTAACCCTTTCTTTTAGAAATCTTGATTTTGAGAAAAAAGGGCTTGATTTGGTGTAGCTTTGTGGATGTTCTTGCTTGGGAAGAACTTGAGGAACTTGTGGTAATGATCTTTAGCCATTTTGATTTATTAATTTCTGATGTTATGTAATGAATTAAGGTGTTCTTGATTTTCTTAAAATTATGGATGCATGATAGTGGAATTAGAGGTGATTTTGGTGTTAATCTTAATGTTTTAGCTTGATTATATTGTTGAGTTGAGGAGTATGTTTACTAGTAATTTCAGATGAGATTTCTAAGGTTATATTGTGTTTGAAATCTAACCTTAAGTTCTGATTTTTGTTGTGTTCAAGCATGAGGTATTTGGGGTTTTGATGTTCATGATTATAGACTTGATTTCTAGGTTGAATTTTGCTCAAGTGTTGAGCTTGGCTTGAGTGTTGTTAATCTAATTTGTGGGATACATATTCTGTGGTGAATTTAAGCATGAAATTTGTGTTTTTACTCTGTGATTTGGTTGAGGTTCGAAGTTATGGAAAATTAACATGTTTAAGACCTTAAAAATGTAGTTTTGGGGTGTTCTAAACCCAGTAGTCGCGACGGGATTTTCGGCCGTCGCGACTGGATCTGGCAGTGAGAAATTCTGTTTTTCTCAATTTTGTTTTGGCCATAACTTTTGACTCGGGACTCCGTTTGGGACGTTCTTTATACCGTTGGAAAGCTCTTTTTGAGCTCTATGTGATTATCTGTATTTGAAATGCCATGAATTTATTTTATGAATATGAAATCAGGGGTTAACCCTATTTGTGAAAATCCCGGATTGTGTGTGACTAGGATTACGGCACTGGTCAGGAGCACCCGGGGATTTGGAATCTCTACTATTGCGGGACAACAGGTAAGACAGTGATTAGCACGTAGAGTATGCACAGTGGCGCTTATGTTGAGAATGATATGCATGAATGTTTAAGTAACCGGGATTAGGGTTATTACCCTAATAGGAACGGTCTAATAGCCTAGGGTTATTACCCTAGTGATATATGTGTATAAATGCCATGCCATGTTAATTGAAATGAGATTTAAGGATTATGTGCTCAAGGCATAATCAGGTTGGACTCGGTACTCATAACCGAGATGAACCGCTTCTAAGGCCTTAATGTATTTAGACGTGTGAGAGTAACACGTGGGTCTACGTCATGTAGATTTAATTAGATGTGTGAGCGCAACACATAGGTCTATGCCACGTAGACATAAATGGGCATGATGAAATAATGATCAGGTCTGTGCTATACAGACATATGTGAATGAGCATAATATATTTGTTATGATTTATACTGTCTTGCTGGGCTTGGCTCACGGGTGCTCTATTGTGCGGGGAAAGGGTAAGGCATTAGGCGATCGGCCATGAGTTTCGGGAGCGGGGGCGAAGAATGTACATGTTCATGCCACTTCAGACCAAGCGGGTTATGGGTCTAACAGTGTTGACTTTTGTATTCTGTTTTGCCGCTTAGGTCGGCTAGTAAGAAAGAACTTGTAATAATTTTGTAAATATTTTTGGGATCCCAACTATGTTTGAAAAAGTTTAAATATATTACAAGTTTATTTTCGCCGTTTAATATAAAAGTTTAAATTCGCATTGTTTTTAATTAGTAATCCCGGTTAGGGGATTAGGGTTTCATAAGCATTTTGGGTAGCGTGCCTAATTATTTAGGGCGTTACAATTTGGTATCAGAGCGCCAAGGTTTTTAAACTTCACGTAGGCCAGAATTTGAACATGTACATTCGTCGTCGAGATAAGCTCGACTCATGGTGCAGTAAGTATTGAGAGTAAATACTTGACTGTATGTGTGATCATCTGTTTACCGCTTTCCATTTTAGGCAGTATGCAAGCATCTAGAGTATGTATGTGTTATGTGATGCCATACTATAAATGTTATTTGTTTATGTAAATATGTATGAGGTAAATAGATGAGTTAGGGTTTAAGGCATTAAGTGCGTAAGTGTGGTATCGGTGCTTAACTCGCTAGGGTTGTTGATTACAGGGGTACTAGTAATGGACCCTCCGCAATCATCCAGACCACAGGGCGAGCAAGTAGAGCCCGGGGCTACCCGAACCGATCCACCAGCACCGCCTCCACCTCCGCAAAATCCGGGGGATAATGCGGAGGCTGTTAATGCTAATCCTCCTGCTGATTGGCAGCAGATGTTTCATGAAATGCGGAGTGTCATACTTCGTCAAGAAGAAGAGTTGCAACGTTTGAGGCAACAAGCTGTCCCAGCTAATCAAGGGTTACCACCAGCTCCTGTGCCAGTGGTGGGTAACCAAGGGTATGTTATGCCGCACCGGGACTACGTGTTCGAGCGGTTTGTGAAGCCGCAACCTCCGGTTTTACGGGAGGTATTGATATTATTAAGGCCGATCGTGGATGAGCACGTTACCCGTATCCTCGATAATATGGGGGTGACGGGAACTGAGAGAGTAAATTGTGCGGCCTTTATGTTTCAAGATCATGCCCGCGTCTGGTGGGACATAGTGAATCAAACCCGGGATGTCAGTGTGATGACATGGGATGAATTTAAGAAACTTTTTGAGGAAAAGTTCTATAATGTGGCTGTAAGGACTTCACACCAAGAAGATTTTGTGAAGTTGACTCAGGGGAAAATGTCTGTGGCCGAGTATACTCTGGAATTCGATCGGTTATCTAAATTTGCTGGTGATCTGGTGCCTACAGATTTCACCAGAAAGCAGAAGTATGTTCGAGGACTGAATGCTACAATCAGTCGAGACTTGAAAATTACCACATCCCATGACACTCTGTATAAGAGAGTGGTAGACTTGGCCTTAATTGCTGAAGAGGCCGAGCAAAGAAGTGATGAAAGAGCAGGCTGTAAAGGATGCCGCCATGGCATCAAATCCTCCTGCTGGTGGTAATTTCAGTAAGGGGATCGACAGTAGCAACCCTGAGCACAAGCGGAAGGCTGAGGCTTCCGGAGCTTCAGGAGGAAATAGAAAGTTTCGGGGAAACAGAGGTGGCCGTCAAGGCCGCGGGTCCTCATTCCGGTCATACCCTGAGTGTCCTAAATGTAAGAAGCATCATCCTGGTGAGTGCCGAGCCAAGGCATGTTTCCAGTGTGGCATGGTGGGCCACTTTATCAGAGACTGTCCCCAAGCCAAGAAAGAAGAGCCTAAGAAGAATGTTGCTCAGAACCCGGGGCGACTTTTCACTATAACTCAGGCAGATGCTGATGCTAGTCCGTCAGTTGTGACAGGTCAGTTATCTATTAATGGTTGTGCTTATACTGTGTTATTTGATTCGGGAGCTACTCATTCATATGTATCGAGTAGAGTGATAGAAAGTTTACATAAGCCATGTGATATTTATGCTTCGGGGTTTGGAACCATGTTACCTTCGGGAGACCTGATAGTATCCACAAGGTGGATTCGGTCCTTGTCTTTCTGGATTGACGGTTGTGAATTGACCGCCAATCTAATTGAACTGCAATTATCTGATTTTGACATAATCCTGGGAATGGATTTTTTGTCTAAATATGGAGCAATGATTGATTGTAAGCGAAAGATGGTGGTGTTTGAGCCCGATAGTGCTAACCCAGCAGTGTTCGTGGGTAAAGTTCAGGGGGCACGCATACCGAGAATATCGTTGTTGAAAGCTAAAGACCTGATGGGTAGAGGTTCTCTAGGGTTCATAGTTACTACAGTGGACACTAGCCAACCTGTGACATCAGGGCCTGAGCATACGAGATTGGTATGTGAGTTCCTTGATGTCTTTCCAGAAGATTTGCCGGGATTGCCACCTGTTCGGGAAATTGAATTTGTTATTGAACTGGCTCCGGGAGTGGATCCAGTGTCTAAGGCACCGTACCGAATGGCTCCAGCTGAGTTGAAGGAATTGAAGATACAGTTGCAAGAATTATTGAATCTGGGATTCATTAGACCGAGCTACTCACCTTGGGGTGCTCCGGTTTTGTTTGTGAAGAAGAAAGACGGAACCCTGCGAATGTGTATTGACTACCGGGAGTTGAACAAGCTTACCATTAAGAACAAGTATCCTTTACCTCGAATTGATGATCTGTTTGATCAACTGAAGGGGAAGACGGTCTTTTCCAAGATCGATCTTCGTTCAGGCTATCATCAGCTGAGAATTCGAGAGGAAGATATCCCAAAAACTGCGTTTCGTACTCGGTATGGACACTATGAATTTCTTGTGATGTCTTTTGGACTCACTAATGCCCCGGCGGCATTCATGGATTTGATGAACCGAGTGTTCAAGGATTATCTGGATAGGTTCGTGATTGTATTTATTGACGACATTTTGGTGTACTCTGAGACAGAAGAAGAGCATGAGTTGCATCTCAGAGCGGTTTTGCAAAGGTTACGGGATCACAAGCTTTATGCTAAGTTCAAAAAGTGTGAATTCTGGTTATCCCGTGTCTCATTTCTGGGGCACATAGTGGATAAAGATGGGATCATGGTGGATCCGGCCAAAATTGAAGCTGTTCGGGATTGGCCAGCACCGAAGTCAGCTACAGAGGTCAGAAGTTTTCTGGGTTTGGCTGGTTATTATCGTCGGTTCGTTGAGGGTTTTTCAAAGATTGCTGTACCCTTAACGGAGCTGACCCGAAAGAACCAGAAGTTTGTTTGGACTGATCGGTGTGAGAAAAGTTTCCTAGAGTTAAAGCAACGCTTGATTACCGCTCCTGTACTAACTCTTCCTTCAGATAAGGAAAAGTTTGTGGTATATTGTGATGCCTCGAGACAGGGTCTCGGCTGTGTGCTTATGCAGGCTGGGAGGGTAATAGCTTATGCTTCTCGACAGTTAAAGGAGTACGAGCAGAGGTACCCTACTCACGATTTAGAACTCGCAGCAGTGGTATTTGCGCTAAAGATTTGGCGGCATTACCTTTATGGCGAGAAATGTGAGATATACACTGATCATAAAAGTCTGAAATACTTCTTCACCCAGAAGGACTTGAATATGAGACAAAGACGTTGGCTAGAATTGGTGAAGGATTATGATTGTGAGATCCTTTATCATCCTGGTAAGGCCAATGTGGTTGCTGACGCTTTGAGTAGAAAAGGTCAGAGTCAGTTGAATACTATGAAGCAAATCTCCCAACAGCTAGCAAATGAAATGACTCGAGCTCAGATTGAGTTGGTTGTAGGGCAACTGGCTAATATTACCCTGCAATCCACTCTTCTTGAGAGAATTAAAGAAGCACAAAAGCAAGATTCAGAATTGATAAAAACCCGAGCTAGGGTTTCGGCTGGGAAGGCTAGTGATTTTTCAGTAGATGAAACGGGAATGTTGAGATTTGGGAATCGAGTTTGTGTGCCTATGGATGAGAACATCAAGAAAGAGATCATGGATGAGTCTCACACGACTCCTTATTCAGTTCATCCAGGGTCGACAAAGATGTACCAAGACCTGAAAGCCATGTTTTGGTGGCCAAGCATGAAGAATGACATCGCTGAGTATGTTGCAAAGTGCCTTACGTGTCAGCAAGTAAAAGCTGAACACCAGCGACCTGCAGGGTTGCTGCAGCCGCTGAAAATACCAGAATGGAAATGGGAAGATATAGCTATGGACTTCGTGGTAGGTATGCCTAGAACCACGGGACAATTTGACTCTGTGTGGGTCATAGTGGACAGGTTTACAAAGTCTGCTCACTTTTTACCTGTTCGGACGAATTTCTCCATTGATAAGCATGCTGAGTTATATGTTAGAGAAATTGTGCGTCTGCATGGTGTCCCCAAGTCCATTGTGTCGGATAGAGATCCAAAATTTACATCGAGATTCCGGGAAAGTACGCATCGAGCTATGGGAACTCGATTAAAGTTCAGCACAACTTTTCATCCTCAGACGGATGGGCAATCCGAGAGGACCATTCAGATTTTAGAGGACATGCTACGGGCATGTGTGCTTGACTTTGAGGGATCATGGGTAAAGTACCTTCCCCTGATCGAGTTTCTTATAAATACAGCTATCAGGCAACAATCGGGATGGCTCCTTATGAACTTTTGTATGGAAGAAAATGTAGATCGCCCATTCACTGGGATGAAGTGGGTGAAAGAAAGTTCTTGGGTCCCGAAGCTGTTCAGAAAACAAGTGAGGCAGTTGATAAGATTAGAGCGCGAATGCTCGCGGCTCAGAGTAGGCAAAAGAGTTATGCCGATCCAAAGCGTCGAGATATTGATTTTCAAGTCGGGGACATGGTATTTCTCCGAATATCTCCGATGAAAGGCATAAAACGCTTTGGGAAGAAAGGAAAGCTTAGCCCGAGGTTCATTGGACCTTTTGAAATCCTAGAAAGGATAGGGCAAGTAGCGTACAGGTTGGCTATGCCCCCAGCGCTGGCAGCTGTACATAATGTGTTTCATGTTTCAATGCTTCGGAAGTATGTCTCAGACTCGTCTCATGTTCTGAGTTATGAAGCATTGGAACTTCAACCGGATTTATCATACGAGGAACAACCAGTGCAGATACTTGATAGAAGAGAAAAAGTCTTGAGAAGCAAGACTGTGGCACTGGTGAAAGTACTGTGGAAGAACAGTAAAGTAGAGGAGGCAACCTGGGAGCTCGAGACGGATATGCGGCGAAATATCCGGAGTTGTTCAGGTAAATTTCGGGACGAAATTTCTATAAGGAGGGGTAATTGTAATACCGGGATTAAGAAAAGAATTAGCAAAACCCTAACTAGATAATTATGAGTTAATTGAGGAATTATATTATTGTATAGTTCAACATATGTGAAATTATATGAATTTAACATGTTAAGACCCCGTTGGTGAGCCAGGGGCATTTTGGTAATTATGACCCGAGAAGGGTAAATTGTTGAGATTAATTTAATTACGTGCTTAATAGAACTATATTATTATATATTATGCCTGTGTTGTCTTTTCAGGCGTGTTCTGACAGGTTGGCGCGGTATAGTCACACCCGGGAATTTCAGGCCGAACCGGGTTCGGGCCCGAAATCTAAATTTGATTGATTTATTTGGCATTATTATTTATGGGTGATAATCTGAATTTTTATTTGAAAATAATTGAGTATGAATTTACTTGAATGCCCTTGTATGTGTGAATAGGTGAAAAATTGGCCTTAGGGGCAAAATGGTCATTTGACCTTTATTTTCTATATTTGGTAAAAGCTGATTTTTTAGAGAAGTAAATGAATTTCTGGTTTTTGTATCCCTCACACCCGACCCCTCTCTCTCTCTCTAACCCTTTTCTTTTAGAAATCTTGATTTGAGAAAAAAGGGCTTGATTTGGTGTAGCTTTGTGGATGTTCTTGCTTGGGAAGAACTTGAGGAACTTGTGGTAATGATCTTTAGCCATTTTGATTTATTAATTTCTGATGTTATGTAATGAATTAAGGTGTTCTTGATTTTCTTAAAATTATGGATGCATGATAGTGGAATTAGAGGTGATTTTGGTGTTAATCTTAATGTTTTAGCTTGATTATATTGTTGAGTTGAGGAGTATGTTTACTAGTAATTTCAGATGAGATTTCTAAGGTTATATTGTGTTTGAAATCTAACCTTAAGTTCTGATTTTTGTTGTGTTCAAGCATGAGGTATTTGGGGTTTTGATGTTCATGATTATAGACTTGATTTCTAGGTTGAATTTTGCTCAAGTGTTGAGCTTGGCTTGAGTGTTGTTAATCTAATTTGTGGGATACATATTCTGTGGTGAATTTAAGCATGAAATTTGTGTTTTTACTCTGTGATTTGGTTGAGGTTCGAAGTTATGGAAAATTAACATGTTTAAGACCTTAAAAATGTAGTTTTGGGGTGTTCTAAACCCAGTAGTCGCGACGGGATTTTCGGCCGTCGCGACTGGATCTGGCAGTGAGAAATTCTGTTTTTCTCAATTTTGTTTTGGCCATAACTTTTGACTCGGGACTCCGTTTGGGACGTTCTTTATACCGTTGGAAAGCTCTTTTTGAGCTCTATGTGATTATCTGTATTTGAAATGCCATGAATTTATTTTATGAATATGAAATCAGGGGTTAACCCTATTTGTGAAAATCCCGGATTGTGTGTGACTAGGATTACCGGCACCTGGTCAGGAGCACCCGGGGATTTGGAATCTCTACTATTGCGGGACAACAGGTAAGACAGTGATTAGCACGTAGAGTATGCACAGTGGCGCTTATGTTGAGAATGATATGCATGAATGTTTAAGTAACCGGGATTAGGGTTATTACCCTAATAGGAACGGTCTAATAGCCTAGGGTTATTACCCTAGTGATATATGTGTATAAATGCCATGCCATGTTAATTGAAATGAGATTTAAGGATTATGTGCTCAAGGCATAATCAGGTTGGACTCGGTACTCATAACCGAGATGAACCGCTTCTAAGGCCTTAATGTATTTAGACGTGTGAGAGTAACACGTGGGTCTACGTCATGTAGATTTAATTAGATGTGTGAGCGCAACACATAGGTCTATGCCACGTAGACATAAATGGGCATGATGAAATAATGATCAGGTCTGTGCTATACAGACATATGTGAATGAGCATAATATATTTGTTATGATTTATACTGTCTTGCTGGGCTTGGCTCACGGGTGCTCTATTGTGCAGGAAAGGGTAAGGCATTAGCTGATCAGCCATGAGTTTCAGGAGCAGGGCGAAGAATGTACATGTTCATGCCACTTCAGACCAAGCGGGTTATGGGTCTAACAGTGTTGACTTTTGTATTCTGTTTTGCCGCTTAGGTCGGCTAGTAAGAAAGAACTTGTAATAATTTTGTAAATATTTTTGGGATCCCAACTATGTTTGAAAAAGTTTAAATATATTACAAGTTTATTTTCAGTCTGTTTAATATAAAAGTTTAAATTCTGCGCTGTTTTTAATTAGTAATCCCGGTTAGGGGATTAGGGTTTCATAATCATTTTGGGTAGCGTGCCTAATTATTTAGGGCGTTACAAGGATAGTGCCGATTGTTGAGCTAGCAGGTATAAGATCGAGCCTCTAGCTTTAAATTCTTTATGTTAGTTGTTTTATATAGCTTGAATTCTATTGTAATTAGTTTGTTATAGGTTCTTGGTAGTGTAAGTAAGATTTGGTTGTAACTGATTTTTTGGTTTAGACAGTTTACGATTAGATTTAATTCTAATAATTTATTTATTTATATTGATATGTTTTTAAATTATTTATCAACCATCATATTTCTTGTGTTCTTTTTAACAACTTGTTTTTTGTGTTTGGTTGTGTATAATATTAATATATTTATTAAATTAAATTTATACAAAATAAAAATTATAAAATTGAAGCTGCTCGTGAATTAAATTACAGTAAAATAGTATAAATATCTAAACTCTTAAGTCATGTTATAAAATAATATAGAATAATATAAAAAAAAGTAAGAAGAAAAGAAGAAGAAGAAGAAGAAGATGAAGAGAGAAAGAGAAAGTGAATGAGAATTTCTCAGTTCTTTATTCCAATGGGGTGAATCCCTATTTATACAAATACAAGAGTGAAATATTAAGAAACTAAGAAAAAGATGAATGTTGATTATAATTAATGGTAATGAATAAAAGATTTGGACATCCACATAATTATTAATATTTATAACACTCCCCATTGGATGTCCATAATAACTGTCTTATTAAAAATCTTGCTGAAAACTTGATCAAAGGAAAAGAGTATAGTGTAAACTAACTCCCCCTCATTTAGGCATTTGCGGAGATTTTCTAATCGACGAATTTCGATCTTATTTGCCGTCTTCTCAAATGTTGATGTTGGTAATAACTTTGTGAATAAGTTTGCAAGATTGGCACTTGATTAAATATGTTGAACACCAATATGTATTTTCTTGAAGCGTATAAAGAAGAATTTGATGAAATGTGTTCTAACTCTATCTCCTTCAATGTACCATCCTTTTAGTTGAGCGATGCAAGCAGTATTATCCATAGAGAATTGCTTGGGTTGATACTTCTTTATTGAGTGCAATCCATATGTTTCCCGAATATGCTATGTCAATGATCTCACTCACACACATTCTCTACTTGCTTCATAAAATGCAAGTATGTTAACATGATTTAAAGTTTCCTCTTTAAAAACCTTGTTAGAAAAACCCAGTGGGACAAAATCTGAGCTAAGAAAAAAGAGAGCAATATAAATTTCATATTTATAACTATTTGCAAGTTGCCTTGTTAAAAATCTTACCAGGAAAACCCAGTGGGACAGAACCTGAGCTAGGGGAAAAAGAGTGCAACATGAATATGTCTCCCCCTCATGCACATATGATCCATAATTCTTTTGGTGATAATAGATCTCATAAGATTATTGTTATCACTTTTAAAATATCACCATATACAATTTTTGATCATATATTTTCTATAACTCTTCCAGAGTATGTATGGACTTCTAAATTATAGATGAGGGGTTCGTGGAACATTAATCTTTATCCAACTAATTATATCATTCATGTATATATACAACCTTGTTCATACTAAAATTTAACATTTCAAGTAGATATGAACATAACACATTAATGATAATATGAATTTTTATTTGTGACAATGATTGTACTCCAAGACCATATATTTGTTCCATCTTGTTGTATGATCTTAATTTCCATATCAAATGATCATATATCTATAATTCTTGATACATATGAAGTACTTCAGAACTTCAATACTAATGAACAAACTTTATACAGTAATATTTCTCGAAATACAAAAGAAATATAAGTTTGTTCTTCAATTAATCAAAAATTCTTCAAGAGTCTATCACAACATATAATTTACGAATTTATATTGCATAGACAACCATACATATTTTTCAAACAATAATTTACTTACATGTCTTTATTTCATACAAAGATCTTTGTCATATAGTGCGCGCGACTTAGAATCTATATCACTTAAGACATGTATTAAATTCTTCTAGAATTTTTAGATAAGGCTTATTTCAAATTCTCACTATATTAGGAGCTCCAAATGAATAACTTTTGTTGCAACATTTATGTGACGCTTATAAATCCTCATAAAATATATTCCAGGCTATAATCAAATCATGATTATATTTTCTCAATATTTAAGCCTTCCTTTAATCAATCTCATGTCTATGCAAACTTTGTACAACAATTCATTTTGTACAAATACATATATGCAAATTTCTCATTAGAAATATTTATTTGCACACGCTACAGGTCTTACTTCACTTTATGTGAGTAAATTTGCCTGGACTGCGTCATAATATTTTGGCCAAAAACAAAATATATGTCGATGATTCTCGACAAATCTAATACCATGATCCTTGCTATCTCATGTTACTTTATTGCATATGCACACATTCAATATTTATTGTCGATAAAAATTTCAATAAATGATAATTTCCTCCCATATTGACATAATTTATAGAGATCTCTTTAAATTACATATTTTTCAAATATGTTTATCATTTATAGGTACCTATATAGAATCACTTCAGGGATTCAATTATGATCAAATGTGTTATGTTTAACTTCTCTTGGGAGTCTCTTCAAGTACGTTTTCATCACGGTTATCATTTTATTCATCAATACTTTATAACATTAAGGTATCTCCATGAGTACCTCTAGATTTAACAACTTCAGGATAAATCAAATGAACATTTATTAATAATTTCTATATTGTTCATTTACGCTTCAGGTGTTTTCAACTCATTCTATCTCAACTTTGAATAATATTGATTTGCAGTTGGTAAATATCATTTTGAACTATATTGTTCTTATATACTTTGTGCAAGGATCATTTTTTAAAAATTATCATCGATCCCAACTGCTTCTCTCCCCCTGATCGAGAGAATTTTTAAAAATTGTGATATCTAATAATATTAATATACCTGTAGGGATTTCAATATATCACAATGAATCAATATTTATTTAAACTCATATATACTATATGACATTGAAATTCAGGTTCAATAAACTTCAGTTTCAAGTTCAATCCTTATGAACTTAATTCATTTCTAAGAATGAGTCATACGTGTATAATTAGAAATCCATAAATTTACACATTTTGTAAATACATGATCATATAATCTTATCACATCAATAAGAAACTATGCAATAAAAATCTAATAATGGCTCAAGACTGTTAAATAAATATAATTTAAATATTTTCTATATGCAAATATATGCACATTCTTCTTTTGAGCCTTATAAATTAACAATGAGAAGAATCTTCTGGTTTTTCAACAAAATTTAGTCAAATCATTTGACAATTTATTGCATATGAATGATCATGTCAAAATAATTCAATTCATGAACTTCAGGTTCACTATAATTTGTATTTCAATGAAACTTTCAAAAGGTAATGTAAATTCATTACAACATAATCATTACAAGTTTCATTTTTATATACACGAATAACATAATTATATTATTCTCCAAAACATATACACTCTTCAGGAGTCACTATTATGTTTATCAAACTTTATATTTCTTCAGGAATCACTATCATCAATTCAATGATGTGTATAATATAAAATGTACATGACAACTTCATCATGTTGTTATAATGGTCAAATAGATATAACCATAATATATCATTCATTTTTTCTGGTATCTTTTTAACAAGTCATCTAATTTATTAATAGACTATTCATTAGTCTAATTATCACGACTTGATATATTATATATTTAAATGTACAACCAGTACATATAATAAGTTATTTCTTATCACTTTCATAACTAGATAAAAGTTATACATCTAGGTACATACAAAGATATTTTACTACTTCAAGTAGCAATTATATGTAAGACTTCTTCAGGAAGCTTTTCAAATAATCATTTTGTGATTCTTTATCACTTTGATTATATTAGATCACTAACAAATATTAGTAAGTTATATATTCACTTCTAGGAATATGCAAACTAGGGTTGTACATCGGTCGGTTTAGTCGGTTTATACTACATATTTTCTAACCCAACGTAAAGATCGGTTTGTAAAATTCTGCATACAACCTACCCAATTAAAAAAAAAATCTTAACCCGACCGACGGTTTGGGCAGTTTGGTCGGGTTAACCCGCCCAAACCGAGATAAGAGGTTTTTTTTTTTTTAGTTTCAACTAAAATAAAAATTAACTACATAAATACACAATATATGTGAGAAAGAATTTTATTGAGAGGTTGAGAAAGAATTTTAGGATTTGGGACTTTTTTTTTAATATGTATTATATATTATATAATTATATATATATAATAAAAAAAAAAGTAAAAATCGGGTTAAATCGGGTTGGGTGGTTTAATTGGGCGGTTTGGGTCAATTTTCAACCCGCCCAATTAACTGATTGGGCGGTTTAGAATTTTGTCGAGTTATGTCGGTTTGTATTTTTTATCGGTTTTGTCGGTTTGGTTTGGGCGAGTTATTCGGGTTGAGCGGTTTACGAAAATTTTTGTACACCCCTAATGCAAACTGAATTAAATAGTAATTGCATATATACATATCTTGTACCAACAATAGTTTGAAACTATTGATTTTAAAAAATAATAAAATATGCATATATTAATTTACTTCTGGCATTGCCAATATATGTGAAATCTATATTCTTTGAAATAGAATTTCATGTCTATTCATTCTCTTCAGGGAATGATATTTAAATATTCTAAATGTACAATAAATTTGTACAATTCACACTTATTCAATAATCAAATATACTTTTATCTTGATTATAAGTGTGTCCGTACTACAGGTACGCGACTACTATTATTCAATTCCACACATGATATATAGATTTCATGCACTTTGATTGTGTGTGGTATTTCATCTTTTGATTGTTTCCAATTTCTTCTAGAAATATTTGAGTAGCAAACAATGCCATTGATTATTTAAAATCATTATATTCACTTCGGGGAATGACGTTGAACAAGTAGAACATTATTATAAATTTCTTAAAAATTTATTACTTGTTCATATATAAAAAGAAATTACTCAGCAATTTCTTTAACAATATTTCAAAGAATATATGAATACAATTTTTGCATAATCTCCAAGATGTATGCAAAATTTGATCTTTAATATATGTCACATGCAATAATTTCCAACATTGCAAGTAATAACAATGTATAGTAACATGACTAATACAAACAATCTTTAAAAGTAGTTGAATTCAATTCGTATCATTCTCTGCAGGGAATGATGAACAATAAATACATGTCTCATGTATTGTTAGACTAAGTGTGACTTTGTAATATGCCACATAAGCAACTGTTTTAACTAACTCTTTCAGTTAGTTAAAACCGTTACTTTAGTCGGTTTCTCTAGTACCATACGTTAGCTATAAATACTATGTAATTGTAATGTAGAAATTAATCATTTACTTGTAATTCAGATACATAATCAATAAAGATAGAAAGACTATTATTCAATCCTAGTTCTAATTTTCTGGTTTAACAATTGGCTTTGCCTACTGGTTTTGAGATCAAGTGTTTTGTGGAATGTTCTTAGTTGTGTACTGAACTCTCTTGGTGTGAGAGATTGAACTCGAATTCTCCAACAAGTGGTATCAGAGCCGGGGTTGATCGAAGATGGATCTTGAAGCTGTTTGAAGTCAATTCTTGATTGATCAAGAAAGGTGATTTGCTCTGTCGGTTCAAGCTTCAGAACCAGGTGATCAATCGAGCAAGAAGATGGGGAATGTCAAATTCGATCTTGAAAAGTTTACAGGAAAGAATGACTTTGGGTTGTGGCGTGTCAAGATGAGAGCACTTCTGGTTCAACACGGTCTGCAGGATGCTCTATTGGGGGAGAAGAACTTACCTGGTGATCTAACAGAAAAGGAGAAAACAGAGCTTCTCGATAAGGCACACAGTGCCATTATTTTAAGTCTAGGTGACAAGGTTCTCAGGGAAATCTCAAAAGAAGAATCAGCAGCTGGTGTTTGGAAGAAATTGGAGAGCTTGTATATGACAAAATCGTTGGCAAACAGGTTATTTCTTAAACAGAAACTGTATTCATTTAAGATGACACCAGGAAAAGAAATTGAAGATCATTTAGATGATTTCAATAAAGTGATCCTTGATTTAGAGAATATTGGAATCAAGGTGGAGGATGAAGACCAGGCCATCATTGTTTTAAATTCTCTTCCAACAGAAAGCTATGAGCATTTTGTTGACACCATGATGTATGGTAGAGAGTCTTTGACACTAGAGGAGGTTCAGAGTGCTCTAATGTCAAAAGAAATGAAGAGAAAGGCAGATAAACAAGAAGACAATAATGGTGAAGGGCTCTTTGTCAGAGGAAAAGGTTCAAAGAAGGAGAACAGGGATCAAAGCAGTGGAAACAAAGGCAAGGCTAATGCCAAGTTCAAAAGAAGATGTTTTCTGTGTAACAAGACAAGTCATTTAAAGAAAGATTGTCCAATTCTGAAAGATTACAACTCCAAGAAGAATGGTACTGCAGATGTAGTTTCTGATGGAGATGACAGTGATGGTTATGATAGTGCAAGTGTGTTGGTAATCTCTAAAGACAAGTCAGATACTGGTTGGATCATAGACTCTGGGTGTTCTTTCCATATACGTACGACGAAGCAATTCATAAATTACAAGATTATCAACAGTGGCTCTGTGAAGTTAGGTGATAACCATTCATGTCCAATTGTAGGAATTGGATCAGTGAAGCTTCAAATGACTGGTGGTGGAGTTACAGTTCTTGAACATGTGAGACATGTTCCTGAAATTAAAAGAAATCTGATCTCAATGGCAATGCTTGATCATGATGGTTACTCAGTAAAGGTTGAGAATGGCTCATTGAAGGTGACAAAGGGATCTATGGTAGTGATGAGGGCTACTGTGATGAATGGCATCTATGTATTACAGGGAAACACATTCAATAATCAGGCAAATACAGTGGCTCAAAGGAGTGAAGAACCAACTCTAATTTGGCACAGAAGACTGGGTCATATAAGCTATGGTGGCTTGAAAATTCTGAGTAAACTTGGAGTATTTGGCAAGGACCAGATACAACCTATGGAGTTGTGTGAACAATGCATTCTTGGAAAAGCTACAAAGGTCAAGTTTGGCACTGGGAGACACACAACAGAAGGAATTGTTGACTACCTACACTCAGATTTATGGGGGCCATCAAGAACAAAATCCAGAGGAGGGGCCAGGTATTTCTTGATTTTCATTGATGATTTTTCAAGGTTTGTTTGGATTTTCATATTGAAAAATAAAAATGAGTCATTAAGTAAGTTTAAAGAGCTGAGAACCATGTTGGAAACACAAACTGGAAAGAAGGTAAAGAAGCTGAGAACAGATAATGGGCTTGAGTTTTGTGCAGATGAGTTTAAAGAATATTGCAAGCAAGTTGGAATTGGCAAGCATCTAACAGTACCTAGAAACCCTCAGCAAAATGGACTTGCTGAGAGAATGAATAGAACTATACTTGAAAGAGTTAGATGCATGCTTATTCATGCTGGTTTGCCAAAGTCATTTTGGGCAGAAGCAGCTGTTACAGCCTGCTATTTGATTAACAGATGTCCTTCATCTGCAATCGAATTCAAAACACCTATTGAGGTGTGGAAAGGCAAGCCTGCAAGGTATGATCACCTAAGGATATTTGGTTGTCTTGTGTATGCCCATGTCAAGGAAGGAAAGTTAGATCCAAGGGCAAGAAAATGCATTTTTCTGGGTTATCCAGAAGGTGTTAAGGGGTACAAAGTATGGAGCATTGAAGAAGGCAATCACCAAAAGAACTTTGTGAGTAGGGATGTGATCTTTGATGAGAAGACCATGTACAAAGATCTTGCAAATATCCAAAGGAATGACATACCAGAGAAGAATTCTAATAGCCCTATACAGTTTGAGGTGGAGTCCAACAGAAGAGAGCATGTTGTGGACAGAACTACAGAACCAGAGAAAGAAGAAGGAGAAGAGGATGAAATAGTTGAGTCTGAGGGTGAACCAGATGCAGATGAAGACACTCAAGACTATCAATTAACAAGAGATAGAAAAAGAAGAGCTACTAGACCCCCTGACAGGTTTGTTTTGCTGATGTGATTAATTATGCTCTTAGCATTGATGCAATGGGGAATGAAGAGCCAGCTACCTATGAGGAAGCAATGCAATCTGATGATAAGATTGAGTGGAATAATGCTATGGATGGTGAAATGACTTCACTAACCAAGAACAAGACCTGGTATTTGATTAGAAGACCTAAAGGTCAAAGGGTTATAGGCTGCAAATGGGTATATAGGCACAAGGATGAGATCCCTGGAGTAGAAAAGGCCAGATTCAAGGCTAGATTGGTTGCAAAGGGTTTTTCACAAAGAGAAGGGATAGACTACAATGAGATCTTCTCCCCTGTGGTGAAACATACATCAATAAGATTGTTGTTGAGTATTGTTGCAATCAATGATCTGGAATTGGAACAGCTAGATGTGAAGACAGCTTTTCTACATGGTGATTTGGAGGAGAATATACTAATGAAACAGCCTAAGGGATATGAAGTAAAGGGAAAGGAAGATTATGTTTGTCAGCTGAAGAGATCCTTGTATGGATTGAAGCAATCACCAAGGCAGTGGTACAAAAGGTTTGACGAGTTTGTACTCAGAAATGGTTTCAAAAGGAGCTCTTATGACAGCTGTGTTTATGTCAGAAGCAACAAAATTACTGCTTATCTCTTACTGTATGTGGATGACATGCTTATTGCATGTAAAGACATACAAGAGATAAACAAAATTAAAGCACTGCTGAACAAGGAATTCGAAATGAAAGACCTTGGTTCAGCCAAGAGAATCTTAGGTATTGACATCATTAGAGACAGGCCAAAGAGAATTCTTAAGTTGTCTCAACATGGTTACATATCTAAAATTCTCAACAGGTTTGGCTTCGATCAAGTCAAACCTGTCAAGACTCCCTACACACCACTGTTCAAAATGTCAAAATCACAGGCACCCAAGGATGATGAAGAAACTGAGTATATGAATAGGGTGCCTTACTCAAGTGTGGTGGGCAGTCTCATGTACCTCATGATCTGCACCAGACCAGATATCAGTTATGGTGTCAGCATGGTAAGCAGATTCATGGGACAACCTGGGAAGGAACATTGGAATGTGGTAAAATAGATTATGAGGTATTTACAAGGTACTAGACAACTGGGATTGGTCTATGGAGCAAATTCAGAATCTGTCAACATAGCAGGCTTTGTTGATTCTGATTATGCAGGTGATCTAGACACCAGAAGGTCACAATCTGGGTTTATTTTTCAGTCAAGTGGATGCTCTATTTGCTGGAAATCGAACCTACAATCCATTGTTGCTCTATCTACAACAGAAGCAGAGTACATTGCATGTACTGAAGCAGTGAAAGAAGCCCTATGGCTCAAAGGAATCTCCATGGAATTCGGTCTAGATCAGAGGTGCATAACTGTACAATGTGACAGTCAAAGTGCTTTGCACTTGAGCAAGAACCAAGTCTTCCATGAGAGAACTAAACACATAGATGTAAGGTTGCATTTTATCAGAGATGTGCTAATTGGAGGGAAAGTCAAATTGGAGAAGGTATCTACTGAGAACAATGCAGCTGATGTTCTAACTAAGGCACTTCCTACATCTAAGTTCTTTCACTGCTTGAAGCTGCTGAATGTGTTGGATGTCCAACAAGATTGATTTACAACATTGTTTGGATGTTATTTTGTGGATATTACTTGTCAAGGTGGAGATTTGTTAGACTAAGTGTGACTTTGTAATATGCCACATATGCAACTGTTTTAACTAACTCTTTCAGTTAGTTAAAACCGTTACTTTAGTCGGTTTCTCTAGTACCATACGTTAGCTATAAATACTATGTAATTGTAATGTAGAAACTAATCCTTTACTTGTAATTCAGATACATAATCAATAAAGATAGAAAGACTATTATTCAATCCTAGTTAAAATTTTCTGGTTTAACAATTGGCTTTGCCTACTGGTTTTGAGATCAAGTGTTTGTGGAATGTTCTTAGTTGTGTACTGAACTCTCTTGGTGTGAGAGATTGAACTCGAATTCTCCAACATGTATTTAAATAACATTAGTCATGCTCACTGTTATTCTTATACTTTGATGTTTCAATGCAATTTTCTTGACATTCTTTTTAGGTATTTAAAACTCACTATAAAATTGCATCAATAATAATCATTTTTAATGATTCTTTAGTTGTATTCACATAAATACAATTTTTTTTGACAAATATAAAATATTTACTTCAGGAAATTTTTGTCAAAATCTATATCGATATTAGATTACTTTTCATCGTCCTCAAATAATACAAGAACATATATATATATATATATAAATATGTATTCATCTCTTTCATTATATATCCATCAACTATATAATGAATATTACGTTTGCATGATCTTCAGGATATATGCAAGATTTTATTGAGGACGCATAATCATCAGGATATATACAATATTTTATTGATGATGCATAATCATCAAGATATATGCAATATTTTATCGATGATGCATAATTTTCAGGAGATATGCAATATTTTATCGAGGATGTATAATCTTTAGGATATATGCAATATTTTATCGAGGATATATAATCTTCTAGATATATGTATAATTTATATAGATTTTCTCTATCATATTATAGGCACATATATATTGTAAATATTATGAATGATAAGAACATAATATATACATATGAAATTAATAATAAATATATAAAAACATATACATAATATATATAATATATAGATATATAGATAAAAAGAAAAAGGAAATCAAATGATTCTTGAAATTGTTTCAGTCAGATGAATATATATAAATATATATTTAGTGTATCGTGACTTTGAAACAATTCAAGAACTTTAACAAAATACTTACAATGGGTCTTAGGCAGAGACTCATGCTTGAAGCTTGGGCAGAGACTCATCCTGATAACGTGTTATAAAATAATATAGAATAATATAAAATAAGTAAGAAGAAAAGAAGAAGAAGATGAAGAGAGAAAAAGAAACTGAATAAGAATTTTTCAGTTCTTTATTCCAATGGGGTGAACCCCTATTTATATAAATACAAGAGCGAAATATTAAGAAACTAAGAAAAAGAAAAACTAAAAAAAAAAAGGAATGTTAATTATAATAAATGGTAATAAATAAAAAATTTATACATCCACGTAATTATTAATATTTATAACAAGTCGTACATTAATTTTGATATTTTAAATAGTGATCTTGCATTTTCCACTTCCACAGTTTTATATTGTTTTCACTTTTCATGACAGATACAATTATTGTTGTTTGCAAATTTTTGCATTAAAACAGTAATAATATAAACCATAACGAAAGAGAATTATATATTGCAGCACATATATATGTAGTCTAAAATAATTTTGTAAATAAAATTATACAATTAACCGATATTTAATTTGATGTAATAGAATGTTAATGATAATAGTATTTGTATTTGATTTAGTGTAAAAATTTAATAGAATAATATATATTGACCAAAATATCTTTATTTTTTTTCAATCATTATTATTATAAAATATTTAAAAGAAAGGTTAGATTTTGACTTTCACTTTTTTTTTATATATATTTTGATTAAAATATTACATTATTTTTATAATAGAGTGTAATTGAGAATTACCTTGGTTTTTATATGTAATTATTATTCCAATGTAATAATAATGGATTACAAAAGTTAAGAAAAAAAAAACAAAAAAAAAAAAAAGCAAACAATATGATGAACATTACAATTATGGTAAACCAAACACTACCTTAGACACTAAAAAAAATTGACAGTATAAAGGTGTATATAGCTAATTTTTTTAATTGTTTTTAACAGTAAACATATTATCTAAATAATAATAAGTCATCTATATAAAGTTCACCTAAATAAAAATGTTGAAAGAAACGAACCAACAGTATTTTCTTTTTTAACTATGCACCAAATTTCATCTTTCAATAAAAGTAAAAATCAAGAAAAGATAGAATACTTTTGTTCTAATATTAATAGTAGTTATAAACATATGCAATTTTAAATCTAAATATCAGTTGGGTGATAGAGATCAGGGACTTGAGTAGGCCACCATGGATGCAAAAGAGAAACAACACTTACTCTTGAGGCGTATATTTTAGGTGGAAGATTACACAGAATTTCAATGTGACTCTGATTCTGGCCAAGCATTTGACATTGAAAGATCCTTATATCCTCCTTAGCTTTAAGAGTTTTATTCGATAATGAGAAAAAGAACACATCTCCATCATCCGGATGAAGAGCATGTATAGTAAGAAGCGAAGACAAGCTCATACAACATTCCGACATCTTCATTTGATCGTGATAATGCACTAAATTCCAATTACACATCTTATCATCATCAACTAATTCCCATGCCTTGAAAACAAAGAATTGTTTCCTTTTATACCAAAAGAATTGTGCTAGCCGCACCTTCCCCCGAACCACTCCAACATGTATTCTTGAACCCAAAGAACGCCAGTCATGGCCTAATTCCCGAGGCAAACCAACCAAATGGTATTGTTTTGAACAAATGTCTAATGCAACTAGGCCTTCAGTTTTGTACACACCATATGGCCAGTATACAATTCCATTGCTACCGACAATGGGTGTTCGATAAGAGCATCTGTCAAAGAGGGCCACTTCTGGAAAATTAAAAGTTGAAGAACTCCATTGTCCTGTCTCAGAAGAAAAAATTGTTAAATGAAGTAGAAATGGTGGTGAAACACTTGTTATATCATCCACCTCTGTGCTTATTTGGACTACCTTATACTTGATCTTACTATACTCAGATACTACTAATGCATATCTAGAACGACGATGAAAAGCGTTTGGAGAACGAGGAAGCTCAACAAACTGCCTTGTAAAAGGATTGCAAACAAACAAACATCCTTTAGGATATATTCCAACTAGCAACAAATCCTCAAACGACGACTCTAAGTATAAACCATTCTTGTACATCTTCCAAGGTAAAAAATTTAATGCCGCTTCTTGTCCATAGTGAAGAATCTTTGATCTCTCAGAAATATACTGCTCCGCAAAGAAATAATGATCAATCATAGCTAAGTTTGTAAATAGTAGAGTGAAAGGAAGAGATGGAGATGATGATGACGATGATGATGAGTTACAAAGCCTTTTCTGACGGTGATAATGATTGAATCTATGACTGAAATAGGCTTTGGAACGAGAAATAATTGAGAACCAACGCTTGCAAACATAAGAGCACTCCACTATACATCTAAAATCAGGAAGTCTTAGCAATATTTCCAAAAATATATCATCACCGAGAGTAGACATTAGTGACACTGAACATCCTTGTTCATTTGTTTTATGACTTTTTTTACACAGCTGATGAACAATGGTTTTAATTTGAGCTACACTTCTTTTTTCCAAAAAAATGATAAAATTAAATGAAGAGCTATTATAAGTGAATTACCTGATCATCCGAAGGGGGTATTTGGTCCATTAATCGTTCTTGATTCTTGATATGAGCATGTAATTATGTAGGAGATCCACAACTAGCTTCTAATAAAATGTACTCATTCAATTAAAATAAGAATAACCATAAGCAAAGAAAGGAAAACTCAATAAATAATACCATTTATCTTTTCAAATCAACTGCAATTGAAAAATTTAAACAAAACATACACACTAACTCTCTACTCTTCAAATATTCTCTAATTTTCCAATTCTATGACAGTGGCATATAGATAGTCTAGAAGAATAAATGCTTTAATTTAACAAAAACAGGTACCTTACACTTAAGATCGGATGAATGAGTGAATATCAAAACTAGGCTGCACAATTAAAAGAAAAATGATGTTAAACTTAACAAATTGATCATATTTTTAATGCATTAGTTTCGAAAACAAAGCAATGAACAAAATAAACATTAATTTTCGTACAAACTAAGGGCAGGGGCAAACAATGTGTTTCTTTCTGGAAAAAAAAAAAAAAAATCCAAATCTGAAAAGATCCACATTCCTACAAATCTTTTACATTATACATATGGCTACGGATTTTATGGAGGCAAGATTATCCGGTCGTCTCCATAAAACATATAAGAGAATCCAAAAGAGTAGCTCAAATGGTCAGGTATGTGGTTTGCTCCAACAAGGTCCGAGGTTCGAGTCCTCTCCTAAATACCTACATAGCAATATTAGAGCAGAGAAACTGGAGAAAAGGAATTTTTATTATTCTGTGATAAAATGGAAAAATACAATTACAAGCCTTATATAGGCAGAGAAAGGATGTAGGGAGATAACAGAACCAACTAACAGGACTGACACAATCTAACAGACATAACCGACTAACTGTTTGTATAACTAATTCTTGATAGGCCCCTTCAAGATGGAGTGTACAAGTTTTGTAGACCCATCTTGGACACAATGGTCTTGAATTGATGCGGGAAAAGTGGCTTAGTTAGGATATCGGCTAAGTTTGCTGAAGAAGAGACATGATTCATTTTGATGCAGCCTTTGGTGATCTTCTCTCTTACAATGTGGCAGTCTATTTCAACATGTTTGGTTCGCTCATGATAAACTGGATTCTCTGCTATGTGGATGGCGGCTGTATTGTCACAGAATAAAGTGGAGGGAAGTTGGTGTTGGATGTTGAAGTCTTTGATGATGGATTGTAACCAAGTTAACTCACAGGTAGCATTGGCCATAGCCCTATATTCTGCCTCAGCTGAGGAACGAGAGACAGTAGTTTGTTTTTTGGATTTCCATGAAATGAGAGATGGGCCGAGAAAGATACAATATCCTGAAATGGATCTTCGAGTATCAAGACAAGCGCCCCAATCGGCATCTGCAAAGGCTTGGAAATGAGGTGTGGGGCAAGTAGCATGGAAAAATAAACCTTGCCCAGGAGAAGCTTTGATATATTGTAAGATGCGGTTTGCAGCATGCATATGAGGTTGTCGTGGGGCTTGGAGGAATTGGCTTAGTTTATTGACAGCAAAGCTTATATCCGGCCTAGTGATTGTGAGATATAAAAGTTTGCCTATTAAACTTCTGTATTGAGTGGGATTGGTTAAGAGAATACCATCATCATTGCTGAGTTTTATGTTAGGTTCCATAGGAGTGGTGGCTGGTTTGGAACCAAGACAGCCGGAGTCTTGTAGTAATTGAAGGGTAAAGGGCCTTTGAGTAACGGATATGCCTTTGGGGCATCGAGCAATTTCAAGGCCAAGAAAGAAGTAGAGGTTGCCGAGGTCCTTCAGTTTGAACCGTGCATCTAGTGATGAAATGAAGGTGTTCATTGCTGTGATGTTGTTTGTAGCAACTATGATATCATCTACATAGATGAGTAAAGCAAGGAAGGTGTCATTGTGATGGCGAATGAACAAGGAATGATCATTTTTGGATTGTTGGAAACCTTGTTGAAGGAGGGTAGTGCTTAGTTTGGCATACCATTGTCTAGATGCTTGTTTTAAGCCATATAGACTTTTCTTTAACTTGCAAACTGCATTTTTAGGGAGATCTCCTTTGGGAGTATATCCTTGTGGTAATTTCATATAAACTTCTTCATGTAAGTCTCCATGAAGAAAGGCATTATTTATGTCCATATGGTGTAAATGCCAATTTTTCATTGCAGCAAGAGCAAGGAGTAATTTTAGAGTATTGAATTTGGCCACAGGAGCATAGGTCTCAAAGTAGTCGATACCAGGTTGTTGGTTGTATCCTTTGGCGACAAGTCGGGCTTTACACCTTTGTAATGATCCATCGGGGTTTAGTTTCTTCTTGTAAACCCATTTATTTCCAATGGCATGATGGCCATCGGGTAAGGGAACAACAACCCAGGTGTCATTAGTTTCCAAAGCATCTATTTCATCATCCATGGCTCTATTCCAAATTGCAAGAAGTTTGGCTTCAGCATAGGTTCGTGGTTCAGGAAACTGTGCTGCAGTGAGAATGGCAGCAATAAATTTGGAGCTGAACCGATGATAAGAGAGAAATTTAGAGAGAGGGTGATCTGTGGTTGATGAAGTAGTAGTGAGGCAACTGTAGTCATTGAGGTGAGCTGGGGGATTAATGATTCTTCCTGACTTGGAAATTTTTTGAGCTTTTGGTGATGTAGCAGGGATGTTTATACCAGATTTTTGTATTTGAAGAGTAGGCTGGGAATTATTATATGTTTGGAAAGGAAAAAAAGTGTCAATATTGGGGTTGGGATCAGATGTTTGGTAAGGAAATATTGATTCATAAAAGATTACATCTCTAGAATGAAAGATTTGATGAGTTTGAATATCTAGAAGAGTGTAAGCCTTCATGTTTTCAGGATATCCTATGAAGACACAAGGTCTTGCCCGAGGAGCAAATTTGTGAGTATGAATTATGTGAGATCCATAGGCAAGGCAACCGAAATTTCTTAAGTGAGAATATTTTGGTGTTGTTTTATATAGTAATTCATAGGATGTAAGGTCTTTTAGTGTAACAGATGGGGTTCTATTTAGTAAATAGACACTAGTTTTTATCATATAACTCCAATATATTATTGGTATGTTTGATTGAAATGCAAGAGCCCTTGCAATATTTAAGATATGTTGGTGTTTGCGTTCAACAACCGCATTTTGTTGTGGCCTTCCAACACAAGAGTTGTAATGAATGGTGCCGTGTTTGCTGTAAAAATCTGTTAGGCATAATTCTTTTGCATTATCACTTCGAATGGATTTAATGCTAAGGTGGAATTGTGTAGAGACAAAGTTGAAAAAATTTTGTATTGTTTGAGGAGCTTCATATTTAGCTCTTAGGAAATAGATCCATGTGAACCTTGAATGGTCATCGACGATTGTCAAAAAATATTTGTACCCTTCGAAAGAGGGTGTAGGATATGGACCCCATATGTCGAGGTGTATTAGATCAAAAATTGCTTTAGAAAAATTATTATTAGATTGAAAAGGCAATTTCTTTTGTTTTGCCAAGTGACAAGTGGGACAATGAAAAGGAGTAGTAATTGCATGAGAAGAATGTAATTGTTTATTGATCTTATTTGTTATCAATACAGAAGGATGACCAAGGCGATTGTGCCATTGGTATTGATTTTGTTGTACATTACATGAAAAAGGAATACTAGGTGCAAGTTGGACAGCTTGCTTGAGGTAGTAAAGTTTGCCATATCTCTTAGCAATCCCAATCCTCGATGTCTGAGAAGGTCCCTGTATTATACAATCATTAGAAGTGAATTTTACTGTATGAGAAGTGTTGTCTAATAATGCATGAACTGATAAGAGATTGAATTTGAAACCAGGGACATATAAGACATTAAGTAGTGTAAGATGTTGATTAATTACAACAGTACCAACCTTTTCAATTTGAACAGAGTTTCCATTAGGTAAATTTACATATTTTGCATTGTGTATATTAGTGAAAGATTGAAAGCATTGTAAGTGAGCACAAACATGATGGGTTGCCCCACTATCAATGATCCAAGAATCGAAAGAAAAAGGGTCGAATGTACCAGAAAAATTGTTGGCAGCAGGAGTGTCAACAGTGGTGGAAGCATCTGTTGTAGGTTGGAGTTGTTGAGTTAACATATTGATGATCTGTTGGCATTGAGAATTGGTAAGCTGGGACTGAGAGATATCAATGCTGGGGGTGGAAACCTGCATTGTTTGGGGTGTCCGATTGGTTGAATTCTGGTCTGATTTTCTTGAAGTTGAGGGATCAGTTGGCTTTTTAGTGCCATATCCTGGAGGAAAGCCATGTAAGAAATAGCATTTGTCCTTGTAATGCCCAGGTTTTTGGCAGTGGGTACACATTGGACGGGGCTTTTTGTTTCTTGAAGTCTGATTGGCAGCAGGGGCAGATTCTGTGTTATTGGCTGCTGGTGTGGAAGTAGTAGTGGCAGCAAAGGTGGGGATGGTGCGATGACCAATGGTTCTTTGGCGTTCTTGATGGACAGTCATTGAAAAAACCCGGTTGAGAGGGGGACAAGGGTCAAGGAGTAAAATTTGGTCACGGACAGCATGGTAGCTTTCATTAAGTCCTTTAAGAAATTGAAGGACTTGATCATGGTTAGTATGTTCTTGGGACTGAGTTGCTGCAGCACAAGTGCAGGGAAGTTTTGGCCTCAATTGATGAATTTCATCCCAAATGGCCGTGAGCTTAGTGAAGTAAGAGCTGACAGAATCTTCCCCTTGATGAAGATAAGTAAGGGTTTCGTTGAGCTCAAAAATTCTTGGCCCATTCCCTTGATTAAACCGATTGTGAAGGACGGTCCACATCTCGGCAGCAGTGTCAAGGTACATGATGCTGCTTTTGATCTCAGGTGAGACCGAATGTAAGATCCAAGACATAACCATTTGGTTACATCGGATCCAAGAACCAAAGAGAGGATCATTAGAAGAAGGTTGAGAAAGTGTACCTTCAAGAAAGGGGGTTTTATTGCGGGCTCCAATGGAGATCTTGAAGTCTCTGCGCCACGGTTGAAAATTGCGATCTGTAAGAATCGGAGTGGCAAGAACGAGCCCTGGATGGTCTGCACTACTCAGGTAATAGGGACTTCTGATATCTTCGTAGGCAGGGCGATCGGATTGAGTGTGTTGAACAGGTGGAGGAGCTGGTGACTGAGCTCGGTTGTTGTTGTTATCAGCGGAAGTCTGAGATGGTTGGGGATCGATCGGAGCAGGGGCATCGACCACGGGATCGGTGGAAGTAGCCGAGATGGTTGCTCGTGTCCTCACCATGGATGAAGGCGTGAAAAAAACTTGAAGAAAAGTTTGAAGATCTAGGCAATTTCTTCTGATACCATATTAGAGCAGAGAAACTGGAGAAAAGGAATTTTTATTATTCTGTGATAAAATGGAAAAATACAATTACAAGCCTTATATAGGCAGAGAAAGGATGTAGGGAGATAACAGAACCAACTAACAGGACTGACACAATCTAACAGACATAACCGACTAACTGTTTGTATAACTAATTCTTGATAAGCAATTGTTATAGTTTCCTGGTTCCTAAATATTGAAAGGTAATGTGAGGATCCTAATTAAAAAAAAAATATGAAAACATGTAAGAGAATTGTTAAAAGACATTAGAGTATTCCAACATTACTCTAAAGTTAGCAATAATATAATTTAATACCATTTTCAGTAGCATTAGTGCCTAATGACAATGCAAAGTAGCATTGTAAGCTGAAAAGCCATATCATCTATCCAAAATTGCTAGAGGTATAGTTGGGAATGACTACATGAAAAGCTATATCATCTATTTTATATGGTGTGAAACAGAAATTGGGTTCTTCATGGACTAAATAGAGCAGATATACAGTTAATAACAATAACAATTATTATATTTACTGTATCAAAATTCAAAGCAAAATATTACAGACATAATTTGGGTTTTTAGAAAACATGTTTAAGCTTTGCAGATTATTCTGTATATCTAGCATCTATGTAAAAATGTCTTCTCAACCACTTGATTCACTCATTTAACATTTTCCTTTTTAAATAGAAAATTCCATCATGTATTGAAAAACCATTTAATCAATCATCAATGAGACTCAAATATATGTAGATCGTCATGGCATATACAAAAACTGAAAAAGTAGATCAAAATAAAAAATAAAAAAAAATATATAAAAAAAAGAAAGAAACTACTGAATTTCGTCCACTGCCCACTTGAAGAAGGATTATACCAGTTCTTCTACCTGTGCATGGAAGAAGATGGTTGCGTTTAGAAATGAGTTTGAAAAGAAAAAAAAAATACAGTACACAAAGAAGAAGAAGAAGAAGGAGGTAATTTCTAGTGGGTTGGGTTTACCGGGCTTGGCTTATAAGGGCTTGCATACAAATAAAACTTTTGTTTACAAAAATATACATATTTTTGAAAAGTAAGAATTTCATAATAACACACTACATTTTAAAACAGTGTATGTACCTAAATTTTTATGTTTATAACGGGTATAAATTTAATGTTTATTTTTAGCTGCATAAGTACCTAATATTTGTAAAATTGTAATTTTTTTTTCAGCTTTATCAGTACAGACTCTGTTTTAAATTTGTTAAAAGAATATTTAAAAGTGATTGATACTGTGTATTTGTGTATTTCTGTCTACACCCAACAATTTTAAATTTGAGCTTTATATGTGTTAATAGTTTAAGATAAAATACAGTTATACAAATATTAGGTATTTATATAGTTAAAAATAAATATTAAATTTATGTCACTTATAAACTTAAAACTTGAGTACTTATACCACTATTTATCTTAATAATTACTCAAAAATTCATATTATCTTATTTGACTAATTATGAACATAATAGGTTAATACTAATTTATACTTTATGTTTTATAAAAATTATCATTTGAAATATTTATTTTATCAAATAACAAAATTAATTATGTATTTTTTAAAATAATATAAATCCCAACTAAGCTCAATTTTAATATAATTAATTCCAGAATAATTTTTATAAATATATAAAATATAATTAATTTTGTAGTAACAGATTTAGATTAGATTTTTATTAAATATTTTTAAAAAATACAAAATCTATTGCAAAATATTGTTTTTAACTAGGTCCGAAGAAAATATATAATTTTTTTTCTCTTTTTTAATTTTCACTTATGATTATATTCTGTATGGTTCCCTCCTAATCTGTTAGCCATGGAGCTCTCTTCGCTTCTGAGTTTGGGTTCATGGTCGAGGGTTCCTCTTTCCCCTTCCCTACTAAACCCCAATCTCTTCTTCCACCGCTCCAATAATCTCTCTCTCACTTGGAATTGGAACCTTCCCACCTCCAACCCTCATCTTCTTCCAATCGCAGCCACTTCCACCAACCATTCTTCTTCCCCAAATGCCAGAGCCCAACCTCATTTTCGGGACTTCTGGAGTGATTCTCAGTTCGTTGAAGTCATCGCCATTGGCAGTCGCAAGGATGCGGTTCTCAATTTCTGTCTCGATTCGCCATTTCAGTCTTCGTCTCTGCGATACTGGTCACCCATTTAACTTGTTCGTTGCTTTTCTATGGTGCTCCGGCTGTGTATATTTATAATCTAATACTCTGTTTTCTTACAGGAACTTTGTGGTTAAGGACTCGACCAATGTGCAATTACAGCAACGGGTTCTTGGAAAAGGTTTTTTTTTTTCTTCAGCTTTGTTTCTGTTAAAGTTTTTATATTCATGAATTCAAACTTATATTCATTGAACAGTGAAGAAGTTAGTGAACTCTAAGCTTGAATGAATGTTTCAGGGAGCCACTTAAAATGCTCTAGCTAATTGTATGTTAAATTCAAACTATAATGGAAAATCATATAGCAATTAATGTATCAATTATACACTCATAAGTCATAACCAAAAGAGTATAATGTATGTTATGTTTGAGTTTGGCCATAGTTTTTTTTTTTTTTCCTCTTCTTTTGACATTGGGGGTATCCGAATCGAATTTGGGACCTCCTCTGTCATAGTTGCATCTGTGATTTTCTTATTTAAGCATTTTTATTCTTTATTTTCTCAAGCAATATGTTGACTGATCAATTTTGTTGTTGCCTTACTTTGTTGCAGATTCAGATTCAGATTCGATAAATCTTGAAGTTCCGCCATCTTTAACATCATCGTCAAAGATCATAATCCTTGTTTGTACATTTCTTAGCCATTAATCTTTTATTCCTGATGCTATTTTCCAGAGTATATTTCCCTGATCATAGAGGGCTTGTTGGAGAGATGTTGTTCGTGTAGTTATGATTATATTTTACTCATGTTGTTCTGTTTCTTTTGGTTTAGGTGGCAAGCGCTGGTTATGGTGTAGATCACATGCTAGCAGTTGATATTCTAAAGAAAATAAGATCCGCAAATGGGTTTACTGTTGCTATTGTCTTGGAGCCATTCAACTTTGAAGGACAGAGGCGGCTTGATGAGGTTGTATGAATGAAGTTAGAAATAAGTTGCTTGCTAAGGAAATGCATTATTGAAATTATATTTGTATTGTATCTGTGAATATAATCTTTTCTTTTGATGTATTATCTTGGTGACAATTTTTACAGTAGTGCATTGTTGGTATTGTATCCGAATATAATATCTTTTATTCACTTTCTTTATAATTTGGTTTTCAGGTCAAAAGTTTGATGGAAAAAATTAAGGAGCATACTAATTTATTAATTGGTGAGCAATGTCTTATTGATCTTGTTGTTAGCTAATATTTTCTTTTCATCAATGTAAATAGTTTTTGGGTAGAGCATATGTTAGAATGTGCAGCTTATGTCTTTCATCATCTAATCCATCCTTGCATATCCCGATATGCATTTTTTTTTTGGTAAAGTTTTGATGATATTTGTATGTAGGGTAAAATGACTTTCATGGTAATTCATGATTCTGCACCTATTGCATGAGAGTTCTACACTCGCTGAGAGTAGAACAAAAAAGAAGAGAAAATTGGAAGAAAATCTGAAGTCCTTTTTGCTATTATTATTATTATTATTATTATTAAAAACTGAATAACTTTACATAGAAACTGGGTGATATGCTACTTGCCATGCTGACTAGATTGTGGTATTTTTGTACTTGCAGATCTTGACACCAACAAGTTACTGAAAAAGGATTTGGTTACACTAGATGAGGCTGTAAAGACTGCAAATAATGCTGTCTTGCTTGCCATTACTTCTGTATCTGTTCTCAAATCTGTAAGTTTACTTCTTTACCATCTTTTTGCCTTGGAAGTTCGTAATACCCTTGCTGACTTTGCTGAACTTGGATATTGCTGAAATTTTGTAGGATATGCTGACAAAGCTTATTGGTTCATCATGTAATGATTTGCGAGAGATCAAAGTTCCAGAAATTTTTAGTGTAAGTCTCTAGAACCACAACCATCTTTACCTATTTTGGTTCCAGAAATATTGCAATTTCTGTAATGCGAACACTACTTTAAAAAATTATAAAATAAAACAGTGTAATATGATATCATATATTCTAATATTTCTTATTATTGTTGTTGTTATTTTTTTTTATTTTTTTTAATTAGGTAATAACTACATCCAAGTTCTAATGCTGTTTTAATTCTCCTTGTGAATAACTACATTCAAGATCAGTGAAAACTTGTATCTTTATTATTGAATAAAACAAAAGAAAACTAGACTTCAGAAAATAGTGGAATCAGTTCAACACTCCTATATCTTTGGTTTTCCTGGTCCTCTTACTTATGGGGAATGCTTTTATATGTAGATCCTGGAAAGATATAAAGAAGCAAAGATTGGATTTGGAGCTGGTTACAACATTAAGAGTTCAGTTTTACAGTCCATGTATGATTGTCCTTTCCTCGGTGTAGGTGTCAAGGTAAAAATTGTATGTACTTGATGGGTTTACACCAATGCTTTGATTTGTTATTGCTGTAAGTTAATTAAAATTCTATGGTGCATAGGACTTGAATGGCGTGGTTATTTGCATAGTTGCAAGTTCAAGTATCATTGGCAAAAATGATACAGATGCATTTGTGCATAGTTTTCGCCAGACCACAGAATATACAAAGGAAATATTGATATCCACTATTTATGAACCCAGTCTGGAGCCTGACCTGATTGTAACAACGATTCTTGTTATTGGGTAAGACTCATGTTTAGTATGATAACACTTATTGAAAGGTGAAAGCTTATAAATGAACCTGCTTATGGTGTAGGGTCAAGGACTCTAATTTTGTTGAATTTCTCTTTTGGTCATTTAAGTTACTTTCTTTAAGATTACTTTTTCTAAATTGACATTTTTATGTTTTTGAATTTGATTTATAAATTTATTTTTGCATTAAAAATTATTAAATACTTGAAACCTGATGTTGTCTTTTGTTCTTCTCCTCCCTACCAATTTTTCTTCTTTGTTGTTTCTTTCTGCTTCATTCTCATTGGTTGTCATACAAAGTGGTGCTAGCCTGCTAGGAGCCTAGGTCTTTCTTTGCATTGTTATATGCTTTGTGTTTTTAGTAGCAAGTTTGTGCTCCTCACTTATTTTTGGCTATTTAATAATTTTGATTAGTTTATGTAATTCTTTTACTTGCTGAGTTTACTTTATGCAATTACCAGGTTTACTGAACAACAGGTTTCTCAGGAAACTGGTATATTGACTAGACTTGCCCAGCGTTTTCCATTCATCTTTAGGCTTCTGAGGAGAAGCCAATCAAGTGAAACCCAGGGAAATAGTTTACCTGAGGGAGCATTTTCTTCTGATGAGATAGATTCGCCAGAAGTGATGGAAAATGTAGAGGCTGCTGAAGGTTTTGTAAGGTACTCTGAAAACATTCAGAAAATATTGAGCAACTACAATGAGTTTTCTTTAATGCGTAACTAATTTTCTACATTTGAATTAATTTATGATTTATGCGTACAATCAATATAAATGTGTCTTGTATTTGGAACTGTAACAGTGAATCCGAACAAGCTGAGGATGGGTTCTCTGAGGCTTGTATGGATTCTTTCAGTTATTCTGATCAACCACTCACGGAAGGTATCTATTAGGTTTTCTGTTCAAATTTAAAATTACTAGTTTTCAGTTTTATGGAGTTGTAATTTCTTTCTGCTAGCTTCATCCTTAAATTCAAAAAGTGAAAAATATTTTTTTTATTTGACTAGAAATTCCCACTTTCCAAAGAGAGGAGCTTGTTAGTTGGAATGTGGGGACGGGGCATCAAATTGCACAGGAGTGGGCCAAAGAAAGAGCAGCTGAAGCGGGAGCTACTTCAACGTTTGATAAGCTAAGCATCTTCTGTCTTCCAGTTGGTGTGAAACCAGTAGTGTTGAAAGATAGATTTGATATCTCATCAAAAAACCCAATGCCAAATGCTGAGGGTATTCTGAAATCAAATCCAGGTGCCAATTCAAGTATAGCTCCTTGGAATGAGTTGACTGACACAGGCCTTGAAGCAATGAAGGATTTATATAATACAGCTTCAACACTCCTAAAAGGGAACTCTTCTGATCCTCCTAAAAAACAAAGACTTCTTTCTGTTCGTGCAGCATCTATGCTGGTACTGCATGTCACCTTCTTTCTTTAATTTGCTATGTTGAAGTTGCATGGTATACTTGTCATTTTTTGCCGGTTAGCTGTCTCTTTTTATACATCTATTGCTGAAATTGAATGGAAATACTAGGAAAATGCACAAATTGATAACCCTGGTTCTTCGGGGGGCCAGAGGCCTCCTGATAGCTCAAAGCTTACCACAATTCACGAACACCTTTCTTGTCCTTCCTCTCGCCCCTTCTCTACGTTTATATAATACTCTAACCACCCAATTACCCCTGCTAAACAAACCAGTCATTCTACTCATGACTGTTGTCCTATAATAACCCATTCCTAAAGTAGGATTTTTTTTCTTGTTTTTTAGTAGAATAAGAAAGAAGGCCTTATTTGGAATAAAGGTGTTTCCTTAGCTTTTGTCATGTACATTCCTTGTACATTATTTAGTTTTGAATTGACTAATATTGCAGACAGTACTAGACTACTAGTTAACTAAAGCTGCAGTTCACCAAAGCATTAATGCTTCTTATGTGCTGCAGTTTCCAATGACATTTTATCGAGTATAAGTAGAGGTTGAGTATGATTCATATAATTTATCTCCTATCAAAACCATTGGAGCATTTTCCATTTGGTTGTGCCAATTTCCTATTAAGAAATGCTATAGGGCACCAGTGAGGTGCCTAGGACCACCACGAGGTATCATACCACCATTGGTCTAATTAAATATCAAGTGCTACATATTTTAATATAATTATTATTGAAAATCCATAATCTTTCGCAAGGTGCCAGTTTGTGGTGGTGTTAGGCACTATTGGTACCTAATAGCTGCTCTTTCCTATTCGTCTCTGCTTTTCAATAATTTATTTGTTTTCCATGATTTTTCAACGTAAGTATTCTATCTCTATGATTCTCTATTAGTAAAAACTGTAATTGGCTCATATTTGGGTGGCTGTTCTTGTATGTGTTCTGCCTGGTTATATACCTTATTAATTACATTTTGTATCAACTTAGGCTTTTAAATGATATATTGGTTTCTTCGAGTGCCCAGTTGCCAGTAGTTGAGGATTTAGTTCTCGTTGTTTTGTTTAAAACAGGAAGCAGAACGTGATTCACCAAAAAATTGGAGTCCTACTGTGAAGATGAAATATAGAGGAGGAATTTACAGAGGACGATGCCAAGGAGGTATTCCTGAAGGAAAGGTACTTTTAATTCATAACCTTAGTAATTAGGCAGACTTTGAATCCTGAATGTTTTTTTCTTTCCTTTTTTCTTTTCTTCTCTGAAATTTATAAAATGAATTAAGAGCTGTTCTATAAAATTTATACAGGGCCGTTTGGTTCTTGAAGATGGAAGCATATATGATGGAATGTGGAGATATGGCAAGAGGTCAGGTTCGGGCACATTCTACTTCAGTAACGGGGATGTATTCCAGGGTTCTTGGAGAGATGATGTCATGCATGGGAAGGTGTGTCTCTTTTGATTTAGTTTGAACTTGAAAGGCCAGCTTGCATGATACCTAATTTTACAAGGCACTGAGGCAGTTATACTTTTGTTTGGCCTTACTTTGTTATGAAATTCATACATTTTTATGAGATCTACAGTTTCTTTGTTTGTTCTATTTGCTGGTTGATATTGTTTTTGCTGTGTTTATATTTATTTTTAAAACTATGTCAGTTGACCTACGAGACAAATTTACCATACCTCCTGAACCATATTTTTGTTTCCCCATCTGTTGTCATTTAGGGGTGGTTTTATTTCCACTCTGGAGATAGATGGTTTGCAAACTTCTGGAAGGGAAAGGCTAATGGTGAAGGCCGCTTCTATTCCAAGTCCGGGGAAGTCCTTTTTGGTCATTTCCAGGATGGATGGCGACATGGCGAGTTCATTTGTATTGATGTGGATGGAAGAAGGTTCGTAACACTTCACCCTTCTATTTGTTTCTCCAAGGTGTAGATTGCTGCTCCTGCCTTGTTTGATAGGGATAGCTTCTATTTTTCTGTGAATATATGTTCCACCTCCAGACTCTCTACAGCATCATCTTAAGGCAATTAAAATCCTACACACACGTTTGATTTGATTATTGGCTCGAAACAAAGTTTGACGTTCGAGTCCTTTCTGAATACCTACATAGCAACTGTTATAGTTTCTTGATATTTCTACCTTGATTTATTTTATCTTTTTCTTGTTACAGGTGTATTGAGAACTGGGATGAAGGTATTCTTATAAGCCGTAGCCCATTAGAGTCTCATATCTAATCTGGTGTCTCAACTCTTAATATATATTTATATATACTATATGTGAATATTCATTATTATTGGTGAAAGCATAGGTAGATAGTGATGTATCATATCATGTATGTATTGATTTGAAAACCAAATCCAAATCAAAGCTGTATGTGGTCCTCCCTGTATCTGCATCCACACTTAAAGTTGTTCATCATTATAGTTTATATATATCTATAATATAATTTTTTTACTCTTTTATACGACGTAGCAAAAAATATTGTATGGGGTTGAGTGTGATTGGATAATGTGTTAGAATAAAGTATAATTTGGTAGGGAGATCCAAGAAGAGATGGCAGTGGTGTGGAGATCTTAACATGGCTAAATGTAATATAATATCATTGTGTGAATGGAGATTATCGAGAGCAATGTTGGAGTGAAGTTTACGTAGGCTCAAGCCCCCTTTATTTTCTTTGCATTAAATACATTCCTTAGAATAAGGAGTGAATTTTTAAAAAATAAACTCTTGAACATACAAAAATGGCTCCCTATGATGAAGGATGGATAGAGAGTGGTTTAGTAGGTCGTAAAAGGATTGTATTATATTAAATAATTAGAAAAATTATATTTGGTTAAAATTTTGTATTGTATTAATTATTACGATAAAAATTTTTAAATGCAATTCGAATTGTATTATTCAATACATAACAAATGATTCGTATTAGTTAGTATTAGAATATTTAGAGTATGGCGTAGGGGACTCAGACCCTTGATTTAGTCTTTGTTCTTGGAATTGGATCCCGTCTCGAATCCAGATCCACTCGAACTTCGAACTCGGACTAAGTCTTCTTTCCTAGAATCGGACCAAGACTAGGACTCTGAACTCTAGACTCAGACCTTGAACTCTGAACCTAGCCCCTGACTTCAGCCTCAAATCCCAGACCTGACTCGAACTCTGAATCAAGCCCTGGACCTTGGACCCCAGATTGGAGTCCGAGTCAAAGGTCGAAGGTCCGGGTTCGAAGTCAGGGGATGGGTCTGGGGTTGAGTTTATAGTAAAGATGGTATAATTGTACACAACTTATTAATACAAGTCAATATCAAATATATTATTGTATTAAATAATACCAATACAATACAATGCAACAAAGTATACAAAACGAGTCCTAAATGTGAAAGCCCCTACTTTTTTGCTAATATTTTTAATATTATTTTAATCAAAAACACTATTATTTTTTTATTATTTTATCAAATTAATTTATATTTAACAAATTCAAATTATAAAATATTATTATAATAATTAAATACTAACTAAATTAAGTAGCGATTGGATAAAAAATAGATTTTTATTTTAAAATTTTAACTAAAATTTGACCAAAAAACGTGTTCTTAGAGATTACACGATACATTATTAATGTGATTTAAAAATTAATAGAGAACAGTAAGTAGTTATCATTATCAATTTTTTAAATAACTAATTTGATACTGTTAATTAGTTATCTTAAAAAATTATTGTGGTATTCAAATAATAATAACAATAATAATGTGATAATAATATTGTATTTCTCGTGTGTGTGTGATTTTCCCCAATAAGCAAAGCAAATTCAAGTGAATATAGAAATTTAATTACTTTTCACATAGCTAATAATGTCTTTCCACAATGTTGCTAAGTACTAAATGCTACTTTCTGGAGCAATGGAGGAGGACTTTACAAAAGTGGGACATCAAACAATTTCCTACCAAAGATTTCTGTATAGAAAATTCAACTTGATTAATTGAATTGACCAAAGCCCATTTGAGCCTTAACAAAGGTCACCAAGGAATCTTCAGTGTTTTTCTTCCAAAATCACCCATCCTTTATTTTTTTCCAGAAAGGGGATCTTGGCAACGAAAAATCTCAACCATTTGGGAGGATTTAATACTGGCATGCTCCCCATAGCTGTTTGGAAAATAAATCTTCAGACCATATAGATTAGTCTCCATGTCAATCGCTCATTGGAGCACCGGAATGACGAAGAGCCTCAATGCTGAAATGAAGTTGCACAAGTTTAAAATGTCATCAAGGAATCATGTTATATTTGTTAAGACAAAATGTAACTAAATTGTAAAGGTTTATAGGCCAAGGCTTGGCTTACCTGCATTTTTCGGGAACCCTCCAGGTTACGAATGGAGACTTCTTCCAACTCGGCGGTAAAGTAACAAATACTTTCCAATCTTCAAGCATAATTCTCAGGTCATGAAGCTTGTTCTCCAAACCCAAACAACAATTTGCATGCATTGTACAAACTTGATTCAAATCTTTGCTGGGTTCACAAAGCCCGCCAAAGTTAGCCGTATCCAAAAATCTCATCTTCAGTCCAAGATTAAAGACGAAAGGATCAAACTTTATTATGTTGAAGACATCTTGATCATGGTATCCCGGATAAGTTTCCCGCGAAGAGTACCAAAATTTGTAGAATTCTTTAGTCCTATTATTGGCCTTTACATATGTAAACCCTCCATTGGGCCTGTTGTGAAGATTTGAAGAGCTTCCAAAGAAATGGTCACATGCAATCTGAAAATCTGCGCGCGAATAAAAATAAGGAAATGGATCCCTGAACCACATGATATCTGCATCCTGCAGTAGAAAACAACCAGAAGGGTTCATATACACAAAGGTATATAACTATATTAGCAAAAGGGTTAATCATACTTCTTTAAAATGTAACAAGAAAACTGACTATATATAAAGTTCTCATGCTTTTGCAGCCTATAGTGTTATTATTTTCTAAATTAGCTTCAAGGCTAAACCTCTCCCAAGAAGCATTTCGGTCACTCCAGTAAGTATATAGATTATTTGACAGACGACAAAGAGTGATATACCGACGAAAAGTATTTTCAATCAAGAATGATTCTTACATTTGTCTAATTCACTCCTACATAAATTCTCTACTTGATTCTTTTTTATTTCAGTAATTCTTTCCCATTGTAACGGGGAAGTGATTCAGAATCGAAAGTAGAAACAAGCTGAGCAACATAAAATTTTGTTGCACTAAGACAATTGAGTTCTTTTAATGAACAACAAGTGAGTGCCATTAGTTCAACAAGTACTTTAGAGTTTGTGTTAGATGTAAATGTAAGCATAGAGAGCAAGAAATTACCGTGAAAACAAAGTTGTATCCCAACTCCAAAACCGAGCGGAGGAAATCAATCCTTCTCCACATCATGTTCAAGTAATCTTGAGTCATAAAATATGCCTCCTGATGAAAATCAAATCCTTCACTAACAAGAGAAAAACAATATCTATGGAGTTCCAAACATCGTGCGAATGCTGTTCGATCCATAGCTATAATCACCAAATGGTTCAACAGCTTAAGGGTACCATTTCCAATCCTGAAACTCTCAAGAAATAGATCGATAGTCGAATTTGGGGCAGCCCAAGCTTCATTTAATGTTGTTAAAATTACAGTATTATCATCCATAGAAGCATCCTTCAAAACCTTCTCAAGTGTATATTCTTCAACAACCTATCACAGTGTCAATTCATAAGTACCACACTACTTAATTTTGCTAAAACAAAGGTGAGCTTATAAACCAAATCAAAAATGAAACTTTATTCAAGATAGTAAATTATGAAAAAGCCCTGTAAAATTTTCATGCAATAGAGAGATGATACCAATTATAAACAAAACTACCAAATCCTAACTCTTCTGTGATAAAGCTACCAATATATTTGTATAGCACTATGTTCAATTATGAAGATACATTAACTTTGAGTAAAATCATAACTTTTCTTAAATTCTTCTGCTCATATATCTGTGAAATTAAATACAGAAAAAAAAATCCCGAATTTCTAAACTTCCCGTTATCCAACAAAAACCTTAAATTCATAATAATAAACCCAAAATCCCCCACGAACACACTCCAATCAATTTAAAAAAAAAAAAAAATTGCATCATATTCGAAGTAGTAATTAATCCCACCTTTGAAGTATTGAAAAAACTCAGCAAAAAATCTCAAATATCCATGATGACGAGAGATATAATTATCACTATAAATAGAACCATAATTAGTAATTAAGGTTAACATAATAGAAAAAAAAAATCTACACTAATCAATATGAATATACCCTCACTATCTCCAATTCTTAAATTCTATTTTGTTAGAAAAAAAATAATAAAAACACCATTTTTGGAGATGGCCTTAATTAAATAACAAAAAAGGGAAATAATCAATAACAGTATAGGAAAGAAAGCGAGTAAGAAATTGAATCATTAATAGAAAGTAAAGTAATAAGGCATTGTAATATCTGTAGAGTGAAAGAGGACTCACAGGAGAGTTATCGGATACGGCGAATGGAAAAGCAGATGAAGAAGAAGATGAGGAGGAGAACTCTGGTAGGAAGCGGAGAGCGTCGAAACTTCTGAAGAGGAAGAAGCAACCGAGCAAAAGAGTGGCAAAGAGGATGACGTGGCGGAGGAGTAAAGCCGGGGATTCGAACCGGAGAAGCTTGGCGGAGGAGAATTTGACGGCATTGTTGGTTGGAAGAGACATGGGAAGATATCGCCTCCGCTGTAATGAGGGCAGGTGGAATGAACGCATATAGGGATGGATTTGGTACTTGGGTAGGTTAGAATCGGAATCGGAATCGAACAAGAAGAAGAAGTAAAGTGTGTTGTTGTTGTTGTTGTTAAGGGTAAGGGTGGTAGTGATGGTGGGTATCCGCCATTGTCAGAGCTCAGTGGAAATGGTAATGGAGGTGGAACCGACATTAATGGAGCTGATCATAATTCATAATAAATCACTAATTTAAATAAAATAAATAAATAGCTTAATTTATTTTTTACTTTAAATCTTTATTTATTTGTTTTAACAGAGTGAACAGAAATTCTACCTAAATAAATACTTAAATTTGGACTACTAACTATTTTACATTTTGGTAATTGGATATGTATTGAAAAAAAAGAAAAACTATTTTCCTTATTTTTTGTTTTTTAAACAAACTTTTTTTTTTCTTCTTCTTTAATTAGAAAAAGTTTTCTTTGAAACATAAAATTAGAGTGTGTTTGGTAAAAGAAATTAAAAACAAAAAATTATAAAAGTAAAAATGTGTTTGAATAAATATTTTTGTTATTTGTCTTTTTATTATTATTTAAGGGAGTTAAAGTGAGAGAAAGTTATGTGAAAATGATAAGAGAGAATTGAATATTTGTAAAAGTTAATACAAAATAGATTAAAATTAACCAAAAAAAAAATTGTTTAAATGATTTTGAAAGTAATCTATTTTGGTTTCTAAAATTTAATTTATTTTTTAAAAGTTAAAATATTAAAAGGAATATTTTCTAAAATTAATTAGATTAAAGTATAATAACTATACTTTGTTCATTGTAAAGTTATTATAGCGCACAATACACCGTAATACAAGAATAAATGTAGACATTGCAGGCAAAAATCATAGGAAGAGATCAGACTCGTGTCTAGTGTCCATCATGAGTCCCAGCACAACGTCGAGTAATTAGGTAACTAACTATAATAGGCATCGTAATGATAGTACTAATATTCCTCGTAATCGCGGGGAATGCTCAGGTGAAAACAATTCGAATGGGCTTGATTTGAATCAGCCTATTCACGACCATGCATGTCGCAAAAGACCTGCTAATCTTAACTTGAACCAACGATCTAGTCGGAGGGAAGAAAGGTCGCATGAAGAGGAGGATAACGACTGGCGCAACCTGCGCAGTCGTGCCCAACCACGTCCCAAGATAAATGATCACGAGACTCAGTTTTCATCCCCGAGATCTAATAGTCGTACCTAGCATTTATACCATGTTAGGTTCTGTGTGGATAAGGGACGGAGGAATATATCACGTGCATAGAGGGAATCTACGAGACTGCCTTAATGAAGTATTCCTTGCTCATTCCCAGACTATGATGAATTGCAATGTGGAGGAGGAACCCCATGATCCTCGTTTGACTGATCAAGGTATCCCCCTCGGTGGACCACCCCTACAAACGTGAACAACGCATCAAATACCGCCAATCCACCACTCGCACCTACTGTACTCAACAATGTGGTAGTACCTGAGAACATAGCAGTAGTAGCCACCCCACTGCCTGGTAACCAAGTCGCACTACCCAACAATCCAATCCTGCAAGGAGGAATTGATCAAAAAAACCAACTGCAAGCTCTGAAAATGATCGAGCAGTAGATAAAGCCTATTTACAAATTACACGGAATGTCACCCATCATGGAGGCGGTGCGGCAAACTTAGCTTCCAAAGGGCTTAAGACTCCCCGAGTCATTAAAATACAAAAGTGCAACTAACTCGATTGATTATCTTGATAAATTTAATACTATTATGGAAGTTGATCAAGTACCTCAACTGGATAAATGTTGAATCTTCGCCACAACTTTGGAGGAAAATGACCATCACTAGTTCAATTAGTTGCTGGAAGCATCGATATCAACTTGGGAAACATTCGTAGATCTATTTCTAACTCACTTCTAAATGACCTATAAATCACCTTACACGACTTTGGAAAACATTAAGCAAGAACAAGATGAGACCTTACAAGATTATTTTAAACGTTTCAATGTCGAAGTAACAAAAGTAATGAAGGCCCCCGAGTCTTCGTTGGTTTGTATGCTTATTACAAGGGTATTGCCGAGGACTCATTCTTGAAAGTAATTACAAGCATGATGTCTCGAGACGTTAGTTAAATTTTTTGCCATGGAAGAACCCCACAAGAGAATCGAGAACTCGCTAGCAGAACTCGAGAAGGCCAAGGAAAAACGATGATCTCCAGAGCCAAGGGCGCGGTCAAAGAGTCCACGATGGAAAAGCTCGAGAGAACCCAGGCTAAGGCATAGCCCAACGAGATGTCGAAGCCCAAAACTAACGAAGCCCCAACTAGAAAGGAAAGTTCACCAAAGCGTAAGGAAGGCCCTCAATTTGTTAATTATACAGAGTTGAATTGTAACACCCTAACTAGCATAGGCGTATTACGTGATTTTTAAACATACTGTGCAGCTCGTTGCTAATCAACGAGGTTTATGGAAAACGTGATTAATTAAAATTTTTGCTTTTTAATTAAACTTATAAAATATTTTTACAAAATACTCAAGATCCCGATTACAAAACCATTTACAAAAGTTTACTGTCTGTATAAAATACTTGTCGGCTAGCGACCAAATACAAAAATAGCCTCGCTGTCCCGATGATCGTACGCTCCAGGCCTAACCGCCCCGACATGTACAATCTTCACCGGCTCGCTCTCACGGTCCATCAGCCCTAGCCTTGCCTTTACCTACACATAAACATAGCACTGTGAGTCGACAGACTCAGTAAGAAAAGCATAATAATACTCATACATAAATCCCGGTCATGATCAGACGCCCATACCCCTGACCATGACCCTAACTGCCGTGTCCAACACGATACTGAGTCCCCCTAACTGCCGTGTCCAACACGGTACTGAGTTCTGAACGTTCATAGGGACGGTACTATTGACAAGTAACAGCCTAGTCGGTCGAATCGGTCATACTCCGGCTGCTGGTCATACTCCAGCCTGTACCGACGTGTTACAGTATCAGCCTAATCGGTCGAACCGGTCATACTCCGGCTGCTGGTCATACTACAGCCTGTACCGACGTGATACGTCAAATAGTACGGAACCACCAACCTAAGTATCAGCCTAATCGGTCGAACCGGTCATACTCCGGCTGCTGGTCATACTCCAGCCTGTACCGACGTGACACAGTTGGATGGTTCGAAGCCAACATACATATCTAATGTAATCTAACAGGCTTCCTACATGCACGCTAAACATGTAATCTACATATGCATACTGTTATACTAATCTTACCTCAATTCCGAATTCAGGTGTGCCGGTCAACCTGACTGGAACGACTGCGCGGCGGATTACAGGCTCCTAAACCGTAAAAATCACAACACCGATAAGTGACACGCTAAATCACAACCGGGACAAAGGTTTTAAAACCAAACTTAACCTACTGTAACTTAATACAAAAATATCCCCAAACTAGCAGAGAACAAACTGTCTGAAAACCTGAAACTAGCACGAAACGACAAGTTGAGAAAAACCGGTTTCACACCCTACTGCAAAATCCGGGTAACCGGTTTTACACGCAGTGTAAAACCGGTTAGCCAGTTTTACCCAGAAAAACATCCAAATTCAATTCTCCAACCAAAACGTTTCCAAACTCAACCAAACTTTCCAGACCTGCTAATTAGACCCTAATAAACATTTTTCAAGTGATAAAACAAAGCTTCATGCACAAAATCAAAATCCACCATTAAAGCTCCAAGCTTTGAGTTCAAAACTCAAACTTGGTTAAATCTAACAAACAAGCATCCAAACCAACTCAAATCTACTTAAACATGCATAAAATCACCTCTGAAAACTACAGCAAACATCACAAAACAGCAGCAACAGATTTCAACAATTTTCTTTGAAAACCATAGTTTTGAGACAAAATTTCATAACTTAATAAAATCAAGTAATCACCAGCCCTAACATGCTTGAATAAACATTTTATATCAAAAATAAACCTCTGAAATCAACATCAAAACACAGCAGCAAGAACAACTCAAAAATAAGCATGCAAACCATTTCTTTTTCATCAAAAATCAAGAAACTAAAAGAAAAGAAGCTAGGACAAGGATTACCTCTACAAGATTACTAAGAACTTGCTGAAAATCACAAGAATCAACCAAAGAAACCCAACCCTAGCAGCTCCCAAGCTTGGCCGAAAAGAGAGAGAGAGAAAAAGCTTTGAAAAATTCTAATTTTCTAACTTTGAAATTTTTGAATAATGAGAAAATAAAAATGCTATTTTAACTCTTTACTTCAGCCAAAAGAAATGCCACATACTCATATAATTTCACCATATAAAGTCCACTAAAGGACAAAATAACAATGGGGCAAAATGACCATTTTGCCCCTTCTCACTAAATAGCATAACTAACACTAAATGGGTATTTTGGGAAATTTTAACTTCCCGACCAATCCCAACATTCCCAATGTCTAAATAACCGTCCCAAAATACTAACATACTAATTTGTGATTCTACTAAGCCATACACCGAGTTCCATATTGCCGGACACCGAAAATGCAGAATTATGAAATTTCACTATATGACATAAAAATGCATTCTGAATTCAAAAATAACAGTATAAATAATTATTTAAATAGCTATAAATAATTTTTATAATTAAACATAATTAACTGCTAATTTCCAAATTAAACTAAGCGGTCTTTACATGAATGTACCCCACGACCACATGTATACTATTGAGGATCATTAACTACCTCCAATCAAGAGAAACCACGCCAAAAGGGACCCACAAAAATACTATAAGTATCACAAAGATATTGGCCATACTATCTTGAAATGTTGGTTTTTGCAGAATGATGTTGAGGATTTGATTTGTCGAGGATATTTTGGCCAGTATAAGAAGGATGGAGAGGCAAATACCCAAGTAGATGGAGCGAACCGAATAAAGGAGGCGAGTGGCTCTAGAGCTCCTCACAATATTTTAACCATCATCGGTGGACCCAATGTCAGTTGTTGGAATTTATTTTACCAGGATCTTAGATCTACTCACAAGTATGTTGTTTAACACCCTAAATGAACTTTCTAAAACGATAAATAAACACATATAAAGTTAAGAAAACCTTACATTGGTTGCAGCGGAATAATGTCTCCTTCCACTCAGATCTCTAACCCTTGTATCCTTTCGGTCGCAAAGTATTATCAAGATCTGAGCCCGAATGTCCTTCTCTTTGTGTGTGATCCTTCACAGTCTTCCAATCTATGATTGAGGTACCACTTGTTGTGTGTGGGCACGATTTCGAAATTTATGAAGAGGAAAAGAGAGAGGGTTGGTTCGGCTATAGAGAGAGAGGGAAGGCTCAGTTTTCTGAAAAAATAATTTTCTGATAGAAAGGTTATGAAAACTTGTTGAAAACTTATGATTTGACTGAGCCATCACTTTCTATTTATAGGCAACTACTAGGTTTAGGTTAGTACTTATTTGGCATTAAAAATAATGAAAATATTAATTGGAAAAAGCTATCCAAGTGGCCGGCCATAGGTGTTAATGGGCCTTACTTGGATTTTGCAGTTTTCACAATTTTTATTTCTATTTTCTCAAAAATGCCAATTTTCTAATTCTAACCTTTTAAATGCCAAAACTAATTATTTAATAACTAAAATAGATTATTAAATAATATTGTCATTTAATTTAATTATTAATTAGACATATAAAGTCTATTAATAAATAAATAAACCTAGAATCTCTTTTCTTTACAATTTCACCCCTGCTTAGTGAAAATTCACGAATCAGACATAGTCTAACTTTAGAATTATAATTGATTAATCACAAATCAATTATTGAGTCTTACAAGCAGTATAGTCTCAACTAGAATGGGGACCATGGATCTATATGTTGAGCTTCCAATAAGTGAACCGAATTTACTAAGTAAATCCCTACTTATTAATTCTTCGTTGAATCCACTCTTAGAACTTAGAATTGCACTCTCAGAATTATATAGAGCATATTATATGTTCCACGATATAGATATGCTATCTCATTTAACCATTGTTATAATCTTATTGTGATCAAAGATCCTCTATATAGATGATTTACATCGAGATGGGATAATTTTACTGTTCTCACCCTCAACGTATTTTGCCCCTTAAAACACTTAGCTACCTGTAAATGATGTTTAGTGATATAAGAATTAGTCACTTAAACAAGAGCTCATCCATTTACTTCTATTTAGCTAAGCTCGAAGGGAATCATCACTTGACTTCTATACACCAGTGGAAGCTATAAATTCCATATTTATGTTCAGCACTCCCACTAAATCATACTATCATGTTCCCAAAAAATACATATCACCCTGACCCAAAAGTAGGCTTAACTAATAAATCAAAGAACATGAATAGTACTCCTGAGTTGAGCCTAAGCATATAAGGATTTAGATTCTTTTAATCTTAAGATCAACTACTGATATTGACTTGGAAAGATATGACGGTAAGTTTACAGTATCTTAACTAAGTTGCAATATCGGTCCAGTCCAATGTATACTCCATACATTCGAAACTAGTATACTTTACCAATGTCCTGGAAAGAACATAACACTTACTCCAAGTGTAAGTACACATCATCGCTGATTATCACATCAGTGTAAATCCAAAACACTGATGAAACAGGGACTTAGTCTTTTGATTCATATGATCACAATCACATTCCACTGTGTTGACGATACTGTAATTGTGAATAAACATATGATCTGGACTTAACTGATTTTGTGTGTAAATGTAATAAACATATTAAACCATTAGCATGTAAAATTCATGCAAACATAAATCACTTCAAATTTCTTATATTGATAACGAATCAGATTGTAAATGGTTTTATTTAGGGCACAAAACCCAACAAACTCCCACTTGCACTAACATAAAACAAACTGTTCAAATAAATCAATCTGATGTCTTGATCTTTAGATCAAGTGTAGTATATATTTGAATCCACCCAAACTTCTGGAAACTAGTTCATAAATACAATATGAAACATCCTTTACTATATGCTTCACTCATCAAGGGATACTGAAATCCTTACTGTTTAAAGTACATCTGAATAAACAGAAGACATATCTCTCATATTTTAAAATATGGAATTGAGATAATACAGCGTAGACTTTTCTTCAGTTTTATAACTTTCTGGTAATTTCGAATTTACAAAGTTATAAATCTTCTCTGGTAGAGCTTGAATTATTATAGAATAATTCCTCCACCCCCAGAGTAACCATCATCTCATAATTCGAATGAGTTGGGGTAGATACAAGGATAACTGATATACAGTTCCTTAATATCTAACATATAGATTACTTTCATAAATCTTTCTTGAATATCTTCTAATGTTCATTATTTGATTACATCTCAGATAGCTCCCACTCAATAGCAGATGTCTGGTTAAATAATACTTTTAACCTCTTTATTGTTTGGAGAGTTATCTAGTTGTGATTTATGGTATTAGTCCAAAACTTTAAGTTTCTTTTAAGACTAAATCATCAACATAGCAGACTAGTATTTGAAGTGAAAAATACTTGTCAGAGATTAAGTAATCAAATTAAGATACCATAAAATGTTATGAGGATTAAGAATTCTTGGCTCAAGTCATTCGAATAGACTGAACTAGAATTCTTTTATCTTGTTCTCATAATTCTGATAAGTTATATCTATCCACATGAATGGTTAGATTTGCTTTTCAGTAGTGTTCTTAAGTTCCTATCACAAGTGTCAACCTAATAGAGATGGGTAAAGAATTTTAAAGTTCTCCCACTCAATTAAGGTAGTGTGATACATTATCAAAGAACTTTTATAGGTATCATTATTTACTACAACAGTAAAACTAAATTGGAACATACAATCAAGATCAATGATTTATATTGATAATAATTATTACATTATATTACTTCCATGTTTAAAGAAAATATGTGTTACATAGGGTATTGTGGATAAACTCCACCCCTAAGTATATAGAGATTATGATCCACCTCTAAAGGTTATAAAGATCATGATTCTATAAGCGTTATAGAGATTATTAGGAGTTGAATTCAATCCAAGGTTCATTAGATATAAAAGATCGTTGAACTACATAGTTTTCTTAAGTTTTCTCCACCCCTATCAGATCAAAAGATCCTTTTATTAAACAAATTTTTAATAATTGTATTAGAATTAACAATTATTAATAAACATAGAAATAATTTCTAGTGTTTACATAATATAACTCTATGAAGAGTTGTAAATATTATAGAATTTTCATCAATAATAAAAACACTTACACATACAAACATATAAATATAATGTGGTAATTGTTGTTTAAGATAAAGTAAATGAAGCTCAATCTCATAAATTGCAATTAGTTTGAATAGAAAATAAAATATTATTAATAATAAAAAAAAAGTATTGCAACAATATGAGAAAAATAGGGATTAAAATCCCTAAGTAAAATTCGAAATCCAAATTGTCTTTAAACTAAAACAATTAATTCAAAAATAGATAAATGAGCTTCATTTTCATCTTGGACGATCTTCACCCTTTGTCCAGCTTTCCGATCCAACTCACTAAGATAGCATCTGAGTTCAAGTAGCTTGGCCTACAAGAAGAAGAAACAAATAAACAAAGTTAGTCCAGAATCAATAATCCAATTGGATAATAATTCACTAAAACTCTTAAAGTTTATAGAAAGAAATACCTTGTTTCTTTGCAAGAAGTTTAGGACATTGGGGTTTCCAATGACCTTTCTCATTGCAGTAGAAACACTTTCCTTTGAGTGCATCACCAGAAGCAGCAGCCTTTTTGTTTTTCATGGCTTTGGCATGCTTCTTGGTGTTTCTCCACTTCTTCTTAGGTTTGGGTTTTGAAGCAGAGGCAACATTTGCCTCAGGTTTGACCGTCCCATTACCATTGCCAGAATTTTGAGGCTTACTCCCTTTCTTCTTGGGTCCTCCAATCAAATTTTCATATGTCTGAAGGTCATTGACTAACTCATGAAAGTCTATGTCCTTTTTATTCATGACATAATTTGATGTATAGAGAGCGAAATGTCGGAGTCAGACTATTCAAGATAAGGCTTACTTGAGTAGTGTGATCCATTTCAGCACCATGATCCTGGGCTTCTTGGAAATAACTTGCCATGAGGAGAACATGATCACGCACGTTTTGATGGGGTTCCATCCGTGCATTGATGTATTTCTTAGTCGCGTCAAAGCGAGACTGAAGAGATGCCCTACCGAATAGCTCAGTTAACTTCGTCATAACTTCAGCAGCCTTTTCGGTTTTAGAAAACCGAGTTTTAAGGGTGTCAACCATGCTAGAAAGCATGAAGTATAGAGCTTTGTCGTTAGCTTTCTGCCAACGCTCGTACTTTTCTTTCACAGCTTTGGATGCATTATCCCCCGGCACTTCTGGAGACGGCTCAGTTAACACAAACAAGGCTTTTTCTCCTATGAGAGCAATATTAATATTCTCATTCCATTTTGGAAACTTAGATCCATTTAGCTTATTTTCGGTCAAGAGTGATAACATGGAATTCATCATGGTTATACAGGATACTACAAAATAATAAATAGAAATCAATAATGGTTTAACACAAAATCCAATTCAGAAATTATAAGCACATAGCATGTATGAATGATAAGAGAAAATACTGAAAAAAAAATACAATCCTAAATAATTTCCAAGGTTTTTAACAAACTGATATCAGTGTCCCGTTTAGGCGAGAGTCAAAGCTACCATCTATTGAATAGAGTTGTCAGCTCATCTAAAATGTTAAACATTCTAGCAACCTTTTATTCGATCAAGATTAGAATCTAGCGTTGTCCCGTTTAGGCGAGAGTCAAGGCTATTCTATCTTATGAGCTTCTACCATTGTTTCATATTTTGTAAGTCAAATATAGTCGACACCATTAGGGTGATCCATACCATATAAAACACTTACAAAGCTACTTATCTTTCGAGATTAAACGGTGCGAACTTGCTAATGAACGTTCCTCCATTAGGGAGGATTACTCACTAAAACAAACGCTATGTAAAACCAACAATGGAGATCGAATATCTTAATAATAATAAAGCTCATTCTTTAAAATGTATTTTCTTTATTATTTTTAATAAAATATATTCATTAAATATCAAATTTGGAATTAAAATTCTAAATTAGAATTTAATTTAATATTTATAAAATTATACTTAGATGGTGATTGAAATAAATTGAATTATTTCCATCTTAGTAATAATTTTGATATATAAATATTAAGAAAATTAATTTAAGTTGTATTAATTTAAATTAATTTGCAACTCAAAATAAATTTTCATGAGAATATATTTATTTTATTTTGAAAAAGAAAGTATAAAACTATACTATTTTTCGAAAATACTTAAATAATAAATACTTAGAAAAATACTTCAAGCAAAAAATATCACCTATCTAGATTTTCTTTTGACTAATTAATTCAATTTCTAATAATATACTTTAATTCATTTATTTCAAATTAATTAATAAATGAAAAAATCATTGAATTAAGTTGGTCCAAGAATTAATTAAAATAAATAATTAATTTACAACTTAATCTATTTTTCAAGATAAATTCAAAATCATCTTGCATAATTAAATGCAATTTTAAAATTGATTAATAAAATAAAGAAAATATATTGTGAAAATTATTTAAATTTAAGTTGAAAAAATAAATTTCAACTTAAAAATAATTTTTTTTTATTTAATTAAGTGTCATGAAAAAGAAATATTTAAGTATCATGATGAAAATCAACTTAGATATTTAATTTTTCAATTTAATTAAATGTATTAAATTCAAGAAATAAATAATTAAGTGTAGAGAAAGCTTAATTATTAATCTCTGGTTTAATACTAGAAAAAATTATACTAATTAAATTGTACCAAAATTAATTATTTAAATAATTAATTTCACAATGTATAATATTTTCCTATTTAATACTAGAAATAATAAGTAGTCTAGAAATAACTATCTAGAAAATATCTTATTTGACTAAGTATCTTTTCAACAAAAATTTGAAAAAGTATCTAATTTAAGTTGTTATAGAAAAAAATCTAGAACTTAAATATTTTTAAATTTAAATTTAATTAAATATCAAAAATTAAGTTGTAACCACTTAATTTGAAAAATATTCCATTTTAAGTTTAAAACTAGCTTAAAAAATATCTTAAGAATCTTTAATAACTAATGCCTAGAATTCCTCAACTTAATTTTAAATTTAAATAAAATATTCAAATTTAAGTTAGATATGAAAAATCAGTTAATATAACTAATTTATAACTTAAATAGAAATATTTAATTAAATAAGCTTCAGAAAGAATCTAGTTAGTTAAAATTCTTTATTTAATTAAATACAAGAAAAATACAAATAGTTTGTCTATAGATAATATCTAAAACTAAGAGTGTTTTTCTTAAAATTAACTTTAAAATATTAAAATGAAAATAAATTTCATATATTTTAAAAGTTTATTATGTTGTTAATCAATTTTATTAAGTTAAACTAATTTAATTAACCTAGCACAGTTATTCAAATCAGGCAAATGGGCCTTCACAATTGGGGTAATTCATGTGAGGGGGAGCTGGGTTCAGTATGTTGTACCCACTTCTATTGGCCCCCAACTCTCACACAAGGCCCAAAAGAGAGAAATTTAACCTTAAAATAAATAACTGTTATTAATTGAATAGGTCCAAAAATTAAATGGACCTAAATAAAATCTATCATGGTGTGACGTTTTTATTTAGCAACAACCTATATGCATCTATATAATAAAATAAACATATAGGCTCACACAGGCACACATTTGGATGGATCCTATCATGTTGCTAGGTCATACACAGATAAAAGAAGATTGTAAAATTTACCTGTTACAAATTATTTACTTGACCAATTGAACCATAGGTTAAAATCAGATCATTGGATCTGTCAACAAGTTAACCATGGCTATTTGCAATCAAGCAATAATAGGTTTTATAAACTTACAAACAAGCTAAAAACACATACTCCTGCAACAAGGTTAGCTGGATAGTTGGATGTAGGATTTATTTAATTTTAAATAATTAAATTTCAAAAAAAATAATTAAAAAAATAAAAAAATATTTATTTTCGAATTTAAAAAAAATAAAATATATATATTTTCGAAATTAATAATAAAATAATATTTAAAATTAAACCTACAATTTTGAAAAATTAGGTTTCAACTAACCTAAATATCATTTCAAAATTTGATAACTACTTTTTTTTTTTAAAAAAAAGTTATTTTATAAATTAAATATTCAATAAAAATAAAAAAGATAAATAATTATCTTTTTTAGATTTTATGATTTAATTTAAATAAATAAAATAACAAAATTTAAAAGTTAGCAAAATATCCTACTTCTATTTAAAATATCATGATTATAGTTATCTTATTTTAAATTTAAATAAGGTCAAATTATTTAAAAAAAATATTTAATTTAAAAATTTAATATCTGACCTTAAATTTAAAAATAAGATAAGATATAATCAAATTTAAAAATAAGATAGATAATTAAGCAAAAAAGATAGATATTTACTATTTTAAATTCAAATTACACTAATATCATGAATTAATTTAAAAAATTAATTAATTTAATTATGATATTTAGAATTGAAATAGGAATAGTAAATGTCTAAATACAAAACTACACAAAAAATCGAAAGTTAAATCCATGAAATAGCATGAAAAATCGAAGAAAAACGAAAAAAATGTGAGTTGTACGGACAGTATGCTGTGCATACTGCCCGCGCGCGCAGGAGGGAGTGCACTGCCGAGAAAACTCGGCGCAGGGGAGGAGCTGCAGCATTTACGTGCACGGAGAAGATGTTCCATACACCCCTGTGCGTGTTGCTCGGACAAAATCTTGTCCGAACACGCATATGACCGAGGATCACTCGGTTCCGCGCGCGCGTGGGTGAGTGCTGTTGGAAATTATTTTACCAGGATCTTAGATCTACTCACAAGTATGTTTATTAACATCCTAAATATGAACTTTCTAAAACGATAAAATAAACACATATAAAGTTTAAGAAACCTTACATTGGGTGCAGCGGAATATAATGACTCCTTCCGTTCAGATATCTAGCCCTTGATTCCTTTACGTAGCGAGCATTATCAATATCTGAACCTGGATCTCTTTCTCTGAATCTTTGATGCTGAATCTCCTTTGCTGATGATCTTTCTTCACGATCTTCCTCACTATGATTGAGGTATCACTTGATGTGTGTGGGCACTACTCAAATCACTAAGGATTTCGAAATTCTAAGGAAGAAGAGAGAGAGCGGTCAGCTAAAGATAGGGAGAGAGAAGGCTCAGTTTTTCTGAATAGAAAAAGTCAGAAGAAAAGTGTGTAATTTTCCTGAAGCCTTCACTATCTATTTATAGCATTCCACTAGGGTTTGATTTGAATTATATGGCATTAAAATAATGAAAATATCAGTTTAAATTTCCTACAAAAGTGGCAGGCCCTAGGCTAGGTGGACTGGGCCTTGATTTTTGCAATTTTGCAATTTTACCACTTTTTTGTATCTGATTTTCTCAAAAATGCCAATTTCCTAATTCAATCATTTAAATGCCAATTCTAACTATTTAATAACTATAAATAATTATTAAATAATATTGTCATTTATCATATTTATTAATTGAACCATACAAAGTATCATAATTAACAAATATGCCCCTATAAACTCTTTCTTTACAATTTCGCCCTTACTTAGTGAAAAATTCACAAATAGACATAGTCTAATTTGAGAATTATAATTGATTAATCAAAACCAATTACATGAGTCTTACAAGCAATATTATCTCAACTAGTGGGGGGACCATGGGTCTATATAACCGAGCTTCCAATAAGTAGATCAAGAATTTAACACTAAAATTCACTAACTTATTAATTCTTCGTTGAATCCACGCATAGAACTTAGAATTGCACTCTCAGTATATAGAATGCTCTATATGTTCCACCATATAGACACATCATTAGTTATCCATTGTTATAATCCTAATGTGATCAATGATCCTCTATATGAATGATCTACACTGTAAAGGGATTAAATTACCGTTACACCCTACAATGTATTTATTCCTTAAAACACTTGACCCCGTATAAATGATATTTCAGCTTATGTGAAATGAGTACTCCACCATTTATGTTCGTTTGGTCAAGCTCGAAGGAGATCATCCTTTGCTTACTATTCGCCAGATAGAAGCTATAGATTCCATGTTTATGATAGCGCTCCCACTCAATTGCACTACCGTGTTCCCAAAATGTACGTATCACCCTGACCTAAAAGTAGGCTTAACTAACAAATCAAAGAACACGAATAGCCTTTCAAGATTGAGCCTAATCATATCAGGATTAAGATCATTTGATCTAGGATCAACTAGGCGATATTGACTTGAATAGATTTTACGGTAAGTTTAATTAAATCTAAGTCAAAGTTCAATATCGGTCCCTTCCGATGCATACTCCATGCATCCAACCTGAGCTTTACTTTAACCAATGTTCTGGAAAGAACATAGTATTTCTCCAAATACAAGTAAACTCTTGTTGTAGATTATCATATCAGTAAAACCCTATGTCTGATAAATCTAGGAAACTTTATTCACATAGTCATGTTTACTTTCCAATGTGTTGACGACACAATAAACAGGATCAAGTATGTGAAAAGGGTTTCAGATGAATTTATACATTATGTACATATAATCATGAAATAAATCATGTGAACCATGCAACATTAAATGTTATTTCTGATCTATATTAATAAACAAATCTGATTATATTGAAATGAGTTTTATTTAGGGCATAAAACCCAACAAACTCCCACTTGCACTAATATAAAACAAAAAGTGCGTTTCAAATAATCTCAACACCTTGATATGCAAATCAAGTGTAGTAGTAGTAAACTCCTCGTAATAGGATCTGAAAGGTTGAATTAACCACAACCTTTTCTCCACCATTACTCTTCCTTTAATCACAAAATCATTGATAATGTGAAATTCCTCTCTATATGTCTACTCTCTTGGGATACTGGATTCTATACCTTTGGCAACTACTTTTGGTTAATCAGGAAATTAACACTAGTAGTTTAAGGCAATTTGGAATGGTGCCAAAGATGTATAGAACTTTCCTTAGACTGAATAAGTAACTTTCCTGCAGCTTTAACATTCAGTCTCTCTCTGGTAGACTTAGAGAATTCAGATAGGTTTTTACACTTCTCCAAAATCACTATTCCACCCCCAGAGTAACCACCATCTTATCAGAAAGATTTACTAGCACATAGGCAAATTTCGAAATCTGATATGGTGTAGTCTAAGAGTTTTAAACACACCCTTATAGACTAACATATAGTTCCTCTTCTTAATCTTAAAATTTACTTGATTGTCTTCCAATGTTCTTCTCCTGGATTAATCGGATACCTACTCATTACTCCCACTCAACAGCAGATGTCTGGTCTAAGGCATACAAAAGCATATCTAAGACCTCTCACTGTTGATATAAGAAATTCTTTCATGGCTTTATCTTTTCTGGAATAGTTAAGACTTTTCCTTAGATAAATAAAATCTATACCTAAGAAGTTGTGAAGCTTCTATAGATTGCCATTAGAAAGAAAATGCTTCAGCATTTTACTAAAGTAAGTTGCTTGCATTAGAGTAAGTAATTACTAGGTATACCATAAGCCATAGGTTTAGATAAACTCAAACCTATAATGCTAGGAACAGGAAGTTTGTTAAGTCCATAGAATAGACTTATTAACTAAAATTTCCTTTTATGTCCTTGTAATAGAAAACTTTAGGTTACTCCATGTGAATGGATTAAACCATAGTTCTATTGGCTTTCTTCTTAGTTTCTTATCTTGACAATCCATTACTTGTTTAAACTCACAATGGATTTTAATCACTAGTGTCTCCCAAGTCATAAGAAGGTGAGTTCCTAGAAACTCTCCCACTACGACAAGGCACCGTGAATTATGTCTAAGAAAACTAAATGGTATTGATCTCTTCGGTTGTGACAAGACAACAGAGGCAGTGGGATCATCATATGTTATATAAGATGATAGAACACTTTTGGAATCAAGAATTAAATATCTCCTTTATTTGCTACTTGTTTTCAGACTTAGTCATTATCTTAGAAAAGTAGTATTTGTTTGAACAAAAACTTTCTTATCTATTGACAATGGGATGGTCCACCCCTAATCACTTAGAATAGCTAACAAACCATGGTTAATGGTTCTAGCTTTTCTTAAGATTTTGATTAGGTCATCCATGAATCTAGTAATGATTTACATTAAGTATACAACCATTACATCATTCTGAAATTGTATTACCATAGAAGGAATTAGGCAACGACTAGTAACTAATCATCAACATGCAACTCGAAATTTCTGGGGAGGTAAGTTTGGATATAATTCAAAAATCAATGTAATGATCTTTGAACTGCATAACTACTAACTATTTCTCCACCCCTATCAGTTCGCAAGATCTTTAACCACATACCTTAATGGTGTTTAACCATTGCTAGAAATTGATGAAATTTTTCAAACATTTCAAATTTCTTTGCATAAGGTATAATCTAGAGTTATCGTTTTAAGAATACAACGAAAAACTCATATCCACCCCTGAATGTACATCCATCTGCGAATGAGATGAACTACTTTCAGTGGATATAGGCATATTAACTCTTTGCAGAGATTGATCTTGTCAAAACCACTATGAACAAGATACAAATGCCATAGATTAAAAAAAATGTGGTAGTGTCTTTGGATGATATAGGTTTAGTTACATCAAAGAGTTCTTAGAATACTTCAAGTGGATCCTGGTCACAGAATACCTAACTCACATTCCATACAGTTTTAATCCATTAATAAAAGATGGATATTAAACACTTGAGAAAGTGTAACTGTATTGTATTCTGGAATTAGAAATTTAAGAAAATTTCTATTTGGAATCTAAAATTAAAGTCAAAGACTTAAATTTATACCAAATATAATGAGTAATTCTATCTTGGACCAAAGACTACTAATACAAACTCTAAGTCAGATTTGCCCATACAACTAGGAGATTTCTAAGATTGAGGATTTATATCAATTGGGAATAGAATTTCGGGATTATAATCATATGCGTCATATAAAATGACATGAAATGATTTATAGACCATTCATCCAATGATATGTTTTGAAAGCTAATTCGAAATGAATAAGCTAAGAGGAATTAGGATAATTTCGTTTAAAATAAGAATCCAACGATGCTTCGATTAGCGAAAGTCAAAGTAATCTTATTTATATAATCTTCTTGTTTCATATCGTAAAAATACTAGTCTAAGGTGTCATCAATTGATGAACAGCTAGATGTCGCATGTACAATATTTATCTTTCGAAATCTAACACTATTATGTATGTCTAATGGTGAAAATCCACTAGGGATTTATCTCATTAGATAAACAAGCCAAGTTAGACCAACAATGAAGATTCGAAATTAAACTACAACTTAATAACAGAAAATAACATGGTTCAATATAAATTCATACACAATTCAGAAATTATAAGCATATAGCAAGTAGGAATGACAAGTGAAAATACTAAAACTTACAATCCTAAATAATTTCCAAGGTTTTCAACAACCGATACAGTGTCCCGGTAGGCGAGAGTCAAAGCATCATTTATTGAATAGAGTTGTCAGCTCATCTAAAATAGAAACCATTCTAGCAACCTTTTATTCGATCAAAATAAGAATCCAACGTTGTCCCGGTAGGCGAGAGTCAAGGTTATTCTCATTTTATGAGCTTCTACCATTGTTTCATGTTTCATAAGTTTATCTCTAAGTAGTCACCGTAGGGGAGAGTCTAATAGAGACGAAAACTTACAAAACACTTATCAAATGAAATCTTACGGTGTTAAATGCGTTCAACGAATAACCATCCATAGGGGGACGAAGTCTAGCGTCTCGAGGTTATATTGAAAACATTTAACTTTTATAAGACCAACAATGGAGATCGAATATCTTAATAATAATCAAGCTCATTATTTAAAGTGAGTTGTATTTTCTTTGATTCTTTTTATTTATTCTATTTATTTTAAATATATATTTATTTAATTAAAATTTCCAATTTAGAATGAAAAATTCTAAATATAAATTTTAATTTAATATTTATAAATTTTACTTAGATGGATATGAAATAATATGAATTATTTCCATCTTAGTAATAATTTCCAATAAATATTTAGAAAAATATTCAATTTAAGTTGTTACAAAATTAATTTAAATTAATTTACAACTCAAATTTAATTTTCTATAAATATATATTGCATTTCGAAAAATTAAAGTATATAAGAATACAATTTTCGAAAAGTGCATATTAAAATAAAAAAAAATAAATCCTGGAAAAATTATTCTAATTTAATGTTGGCCCAAAATTAATTAATAAAATTAATTTACAACAAAAAATATAATTTTCCTATTTAATTAAATATATAAGAAAAATTTCAAATATTTAAGTATGATGATGAAAATCAACTTAAATATTAATTTTCTATTTAATTAAATACACTAGAAAAATACTTCAAGCAAAAATATAATCTATCTAGATTTTTCTTTGACTAATTAATTCAATTTCTAATAATATACTTTAATTTAATTTATTTTAAATTAATCAATAAATGAAAAAATCATTGATTTAAGTTGATCCAAGAATTAATTAAAATAAATAATTAATTTACAACTTAATCTATTTTTCAAGATAAAATTCGAAATTCTAGCATTTAAGAAATGCAATTTCGAAAATTGATTAATAAAATAAAAAATAAATATATTTTGAAAATTATTTAAATTTAGTTGAAAAATTAAATTTCAACTAAAAATAATTTTCTTTTTAATTAAATGTCATGAAAAAGAAATATTTAAGTATGATGATTAAATCAACTTAGATATTTTATTTTCAAATTAATTAAATGTATTTAATTCAAGAAATAAATAATTAAGTGTAGAGAAGGCTTCATTATTAATCTCTAGTTTAATACTAGGAAAAATATACTTAAAATAAATTGTACCAAAATTAATTATATAAATAATTAATTTCACAATTTATAATATTTTCCTATTTAATATTAGAAATAATAAGTAGTCTAGAAATAACTATCTAGAAAATATCTTATTTGACTAAGTATCTTTTCCACAAAATTTGAAAAAATATCTAATTTAAGTCGTATTAGAAAAAATCTAGAACCTAAATATTTTTCAAATTTAAATTTAATTAAATATCAAAAATTAAGTTGTAACCACTTAATTTGAAAATATTCCATTTTAAGTTAATATTCGAAAAGATATTAACTTAAAAAATATCTAAAGAATCTTAATAACCAATGCCTAAAATTCCTCAACTTAATTTTGAAATTTGAAATTCAAAAGATATTCAGATTTAAGTTGGTTAGTTGAAGATAACTAAATATCAACTTAAATAGGAATATTTAATGAAAAATTTAAATTAAGTTCCAGACAGAATCTAGATGGTTATAATTCTATATTTAATTAAATACAAGAAAATACATATAGTTTAGCTTAGAATATAAAATTCCTTAAACTATATTTTTCTTAAATTAATTTCAAAATAAATGAAATTAATTATGTTGCTAATCAATTTTATTAGGTTAAACTAGTTTAATTAACCTAGTACAGTCATTCAAATCGAGCAAATGGGCCTTCACAATTGGGGTGGTTTGTGTGAGGGGAGTCTTGGGTTCAAGATATCGTACCCACTTCTATGGCTCCCAACTCTCACACAAGGCCCAAAAGAGAGGAATTTAACCTTAAAATGAACAACCGTTATTAATTGAATAAGCCCAAAACTAAATGGGCCTAAATAAAATCTATCAATGACTATGACATTTTATTTAGCAACATTAACCTATATGCATCTATAATAAAATTAAACACATAGGCTCACACAGGCACACTTTGGATGGGTCCTATCATGTTGCTAGGTCATACACGATGAAAGAAGATTGTAAATATACTGTTACAAATTATTATCTTGACCAAGTGGAGCCATCGGATCATTAGATGCGGCAAAAAGTAACCATGGCTATTTGCAATCAAGTAATAATAGGTTTTAAAAACTTACACATAAGCTAAAACACATACTCCTGCAACAAGGTTAGCTGGATAGTTGGATGTAGGATTTATTTAATTTTAAATAAATATTTAATTTCGAAAATAATTAATTAAATAAAAAAAATAAAAAATTTCGAAAATTTTTAAAAAATTTAAAAAAATTCGAAATTTAAAAAAAATTTTAAAATTAAACCTACAATTTTTGAAAAATTAGGTTTCAACCAACCTAAATATCATTTCAAAAATTTGCTAACTACTTTTAAATTTTAAATGTTATTTTATAAATAAAAATTAAATAAAAAATTAGAAAAGATAAATAAATATCTTTTTCAAATTTTTAAATGTAATTTAAATAAATAAAATAACAAAATTTAAAAAATTAGCAAAATATCTTATATCTATTTAAAATTACATGATTATAAATATCTTATTTTAAATTTAAATATGGTCAAAATATCTAAAAAGATTTAATTAAAAAATCTTAAAAGATAAGATATTTTTAAAATATCTTAAAAGATATTATAAATATCTTTAAAAGATATTATAAATATCTTAAAATATCTGACCTTAAATTTAAAAAAAAAAAAATATAATCAAATTTAAAAATAAGATAGATTTTTAAGCAAAAAGATAAATACTAATTCTATTCAAATTCAAATTACACTAATATCTTGAATTAAATTAAAAAAATTTAAATTAATTCAAAATGATAATTAGAATTGAATTAGGAATAGTAATAGTATATATACAAAACCATACAAAAAATTGGAAGTTAATTCCATGAAAAAGTATGAAAAATTGAAGAAAAAAGAAAAAATTCGAAACTGTACGGACAGTTCTGCGATCGCAGGAAAATATCGATTTTGTCAAATCTTCAAAAAATCATAACTAATTCAAATAAAATCCAAATTGAGTTCTGTAAAAGGCTAACTTGCTTAATTTTTTCCATACTATCCAATAAAAATAATGCCAGAACCGAAATAACAATTGTTTTTCACGAAAATTTCACAATCATCAATCAATCATCAAATAACACTCAATACAACATGATACCATCCAAAGAACATACAAACAATCGTTTTAAAGTCCAAATTACATGTAAGTAAATCAATTACCATGGCTCTGATACCAGTTGTTGGAAATTATTTTACCAGGATCTTAGATCTACTCACAAGTATGTTTATTAACATCCTAAATATGAACTTTCTAAAACGATAAAATAAACACATATAAAGTTTAAGAAACCTTACATTGGGTGCAGCGGAATATAATGACTCCTTCCGTTCAGATATCTAGCCCTTGATTCCTTTCTGTAGCAGAGCATTATCAATATCTGAACCTGGATCTCTTTCTCTGAATCTTTGATGCTGAATCTCCTTTGCTGATGATCTTTCTTCACGATCTTCCTCACTATGATTGAGGTATCACTTGATGTGTGTGGGCACTACTCAAATCACTAAGGATTTCGAAATTCTAAGGAAGAAGAGAGAGAGCGGTCAGCTAAAGATAGGGAGAGAGAAGGCTCAGTTTTTCTGAATAGAAAAAGTCAGAAGAAAAGTGTGTAATTTTCCTGAAGCCTTCACTATCTATTTATAGCATTCCACTAGGGTTTGATTTGAATTATATGGCATTAAAATAATGAAAATATCAGTTTAAATTTCCTACAAAAGTGGCAGGCCCTAGGCTAGGTGGACTGGGCCTTGATTTTTGCAATTTTGCAATTTTACCACTTTTTTGTATCTGATTTTCTCAAAAATGCCAATTTCCTAATTCAATCATTTAAATGCCAATTCTAACTATTTAATAACTATAAATAATTATTAAATAATATTGTCATTTATCATATTTATTAATTGAACCATACAAAGTATCATAATTAACAAATATGCCCCTATAAACTCTTTCTTTACAATTTCGCCCTTATTAGTGAAAAATTCACAAATAGACATAGTCTAATTTGAGAATTATAATTGATTAATCAAAACCAATTACATGAGTCTTACAAGCAATATTATCTCAACTAGTGGGGGGACCATGGGTCTATATAACCGAGCTTCCAATAAGTAGATCAAGAATTTAACACTAAAATTCACTAACTTATTAATTCTTCGTTGAATCCACGCATAGAACTTAGAATTGCACTCTCAGTATATAGAATGCTCTATATGTTCCACCATATAGACACATCATTAGTTATCCATTGTTATAATCCTAATGTGATCAATGATCCTCTATATGAATGATCTACACTGTAAAGGGATTAAATTACCGTTACACCCTACAATGTATTTATTCCTTAAAACACTTGACCCCGTATAAATGATATTTCAGCTTATGTGAAATGAGTACTCCACCATTTATGTTCGTTTGGTCAAGCTCGAAGGAGATCATCCTTTGCTTACTATTCGCCAGATAGAAGCTATAGATTCCATGTTTATGATAGCGCTCCCACTCAATTGCACTACCGTGTTCCCAAAATGTACGTATCACCCTGACCTAAAAGTAGGCTTAACTAACAAATCAAAGAACACGAATAGCCTTTCAAGATTGAGCCTAATCATATCTGGATTAAGATCATTTGATCTAGGATCAACTAGGCGATATTGACTTGAATAGATTTTACGGTAAGTTTAATTAAATCTAAGTCAAAGTTCAATATCGGTCCCTTCCGATGCATACTCCATGCATCCAACCTGAGCTTTACTTTAACCAATGTTCTGGAAAGAACATAGTATTTCTCCAAATACAAGTAAACTCTTGTTGTAGATTATCATATCAGTAAAACCCTATGTCTGATAAATCTAGGAAACTTTATTCACATAGTCATGTTTACTTTCCAATGTGTTGACGACACAATAAACAGGATCAAGTATGTGAAAAGGGTTTCAGATGAATTTATACATTATGTACATATAATCATGAAATAAATCATGTGAACCATGCAACATTAAATGTTATTTCTAATCTATATTAATAAACAAATCTGATTATATTGAAATGAGTTTTATTTAGGGCATAAAACCCAACAAGTGCTTCATCCCGATATTTTTTCGAAACTTCAAAAAATCATAACTAATTCAAATTAAATCGAAATTGAGTTCTGTAAAAAAGTAAATTGCTTAATTTTTTCCATACTATCCAATAAAAATAATTCCAGAAACAGAATTTCAATTATTTTTCACGAAAATTCACAAACATCAATCAATCATCATATAACACACAACACAACATGAAACCATCCAAATCACAAACAAATCGTTTTAAAGTCCAAATTTCTTGCAAGAAAATCAATAACCATGGCTCTAATACCAGTTGTTGGAATTTATTTTACCAAGATCTTAGATCTACTCACAAGTATGTTGTTTAACACCCTAAATATGAACTTTCTAAAACGATAAATAAACACATATAAAGTTAAGAAAACCTTACATTGGTTGCAGCGGAATAATGTCTCCTTCCACTCAGATCTCTAACCCTTGTATCCTTTCTGTCGCAGAGTATTATCAAGATCTGAGCCCGAATGTCCTTCTCTTTGTGTGTGATCCTTCACAGTCTTCCAATCTATGATTGAGGTACCACTTGCTGTGTGTGGGCACTACTCTATCACTGAGGGTTTCGAAATTTATGAAGAGAAAAAGAGAGAGGGTTGGTTCGGCTATAGAGAGAGAGGGAAGGCTCAGTTTTCTGAAAAAATAATTTTCTGAAAGAAAAGGTTATTAAAAACTTATGATTTGACTGAGCCATCACTTTCTATTTATAGGCAACTACTAGGTTTAGGTTAGTAATTATTTGGCATTAAAATAATGAAAATATCAATTGAAAAAAGCTATCCAAGTGGCCGGCCATAGGTGTTAATGGGCCTTACTTGGATTTTGCAGTTTTCACAATTTTTATTTCTATTTTCTCAAAAACGCCAATTTTCTAATTCTAACCTTTTAAATGCCAAAACTAATTATTTAATAACTAAAATAGATTATTAAATAATATTGTCATTTAATTTAATTATTAATTAGACATATAAAGTCTATTAATTAATAAATAAACCTAGAATCTCTTTTCTTTACAATTTCACCCCTGCTTAGTGAAAATTCACAAATTAGACATAGTCTAACTTTAGAATTATAATTGATTAATCACAAATCAATTATTGAGTCTTACAAGCAGTATAGTCTCAACTAGAATGGGGACCATGGATCTATATGCTGAGCTTCCAATAAGTGAACCGAATTTACTAAGTAAATCCCTACTTATTAATTCTTCGTTGAATCCACTCTTAGAACTTAGAATTGCACTCTCAGAATTATATAGAGCATATTATATGTTCCACGATATAGATATGCTATCTCATTTAACCATTGTTATAATCTTATTGTGATCAAAGATCCTCTATATAGATGATTTACATCGAGATGGGATAATTTTACCGTTCTCACCCCTCAACATATTTTGCCCCTTAAAACACTTAGCTACCTGTAAATGATGTTTAGTGATCTAAGAATTAGTCACTTAAATAAGAGCTCATCCATTTACTTCTATTTAGCTAAGCTCGAAGGGAATCATCACTTGACTTCTATACACCAGTGGAAGCTATAGATTCCATATTTATGTTCAGCACTCCCACTAAATCATACTATCATGTTCCCAAAATATACGTATCACCCTGACCCAAAAGTAGGCTTAACTAATAAATCAAAGAACATGAATAGTAATCCTGAGTTGAGCCTAAGCATATCAGGATTTAGATTCTTTTAATCTTAAGATCAACTACTGATATTGACTTGGAAAGATATGACTGTAAGTTTATAATATCTTAACTAAGTTGCAATATCGGTCCAGTCCAATGTATACTCCATACATTCGAAACTAGTATACTTTACTAATGTCCTGGAAAGAACATAACACTTACTCCAAGTGTAAGTACACATCATCGCTAATTATCACATTAGTGTAAATCCAAAACACTGATGAAACAGTGTAATGCCCGTATTTTAAAATAATAAACTCGAAAATTAATTTTTAATAATTTATATATTAATAACCATATGGATCGGGATCCCGAGTATCAAAATACAAGTTAAAAGTACTTTACTACTATGCACATATATTTTTTTTTAAAAGTTTAGCGGACAAGCATCCTCAAAATACAGACTCCAAAATACTAAGAAATCGAAACCCTCCAGGTTGCACTGCCGCGATATGTACAATCATGCCGAGTTCTGCCTCACTGTTCCTCTAGCTTTGCTTTTCCTTTACCTACACAAGGTAGCAAACTGATGAGTCAACAGACTCAGTAAGATATGCAAGAAATATATAAAAGTAATGCAATGTCAGCTTAATGATTAAGCTGCCCTGAGCTTAACAACGAAGCTCACCAAATGGTTAAGAACGTTCTTAAGGGAAGTACGACTACTATACCAAATGCACTAAAGTACCAAAATCTGTACTTGTGTTGGTAGAGCCCTAACTGTACTCCTGGGAATTACTAAGTGTTGTACCACGAACACGACGTACCCTTGGTACTCGTGTTGGTAACACCGTAACCGCAATTATAAACAACACTATACTAACACTCTATAAATCACATTTAAACTAGTGCTAGTAGTGCAATATGTAAACAAGCATATAGTCTTATATATATTCTCACGCTATCTTACCTCGTTCCGTGCTCAAGTGTGTCGGTCAGCCTGAGTGGAAGTGCAGCTTGACGTTTTACAGGGCCCTAAACCATAATGTTCAAAATCTGATGAGAGACTCGCTAAAACACTTATCGGGGATTTAAAATAGAAACTAAGCTTAACCCTATCGATAAATAGGATGCCAATACCCTAAATTACTTGAAAATGGGAAAAACTAGGGCTCGGGAAAAAGCCCCAACCGGCAGGCCGGTTCCCAACCAGAACCCCAGTTCCTGGGTACCAACCGGTCGACCGGTTGCACGAGGCTTCTCAGAACCGGTCGACCGGTTCTAAGCTGGGAACAACAATTTGATCCCCTTCAATTCAAACCAAGCCCAAACTCTTCAAAACTTTCCAGAACACCTGCCTATACCTTAATAAATTCAAACCAAGCAATAAAACACCATAATCAACTCAAAACTTAAAAACACCATTGGAGACTCAAGATGAACATTCAAACCTCCAATCTTGCATAAATCATACAACACCTACCATTAAAGCTTAGAACAATCATTAGAAACCTAAACTAGATTTAACAATCGCAAATAAACAATCCTCAACACCACAGTACCAAAAACCCAACCCTTGCATCAAAACTAATAAAAACAAACAAAGAAATTAAAGGGAAAGAAAGCTAGGGTGAAATACCTTGAGTTGAAGCTTCACAAATCAACTAGAATTACACAAAATTGCTTTGGAAAGAATTGGATTCTCAGCTGGTTCCTTGGGGTTCGAAAGAGAGGGAGAGGAAGACTTAGAAATTTCTAGGTTGCTTTTTGTCTAATTTTTCTTTTTCTTGATTTTATCTTATCCTTTATATTAAATAAAATTAAACATAATATTTTACTAAAAAGATATATATTCAGCCCCCAAAAGCCACTAAAATCCAAATAATAAAAAAAACAAGGAAAGACCTATTTACCCCTAACTAAATTAAAAATAAATATTAACTACCAAGGGTAAACTAGTCATTTCCAAATCCCGAAAATTCCAATACCGCTAAAACCTAACAATGATACTTCGATAACATACTATACAATATAAACTACGACTCTCTAAAGGCCCAACGTCGCTTTCCACAGCTTCCGAACACAATCACAGAAATTGGGTAATTAGACATAAAATAGCATAACAACATATATGATACATTAAATATATTCCAAAATATGCATTTCATAATTATTAATTAATCTCATACATAAACCTTAATTATTTAATAATACAAGGTATTTATCATATGCGCTCTTTACAAAAAGGGACTTAGTCTTTTGATTCATATTATCACAATCACATTCCATTGTGTTGACGATACTGTAATTGTGAATAAACATATGATCTGGACTTAACTGATTTTGTGTGTAAATGTAATAAACATATTAAACCATTAACATGTAAAATTCATGCAAACATAAATCACTTCAAATTTCTTATATTGATAACTAATCAGATTGTAAAGGGTTTTATTTAGGGCACAAAACCCAACAGGTGGAGACTTGAAGAAAGCTCAAGACCGATATGCAAAGGAAGCCAAAGAGAAACCACTGACCAACGTGAACAACTTGAGTGATAGACCAACAAAGTTGTTCAAAAAGGAGAGTGATGATGTCACTTTTATGGAAAGTAATGCAAGATGGGTACAACACCCCCACAAAGATGAATTAGTTTTAGTCGCAAACATTGGAGGTGATAATGTACATCGCGTTCTCATGAATAATGGTAGTTCCATCAACCTTTTGAATCTGTAGGCATTTAAGTAGATGGGACTACACGAGAAAGATTTGAAGCCGATAACCTTGAGCATGTACATGTTCACTGGAGATACAATTGAGTTGAAAGGAATGATCAGGTTGCCTATAACGCTTGGTGAAGCACCTGTAACAACGAAGTCTATGGCGAACTTCGCAGTGATTGATCAATATTCAGCGTACAACGCGGTGATTGGTTTCCCAATCTTAAAGGAAATGAAGATTGTGACGTCAATCTACTACCTCACGATGAAGTTCTCTACACCCGTAGGTGTAGGATCAGTGAATGGGGTCCAATCCGACTCACAAGAATGTTACAAATGAGTCTAAATTGGTGTAATCATTGGAGATGGTCTTAAAAATTGTGTAAAATTTGGTGCATACCAATTTAATGTAAAATTTAGTATATTCTTAAAGTGAAATTATGTGAAAGATTTCACACTAATTTAGTGAGATAGTGCACCATTAAAGACACTCTAATTCTTATGAATTTTGAAAGGGAACAAGGTTAAAGTTTAATAATTATTAAGTGTAATACAAACACATTAATTATTCACACGCGAATAATATGAGACAAAATACACACAAATTTTCCAAGTTGGTTTTCAGTTTTTTTTTTTTTTTTTTTTTTTTTTTTTTTAAACTTCAAATTAGTCTCTAATGTTGTCAAATATTTATATATAAAGAGGTACCAATTTATCAAAATAAAATTTGGAGGATTAATTAATCAAAATATGTATAGTTTAAGGAGTAGAAAGAAAATAAAATGAAATAATAAAAGACTTTCTTTTGAAGAAAGGGTTTAAGTGGTTTCATCTTCAAGGGTTTTGATTTGAAGTTCTCAAACACTCTCATTTTGATAATCACAGTCCAACGGAAGCAAGGCAACTGCTTCTTCAATCTTCAATCTTCTTCAATCCTCAATCTTCAACCTTTAATCTTCAATCTCCATTCTTCATGGCTGACGAAACAAAGGAAACACAGCCCGCAAAAAACGAAACTGAGACTAAGGATTTGAGCTCCAATCCCTCAACTTTGAAGCCATGGGAGCAGCACGGAGGAGTCATAAACTTACCTCGTTTCGACTATAACGCTCCTTCTTCTCTTCTTCAATACTCTCATACTGGCTTCCTCATCACCTGCACTATCAGTCAGTGTTTTTCTTTCTCATGTAATTATTCAAATTATGATTAATTGGGAACTGGGATTTGCTTGAAATCTGTTGAAGTTGAACTAATCTCAACTGGGTCTGTAGAATCAAGAAGTAGTATTTTACTATTGGGACTGTGAAATTCTAGCTTATAAGTTGTGTTCAATGTAATTCGTTGTTGAAAATGGTTTGATGCAAAAATTTGAATCTGTTTTTTTATTTTGGTTCTATGATTTACATGCTGAGTTTTTTTATATTCAAGTTATAAACTTTTTAATTTTTTCTTGGTTTTTGGTAGAGAGGGAGAAAAGCGCAACGAAAGAAGCAATGTCTATCCTTGGGAAGGTTAGTTTTTCATTCAGAACACTATTTGTGTTAGTTTCTCTTTATTGAATTCTGTATCTTCTGAAACTAAGGCTACATTTGGTTGAAAAGATAAGAATAGGAATGAGAATAGAAATGAAAATTGAAATAAATTTAATATGCATATAAAAGTAGATATAAAAATTTAAAAATTTCATCTTGCTTTAGAATGGCCTTTCCACAAAAATAGTGGAAAAAATCATTCTATTGGAATGACATTCTAGTGCTTCAACATGCAACCAAACAAAAGAATGTAATGAAATTTGATTCTTTTTCACTCCATTACTACCAACCAAATGCACCCTAAGTGGCTATTAACTTTGCTAAGAGGAAAATGGTTTATGCTCTCTCATTTTTCACACCCTATTGTAATTTAGACTACGAAAACCAGTTCTTAATTTTAAGTCTTGTTATAGTTTTTGCTGCAATCACATTCCTCTTGGGTCTATAATACTCTATATATTTATAGCCCTTATTCATCTCTGGGATGGATGGTGTTATGTTTTTGTGTAAGAAAGGACATTCCCATTTGAACACTCATAAATCTATTAGTTGAACTTGTCGATGAAAATGCATTCTAATTCTTTCTTATTTTTTTGAAAAGATATATTGTATGTTCATAAAGGTCTCAACTGCATAAAAAGTTGATTTGCTATATTTCTGCTATTAATATGTTTGGCCTTCTGTTTCTATATTTATATGTTGCAGTATTTTACTGGTAGCAGTAATAAAAATTCCAATAGCTCCGCGTCTGATGAAGCTTCTAATTCTAAGAAAAGGAAAACATGTGCAGAGGAACTAGATAATGAACATGTCAATGATGAGGAAAACAAAGATGCGATTAATCTTTCCGAGGACAAATCTGGTAATTTCTGGCAGATAGTACATGAATTTTGTTGGGGCTTGGATCAGATGCCTTCCAAGTTTTAGCATTTAACTCTTTTTTTTTTCTTTTTCTTTTTCTTTCCAATTCTGTAAAATACCTAATGTGTCTCTTACAATTAAAGGTGGCTCTGTGTTATCCACAAAGAATGATACAATTGAAGAGAGCAATCATGTTCTTTCACTAGTTAAGCTGACAGGGAGCGGTTTGCTTCTATTTACCTTCACCAAAGGCACTTCTTTTGATCCTGTACAAATTGTGTCTAATATTATTGAGTCTCGGGAATATGCAAGCTCTAGTTCACCCGAGTAAGTAGTGAGTCTTTTTAGTTTTCTTTTCACGTGTTTTCAATTGTAACTCATGATCTATATGGAGGTCACATATTTCCTCCATTTCAGTAGCATGTCTTCTCTCATAATAAAATTTCATTACAAAAGAATTAAAATGCTTGGATGTCATGTTAAAATTTATAGAGTAAACGAATTTCGGGGAAAATAAATAAAATCATGTTAGATCGCATATGTGTAGAATTTAGTAAATAATGGGGGTGTATGAGTCACTTTGATGAGAGAGGGCTGTGATCGAGCATGAATGGGTTAGTATAGTATGAGGGTACAAGGAGAGCATGAAGGGAATTTATATAAGTGGGCCTCGGCTCTTGGAGAGTACTGGGTCTCTTGAATACCCAGCTGTTCTGTTTTCTTTATCGTTTTATCATCTAATGTCAAACATCAGATCTGCCTGTTGCCATCTAGTCTCAATTTTCTCAATAATTTGGCCTGTTCTCTCTGATATTAAGTGAAGTCACTGGTTGATCAACAACTACTTGTAGGCTATTTCATGAACTTTACCAAATATCGGTGTGATAATATTAGAAAGAAAAAACAACATTATGCTGTATAATATATAAGATGTAGGCTCTTTAGTTTTAGTGATGTTAACTCATAAAAGGGAACTATTGTTTTCATGTAATGTAATGTTGACGATGTAATTTTATTGCAATGATGGTGAGATTTCAGCACTTGACAAGCTCAGTGTAGTGTATGTGATAATTCAATGTATTGTAGATGTAATGTTTGTGACGTTGTTTTGATTCCCTATTCACACACAAAAAAGTGGTTTTGGTGAAGTTTGTTCATATGCATGCTTTCTCAACCCTAATATAGGAGAAATATAGGCAATGTATATAAGATTCAAGGACTAAGGGTGCAGTTTAGGCTTTGAGAGCAAGATTTCAGTTTGACAATATTGAAATGTTATCATAATGACTTAGGATTGAAAAGCTTACTAAGTTTGCAGATGCATCGTAGGAATGTTAGAAGAAAGAAATTGTGAGAAACCCAATAAGTTTTCATCTTATATGACTGATGGTATCAGGTTTGTTTGTCAATGTCAATAAACATTCTCTTAGCATCTCCAAATGGGTACTTGTATGAGAATGCAAATGAAAACTTCAAGAGCATCAAACTCCTAGTCAACTTTTCGACAGTTCTTCAGAAGCTTTTCATTTCTGTTTCATCTTTCATTGACAACCCTCTAAGGATTGTATTTAACATGGTTCAGGTGGTGCCGTCGCATATTTCCTATCCAAGCTACTTGTAGTTTGAATGAGAAGGAACTACATACACTTGTATCAAAGCTTGTTCTTGATTTCGTGAGCGATAAACAAAAGAAATTGGCAAAGCCTTTAAAGGTAGAAATTTCAGTGCATTAATTTAGATAAATTGAATATGCATATGGTTATGGTACTTGCTAGAGTGAGAAGTATAAGTCATCATGTGTAGGTCATGTATTCGCCTCTCTGTTGTAACTCTTTTGTTTATGCTGTGTGCTTTATTTGCCTACTTTGCTGTGCTAGCCTATCTTTCCGGGCTTAAACTTAGTTTCATGTCTGATATCTTAGAAATTCATACTTGTCTTAATGTCTTGCAAAAATTCTCTAGTGTCCAACCAATTTTTCATTCGGTTTATTTATTCTTGAAAGTTGTTTCAGCATCCTGGTCATATCGTAAGTTTTGTCATGAAACTTAACAAATTATGAATGGTACAATTCAAACTGAGATCTGAACACGAAACCTTTCCCACCCTCACAGAAAAACAGATATTCATGCTGTGTTTCTTTATTTCACTTAATATCAATTCATTATCTCTATCTCGTAGTTTGCAGTTGGATTCAACAGAAGAGGAACTGAAGAGGCAGAGATGAAGGTTCCGAAAGATACTTCAAATATCTCAACCGGGTCTAACTTGTTGGATCGTAACAACTGCTTTTCAGTAGTGGCTGCTGCAGTTAAAGAAGTTGTGCCAGATTCAGTAGTGGATCTTCGGTCTCCAGAGGTGAAAACTTAATATATATTTATGGTTATTAGTTTTGTGCTTGCTTATACTGACTTGCAATGCCCAAATACACAGCTTTCTGTACTTGTGGAACTACTTCCCCTCTCTAGGGTACCGAACGGATCATTAGTCGTTGCTGTATCAGTTCTCCCACAAAATCTAGTCAGCACAAAACCACGGCTGTGTATAAAGGCTCTGGTTTCAAATGTCAAACCAAAGGGTGCAAAGCATTAAGCATGAGATTGTTGTGTTCAAGTTAAGTAATGTGTTAAATATGTTATTCCCTATATCCAATGTGTTTTAGGACATTATTCAAACTAGTTGAATTTGGTTTAAGATTTTTTTGTCTTTTCTTTATTTCCAGTCATATCCCAGTCTACTAATCATGTTGTTTGTTCTGTACTCTTTCAGTAGGCATAGCCATAGGACCCTGGTAAATTATCTCCCTTTCAAGTTGGAATGGTCGGTGCTCGGTTAATTTTTCGGCTAGAGCCATGGATAGGTTATCTTTCTGCCTAGCTCCTTGTTGTAGAATAATTCTGATTTGTAATATTCTTTACTTCTTCAAAACCTCTGTGTTTTGAAGTTTTAAGTTTAAACAATGAAATCAAATCAGAGATATTTTTGCCTTACAAATTATTGTGTCGAAAATTGCAAAATTCGTTCTTATTGCTTTAGTTTTTTGTTGCCAAAATTAGGATACTGAGAAAACCAAAAACCAATTAGGAATATGATTTTTACCCAAACTAGAACAATCATAAAGGGATATAGATTAGTTGTTCATACTCAATAAATAATTTGTTTGGTTAAAAATTGTCTATTTTTTTTTAAAAAATGTATAGTCTTTTAACCTGTACAACATTATTTAATTTTTAATGATTTTGGTTATTGCTTGCAAAAACATAAAATAAAAGGACTTCAAATAATGATAGATGAAAAAAATTGAAGTATTTGGCATTCAAAATTAACAACCATTATTGGTTTCAGATTAAGAAATTACTCAATATTCAAATCGAGTTTAAGAACTGAGGCCGGGCCTGTAATTTGTGTCCCAAGGTCCAAGTTGAAGTCAAAATTTAAAATATTAATTAAAAAATTGTAAAAATAATTTTTATTTTATTTTTAAAATTTTAATTTTTAATTAAAAATTAAAAATATTTTTTTAGATTTCTACTTTTCTTAATTAAAAAATATTACAAAAGCATCACTATAAAAATTATACAAATTTTTGTGTATATTATTTAGATTGGAGAGTGGTAGTAGTGATGAGTGAATTAAATTAGGTCTCCTATCCATACAAATTATGGGATGAAGATGGGACTTACTATGCCATTTACTGAATTAGCAGGCCTATTCTTACATCTCTATATATAGCTATATGTGTTCATAATTAACTTCATCTATTTTGAAACCAAAAAAAAAAAATCACAACAATAAATCTCATAACTCAAATTTCAACTAACAATATAACCACAACTTTAAATATTGCTAGGGAATTTTATTAATATCACTGTCTTCGATATATAATATATATATTTGATGAAGTTTTTTTTTTTAATATTTGTATTAATTTTGGAGATCTTTTCCCGATTCTGGATTTGATTTTTTTTATTATTATTATCAAAAAATGTTCAAGTATATATAGCTGTAATAAGAGAAAACAAAAAAAGTAATATTTTTTTTTGAAATGCAAGAAAAGAAGTAATTTGAAAACAAGTAATTAGAAAAGATACCAATAAAAGAAATTCAGTGTCCCTAGTCGAATATTGTAACACTGAACTGAACCTATACACTCGACAACATGAAGACTTTTAGTCATTTGATTTGTAAAAGTATATATAGGTGTGTCTATATAGCTTAGCTATATATATACATGGATGTATATTACTTTCCTGCTTCAGTATCATATTATTCCAATCCAACTATAAGTAGTGTTTAGGGTTCCACAGCTATATAATAACTTGACAGCTTTTTGTTTTCTTTATGTTAAATGTTGTTATATAATATTCTACATTGGAAAGACAAATAATTAATCCATACTATTGTGTTCTGGCCAATCCAGCTTCCAAATTATATTGGTCTTTTTACATGTATGAGATTTATGAACAAGAATGCATATATTAAAATGGTCTTTTGATCAAGCATTATTTTTTCAGATCAAAATCATTAAAAGGATATAATAGAGAGAGAAAGAGAAAAACAACTGTAATTATGAGAAAAAATCACTGTAAATTGTGGAAAAAAAAAATTGAGCTAAGTACTTAATAAATTATAAATTTTAAAATATTGTGAGTTGTTAAAATTCTACAAACAATAATGTTATATAATCTAAATCATTATAATCATAAATATATAAAAAAATTATATTATATAAAAATTTTATTTTTTATTTATTTTTAATTATAATTTTTTAATATTATAAGTTTATATGTATTTAATAAAAATAATTTATAATATTTTTAAATTATATTTTTATGACTTAAAAAATGTAGTTTATAAAAAAATTTATAAGTTGATAATAAAAGTATAAATATATATGCTGTATTATTTATCGATGAATATTTCTTATGAGCAAATTTAATTATCCACGAATATTGATTAATAATTAAGGGATTATCATGACAACATGATCTAGGCACCCTAGCTAACATAATTAAATCAATATTTTCAGTTTAAATTCAGTGAACATATTGATTAATTATTAAAATACAAAAAAGCATATAATAAGATAAAAAGATAAAAATTGAGACCAATAATGTTTCTTCAAGTAATTAATGAATATGCATGCATGCATTTTAAGTTGGATTCGGGAAAAGCTATTGTTAAATTTCTTGTATATAAAAATAATAAATCTATATACTATTTTTAAGTCTATAGAAACATATAATATACTAACTCAGACAAACACTAAGGCTCAATTAATTTGTGAATTTAGATATATATAGGACATAACTCCGAAACTAATTAACTAATTAATTAAAAGAAACAAAAAGGATTGAACTAATTAAATCTAGATGTAGTGATATTATAGATGACAGACTATTTATATATGTGGCCTAATTAAAACATGAAGATTTTACAAATATGATCATCAACCACTGTTAATTAATTAATTAACTAATATTAATTGCCACAAAGAGCAATAGAAAGATCCAAATTAAGACGATTGTGTTTGGCCGAAGATGAGCTAGAGCAGTCTTTGTAAGCAGACATAGTGTTGTTGTTGTTGGTAGTAGTAGTGGTGTTGTAAGATGACGTTATCGCCTCGCTAATCTCGCTCATCGAAGAAGCGTTGCTCTTGTTCGACGAGAGATGGTGGCGGTGGTGGTGCAACGGGAGTGAAAGTGACAACCCAAAGCCTCTGGCCTCGGGGTCACGATCCACCTGCAATGCCGTTGTCATTGTCGTTTTCTCTTCTTTACACGGTCGTTTTGGTTCATAACTTCGATCCACTAGCTTGTTAGCCTACAAAAATATATAACAAGTTTATTTTATATTTTTTAATTTAATAAGTATATAAAAAATTACATAAATACAAATGCAAATTCGAAGAGAATTGCTACTTTGCTCTTTGCCCAACACACCATACGATGGTATATATATAACCTTATAATTAATTCCAAATAATTTTTTTATTGTGACTAAAAATATTTTTTGACAATAAATTATATTGTAGCTAAAAGTTAATGATTTTTATAGTGTTTGCTCGTATCTTAAATAATATTTATTTAATGAAAACATGTGAAATAGGCATCTATATAATGACATAAAAGTACGTATGGACTACCAAAATGGACGCTGGATTTGTTAGAAAAGAAGGAAAAAATGGGTATTGGTATGGGCGGGGCCCAGTAAATATAATTGAATTTACGTACTAAGCTAAGAGCTACTACTGCAAAGTCTACAAAAGAGAAAAATCGTTCAAATTTGTCTCTAACCAAAGACTATTCATCCAATTACGTACTATTTGGTAAGAGAGAGAGAGAGAGACTCATAAATTAAAGGGACTTGTGTGAAATTCCAATTTGGCCAGCCATGTATAAATAAAGGATATATATATATATATAGAGAGAGAAGGTTATTACAGGTCCCCTACAAGAGTGTATAGTAAGTGTAATAACAAGTGAAGGACCACAAAGAATATAATGAAAAGGTTTTCAGAGAATCAACTGTGCAAGCAAGCCAACCATTTTCTAGGAATGTAGTATACTATAGTATTAATATTTGTTTGTAGAGAAATATTGCTAAACCCAAGAAAAAATTATAACATTAAAAAGAAAGAAAAAAAAACACTAGAAGAAGAAAAATAGTCAGTCACATAGGATTATTACCCATTATTATTAGTACATATTTTTACACTACTATAGTCTTATTAACACGTTTAATGAATCTTGTAAAGTTTTCTCTTTTAAGTGAATAATAATAAAAAGTAAAATCAAAATCAAAAGGGAATTTGATGAATAATTGAGAACAATAATAACTTAACGCCAAAGATACACATTATACTTCATTATTGTCACAATTCACAAGATCGACCATTTATTTATATATATATATATATAAACATATGTACTCATTTTTCACCATATATATAAATGGTCAGATTAAAACTAGGAAAACCCAAAAATCCATTTGAAGACAAAAACATGTATATGTATATATGTATGTATAATAAGGAAAAAAAAAGTTGTACCTTAAAGAAATCAGATTCTTGGACTGCATATTTGAAAGGATTGAGGTTGTAAAGACTGTGTGGCAGTGAGAAAGGTGGTGAGGAATGAGTCTCTTTTATTATTCCCTTAAACAACTGCTGCTGAGGCTGATGAGGCTGAAGCTGAGGTTGATGATGATGATGATCATGACAACCCAAACCCAAACCCAACAACTTACTATTATAATCATCAAAATAGTACGGATTCCTCACTCTCTCATTACTTGTTGATGATATTATTCTCTTCCTGTTACATTGCACCCTTGAAGAACTTCTTGCTCTATTTATAAATAAAAGAAAATAAAAATCAAAACCAAAAAGTACTAAAATAATAAAATAAGTAAAAAGGAATATGGACTTTTTTCATATCACTTTTTTGTTTTTTTCTAGCATATATTAAAAAGGGAAATCTTGAAAAGGAGAAGAAAATTAAAAACAAAAAAAGTAAAAGATGAAGTTTTTTCTTTTCTTTTTTTACCTTTTTGAAGGGAGAGAAGTGTAAATGGAGTGATTAGAATCTGATTCTCTAATGCGTTTGGAAGATGAGTTTAAAAAACCCACATTGTTGTTTATTAGTTGATCATCTTCATCATCATCATATTCAAATTCATATTGATTATCTTCATCTTCATCATCATCATCAACAACATCATTTTCATCATGATGATCTATTATTATTCTACGGTTGTGTTCATATTCCTCGTTGAAATTTTGTCTTGATCTTTGAAAATGGTTGGAACTAGTTCTGTCTGAATATATACCCCAAAACAAAACAAAAAAACAATCAGAATATAATACAAAATTTGGTAGTAAAAATAGAAGAAAAAACATTTAAGAAACTAATTAATAATAATAATAAATAAATAATAAAGATGGATGTGACTGAGGATGTGGTTTTCATCATAATAATGCTAATATTAGAAGATTTGAATAGAGATATTTGATCTTTTTCTCTCACCCAATTTTGGCATAGTGTAAATATTATTTCAAAAATGAACCAATAATAATAAATAAATGAAGCCAAGTTTATATATGCAAAGATGGGAAAGGTCATACGATTTAAATTTTTAGCTTTGCAGCACCTTAATGGAAAGTACATATATATAATAGGTATATCCAGTCTATATATATAGATGTATGTATCATATAGCTCTCTAGGTCTTTATAAGAAAATTATATATATTACCTTGTTTAACCAGATCGCCTCTCATGCTTCTATACATCTGATTTAAACAAAAGAAGAAAAACCCCAAAAATAAAAATATGATTAAAGAAAGCGAACAAAGACAAAAAGAGTAAAAATCAATTATAATTATTAAATATTTTTACGAAAATTAAAAGAGAAATGGATGAACCTGGAGATGGCTTTTGACATGTGAAATGGTGAGTCCTTTAACATCCATTAATTGAAGAACAAGCTTTGGTGTGGCCTCTACACAAATTAAAATTAATTAGAATATAATCAAATTACAGTAATTGAATAATATATATCTTGTATATTATAACATATATATGTATATGAACTAACTTTTATGGCCACCAAGTCTTTCAATTGCATGAACAAAACAGTGATGAAGCTCAGGAGTCCATCTCAGACGAGGCACCTTCGATCTTATATACTGTCTTACAGCACCACTTCTTCCACAACTACTCATATTTTTTTTTCTTACCTTCTCTCCCCAAACAGAAAATGAAAAAAGAAAATACTCTTTCTCTAATTGAAATGGGTTTTTCTTACCCACTAACTACTGGTTCAACGATCTCCTCTTTAAGTATAAATAAACAATATCTTCACAAAACACCAAGGTGGGTTGAAAAAATTTATTGGGAACACAGTCTGAAAAGTTCAGGTATAGTATATAACTATATATATATATAGCTATAGGTAGGCAGCAGTGAATGAAGAGTAAGAAGAAAGAGTTTTTTAAAGAACAAAAAGAATAAGAAGAAGAAGAAGAATTTTAAAGCAGAGATAAAGAGGAGAGAGAAAGGGAAGATTTTAGAGAGAGAAAAGATCACGAGAAAAGGAAAAGACGAAGGTGTGAGGCTCTGTAAATTCCTAAGGACTCTGATAATACCTGCTCTCTTTTTTTTTTCCTTTAAATACATTAACACACACCCTCTGCTATTCCCACTGCCAAACAGAAAAAATATATATTTATTTTCTGATATATATGTATAGATATATCTCTGTAAATCATTACCTCTATACGCTATACTACAACTGCTTCGCTTTGACCTTTGTTTCTTTTTTTCTCTGTGTTTATAAATTGAATTGTGATATAATAATATATACGCCAACGTCGTCATGATCACAAAAAGGCCACCATCAATAATAATAATAATAATAATAATAATAATATTAGGGAAGAAAGGAATGAAAAGACAAGTTTAGCCTTGATGAAGGGAATAGAATAGAGGGTAGTCCACCAGGCCTAGGGATCGGGTACATTGCCTGCCTAATGGTCCCTTATTTAATGTTTGTTTGGCCTCACTGTATAACAAAATTCCTACAACAATATCTGCATCTAATTTTTTAAAAAAATATCACTATAACATATTTAATTTTATTGACTAACACCCATTGTGTAAAATAAAAAATTAAAATTAGCACTTATATAAATGTGGAGCATTGTTATTAGGTGACACATTCCGATAGTGATCCGATAGTCACTTAATGTAATTTTTTTCCATGTACAAAAACATTAAAAAAAATGGGTAGTATCGGGACATTATCGGGTCACCATCAGTGTTGATGAGAAAATTAGAAAAGAAGAGAAGAAAGAAAGGTATAATGGCTATGAATATAAAATATACTTATTTTTTTTATATTTTTGTAAGTTTGTGTTCAAAATTTTAATATACCCCAAATGTATGTATATAAACTCAAATTTTGCCGATTGATACATTACCTTTTAGCATTTCTTATCTATGTGTGTATACTACTATACTCTATCCTCTAACTATTTCTCTATTCCACCTAAAACAATTTACATTACACCATCAATTTCTTTATTTTTTTTTTCCATATTATTAAAATGTTATATTTTTAATAAATTTTATTCTTTTCATAAAATCCTTATTTTTTCTGCTTCTTAAAAAAAAATTCAATCTAAATTTTTCATAATCGTATATATGATATAGTTATTTAACATATCTTGTAAATTTTAAGAAATTATGAATAATTTACAAAATAGAAAATAGTATTCAACCCGTTTATTTCACACGTGTATAAAATAAAAGTGTCACATGTGTGACAAACTACTTAAACCTTATTTTTAACGTATTAAATTTTTTTAAATTTCTCAAAATTTTGTATGATGTCTTATATAACTATAACATACACGACCATAAAAAAATTAGATTTAAAACTCTCTCCGAAATAAATAGAAGTGCATCGATGCAACTTTTTTAAGGAGTACATTATAAAATTTTCCATATTTATTTAGATAAAAATGTAAAATAGCTAAATTTTAATTCACTTGATAGAAGCTAATTTTGTCATTTTTTTCTATGATTTAAATATTGAACTATTTAGCTTATTTATTAGATTAGGGGTGTAATTAAAAATAAAATTATTTTAGTATTAAAAATGTGTATATATGTTTAAATATTTATATGAGTAATTTTTTGTTGAAAATAAAGAATAAGAGAAATATGACGAGATAAAACAAAAAGAATGAGAATATTTATATCATATCAATCACCTACTGAATGTCAATAACGGTAATAATCTTAATTTCTTAAAAAAAAAATAAAGAATAAAAGAATTTTATTATTTGAAACAATATCTCACATAATAATTATTTTGTAATTTATTTAATTAAAATAATAATTTTAATTAATTTAAGTATTCTGAGTAAAATAAACAAAGATTAAATTATTCCAACTCACTCTAATTTTTGTATTTAATAATTTATTCTAATTTCGATTATTGTTATTATTATATATGCACTCTTCAATAAAAAGAACCAAGAAATACCACCTTTATCTTACTCAATGATATTAACAAAATCATATATATTATGTATAAACATATATAGAAAAATATATACATATGTAGTATAGACTTTGAAGTTTTTTCTTTTTAAAAATTAACTAAACAATGCAATTTTTGAACCAAACACAATTTCAATAGAGTTTTCATGTATAACTAATAAAACATAATCTCCTTTATATTATTGCTTTTAGAACAAATAAAAATATTTCATGTTGAATTTAGCATTTGATGCAAGTAATTAAGAAATACTAGATTTATTAATAATATTTACCACATACTAATCATGTTAAAATAAATATTAAAATTTTTGCGTGTGACACATGTATGTACGTACAATTTAAAAACTTATTGGACTATTTTATAGAAACGTTCTTGTTCTGTCTCGATCGTATATAATTATATGTATAGATAGATATCACCATCTATATATAACTAAGATATATCTCTTCACATATTTGTGTGGTTAGGGTTTATCGGCATAAAGAAATTTTATTTTTATATTTTTTATTTTATTAAATAATAATTTTATTTTTATTTTAATATTAATAATTTGATTTGGGAGCATTATAATAAGAAATTATATTTTTTTTGCATCTAGCTAACTAGAAATTAGTTTTAAGTTTGTATTACGAAAAAAAAAATTAATGAAAATTTAACGTTAAAATTTATTTTATATTATTTTAAAAAATATAAGATTCAAAATAATAATATTGTTATATTAATACAATTTAATAATTAATCTAGTGGCTGGTTACGTACGTTTTTTTTTCATATATATTTTGGAATTATATATATATAGTTGGGCAGCTAGCATTTATGATCTGTAAATTGTAACCCCAGCACATTGCATATGAGACTTTCAACCAAAAAAAGAAAAAACAACTTGAGAATTAATATTAGAGGATAAAACAAAAACCTCATCAACCTCTTCTACATCCAATTAACTTCAAATATATTGAAATTCATACCACCACATTCAAAGAATCATAGGTTATTAATTTTAATTTATAATATATGGTATACGTTTTTAATATATATATATATATATGTATATGCATGAGATTTCTTTAAAAGGAAAATTTGGTCATAGCAAATTTAAACAGAAAAAGACATATCATCTAACATAAAATGGCAACGGAATAGAAACATAAAGAACACTCCCAACAACAATTCTTTAAAATTTTATTTTATTTTACATATATTTATATTACACCATATATCATATTCTTTATATTTTTTTATATCATTTAAATAATATATAAATAACAAAATATTATAGATTATATTCTGGATGTATATATAATTTTACACTCAAAATTTAACAAAACACACTGCAATAAAATTTAGAGTATTGTAGCTACATTTATTTATTTATTTATTATTATTTTCTTTTTTTGAGAAAACCTTCTCAACCACCAAACATCAAGAACAACAAACGCACTATAAAAGTGAGGCGAAAATTTATTCAAAAATAAGATTCGTTATTAATAAGTTCTGAATATAAGTGGAATTTCTTGACCACTAAACTACGCATTTTATAGCTGTCAAAGCAAGTTAATTTAGCCAAAGTATAAGCAATACTACAAGATCTATTACAATATAAAAAATTAATTAATATTTAATTTTTTTTTAGCTCTGAGCTATATTTTTACATTTGTAGTTATTTTATATTAATTATATATTGTGAGTGCTCTAATACAATCCTGAATGAATGAGAAGATATAATAGATACGTGTGTGTGGAAAGATGTCGATGTATGAGATTTTATTTTTAAAACTAATTAGCAGTGAAATAAGTGATGCATCTTATATGTAATTTTTAATTCTCACATGTATTATCAATATGTTTAATTATTTGAGAGAAAGGTTTGCCAACATGTTTATTATGGTTAGCTAATTTTGTAGGGAATATAATAATTATTATAGTAATAAACACATTAGTGAAGATTTTCTTTTTCTTAATTGCACTAATTAATAAAAGTTTTTTATTATTTGAAATAAGTAACTAAATTAATCCTCAACTCAAAACTCTATCATAGGCTTTGGATGTATATAATTAAATAAGCAATGAGATATTTGTGTAAATATATGATATATATATAAGAATATAGCCATATAAATATATTTATTATTCTAGTTATATTGAATACTATATATACAACAAATTATACACATATATCTCTCAAAACAAACCATGGGAAGTTGACAGTCAATGCTTTTAAGTGAAAAGCTAATAATATATGTACTATATTTACATTAAATGTTGTACAATGTTAGATACGTTTTATCAAATAAAGAAATCACATGTTTTAAATTATATAATTAACAGAGTACAAATACAATATATATATATATATGATATAATTTAGTTTTCTTAAATAAAAATATTGTGGTCACCACTAATTAATTTATTATGTTTGGTAGGTACGCAGATAAAATAAAATAAAATAAAAAAACGTGTACGTGATCGTATTCCTAATTTTTTTTATTTATTTATTTAATTTTAATCAGAACTAATATGTACAGAAGCTATATATACAGTTGTAAACATTTATTTATACCATTTTTTTTGCTGGATTGAAAAATTGGATTGAGTGGTCTGAGTTTCATTTTATATTATGTTACTGTTTGATGTATATAATTGTTCCCTGACCTGACCCTACTGAAAATAGCAGTTTCATCATATATTCATAATATATAATTATATATATATATCTTAGCAAAAAATTATAAATATTGTATTTTTATTATTATTATTATTTTTTAGTCGTACGTTTTGATAAGATCAACTTTTGGGGAAATTAATCATGAAAGAACTGAATTATTATATATGTACCATGCACCATCCAATTCCCAAATTACATATAGTGCCTAATTTGTAAATTTTGTGTATGTATCCTCAAATTTATTCACATTCCATTAAGACTTTTTCTTCTTTTGTAGTATAATAAAGGTTTGTCTTTCCACTTGAAAAAAAAAAACACTTAAATAGTTATTAGTGTTGTGAGTAATTTATTATAGTATAAATATTTAAGTTTAATTAATTAATTTTTAATGGTAATTCATAATACCCAAATTATATTTTGACACTTTCGATAGTTAATTAAGTGTCAAGTTAATGATTACGTGACAGTATTTAATTGATTCATATTTTTTATTAATTAAAAATTAATTTATATATACTAATAAGAAAATAACACGTGGATAATAACTTAACATACATAAATTTTAAAAATATAACTTTATACTACTGTTAAAAATTAAATTTAAATACTTATCTGCAACCAAAAATCAAAATTAAATATTAAAATCATAAATTAACATAACTTTGTAAAATTGATTAGTAAAAGAGGATTTTGTACGTAACTTTGAGGTTTTGTTTGGTTTAATGGAATAATAAAATTAAAATGCTTGAGAATATTGAAATTTAATAATAAGCTGTTAATTGAAAATTTTGGAATTAATAATAGAAATAATTTTTTTTGTTTGGTTAGATGTGGAAAATACAATACAATAAATATACTATTGTCTAAACAAATATTATTCAACAGATGCTTTTTTCTAGAAAAAGAAAAAGAAAATCCCAAGTATTGTTTTAAATATGACCCTTTTTTTAATAAAATAATATATTTTTAAAAAGTTTATCCTATTTCTAATTATTATTATTTTACTTATGAAACTTTAATTTTGAGAATATGATTAAAAGAGTAAAATTGATAGCTATCAAAAATGAAAATGATGTTTTCAATATTCTATGCCGACAAAGGCAGAATAAAGTGATTATTTGGTAAAATATTTAGAGTTTTATTTTAAAATTAATTAATAATAAAAAAAATTATTTATAATCTTATATTTCATATTTATTTTCAACAATGTATTTTTTTTAATATAATTACATTTCCACAATAACAATTGTCATTCTATTCCTATCATACCATACTATTCTTGATTTATTTACACATAATATATATATATATCTTTTGATAAATGTTAAAAGATACTTAGATTGATCATATGAGATTCCAAATTCTGCTTTTTATTCATAATTTCTTAAGAAGTTCTTCTTGAGAAAAACTGGCTGATCTGGCAAAGCTATTTATTTTTTACCTTGAACTTAATTCAAAAGGTTAAAACATGATGAGTAGAATGGTAAATTGATGAGAGCCTTAATTAGTTGAAAATTAATTTAGTTTAATAATTAAATTTGATCAGTAGTCAAACTGAAAAATACATCATTATATTAGGGCTCTATCTTCTGATTACAGTTTTAGGTAGGGTATATAGGAAGTTGTGCAGCTTTAGGGTACCCTTTCATGAATCCCTACATTCCAAAACACACTTTCTCTCTCTCTCTCTTGAATTGGTCAAACTTAAAATCATTTTACGCTTCTGTCCCATTTTGGACCATTGTGCTAATTAGGCCTCTTAAGTCAAATACAAAAGTCAACCAAACCAAACAAGGCAAAAAAGTAAAGAAAAGATAACCAACTGTAAAAGCCAAACAAGACAAGTTAAAAGCCAAAGAATAATCTTTCTCTCTCTCTCCGGATGGAGTAATCTCCACCGTTCATTACACTCATACACAAATTTGAGGAGAAATCAACGGCTGGGATTTGAGGAAAATAGCACGTCAAGTAAGACAATGCATAATAATAATGAGTAGTTTCCGTATATGGAATTTAATCAAATTAGATGAAAAAAAAAATAAAGAATAATAATAAAAAAAGGTATATAGTTTATCAAATCAAATCAAAATGAATTGAAGGTTAGGGTAAATTAGATTTGTTGAGACGGTGCCGACTATTATTGGAACCAGCTTGTGCTTACCTATATATATATATATATTTTTTCTAAAGATATTTATTTTTTAAGTAAATAAATTAAGATAATTTCACACTTTGATTATTAATATTTGATACTATTTCCTTTTTAAATTCTCATGATAATAACTATTTAATTTACAAAGCCTACTAAATTTAATTAATGTACTTGGTTTTGATGAGAAATATTAAACTGAATAGTTCTATACTTACCATAATTTATTTTGTACTTGAGTTAAATAACTCCCAAAAAACAACTATAGCTAAATATTAAATAAGATTTCTAAACATATATATAATTAGCTTTAGTTAACAAACAACTGTATGTTAGAAAGATAGCTGTAATGTTACATCAAGTGAGTTAAATCATTTTTTTATTTTAGCTCAAACACTATTTATGCTTTACATGTAGAGATAATTTTTTAAATTTTGAATTTCTTCAAATATTTTTATTGATTTTTTTTATTTTTATTTCAACATTAATTATTTGTTTATTACTTTCTCTTTCTTATTTTTTTATGAATTTAATTAATAAAAAAAATATTTAAGATATAATATTATAATATTGTAAAGAAAATTATAAAAAAAATTAGTGTATAGTGTGTAATGTAAATATGTGAGTTAAAATAAAAAAAAATTGAATTTTAATAAAATATTTTGAAGAATAAAATAAAAAGGCTAATATGAGTACTTTTAAGTTTTGATAAATTTAGAAAACTCATAGATTTTATGCTCTAGTAACTTGGACTAAATCAAATACAATTCCTTTTGATATTTACAATATGCCAAATGCCAATAAATCAACAGTGTACAAAAGCAAAGTTATGCTAGTAAGAAAAATCATACAATGCAACTTTCGAGTCTCAATCTAGAGAAATTTCAAAAAGGAAATATCAATATATGCCAAAACCAAATCAACACAACAAAAGAATTTTACCATGCATTATCCATGATTGGAATTCTAATACCATCCACATAATGCGCAATTAGCTCCTCCTATACCTATGAAATAATAAATTGTTACATAAATAATGTTTATGAAATAGAAGCCAATGTATAGAATTTGGGCAAATCAACTCACTCAACAAATTTAAACCATCTCTTCAAGATTATTGCAACAAAAATAAACCTAACTTATGATATATGAAAATTGACAAAATCATCATCACAATGGAACAAAGAGAAACTAAAATCTACAACAATCGAACCAAGCCAACCAAACCAACAATCTATTTGTGTCCCTATAATCAAGCACACTAGAAGATCATTCCTGATCTCCTACAAGCCCCGAGCCTTACCAAGAGCAGGAAATTAACCCACACCCGGAACCACATCAATCCTTGCATAATACAGATTTTGTTTGATGGTAACATCACTTAATTCTCTTCTCAATTAGGGCACTCGTGTTTAGCATTGTTGACACAAACTAGCCTAGTAGACAAAGGATAAGGAAAAAAAATTAGGAGAAAGTAGGGCTGTACGAAAAAAAATTGTAAAACGCCCAAACCGAATAACTCGCTCAAACCGAACCGAAAAACCGATAAAAATTACAAATCGAAATAACCCGAAAAAATTACAACCCGCCCAATCTGTTAATTGGGCGGGTTGAAAATAGGTCCAATCCGCCCAATTAAACCGAATAACCCGGCCAACCCGATTTTGCCTTTTATTTTATTTTTTTTTACTTTTTAGTTTTTATTATATATAACATAAATGATTAAATATATAATAATATAAAATTATATACTTGATTGTTAGTTTCAAAGTCATATATATTGTGTTGTGCTTTGGTGGAATTTGATATTTTTAATTTTTATTGACTTTGAAACCAAAAAAAAAAACAAAGTTTGGCCAGTTTGGGCGGGTAAACCCGCCCAAACCGTTAGTCGGTTTACAATTTTTTTTTTAATTGGGCGGGTTGCACTTAAATTTTAGTAACCCGAACTTTTGATTGGGTTAGAAAATATAAAAGATAAACCGCCCAAATCGATTGATGTACAACCCTAGGAAAAGAACTCTAAAGTTGGTTGGGCAAAAGGAGGGGTGTTCATTATACTAAATTCAATGTTTGTATACATAGGTCTATCCAAATGTATGTTGAATTTTACTAACCGATCCGATTCAATTAATTTCAATCATCTGAACCAATCCAATCCAATAGAATGTATGAATTTAGATCAATTTTATCCATTGAATGTATTTCATATATATATCTATTAGATTGGCTCAGATTTATTAAATTTTTTTATATTCAATATTTTTTTGGTTCAGATCGGATCCATCTAGGTCCAGTATTTATTTAATTGAATCGAATTGGATCTGTTATCTGTATTTTTAGAATGGAGACACGTGGCATTCTCAATTCAAAATTAGTTATCTAAGGCCTGGTCAAAATCCCTAACAAGATAACATGCCCAGTATGTACGAAAGGATGTGCCTCACACCTATCCGAGGCCCAAGATATTTACATTCAAGACCGGATCTCTCCGATTCTGAAAGGGCTTCCCACTCAATAAGAAAGAGCAGCAGAGACCCTCCGGATGAGCATCTAGGATACATCCGGAAGGGAATTCCAAGAGGCACCCAAAAACCTAGTCCAAGATGATGTGGCGGCTCTCTAATACCGAATCAGAGGATTTTCCTTTGTGTCAAACCCTAAGAGTGCACTCACCACCAAAATTTGTCTGACGGCCACTATTCTAACACTACAGCACACAAAGATGGCGCATGCATGACTTTCCTAATGGATCAAATGTTATGTAACGCCCGTATTTTATAATAATAAACTCAAAAATTAATTTTAATAATTTATATCTTAATAACCATATGGATCGGGATCCTGAGTATCAAAATACAAGTTAAAAGTACTTTACTAATATGTACATATATTTTTTTTTTCAAACTGACTCGCTAAAATGCAACCTCAAAATACAGACTCCAAAATATTAAGAGATCGAAACCCTCCAGGTTTGCACTGCCGCGATATGTACAATCATACTGAGCTCTACCTCACTGTTCCTCCAGCTTTGCTTTTCCCTTACCTACACAAGGTAGCAAACTGATGAGTCAACAGACTCAGTAAGATATGCAAGAAAAATATAAAAGTAATGTAATGTCAGCTTTATGATTAAGCCGCCCTGAGCTCAATAACCAAGCTCACCAAATGATTAAGAACGTTCTTAAGGGAAGTACGACTACTATACCAAATGCACTAAAGTACCAAAACTTGTACTGGTGTTGGTAGAGCCTTAACTGTACTTCCAGGAATTACTAAGTGTTGTACCACGAACACGACGTACCCTTGGTACTCGTGTTGGTAACACCGTAATCACAATTATATCAACACTATACTAACACTCTATAAATCATATTTAAACTAGTGTTAGTAGTGCAACAAATAAACAAACATATAATCTTATATATATATTCTTACGCTATCTTACCTCGTTCCGTGCTCAAGTGTGCCGAGCAGCCTGAGTGGAAACGCAGCTAGACGCTTTACAGGGCCCTAAACCATAACATTCAAAATCCGATGAGAGACACGCTAAACACTTTACGGGGATTTAAAATACAGACTAAGCTTAACCCTATCGATAAAAAGGATGCCAACACCCTAAATTACTTTAAAATGGAAAAAACTAGGGTTCGGGAAAAAGTCCCAACCGGCAGGCCGGTTCCCAACCGGAATCCCAGTTCCTGGGTACCAATCGGTCGACCGGTTGCAAGGGGCTTCTCAGAACCGGTCGACCGGTTCTGAGCTGGGGACAAAAATTCGATCCCTTTAATTCAAATCAAGCCCAAATCTTCTAAAAACTTCCAGAATACATGTATACATTATTCTAAACCAATCCAAGCAGCAAATCACAACAATTCACTCAAATTCCAAAAACACCATTAAAGACCTAACTAAGGTTTTCTAAGCTCTAACTCGAATAATTCACAACCTAAGGCTTAAATCTAACTTAAAACAGTAGGAATAACCATTACTCAACTTCAGCAAATGAATCCAAACTGAACATACATATACAGCTCCCAATTCAAACCTAAACTCACTTAGTTCAACCCAAAACTCAACTAAAACTCAAATAAAGAAGTTATGAGGATATACCTTGATTCAAAGTGATCAAAATCTGCTAGAGTTTAGAGAATTTCAGCAAAGAAAAACCTTCTCCTTGCTGGGTTGATGGTTCGAAAGAAAGAGAGAGGAAGAATGTGGAGTTGCTTTGAAATTTCTAACTAATTTCACAAGAAATCCTTTCTTTCCAAGCTTTTCTATTAATTCAACATAAGCCTAAAATATATGGCTGCTTCTAGTGCACACTACAAGCCAAAAAGGAGAAAGGACCTAAATGCCCTTTTTCCTAAATAAAATAATTATAACCCCCCAAGGGCAAAATGGTCAAATACTAAACCCCGAAAATTCTAACGCCTCTTATAGCCAACAATAATACCCCGATAATATTCTAAACTACATAAGATACAATTTTCTAAAGGCCTAACGTCGCTTTCCACGGCTTCCGAACACAATCACAGAAATTGAGTAATTTACATTTAAATAGCATAATAACATAAATGATATTAAATATATTTCCAAAATATACATTTCATAATTATTAATTAATCTCATACATAAACTTTAATTATTTGATAATTCAAGTATTAATCATATGCGGTCTTTACGAAAGGATGGACCTCACACCTATTTGAGGTCCAAGATATTTACATCCAAGACTGGATCTCTCCAAATCTGGAAGGGCATCCCACTTGGATGAGCATATGGGATACATCCGAAAGGGCATTCTAAGAGGCATCCCAAAAACCTAGTTCAGAATGATGTGGCAACCCTCTGATACCAAATCACAGGATTGTCCCTTGTGTCAGACCCTAAGAGTGCGCGCACTACCAAAATTTTATTTGATGGCCACCATTCTAACACTTCAGTATACAAAGGCAGTGAATGCATGACTTTCCTAATGGATCAAATGTTGATTCACTTTAAGTGTTAATTTTAGAATTAGAATGTTTTGCACAAATTTAGATGAGATCTAAATTACATTTCCTTTAGTGAATTAATGGTACTAAAGGATAAAGAAGTAATTAGAAAGGTAAAATGGTAATTTGACCAAAACTAATTATGAACCAATACATGGAGAGCTAATTAATGGAATTGATTATATCAATGAATACTATTTTAAAGCTCAGTATATATAATTTTATAATTTCTAAGAGTTCAATTCTATATTTTTAGTAGAGTAATCATAAAATTAATAAATAAAGATTATTTAGTTAATGAGACTCAATAAATAATCTAGTTTATTACAACTTAAAATTATAGGTCCATGGTCCCTGAATGACCACCTTAAAATAATGTTAATAGTAGTATAATATTGTTCAGAAGAATCTATTTTTAATTAGCAAAAGAGTAATTATTTATTTTTGTAATAAATAAATAATTTTTAAAATTATTTAAATAAGAAAAAATAAAATTTGTCAAGATAAAATTTATGGAGACAAACTTTGTCAAGACAAAAGACACTATATTTGTTTTAAAAAAGACAAGATAGATGCCTCCTTGTTTTTTTTAAGTTAATTAATTATTTAATTAATTCAATCAAATAAATATCCAAATTTAAATAATACAATATGATACCACATTATTTTACATAAAATATAATATAATATAATATTATACAATGTAATAAAACATACTAAATAAACTCGTAAACCACATAACTAAAAGAGAATGAAATTTTACATATTATTGCTTGTAAATTCATAAGTCCCCCTCTTTTAAAAAATATATATATATAAATTCATAATTAATTTTTTTTTCTCAAAACAAATAGAATGTCAACTTACAAAGTGTACGGTGCTATTATTATTATTATTATTTTGAAAAGATAATAACTAAACATAAATACAAAATTTGAGAATGAGCCCTTAAATATGATGATAATTACAAAAAGAGCCCTTGTTCCCTGTATGGCTGCACAGACGACAAAGGGCATTTAGTACTGCAGTGGCAGTAGCCCCCCACACCCTTCCTCCTCACCCCCTCAGCAAAGAATATCCTCACTTTACTTCCTGTCCTACACCCAAATTATAATCCCCTACAACCACCACTACCTACACTCCCCTCTCCCACCCTGGAGCGTAATACCACGCGCTCCACCTGAGGCTGACTTTCACATCCGACAATTCCAAGTAATTTTGATCTGATGCGCTACGGTCTACCAGAATCCCTAGGCTTGATTGACCTAACCAAATTAATAATACATTCTTAATTTAATTTAATTACTCTATTCAATTCAACTAAATTTAGTTTCAGTAATTACCAAATGTTATTACATTTATTTTTAACTACGTGTGGTCCAGCTAGCTAGCTATATCACTAGTAAAATAATTAATTATTATTGTATTTATTCCTTATTTATTTAGGCGTGTTTATTTAGTTTATAATTGGAAAACTTTTCATTTGGGAACACTTTGTGATATTAATTTTACAAATTTATTATGAGATAAAGCTACATAGGTTATGTTTGACTTTTTAACAATAACAAATTATAGATCATAAATTTATAAATTAGTATTGTTGATGTTAATAAATTAGCTCAACAACAAACAAAGTTTGTAATTAATAAACTTGGATTCTTCGCACTAAAATTAATCTTATAAAAAAAAAATCTCTACTTCATTTTTCAGTTCCTCTCACTACAAGAAATGTCACTTTGGCCAACACATTTTTGTGCTGGCAAAAGTTAGTATTGCACTGGTAAAATAGAATTTTCTTGTGATGTGTTAGTAAAAGGGAGTTGACAAATCAATATTGGTATTAGAATTTTTACCATCATAAAATAAAGAACGTTGGCAAAAATGACTTTTCCTGGCGCGTAAATGCACTGGTAAAAGTTAGATTTTAGCCACTGCAAATGTACGCTGGTAAAACTTTGACCTCTTTGCCAGTGCAATTTGCGAAATATGCTGATAAAAGTTAATTTTACCAGCACAGTAGAAAACTGTGCTGATAAAAATAACATTTCTTGTAGTGTCTAGTGGCAGATGTTATTCTTACTCGACGATGTGATTTGAATCTTCATCTTCTATTTATAAGCAAGAATGGATGATATGCTTCCCTCGATCTTTCTTCTTATTGGTCGATATGAATTTATCCTCCTATTTCTTCGTAATTGTACCAGTAGCAATATTCCACATTGAAGAGTACTAAACACCACTAATGTCTTTTAACAAATCATTATAAAAAATAGTAATTGCATGGAGTTATAGGTCGCTGAGCATTGCTATTTGATACATACTGATGTGATATTTTATAATTAATTGGCGATTTATATGATATTTATTAAATTAAAATATGTGGAACCCAATATTAATTAAAATGCATCAATAACGATATATGCTTGACACCTTAAAGAAGTGGCGCAGGGAGAGTTTTGCAAAGTAGGAGGAGAGGGAGGGGGCAAATTGTGAAGAGAAAGATTTAGGAGGGCTAATTATTAATAATTATTATATAATTTAATTTTTTTTTACATATTTAATATATATAAAAATAGATGACCCCGTGTTTCTTAACATTTTTTTATAGGCCTAAACATACCTCGTATATTTATGAGTATTAGGTCATCTCTAACAGAACACTAAAAATTTTAATTTAGTATTGTTTCTCACTAATTAAAATTAATCTAACCGAACAGTAAAAACTATCCTATATATAGAATTGTCTACAGTATCTTATTATCATTAGTGAGATACTATTCACCACACGAAAATTGCTTTTTTTTTTTTTAATTTTTAATAATTAAATAATGGTTAAATAATTAATATTTTTTAATACATATATGTAATATCTATATTTATATACAAAAATAATAAAGAATATACTTTTTTTATGTAATTTATAGTGTTGTAATTAGAATTAGAAAAAAAAAATTAATGCTAAATAATACTTTTTTAATGTTAATTTAACACTATAAATTTAAATTTCATTAATTGATCTTACACCATTAGAAATTAGGAGAGACTAATATAACATATTTGGGTCTTGAGAATAGTTTAATATAAATTTGTGGTAGTATATATTAAATACTATATATTGGCGTGTTGTAATATTTTTTTCACTACTATTATTATTTATTGGAAATTATTTCTTTATAAAGAAAGAGTGGCATTTTTCTTCTTTTTCTTCCTACATAAAAAGGAGGCCCCTAAATTTGTGTTTCATTTTTTGTAACATATATCTTCTTTTTATGAATTTCTTAAATTTATTTGATGCTACTGTTGCATTTAAGGTAGACAGCACAGCACTTGGAACTATTTATGAGATGAAATTTATACCAAAAAATCTCACATAATCCATCACCAATATTTTGCTTTATTCTACACTCAACTCATTAATTAGTTTTTTCATGCATTATTAATTTACTACTTAACTCACCTGTTAATTATTAATGCTATTTAACTATCCATACATGCAAATTATTACAACTCCACAAAACTATGAATAGACATTAAAAATCTTATTAAAAATAGTTCATTACAGTTTTACATACCGTACATATTATATATAAGTAGTAATCTTATTAATATACATAAATTTATATATATTGTATGTGGTAGTCTGTATTAATTAACTCACCTAATTTTTCTAGAAAATTTAAAACCTAGCTAATTATGTATAATATTTGGAATAACATAATATGAGGAAGAGTGTCTAATAATATTTGTTGTGTACATTAGGTTAGGTGTAGTATGTAGAAGTAGTACAACTAATTCAATAAAAAAAATTGTTTGATGATTAGGTGCCTCTAGAAATATCTTAAGAATATAGAATAATTAAGCAAAATGACTTATTATTAAATATTATTATCAATATTATTAAGGAATATATGGTGGTAAATATTAGTAATTAGTAGTACACAACACGTACAAGTTATATTGAACAAATAATGCCGTAGCCTTTAGTTTTCTAATTAATTTATTTATTTTCTACTATGATTATTACTATTATTGCAATTGATAAGGAATTAAGGTATTTTATCATAAATTAGCTAAATATTATATTTTATGGGAGTTATTAGCTTATATAAAAAATTTCAAGTTAATAATAAATTGCACTCATATAAATAATACAAGTATATCCATTTCAAAAATAAATAAATAAAATAATAAGTATACTAAAATATATATTTCAACTTTAATTTTCATCATAAATTATTAATTTTTTTAAAAAAAAAAACGATCGAGATAGTAGTTGTATAACTACATTCATGAATTTGGAAATTGAGGCAATAGACGGTAAATTTTGACACTTAAAAACAATCTTCAGTTTAATTTTTTTTTATATAATTATACATATTGTAAGTATTTAAGATTATTTATAAATTTATAAAAAAAAATAAATAATTTATAATAATATTAAAAATAAAATTTAAATAATTACTTACTTAATTACTACACTTATAAAAAAAAATATAATTATGCATAACAAAATATGTAAATACAAACAAGAAAAGTATTTTTTACAATTAATACAATAAAAAATATTAATATATAATAATTAATTAAAATATATAATCAACACTAAAAATCCTTTTTCAGATAAGAAAAAAAGCATACATTTATGATTTGGTTAATTAAATTTTTTTTTTTAAAAAAAAAAAATCAATTGGGCTCTGATACCTAAGAATAAGAAGAAATATTATAATTATGTGAATAAATATATATAAGGAATTATGGATAAATAAATAGGGTGTGGTGACCAAAGTAGCAGAATGTTAATGATGGGAAATGGCAGAAGGAGCACAGAAAGGTGGGAATAATGGAATAAAGGAATGATGGAAATTCCTGCCACCATTTCTTATTTTTTGTCAACAACAATCATTATTTATTATTATTCATTTTTACCCAATCCAACCATGCATATAACATATACCATCTCTAATTTATTAAAAAAAAAAAACAAAACTAAAATTATTACATTTATTAATTAATTCAATCTCTGTTCTGCATTTCCTGATCATATCATCTGAAATTCTTGCAGAACAATAGTAACAAAAAGTTTTCATTTTTTTTTTTACTTTTTGGGTAAAGAACAAATCTTTTTATTATACTTCTGCTAATAACGTACAAAATTAATTTTATTTATTTTTTATGAATTATACAAAACGAAGGAAGAATAAAAATGGTATTTTTAAAAGAAGAATGGAAGAAGTTTAGTTTTGAAAAAATTGAAGAAAAAACAAAGGAAAAGAATGGTGGCTTCGAGGACGCCGGTTCGTTTTGGCGTGTAAAATGTAAATGAGAGCTGAGCTGAGCTGATCTGATCTGATCATCTTTGTTTGCCTCGAAAACTATGCTTAAATAAATAAATAAATAAATAAATAAATATTTTTTAAAAAATAACCATTAATAATTTTGTGTGAAAATAAATAGTAAAAAAGAAAAGACAAAAGAAAGATAGATAGATAGGTGTTATTATTGATTTGATATGATATAATAGACTGACTGACTGATTTGTTATGACTTTTTCTCTCTTTCTTCTCATCTTTGCATGATGTAGAGAGAGAATTACATAAACACAAGGCTTTGGACTTTTTTATTTTATTTTATTTTGATTGGATATGGATACAAAATAAATGAAAAAAAATATTTATAATGATGAGTCGTGTCAATCGGACAGTAAATGATGTGGATTACGACTACGTGGAAATACCTGAGATTCTCTGCATCGTTTGATTAAAATCTAACGATGCATGATGCCTTACTTTACCAAACTCCTTTTTTTTTTTTTTTTAATTTTTCTATTCGGAAAAGGAAAAATGCACTCTAGTACTCTATCCTTCTTTTTAACAGATGATTATTCACTCTGTGTCATTTAATTTTACCTATTTAATATATATATTTTGAATTTTTAGTAAGATTCCATAATGGAGAGAAAATTAAATAGAAGAATAAATTTTGCTGATTTGATTGGAGAAAAGTGAATATATTTTTTTTTTTAAAAAAAGGAAAATTGCACTATAAAAGGTTGTATGGTTTTATAATTTAAAAATTGTTTTTTAATTTTTAAAAATAGAAAATAATTTTTAAAAATTAACAAGGGTTGTTTAGCCAAATTTTTTTAAAAACAATTTTTTAAAAGTTTTAAAAAACATCAAAAATGTAATTTTTAATTTTCAAAAATAATTTTTTTTTTAGTTTAACGAATTAGATTTTACAGTTTTGCTCACATACTCGGACCCCGGACTCCAGACCCATACCCGGACCCTCGAATTTGGACCCAGACCCCGTAATCGGACCCTAGTCCAGGTCTCGCACCTGGCCTGGGTCTGGGTTTAGGACCGGGTCCGAATTTAGGGTATGGGACTGAGTTTGGGATCCGAATCCAGGTTTCGGTTCGAGTTTGAGTTCAAGTCTCAGTCCGAGTTCAGGTCTGCGTCTGGGGTTCAGTTTGGGATGAACTTGGTTCATGTCATGGTTGTGTTTTCAATTTTTAGATTTTTATTTTTAAAAGTGAGAATAGAAAACAATTTTTATCATTTTAAAAATGTAATGGTGTTTGACACAAGTTTTTTAAAACTATTTTTAGATTTTTTTTCTTGCAGAAAAAAAATTCAATATTCTACACCATATCATGACATGAACCCATCCTGTCCCGTACCCAACCCTAACCTAGACCCGAATCCAAAATCTTGACCCCGACCTTGAACCCGAACCCAGACCCAGACCCAGACCCAGACCCAGACCCCAAACCAAGACCCTAATCCCAGATCCCTACCTGAACCCCAATTCCAGATCCAGAAACCCGAACCCGAATTCGAAACCCGGGACTAGGTCTAAGGTCCTTGGCCGGGTCTAGGTTCATAGTTGAGTCCGAGTTTGGGGTTCGGGTCGAGGTCCGAGTTGAGGTATGAGTTCAAGTCGAGTTCAAGTCCAGGTCTTAGGCTTTACAATCTCAAGACTAACACCATTTGAATTTACTGCAGCATTATTCATAGTACATAATGTCTCTCATGTTGCGAGGCTATAGAAGTACGTGTCAGATCTGACTCAATCTTGAGATTATGAAGCTTTAGAACTAGAATCAAACTTTTCCTACGAGAAACAACCCATTCAAATTTTAATAGAAAGGATAAGGTCCTTTCACTACAAAAAAAGGTCACCTTTAGTGATAACATTTTAGTCACAACATAATTTTTTTGGACTAAATGTGATTTTTAGTCACAACAAAATATTATTTGTGACTGATAAAACATAGTATTTAGATACAAGCTGTAACTAATTTAGTTGTAGTCATAACAAGTGTTGTGATCAAAAATACATTTGGTTACAACAAATGGAGATTTTTGTGACTAATACTTTTAACTACGGACCTTTTAATCACAACGTAAGAATAAACTGTAACGCCCGTATTTTATACTTACTAAACTCAAAAGTTAACTTTAATATATTATATCTTTATAACCATATGGGTCGGGATCCCGAGTATCAAAATACAATTTAAAAGTATTTTACTAATATGTACATATAATTTTTTTAAAAAAACTTGCTAACATGCAACCTCAAAATACAGACTCCAAAAATAGTAAAGGACCGAAACCCCCCAGGTTGCACTGCCGCGATATGTACAATCACTCCCGAGCTCTATCTCACTGTTCCTCCAGCTTTGCTTTTCCTTCACCTACACAAGGTAGCAAACTGATGAGTCAACAGACTCAGTAAGATATGCAAGATATATATAAAAATAATGCGATGCCGGCTTTATGATTAAGCCGCCCTGAGCTCAATAATTAAGCTCACCAAATGGATAAGAACGTTCTTAAGGGAAGTACGACTACTGTACCAAATGCACTAAAGTATCAATTCTTTACTCGTGTTGGTAGAGCCCTAACTGTACTTTCGGGAATTTCTAAGTGTTGTACCACGAACACGACGTACCCCTGGTACTCGTGTTGGTAACACCGCAACCACTCTAATATGCAACACTATACTAACACCCTAATAGTCATATTCATATTAGTGCTAGTAGTGCAAACAACTAAAACAAGCATATATTCATGTTGGGTTTTATGCCCTAAAGAAAACTCTTTACAATCTGATTAGTTATCAATATAAGAAATTTGAAGTGATTGATGTTTGCATGAATTTTACATGCTAATGGTTTAATATGTTTAAAGTGTTTATTACATTCATACACACAAAATCAGTTAAATCCAGATCATATGTTTATTCACAATTACAGTATCGTCAACACAGTGGAATGTGATTGTGATCATATGAATCAAAAGTTTTGGTCCCTGTTTCATCAGTGTTATTGGATTTACACTAATGTGATAATCAGCGATGATGTGTACTTACACTTGGAGTAAGTGTTATGTTCTTTCCAGGACATTAGTAAAGTATACTAGTTTCGAATGTATGGAGTATACATTGGACTGGACCGATATTGCAACTAAGTTAAGATATTACAAACTTACCGTTATACATATCTTTCCAAGTCAATATCAGTAGTTGATCTTAAGATTAAAAGAATCTAAATCCTGATATGCTTGGGCTCAACTCAGGAGTGCTATTCATGTTCTTTGATTTATTAGTTAAGCCTACTTTTGGGTCAGGGTGATACGTATATTTTGGGAACATGATAGTATGATTGAGTGGGAGTGCTGAACATAAATATGAAATCTATAGCTTCTACTGGTGTATAGAAGTTAAGTGATGATTCCCTTCGAGCTTAGCAAATAGAAGTAAATGGATGAGCTCTTGTTTAATTGACTAATTATTAGATCACTAAACACCATTTACAGGTAGCTAAGTGTTTTAAGGGGCAAAATACATTGAGGGGTGAGAACGGTAAAGAAATCCCATCTCGATGTAAATCATCTATATAGAGGATCTTTAAATCACAATAAGATTATAACAATGGTTAAATGAGATAGTATATTGGTATCGTGAAACATACAATATGCTCTATATAAGTCTGAGAGTGCAATTCTAAGTTCTAAGAGTGGATTCAACGAAGAATTAATAAGTAGGAATTTACTTGGTAAATTTGGTTCACTTATTGGAAGCTCAGCATATAGATCCATGGTCCCCATTCTAGTTGAGAACATTCTGCTTGTAAGACTCATTAATTGATTCGTGATTGATCAATTATAATTCTAAAGTTAGACTATGTCTAATTTATGAATTTTCACTGTTCAGGGGTGAAATTGTAAGGAAAAGAGTTTTCTAGGTTTATTTATTTATTAATGGATTTTATATGTCTAATTAATAATTAAATTAAATGACAATATTATTTAATAATCTATTTTAGTTATTAAATAATTAGTTTTGGCATTTAAAAGGTTAGAATTGGAAAATTGGCATTTTTGAGAAAATAGAGATAAAATTTGATAAAATTGCAAAATTAAGTGAGGCCCAATAACACCATGTGGCCGGCCACTTAATGTTGATTTTTCAAATTATTATTTTCATTATTTTAATGCCAAATAAATCCTAACCTAAACCTAGTAGTTGCCTATAAATAGAAAGTGATGGCTCAGTCAAAACACAAGTTTTCAGATCAACTTTCTGACAGAAATTTCTCTCTTCAGAAAACTGAGCCTTCCTCACTCTCTACCTTGGCCGAAATACCTCTCTCTCTTTTCCCTTCATCTTTTTCGTGACCCTAGTGAAAGAGTAAGTGCCCACACACAGCAAGCAGTACCTCAATCATAGATTGGAAGACTGTGAAGGATCAAAGCTTGAAGAAGAAGGACATTCGGGCTCAGATCTTGATTATACTCTGCTACAGAAAGGAATCAAGGGTTAGAGATCTGAGTGGAAGGAGACATTTATTCCGCTGCATCAATGTAAGGTTTTCTTAACTTTATATGTGTTTATTTTATCGTTTTAGAAAGTTCATATTTAGGATGTTTAAACAACATACTTGTGAGTAGATCTAAGATCCTGGTAAAATAATTCCCAACAATTCATATATATATTCTTACGCTATCTTACCTCGTTCCGTGCTCAAGTGTGCCGGTCAGCCTGAGTGGAAACGCAGCTCGACGCTTTACAGGGCCCTAAACCATAATGTTCAAAATTCGATGAGAGACACGCTAAAACACTTATCGGGGATTTAAAATAGAAATTAAGCTTAACCCTATCGATAAATAGGATGCCAATACCCTAAATTACTTAAAAACGGGAAAAACTAGGGCTCGGGAAAAAGCCCCAACCGGCAGACCGGTTCCCAACCGGAACCCCAGTTCCTGGGTACCAACCGGTCGACCGGTTCTACTGGTTCCCCAAAACCGGTCGACCGGTTCTACTGGTTCCCCAAAACCGGTCGACCGGTTCTACTGGTTCCCCAAAACCGGTCGACCAGTTCTGTGCTGGGAACCCTAAAACCGATCCCCACACTTCAATTCAATCCCAAACTCCCCAATAACTTCCAGAATACCTGTAAACACTGCAATGAAGCAAACCCAAGCAACAGAACACAACAATCCACACAATTTCTCAAATCACCATTAGAGAGCTAGGTTTGAGTTCTTAAACTCTAACTTTGCTCAAACCTCAAATCAACCTATAGTTTCAATTCAAATAAGCTTAAACAACCTCAAACCATTACCAGAATACCAAATTAAACCATTTCAAATCACACAGCAACTTAGAATCTAAATTCACACCAAAAACCTAACCTAAACTTCAAGAACTTCAAAAGAGAGAAAGTATGAAGGGTTACCTTGAACAAAGCTTTCAATTACTACTAATATTTCTTGATTCAAACTCACAAACTCAATTCCTAACTGCTGCCCAAGAGAATCGAAAGAGAGAGAGAGAATTAACTATTCTTCTATCCTTCCTTCCTTTCCTTCAAGCTTAAGCAAAACCCTTCTTCCTTTTTCTTTCTTATTTTATTTTAAATTACTTAACTTATTCTCAGCCAAATAATAACTCAAATAAGACAAAAGAAGTCTTGCCAAAAGACCTTCTTGCCCCTCCACTAATAAAAGTAACTATAACATCTCAAGGGTAAAATGGTCATTTTCCAAACCCCGAAAAATATTCTAAACCATAAAATACAATTCTCTAAAGGCCCAACGTCGCTTTCCACGGCTTCCGAACACAATCACAGAAATTGAGTAATTTTCATAAAATAGCATAATAACATATATGGTATTAAATATATTTCCAAAATATGCATTTCATAAATATTAATTTAATCTCATACATAAACCCTAAATATTTAATAATCCAAAGTATTAATCATATGCGGTCTTTACATAATTTATAATTAGTCACAACTTTTTTATTAAATTTGTGACTAAAAGTAAGATTTTTTGTAGTGTTTGAAATAAGACCATAACATTGGTCAAAGTATATATTCTGGTGAAACAGTAAGGTGGAGAAAATTACTTGGAAGTTAGAGTCCGACGTGATGACTTAGTGTCTAGAGTTGTTCAGATTAGATTTTGAGGACGAAATTTTTTTAATAGGGAGATAATTTTAATGACGACATACTTAGAATATAGAATTAATAAATAGTTAACATTAAATTGTATGAAATGATTATACATGTATATTATGTGATGTTGGTCTTATTTTCAAGAAATAGATATTTGAGTTTTAATTTCTCAATTCTTAATATTTTATTAGATTCTAAGTGTGTTAGAGCATCTTCAAGGACACATTAAATTTGATGTTACATTATCACTAAATTTGGTGTCAAAAATTATTTTCACTCCAACTACAACACTAAAATTTATACCAAAAGATATATTTTATTTATTATATTAATAAAATATTATATATTTTAATATTAAACAATATATATAAACATAAAAAAAAAAAAAGATGCAGTTACTACCGTGCTACTGCATATATGCAGTGCATTACAACAAAGACTGCATATATGATGTAAAGATGGTGCTACGTTGGAGAAGATTAGCCACTGCAACCTCAAATTTGAGGGCTCCTTGGAGTTTCTCTTATGTATGCTATGTTAGACTTTTATTTGGGCTTACATTAAATTTTATTGGTTTTATTAAAACTTGGGTTGATTGGATAGTTCTTTGCTGTGTTAGCCCATGTTGTTGGTGATCAATTGTTAATGGGCTTAGCATCTGTGAGTAAAGTCTAGGTGAAGCAGAAGTGTGGGCTTTTCTAGTTGACTGAAGCCTTTGATGAGCAGGCCCAGCCCAACTAGGGTTTTGTAGCTAAGTCCCCTCCCTAACTCTATAAATACATATTGTCTCATCACAATTGTATACCTTTTGATAATCGAGAGAAAATAAAAAGCTTCGATTTAGAGATCTAGGGAGGAAGACTTAGTTGATAGTATTGCACTATCAAATTGGAGTAACTGCTGTGGATCAATCAGAGATAATTGCTATGGATCAATCAGGTACACATACTCAATTATCATATACTACTATTGTATTCTATGTTATATACAAATAGATCTTGGGTTAATTGTTAATTTATCTAACATGTGGTATCAGATTGCCTATTGTATATGATTTAGAACCTATAATTAGTATAATTAATTTGTATATATTAATTATCCATAATTTCATATTAATTTCGTTATTATTTTATGTGTAATTTTTTGTTTATAAATCTTAAAACTTTAGGGATTTTATTGATCTTTAAATTCTCTTTCAATTGATATATTATGTGTTTGAATTCATAGTCTATATTAAGAGAATTTTAATTTTAAAGTTTTAGGGTTTATATGATTATAATGTGAAATTATAATTGTGTATTTTGATTTTATGGTTTTTAATCTAAAATTGATAATAGATTTCTCATTCTTAATTGTTTAAGAATGTTCCTACATAATTAATTTCGGATTTATATAAGATTAGCATTACAATTTTTTTTCTTTTGTGTTCTTCTATTTTGGGATTGATTTTAGCCATAGATCTACCCATTTATTTTTTTAATACACGAAATTAATAGTGTAAATCAATTAGAAATTCAATCCCGAGCAAAACCCATCCAAATTCCGGTGTTTTCGTCGAGTTTTTGGCCGGAAAACACGACCAGACCCGATCGGAGAGAACCGGGTCGCGTGACCCGACTGCTGGACCCGCTGGAGGTTGAAGACAACTCCCAGCCGCGAAGCCCACTCGCGCAGGCGGCGCGTGGGGGTGCGTGGGGCCGGCTGGGAGGTCCGTTTTCGACGATTTTTTTTTTCAGCGTTATTAGAATTTAATTTCTGATTTTTCTATGATTTTTAATTAATTTTTTGACTCCGTTTAATAATTATTATTATTTTAATGATAATTATGCAGTTAAAAAATTATTAAAAATAATTTTTGATGATTTTTCAAAATCCGTAAATCATAGAAAATTTTTTGAGTTTCTTCTCGTTCCATAAAACATAGTCACTCTCTTATTTAATTTGTCTTGACTATGTAATCTCCACCAATATTCTTTATTTCACATCTTTTGATTAATTGTTGTTCTAAAGTTATAAAACTTGATTATTTGATATAAAAATAATGTGTTATGGTGGACACTTTATTTTTTTTTATTATCAATATAATAAAAGCAATTATATATCTCTTTTGGAAATTTGGTTGAAAATTATTAATTTTCAATGATTGTTTTATCACCAAATTTCACATGTTGAAGAAAATATTATATTTTTTGGTTGACTATATGTGTAATTACTTGCCCAAAGGTAGTATTTACATATATTAGTTCACATTCCATGAAGTGAGTTAATATTAAATATATATATTTTAATTATTTGCCCAAAGGTAATAATTTAAATATATAAATTTATTATTATTTTTTTGCTTGAATTAATACATATTTTTTAAGAAATTTATTTGCCCAAAGGTAATAAAATTCTTAAATGATATGTATTTTTTCTTTGTTGTTAACTTCATGAAGGTAGATCATGTGTGTGTTATATTCTCACCCCAAAGGGGAGTTTATAATGACCAGTTGATTCTACAATATTTTCTAATACATTGCTCATATTGCTTATTCAAGTTTTAATTTTTGAATTTTTCGATCTCCTTTCCGTGAACAACAATAATGCTTCCATCCATATTTTGAATGCTTCCAATTACAAGACATGGAAACGAGATGTGGAATTTACTTTAGGCATAATGGATATGGACTTGTGCCTACGAGAAGAAAAACTCGCCGATCTTATCGACTCAAAGATACCGCCGAGAGAACTCATCATGCACAATGGGAAAAGTCAAGTCGACTTAGTCTTCTTACTATGAAAAGATCCATTCCTGAACATCTATTGAGTGGTTTGCCAGACACTACAAATGCCAAAGAGTTTTTCAATGCTGTAGAAAAATTATACGACACTGGTGAAAACGCTGAAGCTGGACATCTTATGGATGAAATGACAACCATTAAGTATGATGAATTAAAAGGAGTGCGAGATTTTATTATGAAATTGGTGAATGTTCAGTCCAAGTTAAAAGATCATAATATTCCTCTTCCTGACTCTTTCATTATTCATCGAGCTCTTCATGCTCTTCCTGCCTCTTTCAGCCTTATCAAGACAGCCTACAACACTTACAATCAAACATGGACTATCAGCGACCTAATTTCTCAGTGTGTAGCTGAAGAAAGCAAGCTTAAAAGGGAGAAGAATGAATCTGCTAACTATGTTTCTCACCTCAAGCCCAACAAAGGAAAAGGAAAATTCAAGAATAAAAATGATGGTGTTACAAAACAGAATGGTAATGGTAAGGAGCATAAGAATAAACAGAAGAATAACAATGGAAAGTCCAAATACTCTAATGTGAAGTGTTACTTTTGTGAAAAATTGGGGCATCGGAGAACAGACTGTCACAAATTTAAGACTTGGTTAGAAAAGAAGCAAGCACAATCGTGTAATCCATTGGCATGTGTTTGTTTTGAATCTAATCTAGTTGATGTTCCTATTGATTCTTGGTGGTTAGACGGTGGTGCTACTTGTTCATGTTTCGCTTCCTTACAGGGGCTAAGGGATCTCAGGAAGCCAAGTGAGAGGGAGTCCAAGCTTAAAGTGGGCAATGATGTTGGAGTTGACGTTATCTATGTTGGAACATTTATTCTTGAATTACAGTCTCGTGATAAGATTATTCTAAACAATACTTTTTATGTTCCTACTTTTAAAAGGAATTTAGTTTCGCTTCCGCTTTTGGTTAAACAAGGATATTCTTTTCATTTTGCAAATGATAATGTTGACATTATGCTTGACTCTCGAATTATTGGAAATTGCTTTTATTCTGATGGTCTTTACAAGTTGTCATTGGCTCCTTTAGATTCCTCTTTTAATGTTGTGAATTACGTGGGTAAAAGACCTCATATTAAGGAAACATCCTTATTGTTATGGCACAAAAGATTGGGTCATATTTCCAGAGAAAGGGTTGATCGTTTAATTAAATCTGAAATACTTCCTCCTCTTGATGCTTCTGATTGGGATACTTGTGTTGATTGTACTCGTGGAAAATTGACTAAAACAAGAAAGAAGACTGCAAACCGCAGTCAATCTTTATTGGAAATTATCCACACAGACATCAGTGGTCCTTATTCCACCACGTTGTGCAGAAATAAGTATTTTATCACTTTTATCGATGATTTTTCTCGTTATGGATTCACCTATTTAATTAAAGAAAAATCTGACGCCCTTGATAAACTCAAAATTTTTCGAAATGAGGTTGAGAAACAATTAGGAAGAGTCATCAAAGTTGTTCATTCTGATCGTGGAGGAGAATATTATGGTCGTTATACAGAATCTGGACAACACATGGGACTTTTTGCAGAGTACTTACAAGAAAATGGTATAGTTGCTCAATACACTATGCCTGGTTCACCTGAGCAAAATGGCGTTGCTGAAAGAAGAAATCGCACTCTCATGGATATGGTTAGAAGTATGATGAGTAGAACAAATCTTCCAGAGTTTTTATGGGGTGAAGCACTTATGACTGCAACTTATATTTTAAATCGTGTTCCCAGTAAATCTGTTCCCAAGACCCCTTTTGAGTTATGGACTGGGCGGAAGCCTAGTCTTAATCATCTTCGAGTATGGGGTTGTCCAGCTGAAGTAAAGATTTATGATCCTAATTTGAAAAATTTAGATCCGAGAACAAATCGCTGTTATTTCATTGGTTATCCAATGCGCTCAAAAGGCTATCGCTTTTACTGTCCTACTCGTGGTACGCGAATTGTTGAATCTCAGACTGCTAAATTTCTGGAATTTGATGTTGCTGAAAAAATTCCTTCAACATCTCTTGAAATGGGGAGTCCTCTAAAGGAATTTGTATTCCTATGTCATTTTCAAGAGATGATAATAGTAGTCTCAATCCTACTCCAGTTGGTAATGCTCTCATTGTTGATGAATACATTGCTCCCGATATCGAAGATGATGAAGGTCCTATTATTGATGAAGGGCCTATTAATGATGAAGCTCCTATTGTTAATGAGAATCCTGTTATTGAAGAAATTCCAGTTGTGGAAGATGTTATTCGAAACAATGATCAACAAAGAGAAGTTATTCCAGAAGTACCTCCTCTAAGAAGATCTCAGAGACAAAAGAAGTCAACAAAGTGTCATGATAATTTTGTTTATCTTGGAGAAGGAGAATATGATATTGATCATTTTGTGGATCCTGTCACTTTTAGTGAAGCACTTAATAGTCCACAATCTTCAAAATGGTTAGCAGCTACGGATGATGAGATCGACTCCATGAAGAAAAATGGTGTATGGGAGCTAGTTTTATTACCTGATGGTTTTAAAACAATAGGTTGTAAGTGGATTTTGAAGGCTAAAAGGGATAAAAAGGGACAGATTGAAAGGTTTAAAGCGCGTTTAGTGGCTAAAGGCTTTACTCAAAGAGAAGGTATTGATTACACTGAAACTTTCTCACCTGTTTCCACTAAAGATTCATTCAGAATTATTATGGCCTTAGTTGCGCATTTTGATTTAGAGTTGCATCAAATGGATGTTAAAACTGCTTTTCTGAATGGAGAATTGAATGAGGAAGTCTATATGTCTCAACTCGAAGGCTACAAGGAGAATGGAAAAGAACACTTAGTTTGCAAGTTGAAACGATCCATTTATGGTCTCAAACAGGCATCTCGCCAGTGGTACTTGAAGTTTGACAAGGTTGTGACATCGTTTGGTTTCGTAGAGAACAAGTTTGATCAGTGTGTTTATATGAAGATCAGTGGGAGTCGTTATATTTTTCTTGTTCTTTATGTAGATGACATTTTACTTGCCAGCAGTGATTTGTCACTACTAAATGAGACCAAAAATTTTCTCGTCTTCCAATTTTGATATGAAAGATCTTGGAGAGGCATCCTATGTTTTGGGGATTGAGATCCATCGTGACGGGAATCGAAAAGTTCTTGGCTTATCTCAAGAAGCTTACATTAATCGTGTGCTCAAAAGGTTCAACATGGATTTATGTAAAGCCGGTTGTTCCTATTCTGAAAGGGGACAAGTTCACTAAGCAGCAATGTCCTAAGAACGACTTGGAAAGAGGAGCAATGAAGAACATCCCTTATGCAAGTGTAGTAGGGAGTTTGATGTATGCTCGTGTTTGCACTCGACTCGACATAGCTTTCGTAGTAAATGTTCTTGGGAGATATTTATCCGATCCTGGCCTTGATCATTGGGTTGCGGCCAAGAAAGTTTTGAGATATTTGCAAAGAACGAAGAGTTTTATGCTTGTGTATAAGCGTGTTGACAATCTTCGAGTTGTTGGTTATTCGATTCAGATTTTGGTGGTTGTGTAGATGATTTAAAGTCAACTTCGGCTATATTTTCACCTTGGCAGGTCTGCTATTTCTTGGAAGAGTGTCAAACGTACTTTGATCACATCATCTACTATGTATGCCGAGTTTGTTGCATGTTATGGGGCATCTTTGCAAGCTTTGTGGTGAAGAATTTTATTTCGGAGATACGAGTGGTTGATTCTATTTCCACACCTATGCTAATCTATTGTGATAATAATGCCGTTTTCTTTTCAAAGAATAACAAGATTAGTAGTGCTTCTAAACACATGGAAATAAAGTATCTCACTGTCAGAGACTTGGTCAAGAAAGGAGACATTGTCATTGAAAATTGCAAGACCGAGTCGATGTTAGCTGATCCTCTAACCAAAGGGTTAAGTGCCGTGTCTTGTTTAATAAACATGTTGTTAATATGGGCATTTTAGAATCTTTTGATCTTTTGGGTTAGTGGGAGTTTTGTTTTCTGTTTGTTTTTAGAAATTATTATTTATAATTTTCTGAATAAAGTTATGAACTACATTTTATGTTTCAATATTTTTATTATTGAATGGATATGTTTTCAATTATGTTTTGTTATATTCTCGAGAATGATTGAATTGAAAGCATGTGGTTCATATTGTTGTGATCATTGTCTTTTAAATTTATTTGCTTATTGACAATGATATGTTGTTGGCTTAATTCTTTAAGCAAGTTTAGTGACACTTACTTATTTTAAGTGGTGTATGTTTAATTTCACTGGCTTATTTATTAAGCATCACGGTATTAGTGAAATTGAGGACTGATAAGGTTATTATGTTATTTTATATTGATCACATGTTGAACATAATTCCTTACCACACTACTAGACTTATTGACCATGTCGATTTAATACTTTGGTATTTGTGATTATGAATGTCTTTTGTTGAGCTAAAAACAATATGACCGTCATAGTTCATTATCAAAGGTTAAATTGGACCGGTATGTTGAGATGCTATCAGAGAACTATCAGTTTTTTAAAGTGGCCACAAATGTTTTCCTGTTGTTCAACCCATGAGTCGTTTTCAAACAAAATTATTTTGATATATAATATATATGTATTAAAATCAATGTAGCCCAAGTGGGAGAATGTTAGACTTTTATTTGGGCTTACATTAAATTTTATTGGTTTTATTAAAACTTGGGTTGATTGGATAGTTCTTTGCTGTGTTAGCCCATGTTGTTGGTGATCAATTGTTAATGGGCTTAGCATCTGTGAGTAAAGTCTAGGTGAAGCAGAAGTGTGGGCTTTTCTAGTTGACTGAAGCCTTTGATGAGCGGGCCCAGCCCAACTAGGGTTTTGTAGCTAAGTCCCCTCCCTAACTCTATAAATACATATTGTCTCATCACAATTGTATACCTTTTGATAATCGCAGAAAATAAACGCTTCGATTTAGAGATCTAGGGAGGAAGACTTAGTTGATAGTATTGCACTATCAAATTGGAGTAACTGCTGTGGATCAATCAGAGATAATTGCTATGGATCAATCAGGTACACATACTCAATTATCATATACTACTATTGTGTTCTATGTTATATACAAATAGATCTTGGGTTAATTGTTAATTTATCTAACATGCTATATATGAATTATTATATTTTTTTTTTATATGTGATGATTTGGCCATTGGAGTCACTTAGGTACAGTTGAGTATATCTTGGAATTAGCACAAAAAAATAGTTAGACATTTTGAATGGCATTATTACTCGGGGTTATGGTTTTGGACAATTTTACTCCAAGATTATCGAGAATAAGGTTAAAGGACATTTTGGTAATTGTCAATCTATAGTTTAATGATCTATGTTAACGTAGTGGATTTTCTAGAGGTTGGTTTTGTCTTTTATGCTAAAATAAAGAGAAAAGTCGACAACAATAAGATAATTATGACTAGAATTTGCATATATATATTTGTTATACATTAGTTAATTACTTGTCCTTATAATTAACTATTTAACATATAATATGACCGTGATTTGAATAATTTGTATTAGCATTAATTTAAATACGTATTACGTAATACAAACTCACAACACTACACGCCACATGGCTAACCTTCATCAAAAATTAATAATTAACCAAAAAAAAAAATCAACTTTAAATTTCATATAATTGCTTTTTAAGAATATTCATGGAATATGGATGTGTCATGTGCTTAACTATGTGGTGGTAATTATTATAAATATAACAGAAAAAGATCGATCAATGAGTCAAAAATAGCAACTATAATATTATATATCACTAATTATAAATTATAATTATAATATTGTGACTAAAAAGTATAAAAAATATTAGTTAAAAAAATTATAATTTGTTATGATTAAATGTGTTTTAGTTGTGATTAAAACTAAATTAGTAATAAATTGTATTTAAATATTATATTTTAGTCATATAAAAATAATTTTTTTATTGCAACTTAAAAGTCACATTTAATTAGAAAAATATATTGCAATTAAAATATTATCCCTAAAAATAATTACTTTTTATAGTATATATATAAGAAAATAAATAGAATATATATGCATGGTTAAATATTTATCATATGCTTATTTATTTTCACAATAATTAAGCATATGATATTATTTCATAAAACACACGAGCAAGGACGAAGGACAAGACAACATTTTATTTTTTATAAATTAAATTAAAATAATAATAATAATAATAATAATAAAAAGCTATATAGGGTACACATATGTAATGTACGTGGGAACTTTGTGGTTCTTTTTTCTCTTGTCAATTATTCTACGTAACCTCATTAATTAATTATATATAAATATTATTCAACGCAGGGAATATTGAAAACTTGAAAAACAATAGTCCTCATATCATAGTCATTGAGAAAGAATATACAGGAATATTGATAGAATTTATAACACTAATTAGTCTTCAGTTAAATAATTATAATAATGGTGTGACTATACTCTATATATATATGTATTAAGAGATTAATTAATATTTATATATATATATATATATATATATCACATAGCCAGTACTGCACATATCTATAAGCTTATACTAGATCAGTGTCCCACACACACACATATATATTGCTATATTATTCTACTATATTAACTATTATTATTATAGTATAGAATTAATTAGTAGAAACTAGAAACCCGAATTCGCGAAATTAATAATGGCTTTAACACGAATTAATTATTCGTTTCAGCTGACTATTTTTCAAAATAAAAAATAATAATAATAATAAAAGAAACAATATTGGATTATAAATTAGGAGTAAGTTGAAAAATACTAATTTTTTTATTTATTAATTAAAAATACTTTTATATCATATTTTATTTAATTAATAAATAATGAAATATACTTATTTTTGTAGTGTGTTGTTCATATACTTTTACTCTCGACTTAAGTTAAACACATGATTTACATTATTTAACTTAATGGATATTTAGAATATCATATAAAAGTGAGTATATTTTAAAAAATATAAAAATAAAAGTAAAAATTAAAACTGATAAAATAAAGTGTGTATAAATCACAGAGGCCATGTTGTCGTAGGAAATCAAAAGAAAAAAGAGAAAAGAAAAATTATAGACAAAAATTATAGACAAAAATAATAATCAAAGTAGATAGGTAGTTTTGAAATATGAGTGATGAGAAAGGGAAAGAGTTGTGTGTAGAAGTTTAAAATATTAATGGTACAAAAGCACGAAACTTGTCCCCATTATCAATCTTTTTCCATAATTGTAAATTAATTGAGTTATATAATTATTTAATGCTAAATCACACATATATTTATGTAGTAGTGCAAGCTATATATAAAAAATCTAGTTATTTTAGAGTATATTTTATTGATATTATTATAAATATATTACTTACGTCCGAATAATAATATTATATAAAAAGTGCCATTAGTGAATAAGCTTTTTTATATTTTAAAGTTATATATTAGATCTTAATTAAGAAATTAACTCTTTTAATAACTCTCTTTATATATTACATTTTCAAAATCCTAGAGTTTCCACATGATCATTTCAGAGAAGATTTTTTTTTTTTGAAAAGTAAAATAAAACAAAGCATGTGATAAGTCTTTTCATCAATATCGACTACTTTAAATTCCTTGATTTTTCTACGTACCCCTTAATTAATTACTATAATTTTTTTTATTTAATCTTCTTTTGGGTGGGATGTTAGGTTTTTAACTTTATGGTCTTTTATCATTTATAATATTAATTTAATTGCTAATTATATTCTTCAATCACTAAGTAATCATATCTTCTATAATATATATAGTCTTTTCCACTTAAACACATAATTGCTTCTTTTTTTTTTGTTTATATTCTCTTGCACGTGAGAACATTTTCATTTTTAGCATGTATATATGTACTAACGCTCAATAATTAATTAAAAAAAAAATCTCAAATCAAATCAAAATAAAAAATATAGCTAGCTTAGCTGCACCCCAAAAAAATCGAAACCTACTATATGAAGTTTGACATTAACAATTCAAAAAATTCTATGCACTTTTGTCAAAAGGATGGTGATCATCTAATCTAAATATATTTTTATATATATAGCTTATTAGCTGCTATATACATAATTTATATATTTATATATGCTAATTTCACGATCCATCTAATTCTTCAAAAGAGCTTTTACCTAATTCCAAAAGTAATTAAATAACTTGAAAGAGACATTCAAATCAAGGCATTATATACTATATATTATTATATTGTTTAATAATATATAATATATATATATTTGATTTTTTATTTGTTTAATATAGTGTGAATTCCTTTTTCCACAAAATTTCTCTAGCTACATTTGTGTAGATCATTCTTTTTATTATTTTATTTGTTTATTTTTATTTATTACACATGCATTATTAGTTAAAACACACCTTTTTCCCAGATAGGAAATAATGATAAATTATTTTGACCATGACTTTGTCATATTATTTTGACAAAAAGTGATACTACTACACTACTTCTCTCTGGCCATTATTCAAGGACTACCTAACCTCAATAAATTATTATTATTATTAAAAAACATATAAATACATATATATTTAAATATGATTTATATTATATTATATATGAATTCCTAATTTAAAATCTCGAGAAAAAATAGTCTTGAATTCCATTCATGGCATTGCAGAATAATAAGAACAAAGGAATAAAAAATGAATGGGAATAATAATAAACGAAGAATTAAGAATTAAATTCTAGTGATTCAAAGATCAAGAGTAGTATATATAGTGTTAATAAATAATTAAACAAGTATATATATATCGAGAATAGACCACAGCATTAAATATTATAATTGATTGAAGAAATTCTAATAAGTTTATATATTCTTTTGTTTAATTATGCTTTAATAATGAATGTGCTTTTGTCATTTTGTGCATTTATATATATATTTTTTGTTTTGTACACGAAACCATAAAGAATTAGGGAATAAGGAATGAGAAAAATCATAAGTTGACAAAAGTATTAGCATATTTTGAGGTCATATATATATATATAAATATTTATATAATTGAATTAATTGTGTTGTGGGTCTTGGGAATGAACAATGATTAATTGAAAAAGGTAATTATAAAAAGAGCCGTTCCCACTATATATCTTGACTTTTAAGAATTTATTAGATTTATTAGGTAGAAACTTTTGAATAATTGGTGCATTATTATTATTTGTTGCCTATACAACACTTTAATTAATTTGTTGATTTGTTCATGCATGCATGTTTCCATATTCTCTTTAATTAGGTTATATTCTTTATGATCCGTTCATATTATATACCTCCAAATTATCATCCATCAATTTCTTCTTTTTTTTTTTTTTTTCCTTTCAAAGATGATACCTAGAGATGGAAATTTGGCGGTTAATGTACGAGGAAGGCAATCCCCGCCCCCATCCCCGCTACCTATTTATATCCCCATTCCCGTCTAATAACCAACGGATTTGGGGTAGGGGAATACCCATCGGTTATGGGGAACTCATCGGGTATCCATTAAGGTAAAATGAAAAAAAATTAAAATAATTAAAAAAAAAATAAATTAAACAAATATTCTCACAAATATTTATTATGCATTCATAATTCATAGAAGATAAAAGATAAACCCAAGTGTAAGATCTCTCATACCTCTCTAGCCTCCCAACAAATTAAAAAGTAAACAAAGATGAAATTAAGAATCGAGAAGAAAATATCTTTACACATGTAATCTTCAATGATCATCAGTTCATTATAGTCATTAGATCTTCATAATTTAAGCATGTGATATAATTTTGATTATGGATGATAATCAAAATAATTTTGATTATCAATGATATATATACTATATATATGTTAAGAATAAAAATAAAATTATATATATTTATATATATCGGGATCGGATATGGTGCAGATAGTATTATCCCTGCCCCTGTCCCATCTCCGCTTTGGGTATTGAAATTATTCTACATATTAATTAGACCATTGTTATGGGACATTAGTGATACCCAACACTTTCTATGGGTGACACTTAACGATTAGTTAACGATATTCTCTCAGAGTTATTTTCTTAAGTTATATAGGATCTGCTACTTAATCACACCAATAACAGTATGACACCCAAAGAAGATGCTAGCTAGGCACCAATAGTATCTTTCAACAATTCTCTATTAATTAGTACACGATACAAAACAACTAATTAATTAGTAATAATTATCATACATTTGATAGTTGAGTATATAAAATTTTTAATGAGTATTACTTATGAGTATTATCAAGAAAATTTAAGTTTTCATACTTAGTTTTGCTATTTAATTAAAAGAATTTTTTTTTTATTTTGTATTATATGGTTGTGGTTGTTCTATCAGACCAACAGAGATAATTTTTTTTTTTTTTGAATTAATTTGAGTTAAAGAAAAAAGTGGTATAAATATAATATTTTTGATATAGTACAGTCTAAAAAGAGATTTTTATTAATTACTTAGTAAAATTAAGCACAACAACATTATCGATCATTGAATTAAAATCCCGTTTTTAAAAATTAAGCCTACGTTTGGTCATATTTTTTTTTACTCAATTTTCTATTTTGTAATTAAAAAAGTAAAAATATTTTCTAAAAGCATGTTTTGTAAAATTGTTTTCACTTTTCAATATTTTAATTGAGAATAAATTTTTTTAAAAAAATCACTTTTAAAAAATTTTTAGACAGTTTTTTTTAATCAATATTTTAACTCCCGACTCCAACCTAGACCTTGGGATCCGGACTCTGGCCTCGGCCCCAGTCTCGGAAGGACTACGGCCTCGGCCTTTGATCCGAACACGACTTAAATAAAATAAAAAAGTTATAAAAATAAAAATAAAAATTGTAGAACACACTTTTATTTTCTGTTTTTAAAATTAAAAAATAAAATTGAACATTTTTATGTTTTTTTTTTTGAAATTAAACTTTTATTAACAACAATTAGAGCTTAATACATCAATAAGAAAAGAGGAAAAATCCTCAATCCAAGCCAATTCACCATCCACCCTAAGTGCATGCACAACTAATTCATGAGCAGCCTTGTTGGCTGTACGACGCACGTGAATTAGGGATGCCTCAAGAAAACTGGAAAGCAAACTAGCAATATCATCCAATAAAGAACCAAGTTCATTACAAAGGGAAAACATTTTGGGAGAGCCAAAACCAAGGCTAAGCAATCTGACTCCACCACATGAAGAGGAAGACCAAGAGTGAGAGACCAATCCAAGGCAACCATTAATGCAACATCTTCTGCTAATATGACTGTAAAATTCCCTACAAAAATTAACAAACAGAGAATAAGTGAAAAAAAAAAAGTGTTCAATCCTAATAAATGAAAACAACAACAAAAGAAGCAAAGTTACAAATCCGGTAAACAAAAACCATACACCGAAAGGAAATAAAGTCTCCCTCCAGTCCAACCATAATCTCAACACAAAAATATTACCAAACACACCTTAATATTTTTAAAATTAGCATTTAATTATATGTTCGTCTCATCACTGTTTATCCACATAAAAATCCTTCAAAATTTGGTTAAACTAAAGCCATGAGAAACGTTTCATTAAAAATATATTTCTTAATAGTCAAATATTATTAACGATCCATAAAAATGGGCGTCTGTCTTCGGATTTAATTTAATAATATTATATAAGGTAGAATAATCAGAATACTAACATATATCACTATTACAAAATATGATTTACATGAAATGTTAGAGGACACTTTAAATTGTTAAACAACTGATGACTCTTATACATAGATATGTCACTCTGGCTGCTTTATGGACTAACAACCATTTAAGTCTTTTTGAACTGTGTAATCCCATACCTACATTGTCTCATCAAAATTATCACACTTGATATTTTCCGGGCGATGTGAGATTGCACAGCTTAATTACCTGGTATTTTTCCTTACAGATCATGAAACTACTAACTAACACACAGGACCAGCCCAAGTATTGGGCAGCTTGGGCCATTGCACAAGGCTCCCATTTTTTCAGGCCCAATTTTTTTATTTTTTTATTTTTTTTAAAGAAAACGCCTATTTTTTCTTTTTTCCCCCTATTATATATACATAAATAAAAAATTTATTAACGAATCTTAAAAAAATGCTAGTAATAGAATTGTATTTAATGAACACGGTTTTTTTTTTTAAAAAAAAAAAATAGCCAAATTTTAAAATTTTGCAAAAGGCTCCCAAAATGCTTGGACCGGCCCTGCTAACGTAATAAGTGGTATTATATTGGGTGCCTTAATTAAGGTCACTAATAGCAATGGTTATATTTATTATTATATTTATATTTATGTTATATAACAAAAAGTATATTTTTTTTTTTAAAAAAAACATTACAATTCAAATTTAAATCAACTACACATACTCTTCTCATCTTTCATCTTGTATAAAATGTGCTTATATAACATAGAGTAATTTTTTAACATTGCAATTCAAATTTTTAAAAAATATTCTTCTATTATTGTTAAAAAAAAAGAATAAAGTAGTGCATGTATTTCTAAATAAATGAAATATATTATATTATTAAATATATTATGGTTAAACTAAAATTATAATTAACAATAAATTCTCAATATTATTATATTTTTTATACATAAATAATACTTAAATTAAAATTTTTTTAATAAAAAATGATATTGTTTATTGTATAACATAAAAAAACTAATTATATAAGTAAAAATATACATAACAAAAATAAAAATTAAAAATATAACTAAGTTACATACATTGCACGTAATATTACACTACAAAAAACAGTTATATTTAATGATAATTTTTTAGTCACAACATATTTTCTTTTTTGTGATTAAATGTGACTTTTAGTCACAACAAAAAATTACTTGTCACTAAAGCATAGTTTATAGATACAACTTGTTACTAATTTAGTTTTAATCACAATAAGTAGTGTGACTAAAAATATATTTAGTCACAACAAATAGTGATTTTTGTGACTAATACCTTTAGCCACAGATTTTTTAGTCACAATACAAGAATATTAATTTATAATTTGTCATAACTTTTTTAATTTTAGTCACAAATTTTATTATGACTAAAAGTAAAGATTTTTGAGTATTAACTTAATAGCATATATATATATATATGATACATGGACTATTAATAACTCCTATTCTTAATTTTTGGATAAAAGTTTATACACTTAATACTATATTACACACCTTAAATTTTTTTAAAAGGTACATTATTTTAAACAATCACTATTTACATATTAATAATTTTAAATTTAATTTTTACAGCAAATTAATTTATCAAATTAATCATGTGTTCAATTAAATAATGTATTTTAATTAACATTAATTTAATTAAATATTCCCATACACAATCAAATAAAATTATAAATTTTTCAAATAATCATATTCTCAACATTAATATTACAATAAATTAAATTATTTTAAACTCTCCGTACCACACCTCCAAACAAATAATATAAAAGAGTTTTCACTTTTCACATGAATGCTCAGCCATTTACGTGAGATTTCTTGAACTACTTTTGACTTTTTTTGTTTTTTTGTATGGTTGTATAAATATATATTTATACCTATGTATATGTGTGATTGTGTATATATATATTTGTGACCATATAGCTTGGGTTAGCTTGAAGGAGGAGTAAACATAAAATGATAAGTTGGCACCGCCCAAGCGTAGGGAGGCCATGTATGTATATTATTAATATTTAACCTTGTATTTTCTAGGGTTCTATTCGAGTCAATATATGGCACCTATTTTTGGCTTTTTAATAATGACATTTTACTATAAATTATTTCACAAAATACGTAAATATAACAATAAAAAATTACAAAAATACAGTTTCACGAAATTTTAAATATTTTATTTACAGAAAATACGGCATTTTATGTTGTACTCTTGTTGATTTTTTGTTATATGTATATTATGTTTTATTGGTATTTTGTTTTCGTGTTGTTTCTTTGAAATACCGTAAAAATATATATAAAAAAATTTTAAACGTAAAAATATAATTTTTTTTACAAAAATTAGTGTCTTAATTATGTAATTATCCCAAAAATTTATCATGTATAACAATGTATGTATAGGTGTGCACAAATATTGACATATATATATGACTCGTACATAATATAATTTTTCTTTTACAAAATTTGTGATATCATTAAATTTATGTTATATATCAATAAAAATTAGTCCATGTATTTTTTTTAAAGGAAAGATTTCAATTTGGGACCTCTTTTCTGTGAAGATATGAGTAAAATTATTAGACTATATCTATGATCTCCATAATAAAATGTATTAGTTACAAAAATTATAATTTAACTTGATATTAAATGATTACCGAGGTGAAATGTATTTTTTTTGGAGGGATTCGAACAAGAGACTTTTTTTTTTTTGTGAGAAGAGTGTGAAATTACTAGAATATGCCTATATGATTACTCTGTATTGAAATGTATTACTTACAAAAATTATAATTTAGCGTGATTAAATATGTTTTTAAGTCTTAATTAATACTTGTTATGGTTAAAATTAATAATTTGTACACATATTTTATGATTAAAATATTTAGTCATCACAATCAATCTATATTAAGATATAGGAATATTTTTTAATGGATATTACCGGTTACTAATTAAATTTAACTATAAATATTAATTTTAAATATTAAATCATTGGATTTTGAACCATAATAAAAGAGGAATTTAAACTTCTATGCATAATTAGTTAATTAATTAAAGAAAAAGTAAAAAAAAAATCTCTTTCTATTATATATTAAAATATATAAATCTTATGAAGACTGATGAACGTGTTTGGGATGTTGAGATTCTCGAAGATCTATTTGAACCTTGTGATAGGATGACTATTTTTTCTACTCCTCTCAACTCATCCATTCATCAGGATTCTTGGTACTGGAGGTTCTAAAAGTCAGGACTCTACATTGTGAAAAGTGCCTATAGGTACTTGGACGATCTAAAGAATGGCTTTTCTGCAGATAATTCTGCTAGTTTTTAGAAGAAAATGTGGGCTCTAAACATACCTCCGAAGGTGAGAAATTTTATTTGGCGGCCTGCTTCTAATGTGTTGCCTACGTGTGCTTAGTTGGTTACAAACATGTCCCGATTAGTAGCATCTGTCAGCTGTGCAACAGCAGCGATGAAACTATTTTTCATGCTCTTGTTGGCTGCTCTTTTGCTCGATCATGTTGGCATCATTCTTGTGTTGATATTGGTAGCTGGATGGAGACGGCTTTCTCTTCCTGGTGGTACAATATGTCGCACGTTAGTGAACCTATGTTAGAAGAGGCTGCTATGGTTGCTTGGGGCGTTTGGCGAGCTAGAAATGATGTCGTTTGGAATCAGAATTCTTCAAACGCTGCTGGTGTTGTTCTCTCGGCAAGGCGTGCTCTTGATCATTATCAGTTTGCTCAAGCTACGAAAAATGATTCTTTATTGTTTTTTCGTAGTGATGATAGAGTTGTTGAGAATTGGAATACTCCTAATTTTAACTAGATCAAGGTCAATGTCGATGGTGCAATTTTTGAGCAGTGGGGGCGTTATGGTGTTGGTTGTACAGCCCGTGATCATGAAGGAAAAATTGTGGCTGCTTTCAACAAGTCTTTTGAAGGTCGGGTTCAGCCTGAGATGGCTGAAATCGTTGGCTTCAATGCCTGAGATGGTGTTTATCAAGGAGGGTTTTCTGTCTCCTGAGTTAGTTGCCATTGCTTTGGCTGATTTTTTAGTTTAATGATTACTGAAATTTTGATTTAAAAAAAATATATATATTAATCTTAAAATATTTAATTCAAATTTAATTTTTTTAAAACTTTTTTATTATTTTTATTTTTGTGGTATATATAAATACATAAATAAAAAGAATGTGCCGTGTAGTTATAAATTTTAATTATGTATGTGTGAATGAGTATTGGTAATAAATTAAGGATAATGGGGCCACCTCATGTTATTATTATATATATCCTTTTAGATTAGAATTTGGGTAGTTGAATAATTATGCAAATTAAAGTTAATTGTGTTTGTTTTGTTTTGATATGGTTGTTTTCCAAGTTTCTGTTCATGGAGATGGACGTAACACCCCCTATATATTTCCCATGCAATTGCAAGGAATTGCTTGATTTTGACACCATAAACCCTAGCTACCTCACAATATATTAGAATGTTCACATTCATTTGTTGATTATTATTATTATTATTATCTCCATTGCTGATTGCTCCAATTGATTTTATGTATGTATATGTTTAGATTGTTAGACTTGTTATATAAAAACAAGTCAATATCATTATAATATAATCAAAATTTAAATTCCTTGTTTGACGAAGACATTATTATAATTATGTATAAATATTAATTCGGTTTTCATAGTTGACGATGATACTTTGGACAACATGCACCAAAAAATTGATAATTATGGCTACCTATTATTATTACTCAAGAAGGAATTTCTTCACTTTCATACATATTTTATTCTTTCTTTTTGAATATTCATCATTCTATCTTTAATGATTGGTTTATCAATTTTTTTTAATAATATAGTTTTTTTTTATGCTAAATTTATAATAATATAGTTTTGATATGTGGAGAATGTTAAATCAAATCTATTATATTGAGCCTATAATGACAATTGGATATGGGCTTTTGAACACATGGGCTTAACCTCTAATCCTTTTTTTTTCTTTTTATAGAAAAATACATCTGACCAATGATATCATTTTCTATAAAAATCACTTTTTGTGAACAATTAGTATAAGTAACAAAGTGATATTATATGGCCCCCATGGAGGTGATGCCATTATGGTCACTTTGGTTAATTACTATAACATACAATAAGTTGGTATAAATCAATTTGATTAGTTGATAAACATTAAGTGTAAACCAATTAAGATGATCTTAGAAAAAAAGCAAAGCAAATTAGAAAAAGGAGACCAATGATTTAGACTAGTAATGGTTTACTTCCAAGTAAGATATTTTAATGACTCACTTCAAGGCAAGGAGGGTTGTTTGACACCATTTTTTAAAAAACTGTGATAAAAATGTATTTTGTAAACAAGTAAAAAACCATTTCTTAAATATTTTTTAAAGAAACTACAACTAAAAGCTAAAGATGCTTTAACTCAACTTTAAAAAAAAACTGTTTTAATTATAAGACTACAATAAAATTTTTTTCTACTAAAATCATATGTACTTATTTATTATATATTAAAAAAATAAAACTATTTAAAATAAATTAATTATAATAAAATAAACAATTATTAAAATTCTTATTTTTTTAATATTAACAAATAATATCAACTTAATTTTTTTTTATATATGCTTGAGTTTTTAATTTTTTTTTTAAATTTGATAAAACATAATATAAAAATACTATAAATTATTTTATCAAATACATATAAATTTATATTTTTAAAAAAATTAAAAATATATAAAAATAAAATATTAGATAAAATAAGTTATTAAATATTTGTAATTATAATAAACTAGATTATAACATTATCATAATCATTGTATTTGAAATTTATAATTTACCAAATACTCAGCTCAGTTTTTTTCTACAATTCTGCTGCAGCTACAGTTACTTTTTCCCACAGCGCTAAACTGGCCCTAAGAGAATAGTATTATGGCATATTCTTTTTCTTTGTTAACATTGGAAATTATTGTATTGGGAAAAAAGAGACAGCAAAGACTGAAAAAAGACAAGTGTTTTAAGTACAAAACTCTCTTCGGAGATATAGTTAGAACATCAATGTTAAGAAGAATTTTATTCCAATATATTGAGAACAGAATTGGGAAAAGAGAAAGACAGAAACATAACTGAGTTTTTTAATTTGATACATTCGTCTTTTTTGAAAAACAGTTCCCATTAATAGCAATGAAAATCATCAAAGCATTCACATCTCACCAAATATCAAGTATCCTGCAAAAAAGGCCAGTCCACCATTATTACAGAGGTAAATGTCGAAAATAGCACTGTAAAAAAACCACCATTTAAAGTGTTATATGAAAAAGCATTCAACAAGAACATTTTTATTTCGCAAAAGTAAATTTAGTGCCCCAAAACATGATTAAGACGAATTAGAGAGGAAGTTTACAATCTCTTCTTCTCTTCCCAAATAAAATGATCCGCCTGAACCATTACCATGGAATAATTCAATAGAGTGGACATAGTTTATAACTTATTAATAAATGCAGCATTTGTGAACCAAAATGTGATGATAAGAAGTTGAGGCGAGATAAGGTCACATGCAACTATGGTTAATTCCAACTTTCTGTGCGAATAAGGGTGACATCACTTAATGGCAGGGGACATGCAATGCAACAAAGAGTACAAGACGAAAGAGAACAAAAGGAATAAAGAAGATAAAGCCATCACTTAGTAAAATTAGCAAAGTAACTTCTAGGACAGAATTGCAAAAAGCCAACACTATCAGCGTAAAAGCAATAGATAGCATCAATCTTAATCATACTTGCACATAATACAAACACAAAAAAGATGAAGATCATATAGCATCTACCTATCCTTCCAAAGCAAATCCAGGGTATTCAACTTTCATAAGCTAAAGTTCACGCAAATACTTGTATGACGGTAAAATTAGCAGCACCCAAAAATCAAAGGAAGATGATTCACGTAATCAAAGAAATGAAGAGCATTTGGACACAAAAGAAGCATTCATGGACCACAACTATTAAATGGAACTTACGACTTTCCAATGTCTATCCGTCATGGAAGTTAAGCCATAAATCAAAATTTAAATCGAGAGTTTTTCAGTACATGCCAGTAATAAAAACAATACTTAATCATGAGAGAAACGAACCCAACTAGCTTTGGTTCAAGAAAAATTAGAGTTACCTACAGGCTCCTAACACAACGTCTCATAAATTTCCATGCTTCTAAAACATTTGATTCAGCCCCCTGAGTATCCAATTACATTTAATAGCAAAATTTTTGAGAAACATGTAGACTCAAACTTAAATTTCTTGGCAAAATTGGGCTCCATATCATAGATTGCAATTTTGACCAAGATCTCTTGCTAAGTTGGTGACATGAACACAAAAATATCCACAATTAGAAAAAATAGGATAAAAGATGAAGATGCTAGACCTAATTTACTATAGTTGTTGAATAGGATGGATCCAAATATGTGAAGGAGAAGGGGTCTCTAATCCCCCATGGTAGCATGCTGATCGTGTATCATAACATGACTTTGTAGTAGGAGGTTATACTGTTATTATTTCCTATATCTTCTTTACAATTAACGTGGGCACGAAACAACACCTGAGACTACAACTTCTCTTATCACTTTTTCAACCCGTGTTGCATGTGTATCATTAATAAGCAATACCCTTTGATAAATGTACTCATTTATTCAGCTCATCTAAAACCTTTGCCTAAGGTTTGCATCTTAATGACTGAAAATCTACCTTAATACCTAACAAAGCCTAATTCCTTTGCTAGGGTTTTATATCACAAAGCATAATTAACAAATAGAACTTAAAACACTATAACTATTAACTTAAATAATATTCAATTAACAAAAGTGAATATGTCTGGTATGTGCCTTCAATTATGCTGATATTCAATGAGCAATATGAATTTACAGAACTTACATTGCATATAACATGAATCAGAAATCTTGTCTCATTCTTCATAAAAGTTTAGAAGAACATCACAAGATAACATCTTTATGAAACCTGAGGTTCGGGAAGAAAGGAAAATTGGAATAGATTTATTCCAAAGAAATTCAGCAGCTACTAAACCAACACCCAAGAAAACCTCACTAAATAGGGACATCCCAAAATTGTTTTCTAAAACATTCTTAGAACATGAATCTATAGTTTTAAAACACTTATGGTCCATCGAATCTATGCCCCTGCCACATTGTATAATACCAATGACAAAATGCTAGTCCACTAAAATATACTTACTGCACAATTTATACCAAATGGGTATAAATATAAGGATGGAAATTGTAAAACTGGAAAAAATTAGATAAGCATTAATCGGTAGGGTTAGATAAATAAATATTCCTAAAAGCAAACAATTATACAAACAAATTAAGCATCAAGTTATCAATTTTAACATGAGAACGAGGACAAATTAAAATAAAATTAATAAAATCTAAATTAGAGAAAGACCACTTATCAAAGTATTTGAGTAAACCTATCTTTGTGTAATTTTTAAGAATATGATCCAATGTAATGTATTTAAAGTAAATAAATAAATCTAGATTTATAAAAAGCAGCCAATTTTCCGAATCCTCCAACGAATTATGGATTATCACTCACAATGCCAATACCTATTAAACCAATTGCAGTCTAATGTAGTTCATAAACTTAAAATGTTCAGAAAAATCCCTTTTACCAAACAAAATTCTCCAAACGAACATAACTACGATATCCATCGAATTAAACTCTAATTTACTCAAAACCAAAACAAAAGATACCCCATTTATAAAAGATACTACTGACCAGAATCAGAATCGAATCCTAGGTCACACCAAAGAAACCGAAATCGCAAAACCCATCGAATACAAATGAATGTTTTGAGCATCGAATGGCAATATATTAAAATTAATCACCAAAAAAGATAAAACAGCAGAGAGAACGAACCGTGATTGTTGGGCTAAGCATTAGCAGTGTTGGGAATAAGAGGAATGCCCTGCTTTTGTCCCTGTTTCAATTGGGCTTCCTTTTCTCGGATCTTCTGCATCTGAAGCATTCTCTCCATAACGAGTTCGTACTCACACTTCTCATATGTGTGTCTCTCGTTCTCGCATTTCCATGGGAGGAAGAACTCGGCTTGGCGGCACTTGTTGAGAGGGATCAACAAGTGGGCGCACTGGTCTCTGTAGGCTAGCGGAACCCTCGCCTCGACCATCTCAGCCTGTGTTGCTATCATCTTCTTTGACGAACCCTCCACCTCCATGGCTTCCAACTCTCTCTCTCTCTCTCTCTCTTCTTTCTCTCTCTAGCTTTGGTCTTCTTCTTCTTCCTTCGGCCACTGTATAAATTGTAATTAATCTCGTTCCTAAAATCACAAGTTGAATAATGAATACTATAACTTAGAATTGGGCTTATTCAGAAAGAATTGGGCCACTGAATGGATCCACTCCTCGAAGCGCAGATAGACCACCTTACTGGGCTTGGTTCTCAATAAGGTAACGTTTTTACCCGAAAATAACAAAAAGTTAATGTTTCTAGACTTACTGTTTTTTCCAATATTTGTAGGGTTTTTTTAGGGAAATTTACATGGTATACTAACTTTTGCTAATTTTTTACAAAAATACTGTTAGGCAGTATTTTTTACTTTTTTACTGTGTTTTTTTATAAGTTTCATACTGCAGTATACTGTGTTAAGTTTTCACTGGTGTTCTACTGGTATTTTGTCGGTGTTCTACTGTTGTTTTGAGTTATTCTGCTATGTGTTTTACTGGTGTTTTATAAAAACACAGTATTTTTGAAAACTTTTTCGTGTCACAGTATTTTTGTAAAAGTTAACCCAAATTACAGTATTTTTGTAAATTTCCCTTTTTTTATGTTGCACTCTTGTAATTTTTTTTGTTATTTCTATGTTATTTTCTGTTGTTATTTTAATTTCATATAAATATTACTTTTATGTAGTTTTTTTTTGTTATTTTCGTGTTATTTTTATAGAAAACCTAAAAATGTAAAAAAATAAATCTTAAAACGTAAAAGTGTAATTTTTTTTACAAAAAAATGGTGCCTTATGTAACTATACCTTAATTATGGTATCATGAACACAATGTTATTTTCTCTAAAGAAAAAATAACAGCTCATAAAAATATATTAAAAAAAGGGTGTCTACACATTTAGTACCCTGTTTTATCTAAATATAAGTTTGGTACTCTGTATTTTTAATAATGCTTATTTGGTACCCTGTATTTTAAAATCATACTTATTCGGTACCCTAAATTCAATTTTTTTTGATAAAATTTAATCAATACTATCAATAGTCTAAAATTTTATGAATTCTAAATTCAAATTTATTTATTTGATTGCATATAACTGAGAATTGTTTGGTTAAATTGATAAAACTGTATTGATTAAATTTTATTTAAAGGTACCAAATATGTACAATTTAAAAATATGAGGTACCAATTAAGTATTATTGAAAACATAGGGTACCAAATATATTTTTCATAAAAACACAAGGTACTAAATGAGTATATTCCCTAAAAAAAACGTAAAAACAGTATAATTTTAAGCATTTTGTGATAATTTTCCTAAATAATAACTAAATTTTGTGCCACTCTTAAAGCTGGTATCTTTTCTAACTTTATCACACAATAAAATCTGTAAGAATTTTTAAAAATATTATCTTTTATGTTTTATTTACAATTTTACAGTTTAAATTTTTTATTTAGAAAGATACGCTCATAAAGTTTTAAAATTAAAAAATTAAACTTTGCTTAGCAAAAAGCAAGAAAATAACGAGAAATCAACCTTACAACAACTATAAATTAATTATAAATAAACTATAAACAATCAAAAACAATATCATGACGACTATAATACAACTATAAATAAATTATAAAAAAAATAATTTATTCTTTTTACCAAAGATGTATTTTCGTAATAAAAAAAGTTCAAAGTGTAAAAATATAATTTTATTCTGTGTTCATGTATTTTTATAATTTTTTTTTTTTTTTTTAATTTTTAGTCTTAAATTTATCAAAATAATATTATAGTGATTGGTATTAAGTGGTATATTGCATAATTTTTTACTACTTATCACTTAATCTGTTCTTCAATTATTATATAAACTAGATGAAAGTTACGTGGCAAGCCACGTGTTGGATAAATTCCCATAATACTGTCACATAAATAAAGTTACAAGGAAAAATAAATTAGACCTCTTTACAAAGCCTCAACAGACCATTATAACTCATAGAGTTGTCGGTTCTGTTTTCATAGGCTTAGGTCTTTTATTTCTTTACAATAAAAGGAAGCAAATAAAATATCTCAAGACTCTAACAAACTTTCAACTATTCAAGGAAAAATATCTCAACAGAATATAGCTATTTCTCAGTTCAATCAAAAACAGCCAGCAACAACAACAATATATAAATAGATGTACAACCTTCACATTTACACAACATAACCACTTCGGCTAGCACAGAAAATAAAGGGCAGCGGTTGTGTTTTTCCTTTGTAACCCACCTCAGAAACAAGAGAGAAAATAGAGAGAGTTAGTGAGAGATATTGTTATGTAAATCAGAAAAATAAAGTGAAGAAAAGAGAGAAAGAATAGAGGTTACCTACTGAACTTTGTGCACTACAAGAAAACCAGCTTTTGCCGGCGCATTGTTGCGCCGACAAAAGTACCCTGACTGCGCCGGCAAAGCTTTGCCGGCGCAGTTGTGCGCCGGCAAAGATTATCTGGGAAGCTTGGTCGGTAAAGGACTTTTTACCGGCGCGTATAGTAACTGCGCCGGTAAAACTTCCTTTTACTGGCGAGGAATAACGCCGGTGAAAAATAAGCGCCGGTGTTAAAAAATGGCCTTATCCGCCATGAACCTGCTATGATTAGCTTTTACCGGCGCAATAGTGGGCCAGCAAAACTATTGGCGCCAATCTGACTGTTGGCGCCAATTGTTTTTGCCACTTTTTACCGGCGCACTATTGCGCCGGCAAAAATATTAAATTTTATTTTTAAAAAAATTAATTAAATATAATTAATTAAATTTTTTTAAATAATTATAATATTATATTAACAAAATAAACCAACATAATTTACATTAAAAGATAAACCAACATTAATTACTACTAAAATCAGTATATAAACAAAATGTTAAATGTTCGAACTGGATAATAAAAAAAGTACAGTTCTATAGGCGGGTAATGTCGTCATCGTTGTTTCTCTGAGTCTCGGGAGGCTGCGATGACGATCCAGCACCAGCAGCAGCCGATGATCCAACACTAGGAGTGGGCAATGGTGGAAGATCCATGGGAGGCAAGTTGAAACCCGGCACAGCTCGAGAAAGATACTCAAACTGATCTTGGAATCGTCTGATGTAGAGTTGTTGTGTCTCATACTGCTGCCTCGTATGTTGAGTTGTCTGCTCCGCTTCCTCCACTTTTTTCTGTAAAGCCTCGTACTGTTCCATTGTAACAGTCGGTTGGGCTGAAGGATGCGTGGCAGGTGCTCTTTTGGCCCCAACTCCCTTCAGTCTGGGGAGATGGCCAAAGCCTCTAAGATGTCGAGATCGTTCCCCGAGTACTTGCGTCATAACAGGTAAGTCTCGGGGGTACTGTGTAATATCGACAGCAGGCTCTTCGGGCTCATCTTCAGTGGGCGCTGGTTGAGTTGCCGCTATTTCAACCATTTGCTCCTAAAACAATTAAACAAATAAGTTAAATGGTTAATTTTAACACAAAATAAATTGAAAGAAATAAATAAAAATTGAATTAAAACGTAAACTTACGTAAGCTTGTTGCGCGAACTCGTTGCGCCAATCGTTGCCTTTATGGTGAAACTTTTAAAAAGTTTCCACCGCAGTTGGCAGTTCTCCTGTGTCGGGGTTAGTCTATTTTCAAGAGAAAATATATTAGTATTGTTATTTTACTAGAAAAAGTTAAATGAATGATAGTTAAATATAAACTTACCCATTCGACAACATGTGAAACAATAGGCTTGGAGCCCCAGCCTCCTAGAAATTTCATCTTACCCCGACTTTCTTTATTTTTTGCTGCTCTCGCCTGAAATTAATAATTTTTCTAACAATTAATTATTTATTATTGACTATATAAATTAAACATTACCAAAATTAGAAATTTTAAAAAATGTACCTTTTGTTTGTCTGTGCTCCAATAAGCGATGCAGTCACTCCACACCTCTTGAGTTACTCCCTCAGGAGGTGACATGTCGGCCCTCTCTTGTCCAAGCTCCTCAATGTTTTGTATCCACTTCTTCTTGCAGTCTGCCCTCCAGTCACGCAAACCCTTTGACATCTCGTACTCACCGTAGTCTACGAATGTAGGGTTATCTCGTGGGAGGACAAACTTGGTTTGCAAAAAGTTACACATTAATACATTAATTACAATTTAATAAGAGTATAGTAATTTAGAAATTAAAAAAATTATTAAGGCATACCTCAAGTCTATCCCAGAGTGCGTTGATGTCAGCTCTACTGACATCTTCCCATTTGAATTTATTAATGGGGATAGACATCCGAGTCATCCATTTGGCCATATTGTTGAATTTTTTTTCTGTTTTTGCCTACGGGGGTGCCAGTCTCTGCGTGCACCTCAATCGGTAACTTGGCAGATTGTGTTTTGGAGAGCTCCTCCTCAACATTCTTGCCCTTGTATTTACCTCTGACGCCTTTCTTTTTCGAACTGCTGCCACCTGGTGTAGACATACTACATATACAACACATATTGTTTATTTAAAATAAACTAACATATTGCAAACATATTAAAGAAGAAGGGTTGTAATTTTTATTTTATTTAAAACACTATTTCAATTACAATTCATCATCCTCATCATCAGTTACATATACAACATTATCATCACTGTCACTCTCTAATTCTAAGGAGTTGTCTTCTTCGGTATTTAGACCCTCGTTGTCATCATCGACAATTAAATCATCTAATTGTTGAGGCTGTGAATTCACACGATGGATGTTTGCAACTTCAATTGGGTCGACATCATGGCGAACATAGTCAACATCATCCAACTGTGGAAGTTGAACAACGAACTCGGTTTCAGCTGAATTGTTTTCCTGTACAAAAGTTAATTCATAATTTTTTATTTTATTTATTTAAATTACAAATTACAAACTTTTTAATCTTCAAAATATCATTTGCTTACATTTTCAATTTAACAATAAATATTCATTTATAATTTTCTATTTTTTTTTAACTTAAAAATTACAACCTTTTTAAAGTTAATAATATCACTTACTTACTTTTTAAAATTAAACAATAAGTAGTAATTTATAAATTTCACATTTATTCATTTAAATTAAAGATTAAAAATTTTTTAAAATAAAAAATAATTGATTACCTATTATAGATTATAATATATACTAATTTATATATTACATTTTTCTATTTTTATTATTTTTTTTATCATTTATTATTTAAATTAAAATTACTAACTTTTTAAAAATTTTAATATATAGTAAATTATATATTACATTATTATTTATTTTTTTATTATTTTTTAATCTTTTATTATTTACATTAAAATTACTAACTTTTTAAAAACATTTAATACCACTTTATTACATTTTAACTTATATATTACATTTTTTAATATTTTTTTTAATTAAATATTTTTCTAATTATTTATTCTTTAAATTGAAAATATTTTTTTTTTTAAAATAAAATTACTTCACTAAAATTTTAAATTACATGTTCCAATTTCAATTTTATGTTTTACTTTATTTATTTTATTTTATCAACAATTACTTTATTAAGTTATTGTTAATTTTTTTTTTAAACTATTAATTAATTTCACATTTTACTTACTAAAATTTCGGCAGCATAACGGCTTAAAAAGTGTAAACCCAAAATTTTCAAAACCTATAAACAACACAAACAAATATTGCAAGACAATATATAAATAAAAAAATAATCCACCCATCCAACAGCAGTCAATTTTATCACAGAACCTACTTCACTAACATGCATATACATATAAACTAATATCAAAAACTACTACGTACTAAGCGAAAGCAAAAAAATATACCTGAATCGAGTGCAAAAATAACAACTTGTGGCAGCTTGCGGTAATCCCGAGCGGTTGAACACGGACCTAATTCCATAAATAGTAAAATCAAATTAAAAATTTAATACCTAAATACATATCAACACATACAATCACAACCACATACACTCACATACACTTATACACACACACATACACACATATATACATATACATTCACATACATATATACACATATATACACATATACACATATACACATATACACACATACATTTTACATACATTTATTCATACATATATACATACATACATACACATACACACATATATACCTACATACACATACACACATATACGTATATACACTCACATACACATATATACATACATACATACACATTCATATACATACATATATACCATAATACACATACACATATATAAAAATTTAAATTTTTAAACAATACATTAAAATTAAAAAAATATCTTGCAACCGGCGTTTGGGGGGTGCGGTGGTGTGGACGGCGGCGGTGCGGTGGTGCAGCCGGCGGTGGTGAGGACGGAGTGGTGGTCGGACTTTTTTTTTGGGGAAAAAATAGATGAAAAAAGAGAGATTGAGTGGGAAAGAGAGATTTTGAGAAAAAATTAAGAGAGATTGGGAGAGTTTGATAGAGATTGAGAGGGAAAGGAGAGAGAGAACGAGAGAGAACTAGAGAGAACGAGAGAGAGGGGGCGGCTGGAGGCTCTGCAAATGAAAGTGGGGAAGAAAGGGGGCTTCGTGCCCCCTGATACATATTACTACTTTTAGTTGCGCCGGTAAAAGTTTTTTAATAAATTTACTCTGACCTAGGAGTGAAACGCGCGTTTCACTAATACTTTTGCCGGCGCATAATTGCGTCGGTAAAAGTGTCCCCACCTACCAAATAAAACCCACGCGGGAATTTTCCCTCCAACTTTTTTCAGCCTTTTGCCGGCGCATATATGCGCCGGTAAAAGTAGAAAAGCGCCCCAAAAATGAAATCAAAGGCGGCAAATTCTCGCGCCTAATGGTGTTACGTTTTACCGGCGCATTTAACTTGACTACGCAGGCATTGCTATGTTTTACCGGCGCACAAATGCACTGGCAAAAGTAAACCCAAAATAAATTTGGAATTCCACAATTTTGGTAGTCTCGACAACTTTTACCGGCGCATGTCACGAAATGCGTCGGCAAAAACACCTTTTCTTGTAGTGGTGGCTAGGAATCTCCAAATCCTTGTAATCGGCTTGGACATGCATGTGAAGAATCAAGCGTCTTTGAGGGAAGCTTGACGGAGATGTACCCTTGATTTGAGGGGAACTCCGAAATCAATCTCTTTGTCTTTTGCATTTACTTTTCTGCACTTTGTTTTCGGTCTACTCTCATCAACAAACAAAGATTATTTTATCTTTGTTATTATTTTTCTGGTTTGTCTAATTTTGTAGGTTCTTGTGTGAAAGCTCTTGAAGAGCTTGGAAGAGAAGAGGAAGAAAATAGGTGTTTCGGCTGGGTTGTGTTGCAGCAAGGGAAAGGAAGAAACACAAGGAGTTTCGGCTGGTGTTGATCTGCAGCAAGAGAGAAGGAAGGAGAAGAAGTGTCTCGGCTGGGCTGTAGCAAGAAGAAAAGAAGGAAAAGAAGTAAACTTGGCTGCTGCGTTTTCAAAAGCTTGAAGGAAGTTGTTTTGCTGTTCAAAGAAAAGAGAAGAAGGAGAGAAGATGAAGGAGGCTGACTGTTTGTTTTGAAGAGAAGGAATTTTTGTTGCTTGGGTTTTCTAAGCAAAAAGGAAAAGAAAGATTATATATTGCTTTGTAATGGCAGTAGGGTGTTGAATCAAAGGGGGTCTGGTTTGAAAAGGAATATTCCTTTTAGATCCGCACAAAACCAGAAAGACAATTCTACCCCTATTTTGTGACTGTTGGGGTGTTGGGTGTAGGGGCAATTTCGGGTTGCATTAATTTCCTACACCACGTAAATATTAGTTTTATTTAAGTTCTAGTAGTTTTTGTTTAAGAATTCGATAACTAATTGTAAATTATTTTTTTAAACAATTTGTTTTATAAAAGTAAACTTGTTAAGAATGCTATAATTGTGTATATAAACTTATGATTAAAATTGGTCTCGTGTTCTACGATTAGGATGTTACGATTGAGCATTTGATTTTTGAATCAAAATTGTTTGGGTGGCTAGATCGTGCTACTTTGAAATTTGATGGTGTTTTTCATTGTTATGGCATAAACTAATCTTATAAAATTTAATTAAAAAAGTATCTACATGTTACTTTTTTATATTATTATTTAATCAACTATAACCCCAAGAGAGAGAGAGAGAGAGAGAGAGAGAGAGAGAGAGAGAGAGAGAGAGAGAGAGAGAGAGAGAGAGAGAGAGAGAGAGAGAGAGAGAGAGAGAGAGAGAGATAGAGAGAGAGAGAGAGAGAGAAAATGCCTCTTTTATACATCATAATGATTCAAATATACTTATACAATAATCCCAATTACAAAAAATAGGCTGAATGTATCTAACACATTCAGATCTTTTTCTGGTTATTCATAGCTGAAAACTGACATTCAGAGTTGAGCAAAGATGACTACTTTCCTAATGCAGTTTGACCTTGCTCGAGAACAAATGAATTTTGATATACAACAGTATAAACTTGCACAAAGAAGGAGTCCAAGAATCCAAGCAAAATATATGTGAAACTCAACCTTTATCCCCTTGCATCAAATTATCTAGATTTTTCTCAAAATGATAACCTAGCGAATTCCAAGCTTTGGGCATCCATCTGGTAGAGGCAAATTTAAGTTTTCTACAGTCCTGAATGTTTTAGGCACCATTATATCAACATAAAGAGCTCCCTCTAAATCATCACACTCGTGCTGTAAAATACAAGCTTTCCAACCTGAAGCATATATTTTGATGGGATTGCCATAAATCCATGAACACTGCAAAACACCCCAAATATATGAACAAAATCGACAATCCCAAATGATATGAAATTAAGCAGACATACCAAGTGAGATATTTTCAACAATTCAAATATCTATTCATTCAGTTAGAATCATGTACAACATTAGTTACATTTAAAAGTGTTATTATTTGTTACTTTTTGTCACATTTATTGAATTAGTGACATTTGGTACAAATGTAAGATATACCCATGTCACTAAAACTTCAAATGTCACTATATAATGTATAAATAACATTTCAAATGTCAATAAAAGAATTTTAAATTCTATTAGTTTTATTTTCTTATAACGAATTAGTCACATTTACAAAGTGTCACTATTTTTATAAATAGAAATTAGTATTCAAAATATTATTTATTTAATTGGGGCAAAAACGTTAGAAGCTTACAAATTTTATAATTTCATTATTAAAATATTTTTATAATTACAAAAAAAATGTTTTTATATATACAGAAAGTAATTTTATTATTTGAAGCAATACTCAAATGCAAATAGTATCTTTACATAGTCATATTTCATCAGTACATAAGTTGAATAATAAAGACAGCATATTTCTAAGATTATAAATTTCATATTCCTAGTCTTATGGAAGAGAAGAATAGCAATACATTTGGACATGCTTCTCCTCCAACGATTTTTTTGTGCCCAGTGTATCTGCTATTTTATCTCCATCATTTAGTCTAAGGTAGCTCTCCATCATTATTTAACTATAGTTATAATTCATAAACCAAATTTAAATGTCCAATTCTGCAAACAATAAAAATTAAGAGTAAGGATATAAAACTTGTACCAATATTTTTATAATTTTCGTTGACTATAAATGATTGTTTCTCTATAGCATCTCATAGCCATCTTAAATTTTGTTAAGAAAGAGTGTTAAGAAAACTAAGACAGCTGGCAAGCAAGCTTTTCAAACAAATGTATATGTCATTGCAAATTAGTATAGCTAAAGCAATGGTAGACATACCTGGTTATTGTGACTACCACCTTGTTTGTCAACTATCATGAGGCAATACTGATGAAAATAGAGAAATACATAAAACTTCCCAAGGGAAAAAAAGCTCTCAGCTCTGTAAAAGAAAAAGAGAGAATTAATTAAATGTGCATACACACGAAAACATATTACAATGACGAAAATAGTGTTATCTCTATTATGGTGTTTGACATTAACATTTGAATCAATGATTGCATAATTTAGATTCTCATCCCGATGTCCAAAATGATCAATCTAAGATTTCTTATTAACAGTCTTCTATATCTTCATCAAATATAAATAAATAAATAAATAAAATGTATAGCAAGATTGTCCCCATTGTTTTGAGACTCCAGCAACCTATTTTGATTTTTATTTGTAATTTTCATTTGTTCTCCTTTCTCAAATGAATTATCAAAGAAAATAAGTCTGTTTTTCTCAATTATTAACTTTTAATAATTGTCAATAATTTATTAAAAGTCATCACAATTCATGTAAATTCACAATCCATCACTCACAAGAATCACAACCAAAAAGTTCTTAGGCACTCAAGTCTGGCAAATGGCTTAATTAAAATCGTGGCAATCTTCTTGATCAGAGACCCAAATCACCAACCACACGACACCCACCCTAAAACCTTCAATTTCACAAGAACTTCCAAATTCTAATACACCCTAAAATAATTTTAAACACTATTAGCCAATAAAATCAAACATATAATGAATGAAATAAACCTAGAAAAAATCAACCAAATTCACCTTAATTTTAAAAGGCAGAGATGTGAAGGGTCTAGTGTAAGCATGCTGAATTTTCTCTAATAGGCTTTTTTTAAGGAAAAAAAATCATAAACTTGAAAACAAAGATTATCTTATGATTGATTTGAGAAATCAATTGTACAAAATTAAACTTCATTTTTCCTACATACGTAGGAGAATCTTAACTCATTTGTATCTTAACTGAAATTTCTAGAAATGAAAAATAACAAAATACCTGAAGCCAATGAATCGACGAAGTGGGGTTGGGCAGAGGACCCAAGTTAAGCAGAAGAAGATTTGATGATTTAGGGCTTTTGTGTGAATTTGACAAAGGAACAATATCTTAGGTGAAGAACCAAAGAGGGACAGCGATCTTAGGCGATTGGAGTCGATTGCTAATCTCGATTGGGAGTGGGATGCTAGCCATTTTCTTGTGGAGGCTTCAGAATCATTGGAATGAGTCAATTGGGAGTGGCATTAGGATCGCTGATATTGATATACGAAGAACCAAAACTAAATCTTAGAGGTTGACCATCTCAATATATACCTGTATTTAACCATTTCAGGAAAAATCAACACAACTCCGTCCAAAAACTTGATCTCATCGCGTCCCTCACCGATTGTCAACTTCATCTGTAAATTGAAAGAAAAAACAGTTCAAACGTAAGATTTAAAAGCAAAACTCACCAAATAGAAAAAAATTTGCCAGTAATTATTCCCTGCATAAAATTAAGCACAAAAAAAAATTAACATAAATATTTCTATAGAAACATACAAAAGTGCCTAAAATTTACCAGACTATATATACTCATTCTTTGAGCTCCAAAGATTTTAAACAAAAATGACAACTTTTCACTAATGAATGAAAGAAAAAATATAACAGTTATTCCAATTTACTATTCTTGATTAGCTAGCATAAAAAGTACTCTTTTCTCAACCAAAGTGAAATTTGAAATGAACAAAATGCAAAGAAGGGTCCCTAACCTACCTACTGTTGGGTTTTATGCCCTAAATAAAACTCTTTACAATCTGATTAGTTATCAATATAAGAAATTTGAAGTGATTGATGTTTGCATGAATTTTACATGCTAATGGTTTAATATGTTTAAATGTGTTTATTACATTCATACACACAAAATCAGTTAAATCCAGATCATATGTTTATTCACAATTACAGTATCGTCAACACAGTGGAATGTGATTGTGATCATATGAATCAAAAGTTTTGGTCTCTGTTTCATCAATGTTATTGGATTTACACTAATGTGATAATCAGCGATGATGTGTACTTACACTTGGAGTAAGTGTTATGTTCTTTCCAGGACATTAGTAAAGTATACTAGTTTCGAATGTATGGAGTATACATTGGACTGGACCGATATTGCAACTAAGTTAAGATATTACAAACTTACCGTTATACATATCTTTCCAAGTCAATATCAGTAGTTGATCTTAAGATTAAAAGAATCTAAATCCTGATATGCTTGGGCTCAACTCAGGAGTGCTATTCATGTTCTTTGATTTATTAGTTAAGCCTACTTTTGGGTCAGGGTGATACGTATATTTTGGGAACATGATAGTATGATTGAGTGGGAGTGCTGAACATAAATATGGAATCTATAGCTTCTACTGGTGTATAGAAGTCAAGTGATGATTCCCTTCGAGCTTAGCAAATAGAAGTAAATGGATGAGCTCTTGTTTAACTGACTAATTATTAGATCACTAAACACCATTTACAGGTAGCTAAGTGTTTTAAGGGGAAAAATACATTGAGGGGTGAGAACGGTAAAGAAATCCCATCTCGATGTAAATCATCTATATAGAGGATCTTTAAATCACAATAAGATTATAACAATGGTTAAATGAGATAGTATATTGGTATCGTGAAACATACAATATGCTCTATATAAGTCTGAGAGTGCAATTCTAAGTTCTAAGAGTGGATTCAACGAAGAATTAATAAGTAGGAATTTACTTGGTAAATTTGGTTCACTTATTGGAAGCTCAGCATATAGATCCATGGTCCCCATTCTAGTTGAGAACATTCTGCTTGTAAGACTCATTAATTGATTCGTGATTGATCAATTATAATTCTAAAGTTAGACTATGTCTAATTTTATGAATTTTCACTAAGTTAGGCGAAATTGTAAGGAAAAGAGTTTTCTAGGTTTATTTATTTATTAATGGACTTTATATGTCTAATTAATAATTAAATTAAATGACAATATTATTTAATAATCTATTTTAGTTATTAAATAATTAGTTTTGGCATTTAAAAGGTTAGAATTGGAAAATTGGCGTTTTTGAGAAAATAGAGATAAAATTTGATAAAATTGCAAAATTAAGTGAGGCCCAATAACACCATATGGCCGGCCACTTAAATAGCTTTTTTCAAATTAATATTTTCATTATTTTAATGCCAAATAAATCCTAACCTAAACCTAGTAGTTGCCTATAAATAGAAAGTGATGGCTCAGTCTCATAACATCCTTTCATCAGCTTTCTGACAGAAATTTCTCTCTTCAGAAAACTGAGCCTTCCCACTTTCTATCCTTGGCCGAAATACCTCTCTCTCTTTTCCCTTCATCTTTTTCGTGACCCTAGTGAAAGAGTAAGTGCCCACACACAGCAAGCAGTAACTCAATCATAGATTGGAAGACTGTGAAGGATCAAAACTTGAAGAAGAAGGACATTCGGGCTCAGATCTTGATTATACTCTGCTACAGAAAGGAATCAAGGGTTAGAGATCTGAGTGGAAGGAGACATTAATTCCGCTGCATCAATGTAAGGTTTTCTTAACTTTATATGTGTTTATTTTATCGTTTTAGAAAGTTCATATTTAGGATGTTTAAACAACATACTTGTGAGTAGATCTAAGATCCTGGTAAAATAATTCCAACACCTACCTCCATTAATGGGCACTAATAATGTGAGATTACCAACATAAAAAACAAAAATGAAATCCTAATTTTCATTTCATTTCATTTATCAAACAACTAAATAATAACCATTAAATTCTTCACATCTTACCCAATTTCCACATATTTGTTATAAATACCAGATTTCACATACACCGAAACTCTCTTATTCCCATTGTCACCGAGCTTAGCAGTCGCCGCAACACCCTCCAAGATAGTCTTATAGTTACCGAACATCTCAAACGACAGTTTCGTCATCAGAGAATTGATCGAAAAGCTCGGCAATATCGGAAATTCTGGCAAGATCTCACCCCATTCCAAGGAATCCCTACATTGCCAGAAATAGAAGTTCTAACACATCGTGTTACAGTATACCTCAATGAAAGAGAAGCCAAATTTTTATGCTTTGGGAGTAGAAGCTTTAATGGCAGAACGACCCAATTGGGTTTGAACAATATGAAAAATAAAACATGCATATAACTATACATATACAAAAAAAAATATAAATATAATGCTTACCAGATGATTGGCAAAGAAGTCAATCACCGATGGTTACGATTCAGGAATATATAAAGATTTTTAAAGCTTTATGCAATTCAAGCCTTGTTCTTGAATTGGAGGCTTGTTATAATATCGTGAAGAAAGAGAAGGTGAGAGCAGGGTTTGCTTGTGTTTGGTTTAAAAGAGTTTAGGGTTAGATGAGACTTTTAACTTAGTCACGATTAGAAGTAACAGGGAAAAGACGGCTCTGTTAAAACTAACAAAAATTAAAAAAAAAATTCGTTAAACCAACCATTGCCGTTAAATAAGTACTTTTAATATATAAAGATTTATTTTATTCGAACATAGAAATTGATAGATTAAAAAAAATTCTCTAGATAAGTATAAAAAATTAATTATTGGGCGATTTTTTTTGGTTGATTAGAAAAATGGTAACTCCATACTTTTTCTTTCTTTTATTTTCCTATTTCTAATTTTTTAAATTCCCAAATAAAAAATAAAAATAAAAATATAACAAATCTTCCTTTTCAATAAATTTTATTTAATATTTCTAAAGCTTGTTTAGTAGATCGTATTATTTAATTTATTAACTTATATTGTAATATTTACAAAGGGTTTGGAGTTAATTCCGGCCCCAACCCCAACCCTAGACCTTGGACGTAGACCTGGATCCTGGACCTGAACAACGACCTGAAATACGGACCCGAACCAAGACCTGGACACGAACTTGAACCAGGACCCTAGACCTCAGACTCCGGTTCAAGTTCCAAGTTTGGGACCCAGATCCAAGTTCGGGGTCGGTGTTGGGGTCCGAGATCGGATCCGGGTCCGGTGTTTGAAGTCTTTGTTGGGGTCCAGGTTAGGGGCCAAGTTTGGGTTTGAGGTTTGAGTCCGAGTTCGGGTCTGGGTCTGGGTCCGAGTTCGAGTCTGAGTCTGGGGTTCGAGTCTAGGGTTTGGGTCCAGGTCCCAAGTTTAAGGCATGTTTCGGGTCCAGGGTCTGGGTCCGTATTTGGGTCCGAGTCTAAGCCATGGTGGGGATTGAGATCGAGTTTATTGTTAAGAATTTATAATTTTACACAACCTATTAGTACAAGTCTATATCAAACACAATATTGTATTAAATAATACTAATTCATACAATATAATCTAACACAATACTATACAATACATCACGATATACCAACCGAGCCCCTAATTTTTTTATGTTACATTGGAATGATCTTTCAAAATAGAATAGTCATCCTACTAAAATAATAGAAATTAAATTCTATTGGAATGATATTCTAACAGTTTAAAATGCAATTAAACAGGAATAGAATGAAAATTATTTTCTTTCTATTCCATCCTATTTCATTACCTCTAACTAAAGTTACATAGTTTTGTAAATGGAAAAGACAAAAGTCTACCAGTTTTATATTTCAGTGATATTTTTGCCGAATAAAAATAATTCAAGTCTACTTAAGTGCAATAATTTAACAGGTAAAAAATCTTTTTGTCCATCTTTAAAAGGTTTTAATTACAGAATGTCAGTTTTGACCTTGTCGTTTAATCAATCTATTGAGTTGGTGTAAAATAGATATACTGAATATAGTTGTAGAAAATTAACTACATCCTAAACTATAGGTACGTAGTTTGACTTGATGTGCTTTGAAAATGAAACTTAATTATTTTAATCAAATATTTATAGCTTACAAATTCACGGGTTATGATCTAACTACTAATGATATATATAACTTGAAAATTTAAGTCAAATAAATAAATAAATCTAATGCATTATTATTATATAAAAAAATAAAAGAGAGAGAAAGTTTGTTATATATCTTCCACATTACGAGCTAGGTTACAATTTGACTATATATATCATATTCAATGTATTAATAAGCTTTTGAGATCACGTTTTTTTGATAGCTAAGTAGTGCACATTCTATATCTATATTTCTTTCAGTCTGACCACCAAAGAGTTTTCAGGTAATTCATATGTATATATATATATATTTATAGTAAGTAGCTCTTCATTTTATTCTGCTTATTCTCTCTCAAACCATTGTTTATTATGATCAGTTGTGTAGGAAAATACACAAAATTCCTAATCAACAAGGATGCTCTAATCTCAATGATGACATACTTTTGGAAATATTACTCCGACTTCCTGATTTTAAATGTATAGTGGAGTGTGCTTATGTCTGCAAGCGTTGGTTTTCAATTATTTCTCATTCCAAAGCATATTTCAGTCGCAGATTTAATTATTATCATCGTCATAAAAGGCTTAGTAACTCATCACAGTCGTCATCTCCATCTCTTCCTTTTACCCTACTATTTACACACTCTTACTTGCCTGAATTTAATTTGTCAATGGAATATTTCTCTGAGAGATCAAAGATTCTTGACTATGGTCAGATACCGGCATTACAATTTTTATTGTCCTCCAAGAACAGAGCATATATATGGTCATCGTTTGAGGATTTGTTGTTGGTTGAATTATTTCCTGGTCAACGATTCTGCATTTGCAATCCTTTTACAAGGCAGCTTGTTGTGCTTCCTAAACCTCCAGATCCTTTTCATGAATATGAGTATAGTAGATCTTTTTATTTACAACGTAGATATGCATTAGTGGTATCTGATTATAGTAAGACCCAATATAAAGTAGTTAAAATTAGTATGGGGACAGTTGATTCAATAAGTATACCACCACATTTACTTCATTTAACAATATTTTCTTCTGAGACGGGACAATGGAGTCATTCAACTTTAAATTTTCCAGAGATGCTGACCATTTTTAATGAAAGCGAAGATCGAACAGCCATCGTGGGAAGCAATGGAGTAATATATTGGCCATATGGTCTACGCAAAACTGAAGGCATTGTTGCATTTGCATTAGATGTTTGTTCAAAACAACACCGTTTGATTGGTTTGCCTAAGGAGTTAGGTCGTTATTCAAATTCTAGGGTACATGTTGGAGTGGTTCGGGGAAGAGTACGAGTAGCACAATTCTATTGGTGTAAGAAGAAGCAATTGTTTGTTTTCAAGGCATGGGAATTGTTTGATGATGGTGAGATGTGTAGTTGGAATTTGGTGCATCATCATGATGAAATGATGATGAGGTTTGAGTGTTGCATAAGCTCGTCGTCGCTTCTTGCTATACATGCTCTTCATCCAGATGACGGAGATGTGTTCTTTTTCTCGCACTCAAATAAATTTGCTAAAGCTAAGGAGGAGATAAAGATTTTTCAATGTAAAATACTTAGCCAAAATGAGAATCGCATTGAAACTCTTGTTCATATTCCACCTAAGATATCCCTAGCCAAATTACGTGTTAATCCTATTATCCATCCATGGTGGCCAACTCAAATATTTCCTCTTAATCACCCTTCTCCATCTTCTACTTAGATTTTAGAATTATTAGAACAAAATCATTCTATCTTTTAATGATTTTTATTTTTGTTCAATGAAATGGAAACCTTTGATTTTGTTTCTGTTAATCGTTTGATTTTATTCAAATTAGTTAAATTTTATTGGGACATATTAAATACATACAACCATCTATGAATGATATTGATTTATACATTACTCTAATACAAAGGTTTTTTCATTCTTTAGAAAATAGTGGAAGACATTCATTAGAATGCAACAAAATAATAAAATAAGTAAAGATTAATTTCTTTCAACTCCATTTTATTAATACAACCAAACGTAATCTTAATGTTCAATGAGAAATTGAAATCTAAAGAATGAATAACAAATTTAGAAGAAATCTGGGAAATAGAATCTAGAGATTTTTACATGACCATCTAAAGGTGGATCTAATTGTCAAAAATGAAGTTAGTTGTTTTTAATACCGCCTAATTCTTTTAAATACCACTTGGCCCTTCTTTTTATACCACTTGACACTTTTTTTTTTCTCTCTTTCTTTATTCTATTATGGCTAGGCCTTAGGCCCTAATTCTCTTGATGAGAAATTACATAATTTAAGATATTTTGAAAAGCTGAAAGAGAGATCATAATCAAAAATTAGATTGAATTAAACATCTAAAACTTAATTTTTTTTTTCTCCTATTGTAGTTACAATTCCAAAATTCATGTTAAATTCATAAAATTCATATTAATTAACATATTTTTCTCATACTCACATGATATATTTGACCATTAAAATCTAAAAAAAAAAACATAAATTTGAACAAAAATAAATAAAACTACTTAAATACATACTAAAATAAATTTTAAAAATACATAAAAATAAATCAAACACTATAGGCTATAAATTTTTTACTAAGTTATCTTAAAAACAACATTCCAATCATAAGTAACTCTAAAATTAACTTAAATACGCATTCTTATTAATTTTTCCATATATGTGTTTTACTTAGACTTTTATATATTATCTTTTAAGTATTGTTATTAGTAATCTTACACAACAAAAAACACTTATTTTTAGTGACAGATTTTTAGTTACAATATAAATTTTTTTGTGACTAAATGTGACTTTTAGTCACAACAAAAAATTATGTACTTGTGACTAAATCATAATATTTAGTTACAATAAGTATTGTGATTAAAAACACATTTAGTCACAGATTTTTAGTCACAACATAGGAATGGTAATTTGTAATTAGTCACAATTTTATTTTTAATCACAAGTTTTATTGTGACTAAAAATAAGATTTTTTGTAATTAAAGTACTTAATACTACAATTATGTGTCTCCTAATGTTACTGCTTTATATTTATTGTTATTAATAGGGTCTAATTCTTTCTTATGTTTTTTTTTAGTGCAAGTTGTTTGTATTTCCTTTTATATTTTATTTATATGTTAGTATTATTATAATTTTCATCAAATTGTAGTACTTTAATCTTTTTCGACAGTTTATTTATATTGATATGTATTAATTTATATAGTAGTTTTATTTGATATAGTCAAATGTTTTGATTACTTATGTTCTATATATATTTTTATTTTTATTAGGTTAGTTTGTGTCATAATTTTTTGGCTAGTTTGAGCCATTTTGTTTAGCTATTTTGTATCATATTATTGGGTTTGTATGTTGTTGACTCGTTTGCGCATGGAGGCAACCTCAAAAAATCACAAATAAGTTTTAAATCTTGCTTTTAATTATATTTTAATAATTTTGAAGAAATTTTCGTTCTATTATTTTATATCATTATTTCCTTATTATTTATTTGTTAGCTAATTGAGTTTTGTTACCTCTTTTTAAAATAATTAATTTTAAATGGGACCCATCGGACCGCTCCATTCTCTCGGACCGCCCAAAAGTCGCACCCCGAAAGCCCACTCTCTCTTCCTCTCTCTGAAATCGCAGAAAAAAAAAAATTGCTCCCAGGTCCGATGGTCGGAGGTGGCGGTGAGGGTCGGAGGTCGGAGGTGGCGGTGAGGGTCGGAGGTCGAAGGATGGAGGTCGGAGGTGGTGGTGAGGGTGGGCGGTTGGGATGTGAGATAGAGAGAGAGAGAGATGATGCAGAGAGAGAGAGAATTGTGAGGGGGGTATTTTTGGGGTTTTGAAAAAAAAGTATAGTTTTTTTAGGGTTTAGGTTTTTGGTTTAATAATAAATTTTTTTAATTTTTTAAGTATATAAAATCAAAATTCCCTTCCACAATGCACTCCCTTAAAAGGTATGTACTGATACACCCTTGACTTGTTTCGACATTTAGAAGAATTTTTTAGTCTATTTTTTTTTCATATTCATGTACGTTATAGCTATTAAGATAACTTACGAAATTTTGAGAAATTCTAGATAATTTACAATATAGAAAACAATGTTCAAACAGTCTATTTATTTTACATGCATATAAAATAAAATAATCACGAGTGCAACACACTGTTTGAATGTAATTTTCGGCATGTTATTTTCCAAAAATTTTAAAATTTTATAAGATGTCTTAAATAACTATAACGTACATAATCATGAGAAAAAATTTAATTAAAAAATTATTTCGGGTGCTAAAACAGACAAGGGTGTATCAATATATCCATTTTAAGGGGGTGCATTGTAGAATTTCCCAAAAATATATATATATATATATAAAAATATAATTTAAAACCTAATAATACAACATACATAATAAATATTAGTTTAATCTAACTTAATTATCATAATTCCATAATAAAATTGAAAAAAATGAAATTTATTCAATACTTAATAACAATTTTATTCGCGTTTAAAAAAATGAGAATTAATATTTTAGATTTAAGATTTTTTTTCTTTAATCTCACGTGTTAAATATATATTGAATTAATTAATATATATTTTTTTAAATGAAATATATTAAATATATAAAATTATAAATATATTTTAAAATATATAAATATAATTGATAATCATTAGATGATAATTGCATCAGTTCGATTCGATTATTTATTGGATCAGATGTTCCATCCAACAATCCATCTGATCCGATTAGATTAGATTTTCAAAATTTATATTTGACCTGATCCAATTATAATTGTATATCCGATTATATTAGATCTGTTAGGATTGGATTGATTGGTTATAAACTTGTAATTAGATTGGTCCTAAGTGACGCCTTAAAATTGATAGCATCCTTAACGATAACATTTTTAAATGTGCTAAATATTTTTATATCATCCAAAAATATAATATTTTATTTTATTTTTCTTCTACATTATTTTTAGCACTCTTACTTCTAAAAATGTATTTTTTTTATTAAATCAATATATAAATATTACACTTTTAATTTTTAATTCTTTTTTAAATATAACATCAATATCATTATCTGACATCAATACAAATAATATTCTTTCATCTCTAATAATATAACATTTTTTATATTTCAGTACCTAAATTTTCTACTTTATTAAACATTTTTTAAAATGTTATCATTAAAGATACTTTCAGCGATATACCCTAAAAGTTTTTACATAAAACTTACACATATGACTTTGCTAAGGTCTATTATACTTTTTTTTTAGCATAATTCAAGTGTTCACACCAAAAAGAAATAATAATTGAAGTGGTCACTTATCATTAATTTGGGTCAAACTAGTGCCCCAACTTTGATTTCTTGATGGTGTATTGGTGTTAGTTTTTCACTATTATTCATTAACGGTTTGAGGATTTATTTATTAAAAAAGAAAATTGATCTTTTTTTTTATTTTTTGGAAGCAGAAAATTGATCATTAATGTGATAAAAAAGAGCAATGAAACTTCTTACAACAAAATCTCACGACAAAAGTTTAAAATAATTGGTAATTTTACAAATTATTTGTCCTCAAACTTTGGTTTTGCAAATTATTTTCCAGAGCTTTGATTTTCTTGACACTAATAGTATAATTGAACTTGTCACAAATAACTTTTGTTTATTTTATTTTATAATTAAGATTTTTTAAAAAAAATTGTACAAGATTCCGTTAATTTTCCTACAAACTATGTACTAAAAATACCTTTTCTTATCATCGAAAAAAAATCTTAACAGAGATGACATCTATTAATAGAATTTAGCATTTCAAAGCCTATAACTTAATTTCTCATTTATATTCATTGCTGTAAACATAGGGAAATTGCTTGAAAGAGAGAAAAGGACATCAAATATATATGAGAAGTCAAAAATTGAAAAACACATTTTTATTTGATGAGCTGATCTTCTTGATAAAATGCAAATCAATGGTATTACATTCCTACCTCAACTAACCAATTATACTGAAAGAATTTGTTGCATTTTTATCTTACAAACAATTATATGCAATGAGATCATAACTACTTCCATCATCATATATGAACAAATGAACCAAAATAGAAAACAGTTTAAGGATTCACATGTGCAGAAGCATCAGTAGCTGAGCTTTTCTCGACAGAAGAAGCACCAGTAGCTGAGCTTTCCACGGCAGTAGTAGCCCCAGTAGCCGAGCTGTCCACAACAGGAGAAGCCCCAGCACCCGAGCTTTCCACGGCAGCAGTAACTTCTAAGTGCTCCTAAATTTCTTTTTCTTATTTACAGCCTTGTCTCTGGCTTTTTTCATATCATCAAAGTGTTCCATATTGTTTGAAATTCCGTATTTTAATATTCCCAGTTTGATTATTTAATTAAATGATTAATTAAATACGGAATAATAAAACTCGTACTGAAAACAGTTTTCTGTAGTTACAGAATGCAACTCTGTAACTCCAGAGAAACCCAGAAAAACAAACAGTGCATAAAAGTAAAAACACACAAGATTTTTGTACGTGGTTTCAACAATCCTTTCAGATTGTTACTAGTCCACGGGGCCACGCCCAGAGATAAGATTCATTAGATCGGTATCAAAAATACAAAGTAATTGACTTATGCATAAATAGACTCCCTCTTATTGTATGCCGCAAGCTTGATGTATTCCACCTACTAACCGAATCTTGATAAAACTCCAAGTGCTCGAACTCCCTTCGATCACCTTGAAGAGTGCTTGAATCCTCCCGATTCAAGGCTTAAAGGCTATCTCCCGAAAGCCTATACAACCATCTCCCGAAGGTTGTGTGCTTGTATCCTCCCGATGCAAGACTTCAAAAGCAATCTCCCGAAAGCTTATAAATACCCTTCTCCCGAAGGTGCACTGATGTTCTTCTTCGTTGTAGACTTGAATACAGACTCAAGACAATACAAACAACAAATAAACAGAGTAAGAGTAGAACAACTCTTCTCTACAAAACAAAGACTCTCTTTTCTAAAGATATGAATGAAATTCAAAGATACAAGAGAGGTACCAAGAGAGGTACTAAACAAAGACACTCTTTCCTTAAGATATGAAAGCAATTCTAAGTGTGTGAAAGAGATACAAAACCTAGCAGCTATAAGATGTATTTATAATGAATATACATCTCATAGACAGCTTACATTCGGTCTGAACAAGACCTCAACCCACTAGAAACTTCCCTAAAATAATTCTTCAATCACCAGAATTTCCGTTTCTGTACATACAGAATCGTGGGCAGTAACTACAACTTTCCTTTTATAGAAAAGGAAAGTTTAGCTCCGGTTTTCTCTTCAAGAAACCTGATCTTAGAAAATGGGAAACTCAACACAAGATCAGAATAACAGCTGGTTAGATAAAAAACGAAATGGGTAACCAAACTTACCATTTTTACCTTTTTTTCCAAAAATAGGAAAGCTAGACAACTTTCCTTTCAAGTTTGAATACACCAAATAGGAAACCATATTAATGTATACCAGCCGAAAATATACAATGAATAATAAAATATTTTTGTCAATTAAATATGCCAAAAATGGAATTAACAATCTCCCCCTTTGGCACTTTGATTGACAAAACATTTTATTATGAGAAAACCTGCATCAAGTGTTAGAAACCAAAGCAAATAGCTTTTAAAGATACAAGAGTATAAAAAATACTCCCCCTGCATGAAAGCTCTCTAACACATAAAACAAATAACTTTTTTTGGACGGAAAAGCTTGCAAACCGAAGAACACAACTTTTTAAATGGAAAAGTGTTAAACCACAAACAACTTTTTAAACGGAAAAGTGTTAAACCACAAACAAGCAACTCCCCCTAAAACCAAGGGTCCAGAGTGTAACAAAGAGTTCAATGAATCCAAAAAAATATGACTACTCCCCCTTTTTGTCTATCAAGGAGCCAAAGATAACAAAAACAATCAAGAACAAAGTCATAAATTCAAATAAACATTAATAAAAAGCAAAAGATAAAAGATTGAACCACTTATTCATCATCATTGGGTCGGAAGTATTTCATGATGCTGTCCATCTTCCTAAGAAGCAAGGCCTGACTTGTCTCCATTCTTCCCAAACGCAAGTTGAATTCTCGCCATTTACGTAGGAGCGAAGTGGAAGCAGCATCCGACGGCAGGATCAATTGTAAGACCGGGGAGCGGGCAGAGCCTTTCTCCGAGCAAACTTTTCCTTGAGGAGGCTTCTCAGAATTTTGAAAGTGGTTCCAACAAATAGGCATCTCAATTGATTCATTCTCAAGAATCAATTCCTCTTGATCGATAAAATTTTATAGATTAAGTGAGGAAAAATGAGATTGAGCCTAGGTTTCTTACCCTTTCGAAGAGAGACAATTTGCTCCCAAATCATGTCAGCCAAATCAATTTTAGCACCAATTGAAACTTTATATAAAAAGAAAGCAAGTTCATTTGAAACATTTACCGGATTGGAGCAAGGAAACCAATTGGATAGGGCAAACCTCATGAGAGCAGCATGTTGATAGGTGAGTTGAGACATATGCATGGTGTCGGAGAGTTCAATTTCATTATCACCGGAGATAACCGAACACCTTTTGACGATCAAACTCCACATCAGTTGGCTCAATTCCCATAGGCAAATTGAGAGCCTCAGCAACATCCTTCACAGTGAAGGAATACCAGTGTCCTCTGACAAAAACTTTGCCAAACATGAAAGAGTCCTCATCGAGAAACTCATCAGTGATGTTAGCATAAAATTCCTTCACAATTCTATCCACATACCCATCAAAACCGATCAAGGTATCTACCCATTGTCTTTCTTTCAACATGTTATACACTCCAAAAGGCTTATGAGCAATAACATTAAAATTTTTCTCCACAGTAAAATTCCTATTCTCATAGAATTTCATATCTCTAGCATGATCATTATAACAAAAATAATGAGAGTGAGGCTTGAAGTTATCAAGAGAAATACCAGAGGGCCTCTTTCTTTTCTGTGGAAGAACAGGATTAGAGACAATGGGCCTTTTTCCTTTGTCCTTCTTTGGAACAGCAGGAGGCACTGGAGCGGTCCGTAGTGACGGGCTCGGTTCGGTTCTTCACTCTCGGATCCGTAATCATCAACAACAGGAAGATCTTTGGGCACAAATTCTTCACTTGAATCGGACAAGCCCTCCGAATCATGATCCTCCTCACTTTCTTCGGTTCGAATCCGAGGAAGAGACCGAAGGGGGATTCTCCTTGAGATTTTTGGCCTTTGAAGATGAAGAAACCACCTTTTTCCCTTTGGATGCAATTTTAGGTTTAACCACTTCAGGCTTAGAAGGAGTGGAAACCTTGGACCTTGTTCGAGAACTCACCGTGGGCAAAGTCACCAAAGCTTGGTCGACATTAGGAGCACCATTCGAAGAAGAGGACTTCGACAATGTGTGATCGGATGAATGGGATTCATCATGATCACCCAACCCAGGTGTTGGAGAAGCAATAGGAGAGGCACCAACAAGAGGAGATGAAAATTTTGCCACTGATTTTCGAGCTTGGGTCTTCGATTTCTTGGCAGACTTCGTCGGAGCAGAAGACGAACCAGAAGCTCCGGTTCTTTGGAGCGGTGCGGCGCGGCGTGAGACACGGTGAAGCGGCGGCATCCACGAGTGGGCTTCTTGGATGGTTGGGCATTCTTAGTTTTGGCCATTTTTTCTTTGAAACCCTAGAACACAAACCCTCTTATTTTGAACAATGTTAGACCTTTGAGAGAAAACAATAAAAAGAGAAGAGAGAGATGTGATCGTGGGATAATGGGAAGTTGAGAATATATAACTTCCAATTTTAAAAGCCCAAATTTAAAAAAAACTGAAAAGGAAGGTAACTTCCTTACCTTTGACCCACGTGTGGAAAGAAAACAAAAAAAAAAAAAGGAAACCAAAGAAAGTTTTTTCAAATGTGGTCAATGTTTCCTTAAATGAAAAAAGGAAACCATATCTTCCCACAAAATCCAAGAAACAATAACCCCACCAAATCCGAAAATGCCACCAACAAGGAAACCAAAAATAAAATTAATTATTTAAGAACAAGTTTCCTATATACACCAAAAAGACCAAATCTCCACAAATAAAGGAAACATTCTACATAAATAAATACAATTAAAACATGTTTCCATGAAAAATAAAAGAAAAAATACATACAAGGATTCGAAAATGAATTCGAAAAAAATATGCCCCCCTTTTTTCTTTTATTTTTTCAAAAAAATGCAAATAATAAACAAGAGAACACACCAAGACACAAAAAAAACACTAATCACCACTTAAGAGCAAAAATTGTGTCTAAGAACATAATGAAACATAACAAAAAAAAAAATAACAAAAAATTTTTAACAAAGCTCACTTGACAACTCGATCACGAACCCTTTTTTTTTTATTTTATTTTTTTTGATTAAAAGACAGAAAAATAAAATAACCTTGATATTTTTTGCAACTAGAATTCACAATGTCCATTTGTCTTTGTCCCTGATGAAAAAATCAAACTCATAAGAATAATCAGAAATTATTTTATCAAACTAATGAAGTAATAGAATGAGGTCATACCGGTTCACAGGAAAAATTGACTCCATCACCAAGAATATTAAAGCACATCAAACAGTATGTAATAGCTTTATAACACCATTTTCGAGAAAAAACACATTTTACCACAAACTGTGTCAAGCATTAGTGTGTGAAAGTGTAAGCAGGGAACATTGCCCAATTTGTCAAAAAGACTTTTTCTGATAAATTGTACCCATAGGAGACGCTGTCACACTACCTCAATGGTAGCCCTTTTCAATGGTAGCGTATCTTCTACATAACTCCCAATTACATAGTTCCAACTTACTCAGAGATGGCTTTCACACATTGAGATAGGTAGCTCTATTCATCCAATGGAGCTTGAACACAGTTTTTGAACAACAACATTCGAAAAAGGTAGCTTACATAACACTGTTTGATGAACCTGAATATTCCTGTGAGGAGTGGACAATTTTCCTGACAAACCTGTATGACATCATAATATTACAACATTAGCAATAAAATAATGACTGAAATTCTTATAAGGTTGAAATTTTCTTCTAGGACAAAGACAAGACATTATGAACTCTAAGACAACTCAAATATCAAGGATTATGGAAAAATAAACGCATTAAACAGTACAAACCCCTAAGGATTTCCTTAGAGAAATAAATCGGACCGAGTCAAGAGCTTTAGTAAAAATATCTGCAATTTGTTTGCTAGTTTCAACATATTCTAAGACAAGAATTTTATTTTCCACAAGCTCTCTAATAAAGTGATGACGAATGTCTATGTGCTTAGTGCGAGAGTGTTGAACAGGATTCTTAGAAATGTTTATAGCACTAGTGTTATCACAAAAAATGGTTAAAGTTTTCAAATCAAACTCATAATCTGCCATCATTTGTTTCATCCATAACAATTGGGTACAACAACTACCCGCAAAGAATGTACTCACTCTCCGTGGAGAGAGATTGAGTTTTGCTTCTTGCTATGCCATGAAACCAAATTTTTTTCAAGATAGAAACATCCACCACTAGTACTTTTTCTATCATCGCATTACTCGCCCAATCAGCATCACTAAAGCAAACAAGGTTAGAATTAGTGTCTTTTGAAAACCAAATCCCAAAATCAATAGTGCTATTTACATAGCGAATGATTCTTTTCACAGCAGAAAGATGGGATTCCATGGGATTAGCCTGATAACGTGCACAAACACCAACACTATAGCAAATATCAGGACGACTAGCAGTAAGATAAAGCAAACTTCCTATCATACTTCGATACAAAGTTTGATCTACCTTTACTCCTTGTTCATCTTTGCTTAATTTCAAAGTTGTGCTCATGGGAGTGTTGGTATGTTTGGCTTTTTCAAGGCCAAATTTTTTCACCAAATTCTTTGCATACTTGCTTTGTGTGACAAAAGTTCCCTCATCTGATTGCTTCACTTGAAGACCGAGAAAATAAGTGAGTTCACCTACCATACTCATTTCGAACTCCTTTTGCATTTGGGAAACAAAGACCTGCACTTCAGAGTTAGAAGTAGAGCCAAACACAATATCATCAACATATATTTGAGCAACAATCACATCGTAATTAATGTTTTTGATGAAAAGTGTTTTATCAACATTTCCTCTCTTGTAATCATGAGAAAGCAAGAATTCAGTTAGACGCTCATACCAAGCACGTGGTGCTTGTTTTAGACCATACAATGCCTTGTCTAACTTATAAACATGATCAGGAAAATGTGGATCCTCAAACCCTTTAGGTTGTTCCACATACACTTCTTCTTTTAACCCATTCAAAAAGCGGATTTGACATCCATTTGATACAATTTAATACCAAGAATGCAAGCTATGGAAAGAAGTAACCTGATCGATTCCAGTCTAGCTACTGGAGCAAATGTTTCATCAAAGTCAACACCCTCAACTTGAGTGTATCCTTGGGCAACCAACCTTGCCTTGTTTCGAATGATAGTGCCAAACTCATCACTCTTATTTTTGAAGATCCACTTGGTTCCAATGATGTTCACAAACGGTGGTCTTGGAATCATTTTCCAGACTTTGTTTCGAACAAACTGATGAAGCTCATCCTGCATAGCTAAAAACCAATCTTCATCCATTAAAGCTTCTTTTACAGATTTAGGTTCTAAAGAAGAAATAAAACATAAAAATTGAATTATATTGGCATATTTTCTTCTTGTAACCATGCTCTCATCCAAGTTTCCAAGGATGAGATCTGAAGGATGATTCTTTTTAACCCTGGAGGATGGTTCCCTCTGTATTGGATTAGTGATTGAATTTAAAGGATACTCGGATTCTTTTGTTGTTGGATTTTCTGTAGCAACAGATTCCTGCACAGTAACCTCGACGACTGCTTCTGAAGCTTCGTCAGGTTCCTTTTCCTCAGCAGCAGGTTTTTCAAGCAAATCTTCAATCTGTTCTTTTGTGGAAAACTCAGAAAAATCTTTTAGATCATCAACAACAACATTAGCAGATTCCATAACAGTTTGGGTTCTCATGTTATACACACGATATGCCCTACTATTTGTGGAATATCCTAAGAAAACACCTTCATCACTTTTAGAATCAAATTTACCAATGTAATCACGATCTCGTAAAATATAACACTTACATCCGAACACATGAAAGTGACTTACATTTGGTTTCTTACCTTTCCAGATTTCATATGGTGTTTTGTGAGTACCTGGGCGCAAGAATACTCTGTTGATGGTATAGCAAGCAGTGTTAATGGCTTCGGCCCAAAGGCGCTTTGTGAGCTTCTTGCTATTCAACATTACTCTAGCCATTTCTGTTAGAGTACGATTCTTTCTTTCAACCACTCCATTTTGTGGAGGAGTTTTAGGAGCAGAAAATTCATGAGAAATACCGTTAGCTTTACAAAATTCATCATATACGGTATTTTCAAATTCCTTACCATGATCACTCCTAATCCTAACAATTTTGCCAATGTTACAATCTTTTTCAACTCGTAATTTCAAACAGAGAGTTTGGAAAGCTTCAAAAGTATCAGATTTTTCTCTCAAAAAATCCACCCATGAGAATCGAGAAAAATCATCAACACAAACAAAAATATATCTTTTACCATTTAAGCTTTCTACCTGGATTGGACCCATTAAGTCCATGTGCAAGAGTTCGAGAACTCGGAAGTATTCACATCCGGGACACTCTTGTGAGAAATTTTCGATTGCTTACCTAACCGGCATGGACCACATTTTCCCAATGACTCTTTACCTAATTTAGGTAATCCTCGAACAATCCCTGAAACAGATAATTTTTTCAGATTTTTAAAGTGAATGTGACCAAGTTTTTCATGCCATAGGTCAGTAACATTTTCAATGACAGAATGACAAATGGCATGCGTAGTGAGAGTATAACAATTATCACTAGATCGCAGCCCTTGTAACACAATTTCATCAAGAATATTATATACATAGCAATGATTGCTATCAAAGCTCACATAATAACCCTGATCACAGATCTGACTAATGCTAAGTAGATTAGCTTTTAGTCCTTCAACCAACATGACATTCTTTAGTTTAGGAAGCCCTTCGAACTTGAGAGTTCCCATTCCTATGACTTTACCAAGAAGACCGTTACCAAATGTAACTTCTCCACAAGGTGCATTGGTCTTATGTTCACAAGAAATTCTTTTTCACCTGTCATGTGTTTGGAACAACCACTATCAAAATACCACATGTTAGAAGCAACAGTTTTAAAACAAGTAGAACCTACCAAGCATTTGTTTTTGACAACCCATTTTTGTTTTTGTAAAACATGTTTATTTCCAATGTAATTAGATTTAAACATGTTATGCATGGTTATGCATTTAGGTCGAATGTGACCTTTTACTCCACAAAAATGGCAAATAGGAATGAAACGTCTTCCTTTCCCTTTGAAGTTGTCAAACTTACCGTGTTGCTTCTTTTCTGTAACAACAGAGTGCTTTCTTTGTCGAGACGAGACTGCGAGGTAGAAACAGCTTCTTCCGAAACAAAACTATTAGTGGTATTAGACACGGGTTGATTTGGAACATAACCCAAATTACCCAAAGATGATTGGTTTGGCCAGATTTTTGAATTTTTTCAAAGATGGTGGAACCTGGATTTAACATTTTAACATTCTTTTTAATGTTATCAATTTCCTTGGTTAAAGAAATAATTTTTGACTCTTTTAAAGACAATTCAGATTCACAACATTTGAGTTTATCTTCCAACTCATTAATGTTGTTACACAAAATTTTATTATCTTTAACCAGGGAGCGATTTTCAGCACTAGTTTCCAACCACTTACCAAACATTACCTTGTAGGATTCAATCATGGAATCCTCATCAATTTCTGACTCATCTGATTCGGATCTGGATTCTTCCTTGTTGTCATTGATCAGGATATTGTTCAAGCAAATGCTTTTTCCTTTTTCCTGCAAATTTCTTGACAAAACACTTGTTAGAACAACTTTTTCTTTTTCATCCTCACTACTCTCAGAATCATCACTCCAAGTAACATTCAATCCCTTTTTATTTTTCTTTAAGGTATTAGCACATTCAGATTGAGTGTGACCAAAACCTTCACATTCTCTGCATTTAATACCTTTTTTATTGTTAGATGGAAAAGGATTAGAGGGAATGTTACCAGAAATGTTACCTTTTGGGTTTTTTGAAAAGAACTTTTTATTTCCACCAGATTTCAAGAATTTTTGGAAATTTTTTGCCAATAGAACCATTTCATCATCATTTTCATCATCAGAAACAATATTTTCAGAAGCATTAAAGGCAATACCTTTGCTTTTCTCATTCGAGAGATTTTGCTTACTCTTTTTCTTGATTTGTTGATTCAACTCAAAGGTTCTTAAAGATCCCATGAGTTCCTCAACCTTCATTTTGCCAAAATCTTTCGCCTCTTCCATTGCAAGCAATTTTGTATCAAACCTGTCAGGAAGAACTCGAACAATTTTTCGAACCAAGACAGATTCATCTAGTTTTTCTCCCAAGGCAAAAAACTCATTAGAGATGTCAGATAATCTTTCATAGAAATCATTTAAAGTTTCAGTATCTGACATTCTCAATTCATCAAATCTAGTTTGAAGCATGGTAAATCGTGATCTTTTTACATCGGCGTACCTTCAAATTGAATTTGAAGGATTTCCCATGCTTCTTTTGCATTCACAAGATGATATTAATTTAATAAAACCTTCACCAACACCATTAAAAATAGCATGTAAAGCCTTATTATTATAACCGAGACAGTTTTTCATCTTCGGTGGTCCAACCGAGTTCGCATTTTACTCGAGTATTACCTTTTTCATCATTTTCAGTAGGTTGAGACCATCCTGTAAGAATAGCTCTCCATGCTTTCTCATCTTGCGATTTGATGAAAGCTCTCATCCTGACCTTCCAATAAGGATAATTCGACTCATTCAATAGAGGAGGTCTAGAGATGGAACTTCCTTCTGCAAACAAAGACATCTCACACAAAACAAGTTAAACGGAATAACCTCAAGATCTCACTAAGAATTTAGTGACTTGCTCTGATACCAATTGAAATTCCGTATTTTAATATTCCCAGTTTGATTATTTAATTAAATGATTAATTAAATGCGGAATAATAAAGCGGTATCGAAAACGATTTTAGTTACAGAATGCAACTCGTAACTCCAGAGAAACCCGTAAAAACAAACGGTGCATAAAAGTAAAAACACACAAGATTTTTGTACGTGGTTTCAACAATCCTTTCGCATTGTTACTAGTCCACGGGGCCACGCCCGAGATAAGATTCATTAGATCGGTGTCAAAAATACAAAGTAATTGACTTATGCATAAATAGACTCCCTCTTATTGTATGCCGCAAGCTTGATGTATTCCACCTACTAACCGAATCTTGATAAAACTCCAAGTGCTCGAACTCCCTTCGATCACCTTGAAGAGTGCTTGAATCCTCCCGATTCAAGGCTTAAAGGCTATCTCCCGAAAGCCTATACAACCATCTCCCGAAGGTTGTGTGCTTGTATCCTCCCGATGCAAGACTTCAAAAGCAATCTCCCGAAAGCTTATAAATACCCTTCTCCCGAAGGTGCACTGATGTTCTTCTTCGTTGTAGACTTGAATACAGACTCAAGACAATACAAACAACAAATAAACAGAGTAAGAGTAGAACAACTCTTCTCTACAAAACAAAGACTCTCTTTTCTAAAGATATGAATGAAATTCAAAGATACAAGAGAGGTACCAAGAGAGGTACTAAACAAAGACACTCTTTCCTTAAGATATGAAAGCAATTCTAAGTGTGTGAAAGAGATACAAAACCTAGCAGCTATAAGATGTATTTATAATGAATATACATCTCATAGACAGCTTACATTCGGTCTGAACAAGACCTCAACCCACTAGAAACTTCCCTAAAATAATTCTTCAATCAGTCCAGGAATTTCCGTTTCTGTACATACAGAATCGTGGGCAGTAACTACAACTTTCCTTTTATAGAAAAGGAAAGTTTAGCTCCGGTTTTCTCTTCAAGAAACCTGATCTTAGAAAATGGGAAACTCAACACAAGATCAGAATAACAGCTGGTTAGATAAAAAACGAAATGGGTAACCAAACTTACCATTTTTACCTTTTTTCCAAAAATAGGAAAGCTAGACAACTTTCCTTTCAAGTTTGAATACACCAAATAGGAAACCATATTAATGTATACCAGCCGAAAATATACAATGAATAATAAAATATTTTTGTCAATTAAATATGCCAAAAATGGAATTATCATTGTTTTTGCAATTGTCACAAATGCATGCATCAACACACATTTTATCCTGTGCAAAACAAGGACAGTACCTATATATGAGAAAAAACAAGTTAGAAATTTTTAATTTTTTTAATATTATATATAAAAAAATGATAATATAAATAAAATTTTTTTAGTTGTACATTTTTAGACAACCGGCAATGGCGCAGTTGCAGTACGTAGGTGGCTCCCTCTTATTAATCCTGTTTTTTTTTTTAAAGAAAAAAAAAGTCAATAAATAACATAAAAATTTAAATTAATTAATTAATTAATAAAGATAAACCTTTTTTGAGGGGAAGATGAGCTTGGAGCTGATGATGAAGTTGGAGGTAGAGCTGATGAAGTTGGAGGATGAGCCGTGCTAAACGTGTAAATTTTATCCTAATAATAATAATAATAATAATAATAATAATAATAAATAGATAAATAAATAAACATATTATAGAAGAAAAAAAAAACAAAGATAAATCATAATTACGGCATAAGTAAACTACAACACAAAAAAAAAAAAAAAAAGAAGGATAAAAAAATACACAAAAACTAAGATTTTAATAAGCTTAATTATATTCATAACTAATAAAAACAAACTCAAACAAAGAAGATCAATTATAGGTAGTTCAACATAGATGAACTGTTCTGATAGGTCCTGGAAGAAGTTTTTACATTGTATAATTAATAAGATAATATGTTTGTATTGAAAGAAGGAGAAGAAACAGAGAAAAATCTTGAAATATGTTACCTTTGGGGAAAGTTTTTGGTACTTTTTCAGTTTCTCATCCATATCAATCATCCAAGGCATAGTTTATTGAGTGAGTGTACCCAAAAGCCTGCAATACAAATTAACAAAAACTTATTAAATTATACTAACAAATCGATTAATTAATCAAAGTTAATATAAGCAATGACAAGTTGTGATTTTACTTGAAAACGCTGCATAGTTCCTCTTGTTTATGGAAAACAGACTTGAGAAACAACGTTTCACCAAATTTATATCCAGCAGATAACGTATCAACAGCATTAAATGATTCATTAGAGTCCAGAAAGAATTCAGGTGCTTCGTAAAATGGCTGTATATACGGCATGCATGAAACAAGTCATCAACTAATCTACATTTGAAATAATAAAAAACCATAATAATCTTTAGAACATTTTCAATTACCAAATCAAGATCTGTGATCAGTACTTTCAAGAACTGTTGAGACAGTTATTTTAGTTTTGAGTTAGTTGGGAATTAGTTGTGTTAGTTGGTAGTCCAGCTGTACATTCTGTTATTCTAGCTGCATTGTTTTGTTTTCTTTGTTGCTTAGTATAAGTAGCAAAGCATTGGTGTTTGTACATAACTTGATTGATTCAATACAATTGTACAATTTTCTCTCTGTTCTCTCTGTTTGCTTTTCTCTTGTTCAAGCTCAATCGAGCTGTTATGGTATCAGAGCAGGTTGTTGTATCCTTGCTATTCTTCATCTTGTTTGTTCTTTGATCTGTGTACTCTTGTGCTGTGTGAATATGGTTCGAGGAGGTGGAGCTCAAGGTCGTAGCAATGGAGTCCATACCCGGTCGAATCGAGAAGCTGAAAACATTTCTCTGAACTCGAATACTTTCTCAGTTCTTGGAGAAAATTCGAGATCGACAAACGCTAATGATTTGTCGAATCCTTACTTTCTTTCAAATGGCGATAATCCAGGTGCGGTGCTTGTCCCTAACATTCTCAAAGGCAGTGAGAACTACAACACCTGGAGACGATCTATGTTGATTGCTTTGGTTGCTAGGAACAAAGTGAAATTTGTCAATGGAAGATTACCACAGCCTGATGAAGATGACGATGACTACGATAGCTGGTGCAGATGTAATAGCACCGTGATCTCATGGATTTTGCACGCAATTTCTGATGAAATTGCAGACAGTATTGTCTATCATGATAATGCAGCAGAAATCTGGGCTGAGCTACATGAACGATTCAATGAAAGAAACGCACCTCGAATCTTTGAAGCAAAGAAGATGATGCAAAGCCTAGTTCAAGGATCTAATTCTGTCACAACATACTATACTCGACTGAAATCTCTTTGGGATCAGATAAGAGAACTTCGCCCACCACCTGTTTGTTCCTGTGGCGCAGTGAAAGTGATACAAGAGTATCAAGAAGAGGACAGATTGCTTGAGTTTTTGGTTGGATTAAATGATTCCTACAGCCTTGTTAGGTCTCAGATCTTGATGCGTGATCCCCTTCCAAGTGTTAACAAGGCTTATGCTGTTGTTATACAAGAGGAAAGGCAGAGAAATTTGACAAATAATTACAGTAATGCTACTGATCAAGACAAAGGTAGCAATGGACAGGTTAATGGTTCAGGAAATAATGGTCAGTTTGCTGGTGTTGTCCAACCATTCAGATCTAAGTACAATTGTACTCATTGTGGTATGAATGGACATTCAATTGAGAGATGCTACAAACTGAATGGATATCCTCCTGGACATAAATACCATGGAAAATTTCCTAATCGAGATGCTAATGGAAATCCTGGAAAATCAGCAGGTGTTAATTTTTCTGGTGCTGATGAAGGCAAGGCCGAGGAGCCTACAATGGAAAGAGATCTCATCTCAAGCTTGTCAAGTGTTCAATGCCAGAAGCTGATGGCTATTCTTGCTCAAAAAGCCACTGAGAACAGCACTCAAAATGTCTCTGAAGAACAGCCTGTTGTGTCTCATTTTTCTGGTATGAAAATCTCTACTCCTAGCTCTTATTGGATTATTGATACAGGTGCAACACATCATGTGTGTTATGATATCAATTTATTCAAAAATACCTCTGTCAATACCCGATTGAAAACTGTCTTGATGCCTAATGGTTTGCATGCTGAAATTTCTTGCATAGGAACAGTTCATTTGAGTCCTGAACTTGTTCTTAAAAATGTCCTATATGTGCCTACTTTTAAGTGTAATTTGTTGTCTGTGAATTCATTAACAGCCACAACTAATTGCACCTTCTTGTTTTCTGATGATGATTGTATCATTCAGGACACTTCCAAGACCAAGGTGATTGGGATGGGTAGAAAATTTGACAATTTATACTACTTGAATGTTGATCAAAGCTGTAATAAGAATCAGATTTCTGTTGCTGCCATTTTTTCTGATTCTAAAATTTCAAATGAAACTGTTTGGCACTATCGATTGGGCCATCCATCTTGTGTAAAAACTCATCCATTAAATAAAGCTTTGAAATTTCATGTTGATTCTAATTCCTTGTTTCATTGCTCTATTTGTCATTATGCCAAACAAAGGAAACTTCCTTTCATTTCAAATCATAACATTGCTGAAAAATGTTTTGATCTTATTCATGTTGACATTTGGGGTCCATATAGTACTTGTACCATTGAAGGGTATAAGTACTTTATTACCATTGTTGATGATTGTTCCAGATATACATGGATCAAACTCATCAAACAAAAATCTGATGCTCAGCATGCTATACCTCAATTCATTACTCTTGTTCAAAATCAATTTGGTAAGACAATCAAGGGTATGCGGTCTGATAATGCAAAAGAGTTACAGTTCAATAACTTGTTCAATGAACTTGGGATTATACACTATCACTCTTGTGTGCAAAGACCTCAACAAAACTCTGTTGTTGAGAGAAAGCATCAACATTTACTCAATGTTGCTAGAGCTTTGCTCTTTCAATCTTACATTCCTTTGGTGTATTGGGGTGATTGTGTGGCTACTGCAGCCTATTTAATTAATAGAACTCTTACACCTAATCTCAAAGGCAAGACACCCTTTGCTATTCTTCACTCTAAAGAACCAGCCTATGACCACTTAAAAGCCTTTGGGTGTTTAGCCTATGCCTCTACTTTGAGTCAATTAAGGCCAAAATTCTCACCTAGGTCTGCCCCTTGTATTTTTTTGGGATATCCTCCAGGTATGAAAGGTTACAAACTGCTTGATTTGAATAAAAATCTCACTTTCATTTCTCGAGATGTTTATTTTTATGAGCATATTTTTCCTTTTGTTTCTACTGGAGGTATCTCTCCTGCCCATGAGAATTTTTTTGCCTCTCTTCCACATATTGCATCAGATCCTATAGATTGTTACAATCGGGTTGCACCAGGTGGTACATCTATTTCTGCAGAACATTTGTGTTCACCAGGTACTGCTTCAGGTGGTATACCAGTACCAGGTGAGTCTTTTTCTTCTCACCCTCCTGATTCAAATACTATTACTTCTCCACCAGTTTCTGCCTCAGGTGAGTTGTCTCACACTGTTATTTCTGCACCTGATTTGCCTTCTGATCTGCCTGGTACAGCGGATGTTTCTTCTCCTAATTTTTCTCATACCAGATCTGGTAGGACAGTGCATAAACCATCTTACTTGAATGAATACCATTGTTATCTTGCTTCTACCAATTTATCCAAGTTGGCTAAAGTTTCTTTTGTCACAACTCATCCTTTGTCTCAGGTCATTGGTTACAACAAGCTGTCTTCACCATTTCGAGCTGCTGTTCTGGCTATTTCAAGTCATTTTGAGCCTGAATTTTTTCATCAAGCTCATGGTATTCCTGTTTGGGACAATGCAATGGATACTGAGATCGAGGCTCTTGAGAATAATCATACATGGATCATTGTTTCTTTACCCGAGGGACACCATGTCATTGGTTCAAAATGGGTCTACAAGATCAAACTCAATGCAGATGGTAGTGTAGAAAGGTTCAAAGCTCGGTTGGTAGCTAAGGGATATAATCAACAGGAAGGGATTGACTACACAGACACTTTTGCTCCGGTTACTAAGCTTGTCACTGTCAAGTTAGTCCTTTCTTTGGCTGCCATTCACGGCTGGCATTTACATCAATTGGATGTAAATAATGCCTTTCTACATGGTGATCTCCATGAAGATGTGTATATGTCTATACCTCAAGGGTATAGACCTAAGGGGGAGTTACCACCAAATGCAGTCTGCAAATTGCAAAAGTCATTGTATGGATTGAAGCAAGCTTCAAGACAATGGTTTGCCAAGTTCTCAAGTGCTTTGAATGATGAAGGGTTTCACCATTCAGCAACTGATCATTCCTTGTTCATCAAACATTTCAATGGAAATTTCATATTTCTATTGGTTTATGTTGATGATGTAATTCTTGCTAGCAACAATTTAGTGGAACTTGAAGCTCTCAAAGCAAGATTACACACAAGATTTCAGCTAAAAGACTTAGGAAATTTGAGGTATTTCCTAGGTCTTGAAGTTGCTAGATCTGACAAAGGGATCTTTGTTTCACAAAGACCTTATGCACTTCAATTGTTGGAAGATCTAGGCTATCTAGGTTCCAAACCAGTGAGTACACCAATGGAAGCAAATCTCAAACTTGGGCTTGATGAGAAAGAGAAGTTGGCCGATCCAACATTATATAGAAGGATAGTGGGAAAGCTACAATATTTGACCATCACAAGACCTGACATTTCCTACTCAGTAAACAAGCTAAGCCAGTTCTTATGCACACCAAGAGTCACTCATTTACATGCAGCACAAAGAGTTCTTCAATATGTTAAAGGGACTCCTGGACAAGGAATTTTCTTTGCTACCAATACTGAAGTGAAGTTACATGCCTATACGGATTCAGATTGGGCAGCCTGTCCAGATACAAGGAGGTCAACAACTGGCTTTTGTATTTTTGTTGGAACGTCCATCATCTCTTGGAAAAGCAAGAAACAACACACGGTTTCAAGGTCCTCTGCAGAGGCTGAATATAGAGCCATGGCCAATACCACTTGTGAAGTGGTTTGGTTACTTTCTATCCTCAAAGAACTTCAAATCAAACATGAAGGACCTGCTTTTCTCTATTGTGATAACAAGTCAGCCCAACACATTGCAGCAAACCCGGTCTTTCACGAGAGAACTAAACACATAGAAATAGACTGTCATCTAGTTAGAGAAAAGGTGCAACAAGGTGTGATAAAGACAGTCCATGTTTCTACAAAAGACCAAATAGCAGATATCCTAACTAAGCCCCTTTTTCCCAACCAATTCAACAACTTTAAAGACAAGATGGGATTGAAGAACATATTTTCTCCATCTTGAGGGGGAGTTTCAAGAACTGTTGAGACAGTTATATTAGTTTTGAGTTAGTTGGGAATTAGTTGTGTTAGTTGGTAGTCCAGCTGTACATTCTGTTATTCTAGCTGCATTGTTTTGTTTTCTTTGTTGCTTAGTATAAGTAGCAAAGCATTGGTGTTTGTACATAACTTGATTGATTCAATACAATTGTACAATTTTCTCTCTGTTCTCTCTGTTTGCTTTTCTCTTGTTCAAGCTCAATCGAGCTGTTACAAAATTGACATGTTCACCATCGTTGACAAAGTGGTAAGAAGCAATACCACTAAGAAGTTGGTACATTACGCTCTACAAAAAAGTTACCCAGTTCATATTATTGGGCTCTCTTACACTTTTTCAATCTATAAAAACATTAAAACAAACACAGAAAGAACATAAAAAAGGAACCTTTATCAACTTTGGGTGACGAGCTCTTATAGGATGATCCTTTTGAAATTTGCTGAGATCAACGCCAACATTGTCAAGATTAACAAAATGATCTCCAGGGTCATTTCCTAGATACTCCAAACTGATTTTTTTTCCCCAAATTAAAAATTATTAATAATTAAGTGAAAGAAAGAAAGAAAGAAAGAAAGAAAAGAAAGAAAAGAAAGAAAGAAAGAGAACAATACCGAGCAACATTTGGATGGTCGAGAATCCTGTAAAGGGAGATTTGTCGAATTGTGTTAGCAGGAATCCCAACATCAATGGGTTGTTCTTGACGTGAATTTGATGATCCAGTGAGAGGGAGAGCTTGAAGTAGTTCGTGCCTGAGGATGATTCTCTTCAAAGCAATTGTTTTACCAGTTTCTTTATCCAAGTACTTGAATATGGGTCGTCTGCTTAAACTCGTTCCAATTCCTAAGTTCAGTTGTTTGAACTGCATGCATAATGTAAACATTATAATCCCAAGAACCTAAAATTAAATATGTATATATATATATAAATGTATATTAACCTTGTCTCTGAAATCCATGTTGTTGTTGTAGCCTAATCAATCGAATTGTGCCAGAAAATAAAATCAATTATGAGTAGTTTTCTCACAAATTCATCAAGGACGAAATAAGATGAAAGAAATCATGAGAAGTTGTTTAACAATTAGAGTAAAGTGAAGATAAAATAGAAAATTCATAGAAAGATTAGACAGAGAAAGAAAGATTCACCTGAAAAATGCAATGAAGAGCGAGAGAGAGAGAGAGAGAGAGAGAGAGAGAGAGAGAGAGAGAGAGAGAGAGAGAGAGAGAGAGAGAGAGAGAGAGAGAGAGAGAGAGAGAGAGTAATGGGGAAGAGAGAACAGAGTGTGTTTTGTTTAAATAACCCTGTTAAGACCTTTCGCGCGCTTTTATTCTAATTCCTAACTGTCAACAACAGATTTTTATTTCTTATTATTATTATTATTATTATTATTATTATTATTATTATTATTTATTTATTTATTTATTTCTATTTCAGATCAATGGAGGGGTGGTGATAATTTTTTTTTTTTTTTGAGAGATTAAAGAAAAAACATAACAATAGTAAGGGTATTTTGTTTAAAATATGAAAAATTAGGCTTCACGATGGAATTTGAAAATAGCTTAATGGGACTTGATTATGTTTTGGCAGATTAAGTTAGATCGCAAACTAATATTATCGTTGGTTAGATAGCAGGGCGGCTCTTGAAATGAGGCGAGCCACTCGTGCGCCTCGAGCTCCCGAACACTCAGAACTCAAAATTGTGAAAAAATAATTATCATTATATAATAAAAAATTTATATCAAAATAATATTTGTTATAGTGGTAGAGAGTGTTATTTTAAATTAAGAGGTCATGAGCTTTAAAAGATTGAATCTTAGAATTTTTGAGCTTTAAAAGTTTTTACTACTACACTAAAAGCTTTGTGAGTTTCAGACAAGTTAGAATATGAAATGAATTTATCAATTTTATGTGGAGTAGAAGAATGGTCTTGGATGAGTGAGTAGCACTCAAAATCTCTCAAGTAGCCTGGTGGTTTGGATTGTCTGCTGGATCTTCTTGGCAGTTCCTGTGTTGTTTGTTGTGGTGAAACTGTTGGTGTAGGTAAAGTTTCTGGTGTAACCGTGGTGTCAGGTGCATGTTGAGATGAAGTTTCTGGTGCACCAGTGGGAGTAGGAGCTGTTTGTATTTGATCTGAGTTAAGACTGAGATCGTCTATGTGATGGGCATCATTGAAGTCATTGCTAGTACCTGTAGGATACTCACAGCCAGGTAAGTCATTTGTCACAGAATGAGGAAGTATAGTTAGAGAAAAAGGATCTATGTTAGCATTCTCATTATTGAGCTTTTAAAATGGATAAATGTTTTCATGAAACACAACATTTCGAGATACAAACATTTGTTTATTATTGATATCATAGAGTTTGTAACCTTTTACACCTTGAGGGTACCCCATAAAGACACAAGTACGGGCTCTTGGGGAGAATTTATTTCCCTGATTTGATAAAGTTGAGGCAAAAACCAGACATCCGAATGACCTTAGATGTTGGTAATTAGGTAACTTATCAAAAAGTAACTCATATGGGGTTTTGTTATTCAGCAAAGGAGTAGGAATTCGATTTATTAGATAGGCAGCGGTTAATACACACTCATTCCAGAATTTAATGGGAATACGAGACTGGAAATAAAGAGATCGAGCTACATTTAGAAGGTGCTGATGTTTTTGTTCAGCAATGGCATTTTGCTCAGGCGTTTCAACACACGAAAACTCATGCAAAATGCCGTGTTTAGAAAACAGATCCTTAAACACCAGCTCTGGTGCATTATCCGAACGGAAAACTTTAAAAACCTGCTTGAATTGGGTTTGAACATAGGTCAGAAATTGAGGTAAAATGAAGCTGACATCCGATTTGTGTTGCATTAAAAATATCCAAGTGAATCTAGAAAAATCATCAACTAAAGTCAAAAAATATCTGTGATTTGTGTGTGATACAACATGATATGGCCCCCAAACATCACAATGAACAATATCAAAAACTTTATTAGAAACCGTATTGCTATTAGGAAATGGGAGTTTTCTTTGTTTAGCAATAGGACAAATATAGCAAGGGGAAGTTTTATGTAAATCAGATGTGTTACAACTGAGAGTATTCTTAAGCAAATTCAGGCGTTTATTGGATAAATGTCCAAGCCGTGAGTGCCAAACTTCAGCTGAGACAGAGAAGACTTGAGATTGACTTGGCGTAGTATCAAGAATGTATAAATCTTTGATATTACTACCTCTTCCAATCGTCTTCTTGCTGGTTTTGTCCTGCATTATAAACTCATCAGCAGTGAAATAAAAGGAAATAGGTGAATTTTTAGTGAGGTAACTTACAGAGATGATATTGTATTTGAAATGTGGGGCATATAAAACATTAGTCAATATAATGTTGTTTTGTAGAACAACAGATCCACTTTGATTCACAGTAACACTATCATTGTTTGGAAGAATTAATTTGGTTGGTGTTGTCTTACATATACATTGAAACATTTTAATATCAGAACATATGTGTCTAGTTGCTCCCGTGTCCACTATCCAGGAATTCAGAAAAGGAGAAATAGAATGGTGTGACAGAATGATACCTGTATTACCTGCTGAAGTACTAGGATCATTACCATTCATACCATTAGTTTGAGAGGCGAGTAAGTTGAGTAGTTGCTGGTACTGAGCCGAGGAAAGCTGAGGGAGAATCGCATGATTTTCTGATGCAGCAGAGTTGTTTTCTTCCCCAGTTTGCACCTGGTTTGCAGCAGCCTCCTTAGATCTGTTTTGCTTGTTAAATCCCGGGGGATATCCATGGATTTTATAGCATTTTTCAATGGTATGGCCGTGTATATTGCAGTGAGTACAGTATGGACGATTTCTTTTAGGAGGATGGGGTTTTCCGGATTGATTATCATCCTTTTGGTTCCCTCTTTTGTCCCCTTGGAAGGCAAATGCCATGGCAGAGTTATTGTTGTTGTTGTTTGAGGTAGTTCCCCTTTGATGTTCTTCTTGAGTAACTAGATGAAATACACGATTTATTTCAGGCAAAGGGTCCATGAGAAGGATGCTACCTCTAACTTGCGAGAAAGAATCCGAGAGTCCCATCAAGAATGACATGATGTACTCCATGTGGTAGTGGTCTTGAATTCTCTTGACTCCTCCACAAGTGCATCCATTACAAGTGCATGATGGCCTGTAATTGGTTAGTTCTTCCCATATAGTTTTAAGCTTAGTAAAGTATATGCTAATGGTCTGATTTTCTTGCTTAAGATTCATGAGATCTTTTCTCAAATTGTATATATGAGGACCATTTTTCTGATGGAAACGGGTCTTTAGATCATTCCAAATACCCGATGCACATTCATCATAAAGAATACTTGAAGAGATTTCCTTGGAAACCGAATTCAAGATCCAAGAAATCACAATGTTATTATTACGATACCAAGCATTGTAAAGATTTTGATCAGAAATAGAGGGTTTAGGAATAGAACCGTCGAGGAATCCGATTTTGTTCTTGACAGAAATTGCGAGCTGCATTGCCCTGCTCCATGAGACATAGTTGTCTTGTCCAGTAAGTGGTTGAGACACCAAAGCATTCCCTGGGTTGTCACCATGGTGAAGAAAGAAAGGGCTGGCTGGATCCTCCAATGGATTCTTGATGGAAGTGATTTGAAGACCTTGATTAGCTCGATTTGAGGGATTTCCAAGATCTGCGACTTCAGAAGGAACACTGGTTTGAGTTTCGTCTGTAGCCATTGAGTGGAATCAATGTACAGAGAAGGAAGAAGATCGGAGAAGATGACCGTGAAATACACAGCGATGCCGGAGAAAGGAAACACGACAGCTGGGAGGATCAGACGGGAAAGCCTATCTTTCCCGCTCTGATACCATATTGAGAAAACTGAGATGAATGTTTTGACAGAGAAGAGAGAATTCTTCGTTGATCAGAACAGAGGAGAGGTCAGCTATATATATAGCCTTGGACCTCATTACAACCGACTCAAAGAAACAACAACATAACAGACTCAACTTAAATTAACTAACTAACTACTGACACTAACCGAAATGCCTAAAGGGATAAAACAACCTATATGTACACTAACCACTTAACATAATATACTGGGAAACAATAATATACTGGGAAACAGAATATACTAAGTAATATATTAAGTAGCTAGTAACCATCAGTAACCAGTAACTTAATACTAAAGTACTAAAATTATTATTTTAAAAATAATTAAAATATTGATGTAGGGCTCTAAAATTTAATTTTATTTGGGCCCTATATATCTTAGGACCGGCCATATTAGATAAAGGTTAATGAATATTAAGAAAGCTTGATAACTTTGTGTTTTAAATGCAAGAATTTTTATTTAAAAGGCTCAATGAATTTGATAATGCTAGATGTTATATCTTTAATTTTTTATTTTAGTTTATTTTATAGTTTTGTTTTGCGATTTACGTGATATTATATCTTGATTAATTTGGGAAAATAAATTTCTTTGGGGTTTTGGTTTGGTAGTTTTCGGAAGACACCAAGTAGTATATAACAATAAATAATTAAAAGAAAAACTACGAACACTCTTGTTTAGAACAATGAGTATTCAAAGAGACTATCCAGACAATAAAACATATGGAAAAGTAAAATGAACACAAGAGAATATAGTGGTTCAGTCAAATCACGCTTTACTTAGTCCACTGTTGCAAATAATTTCTGCTTAGTTTATTCAGGTTGGATCACTCATTTATAATAAGGTAAGTGTCCTTTTAGTTACCCATAACTGACTGGTCGCCCGTTTTACAATTAATAAACTTATTATAATTAAAAAATTAATTACTACTATTGCTATTAGTATTTATTATTATTTGTTGTTTTATAATTAATAACAATATATTGAATTAGAATAAACGTAAAAGAATAAATGAATAACAGTTTATTTCGTTTTAATAAGTGCAACAACGTATGCGACTTATAAGGTTGCGAGTTGTCTGTTCATATTCCTGCACAAGCTCGCAAGGGTTGAGATCGGAGTCATGAGTGGCTTTGGTTTCCCGAATTTGAGACTAGAGAGTGAGAGAAGAATGTCTCCTAAGATAAAAGAAAGAATTGAAGAATATCATATTTATATAGTTGCATTATTAGGAAAGAAAAATCGATAAATCCGTCAAATAAATCTCTCAAAAACAATGTTAGCGATCTCATTTGACATATTTTCATGATTTGCAACATATTTTGTATTTTATTATTTTAATCGATTGGACTCAGCATGGTTATTTCCTTCTAAATTAAATCATCTTATTTCCTCTTATTATATAAAGTCACAAGAGAGCAAGAGCAACTGAGAGAATGATGAAAACAGTCAATAATAATAATAATAATAATAATAATAATACTAATAATAATAATAATAAATTCAATCAAAATGATGTATACCTACCAAACCATCTTCACCTCCACTTGAAAAACTGTAAAATCATGAATAAGGTCAAATAACTCAATCTTCAATCTGTACATCTTTAAAGTTTTTTTTTTTTTGGAAGAACCTTAGGGAGTTCATATAATAAGAAAATTGGGTATCACACCAGGGGACCCCTCCCTAAACAAAAGGCTGGTAACAAGACCATCAATCCTAGCCTTTTTAGCAATACTATCAGCTATAGAATTGTCTAAACGGGAAATATAGAAAAAATTACAAGAACTAAAATCAGAACATAAATTTAAAATGTTAAGCGCCAAAGGCCTAACTTTCCACACCGGGGGACATCGCCTCGCCTGAAAAGACCTTGCAAGGACTTGAGCATCGGTGAAGACTGTAATCGAATCATGCCCCATATCCTTCCCCAACTGTAAAGCCCACCAGATCGCAAACATCTCTGCCTCCAAAGGAGAGGCTGCCTTGCATCTTTTTGCCATCCATTTCCAAGACCCCGTATATGGATCGACTAACACCACTGCCAACCCCGCAGCTTCCTCTTTCCAAGATGCATCGACCATACACATGAATGTTGAATTGCTTTCAGAGATATTATCAAGTTGAGTTGGCCTATTGTCCCTTATCTGACCTTGCTGAATCACATTACACCCCACACTGATTTCCTTATATCTCGAATGCAGAGTCCTCAGGACATTGTCAATTTTCACTCGATTACCTTTAAACATAAGATCATTCCTTGTTCTCCACACACAGTCCGCAAGGCAACCAAAGAAATTGATAAAAGGATACCTGAGATCCGGCGGAATGTTGGACAGAATTTCCATCATTCTTCGCGAAGGAGCATCAGATGTCCCATGGTCAATAGTCACTGAGAAAGGCCCTCCAAACCAGAGTGCTCTTGTAAAAGAACTGTAACGCCCCGATATTTTGCCTTATTTTACAAAAATACTATTTTCATGCATAATTTGAAAAGATAAAAAAAAAAAATAATTTAAATACAACAGTGGATTTTAAAAAAAATCAAAATGCAACAGAGAAGGATCCTTCATTTGTAAAACAAGATACAGTAAGTAAATAATTTTAAATAATGCATTTCCACTGTGTTAGATTTATCAACTGCTTAAAATAAAACTAAGGCACCACTGGCGTTCTAGATCGTTTGTCCGCCCGTAGCCGCTCACAGTATACGTACCAGAACTGACCCTGCTCACTATACATACTTCCCTGTCTAATACCTGTAGGGGGAAAGTAAGGGGGGTGAGCTAAAAGCTCAGTAAGGAAATGCTTATCAAACAATACCATATAATATCACACATACCATTAATGTATTTATTAAGTTTTAGCAATATCATACATGCTCTTTTATAACTATAACCAAATAACTGTACATATAGAAACCTTTATCATACAAGTCTATACTATTTGTTCACACCGTACACATATACAGAGATCATAACTCCAATATCATACTCATAACATAATCATATCAATACTATAGATAATAATAACATTATCACAACATTGGCATATCATAGCCATTACTTACATAACCCGGGCCTAGCCTGACCCTACAATATCCTGGGCCTAATCTGCCCATATAATAACCTGGGCCTATGCAGCCCTACCATTGTTATAGGATAGGGTATCTCTATATTCAACAGTAACATCACTGTATCATACCCACCATAACAATCTCATACACGACTCAAGAAATGTAGGGTAGGGTATCTCTACATTCAACGGCCTTATCCCGTATCATACCCCACCATGGTCCCTCACTTTACCTGAGACGTTAGCATACAACATATAACATACAACATAAACCATACACCATACAACATACAACATGCAAGATACAAATACATCATACAACATGCAAGATACAAATACATCATACAACATACAACCTAAAACATACAAATACAACATACAACATATACAAGTCATACAATCATAATTTATGTATCAATTCACAACCTCATATTGTGTCCATACCACACATTCTCAGTACCATATACATATTCATAATAACAAATCATAAATCATATTTCAATACATAAAGATTAAATTTATGCAGATAAACACATACAAAACTATCTAATTTCCTTACCTCAAATCCCGCTGCTTAAACTTGTTATCTCGTCACTACTACCTATAATAACACATGGGTCAAGGCCCTAACATTAAAATTCACACTCTTACAGTACAGCAGAAAGAATACTATTTTTGACCAATAACTACACGAATTCAGTAAAAGTTTCCTTCATAAAAATTATAGGAAATTTAATTATCTTTCCAACGATATATAGATCATTAAAAATGGATTAAAACTGAGGGAGTTATGATAGTTTTACTGAAACTATTTCTGAGAAGGAATATGGAGTAACGAATCACAGGAGACATCGAAAATACAAAGTTTTGATACTGAAATATTCCAAATCAGAGAATACTCTCTTCATAAAAGTTTTAGAAAATCAAATTCCCTTTCTAATGACACTAAAATCTTTAAAATCGGAGTTATAACGTAAGAGATATAGATATTATACCGAAACAGTTTTCTAGAAATCCTGAAACAAATGGATTTCGAACTACAGCAATAAAACAATAATTTTGACTTAGAATAATCAATAATTAGTGAATAGTTTCTTCATAAAACATTTGGAAAATTAAATTATCTCTTCAACAGTACCAAGATCGCTAGAATCGGATCATTATTCAGAGAGATATTCGGATTTTACTGAAACAACTTATATAGAAAATATGAAAAACGATTTACAACAAACAGCGTAAAAATACTAATTTTTGACATAGATAAATTTCGATTCTGTAAAATCTTTCTTCATAAGAATTATAGGAAATTTAATAAGCTTTCTATAGACACTAAGATTGCGAGAATCAGATGAGTATTTAAAGAGATATGACAGTTTTACTGAGACATGTTTCATTCTGAAAAATAAGAAAAGGAGACCTACGAAAATTCTCCTATTGTGATCAATAAATAAGTTAATGTAGAGTTTCTTACCTCAAATACATCAAGCTACTTGGATCGATAGACATAAGATGATGGTGATCAAAGATGAGAGTGAAGAGTGGTATAGATTTGGCTAAGGATGTAATGGAAAGATGACTTGAAAATTTTTAGGGTTAGTCTTGCTCAAATAGGTGGGAAGAATAGAACGATATAATTTTAGGGTTAATGAAACCTATACTATTCTGAATCTTATTAGCTTTAGTTTTATGAATAATAATAATATTAACATAATAACAATAATAATATGATAAATTATTAAATAAACAAATATCTAACTTTTAAATTTAAATTGTTAGCTCTCAATCTCGTAACTTTAGGGCTTAGTTTTGACCTAGAAAAATTACGAATTCTGATATAGTTATTTCTACAAAATTTATAGATCTTTAAATTATCTTTCCAACGCCACTGAAATCACCTCAATCCGAGCTCTAGAACTCCAGATATGATCATTTTAGTAAAACAGTTTTTAATTCTGCGAATTTATCCAAACCTACGAATTTTTAACATTAATTAATTAAACTCACTAAATATATTATAAAACCCTAATGGACCTTCATATTGGGCTTTAATTAAACGATTACTTACTCTGTAAAAATACCATAATATTTTACTTTCGTAGTTAATACAACTTTAACTCTCTCTAGAAAATTGGTACAACTATTCTAAGCAATAATATCAACTCACTAACAACACAAAGAAACAAGATAATTATCCTCGCTCAATTAATATCCAAAAAAAAAAAAATTAAATACTATTTTAATCTGGATATTACATTCTACCCTCCTTAAAAGAAATTTCGTCCTCGAAATTTAACTTACCAACACTCGGGGTGTTGAGTCGTCATGTCTTTCACCACTTACTGCATTACCTCATTATCTACCATATATATATGGACCCAATAAACATGCATTTAACCTATGTCTTATCTGGTCAATCCATAACACATAAAATATACACAACTTAATTAAGTATTATTATTTCTCTATACATTACTTTAAATACCAAAATATACTCCATCATAATAACTTACATATACATGCTTTGAATACATAAGTTTTGCAATCACATGCTCGTAATATATGAAAAGTTTTTCTTTCTCTTATGACCATCCTTACATGCCATTAAGAGTAAAATTATTTATTCTTCTATGAGCATCCTTGCATGCCATTAAGAGTGAAATTATTTATTCTTCTATGAGCATCCTTACATGCCATTTAGAGTCACAGTATTTATTCTCTAAATGAACATCCTTACATGTCACTTGAGAACACATTAAACAATACAAAATAACAAACACAAAGAGTAGGGTAAAAGATCTTATGCAAACTTCTCTTTAATTATTCCCATTCTCTCGTTGAATGTTATTACAGACTAAAATCTTACTCTCTCTCTGTCTTTTTTTTTTCCACTGTAAAGCTACGGTGTCATTCTTGCAGTTTCATAGTTGTTACTCATCGATAGATACTTTTTCCATGGCACTTGGAAATAAACATGGAATCTCTTTAAAAGGTCTTCTATGTATAAATATTTAACTATCTATCCGACCACCTTTTTGTCTAACGTTCACTTCTTAATTTCTTTTATCCATGCATTCGTTGCACTTGTCATGACTTCCCATTTTCCAAGATAATCGTCTTTGGATCCTTTTGTTGTCTGATTTTTGTATCACTCTATTGTATTTTCTTTGCTAATCTCTCTTATGGTGCTTGGTCCTCCATTACCCCCTTCAATCAAGTTGACTTGATTATGAGATTAGCTAGTTTTCTATACTAACTTTTATCTACTTTGGTATTACATCGATATAGTGATGAAGTTTAAATCTGTAATGCCGATAGATTCTAATAGTTATGTTCAATGATTGCTTCTTCTAATATACCAGCCATCTGAGGTATCACATAACTTCATACTTATCATAGCATTGATTATTCCAGCCATATTCATATCCTATATATATTGTAGCCTTCTTTAATTCACCAAAAAAAAAATATCTCAACTTCTTAATTGTACCTCTAAATCTTCCAAATCTCTTAAACATACATTCCAATACTGATTATTTACTTAAGACTATAACATATATGTATTAAAACATAGAAAGCACACTAATAACCCCTTTAAAATAAGTTCAATCCTACCATAGCTTATCGTAACCCAACTATTTATTATTTGTTGACTTTTAACAATAAGTCAACTATACCAATCTCATAATGTATTGATCATCCAAGTTATCAGGGTAAGGATACTATATATATAATTTGCAAATTATGCCGAACAGACCTTACTCTGTCCATCACTATTATACCTCCTATACCCCTACTTGTATTTGATTTATTACTGGAGACTCACTATTTATAATTCCTTAGTCAGGAATTTTTTATTCTTACTTCCCATACTACCTTTAAGCACAAGTCAATAATTTGTTCAAGCGTCTCATTTTACATCCAAACGCCACCAAATTATCAATACCTATCTTGTTTTTTTTCTTCTTCTAACTTTGCACTTTCAATTGGACAAGACTTAGTAGTGTGCAATAAGTTAGTTATTGTCAGCTTGAGAGAGTCCTTCCAAAGATCTCTATTACTGGCTTTTTAGATTGAGAAAAATATCTAATATTTTTCCCTTTTTTTTGCTCTTAACAATTTTAGCTTTTGACAAATCCATAGTCATTTTCTTCTCGGGCACTATAGGGCCTAGAAACACCATCTCTTTTCAGCAGGGCTGGACTTTGTGAGTTTTCCTCTTAGTTTCTCATTAGATGACACTCCAACATACTTATACTATTGCCCATAATATAAGTCGTAATTGGATTGTAGTATCCATTGCTTACGTTGTGCCTTGAATTCCTTTATGTTGCATGAGTGTATTTTCTAATCCCAACACTTATCAAAAACTTGTATAGTCCTTGACATGCCATGACATTCTTCAATATATGTTACTTTGGTCCTAATTGTGTCTCACTTTTCTCCTGTCTCTAAGTGAGGCTTTCCTAACATTTTCTCATTGAGCTATACTCCACACCATTGTTGTTGCATCAGTGAGTATTTGGAATCTAGGGATGTCACCCTTGAATGCTAATTCCTCCTCTTTCTCAAGTTTTGAATTTGCGATCTACTCTCTATAGTTGTTTGTTGTACACCCGCCACAAAGCTGCATCCACAATCTCTTAGTTGTGTAGTTGTGATCAATTCCGAGTAGTCACCCTCTTAGTTGTCTCTCATTCATGTTGTACCCAAATTGTTAGCCGTGCCTGGACCTTTTTTTGTCTTTCTCCTTTGAAAATGTCTCTGTCGAAGCCATACACATTTTTCTCTATTATCTCCTCCACCAAGTAGATGACCTTGAGTTTAAAGTTTACAACTTTCCTTCGGTAATCTAATATTTGTTGATGCTCTGCTTATCTCTTAGTGTTTAAGATACCTTCATAAGTTATTACCTCTAGTAATTTTAACATGTCTCTTTCTAACTTCTCATTTTGGATTCTATTCAGCACACTACACTCCTTTCTATATGATGGCATCGTCCTCTCCTGACTCATTTCTATAACATACTTATCTCCAATGTCTTTGCATACAGTACTCATACTTCTTACCATCTAACTTAAGAGTGTGTAACTTATAGAATATCCAACAAGATAGTACCTTCTCCTTAAAGATCTATTATTTCATCCTTCTTAATAAGTAGGTTTCGTAAATTATACTGTCCCAGTCTGGTATAACGTCTACTATTCTAAGTCATCCCTACTTCCTATATGTTGGGCTTCCATTCATGGCTAGGTGTAGAGACCGCTTCTTCAACCATTCATAGATAGGTGAAAATATATGCGTCGGTACTTAGTTGGCTATTGGTACATTTCATTATGTGCTTCAAGTTCCACTACTAGTGTTGGTGATATTTTGCTGAGCCTGTGAAAACTCTTCAACAAATTGCCTTAGTCATGCTCGTAGTCCTTCCAATACCTCTATTAGATCGTTAGCCTTAACTATTATTGGGTTTTCTAGAACATCAACCATCTGTGGGTCAGCGGAACACACATCCTTAGCCCCCACCTCTATTGGTCGTTCTTTTCACATTGATTCTAACTGATCTTCTAGTTTCATGTGTGAGCTCTTACAAGAAAGGTTAATTTAATAGAAACAAAAGAGTTCAATTATAGGGAGAGAAGATTCCATGAATATATCTAAACTTAATGTTGTCAAGCTTAACTAGTAATATTCTATTTATCAAACAAAATCTTATGAATTCCTAATATAATTTATTCTAAATTTTCAAGAAAGGAACACTGTCCTTCCTAGTTTCAATTCAAGACAATAAAGAAAAATAAAACCTATTCATATTCTTCATAAAAAGTGTAATCAATCATAACAGGTAATATACTCTTAATTTCTCTAAGCACCCACTACAGATGAGGCACTAATTCTAGGAAACATATTTTAACAAAAATCTATGTATCACATATAAAACTATTAATGGCAATACCAAGAAAATTAAAACTAACACTTACATAATAGTGAGAGGGATCTTTTTCAGTCTTCTGTATGTATACCGTGAGTATCCTTCGGGCTAACGGACGATCGGCTCTGATACCAACTGTAACGCCCCGATATTTTGCCTTATTTTACAAAAATACTATTTTCATGCATAATTTGAAAAGATAAAAAAAAAATAATTTAAATACAACAGTGGATTTTAAAAAAAATCAAAATGCAACAGAGAAGGATCCTTCATTTGTAAAACAAGATACAGTAAGTAAATAATTTTAAATAATGCATTTCCACTGTGTTAGATTTATCAACTGCTTAAAATAAAACTAAGGCACCACTGGCGTTCTAGATCGTTTGTCCGCCCGTAGCCGCTCACAGTATACGTACCAGAACTGACCCTGCTCACTATACATACTTCCCTGTCTAATACCTGTAGGGGGAAAGTAAGGGGGTGAGCTAAAAGCTCAGTAAGGAAATGCTTATCAAACAATACCATATAATATCACACATACCATTAATGTATTTATTAAGTTTTAGCAATATCATACATGCTCTTTTATAACTATAACCAAATAACTGTACATATAGAAACCTTTATCATACAAGTCTATACTATTTGTTCACACCGTACACATATACAGAGATCATAACTCCAATATCATACTCATAACATAATCATATCAATACTATAGATAATAATAACATTATCACAACATTGGCATATCATAGCCATTACTTACATAACCCGGGCCTAGCCTGACCCTACAATATCCTGGGCCTAATCTGCCCATATAATAACATGGGCCTATGCAGCCCTACCATTGTTATAGGATAGGGTATCTCTATATTCAACAGTAACATCACTGTATCATACCCACCATAACAATCTCATACACGACTCAGTAAAATGTAGGGTAGGGTATCTCTACATTCAACGGCCTTATCCCGTATCATACCCCACCATGGTCCCTCACTTTACCTGAGACGTTAGCATACAACATATAACATACAACATAAACCATACACCATACAACATACAACATGCAAGATACAAATACATCATACAACATGCAAGATACAAATACATCATACAACATGCAAGATACAAATACATCATACAACATACAACCTAAAACATACAAATACAACATACAACATATACAAGTCATACAATCATAATTTATGTATCAATTCACAACCTCATATTGTGTCCATACCACACATTCTCAGTACCATATACATATTCATAATAACAAATCATAAATCATATTTCAATACATAAAGATTAAATTTATGCAGATAAACACATACAAAACTATCTAATTTCCTTACCTCAAATCCCGCTGCTTAAACTTGTTATCTCGTCACTACTACCTATAATAACACATGGGTCAAGGCCCTAACATTAAAATTCACACTCTTACAGTACAGCAGAAAGAATACTATTTTTGACCAATAACTACACGAATTCAGTAAAAGTTTCCTTCATAAAAATTATAGGAAATTTAATTATCTTTCCAACGATATATAGATCATTAAAAATGGATTAAAACTGAGGGAGTTATGATAGTTTTACTGAAACTATTTCTGAGAAGGAATATGGAGTAACGAATCACAGGAGACATCGAAAATACAAAGTTTTGATACTGAAATATTCCAAATCAGAGAATACTCTCTTCATAAAAGTTTTAGAAAATCAAATTCCCTTTCTAATGACACTAAAATCTTTAAAATCGGAGTTATAACGTAAGAGATATAGATATTATACCGAAACAGTTTTCTAGAAATCCTGAAACAAATGGATTTCGAACTACAGCAATAAAACAATAATTTTGACTTAGAATAATCAATAATTAGTGAATAGTTTCTTCATAAAACATTTGGAAAATTAAATTATCTCTTCAACAGTACCAAGATCGCTAGAATCGGATCATTATTCAGAGAGATATTCGGATTTTACTGAAACAACTTATATAGAAAATATGAAAAACGATTTACAACAAACAGCGTAAAAATACTAATTTTTGACATAGATAAATTTCGATTCTGTAAAATCTTTCTTCATAAGAATTATAGGAAATTTAATAAGCTTTCTATAGACACTAAGATTGCGAGAATCAGATGAGTATTTAAAGAGATATGACAGTTTTACTGAGACATGTTTCATTCTGAAAAATAAGAAAAGGAGACCTACGAAAATTCTCCTATTGTGATCAATAAATAAGTTAATGTAGAGTTTCTTACCTCAAATACATCAAGCTACTTGGATCGATAGACATAAGATGATGGTGATCAAAGATGAGAGTGAAGAGTGGTATAGATTTGGCTAAGGATGTAATGGAAAGATGACTTGAAAATTTTTAGGGTTAGTCTTGCTCAAATAGGTGGGAAGAATAGAACGATATAATTTTAGGGTTAATGAAACCTATACTATTCTGAATCTTATTAGCTTTAGTTTTATGAATAATAATAATATTAACATAATAACAATAATAATATGATAAATTATTAAATAAACAAATATCTAACTTTTAAATTTAAATTGTTAGCTCTCAATCTCGTAACTTTAGGGCTTAGTTTTGACCTAGAAAAATTACGAATTCTGATATAGTTATTTCTACAAAATTTATAGATCTTTAAATTATCTTTCCAACGCCACTGAAATCACCTCAATCCGAGCTCTAGAACTCCAGATATGATCATTTTAGTAAAACGGTTTTTAATCCTGCGAATTTATCCAAACCTACGAATTTTTAACATTAATTAATTAAACTCACTAAATATATTATAAAACCCTAATGGACCTTCATATTGGGCTTTAATTAAACGATTACTTACTCTGTAAAAATACCATAATATTTTACTTTCGTAGTTAATACAACTTTAACTCTCTCTAGAAAATTGGTACAACTACTCTAAGCAATAATATCAACTCACTAACAACACAAAGAAACAAGATAATTATCCTCGCTCAATTAATATCCAAAAAAAAAAAAAAATTAAATACTATTTTAATCTGGATATTACAAGAACACTCCCAGAAAAGATGGGAACTGGTTTCCAATGCAGAGTCACACAGAAGACAGGTTTTCTCCCTCACAAAATGCAACTTATCCTTGGTTGGGAGGCAACCAACTAAGACTCGCCAAATCAATACCGAAAGTCGAAAATGGACCTTATCGTTCCAAACTAATTTCCATAGTTTGCTATCAATGTCAGCATTATGGTCATTTGCAACATTACGGCTATTTGAATTGGAACAGACATTAAGAGCCCTTTTGACAGAGAATTCCCCATCCTCAGCATATTTCCAAAACAGCACATCTTTAAAGTTAAGAACGCATTTTTCTTATCTCTAAAACTTGCATGACTGCCACAAATTATCTCTATTAGAAAATGAAAAGTCTAGCAGTGTTGAATTCTTAATGTATGTTAAAATGCTTTTTATACTGAATGTAAAATGCATGAAACTAACCAGAAAACACTCAAATTTACAAGCTTCGTCGGACCCTGAAAACTCATTTCAGGCGATTAGTGCTTGGGTTCCCTTGAACCAGGGTAATAACTTTCATTATGAATCAAAAGATACACTTTCCAGTTTCAATTACAATTACACCAAAAGTAATCTGAAACTAATTCATACAGAAATTACCCAAATGATTTGAACACACTCAAATCAGTAAATCATCCAAGAGCCTTGGACTTCAGTAGGCAAGATTCCCTTGCTTCTCTTCAGCTGAACTCTTCTTCAGCATGGAGATCTGAACTCTCTTCAGGAACGCACGACTTCTGAAGCACCTTCAATTTGAAGATCACTTCGTCAGATCTGCAAGAAACACTTCAACAAAAACAAGAACAGAGTTTTGCCCTAGCAGAGCAAGAACTAATTAATCAAATCAGAAGAGTTAGTTAAAAAACCGGTAATCCCTGATTTCTATAATACCAACTCTAAACTAACAAACTTTAACAGCTCAGCCAACAAGGAAAGACAGCTGTCATATTTTTAGCTCCCTTAGCTGACCTGTCAAAGACAAGATAAGATCAAAAAACTAGATGACACTATCAACCAGACAGATGACATAGGCAGCATAATTTGCCACACGAACCATAGGAACTTACAGAAAAGAAAAGGTTCTCATTAATGATTTTAAGTATACTCTATATAAATAATAAGGGGATACTACAAGTGAGATGAGTCCAAACTAATACCAAAGACGACATAACCTAGGAATAATCAGAGTTGTATATAGTTATTTACTATAGATGAACAAGGGAATCAGAGTGCAATTAGATTTTGAACCAAGTAAACATTTCAAATTCAATAGATTGCATTATTGGCTAGAAATATACCTTTTACCACCAGGGTTGAAAGCCAGGGCATTAATTGGTCCAAAATACCCTTTTACTCATCCAATCTCTTCTTGAAGAATCTAAACAAATGAACAATAGGAATATTTGATTCAAATTAAACAATCCAAACCTAGTTCGTTTGTGTTTCTTAATTAGAGCAGGACTTGGATGAGTGGGTTTCAGGCAGCCTGGGATGAAGCTTTGTGGGTTTCGCAAAATCCACCTGTAATGAGGCCACTTGTACCGAGGTCATAAAATAAAATAAAATAATGTATCCTATATAATCAAGTATACATCATAAATATATAATAAAATATTTTATCATAGTTTTTATTTAATAAATAATTTAAATAGTAAAATAAAAATACTTAAATAATATAAAATTGTTTTTATCTTAAACACTAATTTATTTCCTTTTATTTTTAAGTTGTTTTGTCTTCTCCAAACCCACATAACCCAAAATCTTCATTTCAGACTGCCAGAAAACTCAAAATTGTTAGAATTTGAGAATAAGATGAATGAGATTTCATCTCAAAACCAATTGACAATGGGAGGAGTAGCTCATTCATCTTATATATCACAATTTATTTCCACTTATTAGCAATGTGAGACTAACTCTTAATACACCCTCCTCACGTTTGGGCCTTTGAGAGACCATAGGACCGAACGTGACATTTGAAAGAATCCCACGAGGCCAAATATCGAGAAATTTGTGAGTGTACACGTCGGGAAATTTGTGGATTTTGAAACAAGTTAAAGACCCCAACACTGGAAATTGGCACACATTGACCGAAAGGTCCCAAATGGAGGTTAAAGGGGAGACAGCAGAAGTATTTGTTTGGACCGACAGCACTTTGGCTCACAACGGATCACAAGTGGCTTTTTGGACCGGTGGCACTTTGGGCTCACAACGGATCACAAGTGGTTCTGATACCATGTTAGAATTTGAGAATAAGATGAATGGGGTTCCATCTCAAAACTAATTGGCAATGGGAGGAGTAGCCCATTCATCTTATATATCACAATTTATTTCCACACATTAGCAATGTCGCACTAACTCTTAATAAAAATGACATAAAAAAACATAATTTTAAACTTAATAATCTAACATACATAATAAATATTAATTTAGTCTAATTTAATTCTCATGATCCCAACGCTAAATAATAAAACTTATTCAATACTTGAAAATTTTATTAGTGTTTAGGAGCAACAAAATTAATATTTTAGATCATTAATTTTTTTTTTCATGTTATACTGGAGTGGTTTTTTTTTTATTTCAAAATAGAATAGTCATTGTACCGAAATGATGACAAGGGCATTCCATTGGAATAGATATCCAATACTTTAAGGGCCCGTTTGGTACGCAAGATTGGACTGGATTGCACTGAAAAGGATTGGACTGGACGGGACAAGATTGGATTATGCTGAAAGTAATCCTGTATTTGGTTTAAAAATAGACTGGACTATTTTATTTATTTCCTTTTAGAAAAAGAAAAACTTAAATTAAAATAACAATAAATTAAAATTAAAATATATAATAATAAATAAAAAAAAAACAAATAATTCACAGCAAAAAAATATAAAAATAAAAAATAACAATAATTAAGTTATAAAATAAAATAAAATAATGTATCCTATATGATCAAGTATATATCATAAATATATTATAAAATATTTTATCATATTTTTATTTAATAAATAATTAAAATAGTAAATAAAAATACTTAAATAGTATAAAATTGTTTTATCTTAAACACTAATTTAATATAAATATTAATTTTTTAAAATATTTATATAAAATTTTAGTAATTTAAAAATAATATATAATTTTATTGTCATATTATTTTTCGTAGAATCAATTTAAGTAACTATTGTTTAATTAATGATATTTTAAATTTTAAAAACTTATGTATAATAATTCATAATTATACATTTCACTAATTTTAATAAATAAGTTTTTGATTAAAAAAAATGTATAAATAAATGTGTGATAATTTTTTCATTCAAATTCTTATTAATTTAAAATATATTAATAAAATTAAAATTAAAAAACGATAAAAAAAAAAAAACTCACCTGCATGGGATTGTTTATCTCACCTTGCTGGATGGGATAAATAATATGAGGTTAGCTGGATTAGTAACTTCTAATATGCCCAAACACTAGATTTGACAAATTAACCAATCCAGTCCTGCTTATCAAATGGACCCCAAAATGCAACCGAATGAAAATTTGTTTCTTTTCCAAGGGTATTTTTGCCAAGTAAAATAATCCAAAGGTAAGAGCCTATAAGTACAATAATTAATTCAATTTAAGAGGTAAAAAAGCTTTTTGTCCACCTTTTAAGGTTTTAATTACTGAATGTTAGTTTTGACTTTGTCGTTTAATCAATCTATTGAGTTGGTGTAAAATAGATATTCTAAACATAGTTGTAGAAAATTAACTACATCCTACACTATAGGGAGTTTGACTTGATGTGCTTTGAAAATGGAACTTAATTATTGTAATCAAATATTAAATATAGCTTATAGCTTAGAAATTCACGGGTTAAGATTAGGGGTGTTCATTGGATCACATCCAATGTTTTTAGGCCTATCCAGATCCGATCCAATCATATATTGGATGTTAGATTTTACCATCCGATCCGATCCAATTAATTTCATCATCCAATCGATCCAACATCCATTGGATGTTGGATTGGATCGGTTCTATCCATTGGATGTATTTCACATATATTTATTTATTTAATTTGGGTTTATCCAATATTTTAAACCCAATATTTTTTGGATCGGATTGGATCCATCCAATATTTTAGATCCAGTATGTATTGGATCAGACTGGATCCATCCAATCCAAGAAAAAAAGAGTAAAACTATAATGTTAATTTTCATATATACATATAAATTTGACGTATAACAATATAAAATCTAATTACCCATCCAAACTAAATGAAAATACTAATTAGTTCGATTGGATGTTGGATGTATTGGATTTTTAGACACCCCATCCACCATCCGATCCGATCCAATTGGATATTTAAAAATAACATCCAATCCGATCCGATCACAATTGGATATCCAATGTTTGGCGGTCGGTTGTAATTGGATCGGTCGGTTCTCATTGGATTGGATCGATTTATGCACACCCCTAGTTAAGATATAACTACTAATGATATATATTGCTTGAAAATTTAAGTCAAATAAATAAATAAACATAATGTATTATTATTATTATAAAAAATAAAAGGGAGAGGAAGTTTGTTATATATCTTCCACATTACGAGCGAGGTTACAATCTGACTAAGTTTGCTTCCAAATCAATTCATATATGTGTTTATATATATATATATATATATATATATATATATATATATATCCAATGTATTCATAAACTTTTGAGATCACAAGTTTTTTTTGATAGCTAAAAGGAAATCAGATAGTGCACATCCTATTTCCACTTCTTCAGTTTAATAGAAATCTCAGAGACCACCAAAAAGTTCTCAAGTTCTCAAGAACGATTAATGGACCAAATACCCAGGAATGATGATGTTGAGGTAACTCATTTATATATATTTATAGTAAGTAGCTCTTCATTTTATTTTCTCTTATTATGTAAATGTAAATGAAAACCATTGTTTTATCAGTTGTGTAGGAAAAGACAAAAAATCACTAATCAACAAGGATGCACTAATTTCAATGATGACATACTTTTGGAAATATTACTCCGACTTCCTGATTTTAAATGTATAGTGGAGTGTGCTTATGTCTGCAAGCGTTGGTTTTCAATTATTTCTCATTCCAAAGCATATTTCAGTCGCAGATTTAATTATTATCATCGTCATAAAAGGCTTAGTAACTCATCACAGTCGTCATCTCCATCTCTTCCTTTTACCCTACTATTTACACACTCTTACTTGCCTGAATTTAATTTGTCAATAGAATATTTCTCCGAGAGATCAAAGATTCTTGACTATGGTCAGATACCGGCATTACAATTTTTATTGTCCTCCAAGAAAAGAGCATATTTATGGTCATCGTTTGAGGATTTGTTGTTGGTTGAATTATTTCCTGGTCAACGATTCTGCATTTGCAATCCTTTTACAAGGCAGCTTGTTGAGCTTCCTAAACCTCCAGATCCTTTTCATGAATATGAGTATAGTAGATCTTTTTATTTACATCGTAGATATGCATTAGTGGTATCTGATTATAGTAAGACCCAATATAAAGTAGTTAAAATTAGTATGGGGACAGTTGATTCAATAAGTATACCACCACATTTACTTCATTTAACAATATTTTCTTCTGAGACGGGACGATGGAGTCATTCAACTTTAAATTTTTCAGAAATGCTTACCATTTTTAATGAAAGCGAAGATCGAACAGCCATCGTGGGAAGCAATGGGGTAATATATTGGCCATATGGTCTACGCAAAACTGAAGGCATTGTTGCATTAGATGTTTGTTCAAAACAACACCGTTTGATTGGTTTGCCTAAGGAGTTAGGTCGTTATTCAAATTCTAGGGTACATGTTGGAGTGGTTCGGGGAAGAGTACGAGTAGCACAATTCTATTGGTGTAAGAAGAAGCAATTGTTTGTTTTCAAGGCATGGGAATTGTTTGATGATGGTGAGATGTGTAGTTGGAATTTGGTGCATCATCATGATGAAATGATGATGAAGTTTGAGTGTTGCATAAGCTCGTCGTCGCTTCTTGCTATACATGCTCTTCATCCAGATGACGGAGATGTGTTCTTTTTCTCGCACTCAAATAAATTTTCTAAAGCTAAGGAGGAGATAAAGATTTTTCAATGTAAAATACTTAGCCAAAATGAGAATCGCATTGAAACTCTTGTTCATATTCCACCTAAGATATCCCTAGCCAAATTACGTGTTAATCCTATTATCCATCCATGGTGGCCCACTCAAATATTTCCTCTCAATCACCCTTCTCCATCTTCTACTTAGATTTTAGAATTATTAGAACAAAATCATTCTATCTTTTAATGATTTTTATTTTTGTTCAATGAAATGGAAACCTTAATTTGATTTTGTTTCTGTTAATCGTTTGATTTTATTCAAATTAGTTCAATTTGATTTTGGGACATAAATACATACAACCAACGAGTTATCTATGAATGATATTGATTTATACATTACTCTAATACGAAGGTTTTTTCATTCTTTAGAAAATAGTGGAAGACTTATTCATTAGAATGCAACAAAATAATAAAATAAGTAAAGATTAATTTCTTTCAACTCCACTTTATTAATACAACCAAACGTAATCTTAATGTTCAATGAGAAATTGAAATCTAAAGAATGAATAACAAATTTAGAAGAAATGTGGGAAATAGAATCTAGAGATTTTTACATTGACCATCTAAAGGTGGATCTAATTGTCAAAAATGAAGTTAGTTGTTTTTAATACCGCCTAATTCTTTTAAATACCACTTGGCCCTTTTTTTTATACCACTTGACACTTTTTTTTTTTTTTGCATTTTACAATTTTGTATACATTATATTAATTAATTACAAAATATGTGTAAAAAAACATATTATCATTTTCTCATACATTTTTATATATAATTAAAACTTTTTTTCAATTTTTTTTATAATAAATATAGTAATAATTATTGATTATTATATATATGGTAATATTAGTTATGTTTATTTTTATGATTACAATTATAATAAACATACATATAATAAAAAATATCTTATATATGTGTTTATTTTATTTTCTATTAATTAAACATACTGATTTAATAAATAGAATAATAATATTCACATAAGTTTATTATATCACTCTATGTGTGTTATGTTTATTTTTTTAGTAATTTTTTAGAAAATAATTAATATATATAAAAAAAAAATTTGTTTATCTTCATCTTTTTCTTTGTTTATTGTGTCATGTTTATTTTTTCTAATTAAATAATTTTTGGAGTTTATAAAGTTATGTTTGTTTATTAACTTTTATAGGAACGTAAATATATAATATTTTAGTATAAATTAAAGTTTAACATAGTATAGTATTATATAAAAATATGATGTATAATCTTATTTAATATAATACAATACAACACGAGCCCATATAGAACAATAGAAAGAAAATATACTTATTTTAGTATAGGATAAATTAGTTATGTCTATTTTTATGTTTACAATTATAATAAACATACTAATAATATAAAATACTTTGTATATATATGTTTATTTTGTTTTCTATTTATTAAACATTTCTTTTAAATATTATCTTTTAAGTATTGTTATTAGTAATCTTACACAACAAAAAACACTTATTTTTAGTGACAGTTTTTTAGTTACAATATAATTTTTTTTTGTGATTAAATGTGACTTTTAGTCCCAACAAAAAGTTATGTACTTGTGACTAAATTATAGTATTTAGACACAAGTTGTCACTAGTTTATTAGTTTTAATCACAACAAGTATTGTGATTAAAAACACATTTAGTCACATATTTTTTAGTCACAACATAGAAATGGTAATTTGTAATTAGTCACAATTTTATTTTTAGTCACACGTTTTATTGGGACTAAAAGTAAAAAATTTTGTAATAAAAGTACTTAACACTACAATTATGTGTCTCCTAATGTTACTGCTTTATATTTATTGTTATTAATAGGGTCTAATTCTTTCTCATGTTTTTTTAGTGCAAGTTGTTTGTATTTCCTTTTATATTTTATTCATATGTTAGTATTATTATAATTATCATCAAATTGTAGTACTTTTACCTTTTTCGACAGTTTATTTATATTAATATGTATTAATTTAGTAGTTTTATTTGATATAGTCAAATGTTTTGATTACTTATGTTCTATATATATTTTTATTTTTATTTGGTTAGTTTGTGTCATAATTTTTTTTTTGGCTAGTTTGAACCATTTTGTTTGGCTATTTTGTACCATATTATTGGATTTGTATGTTGTTGCGCATGGAGGCAACCTCAAAGAATCACAGATAAGTTTTAAATCTTGCTTTTAATTATATTTTAATAATTTTGAAGATTTCTTTCTATTATTTTATATCATTATTTTCTTATTATTTATTTGTTAGCTAATTGAGTTTTGTTATCTCTTTTAAAAATAGTTAATTTTAAATGGGATTTAATTTATTAAGTTTGTTTAATTTTTTGCAAGGTTATAGTGGCTAATTTATTTTTATTTTGGAAGACTTAATTTTAATAATTGAACATAATATATTAGTTTCAATGGTGACATCATGCTTCAAAGATAAGTTTTTTTTCTTAAAATAATATTTGCGTTTTATTTTTAATTTAAAAATTCACATTATTATCATTGTTTAGTGTGCTAATCCACTTCTTTATATTTATTTATTTTGTAGGTAGTTTTGGTTGTTTATATCAGATGCTTCTAGAAGGTAGTCTCAAGTTATTTGTCTAAATTTATGAGATAATTTGGTCTTATATAAGTCGCTTTGTTTGTAGTAACTCATATTCTGACTTTGTATATTTTTGGCTAGACAATTAGCTTGTTAACTTAAAATTTTTCTGCGTCGACGATTGTGATAGTGTGATTCATATCACTCTTTAAAAGAAATAAAATTAAAATAAGTAAATTAATATTGAATTATACCAATAACAATATGTCATTTTTTATAATATTTGCTACCTTAAGATATAACTTATCATTTCTCTATTATCTTTATGGGCACTTATATCTATTTTAAGTTAATTAAGATTTTTATGTGTAGAATTTTAACATAAAACATGCATCTAAAGTTTTTTAGTTAAAAATTCTCAAAAATTGACAGCTTCTATTTAATTCTATTCAATTTTAAGAATGTAACCATTTTTTTATCTCAAAAAAAAAATAATAATAATAATAATAATGTAACCACATTATAAAGCACAACCACAACCACACCAATCACATTACTTCTTCTTCATCAATCTTCATCTCCATTTCTATGGACTTCTTCTCAGCTCTACTCACCTCATTTCTCTTCATTCTCTTCTCTCTCTATCTCTTCATTCATTATTATCAAACAACACCCAATATCACAACTTCCAGTACTTTCACAGCCAAAAGCTACCCCATACTCGGTCACCTACTCGAATTAATCAACAACCGAAACAGAATACTCGACTGGTTCACCGATTTCCTTAAACAAAACCCAAACAACACCGTGCTCTTGAAACGCCCCTTCAATCAAGTCACCATCGAAACCGCCAACCCTTCAAACATGGAGCACTTTGCCAAGACCAATTTCGAGAATTACCCCAAAGGCGATTATATCTTATCACTCTTCGGCGAATTACTCGGCGGAGGGATATTCAACTCCGACCACGAACGCTGGAAGGTTCAGCGAAAGGCAGTGAGTCACGAGTTCAGCACTAAGTCATTGAGAAACTTTGTCGTTGAAAGCGTCGTCTTCGAAATCGAAACTAGATTACTTCCGATTCTCCAAAAGGCTTCCGAAACAGGGGAGATTATAGATTTACAAGACGTTTTGGAGAGATTCGCTTTTGATAATATCTGCAAATTAGCTTTCGATGTCGATCCCGGTTGTCTCTCTGCCGTCGCCGGTGATGGTGGTGGTTCCGGCGATGAACTGATGAAAGCTTTTGCAGAAGCCGTCGAAATCAGCTCCAATAGGTTCATGGATTTGATCCCTTTTATATGGAAGATCAAGAGATTTCTGAACGTTGGATCAGAAAAACGTCTGAAACAATTAATCTCAACCGTTCATAAATTCGCAGATGAGATTATAAAATCAAGAAAAGAAGAGAAAAACACTAAAGGAGACTTACTGTCGAGGTTTATCGAAGACGACGAGTTAAACTCGCCCGAGTTTTTACGAGATATCGTGACTAACATGATTCTCGCTGGACGAGATACCACGTCAGCAGCTCTATCCTGGTTCTTCTGGCTCATCTCGTCAAGACCAAAAATCCAAAATAATATATTAGAAGAAATCAAGTCAATCCGAGATCGAACCACCGACGATTCAAATTTCAGAAACACTTACAGTTTTGATGAAATTAGAGATATGCAATACTTACACGCGGCGATAACGGAGAGTATGAGACTGTACCCACCTTTGCCGGTGGATTCGAGAGTGTGTAAAAACGACGACGTTTGGCCAGATGGAACTTTGGTTAAGAAGGGTAGTTTGGTGTCGTTTCATCCGTACGCGATGGGGAGAATGGAGAGTATATGGGGTGAGAATTGCTACGAGTTTCAGCCGGAGAGGTGGATGGTCGACGGAGTATTTCGGCCGGAGAATCCGTACAGGTATCCCGTGTTTCATGGAGGTCCGAGAATGTGTCTGGGTAAAGATATGGCTTATATTCAAATGAAGTCGATTGCAGCTTCTGTGCTTGGGAGGTTTGAGGTGGACGTATTGGATAAAGACACGTGTCCTGAGCATTTGCTTGTTGTGACTTTTAGAATGAAAGGCGGTTTACCTGTGAGGATTAGGAAAAGGAAAGGTCCTAATTAATTTAATAATCTTTTTCTTGCTTATGTGGATTAATTAATATACAAGTATGAATGAAGGGTTTGGATCATATGGTATTTGATAAGTCACCATTAATGATTGGAAAACAATTTCATTTATAGAAATATAATCACAAAACTGAAATTTTGTTTATGTTATCATCTCTTTTTGCGTGCAATAATAATATGTGTGCTGTTGCTATCAGTATTTAAAGATGAGAATCTTGAGCATAACGACTTGTCACGAGCTTATGATCCTAAATAATTTAAATGTATAGTTTTTTTTGAAAGAATTTAAATGTATAGTTATTCGATTTGATTTGATTCGATTCAATGAATACATTGGATTAGACAGCTTCAAACTATTAACTGTAACTAGTTTTTTTTACTGAATTAGATTATATCCATTCAATTTATTTTAGTTACTTGTTAAATTAATTTTATAAAAAAATATTAGGTGATTCTGCAATGTATTCCCTTAAAAGGATGTACTGATACACCCTTGATTTGTTTCGGCATTCAGAAGAATTTTTTAGTCTATTTTTTTTTTCTTCATATTCATGTACGTTATAGCTATTTAAGATAACCTACAAAATTTTGAGAAATTCTAGATAATTTACAATATAGAAAACAATGTTCAAACAGTCTATTTTACGCGCGTATAAAATAAAATAGTCACGAGTGCAACACACTATTTAAACGTAATTTTCGGCATGTTAAATTTTTCCAAAATTTTTAAAATTTTACAAGATGTCTTAAATAACTATAACGTACATAATTATGAGAAAAAATTTGACTAAAAAATTATTTCGGGTGCTAAAACAGACAAGGGTGTATCAATATATGCATTTTAAGGAAGTGTATTGTAAAATTTCTCAAATATATATATATATATAAAAATATAATTTAAAACTTAATAATACAACCTACATAATAAATATTAATTTAATCTAACTTAATTATCATAATCCCATAATAAAATTGAAAAAAAATGAAATTTATTCAATACTTAATAACAATTTTATTAACATTTAAGAAAATGAGAACTAATATTTTAGATTTAATTTTTTTTTTCTTTAATCTCACGTGTTAAATATATATTAAATTAATTAATATATATTTTTTTAAATGAAATATATTAAATATATAAAATTATAAATATATTTTAAAATATATAAATATAATTGATAATCATTAGATGATAATTGAATCGGTTCGATTTGGTTATTTATTGGATCAGATGTTACATCCAACAATCCGATTATATTAGATCTGTTAGGATTGGATTGATTGGTTGTAAACTTGTAATTAGATTGGTCCTAAGTGACGCCTTAAAATTGATAGCATCCCTAATGATAACATTTTTAAATGTGCTAAATATTTTTATATCATCCAAAAATATAATATTTTATTTTATTTTTCTTTTACATTAATTTTAATACTCTTACTTCTAAAGATGTATTTATTTTTATTAAATCAGTATATAAATATTACACTTTTAATTTTTAATTTTTTTGTTTTTTTAAAAATATACTATCAATATCACTGTGTGACATCAATACAAATTTTAAGAATAATATTCTTTCATCTCTAATAATATAACATTTTTTATATTTCAGTACCTAAATTTTCTACTTTATTAAAGAGTTTTTAAAATATTATCATTAAAGATACTTTCAGCTATATACTCTAAAAGTTTTTACATAAAACTTACCCATATGACTTTGCTAAGGTCTAATTATACTTTTTTTTTAGCATAATTCAAGTGTTCACACCAAAAAGAAATAATAATTGAAGTGGTCACTTATCATTAATTTGGGTCAAACTAGTGCCCCAACTTTGATTTCTTGATGGTGTATTGGTGTTAGTTTTTCACTATTATTCATTAACGGTTTGAGGATTTATTTATTAAAAAAGAAAATTGATCTTTTTTTTTTTATTTTTTGGAAGCAGAAAATTGATCATTAATGTGATAAAAAAGAGTAATTAAACAATTTAAACTTCTTACAACAATATCTCACGACAAAAGTTTCAAATAATTGGTAATTTTACAAATTATTTGTCCTCAAACTTTGGTCTTGCAAATTATTTTCCAGAGCTTGATTTTCTTGACACTAATAATAGTATAATTGAACTTGTCACAAATAACTTTTGTTTATTTTATTTTATAATTAAGATTTTTTTAAAAAAATGTACAAGATTCCGTTAATTTTCCTACAAACTATGTACTAAAAATATTGTAAAAATACCTTTTCTTATCATTGAAAAAAAATCTTAACAGAGATGACATCTATTAATAGAATGTAGCATTTCAAAGCCTATAACTTAATTTCTCATTTATATTCATTGTAAACATAGGGAAACAGCTTGAAAGAGAGAAAAGGACATCAAATATATATGAGAAGTCAAAAATTGAAAAACACATTTTTATTTGATAAGCTGATCTTCTTGATAAAAAGCAAATCAATGGTATTACATTCCTACCTCAACTAACCAATTATACTGAAAGAATTTGTTGCATTTTTATCTTACAAACAATTATATGCAATGAGATCATAACTACTTCCATCATCATATATGAACAAATGAACCAAAATAGAAAACAGTTTAAGGATTCACATGTGCAGAAGCATCAGTAGCTGAGCTTTCCTCGGCAGAAGAAGCACCAGTAGCCGAGCTTTCCACGGCAGAAGTAGCCCCAGCACCCGAGCTTTCAACGACAGCAGAAGCACCAGTAGCCGAGCTTTCAACGGCAGCATTAGCCCCAGTAGCCGAGCCATCCACGGCAGCAGTAGCCCCAGTAACCGAGCTGTCCATGGCAGCAGTAGCCCCAGCACCCGAGCTTTCTACGACAGCAGAAGCCCCAGCACCCGAGCTTTCAACGACAGCAGAAGCCCCAGCACCCGAGCTTTCAACGACAGCAGAAGCATCAGAAGCTGAGTTTTCCGCAACAGAAGAAGCATCAGAAGCCAAGCTTTCCGCGACAGAAGAAGTATCAGTAACCGAGCTGTCCAGCGCAGCAGAAACCATATCAATCCAGCTTTCCACGAGAACAGATGCACTGGCAGCCGGGCTGCCCACAACAGCAGAAGTACCAGCAGCCAAGCTGTCCATGGCAGCAGAAGGCCCCGCAGAGGAGCTGCCCACTTCTGCAGCAAAAGGCCCCACAGAGGAGTTGCCCACTTCGGCAGCAGCAGCAGCTGGTGTAGGCACACGTTTCTTTGCCTCAATTCCATAGAAGTAGCGATGCTTAAGTGCCTCAGAAGCCATAATTCTTTCTTTTGGATTCAGACACAGCAGTTTCTGCATACCAAAAATTAAAGAATGATAAAAATACATAAAACTTCAGATTTTAATAAGCATATACTTCATAACAAATAATAGCAGAACTCACAGAAAGAAGATCAATTCCAGCTGGTTCAACACCAATGAATGTTTCAGATAGATCCTGCAAAAAATGTTTATATGTATAATTAATAACATATATGTTTGAATTGAAACAAGGAGAAGAAACAGAGAGAAAGCTGTTGCAGAGATTAATGTTACCTTTGGGGAATGTTTTTGGTACTTTTTAAGTTTTTCATCCAGATCAATCACCCCACGCATAGTTTGTTTAGTTGGTGTACCCAAAAGCCTACAATACAAATTAACAGATTAACTATGCTATTATACTAACAAATTGATTAATTAGTCAAAAATATGTTCAATGGTAAGTTGGGATTATACTTGAAAATGCTGCCTAGTTCATTTTCTGTATCGAAAACTGGTTTCCCAATCAACATTTCACCAAATATGCAACCAGCAGAGAACATATCAACAGCAGTAGATAATCGATTAGACTCCAACAAAATTTCAGGTGCTTGGTAAGATGGCTGTACACACTGCACGCATGTAGCAAATCAACACTTTTGTCATCTATCTAATCTACATTTAAAATAATCAAAAACCATAATAATCATCAAAACATTTTCAATTACCAAATCAAGATTTGTGATCAGCAAATTGACTTGTTCATCATCATTGTTATCGTCTCCGTAGTTGCTTATGAGCACATTCGTGGGATTGATATTTCCATGGGAAGCGTTAACAGAGTGGTAATAAGCAATACCACTAAGAAGTTGGTGCATTAGGCTCTACAAAAAAAGTTACCCAATTCAGATTATTAGGTTCTTATTCTTTTTCAATCCGAAAAGCTTAAAATCATTAACACAAACACTTCAAGAACATAAAATGGAACCTTTATCAACTTTGGGTGACGGGCTCTTATGCGATTATCCCTTTGGAATTTTCTGAGATCCACACCAACATACTCAAATCCAAGACATCTTCAGGGTGAGTTCCTATATACTCCAAACTGATTTTTTTTCCCCAAATTAAAATTTATTAATAATTAAGTGAAATTAAGAAAGAAAGAAAAAAAGAAAGAAAGAAAGAAAGAAAGGAAGATAAATATACCTAGCAATATTTGGATGATCGAGAATCCTGTAAAGGGAGATTTGTCGAATTGTGTTAGCAGGAATCCCAACATCAATGGGTTGTTCTTGACGTGAATTTGATGATCCAGTGAGAGGGAGAGCTTGAAGTAGTTCGTGCCTGAGGATGATTCTCTTCAAAGCAATTGTTTTACCAGTTTCTTTATCCAAATACTTGAATATGGGTCGTCTGCTTAAACTCGTTCCAATTCCTAAGTCCAGTTGTTTGAACTGCACGCATAATGTAAACATTATAATCCCAAGAACCTAAAATTAAATATATAAATATATATATATATAAATGTATATTAACCTTGTCTCTGAAATCCATGTTGTTGTTGTTGTTGTTGTAGCTTAATCAATCGAATTGTGCCAGAAAACTAAAGAAAATAAAATCAATTATGAGTAGTTTTCTCACAAATTCATCCAGAATGAACAAAATAAGAAGAAAGAGATCATGAGAAGTTGTTTAACAATTATAGTAAAGTGAACATGAAATTGAAAATTCATAGAAAGATTAGACAGAGAAAGAAAGATTCACCTGAAAAATGCAATGAAGAGAGAGAGAGAGAGAGAGAGAGAGAGAGCAGTGTGTGTTTTGTTTATAAAACTCTGTTGAGACCGTTCGCGCCCTTTTATTCTAAGTTCTAACTGTCAACAACATATTTTTATTTTTTATTATTATTATTATTATTATTATTATTATTATTAGGAGTATTTTTATTTTTTAACAAAGAAATGAAATTTCATTTATCAACAAGAGCACAATTACACCAGAGCAGCAACAGCAGCCCACCAAAATCTACATGAGAATTCTGCTCAAAAGCCTATAATTACAATTTGTCAATTTCCTATGAGTTAAGCTATACAGTCTATTTTTTATCACTCTTTGAATATCTTTTACAACATGATTAACCCAGTAACTGGCTTTCTCAAAAATACACTTGTTCCTATTAAGCCACACATTATAAACAGTGGCAGCAAATAAGGCATAAGTAATATGATCTTTACTGCAACTTGCTTTTGTAGATAGCATCACTAACCAATTATCAAAGTTTAGAGACCAAGCTCTAAAACCAATTCACTCAAAAATCGCTTCAACCACCTCTCTAGAAGTATTTTTATTTTTACTTTGAAATATATATATATTTTTTTTACGAAAATACAAATAAAAACTCAGATAGCAACAAATTAACTTAAATTGTAATTAAAATTGATATATTAATTACAGGAACAACCGAAACTGAAAATTTGAAGAAAAAAAATAATATATGGGTAATTCTCTTTTTTTTATTATTATTATTTATTTATATATAGGGCTTAATATGGATATTAAGAGACCTTGATAGCTTTTTGTTTTAAATTCTACATTTTTTTTTATTTAAAAGGCTCAATGAATTTGATATTGCTAGATGTCATATGCAAAATAAATAAACTTGATGTTCAAGTTACAGATTATAATCAAATACTAAAAGAGTGTTGTCATATTGTAGAAAGAAAAAAAATAGTACTTCAATAGAAAATAAATGATAAACCACTAATAAATTCATTCAATTATTGATACCCAATCAATACATACTAAAAAAACTTAGGTAATAGAACTTAAAAAATTTTCGCTCAAATCTACTCCAATTTAATCTTGCTCCTGAAAAAATAAACCATAACATACATAGTTATAGTATCATATATATATATATATATTAAATAAAACTAAAATAATGGATAATATAATTTACCTCGATGAATTTTCGTGTTGCAACTTCTTTAAAAAATTCTTTATCATTTTGTAATCAGGTGATAATTCTTCCACTTTCTTCTTCAAATAACGTATTAATCTTAAGTTTAAACAACACAAAACAAATAAACAAAAAAATCAATATTAATAAAAACAGTTATAGCATATGTATATTTCACTACTTTTCAAAATGACTTTGAAAAACAAAGTTTAATTTAAAAGACAAATTTACAAAAAAAAAAATACACATAAAAACTTACGATGATTTTCGGAGATACAGAGATCCTAATTTGGAATGAATAACAATAACTCCATCATGACCGAAGATTTCGATTTCTTTACAGCCTTTAAATTCATTTTCTACTAAAGAATGACTATAGTAATTGAATTTAGAATTATTAGATTTTGACGATGATAATGATGATCGTGTCGTTGTTGTAAAATCTATATAATTAAAATTTGCAAAACGATTGACACACGGAGTAGAGATTGATTTTGTTCTCAGATGAAATTGTATCACCGTCATATAGTTTGGAAATCGATTCATAATAAGTTTACTATAAGGTACATCTATAAATTGACCTGGATATATAGTTCCAAGATTTTGAATATTTTCAAAATTTTCATACTTAAAATTATTAACATTGTTACACACATCATAAATATTATGGCGGTTACCGTTCACAATAGTAAGCAACACGATAATATATTCATTTTTATTTTTTAAATCATTAAAAATTCGTATCATTCTTCCGTCCTTCATTGTTGATGAGTTTTCTCTACATACACATACACATAATAAATTAGCAATTAGTAAATACAATATTTTAGAATATTAATAATAATTAATATGTATATATATCAAATTCTAATTAATTAAATTGTATAATCATACGTACCTTTTTTATGTTTTGTTGATGATGCGATGATCACAAAGAGAACTAATTGGTAATATAATGATGATGATGATCTATATATCAATATAGATCAAAATATAAAATCCTAAAATATTATAATTTTTTTTAGAAAAATAATAATATTTATCACACTCTTTGCCTATAATTATAAACCACACAAACACACGGCACAAATTAACTATATATATATTTTTAAAATTCCTATTCCTATTATTATATGAAGATGATTTTCAAGATATTTATCACATTCTTTGACACTAATATAGCAAATTAATATATCATTTTTATTTATTTATTAAAAAAAGATAAAAAAAATAATATCATTTTAATATTTTAAATTTCAAATAGTTAGTTACGATTATTATTTCAAAAATTATATATAAAATCATAACAACAATAGGAATCTTCAAAAAAAAATACACATTATTTATTATTTTGAAATCACGTAGCTAGATTGTTTAGTATAAATACTATATATACTACGATCATATTCATGATAATAAATATATAGTTTTGATTATAGTTAATAATTATTCGTTATTATTAGAATATTAAATTTATTTAAATCAAGATGGGAAAGAAGAAACATATGATAATTGATAATAAGTCTGAGTATTATATTCAGATTACAAATATCATAGGTGGTAGATATAAAATTATTGAAGAGATAAGTCCTGGTGCTTCCAAATATATTTCTTTTGATCATAAAGAATATTACAGCCTCACTTTTTACTTTGGTAAACGTTATTTGCTTTCTGTAAAAGGAATAATTCCACGTGGATCACAATTAGTAATTCACTCTCACAATCATGGAAAACTCATTCTCAATTTTAATAATTACATCATCCAGTAAGTATATATTCTGTATATATATATATATATATTTGTATATATTTGATTATATATTTTTCTTCTTATTAACTTTTTTTTTTCATGGTGTTTTTCTCCAATAAAAGGAAGAACAATGAGAATGACAACAACAAGATCAAAACAACGAGGTAACTAATTATATATGTAATCTTATTTTAATTTTTGGTATTTTCCATTTTTTTTCCATTTAACATAACGCAAATTTAGAAATCTAGTGATTAATTACAATTATTATTATTGTTATTATTATCTTGCTGATTATTAATTTTCTGTAATTTATTATCAGCCATAATAAAAGTGATGTTAGTTATTGGAAGAGATTAAAGAACTTCATGAAGAAAACTTGTAAGAAAGGCTCGACAAACAAATTATAAGTGTCTTTCTTATAAATTGAGGTACATTAATTAATTGACTATATTGATTTTTCAGTTTCTTAAAATTAATCTGTGAACACTTAATTAATATAGTTTATTATTTTTGATCAATTTTATCAACTATATATACATGATTAATTTATCTTCTGTTTCAGGTACAATGTTCTTAATTATCATAAAGAAATAAAAAACTGGTGGTCACATTTGTTCCCAAAAGACTTGAGATTTTTTTATTTTATTTTTTAATGAAAACTGTATTGTCCTCCACAAATTATAATAAAATTTTTTTGTTAATTTTGCTTTAGGTTACTATTTTTTTTTTTCAATGTATTTATATTTATATAAATTATTGCCTATAAGATTCGAAGGCTAAATAAATTCATAATATATATTTTTGAATAATTAGTTGCTTTAATAATCAATTTACCATGATACTTTCTCTAAAAATTAACACTATAAATTTTTTTATTTTTAGTCGCAACAAAATTTGTGATTAAAAATAAAATTGTTGAGACTAATTATAAATTATTATTCTTATGTTGTGACTAAAAAGTTCGTAGCTAAAAAGTATTAGTCACAAAAATTACAATTTATTGTGACTAAATATGTTTTTAGTTTGTGACTAAAACTAAATTAGTAACAACTTGTAGCTAAATACTATGTTTTAGTCACATGTAATTTTTTGTTGTGATTAAAAATCACATTTAGGCCAACCCATTAAACATTTATACAGTCCACATACAAATATTTACAAAAATACCACATGCACTAAGCCTTCAGCTGTACAGAGCGAACGATGAAGATGAACATACCTCAATCGTTTCAAAACCGCAAAACAACCAAAATGAAACCAAAATGAGGAAAATACAACCATTAATTCAGGCGAAATCAACTGGAAAAGAAGATCTGCAATGATCTAAACAGAAAAACTGTGAAGAAACTGAAATTACACATTTGTTTTCTGTTTTATTCGATCAAAACAACTCCCCCTAATATCGAAATCCAGATTCATGAAATGTAGATCTGTAACAAACAGATCTGGAGCTCCCACCAAATCCAAAACAATGTATGATGTGTTAAATTTTAAAAAAACCTCATGAATAATACATCTACGTTATATACAGTTGCATTTTGATTGATTACTGGTTTCCAATATAAATATATTTTTTTAAAAACACAATAAGAAGAGTAAATTCGAATTAAGATACAACCAGTTACGTATAAGTCTGTTTATTTTTTGTTTTGGTTGCCTTATATTTGCATTATCGTTTTATGATAGTTTATATATTATGCAGGAATTTAATTTGACGGGAACTATGAAATAGTAGTTATACATAGTAAGTTTTGTGCAAATAGTTGCGTATTAGTTTTATAATGAAATAACATATGCAAGTAGCAAAACTATAATAAAACTACAAAACAACTGTATACAAATTAAAATACAGGAAAAACTCTTTGAACATCAACATCCATGATAAATCTCATTGTTACCCATTGATGATATAAAAATGGACAAGAAACAACTAGATAAAAAACATATTAAAAAAAATACATACAGAAGGTGTTTACACTATTAAAGAACTATGAAAAAACTATTACAAAATGAGAAATCAATAAACACAAAACCCACAAAAGTTGAATATGAAAAAATTTCAAAAATGGGAGAAAACCAAAAAGAAACCGAAAACAAACTATTACTACTTTTTTTTTCAATGTATTTATATTTATATAAATTATTGCCTATAAGATTCGAAGGCTAAATAAATTCATAATATATATTTGAATAATTAGTTGCTTTAATAAGCAATTTACCATGATACTTTCTCTGAAAATTAACACTATAATTTTTTTTACTTTTAGTCGCAACAAAATTTGTGATCAAAAGTAAAAAAGTTGAGACTAATTATAAATTATTATTTCTATGTCGTGACTAAAAAGTCCGTAGCTAAAAAGTATTAGTCACAAAAATTACAATTTATTGTGACTAAATATGTTTTTAATTTGTGACTAAAACTAAATTAGTAACAACTTGTAGCTAAATACTATGTTTTAGTCACATGTAATTTTTTGTTATGATTAAAAATCACATTTAGTCACAAAAAATTTATGTTATGATTAAAAAATTGTCACTAAAAGTAACTATATATATATATTTTGTAGTGTAACTTTGGAATGTTCATATTAGAAATTAAATAAACTAATTAAAATAACAATTAAGAAAAATTTAAAGATCGAAAAATCATTAATAAGTTCTTCACAGACAAGTATTTTAGAAACCTTGTGAAAAAAATTAAAATTAAAACTTTTATAAAAAAAATAAAAATAAATTGTGTATATTAAAACAGGATTCCATTACCAATTTTTTTTTAAGATACATTCCTAAACTTTTAGTTATAATAAATCTTAAGGTACACATCTTTTAACAGTGTTTATCTTTAATTTTCTGTCAAAATTAACGTATAAACGTTAGTTCCCTCTATTAAAAGCCCTAATCACACTAACGAGTAACACTTGAAACCCTAAACCATCTAAAGCCCCAATCTCCAATGAGATTGTCTATTGAATTGGTCTTGCTACATATGCAATGTAGTTCAATTTAAGACAAATTTTGAGAATATAAATGTTGGAGTGTTGTCCAAAAAAAAACTAATAGCCATGTCATATTTTTTTTTGGCTAATTATGATTTTTGCCCCTGAACTTTGACATGTACTAAATCATGCCTCCTGAACTTTTAAGGTCATTGAAAATGCCCCCTGAACTATTGAGATTGTTGGATTTAAGGACTTTTTTCTAATTTTAGTAAAAAAGTCTAACATAGATGAAAGTTCAGGGGGCATAATTTAGTGAATGTCAAAGTTCGAAGGGTATAATTTGGTAGATATCAAAGTCAGAGGAACATGGTTTAGTACATAAACAATCTTTGAAATAGTAAAATTAAATAAAATTAGACAAAATTCCTTAAATCCAACAATCTCAATAGTTCAGGGGCATTTTCAATAGCCTTAAAAGTTCAAGGGCATGATTTGGTACATGTCAAAATTCAGGGGCAAATATCCTAATTAACCTTTTTTTTTAAAAAAAAACAAAGTTATTTTTACTAAGAAACTTCATTAATTTTATATTTAAAATGTGATATATAAGATCATAATGGACAATTTTTATCAACCATTTGAGTATTTTTTGTAAAAAAAAAAAATTGTGTCAAATTTTATGTAAATGAGAGATAATAACAAAAAATCATATTTTGGGATGATGTATTACTTTTGACAACTATAAATATTATCACGGAATTTGACTTATCATTAATTTTCTCGTCTGAGAAGTAAAGCATAAGAGAGAAAGAGTCAAGGTATAAACTGTTTGGTCCTTTCTCTAATGCTTTTTCTCGTTTTCCTTTCTATTATAAGTTTTTTGTATTCTATTTACTGGGGATTGGATAAAGGATTTTGGGTCCCTCATCTGCGTGAAGGAGAATTTACTATGATGAACAAGGCTTTGATATGTAGTGATACATAAACCATAACTCACTCTTAAAGATTGCATTGCAGAATCTCATAAATAGTCATATAAATTTGATGAGCTGATATATTCATTGATATAAAGCAAATCCTACAATATGTTTATTTGTATATCGTACTATAATCCTACCTTAAGTGTCCAAACATAATGAATGAATTCGTTGCATTTTTATCATACAAACAATTATATGCAATGTGTCCATCCATATATGACCAAACAATAACATGAACCAAATGGAAAAACATTTTTAGGATTCACATGTGCAGAAGCAGAACCACCACCAGCCGAGCAGCCCGCCCCGGCAGAAGCGCCAGTAGCTGAGCTTTCCTCGACAGAAGAAGCACCAGCAGCCAAGCTTTCCAGGCCAGCAGAAGCCCCAGTAGCCGAGCAGCCCGCCACAGCAGAAGCGTGAGTAGCTGAGCTTTCCTTGACAGAAGAAGCACCAGTACCCGAGCTTTCCTTGACAGAAGAAGCGCCAGTACCCGAGCTTTCCTTGACAGAAGACGCACCAGCAGCCGAGCTTTCCAGGCCAGCAGAAGCCCCAGCAGCCGAACCTTCAACGACAGCAGATGCACTGGCAGCCAAGTTGTCCATGGCAGCAGAAGCCCCAGTAGCTGAGCTTTCCACGACAGAAGAAGCACCAGTAGCCGAGCTGTCCACGACAGCAGAAACCACAGCAGCCCAGCTTTCAACGAGAGCAGATGCCCAGGCAGCCGAGCTGTCCATTGCAGCAGAAGGCCCGGCAGACGAGCTTCCCACTTGAGCAGCTGGTGTAGCCACGAGTTTCTTTGCCTTAATTTCATCAAAGTAACGATGCTTAAGTGCCTCAGCAGCCATAATTCTTTCTCTTGGATTCAAACACAGCAGTTTCTGCATACCAAAGATTATGAAATGACCAGAAATAAATAAATCTTATGATTTTAATAAGCTTATATATATAATAACAAATAAAACCAAAACTAACAGACAGAAGATCAATTCCAGCAGGTTCAACATCAATGAATTGTTCAGACAGGTCCTGCAAGAAGTGTTTACAATACATTGTATAATTAATAAGATAATATGTTTGAATTGAAACAAGGAGAAGAAACAGAGAGAAAGATCTTTAAGAGATTAATGTTACCTTTGGGGAATGTTTTTGGTACTTTTTAAGTTTCTCATCCAGATCAATCACCCCAGGCATAGTTTGTTTAGTTGGTGTACCCAAAAGCCTACAATACAAATTAACAGATTAACTATTCAATTATACTAACAAATTGATTAATTAGTCAAAAATATGTGCAAAGATAAGTTGTGATTATACTTGAAAATGCTGCCTAGTTCATCTTCTTTATCGAAAATTGGTTTCCCAATCAGCATTTGACCAAATATGCAACCAGCAGAGAACATATCAACAGCACTAGATAATTGATTAGACTCCAAAAAAATTTCAGGTGCTTGGTAAGATGGCTGTATACGCTGCATTCATGTACCAAATCAACACTTTTGTCATAAATCGTATAATACATTTGAAATAATCAAAAACCATAATAAACATTAAAACATTTTCAATTACCAAATCAAGATCTGTGATCTGTAAATTGACATGTTCAGCATCACTGTCATCGTCTCTGTAACTTATGAGCACATTCGTGGGATTGATATTTCCATGGGAAGCATTAATAGAATGGTAATAAGCAATACCACTAAGAAGTTGATACATTAGCCTCTACAAAAAAGTTACCCAATTCAGCTTAGGCTCATTTTTTCAATCCAAAAAGCTAAAAACATTAAAACAAACACAACAAGAACATAAAAATGGAACCTTTATCAACTTTGGGTGACTGGCTCTTATGGGATTATCCTTTTGAAATTTTCTGAGATCCACACCAACATACTCAAATCCAAGACGAATAAAATGATCTTGAGGGTCAATTCCTATATACTCCAAACTGAAAATTTTCCCCCCAAATTACATATTCTTATTACTATTAATAATTAAGTGAAAAATTAATAGAGAAAGAAAGAAAGAAATATACCGTGCAACATTTGGATGGTGGAGAATCTTGTAGAAGGAAATTTGTCGAATTGCGTTAGCAGGAATCTCAACATCAATGGGTTGTTCTTGAAGTGAAATTGATGATCCAGTAAGAGGGATAGCTTGAAGTAGTTCCTGCCTCAGGTTGATTCTCTTCAACGCAATTATTTTACCAGTTTCTTTATCCAAAAAATACTTGATCTGCATGCATAATACAATCATTATTAGTACTTAATCCCAAGAACAAAAATTAAATATATAAATGTAGATTAACCTTGTTTGGGAAATCCATGTTGTTGTTCTTCTTGCCTTAGTTTTCTTTTCTTTTCTTTCTTTCCAGGAAAACAATGATTATATAGAATTAAAGAAATAATAAGAAAGAGATCATGAGAAGTTGTTGAAGCTATTTTTGTTGGGAGACAATTGAACATTCATAGAGAGATTAGATAGAGAAAGAAAGAAAGAAAGAAAGAACAGAGTTGGGTTTGTTTAAATAAGTCTCTTGAGACCTTTCGCGCGCTTTTAATCTAACTGTAACCAACAGCTTTTTTATTTATTTATTATTATTATTTCTTTGGAAAATAATTAGCTAACTTTATTAAAAATATATATTTTCGAAAAATGGTATTATATTAGTCTGGCCAGAAGGTTAACTTTTCGAAGTCCTCAGTTTTCTTTAGTGTTAATACCCAAGCTTCTGTCCGTACTACTGTTTGCCAAAGTATGGGGATTCAAGAAGCTGGTGAAAACAGTTCATACTTGGGACTGCCATGTATAATTGGAAGAAATAAAAGTGTTGTATTTGGTTTTCTAAAGGACAAGGCTAGCAAGCGAATAATGAGTTGGGAAGGGAGGTTTTTGTCAAAGGCAAGTAAAGAGTTGCTTCTCAAAACGGTTGCGCAGGCTCTTCCCAATCATGCCATGTCAGTCTTCTTACTGCCACTTAAAACTTGTAAATCCCTTGAGAGCATCATGAGTAAGTATTGGTGTCAGTCTTCTAAGCAAAGTAGGCGGGTGTCTTGGATGAGTTGGAACAAATTATGCAGGCACAAACATAAAGGGGGACTCGGCTTTAAAGACTTGAGACAACATAACATTGCTTTATTGGGTAAACAAGCTTGGAGATTGTTGGTGCATGATTCAACATTGGTGAGTAAGGTGTTTAAAGCTAGATATTTTCCTAATGGGTCATTCTTATCTGCTAGCTTGGGAAACAACCCTAGTTACGTTTGGAGGAGCATATTCGAAGCCAAAGATCTTATTATGGCTGGGGCTAGGAGGAGTATAGCAAGTGGCATTCAAACTTCGATACTTGGATACCCTTGGCTCCCTGATGTGGAGGATCCTTATGTGCATTCTATACATCCGGGGCTGGTGAATCAAACAGTGGCTTCTTTAATGTGTGTTTAGTCTAAGCAATGGGATAAAGAGATCATTGAGGACTTATTTGATACGAGAGATCGTAACTTGATTTTTAGTATCCCTTTGCCCGAAACTGTACAAACTGATTGTTGGTCTTGGAGCAAGGATTGTACGGGATTATATTCAGTAAAGAGTGCTTACGGGTGGCTACAAAACCAGACCAATGTTCCTGGTTTGGATATTGGTTTTTGGAAAGTGTTTTGGAAGATAAAAGTTCAACCGAAGGTACTTCAATTTGCTTGGAGAGCTCTTACTGACACTTTAGCTACGAAGGTTCAACTCACCACAAAGCATGTTTATGTTAATAAACTATGCATTTTCTGCAATATGGCGGAGGAGACAATAATCCATGTTCTGGTGCAATGTCCTTATGCTATGTCTTGTTGGCATAGATCCTCTCTCAATGTTGTCTCGACTGGTCAGTTGCAATTTCAAGACTGGTTTCAAGACTTGTTGCAGAATAATTCTAAGGAACAAATAGAGGAAGCATTGATGGTGTCTTGGGCGATTTAGAATGCTAGAAACAACCTAATGTGGAACCAAAAGAATACTACTGCTGCTGAAGTAGTTTTATCAGCGCGAACTCATCTTTACCAATGGCAAAATGCTCAACAAACTAAAGGTGAACCTCCTTTATCTCACTTTGAGGTAGGAAGAGAGGCGGAGCATTGGACAAAACCAACTGAATCTATGGTAAAGGTTAACATGGATGGAGCTACTTTTGAAGCTACTAATGCTTTCGGTTATGGTTTCATTTCAAGGGACACTAATGGAGAGATTATTGAAGCAAGATATCTAGCAAGAGTGGGAATTCTTCACCCGAAACTGTTGAAGTGTTGGGCATAAAAGAAGCCCTCAGTTTGATTAAGGGGAAAATATGGAGTAAGGTGGTGATTGAAAGTGATTGTCTCGTTGCTGTTCAGGCTATCCATACCAAAGTGGTGCTGCTATCTTTGTTTGGTATGCTTGTGCAAGATTGTCAGTACCTACTCTCACAATTATCTCATGTTCAATTGTGCTTTGTAAAGCGTTCTGCTAATAAGGTCGCGCATTTCCTTGCGCGTAGTTCTTGTTATTTGTCAGATCGTAGTTTCTTTAAAAACAATTCACCTTCCGAATTATTAAAGATTGTAATGGATGATATCAACATTTAAATAAAGCATCCTTTTTCATTCAAAAAAAAAATGAGATATAAACATGGAAAAATTAGAAGGGTATTTTGGGTAAAATATAAAAAATTAGACTTGATCAATGTAAGAAAAGATTCGAATTTAAAAATAGCTTTATAGGACTCAATAATATTTAGTTAGATCGCAAACATTAATATTTTTATTAGTTAGATAAGGCTTAATGGATATTAAAAGAGCTATGATAGCTTTGTGTTTTAAATTCTACATTTTTATTATTTTAAGGGCGATAAAACTTGATCCTAAAGCTAAATAAGCGACTTGATTGGAGTTACGAGTGGCCTTGGTTTCCCAATTTGTGGCTAGAGGAAGGTGAGAGATGAATGTGAAAAGTGATAAAAGAACTAAAGAGCATTATTAGGAGAGAATCTATGTTATGAGATAAACATATATCCCTTCTATGGGATTTTATCATTAAAAACCCTCAAATAAATCTCTCAAAAACAATGTCAGCGATCTCATTTGACATATTTTCTTGATTTGCAACATATTTTGTATTTTATTATTTTTTTTATCGATTGGACTCGACCATTTTCTTCCAAAATCATCTCACTTTTGTTAGTTTCCTCTTACCATATAAACTCACAAGAGGGCTTTAGCAACTGAGAGAATGATGAAAAGAAATCGTTGTTTCAATTTTAAGCTTAATGGAAGTTTAAACACAAATCATTGTTCAAAAGTAATAAAGGTTGAAATACAAATCATTGTTTAAATTATGTACTCTTAACTTAGAAAATAATGGCATAATGGTACATGAGAAGGTACAAATATATATAAATAAGGCATCGTAAAACTTGTGAAGCCACTAATTATGTTACTTTTCTTTATGCCCACGTAGCTGAATTTCCAAATGAACAGAAGAAAGAAAAAAAACTCATGTAACTGATGAAAAAGAAAAAGAATGATTATCTCGATAAATATTTCTACAAAATTGTTTTACTTTCATTAAGTAAAAATCAGAGGGCTGAGTTTTTGGAACAACAATCACAATGCAAACTAACTATCGAAAAAGACGCCGGCCGGGTTGGGGGATGAGAAAGCTCCAAACCTAAATCTTGATGTTGAAGTAATCTGGATCAAAATGATGTATACGTACATAACCATCTTCACCTCCACTTGAGAAACTGTAAAATCATGAATAAGGTTAAATAACTCAATCTTCAATATGTACAACTTCAAAGTTAAGAATACATTTTTCTTGTCTCTAAAACTTGCATGACTGCCACAAATGATCTCATTTAGAAAGAAAAGGTTATTATTAATGATTTCAAGTATACTGTCTATAAAATAAGGGGATACTACAAGTCAGATGAGTCCAAACTAATACAAAAGATAGAGTTGTATATAGTTATCTACTATAGATGAACAGGCCTGCAGCGGCAATACAGAATCTGAGTGAAGGAGGACTAAGTATATGATTATCCATTATCCCAACAAGAATCTATTTTTTTAAGGATAACCATCTCAATATAGAACAGGGTTCAACTTTTATAGCTTAAGAAAATTGAGTTGAAACTCATTTTAGCATCAGCAGAAAATTAACCAAACTTCCCCTCAACCACTGCTGCATCAGAAACAGCATGGGAAACAACACCAGTACTACATCCACTTCCGCCATAATTAATCGCCAATTAACTTATTTGCGAACCCAACAGTTTAAGCAAGTAAATATACACAAGAATAAAAAATAACTAGGAAACGATTATGTCGGGTCTTCATGCGCAAATTAAATCATGAAACTATATAAAATAAAGTTTAACTTAAAAATCACATACAAAACTATCTATTTAAGAGTTATCTAAAAATTAAACCTTGCAAAACCTTTAATTTTGTAATAGTGTTTAACTTAAATTTCACATACAAAACTATCTATGTAAGAGTTACCTAAAAATTAAACTTGCAAAACCCTTAATTTTGTAATAGAAATTGAGATATTAAAACCAAGCAAAGTAACCAACATCCACAATGACCTAACCAGCTGTTAATAAAAGATTTTGAACCAAGTACACATTTCAAATTAAATAGATTGCATTACTGACTAGAAATATACCTTTTACCATCGGGGTTGAAAGCCAGAGCATTTATTGGCCCAAAATGCCCTTTCACTCCTCCAATCTCTTCTTGAAGTATCTAAATAGATGAACAATAGGAATATATGATGTAAAAACTAAGGAAAAAAAACCCAATTACACAAGAAAGTAATCAGTTGGTCAAACAATCAAATCACTAACCTTGTCAAAAAATTTTGCCTCGAACTTCCCGGCACGATGATCAGTTGTAGTGACAGCTGATGCATCCTGACCACCTCCAAGTACCACCTATGGAGCACAAAACACATTCAAATAAATCTTAAACACATCCTAAACCACTGAACCTTACACAATACATAACTCTTATTTTCTAAAAAAATATAGATACATACATGATCAAGCAATGGAGACATAGTGACTGCATTCACCGGGCGCTCTGTAACGTAGGTCTTGATAAGAGTCAAGGTCCTTGTATCCCAAAGCTAACAAATTGACAATTCAAAGAAAGCAAAAAGATCAACTACAGCCCCAGAAAGAAAATATATTAAATGAAAACAAATGAGAATAAAACATGACGAGTATTAGCAAAGAACCTTGGCAGATTTATCGAGCGAACCGGTAATAAAGTGCGAACCGTCTGCTGATTTTGTAAGTGAAGTAATGGTTTTCTTGTGGCCAACTTCCTTCTCCGACTCAATAAGCAGCTTTCCGGTCTATAAGTTTGATGGATACAAGTAACATAAATTTACACAATCAAAATAAAAAGAACCATTGGCAAAAATACTCTAATTTAAGTTTAACCATTCAAATTAAAACCAGAGAGTTATATTCACCTCAGAATCCCAGACACGAACAATAGTATCTTCACCAGCACTAATAATGGTGCGGTTAAGAGGTCCCCAAACAGCCCTGTTAATTCTTCCCTGAGGACCCTTAATGACCAAAGCAGATTCACCAATCTCTGAAAAAGTTAATAAAACACTTAAGAACACACAAACCTTAAACATCATATACCTATTTTGAAATCTTGAATACAACAAAAAACAAAGCTTCAGCTCAAAAATAGTGACTTACGATCCTCTGGATCCTCAGCAATAGTCTTGACTTGAATTGCAGAAGTGTGACCCATAAAAGGGTCAGTGGTGATAACAGCGAGCTTATCACCCACCGAGAAATCAACAGACCTGGCCGGAGAATCAAAGTTAAAGGTGAATAATTGCTGACCAGTCTGAACATTCCATAGCATAGCCGACTGATCCGCACTTCCAGTAATCAACAACATCGAATCCCCTAAACCATAAACCCTCCAACTCATTAAACACAAGAAATTAAAAACCAAAAACCCAAAAAAAGGTAAAATTTTGAAAGAAGGGAGATTTACTTGATACGTCGCAGGACCAAACGGCACCGTTGTGACCTCGATAGGTTCCGAGACGCTCTCCATTGTCGGCGAACCAGACGGTGGGAGTGTGGTCCTTGGCGCATGAGAAGAGAAGGTCCCCATCTCTGTTGTACTTGAGAAAGGTGAGGGGCCTCTCGTGCCCTTTCATCAAAATTGGCCTCATCTTGAGTTAGGTTTTTTGATTTGGACCCTCGAAACGATCGAGGATCTCAGGGCACAGGTGGGTTCTTCTTCTTCTTCGGCTGAACAAGAGAGACGGAGGTTCTGAGAAAGAGAAAGACGAGCGTTGTGTGCTCTGTTGTTATTAATTAGGGTTTGGGTTCAGTGAGAGCGGTAGAAAAATGGGCTCTTGGGCTTTTCTTTGGTTTGGGCTTTTAGCTTAACCCAACAAAATATTAAATGTTTTTTACACCACATAATCGAATTTCTCATTTTTGCGGATTTTTTTTTGGGAAATTTACATAATATACTAACTTTTGCCATTTTTTTACAAAAATACTGTCAGGCGAAATTTTTTACTTTTTTACTGTATTTTTTTTATAAATTTCATACTGCAGTATACTGTGAAGTTTCACTGGTGTTTTTTAGTTGTTCTACTGTTGTTTTGAGTTGTTCTGCTTTGTATTTTACTAGTATTTTATAAAAACACAGTATTTGTGAAAAAAATTTCGTGTAACAGTCTTTTTGTAAAAATTCATTTAAATTTCAATATTTTTGCAAGTTTCCCTTTTTTTTTAGAAAATACTTATTTTTCTTCAAAAATATGTTAAGTTTTTTTTTTTTATTATTCCACTATTATTTTTAGTTATTCTATTTGGTGTTCCATTGTTATTTTATAAAATACAGTACATTTGATACAAAATTTAATGTCATTTAATGCTTATTTAATAATTTATTAAAAATCTAAAATAATAATAATCAAAAAAATAAATATAAAATTTAATAATAAATTAATAATAATTATGCAAGTTATTTAATGTAAATGAGCATGCTAACTAAACTTTAATGACAAAATATTAAAAATAGTATAACAACAAATATAAAATCATAACATTTATTGTGATGCAAATTTTGCATCATGTTATATTGTCATCCAAATTTAGATTACTATTTGTTATGTGAGATATTTGCATCATAATAAATTTGGTACACTATTAAAGTAAATTTTTAACAAAGTGAACTATACTTTACATTTACTCACTTATTTGCATCTCATTGGAGATGTGCTCGGGTTTTTATATCATTTTTAATAGATGTAGGCTTTTGCTATTTCTTTTACAATTGTTTCAATTATGTCTCTAATTTTATCTTTTATGCTAAAAATGCCTATTTTAGGTGTGACTTACATAAGTTATAAGTTATAGTCCCTTAAAAAACTAAAATGAATATTTTTGAAAATTACTATTTTGAGTTTTTGACATAGAGAAAGAGAACCCAAACTTAAATTTTCTAAAATATATATAATCACATTATGCATAATGTTTCTCAACAATTGTATGTGCCCCTATTGAGTATTGGCCCTCTAATGAATTTTACTTTCACAATATACATTAAACCTTCTACTAATGAATTATACAAACAATGCCTTATGAATCTCATCCCCCACAATCAAGAAGTTTTCTTCTCCTTATATTTTCTTGCAAAAACAATGTACACCAACATGTTTAAGAAACTAAGTCCAGCCAAAAGCCAGAAGAAGTAATCAAGGTGCCCTTCATTCAGATTATCAGGAATCCATCCAGGCTTACCACCTTGTGTTGTCATGTAAGTCACAATGGTCAAAACCAATGAGCAAAGATAGTTCCCTAAAGAATTTGTTAGCAGAGAAAATGCACTGCATAAACTCCTCATGGCATCTGGTGCTTGCTCGTAGAAGAACTCGTGTTGCCCAATGAAAGTAAACACCTCTGCAGAACCCAGCAAGAAATACTGAGGAACTTGCCAAAATATGCTGACAGGCACAACAACATCCTTGTAAACTAACCCGAGCTCTCTCGCAAGTTCTAGTCGCTTAATTTCTACTATGGCAGCTGCAGACATGCAGAGAATCGAAATGAAAAGGCCTATTCCCATTCGTTGCAACTGCGAGAAGCCTCTTTCTTTACCTGTGTACTTCCTTGCTATAGGGACAATCAGTCTGTCATAGATTGGTACCAAGATAATGACACTAATGTGATTGAAAAGTGAAAGAGAGGCAGCTGGAATTGAGAATGACCCCAGAGTTTTATCCATCATCTTTCCTTGTTCTACAAACAAGGTTGGCATTTGGGCAAAAACAGCTGAAAAGATAATTCCAGTTGCGCAAATTGGAAGCATTCGGCTCAAAATCTTCAGTTCCTCAACTTGTGTGACAGTGCAAAGTCTCCAGGGATTAGAGTAATCCCCACTTTCAGTCTCCATTTCTGAGACCAAAGCAGCCTTGTCTAGGCACCTGTAAATTATATCTATTAGTAGGTAAGAAAGAATAGTAGTTAAAACCAGGGAGATTAGAAAGATGATCACCTCAGTTCATCGCTATGCTCCAGTTTGCGACTCCCTTTGATAATCGAGCTTTTGTCTTGCGTTTCATAAAGGACGCCACTATCCTCTGGCACATCCAGTCTCCTCTTATAGAATGCTGCAACAAAAACTTGGCATATTCTTGTTAAAGGGCTTCCTCCTGCTCTCTGTAATCTGTATACAAGCGTGCCCGAGAACAGACTTGCAATAGCAATGCCAATAAGCAAGGTGGGGATTCCAAATCCTAGGCCCCAGCCAACCCTGTCTTGAATCCATACCAATAAGCTACTTGCTATTATGGCCCCAATGTTTTGAGAAAAGTAAAACCAGTTGAAATAGGTTCCTTTCTTTACTCTTTCTCTAGGATCAGTATCATCAAATTGATCTGCCCCGAAAGGCCAAATACAAGGTTTCATCCCACCAGTCCCAAGTGAAATCATATAGAGCCCGAAAAAGAATATGGCATACTGTGCAGGAGTAGCTGAAGGGCATACAGAACCTATACATTCAGCAGGCTTCAATGATGGAACTGATGCTGAAAGAGTTAAGGCAGACATTCCCTACACCAATCACCAATCCAACATATCAGTATTTTGATCCAAACTACAAAAAATCAAAGCTGAGATCACATTCACAACATCATCGCGATGATATACTAAAGGCTTGAGCTTCACTTTATTGAGAATGTTGAGCATATGAGAGAAACAAGTATGAAAAAGATTAAACATACAATTAGATAAACTGTGGTGAAAACTGCAATTGTCCAATATCTACCCCAATAGGTATCTGCTAAGATGGCTCCAATTAGAGGTGTAAGATAGCAAGTTCCTTGCCAAGTAGTAACACTTCTTGCTGCAGAGACATTTCCTTTGTGTAGTTTTTCAATTAGATAACTGACAAGATTCGTCGAAATGCCATAGAAGGCAAGGCGCTCGCAGAAAAAAGTACCTGCATTTCACATTTAGAATCATTAAAATGAGAGAAAACATTAGCAAACAAGAGTAATGCTTTAAAAGACTACACTAACCTAGAATGAAAGAACATGCTCTCCATTTCCCAGTATTATTTTTAAGAACAGGCCTCCCGCGAATGTCCACTGAACCGTCACCTGCATACAGTCTGGTATCTTCATCCTGAAGGTGAATATTCATGAAAACACAAAATCCCATCACTCATTCACAGAAAACAAAATTTTTTTGATGCCTCCAAATAGGCAAAAAGTAACAATTGATGGTATGGCCTGAACTGCACTTAAATAAGGTCTTAATGGAACAGAACTGATCAATATAAATTTTGGGAGATGCCATTAAATAGTATGGGAAGTTCCATTTGAATTCCATTGTTCAAGAGATTATGGCACTTGTCACAAAAAGCTAAGACAACCTAAATGAACTAAACTCACTGAAAAGTGTAAGAAAATATTAATAACTGCAATAATATTATTGTCTAAACTTTGAAACTCACAATTAATAACTCTCTTATATGAAGAAAATAATCAATAAAGCCACTGATTCTTGTAGAGTCATATAAGACAAAGTAGTACAGATGAAGATAAGAAAACAAAAAAGGTCAACTCTTTGCTTCACTCACTTCAAAATCTCCTTAGCTATGTTTTGGGTCAGATATATAAGCCCGGGGACCTACCCAGCACACTTCTGTGTACCCTTTTCGTTTTTGGCATTATAATTATAAAGATATTGGATCTGAGCAACAGAAACAGAAACAGAAAACACTGACCTAGTAAACCCAGAAAGATCATTCCTTTTTCCCTTTTTCAAAAAAAAAAATTAAAAAAAAAAATCATCCTTTTTCAAAACCCAGATATATATAAGAGAGAGAAAGAACAAGAACCTGGGTATTTTCGAGGAGGGGTGTGCCATCGACCTGGGAAGCCATGATAGTGATTTTGGATTGCCTTTTTCTTTTTGGGAGAAAAAAAAAGGAATTTTGAGTGTTGTTATAGTGGAGTGGTAGACTGGTAGTGAATAGCTAGCAGTTAGCAAAGCCGTCACTTCACAAAATATCACTGTAATTGCTCAAATCACTACACCAGAAAACACCTGCATTATTTCCATATCCATAGAAGATTTATAATAATTTTTTAAAGGACACAACTTGGCCTTTCAAAAATAAAAAGGCCACTACTTGGATTGGAGATTTAAGAAAATCTCTCATCTTCATTTCTTATGTCTCCAGTCCACTGTGTTCCACCAACAAAAAGGAGTAACTAACCTTTTTTACATCGAAGTAAATAATCACTAATTTATGATTATATATTATGTGTTTTTTGTTACAGTAATATTTTCTCCAAATCTTTGACATTAGTTATAATAATAATAATTAAAAAAAAGGTAAACTAGAATGCTATTTTGTCAAAATAAAAACACAAACTTTGGAATAATTAAGATGGAAATTTTGGAACCAACATAAGTATAAAATGTGATACCCAATCTTGAAATAAAAAGCCAAAGATTGTTCTTTTATAATCTCCACAGAAGTAAGTATTGAATCAACAGCTAAAACTAAAGACTTCTTGATTAAATACAGAAAAAAACAAATAATTTACAGGTTCATTTTTTCCAACTAAAATCAAAGGAAAAGAAATTCAATTATTTGTGGAGATTGCATTGCAGTGGTTATTTACAAACTAGTGGGAGCATAACTCTTGCATAGTGTAATATGGGACATCCAGCCATTCCACACTTTCTGGAGAACATCTTAAGAAGCCTTCTTATGCTTGTACCTTCCGGCGCAAACTACATAGGCCAGCACATTTACAAAGCTCAGTCCGGCCAAAAGCCAGAAATAATAATCGAGATGACCCTCATTCAGATTGTCAGGTATCCAACCCGTTTTCCCGCCTTTGGTTGTGAAGTAGGTTACAACAGTGAGAATAAATGCACTCAAATAATTCCCAAGTGAAGTTGTTAGAAGAGCCAATGCACTGCATAAACTCCGCATAGCATCAGGAGATTGATCGTAGAAGAACTCAAGTTGCCCGATGAAAAAGAATATCTCGGCTGCACCCAACAGAAAGTATTGGGGTATTTGCCATAAGATAGAAATAGGCACTGGTACGGCTTCATCAACTAAGCCAAGTTCTTTGGCTAGCCTCAGTCGATTAATTTCTATCACAGCGGCAGCAGACATGCACAGAACCGAAACAGCAAGGCCAATTCCCATCCTTTGCAACTCTGAGAAGCCCCTTTCCTTACCGGTAAATTTTCTTGCAATTGGGACAATTATTCTGTCGTAAACAGGAACCCAGAAAATAACACTGATGACATCGAAAGTGGAGAGAGAGGCTGGAGGAATGACGAATGAACCAATTTTTGTGTCCATCATTGTGCCTTGCTCCACAAACATTGTAGACATTTGTGCATAAACAGCGGAAAAGACTATTCCAGTAGCCCAAACAGGGAACATTCGGATCACAATCTTCAGTTCCTCCACCTGAGTTACAGTGCAAAGCCTCCATGGATCAGAGAAGTTGCCGCTATTATTCTCCGCATCAGATACAATAGCAGCTCTATCAAGGCACCTGCAACAAATACGCACATAAATAAGTTCAAACTTCGAAGGGGGCAATTGTCTACACAGGCAATAAAGACAGAATATTGATCATTGGCTAAAATAAATGTTGAAAATACTATGATCACCAGCAGCTTCTGCAAGAAAATTAACACAAATTTTTATTTTTCAGCTGGGTGGGGTGGGGTGGCGTGGGGTGGGAGGGGCAAAGAGTCACTAACTTATAAATATAGACATTAACTTTTAAATTCAATAGAAATTTCCAAGAAGAAGATTACGTTAGTTCATTGGTGTGCTCCAGTTTACGACTTCCTTCAATGGCAGAGTTTTTATCTTGTGTTTCAAATAGGAGAGTACTGTCTTTAGGTACCTCCAAAGTCCATTTTCGGAAAGATGCAACCATAACTTGGCACATCCTTGTAATAGGGCTTCCCCCCGGTTTTTGGAACCTGTAGATAGGTGTGCCTGCAAAGAAACTAGCAATGGCGATTCCCATGAACAATGCAGGAATGCCAAATCCTAAACCCCACCCAGCATTGTCTTGAATATACACCAGTAGACTACTTGATATAAGAGCACCGATATTTATCGAAAAGTAAAACCAATTGAAGAAAGATCCTTTCTTTACCCTCTCCTTCGAATCAGTATCATCAAACTGATCTGCCCCGAAAGAGGATACACATGGTTTGATCCCACCAGTCCCTAGCGCAATCATATAAAGTCCAACAAAGAATACTCCATATTGTGCTGGACTAGCCACTGGACAAACAGAACCAACGCATTCGGGAGGCTTTAGTGCTGGAACTGATGCTGAGATAGTCAAAACACACATTCCCTGAAAAAAAATAAGTAACTAATTATCATTATGATTGTATGGCTTTTCTTTCCTTAACTTTCCAAACCTTATTCAAAACAGGACAGTAAGTCATTTATCATACAACTACTCGAAAACTGTTATATGATTCAGAAATGATTCCCCAGAAGCTCCCTCGGCATTAATGGTATTCCCATTTACAGGTTTCAAGTTCCAATCTATACTTAGCGAAAAGAGGCTAAAAATTACCTTTTAAATAGAATGCTAAAGAACTAGAATAAACACTTACTGGCAAAAAAAGAATAAAGGCTGGTTTCCAATAGGACTTACAATAAAGTAAATTGTGGAGAAAACACCAATAGTCCAATATCTTCCCCAGTAAGCATCAGCCATGATGGCCCCGATAAGGGGCGTAAGATAGCAAGTTCCTCCCCAAGTGGTAACATTTCTTGCAGCCGAGACATTTCCTTCGTGCAACTTTTTCGTAAGATAAGTAACAAGATTAGTCGAAATCCCATAGTAAGCCAAACGTTCACAGCACTCAGTACCTGTAATGTAATGTATATTGCAAAGATTTGACGAAAAATAGCCAGTTTAATAAATGAAAACAACATCAAGAACAAATATAGATTAAAAAAAGCTTAACAGTAAGAACAATAGAACACCTAGAATAAAAGGACAAGCTTTCCAGTTTCCAGTATTCTGCTTCAACACACGGTTTCCTTTCAAGTCAACTGAGCCATCACCAGTGTAAAGTCCACTCTCTTCATTCTGAATTAAAATACTAAAACAATTATGCGTCTAATCCAAGAATCTATATCAGAAAAACACTTCCATATGGCTAGCTAATACAGAAACAAATCTCATAAAGGCAAAAGATGTGATTCTTCTCTTACTCCCTTTATAAAACAAACAATACTAATGAGTGGCTTACAGAAATGAGTATCAAAAACCAAACACATCATGGGCACTAATTTGGAAATGAGAATAAAAAAGTTCAAAACGACTGATGTAAAATGATACTTTGGCAAAAATTTATAGCAGAAGAAAGTTGATCATAAATATTCTGATAACATTCAATCCAATCCAATCCAATTCAATCTTGAAACAGGATAAAGGGAGACACAAAGACCAACCATGGTATTTATTTTATTCCCCAAACTAACACAAATAAATAATAGTAAAAATTAGGAGAATAATAAAAATTCAACCATTAATTTACAAATTCAGTGCCATCATAACCTGTATTGGAACAAATAAAAAAAAAAAACCAGATTCTAAATTCCGAAATTCTGAAGAAAATTGATATGGGTCGTGGTCAAACAAATCCAGCCTAAAGGAAAATTATATGAATTATCAATATCAGTAAAAAAGGAAGAAGAATGAAGAATGAAGTGTGAACCTGAAGAAGACCATCTTCCAAGAGCGATCTATCCTCTTCAAGGGAACCCATTTCTCTTCTCTCGTTTCTGAACTTTTTTGTTGTTTTTGATGTAACAAAGTTTGGGACTTTGGATACTTGTATACCTTTCTTTCCTTTAAAGTTCTTTCTTTTAAGTAATATCTATATATTTATTTATTTGTTTATCGGTGCTTTGAATTGAAGTTTATTATTTAATTATTATTTATTAGTTTGTTTATTTGAGTTGAATATGCTTACTTTGAAATGAGGTTAGGGTAAGAAAGAAGGAAGTTGTTTTGGAAGTGATGAAATATCTATCCATCTATCCAACTTAGATGATGTCATGAGCCAAAGACAAAACATTGGAAGTTGGAAAAAGATATACATGTTTTGGGGTATTCAAAATTGGACCATACTATCATCATCAATTTATGACACACCCAACTTAAATAAAAATGATTTCTCAAAGAAATCTTTGTAGCACAAAGTGTATAGTATGGGAAAAGTCCATAGTAAACATGTTTAAGAGGGTATTTTGGTAGATATTTTATCGTTCGATATATATATATATATATTTTTCTATAATAGTTTACGTTTTAGTAATTTAAAATTACTTGTAAATTTTTAAAAATTTTAAATAATTTATTGCATTAAAAATAAGTTTCAAATATATTGTTACATATGTGATTATTTTTTATACAAGTGGTAAGTATATATTTGAATTTTATTTTTGATACGGTGAATTAATAAAGATTTTCTTAAAAATTTGTTTGTGGTCCTAAATAACTACAACGTACAAAATTATGTAAAAAAAAATTAAATTAAAAAGCTCTCTTAAATATCAAAATAGATAAAAGGGTTTACTAAAGCATCATTTTAAGAAAGGAAAATTTTGATTTATTATTCCTAAAAAAACCCTCTTACAAAAAATAACCCCTAGTAAATTTATACCATTTTATCCTAAAAATTCCACACTATACCTAAAAAATCCTTTTCATTTATTGTTTCAAAAACTTAAAAAAATTTATTTCTCTCTCCAACTCTCTCATCAACCCATCCAAAAGGAGCCACCATCCTCCTCCCTCTATTTCTCTCTCTAGATCCCTCTCATCTGCCCAAAGGAGTCATCGCCCTCAACTCGTCTGGTCCTCCATTGAAGCCCAAATGTTCGCAGTGGAAGCCTATCCTTCGTCTCTCGTCCTCCATCTCCCGTCCTTCATGAAAGCCCAAAGTCTGCCACACCACATTCTAATTGAAAGTTAGAGCTCGGTTAATAGGTAAATATTTTTTAAAATATTTTGTTAAATGATTGAAAAAATATAGTTTATTTTCGATATATCTATGTAGTTGTTGTTTGTATTTGTTTGGTTTTGATATATTTTTTGCTGAAATCGTAAGATCTAGTTTTTTGGAGTATTCTGTGTATTCGTACTTTTCTCGACATTTTTTTTGATACGTTCTTGACACAAATGTTCCAAGGTCAGAGAAGATTTTTCTCATCAGTTTTTTGATAGGATCTCGATTATTTATCGACAAACAATTAAGATCACGTAGATAACATTCAAGAATGGTTGCAAACGCAAAATCATTCAGTACAAAAAAAATTGTCGAGAAAGGTCTTCTCTGGCCTTAGGATATTTGCGTCGAGACCCGTCGAGAATGTATCGATAAAGCGTAGAGAAAATTACAAATATATAAAATACTCTAAAAAAACTAGATCTCATGATTTTAGCGAAAAATATATCAAAACTAAATAAATACAAATAACAGCCATATAAATATACTGAAAATAGAGTATACTTTTACAATTATTTAAACAATACTTATCTATTAATCCACGAGCTTCGACATTCGAACTTTGTGGTGGGACATTTCGAGTCTTCGACAAGTTTTCACAGAGGACTGGAGACGAAGGACGAGCTTCCCTGGCGGACATTTTGGGCTTCCACGGAGGATCGGACGGGTTGAGGGCAGTGAGATCTTTGAGCGGATGAGAGGGAGCTGCGGCGACTCCTTTAGGACGGTTGATGAGAGATGTAGAAAGATTTTCTTAAAATTAATCATATATGTATATGGAGATAATTAATTAATGGGTCATAATTAAAGCATAGTTTTCTGAATCATAACTATATGTGAAGTTAGAACAAATTTTATATGCTTATATTAATAAAAGAATTAAACAAACCATATATGCTGTGCTATAATAAGCTCCTCAATGTTATAAAGTGATCAACTCTCTTTTCGTTTATCAATATGAGATACCTGTATATGCTGTTTGGGAAAAATATACTTTAAAATTCCATCACATGCGAAATCTTTTTTTTTTTTTTAATGAAAGCAATCTTTATTAGACAGAAACATTCATTAATACAATGGACTGAAGAGCAAGAAGAACATCGCTGTCAGCAAAAAGACAACCTGACCGATAACAAGCACCACACGTCATACAGTGCGCGACTTTGTTAGTAGACCGTTTAACATGATCAATAGAAATCTCTTTTTCATCCGCTCATTTGTGATATTTTACAGGATTAGAGCGCGCTTTTAATACAATTCTTTTGATATAATATATTTGTTTGTTTGTGAATTGTGATATAATATGGAGATATAATTATTTAACCTTACAAAATTTTAAATTAGTAATTTTTGTTTTTGTGAGGGTAAATTGAAGAAGGTTAACTAAGATAACAAAAGTAACTACACTATTACAAAAGGTAGGAAGGTCTAATTCAAAGGACATGCTAAAATGCAGTTGGAAAACTTCTGTTAAATTAATTTCATTATAGTTATTAGTTCATTTCAATATTTAGTTTCACATCTTTCAATTTAATAAATATTATAAAAATAAAGCATTATCACAATGATGTGATTTGTGGGGTTTGCACTTAGCAGCTCCTAAGTATATTTTGATAATTACTTAAATAAAGACTATGTTAAGTGTAATTAAATTATTATTAATAATAATAAATATTAACTCTTTGCTTAGAAATCATAAAAAAGTCATCTCATATTAAGGGAAGAACAAAAGGCCAAGAAACAGAGTCACAAAAGTCAGATTATCATTCATCAAGGCACAAATTAGTAACAACAATCAACCAATTTTAGTGATGGATATGACAGTAATCTTATTGTGCAATCTCCATATATGCATGGAGTAAAAAAAAAAACCTTAAAAAGCACTAGACTTCTTATGCTTGAACTTCATGGCAAAGACTATATAAACCAACAAATTCAAAAAGCTAAGAGCTGCCAAAAGCCAGAAGAAATAATCAAGATGACCTTCATTCAAATTCTCTGGTATCCAACCAACTTTCCCACCCTTTGTTGAAAAGTAAGTTACCAAACTAATAATAAAAGAGTTCAAATAGTATCCCAATGAAAGTGTTAGTAGCAATAATGCACTGCATAGACTCCTCATAGTGCTTGGTGACTCTTCATAAAAGAACTCTATTTGCCCAATTGAAGTGAATACCTGTGAAGTTCCCGCCAAAACATATTGAGGTATTTGCCATAAGATACTTATTGGTACAACCACTTTTTGGTGAACTAAACCAACTTCTCTTGCAACATAAAGTCTATACATTTCTACAACTGCGGCCGCTGACATGCTTAGAGCCGAAATGAAGAGGCCGATCCCAATTCGTTGCAGCTCTGTGACGCCTTTTTCGTTGCCTGTAAATCTCCTAAGAAAGGGGACTATTACTCTGTCATAGATTGGAACAATGAAGAGAATAACAATTATGCCACATGTTGCAAGAGCAGCTGGAGGAATGGTTAAAGAGCCAATAGTTGAGTTCATCACCATGCCTTGTTCCAACATTGTTGTGGAAATTTGAGCAGCATTAATAGAGAAGGCTATTCCAGTAGCTAAAATTGGTAATAAATGGATCAAAGTCTTCAATTCTTCAACTTGATTTACAGAACAAAGTCTCCATGGATTGAAGGGGTTTCCACTAGTACTAATCTCATCATCAGCAGCAGAAAACACAGCTGCCTTATCAAGAAACCTGTTGTGTCAAGTAGTGTTTGTTAGACTTAGTGGGAATTGGAATGTCAAACTCAATCTATGTTTGGTAAATTAAATTTTAATGACCAACAAATCTGTATTTCTAAGTGGGTTTCACTTTTTAAGTTTAATTTATGGTAATGCTAACCTTCTCTAACATTTAAGTTTTATATTCTCAATCTAAACGCCCATTAACTTTACTCCCTCGAAATCTAACTCACATAACAAATACCTCATTAGTAATGAGTGTGTTCGGGTTGTGGTAACGAAATGGATGGAAATAATCAATTTTTATTTCAAAACTTCATTTGGTTGCATTTAAAGTATTGAAATGTTATTTTAATGGAATGAATTTTCTATTATTTTAGTGGAATGACTATAATTTTCTACTATTTAAAAATGAGAAGGAAAACCATTGTAATGCAAGATGAAAAATAATAGTTTTTCTTGAGTGTGTGATTGAAATCTATCAAAAAAATGTACCCTTATTTTAGGCTAAATGAGAATTGTAATACTCACTTGAGTGTGTTAGTGTGTTTAAGTTTATTGCAGCCTCCTTCCATGGAAGAATTTCTTTCTTGTGTTTCATCAAAAAGATTTGTGCTTTCTTTAGGCACCTCAAGATTCCATTTTCGACACGACGCAACCAAAACTTGGCACATTCTAGTAATTGGACTTCCCTTTGGCTTTTGAGTTCTATAATAGGGTGTTCCAAAAAGGAAACAAGCAATGGCAATGCCCATAAAAAGTGCAGGAATACCAAATCCTAGTCCCCAACCAACATTATTTTGAATCCATGCAAGAAAAGTACTTGCTATGAAAATACCAATACATATTGTAAAGTAAAACCAAATGAACAAAGATCTCTTCTTTGATCTTTCTTTTGGATCAGTGTCATCAAATTGATCCCCACCAAATGGTGACACACATGGTTTGATACCACCAGTTCCTAAAGCAACCAAATAAAGTCCACATTCAAATATAGCAAATTGGATAGCATTGGCTGGAATTGATGCTGAGAAAGTCAAGGAACATAATCCCTGCAAAAACAAAGTTAAAATATTGGTCAAGTTTAACATACCACACTCACTTCTCTTTTTCTATGAAAAATGAAAGCAAGAATATGAGAACTTTATACTATGAAGTAGATGGTGGAGAAAGCAAGAATGGTCCAATATTTTCCCAAGTAAGCATCTGCAACAATGGCTCCAATAAGTGGTGTGAGGCAGGTAGTCCCTTGCCAAACCGAAACAGCTTTCGCAGCAGCCACATTTCCTTGATGCAATTCTTTAGTAAAATAAGTAACAAGATTACTAGAAATACCAAAGAAGGACAGCCCTTCACAACATTCAGCACCTGTGTTATGTAATTACATATAGTCAACAACATTAATCAATTCATCATTATTTAATACAAAATAAAAGTACCTATAATGAACCAACATGCTCTCCAATTTCCACTATTTTGCTTCACTGCTGGCTTTCCTTTTGCATCAACAGACCCATCACCAGTGTAAACCTCACTCACTTCATTCTAATAATAACAATAATTAAATTATTAACAACAACATTTTTCTTACTTAATTACTTACTAGTAAGAAAATTAAGAGAGACTGAGTAAAAGAGTGTACTGGAAGTTGAAGAAGAGGATTTTGCAAGAGTGAGGCTTGATCATCCAAATTATCCATTTTTACTCTACTCTTCCTTCCTTCTACAGCTAATGACTATTTATGTACTATACTTGTCTCTAGAATTAGAATGCTCTGGTGGTGGTTTCTAAGCCCTTTCTCTCACCATTAATTATTCTTTCTGTATAAGGTTAGATCAAGATATAACTATAGTACTTTCTTTTACATAAAAATTGACCAGTACTGTAGTAACCTTTGTTTGCTCATGAAGTTTTTATTATACATTAGCTCTTAAGATTGCTCTTACTTATTAACATAAATATATGGGTGCACTCTTAGTGGGTATTATCCATGAATGGGTAAAATTAAAAAATTTTGAGTTTTTATGTTTAATTTTTCTATCTAATTAAAAAAATCTCTCATTTTTATATTATATGGGCTGAGACATGTTCCATCGGTAAAAAAAAAAAAAAAATTTAGCAAGAAAAATAAGAAAAGAAAAAGTTGAGTTTGAGTTAAAAATTTTTGTATGAACATATTTATAATATAGTAAAAAAAAGAGATATTTTTTAATATTTTTTTTAATTAAGTAGTTAAATTAAGCACAGAAATTCAAATTTGTGATTTCATTATTCGTTATTAGATCAAAATTCGATAGTTTGATATTTTTAAAATTAATATTTATAATTAAATTTGTTTAGTAACCATTTATGGGTAATACCCATTAAGAAGTGTTCTAAATATACTAAATTATGTTAGGTGCATTGTACGTATATTTAATTATATTTTTAGTTTTTATTTTTATTATGTGTAATTACAAATTTTATAAATTAAAAGGAAACTACTTATTAATTTTTTTTAATTTTTTTTTAAAAAACAATATTTAAAATTTTAAAAATTTGAGAAAAATAAATATAAAGTTTAAGGATATTAAAATTGAACATACTCTCAATATTAAAAACAACCAATAAAAAATAATAATATTACAAATAATATATTAATATTTATATATATACGTTTAATTTAATCTAAAATTAATATAAGTCCAATTAACCTAATACAAATAATATTAATATTTATATATTTAAATCAATGTAAAATAAATAAACTTAATTTATATATATTTATAAAACTAACCTAACTAACACTTAAATTTAACAGAATATTCTTATATTCTTAAAATATTCTGTTAAACTAACAAAAACTGTTAGATAACCATATTTTATATGTAACGATATATATTTAATTTGTATTTATTTATCAATTATTATTTATTGTTTTACTCATTTTATAATAAAATTAAATAAAATGTGGTGGAAAGACGTAAAAATTATATTTTATAAAATACTATTATTTACCAGTCGTATATTATATGATCACAACTTATAATAAATGTAAAAAATTAGTATTGTGATAAACTTACTAACCTTAGTATGACCTTCTGTTGTCTATAATTAATTTTATAATTTAAATTGGAACATTAGATTATATGTATTAATAATTTGTCTTTTATTGAAATTCATAATTTTTTTTTGAAAAGGAATTGAAATTAATTCGATATGTACGATTCATTATCCCAAAATTAATATGTGAACCAAAATAAAAGATGAAAAGAGAATAAAAATATTGGATTACAGATAATAAATGTTTAAAAAGTGTTACAAATAATCATCATTGCATGTTTTAATGTTGGCTGGTTGGCTTTGTATATCAACTATACATTTTTTTTATAAGATAGAATCATATTTTATGGGTTTTTTATATAATTGTTATAAATTTTTAACACGTGAGTGACGTCTTACAAGGACTGTAACTAATTACTAAGTAATTGAACTTAAAATTCTATCTGACAAACAATAATTTGATGTTTGAAAATAGTAAAATAACAAAAATTAGCAAAATGGCAAAATTAACAAATAACAATAAAAAAAAAATAAATAAATAACAATGATTTAAAAATTTAGGAAAATTAATTTCAATTACTTTCATTTTTAATGCAATTAATCTTCTTTTTCTACTTATCATAACGGAATATAAATTATTAGATAAAGAATCCAAACTATATGGCAGTATATCTTACATTTCTGAGGTATAATACTCATAATTAACAAAAAGTAATAATCCAATTATTGTAGAAGCCACACAAATACTTGTTTTGTACCGAAACCTATATATGGTTTTTTTTTTTGGAAAGAACAAAGGTTCTATTAGATAGAAAAACAGAAAGGGAATACAGGGGGATTCCCCTCCCCATGAATTACAGTCTGAAAATTGCTAGACAATCTAGCATTCTTGGCTAGTGCATCAACCTCTAAATTAAAAGAGCGATTAATGTAAATAAAATCACAACTAACAAACTTCTTACTACAATCTAAAATCTCTAAGGCAACACTAAAGGAGTTCCAAAAAGGAGGACAATGCCCTGCTCTCAAGGCATTTACAGCTTGAGAACAATCCGACAGAACACAAATACGATCCCAATTCTCTTCCCGTGCCTACTGGAGAGCCAGAAGAATAGCTTTTAATTCTGCAATGAGGGCTGACTCTGCTTTGGTTCTTGAGGTCCTGTGCGCCCAACTAGGTGTATTCTCAGGGCCGGCCCTAGGCATAGGCGGACTAGGCCCGTGCCTAGGGCCCACACTTTTCGGGGGCCCAAAATAAAAAAATAAAAAAAATTATAAGGTTTTTATTTAAGTAAAATTTAAGTGTATTATAAGCAATAAATATTCATAGCTTAGTTGGTTGAGGTGGATAGCATAATATTTAAGGTCATGGGTTCAAATCTCATAACACTCCTTTTTAGATATTTTTTTTATATATATTTTAGGGCCCCAAAATTTAATTCGTCTTGGGCCCATATATTTTCAGGGCCGGCCCTGTGTATTCTGCATCCTCATTACAGCAGCCAAACCTGCTTCACCATTCAGCCAAGAGGCATCCGTACAGAAAACTCTCTTGCCCGCCAAACTTATTTCTGTACAAGGTTAGAGATCAAGATATATAACTATAATACTTTCTTTTACATGAAAATTGACCAGTGTAGTAATCTTTGTTTGCTCATGAAATTTTTATTTTTATACAGTTTTAAACATTACAATAGGCAATGTGGCTTCCCACTACTGAGCACTCAAATTAAAAAACAAAAAATTAAAGTATGAGTTATTATAAGAAATGAAAGTCATTTATTCTATTAGAGTACTATCAACACTTTCTCTATCTTATGTTTCAAAATATTTTACTAATTTTTTTTTTTTCAATTTTAGCTCATATTTATATTACATATTACATCAATTTTTTATTATCAATTAAATTATATATTTATAATACACAAATAATAAATTATTGTTATATTATATTATAAAAATAATTTAAAATAAGATATTATTATAAAAATAATAGAAAAATTATAATTTGGCACTGAAACTTAAACATCTCTTAACTAGATATAGTTAAGTACTATTAAATTTTTTAATTTTTTTTTTTAAAAAAACAATATTTAAAATTTTAAAAATTTGAAAAAAAATAAATATAAAGTTTAAGAATATTAAAATTGAACATACTCTCAATATTAAAAACAACCAATAAAAAATAATAATATTACAAATAATATATTAATATTTTTATATATATTTAATTTAATCTAAATTTAGTATAAGTCCAATTAAACTAAAACAAATAATATATTAATATTTATATATATTTAAATTAATGTAAAATAAATAATATTAATCAATATATATTTATAAAATTAACCCTATTAATACTATTTAATTTTACGGAATATTCTTAAAATATTCTGTTAAACTAACAAAAATTATTAAATAACTATATTTTATATATAAAGATATATATTTAATTTGTATTTATTTATCAATTGTTATTATGTGTTACTCATTTTACAATAAAATTAAATAAAAGGGCGTTTTTCATAAATGTACAACAAAAACAACATGATTACAAAAAATGTGCAAAAAAAAATTATTTTAAAAACTTATATATTTTGAAAACTTATTACATGAAACCATACATTTTAATCATTAAATAATAAAGTATGTTTATTAAAACTTAAAATAAACAATTTCGTAAAATTAATTAAACAGTTTTATAAAATAAACAAGTTAATTTTTTTTTATTAAAAGATAAATATTTATTATATATTTTAGTATGAATTATTATAATTTAATAAGATTTTTTTAATAAAATACAATATCAAAATTATAAACATTAATGTATATAAATATAAATCAATACTTAAAATTACTAAAAATAAACATGACACATAGAGTGATATAATAAACATATCTGAATATTATTATTTTGTTTATTAAATTAGTATGTTTAATAAATAGAAAACAAAATAAACATATATATACAAAGTATTTTATATTATTAGTATGTTTATTATAATTGTAAACATAAAAATAGACATAGACAATTTATATTATACTAAAATAAGTATACATTTTTTTCTATTGTTTCTATATATTGATTATTTTCTAATAAATTAGTGAACGAATTTTTTATTGAAGTATAGTTCTTACATCAAAAAATAAATAAACAAACATAACTTTATAAACTCCAAAAATTATTTAATTAGAAAAGATAAACATGACACAATAAACAAAGAAAAAGATAAAGATAAACAATTTTTTTTTATATATATATATTATTTATTTTCTAAAAAATTACTAAAAAATAAACATAACACACATAGAGTGATATAATAAACTTATGTGAATATTATTATTTTGTTTATTAAATTAGTATGTTTAATTAATAGAAAATAAAATAAATACATATATAAAATATTTTATATTATTTGTATTTTTTTATTATAATTGTAAACATAAAAATAAATATAGCTAATATTATCATATATATAATAATCAATAGTTATTACTATATATATATTCAGGGGCGGAGGTATTCTATGACCTTAGGTGGCCATGGCCCCCCCACAACTTTTCATGAAATTATAGTATTAGTAATATATGTAGGTAAAACTAGAGAAACTATAAATTATTAGTTTTCATTACTTTATTTATAAGGTTACTCTTATAAGATATATGTTATATTATATATCAATAAAAATAAATACTATGATTATAATAATGATCTTTTGACACGTGATCATAAAACAATGTATAGATGAAAAAATATAATTATGAATAATGACACTTTGTTGTAATTTTCTAAATTAAAAAGGGGTCATTGAAGTAACATATTTTTTTAAATGGTAAATATCATTTTAGACTTTGTGTTTTGTAAAAATTATTGATTAGACTCTCTATTTTATTAATTGATAAATTAGACATTATATTTTCTAAAATAGTACAAAATAGTATCCTGAACTGATTTTTTGTTAATATAAAAGTTAATTATAATCTGATCTAGAGTTATTATGACAAAACTTGATATATTTTCTGCATTTATTCGTGCTATATTTTTTTTTTCAAGTTTATTATATATATAAAAAAAATATCAAAAATTGAGCTCAGTGTACTATTTTAGAAAATGCAGTGTTGAATTTGTCATTTTACAAAACAGATGTTTCAGTCGGTAACTTTTACAAAACACATAGTTTAAAATTGTATTAACCATTTTTTAATAGAAATTATAAGTCTTATCTTGTAGGTTCCATACAAAATGATCTAAAACTTTTACACATATGATTCTTTTCTTTTTTTAATAATAGAAGAAAGTATTGACTAATTAATTAATAATATATATTGCAAAAAAATTATTGTAATTATTTGTGTTGTTACTAAATTCTTTTATGTTAAATGTTAATTACTAAATAATATTAATTTTATATGTAAATGCTAATTATTTTTCTTAATAAAATCATAAAATTTCATATATAATTACCATGCATGGTGTATTTTTAAATATAATAGTGTAATTACTAGACTATGTAATATAACTAGTAATTAAACACTTATATTCAAACACGCTTTATAAATAATATTTGTAATGTGCAATATTATTATAAAAAATATTTTGTTTGAACTATAAAATTTTAATAATTGGCCCCCCCAAGGATTTAATCCTAGTTTCGCCCCTGTATATATTATAAAAGAAATTGAAAAAAACTTTTTAATTATACATAAAAATATATGAGAAAATGATAATAAATTTTTTTGCACATATTTTGTAATTAATTAAAATAATGTATACAAAATTATAAAATGCCCTAAATAAAATGTGGTGGGAAGACGTAAAAATTATATTTCAAAGAGTATTATTATTTACTAGTCGTATGTTAGTATTGTGATAAACTTACTAACCTTATTCTGATCTTCTGTTGTCTATAATTGATTTTATAATTTCAATTAATTAGAATATTAGATTATGTGTATTAATAATTTGTCTTTTATTGAAATTCATAATTTTTTTTGAAAAGGAATTGAAATTCATAATTGAAGTGAGAAATTCGATATGTACGATTCATTATCCCAAAATTCCTAATATGTGAACCAAAATAAAAGAGGAAAAGAGAATAAAATATTGGATTACAGATAATAAATGTTTAAAAAGTGTTACAAATAATCATCATTGCATGTTTTAATGTTGGCTGGTTGGCTTTGTAGATCAACTATATACATTTTTTTTAGTGTAACTATACATATTCTTATAAGATAGAATTATATATTTTATGGGTTTTTATAAAATTGTTATAATTTTTTTAACACGAGGTCCCTAAGTAATTGAACTTATAATTCTATCTGACAAACATTAATTTGATGTTTGAAAATAGTAAAATAACAAAAATTAGCAAATAGGCAAAATTAACAAATAACAATGATTTAAAAATTTAGGAAAATTAATTTCAATTACTTTCATTTTTTACTTAAGTAATGCAATTGATCTTTTTTTTCTACTTATGATAACGGAATATAAATTATTATATATTCTGATTAAGACATAAGGAATTTAAACTATATGACAGTATCCTACATTTCTTAGGTATAATACTCATAATAAACAAAAAGTAATAATCCAATTATTGTAAGCCAAACAAATACTTGTTTTGTACCGAAACCTATATATGGTTAATGTTGTGATATTTTCATTACGCAAGTACACGTATTGTTAATAATTAATAAACTCACAAAGAGTGAAATCGATCCTATCACTATAAAAAATTGTTACTTAATTTTAGTGACAACTTTTTAGTCACAACATAATTTTTTTTTGTGATTATATGTGACTTTAAGTCACAACAAAATATTACTTGTGACTAAAACATAGTATTTAGTTATAAGTTGTCACTAATTTTGTTTTAATCACAACACTTGTTGTGACTAAAAATACATTTAGTTACAACAAATTGTAATTTTTGTGACTAATACATTTAGTCATGGACCTTTTAATCACAACATAGGAATAATAATTTATAATTAGTCACAATTTTTTCACTTTAGTCACAAGTTTTGTTATGACTAAAAGTAAAAAAATTTGTAGTGTACAAAAATTATAATAAAGTATTTTAAAATTAAACTTTTACTTCTATTTAGTTATTTGAATTTAAGAAGAAATTACAACTAGAATTTAAAACGATGAAAACAATAAAATCAAGCAAGTAAATTGATATGTAAATTAACGATGATTAAAGATTAGGGTTATTGATTTCAATTGATTAAAGATCTATTTATTATGGTGATTCAATTTCTATTACCAATTTTTATGCAATAGCAGGTTTACTCAAGTAATTTATAGTCTTCTCAGATATATAAATCTCAATTACATGTAAATTTTCTATTCTCGTGATAAACTAAACATGTAAAATGTAACGCCCGTATTTTAATAATAATAATTCCCAAATCTAATTTTAATAATTAATATATTAATAATCATATGGATCGGGATCCCGAGTATCAAAATACTAGTTAAAAGTATTTTACTAATATGTACATATATTTTTTTTTTTAAAGTTTAGCGGACAAGCATCCTCAAAATACAGACTCCAAAATACTAATAAACCGAAACCCTCCAGGTTGCACTGCCGCGATATGTACAATCATGCCGAGTTCCGCCTCACTGTTCCTCCAGCTTTGCTTTTCCTTTACCTACACAAGGTAGCAAACTGATGAGTCAACAGACTCAGTAAGATATGCAAGAAATATATAAAAGTAGCACGCTGCCAGCTTTATGATTAAGCTGCCCTGAGCTTAACAACGAAGCTCACCAAATGATTAAGAACGTTCTTAAGGGTAGTACGACTACTATACCAAATGCACTAAAGTACCAACTCTGTACTTGTGTTGGTAGAGCCCTAACTGTACTCCCGGGGATTACTAAGTGTTGTACCACGGACACGACGTACCCTGGGTACTCGTGTTGGTAACACCGTAACCACATTAACATGCAATACTATACTAACACTTGAATAATCATTTTACATTCATATATATATTTTTACGCTATCTTACCTCGTTCCGTGCTCAAGTGTGCCGGTCAGCCTGAGTGGAAGTGCAGCTCGACGTTTTTACAGGGCCCTAAACCAATATGTTCAAAAACCCATGAGACACTCGCTAAAACACTTATCGGGGATTCAAAATAGAAACTAAGCTTAACCCTATCGATAAAAAGGATGCCAATACCCTAAATTACTTAAAAACGGGAAAAACTAGGGCTCGGGAAAAAGCCCCAACCGGCAGGCCGGTTCCCAACCGGAAGTCGGTTCTGGGACCAACCGGTCGGCCAAGTTGCAACAGGCCCTGTGAACCGAATTCCGATTCGAGGAACCCAAAAATTCTTCCCCTTAATTCAAAACAATCCCAAATCTTTTCAAAACTTCCAGAATACCTGTACACATTATTTTTAACCAATCCCAAGCAGCAAAACACCACAATTCACACAATTTCTCAAATCACCATTAGAGCTCCAACTTGAGCTCTTAAACTCAATTTCCATCCCAACTTCAAAATAACTAACTAATTCAGCCCTAAACACTCAAAGCAATCAATACCTAACTCCAGAAAAGAGAACAAACCAAAAATACACTCACAGCCCCCTTAAATCCCAAAACTACAAACCAAAACTTAAAATAAAATCAAAGAATATCAAAGAAAGCAAGCAAAAAGGGTTTTACCTTGAATTGGAGCTTCAATTACAACAACAACTAGCTGAATTGAACAAAGAAAATCCCAGCTTAGTGCTGGTTCCTACCAAATCGAGAGAAAGAGGGAAAGAGAGAAGTGATTTTCTAGGTTATTCTCCTTACTTCTTCACACCAAGTATATTTAACTTTTCCTTTCTTTTTTTTTTTAAAAAAAAAACTTAAATTCAGATTTAAATAAAACCAAATAAGACAAAATCTTCCTTTGACAATTTACTAAATTGCCCTTAACTAAAATCCCAATATTAACCAACTAAAAAGGGTAAGTTGGTAATTAAAACCCCGACAATTCTAACGCTTCTAACATCTAACTATAATACTCCGATAATATTCTATAACATATAATATACGACTCTCTAAAGGCCCAACGTCGCTGTCCACAGCCTCCGAACACAATCACAGAAATTGAGAAAAATAGCATAATAAATATATACGAACTCAAATAAATTCACATGATTGTATTATTATCAATAATAATAAAATCTCATACATAAACCCTAATTATTTAATAATTTAAAGTATTAATCATATGCAGTCTTTACAATTATCCTCCCGTTAAAAGGATTTCGCCCCCGAAATCTACCTGAATAACTCAGGGTGCTGAGCCCTCATATCGGATTCCAATTCCCAAGTGGCTTCTTCCACTTTACTATTCCTCCAGAGTACCTTAACCAATGATATAGTTTTAGTTCGCAAAACTTTTTCCTTCCTATCCAGAATTTGCACTGGTTGTTCGTCATAAGATAGATCGGGTTGCAACTCTAACATTTCATAACTCAGAACGTGCATTGGATCAGATACATACTTCCTCAGCATGGAAACATGAAACACGTTATGCACTGCTGACAAGGAAGGAGGTAAAGCTAACCGATAAGCAACTTGTCCAACTTTCTCCAGAATTTCAAAAGGTCCAATAAACCTAGGGCTCAATTTACCTTTCTTTCCAAAGCGTCTGATTCCCTTCATCGGGGATACTCGTAGAAAGACACAATCACCAGGTTGGAATGTAACATCCCGTCGCTTAGGATCTGCATAACTTTTCTGCCTGCTTTGAGAAGCAAGCATTCGAGCTTTGATCTTGTCTATTGCTTCATTCGTCTTCTGGACTAATTCAGGGCCCAAGTACTTCCGTTCTCCTGTTTCGTCCCAATGAATTGGGGAACGACACTTTCTTCCATAGAGCAGCTCATAGGGAGCCATTCCTATGGTACTTTGATAACTATTATTATAGGAGAATTCAATCAGAGGCAAATACTTACTCCATGACCCTCCAAAATCCATGACACAAGCTCGTAACAAGTCTTCAAGTATCTGAATGGTTCGTTCAGATTGCCCATCTGTTTGAGGATGAAAGGCTGTGCTGAATTTCAAATTAGTTCCCATAGCCTTTTGCAAACTCACCCAAAACTTTGAGGTAAATTTAGGATCCCTATCTGAAACGATTGACTTCGGTACTCCATGAAGACGGACAATTTCTTTCACATACAAATCAGCATACTGATCCACTGAATAGGTTACCTTAGCAGGTAAGAAATGTGCTGACTTTGTAAAACGATCCACCACAACCCAAACTGAGTCGTACATTCCTGTGGTTCTAGGCAAGCCAACCACAAAGTCCATTGCAATGTCTTCCCATTTCCATTCTGGAAGTGTTAATGGCTGAAGTAACCCCGCCGGTCGTTGATGCTCAGCCTTGATTTGCTGACAGGTTAAGCATTTAGTGACATAGTCCACTACATCCCTCTTCATCCCATACCACCAGAAATAGGGCTTCAAGTCTTGATACATTTTGGTGGTTCCTGGATGTAATGAGTAAGGGGTTGTATGAGCTTCTTCTAAAATTTCCTTTTTAAGCTCACTGAAATCAGGGACACACACCCGTGCTTTAAACAACAGCATCCCATTGTCAGAAATGGAGAAGTCCTTAGCTTTGCCTGCTAAGACATCTTCTCGAATTTTTACCAATTCAGAATCTTCTAACTGGGCCATTCTGATTCTTTCCAACAAATCTGACTGAAGTGTCAGATTAAATAATTTCTCAGTCACCAACTCAATGTTTGCTCTAGTCATTTCCGAGGCTAGCTGAGAGGAAATCATAACCATGTTGGATATCTGATCAGGTCCTTTTCTGCTTAAGGCATCAGCCACAACATTTGCCTTTCCAGGATGATACAGGATTTCACAGTCATAGTCTTTTACCAATTCTAACCACCTTCTCTGTCTCATATTCAAATCCTTCTGAGTGAAGAAATACTTGAGACTCTTGTGATCAGTATAGATCTCACACCTTTCACCATACAAGTAATGTCGCCAAATTTTCAAGGCGAACACCACTGCTGCAAGTTCTAGGTCGTGAGTTGGGTAACGCTGCTCATAACCTTTCAATTGCCGAGAAGCATAAGCTATGACTTTATCTGCTTGCATTAACACACAGCCTAAACCCTGCCTTGAAGCGTCACAATATACCACAAACTTTTCTTGATCAGATGGCAAGGCCAGGACAGGAGCTGTAATCAATCGTTGCTTCAGCTCTTGAAAACTCTTTTCACACTTATCTGACCATATAAATCGCTGATTTTTCCTAGTTAGCTCGGATAACGGCATCGCAATTTTGGAAAATCCTTCCACAAATCGCCGATAATAACCCGCTAAACCGAGAAAACTTCGAATTTCAGTGACTGTTTTAGGTCTAGGCCAATTCTTCACCGCTTCAATCTTCCCTGGATCAACCATAATTCCGTCTTTTCCAACAATATGCCCCAGAAAAGACACTTGTGACAGCTAGAACTCACACTTTTTAAACTTTGCATAGAGTTTATGATCTCTAAGCCGCTGCAGAACCATTCGAAGATGTTGCTCATGCTCCGCTTCTGACCGAGAGTACACAAGAATATCATCGATAAATACAATTACAAAATTATCGAGGAAATCCTTGAATACCCTATTCATGAGATCCATAAAAGCTGCCGGTGCATTTGTTAACCCAAAAGACATAACCAGGAATTCATAGTGACCATACCTGGTTCGGAAAGCTGTCTTCGGGATATCCTCTTCTCGAATTCTCAATTGATGATATCCAGACCTCAAGTCAATCTTAGAGAATACTGTCTTGCCCTGAAGTTGGTCAAACAAATCATCAATTCTGGGCAGAGGATATTTATTCTTAATGGTTAACTTATTCAGTTCCCGATAATCGATACACATCCGAAGAGTTCCATCTTTCTTCTTCACAAATAGCACAGGGGCTCCCCAAGGTGACACACTAGGCCGAGTGAACCCTAGATCCAACATCCCTTGGAGTTGTATCTTCAGTTCTTTTAATTCAGCAGGTGCCATTCGGTAAGGTGCCTTTGAAACAGGTTCCGCTCCAGGAATTAAATCAATGATGAAATCTATCTCCCGCTGAGGTGGTAATCCCGGCAATTCCTCTGGAAACACATCCAGGAATTCCTTAACCACTTTAACTTCTTCTGGTCCAAGTAACACAGGTTTACTGGAATCTACTACCACTGCCAGAAATCCAACACATCCATCTCGTAATAAATCCCTAGCTTTCAACGCTGAGATTCTTGGAACACGAGAACCTTGGACCGAACCAACAAAAACAAAAGGTTCCTCATTTTCTGGTTCAAAAGTCACCATTTTCCGTTTACAATCAATACTAGCAGAGTATTTGGACAAAAAGTCCATACCAAGTATAATATCGAATTCGGACAATGGTAACTCCACGAGGTCAGCACTCAATTCTCTATCTTCAATTCTAATTATTACTGACCTAATCCACTTTTTTGAAATAATTAATTCTCCATTAGGCAACAGGGTTCCAAACCCCGTTTCAAGAATATCGCTAGGTCTATCAAACCGATCAAGAAGTCTTGATGACACATAAGACCGAGTAACACCCGAATCAAATAAAACAGTATAAGCAAAACCATTGATTAGAAGCTGACCTGAAACTACTGAAGGACTGGCAGCCGCATCTGCCTGAGTTATAGCAAAGACACGAGCAGGTGCAGGTACAGGTTTAACCTCGGGCTTCGGTTCCTCTTTCTTCAACTGAGGACAATCTTTCCTGAGATGTCCCACCGAACCACACTGAAAGCAGGCTCTCCGGTTACAAGTCCCGGGATGATGCTTCTTGCAACGCGGGCACTCACGATAAGAATAAGTCTGACGTCCCCCTCTGTTCTGGTTTCCTCGAAACCTTTTTCCTTGTCCTGAACTTCCCGAAGATGGAAAAGTTCTTTTCTTCTGTTCAAGGGTAGAACCCCCACTCTCTTTTTCAGGACCCGACATAGGGAGAGTAGTGATCCCACCGACACCAGAAGACTCTCGGGTTTCTTGTAAAAATTTAACTGCTCCTTCAGCTCGAAGAGCCTTATCAACCATTTCTGCATAAGTTGTGGTATCATTCGTTGTAATAACCAGGTCATGTCTGATTTTGGCATTCAGCCCAGCCAAATACTTTTCTTTCTTGCTGAAGTCTGTTGGTACGATTTCGGAGGCTAACTTGGCCAAGCGATCAAACTTGGTGGTATATTCGGTTACTGACATACCCTCGCCTTGTACCAACTCAACAAATTCCTTCCGCTTTGCACTGCGGACCGCCTCATTGTAATATTTGGCGTTGAATAATTCCCGGAACTCTTCCCAGGTCATTCTGGTCACATCCCTGGTGAGGGATACCATTTCCCACCAGATCAGGGCATCCTCTTGAAATTGAAATGTGGCACATGCCACCCTATCATTTCCAGCTACTCCCATAAAATTCAGTATTTTCTCAATAACGGTCAACCACTGCTCAGCCTTTAAAACATCAGGGCCTCCCAAAAATACTGGAGGCGCTTGCTTTCTGAACCTTTCATATAAAGGCTCCATGCGGTTACCAGCAATATTTTGCTCAGCTGGTACCACAGGGGCTGCAGGAGCTATAGGAGCCGCAGCAGGCGGTTGCGGGGGAGGCTCAACAGGAGCATCCCGTTGCCTGAGTCGTCGGATCTCTTCTTCTTGTTGCTCAATTCTAGTTTGCATCTCAGCAAACCTTTGTTCCCAATCAACAGGGGCCTGAGGTGGATTCTCCTGTCCACCTCTCGGGACTCGACCGCGGCCTCTACCGCGTCCACGGGGGTTTTGGGGATTTCTACCACCCCGACCACCTCCGGTCTCAACCAATTCACCCTGCCTTCTAACGTTTCGCTGGTCGTCCATTATTTAGGACTTAGCCTGCGAACCCACAAGGCACGTAGGTCAGACAGTGGTCAAAATATTTTCAAGACCGCAATTAAGATTTAAAACATCTCAATTAATCATATATATAACACAACATATCTTAAAACAGTTTGCAAAAAGAAATAAAGCTTATGGAACCGTGAGTTGAACTCGACACTGGCCTTGATTGTACATATCTTGACGGTCTTCAGTGGACAACCTAGTGGCTCTGATACCAAACTGTAACGCCCGTATTTTAATAATAATAATTCCCAAATCTAATTTTAATAATTAATATATTAATAATCATATGGATCGGGATCCCGAGTATCAAAATGCTAGTTAAAAGTATTTTACTAATATGTACATATATATTTTTTTTTTAAAGTTTAGCGGACAAGCATCCTCAAAATACAGACTCCAAAATACTAATAAACCGAAACCCTCCAGGTTGCACTGCCGCGATATGTACAATCATGCCGAGTTCCGCCTCACTGTTCCTCCAGCTTTGCTTTTCCTTTACCTACACAAGGTAGCAAACTGATGAGTCAACAGACTCAGTAAGATATGCAAGAAATATATAAAAGTAGCACGCTGCCAGCTTTATGATTAAGCTGCCCTGAGCTTAACAACGAAGCTCACCAAATGATTAAGAACGTTCTTAAGGGTAGTACGACTACTATACCAAATGCACTAAAGTACCAACTCTGTACTTGTGTTGGTAGAGCCCTAACTGTACTCCCGGGGATTACTAAGTGTTGTACCACGGACACGACGTACCCTGGGTACTCGTGTTGGTAACACCGTAACCACATTAACATGCAATACTATACTAACACTTGAATAATCATTTTACATTCATATATATATTTTTACGCTATCTTACCTCGTTCCGTGCTCAAGTGTGCCGGTCAGCCTGAGTGGAAGTGCAGCTCGACGTTTTTACAGGACCCTAAACCAATATGTTCAAAAACCCATGAGAGACTCGCTAAAACACTTATCGGGGATTCAAAATAGAAACTAAGCTTAACCCTATCGATAAAAAGGATGCCAATACCCTAAATTACTTAAAAACGGGAAAAACTAGGGCTCGGGAAAAAGCCCCAACCGGCAGGCCGGTTCCCAACCGGAAGTCCGGTTCCTGGGACCAACCGGTCGACCGGTTGCAACAGGGCCCCAGGAACCGGAATTCCGGTTCTGAGCTGGGAACCCAAAAATTCTTCCCCTTAATTCAAAACAATCCCAAATCTTTTCAAAACTTCCAGAATACCTGTATACAATATTTTAAACCAATCCCAAGCAGCAAAACACCACAATTCACACAATTTCTCAAATCACCATTAGAGCTCCAACTTGAGCTCTTAAACTAAATTTCCATCCCAACTTCAAAATAACTAACTAATTCAGCCCTAAACACTCAAAGCAATCAATACCTAACTCCAGAAAAGAGAACAAACCAAAAATACACTCACAGCCCCCTTAAATCCCAAAACTACAAACCAAAACTTAAAATAAAATCAAAGAATATCAAAGAAAGCAAGCAAAAAGGGTTTTACCTTGAATTGGAGCTTCAATTACAACAACAACTAGGTGAATTGAGCAAAGAAAATCCCAGCTTAGTGCTGGTTCCTACCAAATCGAGAGAAAGAGGGAAAGAGAGAAGTGATTTTCTAGGTTATTCTCCTTCCTTCAACACACCAAGAATAATAGACTTTTCCTTTCTTTTTTTTTTTAAAAAAAAAACTTAAATTCAGATTTTAAATAAAACCAAATAAGACAAAATCTTCCTTTGGCAATTTACTAAATTGCCCTTAACTAAAATCCTTATATTAACCAACTAAAAAGGGTAAGTTGGTAATTAAAACCCCGACAATTCTAACGCTTCTAACATCTAACTATAATACTCCGATAATATTCTATAACATATAATATACAACTCTCTAAAGGCCCAACGTCGCTGTCCACAGCCTCCGAACACAATCACAGAAATTGAGAAAAATAGCATAATAAATATATACGAACTCAAATAAATTCACATGATTGTATTATTATCAATAATAATAAAATCTCATACATAAACCCTAATTATTTAATAATTTAAAGTATTAATCATATGCGGTCTTTACATAAAAGGTACGTATTAAACACATAAACCCTATATAAGTTATCCAAACCACATAAGTACTCTCGTCTTATATCAAAATTTGTTCCTATTTTATTATAGCATAATTGATACTCACTTCTCAAATTTCGTATCAAAATCATAAACAATTAATTGATAGTCAGACAATTAAAAGAAATAAGTACGAATGAAATAGAATACATAAAAAATTAGGAGAAAATTAAATTGCGTTCAAACTATAAATTAATGTCAAACAATATACATCAATATTCTAATAAACTGTTTAACTACTTTTATTCATCGTAACAACTTCACACATGCCGATTAAGAATAAAAGAAAAAAATAGAGAAGAACAGAATGTTGAAAACTCAATTAAAGAAGCCTTCTTAATTGATTCTGATCTCTAATTTTAGGCATAATTTGCCCTCTAAATTAATTTACTCACAATTTGCCTCTCCATATATAATACAAATTTTCTCTGTATAGAGAATCACGTGATATTTGAGGGTTGGATTTAGGGATGCACATTTTTCCTATGGGAATGGGCCCCGCGGGGACCTGCCCCTAAAGGGACGGGGATTCTCCGTCTAAATGGGGAACGGGGCAGAGACGAGGATCAAATTTTATCCCCGAATGTTAAATGGGGCGGGGACGGGGATGATACTCCTTGCTCCGACGGGAACCCGTTTAATTTATTAATTATTTTATATTTTATATATGTATTTGTATTTTTTTTTAGTATATTATTATCATTTTTACAATTTTTGAAGTTGTATTTTTGTATAATAATTACTATATTGATACTCCTTGCTCCGACGGGAACCCGTTTAATTTATTAATTATTTTATATTTTATATATGTATTTGTATTTTTTTTTAGTATATTATTATCATTTTTACAATTTTTGAAGTTGTATTTTTGTATAATAATTACTATATTGAATAGTAAATAATATGTAATATTTTATCTTTTATGTAATTTAATAATTTTATACATTTAAATTTTTAAACTAAGCTTTATTTTTACAATAGAGGATTCCCCGCTCTGTCCCCGCCCTATTAGGGGATTCCCCGTCCCGTCCCCGATGGGGAATAAACGGGGATGGGGCGAGAAAGAGGATTAAAATCTCTAACGGGAATAGGGACGGGGAGAGTACTCCCCTACTAATTCCCCGTCCCGTGTTCATCCCTAGTTGGATTCCTTATTGACCGGATCGAGAAAGAGTTTATGATAACGAGAGCTGTTTTATTATTTAATACGACCTACTCATCCTAATTTTATATATGAACTATGTTGTAATTAAGGACATAGAATTGCTAAGATTATTCATATTTAATATTTTTTTAGTTTCACGCTCCTTTTAATGTAATTAATTATCTAACTTCTTATAACTTCAAAAATAAATTTTAAAAAATATTACTAACTAATTATAAAACATCTCATATAAAAAGTATCTAATATAACAATAATGATCTTAAGTACAAAAGTACTTCTAGGCTTGTCATATAAATTTGCCACCGTCACTGCCCAAGATATTAAAAACAAGAGCATTGTTATTAAATATTAGTGGTGCTTAGTACTTTTGCGACATGTTACATTGCGATTAGCTAGTAATATTTCATAAAAGCTATTATATTAAATTATATGGGACCCAATACTTAGTTGAACCAATAACAATATTAACACATAGAATGATGCCTTTTATTATTTCTCTAAAAACAACATAGAATAAATCAAAGTTTAATATAACCCTTATATAAGCAAGAGTAAATTAATTAATTAATTATTCTTCATTGGTAAAGATGAATCCTCAACTACTTTCTTCCTATATGCATGCGTTACACGTTTTAATTCACTTTCGTTTTGCTGCTATGAGAATTGAGAGCCACGTACTACACAAGATTACTACATAAATACACAGTAGTACTTGACCTTAATTAACTCAAATACTGTAGTCATGTCTTCACTATCATCCAACTCACTCCTTCGTGACTTAGAAGATCAATTACCATCCAATTATAAAAAAGAAAGAAAAGATTTGCCACTAAAAGAGATCCCAGGAGGTTATGGCTTGCCCTTTTTCGGTGCCATTAAGGATCGATGGGATTTCTACTACAACCAAGGTCAAGATGGATTCTTCCAAGCCCGAATGACCCAATACAAATCTACAGTCTTCAGAGCCAACGGACCACCAGGCCCTTTCATGGCCAAAAATCCTAAGGTCATTGTCCTTCTCGACGCTGCAAGTTTTCCCATTCTCTTCGACATGACCAAAGTCGAGAAAAAGAATGTCTTTGATGGAACTTACATGCCTTCTACTGGCTTTACCGGTGGTTACAGAGTCCTCTCCTTTCTCGACCCCTCTGAGCCCAAACACAAAGCCCTCAAAGGCTACTTCCTCTCTGTTCTCTCTTCCAAACACGACAACTTCATCCCTCTCTTGCGAAAATCCTTAACCGAGCTTTTCCACACTCTCAACTCAGAATTGTCATCAAAGAAAGAAGTTCAGTTCAACCCCATAAGCGACACCTACTCATTCGAGTATGTATTCAATCTCTTCTGTGGTAAAACTCCAAAAGACACCATCTTAGGGTCTCAAGCAAACACCATTGTTGACACGTGGCTTGTCCCACAAGTGGCTCCACTTATAACCATAGGTGTATCGAAGTTCCTACAATTAGCGGAAGATCTTCTCATTCACACATTCCCAATACCACCTTTCCTTGTCAAATCAAAGTATGATAAAATATACCAAGCTTTCTCCACCTCGGCCACCAAAGTTTTGGACAGAGCAAAGGAATTCGCACTCGACAAAGAAGAGGCTTGCCATAACTTGATTTTCCTCGCGTGCTTTAATACCTATGGAGGCATGAAAGTCCTCTTCCCAAACTTGTTCAAGTGGATAGGTCGAGCAGGGCCTAGTTTGCATGCCCAACTGGCTCACGAGATCAGAAACATCGTTAAGCAAGAAGGAGGGGTGACTTTTGCTGCCATAGAGAAAATGGTACTGACCAAGTCAGTGGTGTACGAGGTTTTAAGGATTGAGCCTCCGGTTCCATTCCAGTACGGCCACGCTAAGGAAGATTTAGTCATCCAAAGCCATGATGCGTCATTTAAGGTCAAAAAAGGGGAGATGATGTTTGGGTATCAACCGTTTGCGACAAAAGACCCGAAAGTGTTTGAAAATGCAGAGAAGTTTGTGGCTTATAGGTTTATGGGGAAAGGTGAAGAAAATCTAAAGTATGTGTTTTGGTCTAATGGGAGAGAGACTGAAGATCCTACCGTGGATAATAAACAGTGTCCTGGGAAAGATTTGGTTGTGTTGATGGCGAGGGTATTGTTGGTGGAGTTCTTTCTTAAGTATGATACATTTACGTGTGTGGATGAGCCATTCTTGTTGGGTACAATGGTTACATTCACATCGTTGACCAAGGTCTCTAAGTTCCTTATCTAGAATTAAATGTAATATTACGTACTCTGTGTTTTTTATGTATTTTGTGCATGTGAGTTTGTTTGTTTGTTTGTTTGTATTTTGTTTTTATTTTTTTTTATATATATATATGTAATGAATAAATAAAAGAATAAATAAATATAAGTAATAAACAAAAGAATCACCTATAAGAATAAAGTTTATTAATATTTTTTTTTTGTGTATTTTTCTCTATTTCTATATTAATATTTTTATTTATTTACTATTATATAAAATAGTTAATAGTAAAAAATAGTTATGTACTTTTTCTATATAATTAGTACAAGTATATTGATATTGCAATTTTATGATTATTAGTCTTTCATTATGTTATTGCCAATAAGATATATTTTCATTCTTAAATTTTTTCATAAAATTATTTTCTAAGTTCTTAATGGCAGAATTGTTATTACTTGAATATATTTTATTACATATGTTTTTATGTTTTATTTTTCGATTAAATTATTAAGAAGTGAATGATTTAATTGTATTACATGTATGAATAAAAATTTAAATAAATGAGCCAAATATAATTAATCTTATCACTTTTTTTTATTGAATTTTTCTACTAATTTTATTTGCTTTAATTTTATTTTTAATATTTTTTTTTCAAAAACTACCAATGATTTAATTTTTTTTTTGCGCTTAAAGTTCTACTAATAATTTTTTGATAAGATATCTCTCTATGAATATGACTGCCCATACTACACTACAACAATTACTTTGTGAAGATAAGTTTGGGCGTAATCAACAATAATAATTAAATAATTATTAGGTATATTCAAAAAATTACCCACAAGGTGTGAACATCTCTTTATAGTTTCTCTCTCCAGAAAGCAGAGTTGAAATACTTAGCCTTTTTTCTGTACTTACCATCTCATAGCTTCATTACCGTCGCGATACAAAGAGTGAACTACTATAAATTGATGTGTCTCTCTTATAATTACTTAATCAATATTTTATTCTCGCCAATCTAGTTGGCGGGTGTGACTTAAGAATCTCTGTCCAGATCTCTGAGTCAACATGGACTAAGACTCATTAACGCCCCAACCATGTAAAAATCCTTGTTGCAATTGATTACAATTTTTTACATAACCAAAACAACGATACCCTTTATCAGTTCAGGCTATACTTAGCGAACCTTAGGTTTGGGCCATGCACAAATGTTGAAAGGGTGGGATCGAATCTGCACCACATGATATGCTTTTAGTGTCGCAAGAAAAAAAAACCAAAATTTTTAATTTTAGTTTGTCCCTATCTTCTTTATTTATGTTGGTTTTGCAATAAATTATAATCAAGTTTTTTTTTTCTTTTTATGAATTAATGGTTTTGTTGCATGTATGTAGTCGGTTGCTGAGAATTGGACAGTAGTGGACAAGATTGTTGGATCAAGGGAAGAAGAAATCCAACACAATATTCAAAGGAACATTTCCGCTTAAGCTGAACCATCCTCATCATACTTAACATAATCTAATCTAGTTGGACATCTTTTTTCTCTCTGCCTGAGAGTGTTGGGAGTCCAACTTGACAAACTTTGTCAATCTTACTAGGTGGATTTTTCAAGTTCCTACTTTTTACTGTTGTTTGTTCCTCTGTTCTTGTCTCATTGTTCATTATCCTTTATAATCTGTCTTTTACTTTGGTTCTTTGTGAACGTGGGAAACATTATGGGAAATACTATCAATGCACGTGAAGGGAATGTTGGTGTTGAATCTTCAAATGGGGCCCCTGAAGTGACAGTGGACATTGATTCTTCTCAACTACCACACCCCCCTGATATTACTATGGTAGGTAATGACACCAATACTGTTGAAGAGGTAACTGAACGGACACCCATTGCAGTTAATGTTAATGAAGAAAAAAATGAAGATTTGGAGTTATTGCGTAACAACTTCCTGAAGTCTATGACTCTAGATCTGGAGCCTGATTTTGAACTTACTGCCGATATTGTAAGCACCAGGGTTCTGGCCAGTTTTTTCGATAGCAAAGGAGTGTCAAGGTCCAGGCTCAAAGATATTCTCAACCAGATTTGGAAGCTAAAGGGGCACTGGAAGTTTAAAACTATGAAGCCTGGTGTGTGGGGTATATTTTTCGATCTGCCTGAGGACTGTGCGGTGATTCTCCGTAACAGACCATGGATCATCAACGGGAAGCTATTAGTCATTCGTGAATGGCCTGAAGACAGGGACTGGTATAATGTTGACATGGGGAAGGCCATCTTTTGGGTCTTGGCTACGGGTTTGCCGACTCCGTATCTGAACGGAGTTAATACTCGTACGATAGCAGCTAAGGCGGGAAGATTTGTGACTAGCGATTTGGCAAACCGAAGAACAGTTTTAAGAAGAGGGTTCCTAAAATTTCAAGTTGAAATAGATACTGCTCATCAGTTATCGTTTGGGTTCTTTCTTGACATCAAAAGGGGGAGAAAAGAATGGATCCAGTTCAGGTATCTCAAGCTCCCAAAGTTTTGTTACAACTGCGGATACCTTGGCCACGATTAAAAAACATGTTTTCGATCAACGGCTTTCGCCTATCCTCTAGAAGGACCGGTTGTTCCCGCCTATGGACCATGGATTAAGGCGGAATCTGCTGTATTTAGTTGTTTCAATACCCGCAACCAACTGGACTATTTCCGAGAAGGAAGCGGCCGGTCCCCATTGACGGCAAGGGCATCACCAACGGCTACTCTAGATCCCAAGATGAAAGGAAAACGACTTGACCAAGAAAATTGCAGAGAGCCATGCCTGAATCAGCTGTCCTGCAGCAAACCTTCAAGGAAAGTTATCAGAATTCAGAACAATGACCCAGGTGCCAAAATTGGCAAAAATTTGAAAGTTGTTGACAAAACACCTCCTTGCCCGAGGGATAACAAGGTTGGAGGAAGGGACACGATGGCATCAGGCTCAGGAAGTACTAGAAGGGGAAGAAAAGCAAGGTCAATCTCTCCTAGAATACTACATCGACATGGGAAAGGTAATGATAGTACAACTTCAGAAAGTGATATTATTAATAGCTTTTCATCAAGACCTCCTCATAATAATGCTGATAATGGTATCCTAACCACTATTATGGCCAATATTGGGCCCACTTATAATCAAATGGTGGAAAAGCCCCATATTGAATTGTGCCAATCAAGACAACCCCATAAACACCCTGAGCCCACCCACTTTCCTTGGCCCACTTATGCTGAAGAAATTGGGCTAGCTGAGGAACTTATGGGCCCTCCTCAAGTGGATAAGTTTGAACCAGCCCTTACCCTCTTCCATGACCCAATTGATGTATCTGATTTAATTCACAAGTGCCCACAACCAAAGAAAAGAAAAGCTAGCCTTACTCTTGTTCCCTATGTACAACACACTGCTGAGAACTCAGGGGATTTTTCCCAAGATATCCCAATCCTTCCTGAATTCTCCCCTCCTCCTGATTCATCTTTCAAACTTGGTTCTGGCGCTTCCTCATCGTCTACGAAGAATGATAAACGCAGGAAGAAGAGAACCTACACAAAACTTCCTGCCACAAAAAAAGGTAAGAAGCCGTGCATTGATGATCCCACTCACAAGAACCTCATTGACTCCCTAAATTTGGTTGATGTCCAAGTTGAAAGTTCACAGGATTTTACTACAGGCGAGGAGGCGGCCCTTACCAAGCCCCCCCAACCCCATGAAGTGCCTATCCTGGAATTGTCGGGGCCTCGCCAGAGACCCGACACCCCAAGCTTTAAAGGCTTGGGTTAAAAAATACAAGTTAGATTGTATTTTTTTGATGGAAACTAAAGTGGGGAAGTGTAGGATGGAAGACTTAGCTCGTTTGCTGGGTTTTTCGAGAGCAGTTTGTGTTGGTGCTTCGGGCACAGCTGGTGGCTCATGTCTTTTGTGGAATTCCAACATTGATCTGGTAGTTAACTACTATGAAGATGGTTTTTTTGATGCAACAGTTTGGGATTACCAAACTCAATTGCATTGGAAGTTCTATGCGGTGTATGGAAAGCCGTATGCGTGTGATAAAGAGAATTTTTGGAAGAGTATGGAAGCTGAATTCAACCATTGTCAGTTGCCATGGGCTCTTGTTGGTGATTTGAACTGCATTCGTAGTCAGGAGGAGAAGTTAGGGGGTCGTAAAGTCTCGTATGCTGATACGAAATTGCTGAGGAATTTCATGAACAACACAGGTGGTATTGATGTGCAGTTCATTGGCTCTAAATTCACTTGGCAAAATAAACGTTTCAAGGGAGATCTCATCAGGGAACGGCTTGACAGAGCCATTTGCTCCCCGGATTGGTTGTTGAATTATAGTGCCGCGGGTACCCAGAATATGCCAGTTACTTTATCTGACCATGGTCCCATTATCCTTGACACTCATCTTTTTGCTTCAAGAGGCTACATTCCATTCCGTTTCTTCGAAGCTTGGTCCTGGGAAGCATCGTGCAAGAATGAAATCATCAATGCTTGGTCTAGTTCGGGCATTACTGATACTGCTACTATTGCTTTCACCCGTAATATTTGTTGGGTTTTATGCCCTAAATAAAACTCTTTACAATCTGATTAGTTATCAATATAAGAAATTTGAAGTGATTGATGTTTGCATGAATTCTACATGCTAATGGTTTAAATATGTTTATTACTATTACACACAAAATCAGTTAAATCCAGATCATATGTTTATTCACAATTACAGTATCGTCAACACAGTGGAATGTGATTGTGATCATATGAATCAAAAGATTTGGTCCCTGTTTCATCAGTGTTATTGGATTTACACTAATGTGATAATCAGCGATGATGTGTACTTACACTTGGAGTAAGTGTTATGTTCTTTCCAGGACATTAGTAAAGTATACTAGTTTCGAATGTATGGAGTATACATTGGACTGGACCGATATTGCAACTAAGTTAAGATATTACAAACTTACCGTTATACATATCTTTCCAAGTCAATATCAGTAGTTGATCTTAAGATTAAAAGAATCTAAATCCTGATATGCTTAGGCTCAACTCAGGAGTGCTATTCATGTTCTTTGATTTATTAGTTAAGCCTACTTTTGGTTCAGGGTGATACGTATATTTTGGGAACAAGATAGTATGATTGAGTGGGAGTGCTGAACATAAATATGGAATCTATAGCTTCTATTGGTGTATAGAAGTCAAGTGATGATTCCCTTCGAGCTTAGCAAATAGAAGTAAATGGATGAGCTCTTGTTTAACTGACTAATCATTAGATCATTAAACACCATTTACAGGTAGCTAAGTGTTTTAAGGGGCAAAATACATTGAGGGGTGAGAACGGTAAAGAAATCCCATCTCGATGTAGATCATCTATATAGAGGATCTTTAAATCACAATAAGATTATAACAATGGTTAAATGAGATAGCATACTGATATCGTGGAACATACAATATGCTCTATATAAGTCTGAGAGTGCAATTCTAAGTTCTAAGAGTGGATTCAACGAAGAATTAATAAGTAGGAATTTACTTGGTAAATTTGGTTCACTTATTGGAAGCTCAGCATATAGATCCACGGTCCCCATTCTAGTTGAGAACATTCTGCTTGTAAGACTCATTAATTGATTCGTGATTGATCAATTATAATTCTAAAGTTAGACTATGTCTAATTTTATGAATTTTCACTAAGCAGGGGTGAAATTGTAAAGAAAAGAGTTTCTAGGTTTATTTATTTATTAATGGACTTTATATGTCTAATTAATAATTAAATTAAATGACAATATTATTTAATAATCTATTTTAGTTATTAAATAATTAGTTTTGACAATTAAAAGGTTAGAATTGGAAAATTGGCGTTTTTGAGAAAATAGAGATAAAATTTGATAAAACTGCAAAATCAAGTGGGGCCCACTAACACACCATGGCCGGCCACTTATTGTTGGTTTTTCAAATTAATATTTTCATTATTTTAATGCCAAATAATTCTTAACCTAAACCTAGTAGTTGCCTATAAATAGAAAGTGATGACTCAGTCAAATACACATCTTTGAATATCATCTTCTGACAGAAATTTCTCTCTTCAGAAAAACTGATCCTTCCCCACTTTCTATACCTGGCCGAAATCCCTATTCTCTTTTCCCTTCATCAATTTCGAACCCAAGTGAGAGAGTAAGTGCCCACACACAGCAAGCAGTAACTCAATCATAGATTGGAAGACTGTGAAGGATCAAACTTGAAGAAGAAGGACATTCGGGCTCAGATCTTGATTATACTCTGCTACAGAAAGGATACAAGGGTTAGAGATCTGAGTGGAAGGAGACATTAATTCCGCTGCATCAATGTAAGGTTTTCTTAACTTTATATGTGTTTAATTTATCGTTTTAGAAAGTTCATATTTAGGGTGTTTAAACAACATACTTGTGAGTAGATCTAAGATCCTGGTAAAATAAATATTCTAACAATATTAGCAACTCCAAGAAGGCCCTCCAAGCTTGGAGGAAGAAGCACCAGGGAGCAAATGAAAATGAGATTAAAGAGTTGGAAAAGAAGCTAGAGTGGATTCAAAACCAACCTATCAGCGATGCTCTAAAAGATGAGGAACTTAAAACTCAATCTCTTCTTTCGGTTGCTTGGGCTAAAAGTGAGAGTATGTGGAGGCAGAAGTCAAGAGAAATTTGGCTATCTCTGGGGGACAGGAATACCAAATTCTTTCATGCAGCCACTGTTTTGAGAAAACGAAGGAATAGTATTTGGGCAGTTAAAGATAAAGAGGGAAATATTTGGAGGGAGAAAAAACAAATAGCAAGCACCATCAACTCGCACTTTCTAGATCTGTATTCCTCTATGCAGCCGTGTACTCCAGAAGGTCTGGAGGATTTGTTCGACCACAAAATTTCATCTTCAGCCAATGATGATCTCTCCAAAGTCCCTTCAAATGAGGAAATCAGGGAAGCAGTGTTTTGTTTACATCCTCTAAAGGCCCCGGGGCCGGACAGTTTCTCGGGATGTTTTTATCGTAAGTACTGGGATGTGGTAGGCTTGAATTTATGTGCAACTGTTAAAGAGTTTTTCTCAAGTGGAGTGATGGACTCAAAGCTCAATAGTTCATTCATCTGTCTCATCCCCAAGGTGGAATTCCCTTTGAGTATGGATCAGTTTAGACCAATAAGTCTTTGTAATTTTACTTATAAGATAATTGCAAAGATATTATCAAATAGACTGAGACCGCTCATGAACGATCTGGTGTCCCCATTCCAGTCTGCGTTCATTCCTGGGAGGTGGATTGCTGAATCCTCAATCTTAACTCAAGAAATCATCCACAAGATACGTCACAAAAAAGGCTTTGGGGGTCTTATGGCCTTGAAGCTAGATATGCACAAAGCTTACGATAAAATGGAATGGAGTTTCCTTGGCAAGGTCCTTAGTGCTAATGGTTTCAGCGACAAGTCTCGTAAGCTTGTAATGTCATGTGTGTCCAGTGTATCTTATTCGGTCCTTTTGAATGGGTGCCCTCTAAAAAAGTTCATGCCACAACGAGGCCTTCGACAAGGTGACCCACTTTCTCCCTTCCTGTTTTTACTTTGTCAAGAGGTGTTATTGAAGCTAATTCTTAAGGCTGAGGCTCAAGGTTTAATCCATGGCATTAAGATTGGCCGTTCTACTCCCCAAGTGTCGCATCTCATGTTTGTTGATGACACTATTCTTTTTGCCCGTGCAAATGAGAGAGACGCCAAAACACTAATCGACTGCCTAACAACGTACGAGAAGTGGTCAGGTCAATCTTGCAGTAAACACAAGTCAAGCGTCTTCTTCTCAAGTAACATGAGTAGAGATAGGAAGGAGTTCATTCTGAGCCTTCTCCAAATTGAGCAATGTCGCGGAGAGGAAAGACATTTGGGTAATCCTTTTGTGTTTAAAAGAAGGAAAAAAAGATGAATATGTAAGGCTTAAGGAGAGTATGCTAAAGAGGTTAGAAGGGTGGAAGATGAAACTCCTATCCTATGCTGGCCGCCTAACCTTAATTAAATCCGTAGCCTCAGCTATCCCAATCTATGCCATGTCTACTAACAAGATCCCCATCTCCAGCTGCCATGAGCTTGATTCTTTAATGAGGAAATTTTGGTGGTTGGGGAATGTGGAAAAGAGTAGATTTCTAGCTCTCAAAGCTTGGGATCAAATTTGTCAACCAAAAATGTCAGGTGGATTGGGACTTCGGAAGTGTACAGAAATGAACAAAGTCCTCTTGTCAAAGTTAGCTTGGAGCCTTGCAACAAAGGAAGATAGACCTTGGGTCTCTTGTTTATTGAATAAATATTGCAGGTTCGAGAGCTTTTGGTGTGTTAATCAAAAAAGTAGTGATTCTAGTCAATGGAAGTGCATCTTGGAAGCTAGGGACACGATTCTTAAAGGCTCAATGAGCGTTGCTGCTTCAGGAGAGAGTATCAACTTTTGGCGACAACCATGGATTCCATGGTTAGAGTATCAAGAATTCATGGAGTTAATGAACAGCTTAAGAAATAGAGGATACACGGTCCAAACTTTGGCAGATGTATCGTCGAACCATTGCTGGAATGAGGAGCTGATTCTTCAGATTTTTGGTAATGAATTGGGCAGTCAGATTCTCAATATTCCAAGAATCCCAAGCCCGTATGAAGATCAAGTGTTTTGGAAGGGAAATCAGAAGGGATCGTTCTCAGTTAAAGGAGCGTATAGTGTGGATAACTCTTGGAGATTTGCACCAGTGAGGGAGATATGGAAATGGATTTGGAAAGCTAGAATTCACCCAAGAATTTCAGTTATGTTGTGGAGAGTTCTAAATGAGGCTATCCCTACAAAAAATAGGCTACATTTTATCAATGATAAAAGCTGTGGTCTGTGTGGAGAAGAAGAGGAGGATACCTTACATGTGTTTTGCAAGTGTAGGTTCTCCAAGGCCATCTGGTTTGGAGGAAGCTTGCCTATCCGAATTGATGTGGTGCATGGTGACAACATGATCTCTTTGACCGAAAATTTGATAGCATCATTGTCAAGTGAGGTTAGTAGGACTGAATTACTAACTTATATTGGATGTCTTTTTACTGAAATATGGCAGCAAAGGAACAATTTGTGCATTAAGAACACTCCCCCAAATCCTATCACTGCTTTTGATTAAAAGTGAATCAAATCTGAGGGAGTTCCAATTCTTGAATCGCTCTAATGGGGGGTCGACTGGAGACACATATACCCCTGCTGTTAGTCTTGAGTTGATAGGTATCAACACTCCTAGCAATCGAGTTTGCCATGCTTTTTTTACTGATGCTTCTTGGGTAAGGAGAAGCACGGGAGTGGCTGCAATTGCAGTAGATTATACTACTGGTGCCTGGTTCGTCAAAGCCCTCAAATGTGAAACGGCTTCAGCTCTAGAAGCCGAGTTCAAGGCAATTCACCTTGCTTTAACTTGGGCAATGGAGCTGGGATGGCATGAAGTGCTAGTACTTTCAGATGCAAAAGTTGCAGTCCAATCTTTAATTACAAGATCAAGATCTCCTGATTGGAAGGCGTCGAATATTTTCTTTTCTATTGTTAATGTTTTGAAAACTCTGTCAGTTGTTCGTTTTTCTTTTATCAATCGTAGTCTTAATGCTTTAGCGGATGGCATTGCTAAAAATGCTAGAGTTGCTAGCGATTTAGCTATTTTGTATCAAGGGGAGGGTAATCCCCCTGCGATTCCCATCGACTTTCTTAATTAATGAACAAGTTGTTCTTTCAAAAAAAAAATCTAGTTGGACATGTATACATTTATTTATATATATATATATGATCATATATAATATAATTGTATAAGTAGATTTTATAAAGATTGTATTCGACTTGGGAGCTATGAGCTAATTTCAGTTTTAAGGCTGCTATGTAATGTTAGAATTATTATTGTGGACTAATATAATCATGAGCTTAATACCATAATAAATATAATCATTAACTATGTGCCTAATATTTATTCACTACCATAATGGGATGGTTAATTATTAATAAATGTATTAGAGGCACATGAGAACACCCTAAAACTATAATTGGCCCATTAAATTATAGTCCACCACTAATTATACTCATTAACCCAATAAGCCTAATAAAACCCCTTAGGGTTAGGTGTTGGATATATATAAAGGGTTAATATGTGTTAGTATGAGAATGATGAGAAAGTGTGTGTGGTGATAAGAAAAGGGCTTGCTTTCATAAGCTCCTCTTTTACTTCCTCTTCTACCATCTTGGAGACACATTCACATTGAAGATTTTCGTGTCATAGCTCAAATGGAAAATGCCAATATGGGAGGTATGTGTTTTCATAAGTTTGTGATGCTCTAAATAAAGTATTGATTTTGCATTTAATGATTATGAGCAATAATGTTTAATGTGTGTTTTGGATAGTTCATAATCTATGTGATTGTTTAACAATTGGTATCAAGAGCTAGAATACTTGATTTTAGAGCTCCAAAATATTTGAACTAACCCACTCATTTATTTTTTTTCAAATCTGATTTTTTTTTTTTTATAATTTCGGATAAAATGAGTTTAAATGTTTTAGAATGGGTTTATCTTGTTCTTAGGATGATTATTGCATGGTTTATTGTAAGATTGCTAGTTTTTCATTGAGTTTATCAATGGTGGAAACTTATTTTCGGATTTGTGTGTTTGTGGGTCATGTTTATTTATTTTATTTTTTTGTGAAAAATGGACGAAATGTATGTTGGAAATTGATAGAAGGTTAGAAATGGAAGAAAACCCCCACAAAACCCGACGAAAACGGTGGTCGGATGAGTCATTTTCAGGCGGGTCCGATTTCGGGTCCTGTCGACCCGGTTCATCGACCCGCGCGCCCGGTTCCAAGGTCAGGGATGACCCGTGCCAAACGACATGTAGTTTGCGCATGATTTCGTCGTTTTTGGTTGGCTGAAACGACACGTCGTTTGGAAAAAACGACATGTCGTTCGCAGATTTTGGTTCAGTCCCCATCCGAGAAAATGACGGGTCGTTTGGACCCTACGGCGTGTCGTTTTTCTCCAAACGACATGTCGTTTACCAAGAACGATATGTCGTACGACACAGATAAAAAAAAAAAGAGCAGACGCGTGCACAGCCTATTTTGGGCCCTTTTTTCACCATTTTGTTCCATTTTTAATTTTTCTATCATTTACTTGTATGCACAATACTAATTCATGAATTTTATTTATATTTGGTCATTAATTTTTATATTGTGGCATAAACTTTATTTATTTTTCTAACGATTAGTGCTTATTTTCTTACCTATCGTAAGATTAAGTATGAAATTGTTTGGTAATGAGGAACATTTAAATATTAATTTATTTAAATATTGTATCTTCCTCCCATATAAGATTAAGATCCTTATAAATAATTAATTATCCTATCGATAATAATTGCTTACTAAGGATGCTTAATATGGTGAAGAAAATTTATTAAATATTATGAATCACAATTTATCTATCCTTTCGATAGTAAATTAATGTATTTGATTATAATATTTAATAGATTGTTCTTACCTGTGTATGAGTTCTACTTTATTAATTTTTTTTAAGAACTCTAGCATACATGATGATCATTTGTTATTTTGCGATCATTTATTTATGAGAGAAAGAGCACAAATGACATGATTTTGCTATAACATGCATTTAATGGTTATTGCTCTTGTTTCTCATTCAGCTTTAAGCGTTCCAAGAAACTCTGCCATGTTGACGCTAAATGGAACCAACCACAAGCAGTGGGTTGAATCCCTCATGCTAAATTTGACTTTTATGAAAGTGGACTTGGCCTTGAGAATGGATGCACCGCCTGAACCCGCTGATGATGCCACTGAAAAGGACAAGAAGTCCTATGAGGATTGGGAGCATTCCAATCATTGTTGTTTGATGCTTATGAGGTATCACATGGATGAGTCCATTCGTGATAGTATTCCTCAAACTGAAAAATGCAAAAGATTTTCTTGTTGTTATTAAGGAAAAGTATAAGAAGTTCTCAAAGAATGAGAAAAATGAGTGCTTAACTTTGTTCCATTGCACTAATTACGCTGATACGGGTGACATTAGAGCTCACATCGACAAGCTCATGGGTTGTTACCAAAAGCTCAAGGGCATGGGATTAGATCTTGGTGAGGATTACATGGTGTGGTTTGTGATGGAAACCATTCATTCTCAATTTGATTCGATCAGATCAAGCTACAATGCTCAAAAGGAGCAGTGGACCATTAAGGAGATGGCTGCTATTCTTGCCAAAGAAGAAGAGGACATGAAAAAGGGGAGAGCAAGAAGTATCTCCATGGTGACCAATCCAAACAATTCTCACAAGAGAAAGTTCACTCCCAACAACTCTAGTGACCAAAGGTTTCATAAGAAGAAAGCCACCAATCCTAAGGGAAATGGACAAGCTAGCTCTTCTTCAACTGGTCATAAGAATGAGTTTGTCAATGCTTCGGGCATAAGAAAGCTGATTGCCGAAAGCTCAAAGCTCATTTAGAAAAGAAAGGTAATTGTCTTGTGATAGTTTGTTTGGAATCTAATATTATTGATGTGCCCTCAAACACTTGGTGGTTAGATACTGGTGCTACAATTCATGTTACGAATTCTTTGCAGGCAGTGACAAGTCGAAGAAGACCGAGTAGGTTGGAGGAGTATGTATACATGGGAGACGATACTAAAGTCAGAGTTGAATTTTTTAGGACTGTTAATCTGCAGTTGAATACTGGGCATTTTTTTGGAGTTGCATGATGTTGCTTATTTACCCTCTATTAGGAGGAATTTGATATCTGTATCTATTTTGGATAGACTAGGTTATAGTCTTCATTTTGGAACTGGAAAACTGACTTTGTATCGTGACTCTATGTTGATTGGAAATGGAACTTTGTGTGGAAACTTATATAAGCTTGATTTACTTGATGTTGTTCCTGTTACTTCTCTCTTGTTCTTCTTCTTCTTCTCTCAATGCTCTTGTTGGTTCTAAACGTGCAAGATCAGATTTGAAATCTTCCATGCTTTGGCATAAACGTTTAGGCCATATTTCTAGAGATAGAATGGAGAGATTGGTGAAAGATGGTGTGCTTCAGGATCTTGATTTTTTTGATTTTACTGCTTGTGTTGATTGTATAAAAGGAAAGTTGACTGCCAAGGTTAGAAAGAGTAAGTCAGACAGATGCGCAGATGTGTTAAAGCTTATTCATACTGATATTTGTGGGCCTTTTGTTCCACCTGCTATGGGTGGTTATAAATACTTTATCACTTTCATTGATGATTTTTCTCGATATGGCCATGTTGAGCTCATTTGTGAAAAATCTGAATCTTTAGATGCTTTCAAGATTTTCAAGACGAATGTTGAGCTTCAAAAGGGAAAGAAGATTAAAGCTATCAATTCTGATAGAGGTGGAGAGTATTATGGGCGTTATGATGAAACTGGAAGGAACCCCGGGCCTTTTGCCAAATACTTGCTAGAATGTGGTATTGATGCAAGATATACAATGCTAGGGACACCCCAACAAAATGGAATTGCTGAAAGGAGGAATCGTACACATCTTGACATGGTACGTTGTATGTTGATTCATTCTAGCTTGCCAGAATTTTTATGGGGTGAGGCATTAAGGACTGCAGCTTATATCTTGAATCAAGTGCCTATCAAGTCTGTCCCAAAGACACCATACGAGTTGTGGTCAGGCAAGAAACCGAGTTTGCGTCATTTTCATGTTTGGGGATGTAAAGCTGAAGTAAGACCCTATAACCCATAATCTAAGAAGCTTGATCCGAAGACTATCAGTGGCTATTTTGTAGGCTACACTATTCGTTCGAGAGGTTCTAGATTCTATTGTCCTTCTCACACCACCAGGGTGATAGAATCAGATAGAGCTGTCTATTTTGAAGATGAATTTGGTTCAAGTCAAGGGTCAAGAGAAATTGTATTCAGGGAAGAACGTATTTATGTCCCTGTACCTATTGCTTCCGCTTCTGCTCCTACTATTGATCCCGTGATTGAACAAATTCCAACAGAAGCTCATGATGAACCTCAGAATCATATGCAAGATGAAAATCTTGATATTGAGGGTGGTGAAGTTGTGTTGAGAAGATCAGAGAGAGCTCGCAAACCTGCTATTCATGATGACTACCTTGTCTATTTGCAAGAACATGATTGTGTTGTGGGAGACGCTTCTGAATCAATTACTTACCAAGAAGCTATGAGGAGTCCTCAATCTAAGTTATGGTTGAATGCAATGACAGATGAGTCAAGTTCCATGTCGCGAAACAAAGTATGGAATTTAGTTGTTCTATCGAAAGGTTGTAGACCCATTGGGTGCAAATGGGTTTACAAGATCAAATATGATTCAAGTGGGCAACCAGTAAAGTATAAGGCTAGACTTGTTGCTAAAGGATATAGCCAGAGAGAAGGTATTGATTACAAAGAAACATTCTCACCTGTCTCTACCAAAGATTCTTTGCGAATAATCATGGCTATGGTTGCTCATTTTGATTTGGAACTTGAACAAATGGATGTGAAAACTACTTTTTTAAATGGAGATTTGTATGAAGATATCTACATGACTCAACCTGTTGGTTTTGAGGAGCCTGGCAAGGAGCATATGGTTTGCAAGCTCAATAAGTCTATTTATGGACTTAAACAAGCATCAAGACAGTGGTATCTCAAATTTGATGCAGTTGTCACTGCAAATGGTTTCATGGAAAACAAAGTTGATCAATGATATATATGAAGGTCAGTGGGAGCGGCTTCATCTTCCTGGTACTATATGTTGATGATATTTTGCTTGCTTCTAATGATAAAAATCTGTTGTCTGAGACAAAGCAATTGTTATCTGACCATTTTGATATGAAAGACCTTGGTGAGGCTTCATATGTACTTGGGATACAGATCCTTCGGGATAGATCTAAAGGTATTCTTCGGTTGTCTCAAAGAACTTATATTGATCGGATTTTGAAAAGATTCAATATGCATACTTGTTCACCTGGAAAGGCACCAATAGTGAAAGGTGACAAATTCTCAAAGGGCCAATGTTCACAAAATGACAAAGAGAGAGATGAAATGAAAGTGGTTCCTTATGCGTCAGTTGTGGGTAGCCTGATGTACGCTCAAGTATGCACACGCCTTGATATTTCTTTTGTTGCTGGCGTGTTGGGTAGATACTTGAGTGATCCTGGACTTAGCCATTGGAAAGCGGCTAAGAAGGTCATGCGGTATCTTCAGGGTACCAAGGATCATATGTTGACTTATCGGTGAGCTGACACTCTTGATATAGTTGGGTTTAGTGACGCTGATTATGCAGGATGCGTGGATGATAAGAAATCCACATCAAGCTACATTTTCATGATGGTTGGAGGAGCTGTTTCGTGGAAAAGTGTCAAACAGACACTCACAGCATCCTCAACAATGGAGGCAGAGTATATGGCGTGTTATGAGGCTACTTGTCAGGCAATATGGCTGCGGAACTTCATTTCAGCATTGGGTGTTATGGACTCTATCTCGAGGCCGCTGAAACTATATTATGATAATTCCGCAGCAGTAGCTTTCTCTAGAAATGTTAGAAGTACTTCTCGTTCTAAACACATTGACATAAAGTACTAGTTTGTTAAAGAGAAAGTTACAGAGTTTCTTATTTCCATTAAATACACGCCTAGCACTGGCATGTTAGCAGACCCACTACCGAAAGGCTTACCCATATGTGTATTTTTGGAGCATGTTGCTCGAATGGGATTGTTAGAAGCCTAGCTGTTGAGCTCAGTGGGAGTCTTTCTATTATGTATTGAACATGCTAGTATCTTGTATGGAATGCTCATGACTTGTATTTTGAACATGCATAATGATATTGTAGTCACTTCTAGTTATTGTTGTCATATGTATGCAAGCATGTGTTTGTTTACTAAAGTGACAGGTACAAAAGGAGATGAATGCGCATAGTCTCAATTTTGTTGTACCTCATGCATGTTTGGTTTGATTATTAATGATTGTTATTGAATTAAAATGTCTTCAAGGTCAATTCATACATAGTATATGTATCCCGTCGATATGATATTATGTACGTCTTAATAGGTTACCTTATGTGTGATAGAAAATGTTATGGTGGTTGATTATATTGTCCAAGTGGGAGAATGTTAGAATTATTATTGTGGACTAATATAATCATGAGCTTAATACCATAAACACAATCATTAACTATGTGCCTAATATTTATTCACTACCATAATGGGATGGTTGATAATTAATAAATGTATTAGAAGCACATGAGAGCACCCTAAAACTATAATTGGCCCATTAAATTATAGTCCACCACTAATTATACTCATTAACCCAATAAGCCTAATAAAACCCCTTAGGGTTAGGTGTTGGATATATATAAAGGGTTAATATGTGTTAGTATGAGAATGATGAGAAAGTGTGTGTGGTGATAAGAAAAAGGCTTGCTTTCATAAGCTCCTCTTCTACTTCCTCTTCTACCATCTTGGAGACACATTCACATTGAAGATTTTGGTGTCATAGCTCAAATGGAAAATGCCAATATGGGAGGTATGTGTTTTCATAAGTTTGTAATGCTCTAAATAAAGTATTGATTTTGCATTTAATGATTATGAGCAATAATATTTAATGTGTGTTTTAGATAGTTCATAATCTATGTGATTGTTTAACATGTAACTCGCGTGAATCTCTTTTATAACTAATGTGTAGTTTTTCATTTCTTTCTTCATCTCTTATTCAATTCCACAAAATCCATGTTAATCAATAATTGTTATTTTATGATTTTGAATAAAAATTATTGGGATGACCCATAATTCAATAATCATTAATACAAAACATACATAAGTGAAAGTGATACCTCCATGAAATGGACAAAGCTTAATAATAAGCAGACTTCTTATTCTTTGCAAACTTCATAGCAAAGATTATGTAGACCAAAAAATTGAAGAAGCTAAGAGCTGCCAAAACCCAAAAGAAATAATCAAGATGACCTTCATTTAGATTATCTGGTATCCATCCAACCTTGCCACCCTTTGTTGAGAAGTAAGTTACCATAGTAACAATAAAAGAGTTCAAATAGAATCCTAATGAAATATTTAGAAGCAGTAATGCACTGCTTAAACTCCTCATACCAATTGGTGACTCTTCATAAAACAACTCTATTAGTCCAATTGAAGTGAAAACCTTTCCAATTCCCACCAAAACATATTGAGGTATTTGCCATAATATACTAAGTGGTACACTTATTTTTTGGTGAACTAATCCAAGTTCTTTCCCAAGGTAAAGTCTATAAATTTCTACAACCGCGGCTGCAGACATGCTTAGAACCATAATGAAGTGTCCGATCCCAATTCGTTGCAACTCGGTGAAGCCTTTTTCATTGCCTGTAAATCTCTTAACAAAGGGTACAATTACCCTATCATATATTGGAATAACCAAAAGAATAACAACTACATCAAAAGTTGCAAGTGAAACTGGTGGAATTGTTAATGAACCAATAGTTGTGTCCATTACCATCCCTTGTTCTAGCATCATTGTAGAAACTTGAGCTGCATCAACAAAGAAGATTATTCCACATGCCCATATTGGTAACAACCCAATAAAGCTCTTCAATTCTTCAACTTGATTTACACTACAAAGCCTCCATGGATTGAAGGACTTCCCACTAGTACTAATCTCATCACCAGAAGACATCACAGCTGCCTTATCAAGAAATCTGTGTCAAATTGAGATTAATTATTAGAAACAATAAATGGGGAGCACAAACAAAAGATAGGAAATTTAACAATAATTACTTCAATGTATTAGTGCGTTTGAGTTTAATGCAGCTTCCTTCCATAACTGAATTGTTTTCTTGTGATTCAAAAAGAAGATTACTGTCTTTAGGCATCTCGAGATTTCGATTTCGACAGGATGCAACCAAAACTTGGCACATTCTAGTAATTGGACTTCCATTGGGTTTTTGAAATCTATAAAAGGGTGTTCCAAATAGAAAACAAGCAATGGCAATGCCCATACACATAGTAGGAATACCAAATCCTAAACCCCACCCAACATTATCTTGAATCCATGCAAGAAAAGTAGTTGCTATGAAAATTCCAATGGACATTGTAAAGTAAAACCAGTTGAAGAAAGATCTCTTCTTTGATCTCTCCTTTGAATCAGTATTATCAAATTGATCCCCACCAAATGGTGAAACACATGGTTTGATGCCACCAGTCCCTAAAGCAACCAAATAAAGTCCACATATGAAGAAAAAAGAGCTTGGTCCTGGTAGTGATGCTGAGAGAGTCAAGGCACACAATCCCTACAAAAAAACACCAAATTCATAAGCCAAAAGTGCTCTTTTCATCAGTAAGAGTACACCAAGATGAGAATTTTACTATGAAATAGATAGTGGAGAAAACAGCAATGGTCCAATATTTTCCAAAGTAAGCATCTGCAACAATGGCTCCAATAAAGGGTGTGAGGTAGGTAGTCCCTTGCCAAGCCGAAACAGCTTTCGCAGCAGCCGCATTTCCTTGGTGCAATTCTTTAGTAAAATAAGTAACAAGATTACTAGAAATACCAAAGAAGGACAAGCCTTCACAAAATTCAGCACCTGTGGACATTGATCATTGTTCAATAAAATTTCATATAAATGAATGTGGAATGTAATCCAAACAAAACTTAAAGTCTAACAACTTTAACTGTCATAACAGCATGTCCAGCCATGGACATAGACGAGCTAGGCTTGGACACACTAACCTCAGGGTCCAAAAAAAAGTTTTTTTCATTTTAAAATTACACATTTTTTTTTACTGATTTTTAAAAATATTACATTTTTCTCTAAATAAAGGCCAAAATATTTTTTTCCTATAATCCACTAAATCTCAAGACCTGCTTAACAGTTAATTCAGTTAGAATTATTATTGTTATTAAATATAAGGGCTTTTTTATTTTTACACCAGTTTTTTTTTGCATTTTTACGGAATTCTACATAGAAATTATTTTTGCAACTAGCTCTGCAACCTAAATTGCAACAAAAAATCGTATAGAAACTCATATTGCAACTAGCGCTGCAACCACTTTAGAAATCCAAACCGGAAATTTAAAAAAAAAAAAGTTAAAAAAATAGTAAATAGAGTAATTCCTGTTAAATATAATACCTATAATGAAGAAGCATGCTTTCCAATTCCCAGTATTCTGTTTCACCGCGCGCTTTCCATTGGCGTCAACTGAGCTATCGCCGGTATAAAGCTCGGTGTCTCCGCCATTCTTAAACAACAAAACAACATTTTATGAAATGAAATGAGAATCTGAGCAGACCAAACTTTATAGCTTTTTTAAATTGAGTCCCCACAACTTATTATTATTGTTTACATTCAATGTAGTTATTTTACATTTTGCATTTGGTTGGTTAATTTGACAAATTTTCACTTACAACAAACCCAGTTTTGGGTTTTATCTAAGAAAATAAATATGGAAAGACAAAAAAAATGCTTCATTATTGTTTCCAATATGAAATTCAAATATTTATTTGAACATCAAATTGTGGATCTAAAAAACAAACAATGGAAAAGGGAGAAGTAATTAACTATGTCATAATATTATAGTGAAGTAATAATATATTAATGGGAATTACCTGAAGAAGAGGAATTTGATTTTCCAAGAGTGAGCTTTGTTCTTCTAAAGTTTCCATTTCTTGTTCTTCTCATATATCTTTCAGACTACTAATATTAAATACAGTACAGTTTCAGTGAAGAAGAAGAACTATAAAAATCAATGCGAAGAAGTGCTCAATTATTGCAGAAAAATAAATAAATAAAAGTGATCAATTAATTATTATTACTATTTTATTAGAAAGAAAAATTATCAGTACTATTATTCTTTTTCAAAGAAAAAAATAATACATATACTAAAATATGAAACGTGTGGGACATTACAAGAAATATACTAACTCCCTTCAAAAATATGTCAACGGAGCAACCATTCTAGTTGGCATTTTATTAATTAGAGATATTTTTATAATTATTATTAAGACTTGATATTAAATTACACTTAGCATATTTACTAAAATGGAATGGGATCAATTCATTTGTTTACTGAATTTTAGAAGGGAAATTTACATGGTATACTAACTTTTGCTATTTTTTTACAAAAATATTGTCAGGCGATATTTTTTACTTTTTTACTGTGTTTTTTTTTATAAGTTTTATACTGTAGTATACTGGTGTTAAGTTTTCATTGGTGTTTTACTGATGTTTTACTAGTGTTCTACTGTTGTTTTGAGTTGTTCTGCTTTGTGTTTTACTGGTGTTTTATAAAAACACAATATTTTGAAAAAATTTCTGTGTAACAGTATTTTTGTAAAAGTTAACCCAAATTCCAGTATTTTTGTAAGTTTCCTTAGAATGGGAGAAACTAATGGGCCCACACAAATTAAAAAGAAAAAGGTTCTCTCCCATTTTCATGGAATACTTTTTCCTTTTTTTAATTTACTTTATATTAATTATATTTTTATTAATTAAAAATAAAAAAGATAAATATGCCCTTCAAAAATATATAAATAAAAAATAATTACATATTCTAACCATGACAATTTAGTCAAATTAAGTCATTCTGATTACCTTTCCTGATTATGTAAACAAAATAAAATGATTCTGATTTCCTTTCCAGTCAGTTTAGTAAACAACAAAATAAAATATTGTTTTCGATTATTTTATATTTTAACCCGATTCATTTCTTCCACTGATTATTCTGATTCTAATTACAGTTTAGTAAACGTGCCATTATAGTAATATCACACAAGATTATTTTTAACAGTTGCACCATTTTCGTGTGTATTTTTCACTAATTTAGTAAATATAATTTATTATTTTGGTGCAATAATTTGAATGATTTAACACTAAATAAAAATATTTTGCTTAAAAATCTCAAATTTTATATTATTTATATTAATAACCAATTATAACTATTTATGATATAATTATGCACATGTTAAAAAATTATTAATGATTGTATTTTTAAACAAAATAAAAGAAGGGTTAGAATGAAAAGAAAAAGTTACGCACTATAATTTTGTGTAAATTCAAAATTTAAAATTGATACACCAATTTAGTGTATCCTTAGAAGAAAATGGTGTGAAGATTTCATACCAATTTTATTCTTATAAAACATCTCCAATGATAGAAAACTAAAATATAGCTCACTCAGTTAAAAAAATATACTCTAATGATGTGCTAAAAAGTTATGCATATTTAACACATAACAAATCTTGTATCAAATTTAACACATTTATTTGATACAAAAGTTGTGTCACTATAAATAATGTACTATTTTTTTATTTATTTTTATGTCATTTATATTATTTAATTAGTATATTTATATTTTGGTTTTACATAATAAAATTACTATAAAGTTATTATTATTTTTTTTATTTTTGATAAAAAAACATTAATTAAACATCAGAACATTATACTAAAAATTAATCTAAATATGTATTTATTAAATTGTTTACACCATATAAAAATGTGATTTGAAATTATTTACATAATGCAATTGCGGCTTATATTTTTTCTAAATTGTGTTGTGTAGTGAGGTGTGCGGTTTTAAATTCTATAAAAGCGGTTTAAACTGCACTGCACCAAGCTATTATAAAAATAAATATTTTTTAAATATAGTTTTCAAAATTTATATATATATAAATATATTTATGCAAGATTTACGTGATTAAAATTTATTAAATTATTTGGTTAAAATGGTATATAAATAAATGTTGCTTAAGATTTATGTGTGATTTATTGTTCCGATTATATAAATATATGAATAATATATTATGGAAATATAAAAATTAGTTGAATTATTTGGTGCGGATATATATATTCAATTTTAGGAATATTTGTGTTGAAATTCTTTTAAGATTTATAATTGTTACAACTCTAATAAAAAAAAATAGTAGCAAAAATATATCTTACAATTTTATAGTAGTCCTATTTTTTTTATTGTTAAGTGTAAATTAAACTCATTAAGTATAATTTAAAAATACGTGGCTACATATTATTTAATATATAATTTTAATGTGTGAAAAAAAACATAAAATATATAACTTTATAAGTATATGAAATTAAAAATATAAAATATTTAAGCTTCAAATATCATTATTACTGTATATAACTACTATATTCATTATTACTACTTGCTTTTTACATAAGTGGGAAAAGGGGTGTGGTCCATAGTTCAACCAATATGTAATGGACTAACCTCATTATCATTACTTCATTGTATGAGCTCACATGATCCCCGTGATATGTATGTCTTTAGTGCGTTTAGGTTGTTAATTATATTAAAAAAATTTTAATATAAATATTTAAATTTAACATAATATTTAAGTTTAACTTTTAACGGTAATAATACTTAAGTTATATTTCTAAAACTTTCGTAAATACCTCACTCTTAAATATTAACTCATTATCCATATATTATTTTTTATTGGTATATTTAAATTTTATAATACATAAAAAATAAATATTTAATGACCTGAACTAATTAGGAACTGCTACATGGCTATTGACTTGATACTTAATGGTCAGATATCTACGGAAGTTTTAAAAATATAACTTATGTATTATTACCGTTAAAAATTAAACTTAGGTATATTTACAATCAAGAGTTAAAATTAGGTATTTATACCACAAATTACTAAAAAAAAAAATTACTGAAAATTGAACTCAGAATTTCATTTTATATAATTTTACAAAAATATAAGATTTATTTTGTCATTTAACAAAATTGATGGCCTGATTAATAATTTTATAAAACACAAAATCGAAAATAATATTAACCCAAAATTATTTGATTTAAAAATATGATTAACATATTTACATAATTACAGTTTTATACATAAAATATATTTACTTTATTTATATTTTCTGAAAATTTTACATCTGGTCCTATATAAGTACAATGTGCATAATCATAAAACATACATTAGACTAAAAAACTTTTATGAATATCTATCAAAACACTCATTTAGAGAGATGTACTAAGTTTTATCCAATAATATACACAGATATTATATTTTATTAATGCGAACTTAATAATTTAACAGTATTTTAAATTATAAATAGTTGAAATTGGTATCTAATTTTTGTACCAAAATAGAGGTTTTTGTTTATATGTAATATTCCTAGAAAGAAGTTTTAGTATAACTATAAACTCTCATATATATATATATATATATATATACACATTTTATATAGTAAAATAAAAATCAATCTCACCTTTCAATATAGTAAAAGGTTTTTAAATTAATTTTTTTTTACTTAATAATTGTGAGAGACCTAACGAATAATAATATTATGTTACCTAATAACAAAATAGGAATCCACCAAACAACATTATCAACATTTATTCCAAGTATAATTATATAAATCTATCACTCATTGAAGTCTATTAGAAACTATAAAAAGCTCACAATACAAAATTTCACATCAAAAATCTAAAAATGATCAACTATGTAGCAGCAATGATGATACAATAACTAAAATTGCTAGTCATATACAGTCTTAAAACTTAAAAGAGTGGCATTATTCATTCAAATTCTGACTAAGTGTTTCTCCTAATAACAAAATAGGAATCCACCAAACAACATTATCAAAATTTATTCCAAGTATAATTATATAAATCTATTACTCATTGAAGTCTATTAGAAATTCTAAAAAGCTCACAATACAAAATTTCACATCAAAAATCTAAAAATGATCAACTATATAGCAGCAATGATGATACAATAACGAAAATTGCCTAGTCATATACAGTCTTAAAACTTAAAAGAGTGGCATTATTCATTCAAGTTTCGACTAAGTGTTTCTGAGTTTGAGTTATAATATTGTGTCCTCTGTTTATGTCCAAATATTGTGTCTGTCTGGCTAATCTAGTGAAGAAGATTGAAGTTTTGATTCTCAATAAATAGAATGAATATAAGTGTATACTTTGTAGTAGGTCATTATTGTGTCATTTTTAAGTTAATGTGTCAACTTGAAAATAATTCATTTAATAAACGTAATAGAAGAGTCAATCTAAAAATATTTTTCTACATTAATAAGCAGAGCTATAGAAAACAAACCCAGTAACTTTTTGAGTGTTAAAAAATTATAAATAGTTATAAATTCAGAGTAAGTAACTTGTGTGTGGCAGCTGGTTAAAAAAGTCAAAATTAAAGTTTATGTATATACTGACAACTCAGGTTCACATTTCAAGTTCTGTAAGACTATACTCTCTTCCCTGTCCTATTAACAAAAATTTAACGTACACATAACACATGAATATGACTTTCTGCCCGAAACCAAGAGATGATTAGAAAGTAGAAGCACTGCTAGAACTTTCCTTTGTTTGAAGTAATAATATAATAACTAATATCTTTTATTACATATTAATAATTAATTCAAGATGAACTTTCCAAAGTATTTTTTAAGCATCGTGGGATATATAAATGCAATACTTTTGTATGATAGCATGTAGCATGCTGTCTTCATTAGTATTTTTCAAATTTTAAAATGAAAATTAAAATTATAAAATATAGCTTAAGAAATTATAACTAAGGTTATAAACTCGTAAAGGATATGTTGGAGGCTAGGGTTTTTGCTCTAAAGAGAGAAATTTGTTAGATTAAATTTTGGTAGGATTATTTAGCTAAAATTAATCAATTATAATTAACGTTTTCTAATCAGAATATTCTGTCAAATATTAGAATATTCTGTTAACATTTTGACAGAAAAATAAATAATAACATTAAACCAAGAATTCTGTTACATAGCCACATTTTATATAAAAAAGAAAATATTTTAAAAAAAAAGTCACTCAATAATTTCTCATAAACTAAGAATTCGTTTATATAGCCACATTTTATATATTCAGATTTAGATGTGGAGGCAAACAATTATAATCTGATCGAGCCAAAAAAACAAATAGAAAAATTCTTTAGCAATATATATATAATATATAAATAGTAGTAAATTCTTATTTAGAATAAAATCCAATTAAATAACATAAGTATATTTAGAAAAGCCAATAGTAGATGTACAAAGCAAAAACCCAATTGTATTTAGATTTAATGGGGTTTATTTTATTTATTTTATTATATATAAATAAAAAGTGACCCATGAATTTCTCATAAACTATTTTATTTTTATTAATAAATAATTTTATTTTTAATATAAATAAAAAGTCACCCATAATTTTCTCATAAACTAAGAATTCTGTTATATAGGCACACTTTATATAAAATAGATATATATATATACTACTCAATGGTTACATATGTAACCACAATGATTACACTAATATTAATTATTGGATTATTATTGAATAGTTATAATTAATTAAAAAATTAATCTATTACCAGTAACTAAAAATAAAAATGCGAGAACTTAAGCTTAAAGTTAACAATAACTTACTAATATGAGACTTTAAGTGAAAAGTGGAAGAATGACCCCAACAAGAATAAATATAATTGAAAAATAAATTTTATTTTCTTTTTTATTTAGGAAAAATACAGGTTTTACTATTCTAAAATTAAAATTAAAATTCCTTTTCAAAAAAAAAAAAAATTAAAATTCAAATATTTATTTGAACATGAAAATAATGGATTTGAAAAGCTTATGAAAAGATGTAAAGAGAATGGAAGGGAGAAGAGAAGTAACCATATCATAATATTATACTCATATGTTTCAAACGAGTTAGAAAAAAGTAGAAATATAATGAGAAGAATGGGAATTAACTGAAGAAAAAAGATTTTGAGAGTGAGCTTCAATCTTCCACAGTTTCAACTCATAATTTATAAAAGGGTAAATACCTATTTGATACCTTGTGTTTTATTAAAATACATATTTGGTACCTTATATTTTGAATAATGATCATTTAGTACCCTCTATTTACAAAAACTACTCACTTTAGTACCCTTAGTGCATTTAAAATTTTAATATTTCAAAACTACCCTCATTTTCATATTAATCTGATTATTATATATCTTATTATACTGATTTTATGAAAAAAAATAAATCGATTGATTAATAATTTTTTTGAGTGGAATGGAGTGAACGGTTTGTTCTGTTCACGATTAGTAATAATAATTATTTATTAATTTCATAATGTCTTCGCCAAAAAAAAAATCAAAATATAAATATATTTAAAAAAAATTAGTAATTGACTTTAAAATAAAAGAACTAATTAAAATATGTATTCAAGAACAAAAAAAATCAGTTAAATATAATTGTAAATTATATAAATACTTTATTAGAAAAAAAAATATATATAAACAAATTAATTAAATAAATAAATTAATGCAATTCACTAATATTCTATTTCATTAATCGATTTAACTTGTTCTTCTTTTTATACTTTTCATTAATTTTGAGAATTTCAAGTTCAACAGTATTACTATTTCTGTAATATGGAATCAAAATCAATTGGAACATTTTTCTCCATTCACCCTCGTCATCGAGGCACCCAAAAGTCCAGAACACCAAACACGCAAACGAAAGCCACCTCCAACTCGCCTTCGGACGACGACCACTCAAACCCAGATATGACATTGTCGACGTCTTGCCATCGCCAACATCCACCTTGCCCTCACCACACCACCATGTCGTTGAAGAAAGAAGAAGAAGAAGAATAGGGAAAGAATAGAAGAAAAAAAAGGAAAAAAAAAGTTTATAGAATTTATTTATTTAAATAATTTTATACTTGAAAATTAATGTATGATAATTAATAAATAATTTTTTTAACTAAATAAATATAATAAGGAGTATAATAATAAATGAGGGTAGTTTGGGAATACTAAAATCTTAAATGCATTAAGGGTACTAAATGAATAGTTTTTACAAATAGAGGGTACTAATTGACCATTATTCAAAATATAAGGTACTAAGAGTGTATTTTAATAAAACATAGGGTACCAAATAGGTATTTACCCTTTATAAAACAAGCACCATATTTGCTATGTTCTAATGCACAATAGCATTTTAAAATGTAAATTAGGACAAAAATTAAAGTATCATGATCATTAATAAATTAAATATTTATAAAAATTAATAAATTATATATTTTAAGATTTAATTGACATATATTAATTTAATGAGATTTAATAATATTTAAGGAAATTGAAATTAATAGCTGCAACATATAGTACTTACTCCATTAAAAACATAATATATAGAATTTAATTGGTGTGTAAGTGTATAAAATAGAAAAGAAATATCATTTATTATTAGTAGTTGAAAAGGGGTGTGGTCCCTCCTAAACTGAGGCTGAGGCTGAGTCTATGAGTACTACAACACTGTATACATTATTAATTACTATTTGGTTTTTACATAGGGTGGTCCATCAATGGCATCCATAGTTCAACATGTGTAATATTATCATTACTTTATTGTATGAGCTAACATGATCCACGTGATCCTTATGTATGAGTATTTGTCGTGTTTAAGTTGGTTATATTAAAGAAATTTTTTTAAAAATTGGGTTCAGACTACCATTTTGAACAGTTTTGAAAAATATAAGATTTATTTTGTCATTTAATAAAACAAAAAATCTCTTCAATAATTTTTACAAAATACATAATCTAAAATAGTATTGATTCTTAGCATTTTCTTGTCTTCAAGTCGTTTATGCGATGCTTGGTATTGGAGTTGGGAAAGCTCGAGCTATTTTTCAGTCAAATCAGTTTATAAGTTCTTGCAAGTGAGCAAAGAATTAGGGGCACAGGATGATAACTCCATGTTTTGGAATACTCTTTGGAAGCTAAGTGTTCCCCCAAAAGTGAAAGACTTGTTATGGCAGGCTGCTACTAATTGTTTGCTTACAAAAATAAGACTCCGCTTTAGACATGTGTCGGTTGATGCCATATGCCCTGTGTGCAAAGAAACTGATGAAGCAATCTACCATAGCTTGGTGGATTGCTCTTTTGCCAAGGCATGTTGGCAACGGTTGGATACTAGTGTTAATCTGACAGCAGTTGGTTCTTTTACCAACTGGTTTGCTTCGGTCCTACAACAGGTAGATGAGGAAAATCGAAGGCTAGCTGCAATGACGTATTGGGCGATATGGAGGCATCGTAATGAGTTAGTTTGGTCTGAGAAAATTCCCACGGTTGAGAGCGTTGTTCATTTAGCTAAAGCCCTCCTCACAGATTGGACTCGGGCTCAAGATACAACTATGATTCCCACTGCTGCTTTCCTTACAGATGTAGATGGAGATGAAAAATGGATCAAACCAGCTGTTAATACCTTGAAGATTAATGTCGATGCTGCCATTTTTTCAGAGAATGGAACGTATAGCTTCACGGGGGTAATTAGAGACTAAACTGGTGCGTTGGTGGAGGCGGTTAGTTGTTGTCGTTCAGGAGTGATGCAGCCCGAAATGGTGGAGGCCTTGGGTGTTAAGGAGGCGCTGAGTTGGATTAAGGCAAAGGAGTGGAAGGAGGTTATCATTGAAATTGATAGTAGGGCTGTTCATCCAATCCAATTCGCACTTTTTTGGTCAAACAACATCCAATCCGCACTAAGTGCGGATTTCATTTTTTGGATCCAATCCAATCCGCACAATAGCTCAAATCCAATCCAATCCAATCCGCAAAAGTGCGGATTGGATCGGTTACTTTGGATTGGTTACTTTTTAATATTAAATTATTTAATATTATGAATTTTTTTTTTTCACATAACTAGCAACAAAATAAAACAAACTATAATTATTTTATGTCTCCAACAACACAATAAATAAACAAAATATCAAATAATAAATTCAAAGGAGGAAAAAAAATTGTATATATAATAAAAATATTATTAATTTTATTTTAAATTGTATGTAGAAAAAAAATATATAAGAATAGAATATACATTTTATCTATTAAGTTTTGCAATATAATTGTATTATATGTATTAGACTTTTAAATTACTATTTTCTTTACATTAAAATGTTATTTGTATATATAATTTTTTAATTTTGTTATAAATATGTGTGGATTGGATTGGATCGGTTACTTTTACATGTCAATCAACATCCAATCCGCACAAGTGCGGATTTTGAATTTTCCAATCCAATCCAATCCGCACAAGTGCGGATATCCGCACTTTGCGAATTGGATTGGATTGGATCGTGGGGATTGGATTGGATCGACTATTTTATGAACACCCCTAATTGATAGTCTTACAGTGGTGCAAGTGTTACGTAGTTCTCTTCTTATGGTTTCATACATTGGAAGTGTTATTTTTGATTGTAAGATGATGTTAAATAATTTGAGAGATGTTTATGTCAATTTATTAGACGTTCTGCAAATAGTGTTGCTCACTTCTTAGCTCGAGCATCCTATTTAGTTGCTGATCGTGTTATCAGGAGTAGTGATGTTACTCCAGATTTTAATCATGTAATCACTATGGATTGCAATTAATAAAGATGATGATTTTATTTTCAAAAAAAAATTATTTGAGTTAAAAATAAAATTAACATATTTACATAATTACGGTTTTATAAACATAAAATATATTAAAATTTACATGAGATCTTATATAACTACAACGTACATAATTATGAAAATAAAATTAGACTAAAAAAATCTCAGGAATGCTGAAAGGGTGTCTACCAAAACACTCCTTTAGAGATGTGTACTAAGTTTTGTCCTTTAATATATACCGATGTAGAAGTATAGGGTACTTCTACAATGCACTCCCATAAAAGAGATGTACTGATGCACTCTCTACCTGTTTCGGCATCCACATTAATCTTGATGGTGTTTTCAACAGATTTTATCCATGACTCAAAGCTACTTGTGCTGACAGATGAGTTCTTTTTAAATAGCCCAGCAATTCATGGCAATAATGCAGACCATATCTGCTGCAACATTCTTAAAGATAAAATAAAATTGAGATGAATACTTTCAGTATATATGGATGAAAAGTTCCCTAAAAATTTTAGAATCAAATTTGATATGAGACTTAAACACATACTCCCAAATGTTACCCCAAATGTAAAGAATGCAAATAATTATTTACACTAAGAAATGAAACCTCCTCCATCCATGGAAAGTCTTAAGAAGACTTTTTCTGTTTGAACTTGATGGCTAAGAATGTGAACACCAATGCATTTAACAAGCTAAGGGCTCCCAAAAGCCAAAAGAAATAATCAAGATGACCCTCATTCAGATTGTCTGGTATCCATCCACTCTTGCCATCTTTTGTTGTGAAGTAAGTTACAATAGTCAAAAGAAAGGAGCTCAAATAGTAACCTAATGAAAGTGAAAAAAGAGCTAATGCACAGCATAGACTCCTCAGACTATCTGGAGCCTGTTCATAGAAGAACTGAAGTTGACCAATATAGGTGAATATCTCTGCAGTTCCCATAAAAAGGTATTGGGGTATTTGCCATAGGATACTTAATGGTACAGCCTCTTTTTCGTGAACTAAATCGAGGTCCTTGGCTAGCTGCAACCGAAGAGTTTCTAACACTGCAGCAGCTAACATGCATAAGACTGAAATGAAGAGGCCAATTCCCATTCGCTGCAACTCGTTGAAACCTTTCTCTTCGCCTGTGAATTTCCTCACAATTGGGACGATTACTCTGTCGTAAATGGGAAGCAAAGAAAGAACTGCAATGACATCAAAAGTGTATAGAGAGGCTGGAGGAATGGTGAAAGAATAAACTGTTGTGTTCATCATCATCCCTTGTTCCACAAATGTTGTGGATATTTGGGCATAAACGGAAGAAAAGACTATTCCAGTTGCCAAGAGTGGAATCAAATGTATCATCGTCTTGAATTCTTCGACCTGAGATACACTGCAAAGCGTCCAAGGATTGGTTAAGTCCCCGCTACTTCTCTCAGCGTCGGAAAGCACAGCAGCTTTATCAAGGCACCTGCCACAAAATCCAAAGTTCATTGGAAATTCAATGCAGCAAGATGTTTTTGGAAGACACTAATGAAATTATGAAAGAGCACAAAAAATCCTACCACTTTAGGAACATATTCTTGATTCTTATCAAATGTGTTTTTGTTAGCGCACGAATCGTGCCCACCACCACCTTGTATGCTCCCGATACTAAATTATACCAATCAACATAAAATGGTGTTGGGCACCATGTGTGAGCTATAGGCAATGTTTGATATTTAAACAAGGAAAAAGTAATAGACTGTCAGTTTAGAAATGATGAGGGAATTACTGCAATGTATCGGTATGTTCCAATTTGAGGTTTCCTTCAATAGCAGAGCTTCTGTCATGTATTTCATACAGAAGAGTACTGTCTTCAGGCACCTCGAGATTCCACTTACGACACGATGCAACCAAAGTTTGGCACATTCTTGTGAAAGGGCTCCCCACTGGTTTCTGAAATCTGTAGAGGTGAGTACCAGAAACAAAACCAACAAGAGCAATGCCCATAAACAATGCAGCAATACCAAATCCTAAACCCCATCCAGCATTGTCTTGAATCCACACAAGAAAGGTAGTTGAAACAAGAATACCAATGTAAATTGCGAAATAAAACCAGTTAAAGAAAGACCCCTTTTTGATTCTTTCCTTTGAGTCAGTATCATCAAATTGATCTGCACCAAAAGGTGAAACACATGATTTGATCCCACCAGTCCCAAATGCAACCAGATAAAGTCCAAATAGTAATACTGCATATTGTGCTGGACCTAAAGCCGGAACTGATGCCGAGAGAGTCAAAGCACACATTCCCTATTCAACCAACAATTACACAATCAAATTACATCATTATTAACATGTCATATGAAGAAATGATTATGAGTTTCGAGATTACGATGAAGTAGATTATCGAAAATGAGGTGATTGTCCAATATCTTCCCCAGTAGGAATCTGCTACAATGGCTCCAATAAGGGGAGTGAAATAGCATGTTCCCTGCCAAATGGTGACATTTCTAGCTGCTGACACATTTTCTTGGTGAAGTTTGTGAGTAAAATAAGTAACTAGATTAGTGGAAATACCAAAGTAGGCCAAGCGTTCACAACATTCAGTACCTGTATTCCAATTCATACAATAATAAATTAAACATTTTTGAAAGAAATTTGCCCATTTAAAAATGAAATACAATAAATATATGAAAATAAAATACCAAGAATAAAGATGCAAGCTTTCCAATTTCCAGTATTTTGTTTCAGCACAGAATTGCCCTTTATATCAGTGGAGCCATCACCAGTGTAAAGGTCACAACTTTCCCCCTAAATGCAAGACATTTGGACCATATAACATTTATACCTTGACAATCAACAGTGGTCTTAAAATAATACAACAGTGAATCTGAACAGCTAAAAATAAACCCATTTTCAGAGTCTAAATATTGAATCTTTAATTTGGGATTATTACTCAAACGTTGAAGATTACAAAAGATTAAATTTGGGATTATTCTAATTACCTAAAACCAAAAAATAAAAATAAATGAAAGAAGAAGAAGCGTATTCTATGCTGTTAACAAATTCCATAAATACAGCAGTCATAAACTCAATTCAATAATTTTTTCTAATTCTACAAATAAAAAGGACTGATAATATTGATAGAAAGTAATGTAAAAATTAGAACTTTATGTTAAAAAAGAGGGTCTAAACCTGAAGAAGACCATCTTCAACCACATCCTCCATGCCCATTTTCTCCAACACTCTCCAATCAAACCAAACTGAAAATTTGACTTGAAACAATCTGATAAGATAATATATATTCAGTTTAGCAAAGAAAAAGATAAGATATATTATTTTCATATGACGACTAATTATATAAGACCCTACCTTTTCCTTAAAAAAAAACTTTTCAGTTGACGTGTCAAGCTGCAATTCTGCCTTTTTGTTTTAATTTTTAAGGTTAATTGCTTTATTTTTTTTTCTTATTTGTTTTGATTTTTAAAGTTAATTACTTTATTTTTAGGGTTCTTCCCAGTTCCTCTTCCCTAAACTCAAAGCAGGTAAGTAATTGTTTCTTTCATTTTTGTTGTTTTATTAATAATTTTGTTCTTTGAAACTGTTTTAAAGAAAACCCTCTTTTCACTATCCCCTTTCTTTTTAGGGTTCTTACTTAATTCGAATATGTGAATATTCTGCCATTTCTTCTTAGTTCTAATCGACCCTAAATAGATTCTTACTGAAGATGAATGTGAATTTTTGTGGAATTTCTTGCTTGTGAACTGAAATGGGGATTTAGACTGTTAATTGTTAAGTGTGAAGTGATAGACATTGGAAATTTGGAACCCTCTTATAACAACCACTGAATTTACACTATGGGACCATTCTATAATGGAAATTTGCCAAACTAACAACATGAAATTGTAAAATTTGCAAAATAACCACATTGAATTTACACTCTGCGACCATTCGCAAAACGATTGTAATAGATGTTTTATGGTTGCACAGTGTAGTTTCAGGCAGTAATAGAGCTTTTGAACACTCTTTTTTAATGTGGTCAGATTCATTGTTATTGTAGATTTTTATAATTTAATCTTAATCTATATCATTCTCTCTCTCTCTCTCTCAATTTTACTCATTTGGTTGTTTGTTGTGCCATCATCATTGTTTTTGTTCCCGTAGTTGTGAAAATTCCAATGGTTTGATGACCACATATGCTCAATTTTAGCATCAGGGTGATTTATTTTCACAGCTTTGTTTCTGCTTATCTTAGAATCTCTTGTTAAAAATAATAGGTGATTACAATTATTGCTAGAACATCTTGACTTACTTTGATCTATTGCATTTCTTCTAAATGCAGCTTTTCAAGGTTTTTTTTGTAAGGGTAGCTTTACGAGTTGAGATAGAGATATATTGTGCTGTCAGAGATTTGGATAGGAAAATGTCTACGAAATTGACTCAGAAATTGTTATACTAATCTTACAATGGCCAAAGCAAGTGTAATGAGAGGAGTCTCTTTTAATCTTCTTCGGAATCAGTCGCCAATTTTCCCGAACCAAGATTCTCAATCATTCTCAACAATCCCAATCAAGAGCAATTCCAGGCTCCCTCAACAATCCCATTACAGGAATCAAATCTCCATTGCTAATCTGCTTCAAAGGTATGGCTTCCCGTCTTCTTTGCTCCACAGTTTTCTCTCAAAGAACAATCGTTTTTTACTGCAGATGAACCTAAAGGACATGGAAAAGTCCCTTGGTATTCTTTTCAGCTTCAAAATTCCCCAAAATGAACTTGTATCTTTGGTCTGTGAATGTCCTGGTGTTTTGGATTGCCATTTTCTTAATAATTGGGAAATGAGTTTTTCACAATTGGGGCTTTCGACGGTTTCTCCATCGATGGTTAGGAGTGTTTTAGAACATTCTAGAAAGTATCACTTAGACCCTAATGGTTTTTTCAAAACCCTTGTTGTTTTGAGGGGTATGGGGTTTAACAATGCTACTCTGAGTAGGGTTTTAGAAGGTTTTCCCGAGGTGACTTTGATGAACGAGAGTGAAATTCGAAGGAGAGTTGAATTCTTGATGGCTGGGATTCCCATGTCAGCAGAAGGAGTTGATTGGATTCTGCATTCCTTCCCGGAGGTGTTAGGGTTCGGGGTGGAAGATAGGTTGAAGCCATTGATTTCTGAGTTTAAAGCGCTGGGGTTTGATAATGATTTGATAAGCAGAGAAATTAGTAGAGACCCAAGAATTCTCAGTATGGAATTAGGCGAACTTTCGCGGTGTTTTGAATTATTGAGGAGTTTGAAATGTAGAGTGGCAATCCTGGAGAAGATCTATAGTGAGGGTGAGTTTAGAGCAGGCTTTGAAGTGAAGTTGAGAGTTGACTACTTTTGCAAGCAAGGTTTGACTCGCAGAGAGGCCTTTGAAGTGTTATGGAAGGAGCCGAGATCAATTGTGTACAAGATGGAAGAAGTCGAAAAGAAAGTCGATTTTTTAGTGAATAGGATGAAATTCAACATTCGTTGCTTGCTTGATGTTCCAGAGTATGTTGGTGTGAATTTCGATAAGCAGATAGTTCCTCGGTTCAATGTAATTGAGTATTTAAGATCAAAAGACGGGCTTGGTTCTTTAATTGGTTTACGAGCACTGATCAAGCCTAGTAGACTGAAGTTCTACAACCTTTATGTGAAGCCTTATCCGGAGTGTCTGAAGTTTTTCGGGAGGTATTCAGATGATGTTGAAGTCAAAAGCCAACAACCAGTTGGATTATGGAAGATTTTGAAACCACAGAGCAAACCAGCAACCAAAGAAGATGTGGAAAACATGAAAGTGTTTATGAAATTATAATGGTGCTGTCATTGGCTAGAGGCTGTTAAGAATTCTGTTTTTAATCTATTCTTGACTCCCTCTAAATGTTTCCATAAATGGTTTTGTACTTGTGTATTATTATTGTGTGGTAAATATCTTCAAGCTCTTGGAAAACCTATCTCTTACTTTCATTTTCTTAGATTATTCTTTGTTATTGTAAGAGTTCTTTGTGTGAAGATTAAGGCTTCCAAACCTTGTTTTCGTGCTCAATGCTCATTGTATTTTGCACTCTATTTGATTGTTTATAGGTTGTTTTCTTCATTGGGCGGGTGATAAAGTTTTGGGAGAAATCTTGTTTTGGGAGGAATTCATTGTTACTTTGAAGAGAGTTCAGCACAGCAACGTGTCAAGAAGTTTGATTAGAGAAGTCAGTAGGTACGAACCCAGCTATATGTGTATACTAAAAAAATTAATCAATGGAAAAAAAAATTACTTTAAAAAATTAAATATATTCTTTTAACTTAATAATTGTACACTCAAAAACCCCCCACAAATTATTATTTTTTTGTAACTGTAAATTTTTATTCAACTAGATTAATTCAACCTTAATAATATTAGCAACATTAAAGGGGAGATTATACTTCAAAAAAATACGACCAGCATATGAACAAGATGTTCTATGTTCTAGTCATAAGATGAGCAGTCTGATTAGTAGACCGTTTGATAAAATGTAAAGAAACATTCCTAAAAGAAGTTAAAAATTGTTTACAATTTTAAATGATACCACCAAAAGTGGATGACAAGACATTCAAATTTCTAATAACTCGTATCAATACAAGACAATCAGATTCGATAATACTAACATTTGAAAAATTTTGCTCAACTATGATAACACTTCTTTGAGAGCCATGGCTTCAGCAAACTCTAGAAGAACTTGCTCAATCTACAGTCCCGTAATTCCAACCACGACCTGACCCTTGTGATCCTGAACAACCCCACCAAAACCATGCCTTCCTTCTTCGTCCAACAATGCAATATCAATATACACCTTGAGTTTTTCATGACCTGGTTTAGACCATAGCTCAGTCTCATCCGAAAGATACCAAGTATCAAACGCAGGAAACAAACTTCTTTCTTGAGCTTTGATCTACTGATCAAGAGTGAGACGAGCCAAATTGACAACGAACTCCACATAAATTTTCCTACCCTTCCACAAGAGTTGATTTCGTGTGAACTAAATTGCCCAAACCAACATCATCGCCTGAACACTTTATTCCTCACCCAGACATAAGAACAAATGAAGAAACCAGCCCCCAAACGACTCTGCATCAATTGGAATCATAGTCAAACTCGCTACCCGCCAACAATTCTGCGAAAAAAAAACCTCACAAATTATTTTTTTTTTCTAATTATTAAGTCTCCTAAAATTAAATAAATTTATTAAGAGCAATTATATTTTTTTTGTGCAAAGTAGGCATCAATACTTTTTTTATAACAACTAAGCTCCTATAGAGTAGAATTTTGGGTTCACTGGAGAATTAGAGAAAGACTTGCGACAATATTAAAGAGTTATTTTATAAGGATAATTACATAAAGTACCATTTTTAATAAAAAAAAAAAATTACATTTTTACGTTTAAATTTTCGTTTTACATTTTTACGGTTTTCAAGAAAACTACATAAAAAATAACATACAGATAATAAAAAATCAACAACAAATTAACAAAAATACTACATAAAAAGACCGTATTTTTAGTAAATAAAATTAAAAAAATCGTAAAAATATTTAAAATTTTGTAAAAACGTATTTTTGTAATTTTTTTTTTGTTGTTTTTGTGTATTTGTGAAATAATTCCTATTTTATATAAGTCAATTTCATATAAAGAGTAGAACTTTATATCCAAATATTTTTTCTCTTTTAAAATTATTTTTTTTTTACTGACTTTGAAAAATAAACATTTTTTCTAACATAAAGGTCCAAAAATATTTATTTTTTCCTGTGGCTATACACTCAAATGTAAAGAATGCAAACAATTATTTACACTAAGACATGAAACCTCCTCCATCCATAGAAAGTCTTAAGAAGACTTTTTCTGTTTGAACTTGATGGCTAAGAATGTGAACACCAATGCATTTAACAAGCTAAGGGCTCCCAAAAGCCAAAAGAAATAATCAAGATGACCTTCATTCAGATTGTCTGGTATCCATCCACTCTTGCCATCTTTTATTGTGAAGTAAGTTACAATAGTCAAAAGAAAGGAGCTCAAATAGTAACCTAATGAAAGTGAAAAAAGATTTAATGCACAGCATAGACTCCTCATACTACCTGGAGCCTGTTGATAGAAGAACTGAAGTTGACCAACATAGGTGAATATCTCTGCAGTTCCCATAAAAAAGTATTGGGGTATTTGCCATAGGATACTTAATGGTACAGCCTCTTTTTCGTGAACTAAATCGAGGTCTTTGGCTAGCTGCAACCGAAGAGTTTCTAACACCGCTGCAGCTGACATGCATAAGACTGAAATGAAGAGGCCGATTCCCGTTCGCTGCAACTCGTTGAAACCTTTCTCTTCACCTGTGAATTTCCTCACAATTGGGACGATTAATCTGTCATAAATGGGAAGCAAAGAAACAACTGCAATGACATCAAAAATGTATAGAGAGGCTGGAGGAATGGTGAAAGAATAAACTGTTGTGTCCATCATCATCCCTTGTTCCACAAATGTTGTGGATATTTGGGCATAAACAGAAGAAAAGACTATTCCAGTTGCCAAGAGTGGAATCAAATGTATCATCGTCTTGAATTCTTCGACCTGAGATACACTGCAAAGCCTCCAAGGATTGGTTAGGTCCCCGCTATTTCTCTCAGCGTCGGAAATCACAGCAGCTTTATCAAGGCACCTGTCAAAAAATCCAAAGTTCAATGGAAATTCAATGCATCAAGATGCTTTTGAAAGACACTCATGAAATTAATCCTCCCACTTTAGGAAGAATCAAAGGTGTTTTTGTTAGCGGATGAATGGTGCCCACCACCATCTTCATGCTCCCGATACTAAATTATACCAATAAACATAAGATGATGTTGGGCACCATGTGTGAGCTATAGGCAATGTTCCATATTTAAACAAGGAAAAAGTAAGAGACTGTCAGTTCAGAAAGGACGAGGGATTACTGCAATGTATCGGTATGTTCCAATTTGAGGTTTCCTTCAATAGCAGAGCTTCTGTCATGTATTTCATACAGAAGAGTACTGTCTTCAGGCACCTCGAGATTCCACTTACGACACGATGCAACCAAAGTTTGGCACATTCTTGTGAAAGGGCTCCCAACTGGTTTCTGAAATCTGTAGAGGTGAGTACCAGAAACAAAACCAACAAGAGCAATGCCCATAAACAATGCAGCAATACCAAATCCTAAACCCCATCCAGCATTGTCTTGAATCCACACAAGAAAGGTAGTTGAAATAAGAATACCAATGTAAATTGCGAAATAAAACCAATTAAAGAAAGACCCCTTTTTGACTCTTTCCTTTGAGTCAGTATCATCAAATTGATCTGCACCAAAAGGTGAAACACATGATTTGATCCCACCAGTCCCAAATGCAACCAGATAAAGTCCAAATAGTAATACTGCATATTGTGCTGGACCTAAAGCCGGAACTGATGCCGAGAGAGTCAAAGCACACATTCCCTATTCACTCAACAATTACACAATCAAATTACATTATTATTAATATGTCATATGAAGAAATGATTATGAGTTTCGAGATTACGATGAAGTAGATTATCGAAAATGAGGTGATTGTCCAATATCTTCCACAGTAGGAATCTGCTACAATGGCTCCAATAAGGGGAGTGAAATAGCATGTTCCCTGCCAAATGGTGACATTTCTAGCTGCTGACACATTTTCTTGGTGAAGTTCGTGAGTAAAATAAGTGACTAGATTAGTGGAAATACCAAAGTAGGCCAAGCGTTCACAACATTCAGTACCTGTATTCCAATTCATACAATAATAAATTATACATTTTTGAAAGAAATTTGCCCATTTGAAAATGAAATAAAATAAATATATAAAAATAGAATACCAAGAATAAAGATGCAAGCTTTCCAATTTCCAGTATTTTGCTTCAGCACAGAATTGCCCTTTATATCAGTGGAGCCATCACCAGTGTAAAGGTCACAACTTTCCCCCTAAATGCAAGACATTTGGACCATATAACATTTAAACTTTAATAACATCTGACAATCAACAGTGGTCTTAAAATAATACAACAGTGGTCTTAAAATAATAAGACAGTGAATCTGAACAGCTTAAAATAAAGGGGTCTTTTCAATATTATACCTAAAATTGATTTTATTTATAAAAATACCTTTAAGAAAATTATTTGCACAAATACCGATTGCCACGTCAGCATAAATACCGAAATATAAAATAATTACCGAAAATTGAAAAAAATAAAAAAATCTCGCTTCCAGAAATTTTAGTGTTTTGCAAATTTTAAAAAAAGCAACCTTTTGGTTGCTTTTGATGTAAATAATATATCAATTGGTTACTTTTTATTAGAAAAAAATTAATTCAAGATAATTTTTTTCTCATACACATTTGGTTGCTTATTTTGATCAGACAACTTTAAAATTAATATATATAATAATTTTCATATTGTAACTAATTCTATTATGTTTTAGATACTATTTGGTAACTTTATAAGTTTTTTTATTAACATATTAAATTCTTTTTATTAAATAAATTTATTATTAGTATACTATATTTTAACTTTTAAATACAAAATAACAAAAGACTTTAAGTTAAGTTATGATGTTACTTGATATGTTAAAGTTTATTAAATTTTAAATTTTATTACTTTTTGTTACAAAATATAAAAAAGGAACAAAAAAGTTTCTTTTAACACATACTAAAATGTAAGAGAGATATCTAAATGTTAGAGGAAAAATAAAAAAAACTAAGAGAAATAATAAATTTAGAGAAAAAGAATAATAAAAAAAATAATAATAAATGAAGAAGATTTTTTCAAAAAAATAAATTAATAAATAAATGAAGAAGATAATAATGTCAGAAAAAGAAGAAGTAAACAAAAAGGAAAAAAAAAGTAAAAAGATAAATATTGAGGAGACTTATAATTTCTTATTTAGATTTTAAATTATAGTGTGTTATTTTGTTGTTTAAGAAACCTTAGTCTAACTTTTAATTTTAGTCATTTTTTTTTGTAGCAGAAAAATATATGCTTCTAACATGTCAAAATGATCACTTTAAAAAATAGATTATAATAGTGTAATTTTTGTGTCCAAATAATAAATTGCGTGGTGAAAAAAAGCTTTTGAAATAAAAAATAAAGAAAGTGAGAATAATAACAATTTGTGTCGTTTATTCACATAATTTTTTTTTTTTAAAAAAATCTGATTGTATATCAACTAGGAGAGTCAATAAAATGTAAAAGAAAAACATATGGTTAATTTTTAATTTTAGTAGGCGTATAGCGGTATTGAAAACAATAAAATGGTCTAAGAAAATTTCATAAATACAATTCACGTTGATACATATAATTATTTTTTTCTAAAACTACTAATTAGATTAAAAAACAAAAAAGAATGTAAAATAAAATAAAAAAAAAAAGAATAGAATGTAAAAAAAAAAAATATTTGATCAACCTAGTTTACTATTATTTTGAAAAAATAAGATTTTTATTAAAAAAAAAAAAGCTACTGTCTAGAAAAAGAAAAAAAAAGAAAACTAGCATGTAGGCAGAGTTTAAGAGAGAGAAGCAATAAATATACATTGGTATACCTATAAAAAAGAAATGCCTAAATTGTGAGTATTAAAATAGGTAAGGGTAAATTCTTAAATAATTTAATAATAATAGTTATTGGTGCAAATATTTCTAAAATAAACCCATTTTCAGAGTTTGTTGAATCTTTAATTTGGGATTATTCTATTTACCTAAAACCAAAAAATAAATGAAAGAAGAAGAAGCATAGCCTATGTTGTTAACAAATTCCATAAACACAGCAGTCATCAACTCAATTCAATATTTTTTTTTCTAATTCTACAAATAAAAACGACTGATAATATTGATAGAAAGTAATGTAAAAATTAGAACTTTATGTTAAAAAAGAGGGTCTAAACCTGAGGAAGACCATCTTCAACCACATCCTCCATGCTCAATTTCTTCAACACTCTCCAATCAAACCAAAATGAAAATTTGACTTGAAACAATCTGATAAGATAATATATATTCAGTTTAGCAAGGAAAAAGATAAGATATATTTATTTTCATTTAAAAAAAAAAAAGAACAAAAAACCTACTTTTCAGTTGACGTGTCAAGCTGCAGTTCTACCTTTTTGTTTTAATGTTTTAAGGTTAATTACTTTATTATTATTCTTATTTGTTTTGATTTTTAAAGTTAATTACTTTATTTTTAGGGCTCTTCCCCAACCTCAAAGCAGGTAATTATTTCTTTCATTTTTCTTGTTTTATTAATAATTTTGTTCTTTGAAAGAAACAATTCGAATATGTAAACAATCTGCCATTTCTTCTTAGTTCTAATCAAGCCTAGATAGATTCTTACTGAAGATGAATGCGAATTTTGGTGGAATTTCTTGCTTGTGAACTGAAATGGGGATTTAGACTGTTAATTGTTAACAACCAAGAGCACCTGTGATAATGGAAATTTGCAGAGTGTGTAGTTTTAGGCAAGAATAGAGCTTTTGAACACATTTCTTTATTTGTAATTAGATTCATTGTTATTGTAATTTTAATAATTTAGTCTTAATCTATATCATTCTCTCTCTCTCAAGTCTCAATTTATTCATTTCGTTGTTTGTTGCGCCATCATCATAGTTTTTGTTTCTGTAGTTGTAAAAATTCCAATGATTTGATGACCACACATGCTCAATTTTAGCATCAGGGTGTTTTATAATCTCTTGTTAAATATAATAGATGATTACAATTATTGTTAGAATTTCTTGACTCACTTTGATCTATGGCATTTCTTCTAAATGCAGCTTTTCAAGGTTTTTTTTCTTGTAAGGGTAGCTTTACAAGTTGAGATAGAGATATATTTTGCTGTTAGAGATTTGGATAGGAAAATGTCTACCAATGGAAGTTGAAAGGAAATTGACTCATAAATTGTTGTACTAATCTTACAATGGCCAAAGCAAGTGTAATGAGAAGAGTCTCTTTTAATCTTCTTCGGAATCAGTTACCAATTTTCTTGAACCAAGATTCTCAATCATTCTCAACAATCCCAATCAAGAGCAATTCCAGGCTCCCTCAACAATCCCATTACAGGAATCAAATCTCCATTGCTAATCTGCTTCAAAGGTATGGCTTCCCGTCTTCTTTGCTCCACAGTTTTCTCTCAAAGAACAATCGTTTTTTACTGCAGATGAACCTAAAGGACATGGAAAAGTCCCTTGGTATTCTTTTCAACTTCAAAATTCCCCAAAATGAACTTGTATCTTTGGTCTGTGAATGTCCTGGTGTTTTGGATTGCCAGTTTCTCAATAAATGGGAAATGAGTTTTTCACAATTGGGGCTTTCGACGGGTTCTCCATCGATGGTTAGGAGTGTTTTAGAGCATTCTAGAAAGTATCACTTAGACCCTAACAATTTTTTCAAAACCCTTGTTGTTTTGAGGGGTATGGGGTTTAACAATGCTACTTTGAGTAGTGTTTTAGAAGGTTTTCCCGAGGTTACTTTGATGAACGAAAGTGAAATTCGAAGGAGAGTTGAATTCTTGATGGATGGGATTCCCATGTCAGCAGAAGGAGTTGATTAGATTCTGCATTCCTTCCTGGAGGTGTTGGGGTTCGGGGTAGAAGATAGGTTGAAGCCATTGATTTCTGAGTTTAAAGCGTTGGGGTTTGATAATGATTTGATAAGCAGAGAAATTAGTAGAGACCCAAGAATTCTCAGTATGGAATTAGGCGAACTTTCGCGGTGTTTTGAATTATTGAGGAGTTTGAAATGTAGAGTGGCAATCCTGGAGAAGATCTATAGTGAGGGTGAATTTAGAGCAGGCTTTGAAGTGAAGTTGAGAGTTGATTACTTTTGCAAGCAAGGTTTGACTCGCAGAGAGGCCTTTGAGGTGTTATGGAAGGAGCCGAGATCAATTGTGTACAAGATGGAAGATGTCGAACAAAAAGTTGATTTTTTAGTGAATAGGATGAAATTCAACATTCGTTGCTTGCTTGAAGTCCCAGAGTATGTTGGTGTGAATTTCGATAAGCAGATAGTTCCTCGGTTCAATGTAATTGAGTATTTAAGATCAAAAGACGGTCTTGGTTCTCCAATTGGTTTACGAGCACTGATCAAGCCTAGTAGACTGAAGTTCTACAACCTTTACGTGAAGCCTTATCCGGAGTGTCTGAAGTTTTTCGGGAGGTATTCAGAAGATGTTGAAGTCAAAAGCCAACAACCAGTTGGATTATGGAAGATTTTGAAACCACAGAGCAAACCAGCAACCAAAGAAGATGTGGAAAACATGAAAGTGTTTATGAAATTATAATGGTGCTATCATTGGCTAGAGGCTGTTAAGAATTCTGTTTTTGAATCTATTCTTGACTCCCTCTAAATGTTTCCATAAATGGTTTTGTACTTGTGGTGTATTATTATTGTGTGGTAAATACGTCCTCAAGCTCTTGGAAAACCTATCTCTTACTTTCATTTTCTTAGATTATTCTTTGTTATTTTAAGAGTTCTTTGTGTGAAGATTAAGGCTTTCAAACCTTGTTATTCAATTTTTTAACAAATTTTTTAAGGGAAATTTACATGGTATACTAACTTTTGTTATTTTTTTACAAAAATACTGTCAGGCGGTATTTTTTACTTTTTTACTGTATTTTTTTATAAGTTTCATACTGCAGTATACTGTGTCAAATTTTCACTGATGTTGTACTGGTGTTTTACTAGTGTTCTACTGTTGTTTTGAGTTGTTTTGCTTTGTGTTTTACTGGTGTTTTATAAAAATACCGTATTTTTGAAAAAAAATTCGTGTCACAGTATTTTTGTAAAAATTAACTCAAATTTCAGTATTTTTGTAAATTTCCCCTGTTAATTGTAAATGTTATTCAATTAGACTAATTCGACCTTAACAATATTAACGACATTAAAGGGGTGATTATACTCCAAAAAAAATACGACTAACATATAAATAAGATGTTCTAGCCATAAGATGAACAACTTGATTACCAGACCGTTGACAAAACATAAAAAAATATCCTTAAAAGAAGATAAAAGTTATTTACAATCCTTAATGATACCACCTAAAGTGGATGATAAGACATTTAAATTTCTAACAGCTTGTATGAATACATGACAATCAGATTTGATAATACTAACATCTAGAAAATTGTGCTTCAACTATGATAACACTTCCTTGAGAGCCATGGCTTCAGCAAACTCTAGAAGAACTTGCCCAATCTGCAGTGCCGTAATTCCAGCCACGACCCGACTCTTGTGATCTTGAACAACGCCACCAAAAACATGCCTTCCCTCCTCGTTAAACAATGCAATATATATTCACCTTGAGTTTTTCATAATCTAGTTTAGACCATAGCTCAGCTCCATCCGAAAGATACCAAATATCAAACGCAGGAAATAAACTTCTTTCTTGAGATATTATCCACTCATCAAGAGTGATACGAGCTAATTTGACAACAAACTCCACTCAAATTTATCTACCCTTCCACAAGAGTTGATTTTGTGCGAACCAAATTGCCCAAACCAACATCATCGCCTGAACACTTTATTCCTCACCCAAACATGAGAACAAATGAAGAAATCAGCTCCCAAACGACCCTGCATCAACTGGAATCATAGCCAAACTCGTCACCCGCCAACAATTCTGCGCAAAGAAAAACCTCACAAATTATATTTTTTGTAACTATTAAGTTTCTTAAAATTAAATAAATTTACTAAGAGCAATTATATTTTTTTGTGTAAGACATCAATACTTTTTTATAACTAAGCTCCTATAGAGTAGAATTTTTGGGTTCACTGGAGAAGTAGACAAAGACTTGCCACAATATTATAGAGTCTTATTTTATATAAGTCAATTTCATTTGAAATTGTTTGAAAAAATTTCTAATAAATTACATTCTTTAGACATTGTTTCATGGATTAGGAATATCCAAAAAAAAAAAAAAAAAAAAAAAAGAAAATTAAAACCACATAAAAGAATTGCGTTAAGTTCTAACTTAACAATTATCTAAATTATTGAATTTGAATCCGCATCTGTTTAAAAATTGAACTGTTTTGCTTTAAATAATATTTTGTTAAATTTTTTTCGTAATTATAAAATTTGAAATTTTATATTAAAGTTTATCTGGACAAAAAAATAAGTCATTTTCTCTCTATTTGCTAAGGTTTTACCTCTTCCTCTCTTAGTTTCTCTTAGGGTTTTTGATGCCCCTATGGGTGCCGCCGGCGAATATGGGTTGGTGGTGCCCGAGTACTCGCATCTTTTCGTTCTCGTCCAAAGTCGAAGGTCCCAACAGATGGGGTTAGTGGTTGGATGGTGTGTGTTGGTGGCTGGGCGTCTCTGGTGAGATGTCCATCGTCCTTGGTTGGGGGTTGCAGATGGAGTTGACCTTTTGGGTTGGGAGACAGCGATGGTGGTGGGCTTTTGGCCGCCCTCTTTCTCTCGTTTTTGTCGAACCATTGGATGGGCGAATAAGGAGTCGTGTGAGACTCGTCCATGATTTCTTTCTTGATGTTCTCATATATACACAAATTCGATTCCCAAATAGCTCAACATTCCGTTTCATCCAACGAAAAATCACTGAGCCGTTCCGTGAAACCACAGCTCGGGTTTTTATCAGTCTGAATCTGCTTTTGTGCTTAACAATTCTCTCGAAGAGTGGATTGCGGGGTAATATTACAAGTGCCCCACAACCAACTCAATTTGAGCTCGAGTCATTTCATTCTTCAGCTGACGGGAGATTTCTTCAAGCGGCCCGGCTCGACCTTTTCTACTTAAAGCGTCGTAACCACATTGGCCTTACCGAGGATGATAAAGGATCACACAATCATAATCCTTCACCAATTCTAGCCAACGTCTTTGTCTCATATTCAAGTCCTTAAGGTGAAGAAGTATTTGAGACTTTATGATCGGTGTATATCTCACATTTCTCGCCATAAAGGTAATGCGCCAAATCTTTAGCCTTGAAATCCACCAGCTGCTTTGTGAGTTCTAAATAGTGAGTTAATGGGTACCTCTGCTCGTACTCCTTTAGCTGAGAAGCATAAAATTGCTATTCTCAAATCCCGGCTATAAGCACGCAAGCCGAGACACTGTCTCGAGGGCATCCTAACAATATACCCAAAGCTTTTCCTTATACGGAAGGAAGAGTTAGTACGGGGAGGCGGTAATCAAGCGTTGCTTTAACTCTGAGAAACTTTTCTCACAGATTATCGGTCAAACAAACTTCTGTTTCGGGTCGGCTCCGTTAAGGGGTACGAGCGATCATCGAAACCCTCAATGAATCGACGATAATAACCACCCCCGATTCAACCCGAGAAAACTTCGACCTCATAGTAGGTGACTTCGGTGTTGGCCAAATCCCAGAACGACGATTTTGGCTTAGGATCCACCATGATCCCATCTTTATCCATTATGTGCCCCAGAAATGAGACACGGGATAACCAGAATTCACACTTTTTGAACTTAGCATAAAGCTTATGATCCCTGTTGCGAAAAATTTTAAACACTACGCAAGTATACGCAATCAAGTAGTAAATCTCACACAGGTGAGGTCGATCCCACAGGGAATTGGATTAAGTACCACTAAATTATACTTATGATTCTATTCGGTAAATCGAAAGCAATTATGATTTAAAAACGAGTAAAATATGAAAGAAATTCGAAGAAAACTTAATAACAAGAGCAGCCTTTTTACCTGGAATTCGGCAGTTAATCTTTGCAAGCGAAGATGAGACAATAGGGAGGAGAATCCTGTTTCCGAAAGTTTTAATCCACCCAAATCGTTAATGCTTAATTAATATCCTATTCTTGGAGTGAATGACGGATTATGAAGGAACCTAGCTCCTTTTAGGAGAGAGATTCTAAATCACATGTTATCTAATTACAATTCATTTTAAACTAACATGAAATCCGTTAAATCCAATCTAACTCGATAAGTCATGCAAATACTTTACTTCACGTAAGAACATTGATTATCTTAATTTTAGCATTCTCGAATTACTTCCTTGGGTTATTATTCAGATGTCCTTGCTTTGGTGCACAATGGCTGAGCTTTCAGAGTTTTATAGATGTAGAAAGTGTTAGAAAAATTAATAATATACCCAAGATCTATTTGTATATAACATAGAACACAATAGTAATATATAATAATTAGGTATGTGTACCTGATTGATCCATAGCAATTATCTCAGTTTGATCCACAGCAGTTACTCCACTTTGATAGTGCAATACTATCAACTAAGTCTTCCTCCCTAGATCTCTAAATCAGAAGCAATTTATTTATCTGATTATCAAAAGGTATACAATTGTGATGAGACAATATGTATTTATAGAGTTAGGGAGGGGACTTAGCTACAAAACCCTAGTTGGGCTGGGCCTGCTCATCAAAGGCTTCAGTCAACTAGAAAAGCCCACACTTCTGCTTCACCTAGACTTTACACACAGATGCTAAGCCCATTAACAATTGATCACCAACAACATGGGCTAACACAACAAAGAACTATCCAATCAACCCAAGTTTTAATAAAACCAATAAAAGTTAATGTAAGCCCAAATAAAAAGTCTAACATTCTCCCACTTGGGCTACATTAATTTTAATACATATATATTATATATCAAAATAATTTTGTTTGAAAACGACTCATGGGTTGAACAACAGGAAAACATTTGTGGCCACTTTAAAAAATGATAGTTCTCTGATAGCATCTCAACATACCGGTCCAATTTAACATTTGATAATGAACTATGACAGTCATATTGTTTTTAAATCAACAAAAGACATTCATAATCACAAATACCAAAGTATTAAATCGACATGGTCAATAAGTCTAGTAGTGTGGTAAGGATTTATGTTCAACATGTGATCAATTTAAATAACATAATATCCTTATCAGTCCTCAATTTTACTGATACCGTGATGCTTAATGAATAAGCCAGTGAAATTAACCATACACTCCTTAATAAATAAGTGTCACTAAACATGCTTAAAAATTAAGCCAACAAAATATCATTGTCATTAAGCAAATATACTTAAAATACAATGATCACAACAAGATATGAACTACATGCTTTCAATTCAATTATTCTCGAGAATATAACAAAGCCTAACTGAAAGCATAAACATCCAATAATCAAAAAAGTATTGGCCCACAAAGTAGTTCATAACATCAACAAGTAAATTACATATAAATGTAATCTCAAAAGATAAAGCAAGAAACTCCCACTAATCCAAAGGAGCAAAAGATTATAAAATGCCCATATCAAAAACATGTTTATCAAACAATATGGCACTTAATCCTTTGGTTAGAGGATCTGCAAACAACAACTTGGTCTCTCAATATTCTATCACAATGTCTCCTTTCTTAATCAAGTCTTTAATAGTGAGATACTTTATTTCCTTATATTTGGAAGCACTACTAATCTCATTATTCTTTGAAAAGAAAACAACAATACTATTATCACAATAGAGTAGTATAGGAGAGGAAATAGGATCAACTAAATTCTTTAACCATAAAGCTTGCAAAGATGCCCCATAACATGCAACAAATTTAACATACATAGTAGATGATACGATTAAAGTCTATTTAACACTTTTTCAAGAAATAGCAGCACCAACAAAAGTGAAAATATAGCCAGAAGTTGACTTTAAATCATCTACACAACCACTAAAATCTGAATCTGAATAACCAACAACTCGAAGATCGTCAACATGCTTATACACAAGCATAAAACTCTTCGTTCTTTGCAAATATCTCAAAACTTTCTTGGCTGCAACCCAACGATCATGGTCAGGATCAGATAAATATCTCCCAAGAACATCGACCATGAAAGCAATGTCAGGTCTAGTGCAAACCTAAGCATACATCAAACTCCCTACTACATTTGCATATGGGATATTCTTCATTGCTTCTCTTTTTAAGTCGTTCTTGGGACAATGTTGCTTAGTAAATTTGTCCCTTTCAGAATAAGAACGAATCAGCTTTACACAAATCCATGTTGAACCTTTTGAGCACACGATTAATGTAAGCTTCTTGAGGCAAGCCAAGAAATTTTCAATTCTTATCATGATGAATCTCAATCTCCAAAACTAAAGATGCCTCTCCAAGATCTTTCATATCAAAATTGGTAGACAGAAAACTTTTGGTCTCATTTAGTAATGACAAATCACTGCTGGCAAGTAAAATATTATCTACATAAAGAACAAGAAAAAATATGATGACTCCCACTGATCTTCATATAAATACATTAGTCAAACTTGTTCTCGATGAAACCCAACAGTGTCACAACCTTATCAAACTTCAAGTTTCACTGGTGAGATGCTTGTTTGAGACAATAAATAGATCATTTGAATTTGCAAACTAAATTGTCATTTCTATTTTCCTCGAAGCCTTCAGGTTGAGACATATAGACTTGCTCACTCAATTCTCCATTCAGAACAACAGTTTTAACATCCATTTGATGCAACTCTAAATCAAAATGCGCAACTAAGGCCATAATAATTTTGAATGAATCTTTAGTGAAAATAGGTGAGAAAGTTTCAGTGTAATAAATACCTTCTCTTTGAGTAAAGCCTTTAGCCACTAAACGCGCTTTAAACCTTTCAATCTGTCCCTTTTTATCCCTTTTAGTTTTTAAAATCCACTTACAACCTATTGGTTTGAAACCATCAGGTAATAGAACTAACTTCCACATATACATTATTTTTGTCCATGAACTTAATCTCATCATCCATAGCTTCTATCCATTTTGAAGAATGTGGACAATTGGGTGCTTCACTATAAGTAAGAGGTTCCACAAAATGACCAAGATTACATTCACCTTCTCCAAGGTAAATAAAATTATCATCACACCTTATTGACATCTTTTGTCTTTGAGATCTCCATATAGGAGGTACTTCTGGAATAACCTCTATTTATTGACCATCATTTTGAATGACATATTCCACAATTAGATTTCTCTGATAACAGGACCCTCATCAACAACAAAACCTTCTTCATAATAGGTTCCTGATCAATAATAGGACCCTCGTCATCTTAGATATTAGGAGCAATATATTCATCAGTAATGGGAGTGTTATCAACTAGAGTAAGAATAAGACTGCTATTATTATCATCTCTTGAAAAAGATATAGGAATAAAAATTCCTTTAGATGACTCCCCCGTTTCAAGAGATGTTGAAGGAATATTTTCAGCAACATCAAATTCCAAAAATTTAGCAGTCTGAGATTCAACAATTCGCGTACCACGAGTAGGATAGCAAAAGCGATAGCGTTTTGAGTGCATTGAATAACCAATGAAATAACAGCGATTTGTTCTCGAATCTAACTTTTTCAAATTAGGATCATAAATTCGTACTTCAGCTGGACAACCCCATACATGAAGATGATTAAGACTAGGCTTCCTTTCAATCCACAACGCAAAAGGATTTTGGGAACAGATTTACTGGGAACACGATTTAAAATATAAGTTGCAGTCATAAGTGTTTCACCCTATAAAAACTCTGAAGATTTGATCTACTCATCAAGCATCTAACATATCCATGGGAGTGCGATCTCTCCTTTCAGCAACGCCATTGTACTCAGGTGAACCCGACATCGTGTATTGAACAACTATACCATTTTCTTGTAAGTACTCTGCAAAAGGCCCCATGTGTTGTCCAGATTCTGTATAACGACCATAATATTCTCCTCCACGATCAGAATGAACAACTTTGATGACTCTTCCTAATTTTTTGTCAACCTCATTTCGAAAATTTTTGAATTTATCAAGGGCGTCAGATTTTTCTTTAATTAAATAGGTGAATCCATAACGAGAAAAATCATTGATAAAAGTGATAAATACTTGAATCCTGCACAACGTGGTGGAATAAGGTCCACTAATGTCAGTGTGGATAATCTCTTATAAAGAGTGACTATAGATAGCACTCTGCTTTCTTATTTTAGTCAATTTTTCACAAGTACAATCAGCACAAGTATTCCAACCAGAAACATCAACAGGAGGAAGAATTTTAGCTAGAAGGAATCGATCAATTCTTTCTTTAGAAATATGGCCCGATCTATCGTGCCATAATAATAAGGATGTTATCTTAATATAAGATTTCTTACTCACAATATTCGCAACATTGAAAAAGGAAGCTAAGGAAGTCAATGATAATTTGAAAAGAATATCAGAGTAAAAACAGTTTCCAATTATTCAGAGTCAAACATAATGTCAACACTATAATTGGCAAAAGGAAAAGAAAATTATTGTTTAACTAAAAGCGGAAGCGAAACTGAATTACTTTAAAAGTAGGAATCAATAAAGTACTGTTCAAAACAATCTGAACACTAAACTGTAATTCAAGAATTAATGTGACAACATAGATAACATCATCTCCAACATAAGTGCCACTTTAAGCTTTGACTCTCTCTCACTTATCTTCTTGAGATCCCTTAGCCTCTGGTTGTAGTTGTTTCTTTTCATATTTTCTTTATCCTTTGTTGGGCTTGAGTTGAGAAACATACTGAGAAGATGAATGAAAAGCTCAATGAATGATGTAAGAGTCAGGAAGAGAAATATTATGATCTTTCAACTTGTACTGAACTTTAGTAATTTTGAAAATGAAACCTCTCACCCCTTTGATTTATCATACTGAATAATTGTCATAGCATCCAAAAGATGTCCAACTGGAGTGATTTCACTAGTGTTAAATAGTTTTCCACTTCTTTGAAATATTCATTAGCATTTGTGGTGTTTGGCAAACCACCAAAAGATGTTCAGGAATTAAACGGTTCATAGCAATGAGACTAAGATGATTTGAATTTTTCCAATGTGCATGAAGAATTTTTTGGGCAACAATTCTGATATTAGTATAAGATCAGCAGATTTTTCTTCTCGAAGGCATAAGTCCAAATCTATTATGCCTAAAGTAATTTTCACATCTCGTTTCCATGTCTTAAAGTTGGAAGCATTCAGAATTCAGATGAAAACGTTATTGTTGTTCGCAGAAAGGAGACCGCAAAATTCAAAAAATTAAAACTTGAATAAGCAATATGAGCAATGTATTAAAAAATATTGTAGAGTCAACTGGTCATTATAAACTCCCCATTGGGGTGAGAATATAACACACACATGATCTACCTTCATGAAGTTAACAACAAAGAAAAAAATACATATCATTTAAGAATTTTATTACCTTTGGGCAAATAAATTTCTTAAAAATATGTATTAATTCAAGCAAAAAAATAATAATAAATTTATATATTTAAATTATTACCTTTGGGCAAATAATTAAAATATATATATATTTAATATTAACTCACTTCATGGAATGTGAACTAACATATGTAAATACTACCTTTGGGCAAGTAATTACACATATAGTTAACACAAAAAATATAATATTTTCTTCAACATGTGAAATTTGGTGATAAAACAATCTTTGAAGATTAATAATTTTCAACCAAATTTTCAAAAGAGATATATAATTGCTTTTATTATATTGATAATCAAAAAATAAAGTGTCCACCATAACACATTATTTTTGTATCAAACAACCAAGTTTTATAACTTTAGAACAACAAATAATCAAAAGATGTGAATATAAGAAAATTGGTGGAGACTACATAGTCAAGATAAATCAAATAAGAGAGTGAGTATGTCTTATGGAACGAGAAGAATTCCCAAAAAATTTCTATGATCGACAGATTTCGAAAAATGATCAAAAAATATTTTTAATAATTTTTTAACTACATAATTATCATAAAATAATAATAATTATTAAATAGAGTCAAAAAATTAATTAAAAATCATAGAAAAATCAGAAATTAAATTCTAAGCACTCTGGAAAATAAAATGTCAAAAAACGACGTCGGACGTAGCCGCACGCGCCCCCACGCGCCACTGCCGAGAGTGGGCTTCGCAGGCAGAACGCTGGAGTTCATCTTCTACCTTGGGCGGGTCTGAAACCGGGTCACGCGACCCGGTTCTCTCCAGTTCGGGTCTGACGTGAAAACCGGCCAAAAAAACGACGAAAAGTGGGGATTTTGGATGGGTTTCGATCGGGAATCGATTTCTAGTTGATTTACACTACTAATTTCGTGTATTAAAGACTAAATGGGTAGATCTATTGCTAAAATCAATCCGAAAATTGAAGAACTAAAAAAAAAATTGATTGTGATATCAATTCTCTGTTGAAACACGAAATAAATTGTGTAAGAACATTGATAAACAATTAATTATGAGAAATCTATTATCAATTTTAGATCAAAAATAATAAAATCAAAAAACACAAATTATAATTTCATAATGTAATTATATAAACCTTAAAACTTTAAAGTTAAAATTCTCATAATATACATAATGATTCCAAACATATAATATATCAATTGAAAGAGAATTTAACGATGAATAAAATCCCTAAAGTTTTAAGATTTATAAACAAAAATTTTTACATAAAATAATAACGAAATTGATATGTAATTGTAAAAAATTAACATATACATATTAATTGTTATACAAATTATAGGTTCTAAATCATATACAATAGGCAATCTGATACCACATGTTAGAAAAATTAATAATATACCCAAGATCTATTTGTATATAACATAGAACACAATAGTAATATATAATAATTAGGTATGTGTACCTGATTGATCCATAGCAATTATCTCAGTTTGATCCACAGCAGTTACTCCACTTTGATAGTGCAATACTATCAACTAAGTCTTCCTCCCTAGATCTCTAAATCAGAAGCAGTTTATTTATCTGATTATCAAAAGGTATACAATTGTGATGAGACAATATGTATTTATAGAGTTAGGGAGGGGACTTAGCTACAAAACCCTAGTTGGGCTGGGCCTGCTCATCAAAGGCTTCAGTCTACTAGAAAGCCCACACTTCTGCTTCACCTAGACTTTACACACAGATGCTAAGCCCATTAACAATTGATCACCAACAACATGGGCTAACACAACAAAGAACTATCCAATCAACCCAAGTTTTAATAAAACCAATAAAAGTTAATGTAAGCCCAAATAAAAAGTCTAACAAAAAGGGGATTGGGGTTTACTCCAAAGGGATGTGCTCTCCTTGTCCTATTACCTTCACCATTTAGAACCATCATAGGAGGTCGAGCGTGGATGTTTCTTGTCGGAAGATGACAGTACTTTGGTGCCTGTGGTCTACTTGTCTCGGGCTTGCGTTTTGCCTCTTGTGCGTTAGGGAGATAGTTGTTGAAGTTGTTTTATCTTTATTGTTTTTTGTTTATTTTGAGTTATTTTAGTTTGTTTGAATTGTTTCGGTGTTGTGCACTTTATGTCCTTATAAGTGGACCTTTTTGGGGTGTTTGTCCCTTTTATGCTCTTGTGTGAGCCTTGAGCTTAATGCTCCTTTCGAATCGCTATGGTTATCTAACAGTTGTTATCTCTTAGTGAGATTGCGGTTTATGACTTGTAGGGTTCTTGTCCTTTTATCAACCTTCAATAAAGCTTCCATTTCAGAAAAAAAAAAAATACCCTAAAGTTTTATGGTATAATTTTTCATTTCAAATCAAGCTTAGAACAATAATTTGTAAATTGTAAATGTGATCGTATTAGGAGCAACTTCTATCTATGCAATGTTTTTAATTTACACTTTAGCAAATTACAAATCTAGAGAGATAGGTCGTAAAAAAAATTAGATAATAAAGTTTAAAATAATATTTTAAACTAAAATCTTGAGCCAAATAATTGGTTTCGTCCTACCTGTACCACAAACCAACGAAAACAAAGCAAATACAATTTATATATTAAATATTTTTTTTTTTCAATTTAGATCTGTTTTAAATTGGATTTTGACAATATCATCCACCATGCAATTCAATCCTAATAAAGTTGAGTTATTCAAATCCAATTCAATACCATTTTAATACCAATTTTTTGTAATTAAATTGGTGTAGAATCTTTCAATGCTACTTAGGGTGTGCATAAATCGATCTAATTCTATTATATCGACCAATCCAATCATAATTGGACGCCAAATATTGAATATGCAATTGTGATCGAATCAGATCGGATGTTATTTTTTAATATCCAATTGGTCGGATCAGATGTTAGATGAGGTGTTTAAAAATTCAATATATATAATATTCAATTAAATTAATTAGTATTTTCATTTAGTTTAGATAAATAATTAAATTTTATATTGTTGTACGTAAAATATATATATAAAAAAAATAAAATTAAATTTTTGCTATTTTTTTGTTGAATTGGACAGATCAAATTCAATCCAATAAATATTGGATCTAAAACATTGGATGGATCTGATCCGATCCAAATTATTTTGCCAAAAATATTAGATAAATTAAACTAATTTAATAAATATTAATGAAATATATTCAATTGATAGAACAAATCAAACCAACATCTATTGGGTGTTGAATTGATCATATGTCTGAAATTAATTGAATCAGACAGGATGATAAAATGTAACATCCAATATATAATTGGATCGAATCTGGATAGGCCTAAAAATATTGGATGTGGTCCAATAAACTCTATTAAACCTGTTTAAGGAAAACTCAAACTCGCTAACTTTCATGCCGGTTTTGAGTCGTGCTATCGTGTCTGACTTATTTTTTCGTCTGTAAGGAGTGCTCTTAGTTTAGTGAAGAAAAAAAATAATAGTTAATACAATAGAACATCTATCTAAGTGTATTCTATTTAAGAATAATCTCTAAATTATTATAAAAAAAAAATCAAATTCTAGTTTGAGCCAATTATAAATAAGAATAACTAATCTATGGATAAAAAGAGAAAATTTATTTTTAATCGTAACTAAACCTTCTATTTTTGTTGTTATAGGAATAATTGAAGCAAAATAGTTATTAAACAATCTTTGGTTTACTAGAGACATCAACAATTTTTTTAATTCAGTAGAAACAAAATGTTTTTCTAAAGATTTTTTAAAATAGAAATAGAGAACAAAATAACTAGAAAAATTTTTAGAATCCCCTTCTTTTTTTAAAAGTTCATCTAGAAAGTAGGTTGTTTTGAATGAATTCATACATAAAAATTGACGTAGATGTTATAGGTTGATTTTTTTAATTTTATTCGTATCTTACATTTGAAAATTTATTCATATGCCATAAAGGAGCTTAATAAAATTAAAGTTTTACGTTCGATTTTAAATTAGAGATGTTAAATTAAAATTGATGAATCAACGTCGACTCTAACCCTTAGCCGGCCTCATCTTAACCATACATTTTTCAAGTCTCAAATTAAGACAATATATCTCTATATATAAAGAATAATTATATTTGAATAAATATAAATAATTTATAATTTTTTTTTATGTAGAATTTATAATTTTATTCTAATTTGTAACATATGTATAAATATTATATATACTCAAAAATAATTTTTTTGTGACATAATATGATTGTTTATTGTTATTGTTATTATATTTTATATTTGAGAAATGTTAAAGGACACCAGTAGTGTTCCATATAGTTTAATATAATAATGTTTAGGGAGTATTACTAGCCAACTGCAAGACAACATGTTTAGAAGGTGCTAGGTATTAATGGCGTCTAATAGTAATTTTCTTTATTTAGTGTTTAGGGAGTATATTGCTTGGTCTTAAATAAAAATTCTACTATATTAATAATTTAACGAGACCATTGTGGAGGTCCTAGGTAGCTTATAGCCTTGCCTAACCTATTTTCCTTGTCCTTTAAACGATACCTAACCTAACTATACATTAACAATCTTACACAAAAATGTCTCTTTAGTAATATGTGTTAGCACTTTTGAAAAATATCTTTAATTAGTTTAGTTTTCTTCCTCCTTTATATATACCTTTAGCATTATAATATTATTATGTGTAGATCTGTTTTCTTTCCTTATATTTTCACTTAAAAGTAACATATTATTATGGCTGCTCTGTTTAAAGGTGAAGGAAATAATAATAATAATAATAATAATAATAATAATAATAATAATAGTGAGTTATTATTCCAAGCTCAAACCCATTTGTACAACCATACACTAAGCTACATAAGTTCAATGTGTTTAAAATGTGCAATTGAGCTAGGCATACCAGACATAATCAACAATCATGGCCAACCACACATTCCTCTGCCCCAATTGGTGTCTTCCCTTCGGCTTCCTCCGACGAAAACTGACATCCTCCGCCGTCTCATGCGTCCATTAGTACACTTTGGCTACTTCACAACGACGAAAGTTGTTATTAATAGCCAAAATAAAGAAGAAGAAGAAGAAGAAGAAGAAGAAGAAGAAGAAGAAGAAGAAGAAGTAGATGCATATGGTTTGACATCTTCATCTAAATTACTATTTGTCAATAATAATGGTAATAATAAGATCCCAAGCATGTCCACTATTGTTTGTTTACAGCTTGATCAAGCATTTATGACTCCATGGCATTCTCTTGGAAATTGGCTTCGAAAAGATGAAGCAACAACACTATTCGAGTCGGCTCATGAGATGAGCTTTTGGGAGTACACGAGCAAGAATACTAAATTCGGTCACCTTTTCAATGAAGCAATGGCTGATGATTCAAAATTGATGTTGAAGTTGGTTATTGAAGATGTCAAGCCTGTTTTCGAGGGACTAACTTCATTGGTCGATGTAGGCGGCGGCACGGGAGAAGTATGTAAGATTCTCACTCAAGTATTTCCTCACCTGAAATGCTCTGTGCTTGAACTATCACATGTGGTTGCCAATTTGCCTAATGCTCAAAACTTGAAGTTTATCGAGGGTGACATGTTTCAAGCAATCCCTCCAGCTAATGCAGTTCTACTCAAGGTGCGTTAATTTGTGTTGAAATGTCATATTTGTCAAATAGTCCTACTTACATCGATAGTTTGTTAGAGAATATTGTCACACATATATAGATTAAATGTAAAAATATTAAGTTATACTCTACTTATCACTAATTGATTTTGAGATGAAACCTCATTTCTTGACATAATATAAGAACTATATCCTTAGCGGGCTTAATCTTGATTCAAGATTGCTGAGCAAAAATATTATCTCGTATGGATTAAATATAAAAGTAATGAATCATATAAAAACATGGACTACTCCACTCATAACTATGTAGTTTTTATAATTTATAAGAATATTAATTTACTAGTCTATTTATTATTAGTTGGTTTTGTGATAGAACAATTTAATAGAGCATGTGCCGCTCAATTTCCACATTCTAATTTGATCCAAATTCAAACCCTACAAAAGGAGAGTAAAAAACAAAAAATAACTTGCAAAATAATCAATATGTGAGAGATGTTATAGAGTCTTCATTGATAGTGTGTGAAAACCAATGATAAGAGCTTGTACTACTTTGATTCATTGATTTTTAAATGGAACCTCTTGTATGCTTCTTATTTTCCATACATCATATTTTACTTTCTAACAAACACATCTATACATTCTAACCATATATACACATTAGTTTTTTTTATTGATAAAAAAATAAGTAAAACTACATCATAATTATATTTATTTTCTTTTAGTGGATTTTACATAATTGGAGCGACGAAGAATGTGTAACGATTTTAAAGAAATGTAGAGAAGCTATTCCGAGCAATGAGGGAGGAAAGGTTGTGATAATAGATGTGGTAATAAATAGCAAAAAAGATGATCATGAAGTAAATGAAGCTAAGATCTCTTTTGATTTGATGATGATGGTTTTGTTCAATGGGAGAGAAAGAAGCCAAAAGGAATGGGAAAATCTCTTTTTCAAAGCTGGTTTCACTCGCTATAAAATTACACCCATATTTGGTTTAGAGTCACTCATAGAGGTTTTTCCATAAACATATGATTAATCGTTTGTTTGGCTTAATGAATTTCTCATCACTTTTAAAAAAATAAAAATAAATAAATAAACATATGATTAGTGATGTAACAATAATTTATTAGCACAATAAAATTGTATGCAAATTGTTTGTATTTTGTAATGTCTGACTTTTTTAATATAGTAATATTACCTAACATGATATTATTGTAATTTTATTTGTATTGGTTTTGAGTTATTTATAAATAGATTATTTCACAAAAACATAAAAACAACAAAAAAATTATAAAAATACAGATTTACAGAATTTTAAATATTTTTACAATTTTTTTTATTTTATTTACAGAAAATACGGTCTTTTTATGTTGTAATCTTGTTAATTTGTTGTTGATTTTTTGTTATATGTATGTTATTTTTTGTTGTTATTTTGATGTTACTTTCATGTAGTTTTCTTGTTGATTTTATGTTATTTTCGTGTTATTTTTTGGTACCGTAAAAATATAAAAAAATATTCTTTGAACGTAAAAATGTAAATATTTTATAAAAAATTGTGTCTATTGTAACTATAATTCCTTATAAATATGATTGGGTTAATTTCACAAATGCACAAAAAAAACAAAAAAACAACAAAAATACGGTTTCACGGAATTTTAAACATTTTTACGATTTTTTTGATTTTATTTACATAAAATACGGTCTTTTATGTTGAAATTTTGTTCATTTCTTGTTAATTTTTTGTTATATGTTTTTTTTTGTTGTTATTTTGATGTTATTTTCATGTTACTTTTATGTTGTTTTCTTGTTGATTTTATATTGTTTTCGTGTTATTTTTTGGAAAACCGTAAAAATGTAAAAAAACTTTCTTTAAACGTAAAAGTGTAAATATTTTACAAAAAATGGTTTCTTATGTAATTATTCTAATATGATTGGTTAATGTTGGCCCAACCTAAGCTCTTCGGGTAAAATATTCCAAAGTGCCAAATATTTCAAATTTCACGTACTGTATTTTTTATTTTTACTATTCATTCTTTTATACTATTCAATAGTCTTTTTTTTTTGACATGTAACTATTATTTTCACATTATTTTTCCTTACACGTCATTCGATGTTTTTTATCTTTTCATCTTTTACATTTATATTTTTTTTTTCTTTTATGAGTGTCATATTTTTTATTCTTCTGCTCAATGTTTACAAGGCATTCAATATTTTAATATTTTGTTCAATACCTCCTTCCTTCATTTATGTAAAAATAGCCTAATTTTTATGAAATTTTTTATTAGTAAAATTTTGTAAAAAAATTCTTGGTAAAATAATTTTCTATATGGTCGTAGAAACGATCATGAAATACTGTGCGACCATAAACAATCATTATGATTGCAAAACAACCATAAATTTATATTATGCGGCCCTCATAGTCACATAGAGTAAATTAAGTGAGATCATTTTGTAAATTTTAGTATTTGAAATAATTAATTTAGCAAATTTCTCTTCAGACTCTTCTACATTTTTTTTCTTCTGAGTTCCACTCTTCTAGCTTCTTCTTCATCTTCAACATATATTTTTTTACTCCACACTTATTAAGTGTTCATCTTCTTCTTCATTTTTTCTTTTTTATTTTTTTATATTTTGTGTTTAAAAAATCACACATGTTTCTATAATTTTTGTCTTTCATTTTTTTTCTTTGTATCTTCTATTTTTGTTTTAATTTTTTCTTCTTCCTCCTTTTTCCTCTTATTTTTGTTAATACATTAGCAATATGTAAGAAAAATTTCGATAAATCCCTTATAGCCCTACATTTTATATAGATTCCAAAAGAAAATGAATTGTTCATTTTTTAGAAAAGAAAAAATCAAAACATTCGAAACCGATCATTAAAGATTCAGACTCTTATTTCAAATTTGATGATGATTTTGAGATACCCAAAGTACTGAAGGTATTTATGTTATTTTTCAGTTGTTTTAGAGTTTTTTTTTTCCTTTTTGCTGTCGAAGTTTTAAGTTTTTTTTTTTTTTTTCCTGATCTATGTCTTCGGCTTATTTTTATTGTTGTTGTATATTTTGAATTTTTTTATTTTTTAAACTGTATTCATATTTTTAATGTTTTTTAAGGATTGTTTTATTATTATTCTGACTTATTTGAGATGGTTTTTTTTTTTTAAAAAAAAAAATGTTTGCAGATTTGACAATGAAACAGGGCTTAGAAGTAAGAATATTAATAAAAAAAAAGTTACATACAATTGATACTAGTGAAGAAGAATAAAAATTAACCCTTTATATTAATCCAAGAATAAAAATAAAAAATTCATAAATTCTGCATGCACATATTCATATTTTTGTTTAATTCTGTAAATAATTGAATTTGGACAGACGTAGATGAATAGAGGAAAGGGAACTTAATTAAGTAATAAGGTTTGGAATTGTCTAATAAATTTACGTTAAAAGTATTGATATATATAATATTTTTTTTGGGTGTTATATCGAATCCATCTAGCTATTTCATAAATAAAAGAAAATTCTTAACGAATGTGTTATACATATATAGATAGGGTTGGTTCGTGTTTGGAGTTTACCTAATTTAAAAATTTTAAAAATATATTTTTTTAATAATTTTTAAAAAGGCATATTAGTAATTTTTTCTACCGAAATTTGACATGTATTAAATCGTGTCCCCTGAACTATTTTGGCTGTTAGAAATTCCCCTGAACTATTGAGATTGTTAAATTTAAGGACTTTTGTTTAATTTCATTCAATTTTACTATTTTAGTGATTGTTTATGTACTAAACCATGTTTTTCAAACTTTGATATCTACCAAATCACGCTCCTTAAACTTTGATATGTACTAAATCATGCCCCTTGAACTTTCATCTATAATTTTTGACTAAAATTAGACAAAAGTCCTTAAATTTAACAATCTCAATAGTTCGGGCAAAATTTTTAACGGCCAAAAAATTCAAGAAGTACAATTTAATACATGTCAAAGTAGAGAAAAATTACTAATTAGTCTTTTAAAAATATCATATTTAAAATAAAGATTCAATAAATTTTATTATTAATTGTACACTTACACCACATCATCGCCTACGTAGTATTATTATTATTATTATTATTATTATTATTATTATTAAATTGGACTGATTCATTCTTGCCTTTTATTTTTTCCTTTTGAAAATTCTAAGTTGCATCTGTACAAATTGCATTCACATAGGAATAATATATTATATATTTGCATGCAAAACAGTATTCTCATTATTAATACATACACATTGACAAACATATAAGAGTATATTTTTACTGTGCATAATGAAAATAAAATACCCCAAGATTTAAACATATATAAATAATAATAAGGATTATATTTTGGAGTTTTTCTTTTTTTTACATTAGATAATTATGTAGGTTAAATTTGTGTATTATTTGTGTGTCCATATTAATCTTGTTACAGTATTAGTTAGAGTCGGTTGTAATTATCTCATTTGATTTCACGTACATATTAGTTTAATAAGTCTATAATATACCACCTTAAAGGAAGGTTTTCGTATACCCCATATCTATTACAATATTATGCAGAAGAGTTTTTAGTCCAATTATTTATTTTATGATCGTATACATTATAAATATTTAAGACTATTTGAAATTTTTAAAAAAATTTGAAGAATATTTATTATATATGCTAAAAATAATATTTAAATATTTTGTTATACGTGATTAGTTTTTCTAATACATGTAGGGTAAATAATTTTTAATTATATTTTCGACAAATAAAAAACTCTCCTAAATATTAAAATAAATAAGATGTGTATCCAAAGACTGTTTTTTTTTTAAGAGTAAGTACTACATTGTTTACCTAGCTTTAATATTTAACATATATAGAATGCAAATTTTGATAATAAAAAAGTCTTGTCCTCTGACATGTTTAAGGTTGTTTCTTGATTTGTTTAAGGTTGTTTCTTGATTTGTTTAAGGTTGTTTGGTGTGCTAGTATTTCATTGAGATTTGTCTTATTGGCTATGGCCTCGAGTAGTAAATCTGTTGGTGACCTTGCTGAGCAATATGAGAATTTTCAGATTGATGATGAGGAAGAGGGTGTTCTATTGAAGGAGATGCTGATGGTGATGAGCAAGTCTTCGACGATCGATGGTGCCTTGTAGGAAGGTTTTTCACGGGTAGATCAGTTGACTTTGATGCCATGAGGCACTTGATGGCATCCTTATGGCAGCCAGGGAAAGGGGTGTATATCAAAGAGTTGGAAGCTAATTTATTTCTCTTCCAATTTTATCATGAGATTGATATACAAATGGTTATAGATGGAAGCCCGTGGACTTTTAATAGAGTTCCTCTGATATTTCACCGATTGAAAAGTTGTGAAAATCCTAGAATGATTCATCTCCACAAGCTTGATATGTGGGTGCAAATACACAATCTTAAAACAGGATTTATGATGGATAAAGTGGTACGTAGTGCGGGTGGTTATATTGGTACTTATGTTAAATCGGATCCGAAGAACTTTATTGGTGTTTGGAGGGACTACTTGCGTATTCGTGTGACGGTGGACATTGAGAAACCTCTCAAGCGACGTATGAAGCTGTGCAAAGAGAATGGGGAATGGATTTGGGCTATGTTTCAATATGAACATCTCCCAACATTCTGTTTTATTTGTGGCATTATAGGACATTCTGAACGTTTTTGTGCTAAGAGGTTTGATCAGGATATAGATCAAATTGTCAAACCATATGGTATTGGTATGAAGGCGCAGTTGAGAAGACGACATCACCAGATTGGGTCCCAGTGGCTACGATCCGGCATGGAACAAAACCAGGCGGTGGAAGGTGGGGCTGATCGGTCGTTGGATGAGGAAGACGGGGCTGGAATGGTGGCAAAAATCATGGAAATTGATCCCACTTGTCATGGTAATCAGATTAATTCTGATGGTGCTAAAAAAGGAAAGAATTTGAATACCAGTAGTGTTTCTGTATCTGGTGCACGAAATGGGAAAGAGAGCTCTATGAAGACTGTTGACCAAATAAATGATGGGGATATGGTTTCCAAAATTATTCTTGATTCTAAAAGGAGGCGTATGGAGGGTGGGGATTGTGGTGAGAATGATGAAGTGGCATCTGATGAGTGTATTATGATGGATAAGGAAGAGGATATTGGTGTTGGGCCAAAAAACTTATCAAAGGTGGGTCTTGGTTCCCAAGCCCACCCAACATTATGAGTCTAATTGCTTGGAATTGCCATGGGCTTGGGAACCCATGGACTATCCAATTCATAAAGGATATTGTTATCCAAAAGAAGCCCATTGTGTTGTTTCTTTGTGAGACGTTGGCTAAGAAGGAGGCGATTGAGAAGCTTCGACTGTCTATTGGGTTCGAAGGTGCATTCAGTGTGGATGCTCAAGGTAAGAGTGGAGGGGTGGCTTTACTTTGGCGTGATGCTGAGGAGGTTCAACTGTTACAATTTGGTTCTAACTACATTGATGTTTCTGTCCAAAACCGTGACCATGGGGAGTGGAGATTGACTGGATTATATGGCGAACCTAATCGAAGCTTGAGGAAGCGTACTTGGGATTTAATTCAGACTTTGAAGAGGGACAATAACTTGCCGTGGTGTATAGTGGGTGATATGAACAACGTAACTTCTCAGCAAGATAAACATGGAGGTAATCTTTATCCGAATTGGTTGATTGAGGGTTTTTGTGATACTTTGGATGAGTGTGGGTTGTATGATATGGAGTTGAATGGTTATCCTTATACATGGGAACGTGGTAGAGGGACGGATTCTTGGGTGGAAGCTAGACTTGACAGAGCCGTTGTTTCTCAAGGTTGGATTAGTAAATTTCCCTTGGCTAAGTTATATAACCTTGAAGTGTCTACTTCAGATCACTGCCCATTACATCTAGTTCCAGTTTCTGAGCCAATACACGTACCTAAATGCACCTTTAGGTTCGAAAATTCGTGGTTGAAAGAACCTATTTGTTTTCAAGTTGTTGAAGATAATTGGGAGCTGTCCCACGACCTTCCAATCACTGAAAAAAATAAAAGCTTGTGGTAGTGTTTTGTTAGAATGGGGGAAAGACTACACAGGTAACTTTGGGAAGAGGATTAAAGCCTGTAAGGTTGAGATTAAGAAATGGAAGAAAGGAAGGGATCCAAATTCTATTGCTTGTTATAAATAGGCTGAACGTCAACTGAATAATCTCTACTTGCAAAGGGAGATTTTCTGGAAGCAGAGGAGTAAACAATTATGGTTGCGGGAAGGTGATCGTAATTCAAAGTATTTTCATGCCAAAGCAACATCTAGAAGACGGGCCAATGTGATTCAGCGTCTGAAAAATGTTGATGGAGAGTGAGTGGGATGGGAAACCGGTCTTCCTACTACTGTGGTGAATTATTTTCAGCATTTGTTTCATGATTCTGCTAATGATTTTTCTCCGGTCATTAATTGTGTTCCTCATTTGGTCACTGAAGACCAAAATGCTTTGTTACTAGAGGAAGTTACTCATGTGGAAATCAAGAAAGCTTTGTTTCAAATGCATCCGGATAAGGCTCCCGGTCCCGATGGAATGACGCCAAGCTTCTATCAAAAATTTTGGCATTTGGTAGGTGATGATGTGGTGCGGCTGGTTCAAGGTTTCTTTGCTACGGGTGAGTTTCCTTCTACTTTGAATGAAACTAATATTGTTCTTATTCCAAAAAAGAAAATTCCTGAGCAAATGGGTGATCTTCGGCCTATATCACTTTGTAATGTCCTCTACAAGGTTGTTTCTAAAGTGATTGCTAATAGGATGAAGTCTGTCTTGCCATCAGTTATCTCTACTAATCAAAGTGCGTTTTTGCCGGGTCGTTTAATTTCCGATAATATCATGATCTCTTATGAGGTTATGCATTACATGAAACGGAAAAGGATGGGGAAGGATGGTTTTATGGCGGTTAAGCTTGATATGAGTAAAGCTTATGATAGGGTTGGTTGGGCTTTTCTTGAGGCTATGTTGGTACAAATGGGTTTCAACTCGAGATTCGTTGCTCTCATAATGTATTGTGTGTCGACTGTGCGTTACAATGTTACTTATGGTGGGAAGACTATGGGTCCGATTGTACCAGGCCGTGGGATACGTCAAGGGGATCCCATATCTCCGTACTTATTTCTGGTGTGTGCTGAAGGCCTTTCTTCGTTGTTAAATCTTTTTGAGCAACGTAGATGGTTGACCGGTTGTAAAGTGGCTAGGAGCGCTCCTCGAGTTTCACATATGCTATTTGCTGATGATAGCTATGTGTACTGTAAAGCAAATGTGAGTGAAGCCACACATGTGATGCACCTCCTTCAAATATATGAGCAAGCGTCGGGCCAACAGGTGAATTATTCTAAGTCTTCAGTCTTTTTCAGTTAGAATTGTTCTGTTGAAACTCGATCTAGTTTGTGTCAGCTCATGGGAATGGTTGAGGCTGGGGATGATAGCTTCTACCTTGGATTACCATGTATTCTGGGCCGAAACAAGAAAGCTATTCTTGGTTTTTTACAAGAGAAGATGAAGAAGAAGATATTCACTTGGGAGAGTCGGTTTCTATCGAAAGCAGGCAAGGAAGTATTACTGAAATCTGTTGCTCAGGCATTGCCTTGTTACGCCATGAGTGTGTTCTTGTTAACAAAGGAGATTTGTTCTAACCTTGAAGGGTTGATGGCCAAGTTTTGGTGGAAGTCCCAGTCACAAGCGGGGACTAAAGGAGTGAACTGGATGAGTTGGAAAAGGTTGAGTAGACATAAGAATGATGGTGGTATGGGCTTTAGAGATCTTCAGGATTACAATCTTGCTTTCCTTGGTAAACAAGGGTGGCGGCTTTTGACTAATGAAGACTCCTTAGTAAGCAAGATATATAAAGCTCGGTATTATCCCTCGGGTAAATGCTATTAATGAAAATAGTAACTCACTATTCTTAACAATTTCTTACTGCTACCTTGGGACAAAACCCAAGCTTTATTTGGAAGAGCATTTTGGAAGCACAAGGCTTGGTTCAAGCTGGTGCAAGGAAGTCGATTGGCAATGGTTCTACTGTAAGCATCCTCCTAGACCCTTGGCTTCCCGATCCATCTAATCCCTATGTTGTGTCTGATCATCCAGGATTGTTAAATCACAATGTCTCAAGCTTGTTCTCTGCATATTCTAAAAGCTGGGATATTGATGTTCTTACTGATCTGTTTACCGAGAGGGATAAGAACTTAATTTTGTCCATCCAGTTGAGCGAGCATGCCATTACTGATAAGTGGCATTGGAGTGAAGAAAATAGTGGTTTTTACACCGTGAAAAGTGCATACTGGTTGTTGCAGCAGGCTACTCGTGCTGCTATTGCTGTTAATGATCAACTATTATTTAAGTTTTTGTGGCAGCTGGACATTCCCCCGAAAGTTCAACATTTTCTTTGGCGTGTTCTTGTGGGATGCCTCCCTACTAAGGTTCAACTTGGCACTAAAAATGTAAATGTTGATTTGTACTGTCCTTTTTGTAACTCGGCGTTGGAAACTATTACTCATGTGCTGATCGAGTGTCGGTTTGCACAATCCTGCTGGTGTGTTTCCAGCGTTCCTGCTGGTGTTGTTAATGCTGATTTCAACACATGGTTTTTTGATCTTTCAAGAACAGCATCTACAGCTGTGGTGAAGGAGGCAGCGGTTATTAGTTGGAGACTTTGGTCTGCCCGTAATGAACTGCTGTGGAATAAAAAAGTTTGTTCTACTATGGATGTAGTCCGATCTGCTAGAGTGTTGCTTGACCAATATATTTCTGCTCAATCTCAGAAAACGGGTGCATTATTAATTGATAATATTAATAATGTCGATGAGCAGTGGAGGAAACCAATAGTTCATATGGTCAAGATAAATGTTGATGGGGCTATTTTTCAGAATCAAAACAAATTTGGCTTTGGGTGTGTGGCCCGTGACACAAATGGTCTCCTTCTTGAAGCTATTTCTGAATCGAGGCTTGGGGTGGTTAAACCTGTTATAGCTGAGACGATAGGAATAAAGGAGGCCTTGAGTTGGATAGAGAGGAAACAATGGTCCAATGTAGTGATTGAAACTGATGCACTGGTTGTGGTTCAAGCTATTAATAGCTCTTTTTCAATGCCTTCTCAGTTTGGATTACTTGTTGGAGACTGTAGGACTTTAATGTCGTCTTTAAATAATGTGTCTTTAAAATTTGTTAAGCGATTTGCAAATAGGGCTGCTCATTGTCTTGCTAGAGAGTCTTGTTTTTCGTCAGATTGTATTTTTAATCAGCATAATGTTTCTGCTGATTTCAAGTTTATTGTAATGTGGCTGAAAGTGTTTGAATAAAGCTTTACACTTTAATTCAAAAAAAAAAAAAAAAAAAAAAAAAAAAACATATATAGAATGCTAAAGTATGAAAGTTAAAATATTATATTTTAAGAGTATAAATAAATATCCGTCACAATTACTTATAATTTAATATAATAATTTTTATGTATTATCATTAATTATTATTATTAATCGCTACTTATTACATTTAATATCAATGCTCTATCTAGGTTCGATCTTGAGTATAGGTGGGTTAAGCTTTTATTTAAGGTCCACCTAACTAATTTTAGAGCCCGAAAAAATATTTTCTTATTTTAAAATTACACATATTTTTTTTAATAATTTTAAAAAATATAACATTTTTTAAATAAAAACACAAAAATAATTTTGTTTTATATAACTGACTAAATTTTAAGACCAGCTTAGCTTACGGTTCTCTAAAAGCCTCTAAAAAGGTAGACTTTATTATATGCCATGAAAAGAAATAAAGAAAAATATGACTTTCACATTGATTTGACCACTGACTTTTTAAGTCCTCTTTACGTAATGATATACCACGAACTTAATTCTACATTAGTTAACGTTGAAGAGAAAATAATGAGTTTTAGCTTGCTATATTGGAAGGATTCAAAATTCAATATTGAATTATTAATTAAAAAAAAAATTGAGTTTCTATAACTTTCTAATTTATAAAAGTCTCACTTAATATCATTATTTCAATTTTATGTTTTTCTTTCTTCTTAACCTAAAATCACTATCTTATTTTCAGACACTATCTACATTTTTTTTTTCTTTATTCTGTTCACTTTTTAATTTGCGCCACCTGTACTATGATTTTCTATCTAAGAGTGGGGCAGGTTGGGCCTATGCTCAAAGTCCCCACCATGACCCCCCAAAATTCCAACAAAAAAAAGCTCTCAATTTCATTTTTTAAAATATCATATTTTATATTTTTATTATTATTTATTAAAAAATATAAGGGGAATGACTTTATATACTGTTTTTTTTTTTTTCAAATTTACAGTTTGGACTTCTAAAGTGGTTGCAGCGCTAGTTGCAATAGGGTTTTTATACGATATTTTGTTGCAATTTAGATTGCAGTGCTAGTTACAAAAGGAATTTTTATGTAGAATTCCGTAAAAATACAAAAAAAAAAAAAAACTGTTTTGAAGTTTAAAAATAAAAAAGCCCCAAAATATAATTACTTTTTTAAATAAAAGACCCAAATTATTTTTTTAAGAAGAAAGACCTCTTTTTCTCTCTTTTTCTTCCTATCTTATAGTTTCTCTCACTCTTAGAGAAGTATTACTATCAATCTCTTATTACAATTTTTTAGTCAATTTTTGTGCCCGAAAACACATATCAAAATATTTTTTTTTCATGACAGTATTCGTTATACTTACAACATTAACCATATAAATTTTTGAGAACTTTGAATAGTTCACAATGATAAAAATAGGTTTGAAGTTTTTTGAACGCACGTGGTAAACTAAAATATCAAGAACTCTATTTTCGGTATTGTAAACTATTCAAAAAATTTCAATAATTTACAAGGATGATACTGTAACTATCACGAATACCGCTTTAAAAAAAATTTTAAAAAAATATCGAGTATGTGATTTCGCGCGTGGAATTTGACTAAACGATTGTAATAAGAAATTGTAATTAACATTTCTTAAAACTATAATAAGAAAATACCCAAAATAATTTTTTTTTTGATGATTTAAAGCTTAAACCCACAAATATATTCGACTAAGACATTAATCTACGCATCTCAAACAAATCCGAGCATAGCTTTATGATTTTTTCGAATTTTTTTTTTTAAACTGAAACTCTAAAATTTTGCAAAATTTAGGTGGTGTTTGACAACACTTTTTTAATCAGTTTCTGTTTTTAAAATTGAAAAAGTGAAAATATATTTCAAAAACATGTTCTATAAAACAGTTTTTACTTTTTCAATTTTTTAATTGAGAATCAAAATTTTAAAAACAAAAAAAAATCACTTTCAATATTTTTTTAAACAGTTTTTTTTTCTTAATCAATATTTTGGACTTCGATCAGACCCGGATTCAAATCTCTCCCACGGCCCTGGAGCTGAACCCGACCTCTGAATTGAACCCGAATCCGACCCCGGACCTAGACCCGATGTAAATAAAATCAAAAAATAAAAATGAACTTTACAGAACACATTTTTGTTTTCTGTTTTTAAAATTAAAAAATAAAAGTAGTTACAGAACGCATTTTTATTTCAAAAACAAAAATTTTAAAAACAAAAATTTTACTTTCATTTTGTGATTAAAAAATTAAAAAATAAAAGTATTACCAAACGGCACCTTAATTTAGTTCATGTGCTTGATGCCCACCTCGATGGGAGTTTTAATTTTAACTAAAATAATGATTTTTATATATAAAAAAAAAATTACATTTTAGCTCAATAGGGCTCGATCAACTATAAGCTCAACGTATATAATTCTTCCAAGTGTCATAATAATTTTTGTTTTGTTTTGTTTAAGATGTAAACGCTTAAGATGTGTTTAATTACATTTGGGAAATATATAAACTTAAATTATGATAAAAAAGAAAAAGAGTATTATTTTGAAATTTTGTATGTACTTTGATGGTAATAATAGTCCATCAAAATAAACAGAATCAATTCCCATTGTTTTGTACACGAAACCTCTAAATAATAAGAACCTTAGACTTTGGGTGACGACGTGCATGGGTTGAGGTTCCAAAAGAAAGCTGATTAGAATCGAAACCATAGGCTATTGCTTTTCTCTTTCTCATAATAAAATGACAAAATAAACTTTATTACCTATCAATTAATATTACCAATAGTCCATTATTATATACAATACATACCAGAATTTTCATATTATTTTTAATTTGACTCTGTTCCCGTGTTGACAAATTCACAATTTCAATACGTTTTTTTCTTGACGGGGAGAGTATGTTGTTATTTTTGGGGGACAATTATATTAAATTGTATCTTATGCACTTTGGCCTAATGCAAATTAAGAGGTTCCATCTTAAAATGGTGATTATGTAGCTTAATATTTTTACATTTTAATATATGACAATATTCTCTCTCCAATAGAAAGACACAATTTGATATTATATATATATATATATATATCAAAATTCAATGGATACAATTTGGTATATGGACAATTATCACATTAGTATAATTGAACGAAATCAAACATAATAAATTTTTGAATCTAACAATCTCAATAGTTAAACAAAAAATTTAATGGTCTAAAAATTTTAAAAGACACGATTTGATACATATCAAAATTTAAAAAGCAAAATTTTTAATTAGCTACTTTGGTAATACCATGCCACTTTGTTAAAATAAAATTGGATATAGAATCCCTTACAAAAAAAAAAAAAAAAAAAAAAAAAAAAAAAAAAAAAAAAATCGGTATAGAAACTTGTTAATTGCTATCTTTTATAAGAGCATTGTTATTAAGAATTAGTAATGTTTAGTGATATTTAGAAGTGACACTTTATAATTTGTTAGAGATATTTTTTAAAATTTATTTAATTAATTTATATGACTATTGTACTAATTGAAATAACACTGATGCTTTTTAACATTAACCATTTTATAGTGTGGACGTTGATGCTTTTTAACATTAACCATTTTATAGTGTGGACACCAATTTAATTAATAATAAACTAAGGGTAACAAGTGTTGTTTCAATTTATTTATTTTTTAATTTCACCCCAAAATAACATACACAAATTATTTATATATTTAATATTTTTTATTTTGAAAATGAACTGTTGCTTCATTTTAAACAATAGCAACGCTATTAGATACTGGTACCTACCACTATTAAAAAGAATTAAACTATTCACAAATAATTATATAAGATTTAATATTTAATTATACTAAAATTTCAATAAATAATGCTAAAAAATATTGGAAGAAATTAAAAAATATCTATTTTTTTATACTTTAATTAAATTTATCTATTAAATGAAATTTAATTCAAATATATATCTTTTTTATGAGTATTGTGCCTAAATTATTTTTACACCCTCACATATAGTGATAGGAGTAAAATTAGGGGAAACTTATCAAAATACTAGAATTTAGATTAATTTTTACAAAAATACTCTCACACGGAAATCTTTTTAAAAATATTGTATTTTTATAAAGCAACAGTAGAATACAAAATAGAATAACTAAAAAGAAACAACTAAAAAATAACAGTAGAACAACAGTGGAACAACTAAAAAATAGCAATAGAACAACCGTGGAACAACTAAAAAATAGCAATAGAACAACAGTGAAAACTTAACACAGTACATAGTATAAAACTTACACAGTATTTTTTTTTAAAAAAAAAAAAAAAACACAATATTTTTGAAAAACAATTCTGCCCAGCAGTGTAAAAGTAAAAAAATTAAAAATTTAAGTATGTTATGTGAATGATTGAAAAAAAATATATATAATAGATTTTGAAAGAAAAAATAAAAATTAAAAGCATTAATTTAAAAATTATATATAGTGTAAGTTGCTCGAAAATATTATGTAATTTTTAACATTTGTCTTTTAAAGTAAAATAAAACCAGTTCCTTGTTAAAAAAGAAAAAGAAAAAAACGCTTACAAAATTAAGGGTGCAAATATTGTTATTCAATTCAAGGGTCTTTCCACTCTTACCAAAATTTTATACTGTTCACACACGTAAAATTGTAGATACAATTAACACCTGTGAATGTGATACTAATACATACATTACATATATATTACACGCTTCATAAATATCGATATTATAGTTATTACACGTGGTCCATTTCTTCTAAATGTAAGACCTTTTATTTTAGATTTTTCTTTTTTATTTTGGTCAACTTCTTTTTATTATTCTCTTTTTCTTTCTTTCAATAAAATACACCTCCTTTTATTATAAAAAAAAAGTACCTTCATAGTCTCTTTCGTTTGTAAACCCAAACCCAAAACCCCCACTATAAATACAAACCCCAAAACCTCTTCAAAAACCCACACAATCACACAACAAATCCAAACCATTCTCTATTATTCCAATTATTTTTTCTCTGTCCCCAATTTCATACACCAATTATTAATTAAGAGGCATTAATTAATTCAGTATGGTTTTGTCCAAAGTTTTTTCTGAGTCCAATGACTCCATTCACTCCACCTTTGCATCTCGCTACGTCCGAGACTCTGCTGCTAAGTAAGATTAATAAATACATATATACATTTCTATAATACTATATGTTTTTTATATTTAATTAATTAAAATATTTATTTATTTATAGGTATGAGATACCTGAGAATTCGACACCAAAGGAAGTGGCGTATCAGATGATAAACGATGAGTTAATGCTTGATGGAAAGCCAAGGCTGAATTTGGCTTCCTTTGTCACCACTTGGATGGAGCCTGAGTGTGATAAGCTTGTTATGGACTCAATGAACAAGAACTACGTCGACATGGATGAGTACCCTGTTACCACTGAACTCCAGGTATATTCATCTTTCCTTTTTAATTATTAATTCTTTTGAAACAAAACAAAAGAAAAAACCAACCCACTACTTTTGGGATTTCTTATTTATTCTTTAATTTTGTCTATGCTTTTGTTATTACGTTAATTGTTTTACAGAGTATTTCTTCTTTTACGTACCAAAATAAATAAACTTATTAATAACGCGTTTGCCATATTTGACCAATGAAAAACCTTGGGTTCCAAAATAATAAGGCTAAAAAAGCATAACAATAGGAGTTGTGTTTTTTTTTTTTTTTTTTTTTTTTTTTAATTTAAAATAGGGAAATTTTATTTACACCCCAAAAATTCTTAAGTACACCCCATTTTAATAATTTTTATTTTATATAAAATTTATATCTTTAATTGTACTAAGTATTTTTAACTTTTTTCTTTCAATTTATATTCTTAAAAAATATACCTATCAAACAAAATTAAATTATATTTTAAAAATAATGACAAAAAAATTAAAATAAAAAATTATATGAAATTTTCTCAGAAAAAAATAAATAAATATTTACATGAGTTAGAAAAAATTATGAAAATGAAATCAAAATAAGTATTAAAATTAACATAAAATAATGTGAGGAAAAAATTTTAAAAAAATATTAAGAATAATTTTTAAAAATTATTTAAGTTTATATTTTTTTTAATAATGGGGTGTATTTATAATTTTATGGGGTGCAAATATAGCTCCCCTTTAAAATATTTTAATTTAATAGTACTTATTATATTATTTGCATTTGTCCCTCCTAAATTTTCATAAATGAATGTTTAGTGTATAAATTTAATTTATATTTTCTATATTATTATCTCAAAGTTATTCTTACCTTGCCACAGCTATGTAATTTGATTTTGTCATTATAAAAATGCACCTAAGTTTAATTAAATTAATTTGTTGATATTATAGAACCGATGCGTGAACATGATAGCACACCTGTTCCACGCTCCACTGGATGAAACAGAGGCTGCAGTGGGAGTTGGAACAGTGGGATCGTCTGAGGCGATAATGCTTGCGGGTCTTGCCTTTAAGAGAAAATGGCAAAACAAGCGCAAAGCTGAGGGTAAACCTTATGATAACCCCAACATTGTCACTGGTGCCAATGTCCAGGTAATTATTTATTAATAAAATTAATTATTAATTTATTAGTATTAACAAAATTAATTAATTTTTATGTATGTATGTATGTATGTATTTTTTTTAGGTATGTTGGGAGAAGTTTGCAAGGTACTTTGAAGTGGAATTGAAGGAAGTAAAGGTGAAAGAAGGGTATTACGTAATGGACCCAGTCAAAGCTGTGGAAATGGTGGATGAAAACACTATCTGTGTTGCTGCTATTTTGGGTTCAACCTATAATGGTGAATTTGAAGATGTTAAACTCTTAAATGATCTCTTACTTGAAAAGAACAAACAAACTGGGTACGTTACTTTATATTTTATATAAAATTAATAATATAAGTACTGTAGAATATCTTCCCACAAATAATCTAAAATTATTATAAATTATGCAGTTGGGAGACCCCAATTCATGTGGATGCAGCAAGTGGTGGGTTTATAGCACCATTCCTTTACCCAGAATTGGAATGGGATTTCAGGCTACCATTGGTGAAGAGTATTAATGTGAGTGGGCATAAGTATGGGCTTGTCTACGCTGGAGTTGGGTGGGTCGTTTGGAGGACCCAACAGGACTTGCCTGAAGAACTTATTTTTCATATCAATTATCTTGGTGCTGACCAACCCACTTTCACCCTCAATTTCTCCAAAGGTAATTAAAATAATAAATAAAATTTCTTAATTATGACCAAACGTATCATTGTACTTATTCTGTGTTCTTTATCTTTGACAGGTTCAAGTCAAATTATTGCTCAATATTACCAACTAATCCGATTGGGCTTTGAGGTGAGAATATAGCTATTAATTAACAAATATATTTAAGTTATTGAGCAAGTCTACTACAGAGTGTTTCGATAAATTTCTTATTTATAAGAAGTTTTTTAATCTAAATTTTTTTCATAATCATAACGTTAAATAATTATTTAGAAAATTTTTAGAAAATTTTGAATAGTTTAATATGTGAAAAATAAAATTTACATATGTTATTACATGTTTTTTTTTACGAGTAATAAGTAACTGTTTAAATTTTATTTTCGACACTGTAAACTATTTTAAATTTTTAAAAAATTTCAAATTGTCTTAAATAGTAACAACTTATGTGATTATAGAAAAAAAAAATAAATTAAAAAACTCTCGTAATTATTTAAATAAATAAGAGTCTACCAGAACAATTTAGAGGTATAATACTATTTCTGTGCTTAATTATCAAATATTTATTTTATTCGATATTAATGGTATTAGATTTTTTTTTTTATTTTGTTAGTCATTTAAATACAATATATTTAAAAAAAAAAAAAAAAAAACAGGGTTATATAAAAAAATATTAGTGCTGTAACATGGCATACAATACAAGTGCAAAATATACTACTGTAACATCATAGATTTAATTAATTTGGATTTTGTTACATTTATTTTCAGGGTTACCGTAACATTATGGAAAATTGTCACAAAAACGCTATGGTGCTAAAACAAGGGCTAGAAAAAACAGGTCGTTTTGAAATTCTATCAAAAGACATAGGAGTTCCTGTTGTGGCATTCTCTCTCAAAGACAGGAGCCGCCACGACGAGTTCGAGGTCTCGGAGCTACTCCGTCGCTTCGGGTGGATTGTCCCGGCCTACACGATGCCAGCTGACGCTCGTCACGTCAGCTTGCTTCGTGTAGTGATAAGGGAAGACTTCTCGCGCACCCTTGCTGAGCGTCTGGTGATCGACATCAGCAAGGTGTTGCAAGAGCTTGACAAGCTTCCTGCCAAGAATGGCAAAAGCAGTACTAGTGATGATGAAGTTGATGTGACCAAAAAGAGAGAAGATGAGATTAAGAGGAACATTGCTACTCATTGGAGGAACATTGTCATGGCTAAGAAGGCTGATAAGATAATGCTCTCATGCAGTTAATTACCCTTAATTATATAAGGTGTTCTTAATTAATAACCATTTAATTTTGCATGTAGTAGTACAATATTATTATTAACTACACATTTATTCAAAGGGTTTTTATTTTTGTATTTGTGGAGATTGAGTCTTGACAATGCTCTTTCTCTCTTGGCATCAATTACAATGTGTGTTTGTTCTCAATGTTGTGTACCAACCATACTAAACATTTTTTTTTTGTTCTTGTATAATTAAATTAAAAATTAATAAATTTGTCTTGTTATTTGATCGTGTTTAATATTATTTATATTTCTCATTTTTATGATCGGTATGTTAGAATGTAAGAATGTGGATCAGGAAGTAGAATGTGGTGTGTGTAATAAGGTGCATGCAATTTTACTATTAGTGGTGAGTGAAGTAATTTTTGTTTATAATCGCACCAAACATAATTTTTAAATCTATTTTTATATAGTATTCTTATTATTTTATTGTTATTTGTATATTATTTTATTATATCATTTAGTTGTTATTTTTCTATTATTTTTATATAGTCTTTTTATTGTTTTTGTATTATTTTTATAAACACTGTAAAATGTAAAAAAATATCTTTCTACATAAAACAGTAAATTATTTAATATGTAAATTTCCCAATTTTCATTGCATGAAGCTAATTTGTAAAACCAAAACTAATAGTCGTTAAGAGTACTCTTTTATTATTATTATTAATATTGATTTATTTGTCATTAGGTAGTTTTTATTTTGAGATGGTTTACATATAAAACAATCTCTATTTTAAGAAAATGGCAACCTAAAAGTAATGTACAGACTACAGAGTATAAAATATTTCTAACACATTAACGAAAAAAAGAGTGTCAATTACAAAACTGATAAAGTTGGCATTTAAAGGTCGTTTGAGGCCTTTTCTATTTGCTCATTCTTACAAGTTTTTACGTTGTGCCCCCTTTCGTGGCATCGTAGACATTTATTTTTGGTAGTTTTTCCATGACAGCCCTTATATCGTTTCTTCGGTGGTCGACCAATCGGACGTTTAGTTTGGGGAGGCAAAACTACTGTTCTTTGGATTTGTTCCGGAATATCCCAAACAAGTGGATCACCTAACGGGGAAACATATTCTTCGTATGTTGCCACGTAAGCTTCTTTCGTGTAGTAGTATGAGCAAAAATCATAACAATTCAAGGATTTGTTTGATATAGCACACATTGCATGTGAACAAGGCATTTCATCGTACTGAAAGCACTTACAAGTACATGTTCTTTTCTCCAAATCCACTGTATATGATCTATTACCGTCTTTCACTATAAAAGTGAGTTCACTTAATGTTTCAACCTGCATTTGGGATTAAAAAAAATTAATATTTACTAATATATTGTCAATTAAAAAAAATACTGATAATTGTTGAATAATATTACCTTCATTTTTAATGATTTTTCCCTTTTATAGCACAAGACATCTTCAGCCTTCTTAGCTAGGTGTGTATGTGTTGATAAAGACTTGTTCTTGTTTTCTGAATACCAATTTTGAACCAAACATCTTAGACACTCTAGCAATGTGGCAATTGTCAACTCTTGTACTTCATCAATGGAAGCATCTATAAACTCGACAATGTTGGAGGTCATTGTTGAATATCGTGTGTTGTTGATGAATACTCTTGTCCAGTTTTCGTAACCAACTTCATCACGCAAATAAGCTCGAATGCGATCATCAATTCCATCCAAATCATTCATATATTTTTCGAAATCATCCGCATTGTAAGCCCTGCATGCACCATTGAATGCATCTTTGACCTCATCACCACTTTTTCTGAATTTCTTTTTGATATTTTGTAGTAGATGATATGAGCATACACCATGCATCAAATTAGGGAAGATCTCCTTGGTTGCCTTTTCGATACTCTCATGTCTATTTGAAATGACACACTGCCCATCTCTTTCTCCATATGTTTCTTTCACTTTTGTTAGGAACCAATTCCATGAATTAGCATTTTCAGAGTCAACTACTGCAAACGCCAACGGAAAAATTCCTCTGTTTGCGTTTTGTGCACTCGCTGTTAACAAAATTTCGCCATATGTACATTGTGAAAATGTCCAGTCAACAAAAATAATTGGTGTGCAGTGATGCCAACCTTTTATGGATGATCCCATTGCAAAAAACAAATACTTGAATTTGTTTTCACTGTCCATTACTATGTCTGTTTTTGTTCCTGTAAATGAATTAATATTCCATTAAGAGTCATTTAGAGGTAATGCACACTGAAAAAACTATATTGTGACAAATAAAAAAAAGTGCTACCTGGATTGCATTTCTGAAGCATGTATAAAATGCCAGGTAGTTTGTGATATGACTCTTTTTGATTTTCCCTAGTAAGCTCCAATGCCTTTTGCTTTGCTCTCCAAGCTTTTTGATACGAAATCGATACACTATAATCTTCATTCATATCATCAACGATGTCGCTTGGTGTGTATACATTTTCCGAATCCAACAACTTTGTTTTGATGCAATCCCCAACTACCGTACTAGTTGCCTGGCGATGGCTCCCAACTACAACATTGTTCGACAAACATGTACGAGCCTTGTTGAATTTTCTAACCTTGTACATTTCAGTCTTCCTACATTTCGAAGCACGAAAGTACCAAGGACAATCATGATGTAAGCATACCAACACATAATCTTCTGAAGACGACCTCTTTACTCTATGTTGATGATTATTTCGAATTGAATACATACTCATTGTATTCACAAGAGTCCTTTTGTCCTGAAACATTTGATTAACCCTAATTGTGTTCTCCTCCTCATCAGGTAAGACTATGATATCAGGGGAACATTCATGTATATGATTATCATTTGTGTCATCATCATTTGACACATTTTCTTGCTCAACAACATATGAAGATGTTGGTAATAACTCTTCTTGATTATCTTTACCTTTGCCATCATCATCCCCACCACTACCACCACCAACAACAACAACAACATTTTGATCATCATTACCTCTAGAATTGCTACCACTAACACATACCATTTCAAGCCTTTCACTAGTAGTTTCCTTAATGGTAACTAAGAGGGGAAATAATGTCTCATCAACACATTTTTTTCTCAAGTGAATATAAAATTGTAAACTATTTTCATCTTTTATTCTCATGGGTGGGATTCCTTGCTTAGGTTGGAATTGAATTTCTAATTGGTGCTTATGATGGTCAATTTTGGTAGCATCATAAATCAATGTATTGAGGTGCTTGAAGGAACAACTTACTGGTATCAAAACTCCTGTCACTTCAAAATTCACAAAATTGCAACGATCTACCCAAGTTCCATTGTAGTAAACAAACACAATACTCGTATCCATTTTGACATTAACTGCACAAATCAAACAAACCAAAAAAAAAATGGTGTTATAATTGAAAAATAATATAAAACCATTTGTGTCTCAATTCTCATCATCTCTCCAGAACTCCATTCCCAATTGAGTCCAACCCTAACAATAGCTCCAATACCATGTGAATACGGAACAAATTTATAATTTTTGTTGTTGAGATTTTGCGAAACGTTGAATATTGAAGAAATTTGGGTTAGGTTTAAACTAAAGATTACCTGAGAAGCGAAGAAAGCCTTGTAATTGAGGAGAGAGTGGGAGAAGGAGACGCAGGCGGGGTCTCGCTGAAGGTCGCCGACGAGGGCGGAGCAGAGGGAAGGGTCGGAGAAGGGTTGAGCAAGTTGCTTAGATTCTTTGTTTTTGGAATGGAGTTTGTTTGGGTATAGAAAAAAAGAAAGAAAGAAAAAGAAATGGATTCTGGAGAGACTAATATGGATAAATGATTCCACTTCAAGTCTTTAATGGCATGTTTTTGTAAAGTAATCAATCCTTGCATTTCTTTACTTACATTATTTACTTTTGTATTAACATTTTAGTAATTAAATAAATACTATGTTAGGTTTTTTTTAAAAAAAAAAAATACAAATTATATTGAATCAAGCATTTAGAGTTGATAATATAATTAAATACATACTCATAATTTTTTTTTAATAAATGACACTAAATATAGCATTTATTTAAGAAAAATTACTTCATATATTATTTTTTTAATTTTTTTTTCAAATTTTCAGTTTGGGTTTCTAAAATAGTTGCACCGCTAGTTGCAATAGGGGTTTCTATAAGATTTTTTGTTGCAATATAAGTTGTAGCGCTAGTTACAATACGGGTTTTAATTTCGTAAAAATATAAAAAAAAAAAAAAAATTATTTTAAAGTGTAAAAATAAAAAAACTCCTTTATTTAATTGCCAAAGTCTGTCATAGATTAAATCTTAGTAGCTAATGAATGTACTATAAACGTCATAAATTAGTAAAACATGATCAATGACAAACACACAATTTTGTTTTTTTTCTTTTGATTAATCACACCAAACATATAAATATAAGAGGAAATTACATTCTATACCCTTTTTATATTGTCCTCTTTTTTAAATTCTATCATTTTTACCTCTTTTTTTAAATATTGTACCAATTTTGCCCATGTCACTTCAAGATACTCTCCATGTGACTCCCTTATATCAGGGTATTTTGGGTACAATACATATAAAAAGATGTATGTTTTAATTAAATATAAAATTAGAGGTAAATTTAATTAATTGATTAATAAAAGTGGTATTTTTCAACTTACCCCAACATATAAACCGAAAAGCAAACGGGGCATACATATTTGATAACAACTTACTATCGGACCTTGGGCTTGCTAGTATATCTGACTTGACATATTGCTTTGGGCCTAGACGGGCTTAAGGTTGTGGGTTTAGTAGTCAGCTTGATTAGATAACCCAACGTCACCTTTATATTGTTGAAGAAATTACACTCTATACCCTTTTTATATTGTCCTCTTTTATTTTTACCTTCTTTTTTAAAATCTATCATTTTTACCTCTTTTTTTTAAACATTGTACCAATTTTGCCCCTATCACTTCAAGATACTCTCCATGTGATTCTTTTATGTAAGGGTATTTTAGGTACAATACATATAAAAAGAGGTATATTTCAAATAAACATAAAATTAGAGGTAAATTTGATTAATTGATGAATAAAAGAGGCATTTTTCAACTTACCCCTATATTGTTTTACTTATTTGCTTTCCTATTAGAAATATTTATGGGCTATTTACAAAAATATGGGAAAAGAAATTAAAGTTTTGATAAATATGGCATGCAAACTTAATTGCATTAAATATGGCATTTTTTCAAAAAAAAACTTTAAAATATGGGAAAATTTTTATAAATAAAAAAGAATGCCATAAAAAACTATAAAATTATGATTCATTTTTTATCATATAAAATAACTAGTTATTTACATAAATACTGTAACTATATAAAAAAAAAATTAACAAAAAAAAAAAAAACTATAAAAGCTAAAACAATAGTAATATAATTTTGTTAAGACAATAAATTAAGACAACAGTTTATTCTAAGCAATAAAATTTACATATTTTTAATAAGCTCAAAAACTTATCATCAACCCACTATCAAAACTAATACTAACACAATACTAATATTAAAACCAGTTAAAAACTTCTCAAAAACTCCAATACTAGACCATCAACACACTACAACAACATTCAATATCCACTAAAGAATAATATTAGCCACAAAAGAAGTAGAAAATATATAGAATGAGAGTAAATTGCTAGAGTTGTTATCTTGATGAAAAAAACCAGTTATGTTATGGATGCCAAAAATTATAAATAAATTTTACATGCTTATATTCTAGATATTGTATGGAATATTGAACAAATCAAATACAATACCAAAATAAAATTAGTTAAAAACTTCCTCCAAGATTTAATCATCAACCCAGTACATTATCCAAAATAGTCATTATCTACTAGAATAAAATATTAACCGCAAAAAGAGTAGAAAATAAAATGAGAATATTCGCTGAAGTTATTATCGTTGTCAGATTATTGTTAAAAAATTTGTTGAAGTTGTCTTCATAACTAGAAAGTCACCATTGTTAGAAATTGGAGTTGTCATCGGTGTTAGACGTTGGAATTTGATACACTGAAACCAGTTACAATAATCAGCTAGTTAAAACTATAATTGAGAAACCACTTATTTAAACCAACCGAATCAAAAACTAAAATATTAGAGGCAGTTATATAAAACAACAAAAGTAATAACTAAATAGGGAAACCAGTTACCAATGCAACCTAAAACAATCAAAAGATAAATTAAAATATAAAAACTAGTTTTCTTAAAAAAAAAAACAAAACAAAACAAAAAAAAAACTAACAATTAAATTGCAGAAACCAGTTATATTAGATAAATTGAAACATAAAAACTAGTTCTTAAAAAAAATAACAATTAAATTGCAGAAACAAGTTATATTAGATAAATTGAAACATAAAAACTAGTTCTTAGAAAAAAAAAATAACAATCAAACTGCAGAAACCAGTTACATTAGATAGCTAATTAAACAAAACTAACAATTAATATAGAAACAAAAACATAAGAAGTCTAAAACAATAAAATGATATATTGAAACACGAAATAGCTAATCAATTAAAAAAATTAAAACATATCACAAGATAATTCTTAACATATAAATAAATTTAAATTATTGAAACTAGTTATGTTAAACAACCAATTAAAAAGTGACACAGAAAAATTAGTTACATAAAATAAGTACATTACGTAAATCTGACACAGTAAAACCAGTTTTCTAAAATAACAAAAGAAAAAATGAAACTTAAACCTCAATTACGTAAAATAACATACCAACAATTAAACACAGAAATTAGTTATTTAGTACAACCAACTAAAAAATTGAACATTCACGAGAAGATAAATTAAAACAAATTAATATATTTTAAAAAAAATGCATACCAAAGATGAATCCTTAAAATTTGGATCATATTTCTTTTTTTTCTTGTGAATAACTTTCCTAAGAATTTTAATTTTAATTAGAGGAAGTTTCTTCTCAGAATCAACACTTGAATCTTTAGCAACATCTTTCATTGTATCCTTATTAGAGGAATCATATTCCATTTGAACAAAAGACAAAAAATAAACTAAAACCAGTTTCATCTTACAACAACAATTAATATTATACAAAACCCAACAAAAATGAGTTTTGTCACACAAAATAATGAAGTGTGAGAACCAGTTTCGAGCCTAGAAATAAAATAATAAAAAAAAAAAACATAAAATAAAAATGTACAATAACATCAAAAAAAATGGAACAACCCCATTACATAACCCTTAAAATCTGTGAAACCAATGTCAAATTTGTAAAGCATGTGAAACCCATTTGTGAACCATGTGAAACCAGTTTCGACCATATGAAAAATCATAACAAAAACATAAATGATAAACAATAAAAGTTAACTGAAACTAATTTCATTAGAAACCAAATGAGAAAAAAAACTACACACACAAATACAAAAAAGAAAAAATATTGATCACAAATTAATATAATCAAAGCAACACACAATACACAACAATAATCTAAAAACAAAATATAGGTGTGAAAACAAGTTTTAAACCTCATTACAGAACCCTCAAAACCCGTGAAACAAGTTTCAAACTTGTGAACCTTGTGAAACCAGTTTTGACCCTATGAAAAATCATAGCAAAACTTGTGAAATTATAACAAAACCAGTTTTTGCAATATCAACATAATAGATTTAAATCACTTAGCATAATGTCAATTAGGCCAAGGACCCTTAGAGCAGAAAAACTTAACCAGAGACAAGCAAACCAAACTAATAAATTTCACACAAGCAAACCAGCCCTCTGAAATACACAAACTAATAAATTTCACAACCAAAAACACAAACTCAGTATCTTTCTATCAAACAACATAAACAAACTTGTTCTTGTTGTTTTACAACCACAACTAAGCTATATAGTAATAATAGATTAATATAAAATTATGATTGATTATATAATTAACACAATCATAATATACAACCAAGTTAAAAGTTTGTTCTCTTACTTAGTTTTGCCCTACAAATAAGACCAAATTACAAATTGAAAATTGTTATTAGTTTTGCCCTACAAATAAGACCAAATTACAAATTGAAAACGTCATAACAATGACAACAAATTAAAACCAATGTATACACAATTAGTGTCAGGAAAATCTTAAATTTAAATCAATTCTATTCAATTCAACTGTGTTATCTCTATTTTTGCAGAAAAACTCAAAATTACAAACCCAATTAAACCCTTCAACATTTTCGAGCAACCAAACTATAAATTAAACAAAAATTGAAGAACAAGAAAGAAATGCATACTGTAGCAGTGTATCATACCATAAGATCACTGCAGTGTATCAAGCCCATCCATCTCCGATGAATCTTCTTTGCAAGAAACTAGTTTTTGAGGATAAAATGAAGAAATACAATACAATCTAAATATGACTTAAGTAATTATAATAGACCAATTTAGATAAAAACATACAAGTTTTTCAACCGTATTTTAGTTGTTAATTATTAAATTATAAAACACTTAAAAACATATCTAACTATATTATACTTGAATCTTTTCAATGTAATACCCAATTATCATGTAAAGACTAAAAATTAATATACCAAGTAACACAAACTATTATCATTATATATAAGATTCTGCCTAAATAATTTGTCTCTTATATTAACTATTTTATTACTATACTCAAAGTAAACATCATCGATCCATGAACTATTTTAGCCTGTGGAAATTGTTTAAAGAGAACTATTAACCCTAATAAATTAGAAACAAAAATGCATGTAATCGTGGGCATGAAATTAAATTAAAAAATGTTGGTTTGAAAATAGAGTATAATAAATTGATTGATGTAAATAAATTTTCAAAATCAATTACTCACTCAGTACTTGTGTTCTCTTCTTGAAGGGCAATTGCATAAGAGTTGATCAGTTGCTCACACCAAATACTTATGATATATCATTTTCATCTGCTTGATAGTGAGTTTCATAGTGAAAAGCTTGTAGAGAAGGCAAAAGGCAGTCGCAGTGGTCGAGAAGGGATTTGGTCACCGGAGATCGCATTGATCGGTGGTCACAGAGAGAGAAGAAAGGAGAGAGGCAGCGACTGAGCAGTGTGGCCTTCAGTTTCAGTCCGATTGAAGAGAGAGAGAGAGAGAGAGAGAGAGAGAGAGAGAGAGAGAGAGAGAGAGAGAGAGAGAGAGAGAGAGAGAGAGAGAGAGTAGCGTTTAGGGTTGAGATTGTAATTCTTTTTATATGGGATTTAAAAATTAAATTTATAAAAAAGTGGCAAAAAAAAATACCATAAAAAACCTTAAATTGGACAAATACCATATAAGGGTGGTAAAGTTAAAAAAGCCATATTTATCAAAGTTTTTTATAAAATCCCATAGGTGTAATTTTCACAATATTTATATATATATATATGTTCTTTCTTTAACATATATTAGATATTTATATACATACATATAAATATATATTTTGCCATAACAAAGTTTTTATAATACCATAAATTTTATGGTATTTTTAACAACTAATTTTTAGACTTTATTACATGAAAATTACATAACACTATGTAAACAAATTTAAATTTACAAATAAATAATTATATAGTAAAGGGTAAATACCACTTTAGACCTTGTGTTTTGCAAAAGTTACTAATTGGACCATCTGTTTTGTTAAATGATAAAATGGACATTTTATTTTCTAAAATGATACAAATAGGACCCTGAATTGAATTTTTATTAAAATAAAATTTAATTACAATATGAACTAAAAGTGCTATGACAAACTGTTTGTATTTTTTGTATCTGTTCGTATTAGGAATTGTCTTCAAGTTTGTTATATTAAAAAAAAAAAGTTGTCAAAAATTAAGCTCAGTGTCCTATTTTTATCATTTTGGAAAACAGAATGTCCATTTTGTCATTTAACGAAATACAGGGTCCAATCGATAACTTTTGCACAACACAGGGTTCAAAATAATATTAGAATAATTACATAAGGCACCATTTTTTGTAAAATATTTACATTTTTACGTTCAAAGAATGTTTTTTTAGATTTTTACGGTTTTCCAAAAAATAACACGAAAACAACATAAAATCAACAAGAAAACAACATAAAAGTAACATGAAAATAACATCAAAATAACAACAAAAAATAACATACATATAACAAAAAATTAACAACAAATGAACAAAATTTTAACATAAAAATACCGTATTTTAAGTAAATAAAATCAAAAAATCGTAAAAATATTTAAAATTTCGTGAAACCGTATTTTTGTTATTTTTTTTTTTTGTTGTTTTTGTGCATTTGTGAAATTATACCCTATAGTAAAATAAGAGTTTAAAAAAATATGGCCCAATAAATAATTTGTGTCGTGTTTGCATTGGGCTTGAGCCCAATATTGACCTCTCCATGTCCTACAAAAACTTCCATGAACAATATAGCAACGTACGTTAACTGTAGTGAACAAATACAAAAATTAATATTCAGCCAAAAAAAAACACAAATTAATGACTTCATGGTGTGTCATTTTAGATGTTATCAAATTATTATATGAAACCAACTGATAGAGAAACATTTCTGAGTCACCTTGTTGTGAGAGTGGAGAGATATATAATAATTATAATTTATAAGAATAATAATAATAATAATAATATATCATAATTTGATATATCTAATTAATTTCATGATTTATTGAATGATGAATTTATGACGAAAGGCTTTGTAGGCTACTATTAAAAATATGAAAAGAACTCTTCCTGTTGTGAATCGTTTTAAATAATTACTTTTTAAACTTAATAAATTATATTGTTTACATTAATGTGAATAGCCTTGTACATTCCATACAAATCCATATTATTAATTGTCTTAGTTTTGTCTTTTTATATAGATCTCTCCACCAATATTTAAATCAGTTTATACGCATTAAATATTAAAATTACAGCATTTTATTAAAATACATATTTACGTGGTAAAATCACTTTAACCGATTATTTTTATTTAAAATAAGTTTCACTTATTAAAATGTCAAAAGTGACTTGTATGTCACATTTATGTGTGAATTGTATTTACGCATTATTGTTTGTTTTATTATATCGTTATTTATTTTATACATAATTATGTTAAGAACAAACATAGTACGTAGATGAATTTTATGTACTATTATAACTATATGCACAGCATGACACGTTGCATATATATCTATATACGTCCTTTTAAAACACCATTATAGTATTTGTTCAAAAAAAAAAATAATAAATAAATAAATAAAACACCATTATAGGACAATTCTAAGCGTGCCAATAACAATTCTTATGTTCACACTGCACCTACCAACAAAATAGCCAATAACCTATCTTCTTTATTTTTTTAAAAAAACTAAAAACTCTAAATATGTCGAAGCATAGAACATCCTAGATTGAAAAACAAAAAAACACTCTTAAAAAGTCACTTTAATTGTGAACCAAAATCCAAATATACTCTCACAAAGTTTTCATAGTTAATTTATTAAAACTCACTCTATAATCAATCACCACCGTTAGGGCAATAAAGGGAACCAAAATCATTACACCTTTGAATAAACAATATCATCACAAACACCTTATATTCCTTCCACGTATATTTCCACAACCACCCCACTACTTCAAAAAATCCCTACCTTCTTCAACATTTCAAGTACTTATAATTCTACCTCTATATATAAATAGAGATCCCAATTCATCTAAATGTACTACTACTACAACTAATAGTGTTAATACATAGACAAACACACCAAAAAATACTACTTTACCATACCAACATATTATGGCCTCCAACACCAATAAGGCTTGGTTGGTACTTATGTTGTTGGTTGTGTCAAATGTGTTTCTATGGGATGTTGAGGCAGCTGGGGAGTGTGGTCGGACCCCGATAAGGTCAGCTGCGGCGAGTATGAGCCCGTGTCTTGGGGCGGCGAAGAATGTCAAGGCTAAAGTTCCGCCAGCTTGCTGTGCCAAAGTTGGAGCGTTGATAAAGAGTGCTCCTAAGTGTCTTTGTGCTGTTTTGCTCTCTCCTTTGGCTAAGCAAGCTGGGATTAACCCGGGAATTGCTATTACCATCCCCAAGCGATGCAACATTAAGAACCGATCAGCAGGAAAGAAGTGTGGAAGTGAGTATAAATTTATATACATATATTATAATTATTACTCTAATAATTGGCAAGATTTATTTCATTTGTAAATGTTAATTCATACTTTGATCATTTATTTGATAATTTATTAAGAATGGAAAAAATCATAATTAATTTAATTTTATATTGAAAGATGGTTTTGGGGGCGCTTTTTTGCGCCAGCAAAAATCTCTATTGTAAATGGAAAATTATGTCATTTTTTTTGGTTGATTTATTTATTTCAAATGGGTGTAGGTTCTATTTTCCACTATAAGATTTGAATTAAATATAATGGTGATTGTTGAGAATCATGGAGTTCCATCTCAAAATCAATTGGCAATAAGTGGAGTAGCCCATGTTCTTATATATGGCTCAATTCTCTACCATTTATTTCATGTGGGACAATGTCCACAATATTCTCCCTCAAGATGATGGCTATTTTTTTGCTCATCAATCTTGAACCGGATATGGCTCTGATACCATGTTGAGAATCATAGGGTTCTATCTCAAAACCAATTGGCAATGAGTGGAATAGCCCATGTTCTTATATATGGCTCAATTCTCTATCATTTATTTCATGTGGGACAATGTCCACAATAGTGATGGAGTAAATAATTTCATACAATATATTAAAAGAAATTGCAATTAATAATTTTATGAAGATTACGATATCATTTCGTCATATATATATATATTATTTTTTTTAAAAGAAAATAAAAAATCATTATAGATGTAATAGTGAAAGCTTGATATTGATATAAATATCATATGAAAACCTAATATATTTCTCATAATATTAAAGTATTTTTTTTTCATATAGTGGATGAGCCACATTCATTTTAAATAATTATCTATATTTTGACCTTTTCGTTTGCTTATTAAAAAGATACTATCTCATATATGTTTCTGAAATGGTTTTCCTTATTGTAAATTAATTAATTTTTAATTACAGCTAATAATTGAATAATCAATTATTATTTCACTAGTACTGATTCGAGTTTGCAAAATCTTTGACTCAGTCTTCATTTGTGGAATTTATTTATTTCAATTAGTATTTTGTCAAAGTTAATGATCATGAATTAAAAGTCCCTTTCAATGTATATAAAAAGTTATTTATATTAAATATAATAAAAAGTCTTTCCACTTAATTAAGATAAACATATTGGATCGAATTTTCTCACCATTAATACTTCAAAGTCTTAATACATAATCATTGGCATGACATACTTTATATTAAGATTAGAATATACATTGTTTTATTAAATTTATATATTTATTTTAGGGTAATAGAAAATATATATATAATCTAAACTCTAATTGTAATTTTTTTTTTAATTTTCTGCAGAGTTCACTGTTCCATGAGAAGTAAACGATGACTGGTGTCAATGCATATATATAAGTATAAGGGAATGTCAAATAAGATCGAGATCTTCATAAATAAATTTTCATATATAAAATATGTTATGTTATATGATATATTTAATGTACCAACTTCTTTCTATATATACTCATTTTTATTACTATTAATGAGTGAGTTTGTATTGACCATTATTATTATTATGGTGTTTATTTTAATTTAAGCGAATAATTACCTCAATAATCTTCCTTTTCCCTTTAAATTAAGTATTACAGCCGATTTAATTATCTTGAATTAAATAGAATAATTGCAGAGAAAGCTCAAAGTATTTGAGGGAATAATTACATAAGACACTATTTTTTGTAAAATATTTATATTTTTACGTTTAAAAAATGTTTTTTTACACTTTTACGGTTTTCCAAAAAATAACACGAAAACAACATAAAATCAACAAGAAAACAACATAAAAGTAACATGAAAATAACCTCAAAATAACAACAAAAAAACAACAAAAAATAACATACAGATAACAAAAAATTAACAACAAATGAAAAAAATTTCAACATAAAAAGACCGTATTTTATGTAAATAAAATCAAAAAAATCGTAAAAAATTTTAAAATTCCGTGAAACCGTATTTTTGTTGTTTTTGTGCATTTGTGAAATTATCCCATAATTACATAAGGCACCATTTTTTGTAAAATATTTACATTTTTACGTTCAAAAAATGTTTTTTTTTTTTACATTTTTACAGTTTTCCAAAAAATAACACGAAAACAACATAAAAGTCACATGAAAATAACATCAAAAGAACAACAAAAAAACAACAAAAAATTAACAACAAATGAAAAAAATTTCAACATAAAAAGACCGTATTTTATGTAAATAAAATCAAAAAAATCGTAAAAATGTTTAAAATTCCGTGAAACCGTATTTTTGTTATTTTTTTGTTGTTTTTGTGCATTTGTGAAATTATCCCATCATATAAATATATATATATATATATATATTTATATATATATATGTTGGGTCCTGTTCTTTCAACTTGTCGGGCTACTTCACCTTGACTCCTACATTTGTATAATATTATGGGTAAATTGAAAAATACCTTTTTATTAATCAATTAATCAAATTTATTTTTATTTTTATATTTAGTTGAAACATACCTCTTTTCATATGTATTGTACCCAAAATACCCTGACATAAGAGAGTCACATGGAGAGTATCTTGAAGTGATAGGGACAAAATTGGTACAATGTTTAAAAAAAGAGGTAAAAATGATAGACGTTAAAAAAGAGAGTAAAATAAAAGAAGACAATATAAAAAGCATATAGAGTATAATTTCCTTATGATATTTGTCCGCTTTGGGCCTAAGCCTTCACGGTTTTATTTTTGGGCACCCTCCCAAAAGGCTTCATACTAATGGAGAAGGTGGAACACTTATATTCAAGACAATTCTTGTCTATTCTTCCAATGTGGGACTTGGGTTGATACCCCAACAATCCTCCCCTGTGGCCTCCCCTCCAGCGAAACCACCTTATGCCGCTATCACCAAGGGAACTCGCCGCCTGACCATCACCTTTGCCAGGAAGACTTTCGATACAGGTCCTAACACCGATCTCCATCTTGTACCGTCGTAATCATCAACGGGACATACCACCTGACTACCTCAATATTGAATAGACTTTCGATACAGGGCACCATATAGATCTTCAATTGCGAGGTTATCACATTGAGAGTTTCTTCCACACATCGCAAATGCAACTCATTAACCCAGCGCTCCTAAAGTTTTGGCTCTGATACCACTTGTTGGGTCCCGTTCTTTCACCTTGTTGGGCCACTACCTCGTATTGACTCCTATATTAGTATGATATTGTCCGCTTTGGACCTAAGCTCTCACAGTTTTGTCTTCCCAAAAGGCCTCATACTAATGAAGAAGGTGGAACACTTATATATTCCAAAACAACTCTTGTCTATTCTTTCAATGTAGGACTTAAATTGATACCCCAACAATATATAACCTATTAATTTATCATATCTGATCTTTCATCTTTATATCAAAATAAATTTTTCAGTAATATTTTGTTGATGAATAAACCATAATTAAATCATTAATTTGTCAAAATAATTTCATCTTATACATTTCTTTTTGAATTTTTACATAGAGTAAAAATTTGAAAAAAAATTATAAAAACATGTTAATACGTAGAAATTCTCATTTTTACTATTTGAACTTTTAATTTTATTTACAAGAAATACAGACTTCAGTGGTTGTTCAATATTTTTTTTCGATTGTTTACATATAGTTGGCATGAGAGTTTTCTCGTTATTTTTAATTATTTTATAATTTATTTATACATTATGATGTTAATTTCTCATTATTTGTTGGTTGTTTTCTTAATTTTTGCTTACAAAATTGAATTTTTATAATTTTAAAAGTTTAAAATCGTATTTTTGTAAAGAATAACTGGCGGCAAAATTCTTTTATGTTTTAATTTTTATATACTTAACTCGCCTTATCTTTTTTTAGTGACAAAACTCTCTTAAGTTTATTTTCCTTAAAAAAATTGAGACGTCAATTAAATATAACCATTAAATACAAATTGAATGATCACTGTGTACACATGTGTATACATGAAAGTAAATCTTCAAAGTCAATACAATAATAAGCTAGTTGGTATTTACAATAAAAAGTAGCTACCTTTAGTGACAAACTTTTAGTCACAATATAATTTTTTTGTGACTAAATATGACTTTAGTTATAACAAAAAGTTACTTGTGACTAAAACATAGTTTCTAAAAACAAATTGTCACTAATTTACTTTTATTCACAATAAGTATGTGATTAAAAGCACATTTAGTCACAATAAATTATAATTTTTGTGAGTAATACTTTTAGCCATAGACCTTTTAGTCATAACATAAAAATGATGATTTATAATTAGTCACATTTTTTTTTCTTTTATTAGTCACAAGTTTTGTTGTGACTAAAAATAAGATTTTTTGTAGTGTTTAACGGTGATATCCTGTTGACACCTCAAATTTGAAAAGAAAAACAAACATAAAGAAGTTTTGTCACAAATAAAAAAAAAATAGGGATATTGGCGGCTAAACCACCTGAACTTTACGGTTTGTAACATTTAACCACAAAAATCGAATTTTTGGCAGCTAAACTACCTAAACCCTAGTTCTGTTTTGCTCTGCACACCTCTGTCCAAAAATCACAGTTAAGTGCCACGGTGGACTGTCTTCGTGTACACACTTGTACACGTGGTAAATTTTTAGTGGTCCACATAATATTAGTTTTAAAAAATAATTATAAATATTTAAAAATTAAAAAATTAGAAATTTTTTTTTCCTTTTTACTTTTTTTAATTTTAAAAAATAAAAAAATTAATTTTTTTTTTACTTTTTTTATTCTTCTTTATTCTTTCTTCTTCTTTTTTAATTATAAATATAAAAGCATTTTGCTGCAAACAATCCTTTTGTAAAAACTTAACTCGTAAAATTATAAATAAAACATAATAAAAAAAAAATATTTTTGAAAAAAACCCAAATCTTTTTTCTTTAATAATAAGAAAAATATGATTAAAGTAGGGAAATTTACAAAAATACTGGAATTTGGGTTAACTTTTACAAAAATACTGTCACACGGAAATATTTTCAAAAATACTGTGTTTTTATAAAACACCAGTAAAACACAAAACAGAATAACTCAAAACAATTGTAGAACACCAGTAAAACACCAGTAGACACTAGTGAAAACTTAACACAGTATACTGCAGTATGAAACTTATAAAAAAACACAGTAAAAAAGTAAAAAATACTGCCTGGCAGTATTTTTGTAATAAAAAGACAAAAGTTAGTATACCATGTAAATATGTAAATTTCCCTTAAAGTATCTGACCGCTTTATGGTTGCTAAATCCAATTAGTGCATCTTAATATAAATAGCTCACTTAAGAGATAATTTGATGCATATTAATCGATATAAAGGAATATGCATCATTTGTAATTTTTATGGACTATAAATGCTAATAACACATGGGCTTGCTCGTAAAGTGAAGCCCAAACCTAAGTGGTCTGACGTTAATATGCAAAAAAAAATAAAATAAACAAACAGGATTTACAAAAATATTGGATTTTGGGAAAAAATTTACGATTTTACTATTATACAGAATTTTTACAAAAATATTGTCTAACAACTGTAAAATAATAAAAGAGAACAATTAAAACAACAGTAGAACAACTAAAAAACAACTGTAGAAAAACAGTAAAAACTTAACACAATACACTACAGTATAAAATATACACAGTATTTTTTTAAAAAATTCTGCCTCAGTAAAAAAGAAAAATGTAAGAAATTTTAGTATGTGTAAAACTCTCCAAAAAAAAAAAAATAATAATAAAAAAGAGTTTACAATAATATACATTTTTTCATCTAATTTATAATAATGACGTTACTATTATTATTGGCGTGCCATGTCAACTAAATCTAACGTTTCTGATATGTTTTTGACATTTTTTCAGTTTGTTTTTTTTTTGTTATTTTCATGCTTTTTCAAAAGTAACTTTTTGAAAATAATAGTGTTGATAAGAAACAAATTAGTTATTTATATAAAAATATTATTTTTATATCATATAATGAGATACATTTTAGTTACTCTCTAAAAACTTATTTATATACATTTTAGTAACTAATTAGTTATTTTTAAGTTAAATTATAGTATATTATAATTTAAAATACATTTAGATAACTTTAAAAAAATTCGAAACTAATGAGTTGTCATGTAATATAATAAGCTACTATTTTTATATACCAATTATTTTATATATCTTTTTATTATTTTAAAAACTAATTAGTTATCATATAATATAATAATAAAAATCGAATCGAAATAGCAAAACACAACCCTAATCACACTGCACCTATACCCAAGAAGGCAGGCGGGCCTCGCTGAAGAAAAAAAAAACTCTTGTAGTTATAAATTTAGGAACTAAATTAGATATAACATTAGTTACTTTATAGCTACTATAAGGGTTCGTATTAATTTCAAAATAAACAAAAAAATACATAAATAAATAAGAGTAAATACTATTTTGGATCTTGTGTTTTGCAAACGTTATCGACTGAATTTTCTATTTTGTTAAATGACAAAATTGATCTTATATTTTTTAAAATAGTAAAAATAGAACCCTGAGCTCAATTTTCAAAAAAAATATTTTTTAATATAATCAACTTTAAAATAATTTCTAACACGAACAAATACAGAAAATATAATAATTAGTTTTGTCATAACATCTCTAGATCAGATTATTATTAAGTTTTATTTTGACAAAAAATCAGTTCATGGTCCTATTTTTACAACTTTAGAAAATACAAGGTCTATTTTGTCATTTAACAAAACAGACAATTGATAACTTTTATAAAATACAAGGTCTAAAATAGTATCTATCCAATAAATAAATAAGGAGGACCATGTTAAGTTAAAATATATCATATATTTCTATTTATTTCAATGCTCTCCTATTCCAATTTCTAAACAATGTTAAGTTAAATATATATCATATATTTCTATTTATTTCAATGCTCTCCTATTCCAATTTCTAAACAAAATGAATATTTATTTATGTTCCTTAAAAACAAAATTGTTCAACATTTTGTTGAGCCAAAATATTAAATTAATGTAGCCATGAAAATGCGCAGAGTTTTATGCTTGTATTTATTAAATCTTAATTTGATTGTTTGGACTAGAGCAAATTTTTGTTTGTCTAGCTATATATGTTTAGGATATAATAATTTTATTAAATTAATTAAAGTCAAACACCTAAAGTTTCTAAACTTTTTTATTTATTAAAATGATTACACAAGATGCCAAGTATAAATTATTGTTAAATATGTGTAAATGTTGGAAATTTATAATTATAGTAGGGTTAGTAAATAACGATTTAGTACAACATGCTTTATATGAAATTACTTAAGTTTTATGTTTGATTAGTATTTTTTTTATCAATATAAACTAAACTATCTCCAACTACATGTAATTAAGTAATTGAAGCATGAATTACTTATATAAGATTGAAACATGAGTAATGTTTTTTTTTATTGCTCAAATTAATGATTATGAGTAATGTTTACACATACATTAACAATTATTGGACAACTTCCCTACGTCACATTTGTGTTTTTGCATGTTGAATAGTTATATTTATACATTGTAATTATTTATTAGAATAATATTAATTTATTAGGTTAAATAGAATTGTTCAAAACATGCTTAGTTTGACATACATGTATATAAAAAAAATAAAATACATGTACACAACAAATTATTTAAGTAAAAAAAAAACAAATTATTTAAAATAAATTTTTGATACTATATTTTTTTATATACTAATTATAAGATATCTTAAAACTACAAAATATACCCTCATAACAAAAATATTGCAATTATAATTATCAAGGCTAGAAACAATGCAGATCCATTTTATTTTTTAAAAAAAAGAAAGATAGAAAAAAAAATGTAGATACAACACAAAAACATGTATATGTATTACTTTAGATTTCTCCTAAATATTATTATGTATTTTTTTTTTATATATATATATATACTAGGTGATTGTTACGTGCCAAGCCACGTAGTGTTAGTTTTATTTAATATTTTAGTTTTTTATTTGAATTAATAATTAAAATAGTATAATTATTTGAACGATTTGTTTTATAAAAATAAAATATGTGTCAGTATATTTAGTAAGTAAAATATAGTTGTGTTATAATAATGTATGTTATTAATAGTAAAATGTACATTAATCTTCTAATTGAAAAAAGTTTTATTATCTCATTTCATATCTAATAATAGCTACACAACTATATATTTATAGACTTTCACATTCTTTGCAAATTACTAATAAGCACCAATAATATTTTCATATTCTAATATTCTTCAACCTTCTCCTCTTGGTGGTAAAATTAAAAATAAAACTAAAAATAAGCACAAACATATAAGGTAAATACTAATTACAGCCCATTTTATCTTTTTTTTTTATTATTATTTTAAGCCCAAGCCCAAAAATCTCTAAGCCAACACAATTAATATTCTTTTATATTATCTTTTCTAAATATTTTATCTATATTTTTCTTTTTTAAAAAATAAATAAAAAAATTATTAATATTCTCCCAAGATAGGCTTGTTAGAGAGATATGTGGCTAAGATGATTTTTTTAATTTAAAAAGAGATTATTAATATTTAAAAGATTATTTATTTAAAAGATTGTTTAATTTTTTGGTTTAATTATTGGGTTTATTTTTTAACGGGAGATCAAACCTAATCGTTAAATTTAACAGAATATTCTTTTATTTTTAAGTATATTCTGTTAAACCAAGAATGTTAAACCAGACATATTTCTTGTATTAAGGATAATTAATTGTCAAAAAGTGATCGATTAAAACTACATTATTAGATCACATGATTTTAAAAATTAATCACAAAAACTATAAACATATATATACAATAATAATAATAATAATAATAATAATAATAATAATAATAATAATAATAATAATAATTAGACTACGATTTGTCATACAATTTCAGGAGTCGTTCTATCAAGAGCAGTTAAAATTTGTAATTCAATTCAAATCATTCCCATTAAGCATTAATTGAATTGTTCCTTTATATATAAATGTATATATATATATTTATTATTCATAAGAAATGAATCCATAACAGCCGACATGGCCATGTAGTAGTAATCATTGAAACAATAACCACTACAATCGATTTTTTTTCTTTTATTGCATAAGCAAATGCATTTATCAAATAATTATGTTATGTGAATTAGTGGACCCAATGATAAAATTGAATTCAAATTCTATGAAACAAGTTTAATTAGTCTTAATGATGAGGATTTAATGATGCATTTAATTTTTAACATGAGTTCAAATCTTCCATTCACTCACTCTTAAGCCCACAAGTGTATATATTTATATATACAATTTGTACTCTTTTCATTTTTTTTAAAAAAGATTTTGGTAAGTATTATATTAAAGCCTAAAATATTTTGATAATTGGATAAATATTATATTTAATATGATTTTATATATAAAAAAAAAGGGATTTTTTCTATTTTAGATTAATATTACTTTAAATAAACATTTATACTACTAAAAGTAAAAATAAACATTTATATTATTTATTAATTTCAAATATACTATTTTTAAAGTTTGTTATTTACAAAAATACGGTAGAGAAACTCCCCCAAATGCGCAAGGAGAAGTGTGACACACATGTGGCTATGTGGCGCGAGTGAGACTCACACGCGAGTGAGGGACAAAGCCTTCAGAGTTGCCTGACGCTCACAAACTGTAGCGTCAGAACGCAGCAGTGGTTGCCACGTGGCAAATTCGGATAAAGTGAATTTCAACTGTAGGGCTTCTTTTCTCAGCGCAAAACAACTAAATAACATCACAAAAACAACTAGAAAACAACTTAACCATAACATATAAATCAATTTAAGTTTATCATATTATGCAAACAAAAATAAATTTATAAGACAAAAACTTCAAAAAATACAATACTGAAATAACTTAATAACAACGAATAAACAACACGATAACAATTATATTTTAATATAAAAATTAATTGAGCATCAACGCTTACGTTAACTTAAAAAATAAAATAAAAAAAACATATATATATATATACATTTATTTCTTTTAGTTGGTCAATATAAAATAATATTTTATTGGTCAAACAAAAATATAATTTGATATTACTTTTAATATTGTTTGACAACCTAAAAGAAACGTAAGAACAACATAAAATTAATTTTAATAAAACAAAAATAATTACAAATCACTTATACAAACACAACTAAAAAAATATCAAAAATAAACTAAAATATACAGCAAAATAACTTAAAACTAACTACAAAACAACTGGACAACCTCTCAAAATATGTCTGAAAAACTAAATATATACTCATATTTATTTTCTCTTTTAGACAACTCAATTACAATTGAGAAACAACTAGACAACAACACTACTTTAATATGTAAATTAACTAAATATCAATTTCAATAAATCAAAAACAACGACAAATTACTTATACAACACCATGATACAACAAAAAAATATAAAAAAAATAAATTAAAATATACATCAAAATAATTGCACAACAACTGAAAATAACCTACAAAACAACTAAATAACTACTCAAAAATATATCTAAAAAACTAAATATATACTCATTTTGTTTATCTTTTTTGGACTACTCAAGTATAATTAAAAAACAACTAGACAACAACACTGTTTTAATATGTAAATTAGCTAAATATCAATATATTTTGTTGACAACCTAAAAGAAACGTAAGAACAACATAAAATTTATCTCAATAAAAAAAAATAACTACAAATCACTTATACCATGACAAATAAACACATACTCAATTTGATCTTTGTTGAACAACTAAATCTCTATGTACAAATAATGAATAATAACCTGAATTTAATATGAAATTTAAATAATTAAGCATCAACACGTTGTGTCAACTCAAAAAAAACTAAAATAACACGCAAATAATTTAGAAAAAAAAATAATTTAAAATAACTATAATGGAGATTCTTTGTGTCTTAGATTAAGTGACAAGTAATTTTTCTATTTTTTTTTTCAAGTGGGGGTGGGAGCTGAAAGGTGAGTACTATTGAATTAGCTTAATAAATTTTTTAATGCGTGTGGATGCAAATAAATTTTATGTAATATTTCAAATACAATCAGTTGGACCCAAATCATTTTTAGCATATAAATTTATATTTTTAAAACTATAGATAAAAATAATAATATAAAAAAAATCAACTATAGAATACTAAAATAGGATAGGACCTCCACTTCTATATGATTTTTATGGTGCTTAGCCATTTGAGATTCAACCTTCTCACCAAAAAAAATATTTTCAGAAATAAGAAGGCTTCCTTCTTCAATTACAGTTAGCTTTGAAGGTTAAAAGAAATTTTTTACCCATAACAAGAACAATTTTGGAATTTTTTTTTAGCCTTTTTGAAAAAAAAATATAAAAAAAGGGGAAGATGAACTAGAACTAGTTACAACTATAGGTTGTAAACAATGTATGTGAAATTGGTATATATTAACTATATAAAGTGATTTTTAAAAAAAAAAATAAAAAAGGAGAAGAAAAAGTTGATATGACGTGCTTGTAGAGAGTAATTATATTGAGAGAAAGAATGTACATAGAAAATAAACAAAAAAACAAAAAGTGGGGAGAGAGAGATAGACAAAAATTTTGATGTAAGTCCAAATCGTAAAAATGTAATTAATGAAAAGTTAAAAAGTAATGATGTAAATAATGAACTGTACAAAAGAAAAAAATACCGAACACAAATAAAAATGTAAAATACTTTACACTTTAGTCATGAGTTGTAAATTTTCCAATGAAGAACCAAGGAAAGAGAAACAGAAAATAAAAAAAAAAAAGAAAAAAAAAAGAAAGGAGGAGTTATGGAAGTGGTGGAGTGTAAGAAGAGAGAAAACCATGACATAAGCATAGGGATAGGTATATTTGTAATTATGAAACTTTTGAAAATGTAAAATTGAAAAATAAAACTTGTATAAAAGTTTAAATAACCCAGTATTGACAAAAAAGTAAAAAAAGGACAAAAAAGGACATCAAGTGTAAAAATCTCTAAAAAAAATAGAAAAGATTTTGGTGAGCACATGGTGCCACTTAGCCAAGTCAAGAATAGCAGAATCAATCACTATAAATTTTAAAAAGTTAAAATAATTACAACAAAAATAAAAAAAAAAAAAATAGTTAAACAGTAACAAAAAAACCGCCAATTTAGTAGAATTGTTTGTCTTCCATAGTAAATATTTGTGTAGTATTAGAAATTATAAATAGAATTAGTAGGTGTTTATCTTGCTAAACTAATTTTTTCTCTTTAGAATTTGGTGGCTAGAATTACTAGAGTTAATCATGTAAGTCGTAGAACTTAATTTTTACTCAGGCTTAATGAGAAGTTTCATTCATTCAAAAAAGAATTTTACCTCAAAAATAAATCCGTCTCTACTAAAATCGTACCAAACATAATTTTAGTTTTACATTTTTATTCTCAAGAACTCGACTTTTTGTAACAAATACCCCATTAAATAAGCATTAATTAACATGTTATGCTATATTATGTGTGGAAAATTATACTCGTGATAGGAACATTTGTAGCATGTAAATGTAATGAACTTTTTTTCAAAATAAAAAATAAAAAAAGTTTTTTTTTTTTTTAAGTTAGTGCTAATTGTAATAATCCACCAAACGAACGTTGACTTGGTTAATTATCATTTGAATTAAACGGTCGATAAATCCAGCTGTCAACAATGGGCCTCCACAACCTCTCAATTGGATTTTGATTGGACTCCAAAATAAACACTTCTTTTTAAAACTTGTCAGCCCAATCCGGCCCATTATCATCCCCACCGTTAGATTACATAATCAAGTCCAAATGGGCCCACACAGACTCCCGAACCAAACAATTCTCAGCCGTCGGATTAAAAATGAATCAATTGGAGACCGCTCGAAATACAATGCAATTGGAGAGACAGAAGTTGGACCATTCAAACTTTCATCCTCTGAGAAAAAAGGCTGACCCCACTTCCCTTAGTGGGCCCCCATGAAAAACCCACCCAAAAGAAAAATTCTTCTTCTTCTTCCTCTTTCTTTCTTCTATTCTATTTCTACCCCTTTTACAATGGGCCCCCACCAAAGGCCAGCATGCCAAAAATATTGGGTCCCACAAAGCTGAATGTGTGTGCTTGTTTGGCCAACATGAAAATTTTTTGGCCAAAAATCTTTGATATGACCCCACAGTACCAAGAATTGTGCAAACAAAAAAAAATATTTATGTCATTAACAAAAATACTCAAAAGATAAACGGTTGGTAACCAAATCAGAAAGAAAGAAGGGCAAAAATGAAAAAAGAAAAAGCTGAAATTTGAATTGTGTAAACTTAGTCAGGCATGTCTTTCTTTCTTTACCTTACAATATCTGCTTTAATTTTTATTTTTATTTTTTTTTTTGACATGGAAATTGAGCAATAGTATGATAACCTTTGTAATTATTTAGTCCCCCATATTTTTAAAAAATACACTGCACCAACTAAAAGAGAAAAATAAAAGTGAGACTATATTTCTCATATCCCAAGAAAAACCACTTTTCTTATCTTTCTCTACTCTTGCCGTTGACTGCCCTAGCTACTCACTCATATCATATATTCTTTCTTTCTTTCAAAATTACTATTATTATTATTAATTATATTGTTATGAAACACACTTCTTCAAATGTGTAAGAAAACATCTAATATCGGATATCACAAATATGCTAAATGGAGTATCACTTTTAGTATATTTTTTTTTCAGCTTCAATGAATGAAAAAACAAGAATATTAATTTGTACAGTAATAGAAATGTTAAATAATATTTTAAATTTTGTGTTTTGTAAAAATTATCGATTCAATATCAATTTTGTTAAATGATAAATCGAACCATGTACAAAATTAATACATGACCTTATTTTTCTTTGACCAAACTGATGTCTATGACCAAAATAATTACATTTTTTTATGAGTAATTTGCGGCAAAACCCCCTCAACTATCAATTTACTTACAAAAAACCATCCAACCTCATATTTTGGTGGGAAAACCCTCCAAAGTACTGTTTCGTTTACATTTTTAAGGTGCCGTCTATTCAGCCTCATTAAGTCCTAATTTTGCCCACGTGGCAATGACACGTCACTAAAAAATTATCCTACATGGCTATATTTTACAAAATAAAAATTAAAATAAAACAAAAAATTTAAGAGTAATTTGCGGCAAAACTCCCCCAACTATCAATTTACTTGCAAAAAACCATCCAACCTTAAAGATTTTTGGATGGTTTTTTGCAAGTAAATTGATAGTTGAGGGAGTTTTGCCGCAAATTACTCTTAAAGTTTTATTTTTATTTTGTAAAATATGGCCACATAGGATAATTTTTTAGTGACTTGTCATTGCCACGTGAGCAAAATTAGGACTTAACGAAGCTGGACAGACGACACCTTAAAAATGTAAACGGAACAGTACTTTGGATGGTTTTCCCACCAAAATATGAGGTTGGATGGTTTTTTGCAAGTAAATTGATAGTTGGAGGGGTTTTGCCGCAAATTACTCTTTTTTTATATTTGGTCCTATTAAAAACTAGTTTCAAGTTATTTTTTTTAAAATAAAATTAAGGAAAATTAAGCTACATTTCAAAAAATATTGAGTGTGATTTTTCATTTAACAAAATAGAAAGTCTAATTAATTAGTTTTGTAAAATACAGAATTTAAAATAATATTTATTAAAAAATAATAATAAAAAAATAGAAAATAAAATAAAATTTAATAGGTATTCATTTGTTGGAACAATTTTTTCTTCTATTTTTTTAATGAGCATTGCTATTAGGCATTAGTGGTGCCTAGCACTTTCTCGACATGTCGCGTTGCGATTGGCTAGTGATACTTTCTAAAAACTATTATATTAAATTATATGAGACCCGATACTTGGTTGGACCAATAGCGATATTGACACATAAGAATGTGCTAGACACCACTTATGCCCTTTAGCATTTCTCTTTTTTAATAAAATAGTTAATTTACCAAATAAAAAAGTCATTCCATCCATACTTTAAAATACAATAGAAATAATAAAATTGATTCTTTTCTATTCCATTTCATTTTATTACCACCAGACAAACACACAACCTAAGCATTAAACATTTTAAGATACCACAATATACTTTTACCATTATTGTCATTATTACCTTTTCCTTTTCTTCTTCTCCTTCTCACTTTCTTTTTCCCATGTTGCATATAAATATATATAGAAGCATAATAGATAGATAGAAAGAACACTAAAACACCCCCCATTATTTTTCTCCATCCATCCATCCTAACCAAATATTTTGTTGTCGTTTCAACTAAAACTAACATGAATGATCACCAGTTTCATCTTCCAATGTCGTTTTTCAACAACATTAATATTACAAATAACAATAATAATAGTAATAACTCTTCCCAAGGTTGGGATCATCATCATCATAACAACAACAACAATTTCGACAGCCTTGGATTTCTCAACACCAACATGTCTTTTGGTAATTTCACTCTTCCATCTTCTACTAACTTTTCACTGTTTAATTTTGTCTCTTTCTCCAACTTACTCACTATTTATATTCTTCTCATATTTATATTTATATGTATATATCTCTCTCTGTTTATAACTCTCTCTGTTATGTTATATTTGCAGATATGAGTGAGAACAGTTCATTTCTTTTGTCTCCTAATTTATTAAGCTCAGAAATATTAGAAGTAGAAGAAGATGATGATGTTTTTTCAACTGGTTACTTAGAAGATGCCTTGTTTGAATTCACTGAAAAATCAAAGAGAAGACGTTTATTGGTTTATACTGATCATAATCATCATCATCATGAAAATCTTCTCTCTAAGGTACTAATTATAATTATAATTAATTTACATTATTATTATTATATAATAATTAATCAATTAATCTCAACTTAGGTTTTTTATTTATATTTTACAGAGTTACTTGGACTCATCAGCAGCATCATCATCATCAATATCTAATTGGGAAATTATGTCATCTCATGATCACGAGAATAATTTTAATTTCATGACTCATAATGGTCAGTATTTATATAATGTGTATTATTACTATTTTTTAAAAAAAATTTAGTTGCTCTGCTCTATAGAGTTTGGTGTTGCAATTTAAGTTGTTCATTGCTACGTGGATTTTTATAAAATACAAAAAAAAAAAAAAATTACTTTAAATATAAAAATGAAAAAAACTCTTATTATTATATGTGTTTAATTTTGTATAATAACATATTAATTATATTTTTAATTTTGGTAATAATCTCAGGTGGGATAATTTTAAACAGAGAGGAGATGAAAACAGTATCATCCATATCAGAAGAAGAAAAATCATCACTTGATTCATCTTCATCTTATTATTCTTATACTAAATTATTAGATTCAGCTAATAATAACAGCAACAACTCCATCTCTGACAAAGAGAACAAGTACCCTTCTTCTGGTAATTAATTTTAATTTCAAAACATACATTTTCTCACTGTTATTAAATAATAATCATTAATTTTTAAATTTTTATATATAGGACAGTACTGCTTGTACTACAGAGTATAAATTATATAACACTATAATTACCATTATATTATTAGACAGTGTTTTTTGGTGAATAAAAAGTCAGCAATGATCAACAGCTAGCACCAACTTGTAGTACTCATGAAAAAAATACAAAATTATCAAAAAAAAAAAAAATACACACTTAAAATAATTTTTAATTATTTTTGTTTGAAAATATATAAACAGTTAATTTTACAAGACTACAGTTATATATTTCACTAGTTAAAGTTAGGAGTCTTCACTTGCTTATGAATACTATACATAATACATTTTGAAATAATAGATACTGTATTTTTTAATTTAAAGAATTGTTGAAAGGGCATCAAAATTTAATTTTAATTTTACGGTATAATTTAGTAGTTTTACATTTATTTTTCAGGTTTGAAAAAGAGGTTTCAAAGTTGGAATCCACTTCTAATATATAGAAAAATATATATAAAATAATACTAAATTACATTAATAATAATATATATGTCATACAATTAATTTTTTTAAATGTTGCAACTATAATAAATATTGTTATATTATAATAAAAAAAATAATTTAACATGTATTTTTTGAAACAAAAGGAAAAAAAAAGTTAAAATAAAATATTGTGATTAAAACTCATTTTTAATTAAAAAAATCAATAATTTTCATCAACATATAATCTGATTATCATAATTCCATAATGATAAATATTAATAAACATGTGCAGATAGTAGTAGTGGTGGTGAAAATGAAGAGAGAAAGAAAAGGGTGATAAAGAGGGTGGCATACCCATTCGCGGTGGTGAAGCCGGGAGGAATAGAGGGTGAGGTGACCTTAAACGATATAAACGAGAGAATCTTGATGCCACCGACCAGACCAGTCAAGCATCCGGTCGGTGACTTCGCCTGTCGACCATGTGTGTCTCCACATGGTCCAGGCCTTTCTGGTAAAGCTGTTGTTGCTCTCACAAAAATTCAAACTCAAGGTAGAGGCACAATCACTATTATTAGAACTAAAGGTTAATTTAATTAATCCATATTATTATTACTTAATTACTATATGATCTTAATTAATTAATCAATTAATTAAAGGGAAAACTCCCTCCTTCTACCCTAATTCCTATCTCCCTCTTTTAAATATATAGAAGCTCATTAATTAGCATTTTTCTTCTTCTTCTCTATGTATCCTCATTAATTTTCTTTCTATCAAACATGTGTATATATCATGATCAAATTATGTGAATGTATCTACTAATTAATTATATATATGTGGGGTTAATTATTTACACTATATTTTATTATTCTCTCATATTATACATATTTATTGTTATTATTTTTAATTTCCTAATGATGATACTTAGTGGCATAATGGTTAATTCAACATTTTTTTGAACTAGATAATAACTCAAGGGATTAGTTGCATGAATATTGACTATTTAAATAGTGACATAATTTTCCTTTTTCAAAAGAAGTAATGAAAAAGAAAATCTCACAACTCTCCAAGATTATTGGTCTCTCTCTCTCTCTCTCTCTCTCTCTCTCTCTCTCTCTCTCTCTCTCTCTCTCTCTCTCTCTCTCTCTCTCTCTCTCTCATGGTTTGGTATTAAGGGCCAGTTTGGCACAGCTGTGCTGTGGGGAAAAGCAGCTGTAGCTGTGCTGTGGGAAAAAGCAGCTGTAGCAGAACTGTGGAAAAAAGCTGAGCTGAGTGTTTGGTAAATTATAATTTTTAAAGTGCTGTGAATTGTTAAGATTCTATTACAATAATGATAATATTTTAATCTAGTTCATTATAATTACAAATATATATAAAAAAATATGTTATATAAATTTTTTATTTTTTTATATATTTTTAATTATTTTTTTCTATAGTATAAATTTATATGCATTTGATAAAAATAATTTTTAATATTTTTAAATTATATTTTTATCACTTGCAAAAGATAAAATTGTAGTTTATAAGAAACATAAATTGATATTATTTGTTAATAATAAAAATATAAATATAAAATATTTTTTAAAATAAAATAAAAAATTAGAAATTTAAATATTATTTATTTTTAAATATTTTTTCATTTAAAAAATATTTTTATTTTTATAATATATAATAAATAATTAAATAAATTTTTAGTAAAAATAATTTATTATAAAGTCTTTTAATCAAAACAGCTTTTTCTAAAAGTTGGGTTGTACCAGCTTTAGCTTTTAGCTGTAGCTTTTCCATAATTTCTTCAATAAGCTGTTTTTTAACTGCTTACCAAACACCTTTTTGTCACAGCTTTTTTGAAAAGCAGCTTTTAGCTTTTCCAAAAGCTGTGCCAAACGGGCCCTAAATATGTATCATTTAGATAAATGCCAAAGAAGAGGAAGAAGAAAAAAAGTCACAAGAAGTTGTGGCCCCTTAAAATAACTGATCATGAAGAGAGAAGACATGGACTTTTTATTATTTTTGAACTAACAATTTTGAAAAAAAGTCTTCTATTTGGAAAATAAAATATGTACCAAAAACTTTTTAGCAAACAATTAATAATGTAAACTATTAAATGGTTTTGGTAGTTTTTGTATGGAAGGTAGCATAATGGACCTTTTCTATTAAAAATTAGGATTTGGTAACGATGGATCAATTTCATGCCGACAGCTGCAAATAATAACAAAAATTTTTTGATCACTTTATTTATTTATTTTATGTGAAAAAAGAGATCACGTGGTACAGATTTTTTCTCCACTCCACGTGTTAGCTATAAAGGTCTTATATTAAACTTCAACCTACTTTAATTGAGTTATCAATAGTCACCTTTAGAGTTTTTATCACACATATGACACCACCTCCAGCAAGGATTAAACCTTTCTTTAATTACTTTTAAAAAGGATTGGAGTGGGTTTCGAATCCCTTGACCCAAACAAGTAAGGATGCCAATAAGATAAATTCTTACTACTACACTACACAACACATTATTTTTTTGGTCACTTTATTTTATTTTATATATATGACCCCAAAAAAGGGGTGATGAATTTTAAAAGGGAATAAGTGGAAAAACAAAAATAACCATTAAGAAGATCCCCAGTGTGAAATGGATCTTAATTACAACAAGCACATGGAAATTAATTGTATTCTAATAATTAGTTACTAGCTATAGCTAAATAATATAATATTTAATTTTCTTAAGAAAAATATAATGTTTCTTATTTAAGTATGCATCTATGTACAACTCTTTGGTTCATGTGTAATAGTGTTAGAGAATTTTATATTAATAATGTATGAAATAAGTGGTATGTGTGGGCTACTTTTTTTATTGTCAATTAATATTGAGATACTACCACATATAACGAGTATCTAATCTAATTCCAAAAACTAATATAAAAAGAAAAGCCAAAAGAATTATTTGTGATTGAATTGTGCAAGATAAATGAGTAAAAAATAGCAACTATCTTGAGGTGGATGTTAGAGAGTCTCACATTATGTATAAAAACTAAATACAATACCTAAAACACATGAACTACTACTTTCATTGTCAATTAATTATGAGATAGAATCTCATGCACTTTACTATATACTCACTTATTCTTACTTCCTCAACAATACACTTCTCCATATTCTAACAAATAGTGTTTTTTTAGCAGATTAATTATATTAAAGTACTATTTATTGAATAATATTAGCTAGTGATACTTTTTGTTTTTTAATTAGAAAAGGAAAAACCCAAAAGAGCAACATGCAATCTAGAAAAATGATAGTCAATAATGGATATATTATATATACGATGAAACATTAGATATACAATATATATCTAAAATATGAATCCAAACAAAACATTAAAAATAGTAATTTGACATCATTTTTAAAATAGTGGATTTAATGCCAATTTAAATAGATATGAATAATTAAAAAATTGCCACATCAATATCAATATATGTATATATACTAAAAAATATATTTTAATGATAACTTTTTAATCACAATACAAAATTTTTGTAATTAAATGTAATTTTTAATTAGAATAAAAATTTACTTGTGACAAAAATATAATATTTAAATATAAATTGTCACTAATTTAATTTTAGTCACAATATTACTAGAAGTACATTTAATCACGAATCATAATTTTTGTAACTAATACATTTAGTCACGAACTTTTTTATCACGATATAAAAGTATTATAGTTAGTCACGAATTTTTTATTTTTAGAAATTTTTGTGCGATTAAAGTAAGATTTTTTACATACATATTTTGGAAGGAGATATCTTAACACTGATATATATAGAAGAATTGAGGATTTGAACTTGAAACCATTAAGGTAATAATGTTAATAATTAGCTATTTGAAAATTATTCTTATTATTATTATTATTATTGTTATTATTATTATTATTATATATGTATATTGGATGGTTACTTTTTAAAAATTATTTGAATAAGATATATTAAAGTGGCCCAGTAACATAACATGTTTAACTTTTTGGGGGAGATCAAATCAATTGAATATACACCACTACAACCTAAAGCATTCCCCTCCTCCATAGTCCCATTCCATACAATTAATATTTTTTTGAAAGGAATAGAAATGAAATAGTCTATATATCTATATCAACTCCCATAATTGACAATTAAGGATTTACTTTTTGGTGAAAAATATATGACTATTGTGTCAAGCACTACAATATATATTAAGTCTATCTTTTTTCCTCAATAAATAAATAAAAATCTAATATAAGCTTCCATTATTACTATAGAAATTAATACTAATAGCTTGGTTTTATATATGACACAATCTAAATCATACATAAGTACATCACCTAACGATAAATTAATTTTTTATATTGTTTATTAAATTAATATATATGACATCCAAAATATTAAATTATGCCAATAGTAATATTACACATGCATTTTATATATAATTTTTTGTTTAAAGATTTGATTTCCAAAAACAAAATTATTGTATCATGTAATTTTGTTATACATATAAACTAAGAATTGAGTAGAATTAGTTCAATATATAAAAGATGAAAGAAATTGTGAAGAAATAAAGTAGAAATTTTGTGTAATTAAGGAAACTTTTTGAGTTAATAGTTTATTGATTAGATTATTGAAATTTGTTTAAGTTAATAGATGTGGTCACAAGAATCAATATATAGGGATATAGATAATTAGATATGGATATTTAATTTATATGTAGTTGATGAGATGTTTTAATTAAAGTCCAATCATTAGTCTTAAGTGTAAACATTATAAAATGTTTATGGTTGTTAGCTCAATGCATTGCTAGCTAGCTAATAATAATATGCATATAGGTAAGTCCTCTATGCGTCGTTTTGTTCATAGGTCAACACCCACAATTTGGAAAACCATAAAAGGTTGAGACCATATCTAACATATGGGACCCCATTACTTAAGGAATGACAAAAATATTTACTATTTTTTTTTTGGTTATTAAAATATTCACTATTTGTTTTTGTAAATTCCTAATTTATAGGTTGTGCTTGTGACAATGATATTCACACATTTACTTTGTAGTTAGAAGCTTAGCTAGTTAATAGTATTACCCCTCTAGTAGGGATAGAAACAGGGCGTGTAGTGCTCCCCTGTCTCTACCTCTATTATTTATTTTAATTTTTAACTCTGCTTCTTGCATTTTTTTATTGAGAGTAAAGTGGGGAATATTTCAATGGGATGAGTAATTTTTGCGGAGATTCGTTTATTTTAAAAAAACAAAAAAGATAAATAAAAAAATTACATAAAAATAATAGAAATATATTAGTTAAAAATGTAAAGGATGAGAGATTGACCAAAGAAAAATTAATATGTTATATAAAAAAAGTTGACGGCAAAATTACTTAAACTCTAATTAGTACCACTTAATCATATAAATTGATTTTTTAATGGTAAAATCCTCCAAACCTCACTTATGTTAGCTATTTACCCCTTTCGTTTAAAATATTATGTTAAGTACCACGGTGGACATGCCACAGTGTACACCTGACAAATTTTTAGTGAAAAATATTGGCGGCAAAACTACCTGAACTCTATGATTAGTGACATTTAACTACATAAATTGATTTTTTAGTTGTAAAAAGCCTCACTTCTGTTAGCTATTTATCATTTCTGTTTAAAAGACTCTGTTAAGTGCCATGGTGGACATGCCACAATGTACACAAGTATACACGTAGCAAATTTTTAATAGTCCACATAATTTTAGATTAAATATTTTAAAAAGTAATTTAAAAATTATGAAAAATAATTATAAATATTTTTTGTCCTTTTTTTTTCTTTTTTCCTCTTCTTCTTTTTCTTTTACATTTTTCTCCCTGTAACCCTGATTTCCAACCGGACTCCCTCTCTCTTCCGTTCTCCTTCTCGCACAACTCCAACAAGTCACCTCCGACCACCTTCAACACAAACGAACCACAAAACCAACTTCTCGACCTTACAAACACAATTCTTCAGTCTCCCTCTAAGTCTCGAGACCGAACCCTTCTTTGAAGTTTTAATTTCTCAACCTCATCATCAAATCTGATTCTCCCTCTCACGCAACTCTTCGTCGATACTACTGCAGTCAAAGGAGTTTATTGGTTCGTCCCTAGGTTCTTCGTGGTCTGGTGGGTTCATCGCAAAAAAAGAAGAAGGAATGGGGGAAGGGAAGATCTGATGGTTCCAGTAGTAGAGCACTTAACATAGTCTTTTGAACGGAAGAGGTAAATAGCTAACACAAAGTGAGGTTTGGAGGGTAAAATCAGTTTATGTGGCTAAGTGTCACAAATCATAAAGTTCAAGTAGTTTTGACGCCAATATCCTCTACTAAAAATTTACCACGTGTACACTTGTGTACATTGTGGCATGTCCACTGTGGTACTTAACAGGGATAAATAGCTAACAAAAGTGAGGTTTGGAGGACTTTACTACCAAAAAATTAGTTTATGTGGTTAAGTGTCACTAATCATATAGTTTAGGTAGTTTTATCGCCAATATCCCTAAAAAATTCATATATAATAACTAAAAATACTATCACAAAATAAATAAAAATCAAACGAGATTCGTTAGGGCGGAGAGTAATATCCCCATCCGTGTCCCGTTTAACATTCATTAATGAAAAATTATCCTTGTACCCACCATGTAATATCCCGATAAGTCTAATGGTCAATAATTAGGATTTATATTTATATTATGCGTTGATCAAGTAATAAGTGAGATTATGATCCTATAATCTATTTCAATATAAAATTTAAATTTTCTATAAGTGAGTAAATAAGCGTAATTTTATCAATTACGGAGATTTATATAGCATGTGTGAATGTAATATGAGCTATATGTGAAATTAAAATATGTTTAGGTTCGACAACCCTGAAAATCCGATAAATGAATAAATAAGCGTAACTTATTAATTACTGAGATTTATTTGAAATATGTGGATATAATATGAGTTATTTGTGAAATAAAAATATTTTCAGGTTCGACGATCTTAAAAGTCCAATTGGAGGCCAAAAATGTGAAGTAAACGTTACTTAGTTGCTAAAAAATAATAGAATAACTATTAATATTAATTATATTATTATTATTACTATTAAGATAAATATTATTATATTATTTTTTTATAAAACATTATCATACTAATAAATTTTATATATATTATAAGTTTATAATAATAGTACAGAACTGTAAAGACCGCATATGATTAATACCTTGAATTATTAAATAATTAGGGTTTATGTATGGGATTTTATTATTATTAATAATAATACAATTATGGGAATTTATTTGAGTTCGTATATATTTATTATGCTATTTATGTAAATTTCTCAATTATTGTGTTTGTGTTCGGAAGCGGTGGAAAGCGGCGTTGGGCCTTTAGAGAATTGTATTATATGGTTTAGAATATTTTTCGGGGTATCATTGTTAAGCTTTAGCGGTGTTGGTATTTTAGGGGTTTGGTAAATGACTAAATTACCCTTGAGTTGTTTAATTATTTTTTATTAATGGAGGGGCAAGGAGGTCTTTTAGTAAGACTTTTCTTTTGACTTTATTGGTTAAGTCTTGGCTGGGAATGGATTATTACTAAGCAAATTTAAAAAAAAAAAAGAAGAAGCAAAAAAGAGAGGTTGCTTAAGTTTGAAGGAAAAACAAAAGGAAAATAGCTTTTTCTCTCTCTCTCTCTTTCGATTCTCTTGGGCAGCAGCTGGGGGTTGAGAATTTGTGTTGAATCAAGGGATTCTAGTAGTAATTGAAGCTTTGTTCAAGGTAATCATTCTCTCTATCTCTTACTTGAAGTTTGTTGTAGTTAAGTTAGGTTTTGGTGTGAATTTGGGGAAATTGGTGGCTGTTTGATTTGGGAATTGTTTAGGTTAGTTTCTGGTGTTAAATAGAGATTGTTATCCTAATTATAAGCTAAGCTAGGTGAGTATTTTAATGTTTGAATTGAATTTAAGGTTGTGAGTTCAAGTTGGAGCTCTAATGGTGAATTGGGATTTTGTTTGATTTGTTGAGTTTTGTTGGTTGGGTTTGGTTTGGAATAGTGTATGCAGGTATTCTGTAAGTTTTTAGAAGATTTGGTTTTGATTTGAGGAAAAGGGGTGGAATTTTTGGGTTCCCAGCTCAGAACCGGAATTCCGGTTCCTGGGGCCCTGTTGCAACCGGTCGACCGGTTGGTGCCAGGAACCGGACTTCCGGTTGGCAACCGGTTTGCCGGTTGGGACTTTTTCCCGAGCCCTAATTTTCCCCGTTTTCAAGTGATTTAGGGTGTTGGCATCTTTTTTATCGATAGGGTTAAGTTTAGTTTCTATTTTAATCCCCGATAAGTGTTTTAACGAGTCTCTCATCGAATTTTGAACATTATGGTTTAGGGCCCTGTAAAACGTTGAGCTGCGTTTCCACTCAGGCTGACCGGCACACTTGAGCACGGAACGAGGTAAGATAGCGTAAGAATATATATATGAATGTATATGCTTGTTTTGATTGTTATACTACTAGCACGAATATAAAATGATTATTAGAGTGTTAGTACAGTATTGTATGTTAATGTGGTTACGGTGTTACTTGTATGGTGAAAGGTGTGAGATTTATACTGACCACAAGAGTCTCAAGTATTTCTTCACTCAGAAGGATTTGAACATGAGACAGAGAAGGTGGTTAGAATTGGTAAAAGACTATGACTGTGAAATCTTGTATCATCCTGGAAAGGCAAATGTTGTGGCTGATGCCTTAAGCAGAAAAGGACCTGATCAGATATCCAACATGGTCATGATTTCCTCTCAGCTAGCCTCGGAAATGACTAGAGCAAACATTGAGTTGGTGACTGAGAAATTATTTAATCTGACACTTCAGTCAGATTTGTTGGAAAGAATCAGAATGGCCCAGTTAGAAGATTCTGAATTGGTTAAAATTCGAGAAGATGTCTTAGCAGGCAAAGCTAAGGACTTCTCCATTTCTGACAATGGGATGTTGTTGTTTAAAGCACGGGTGTGTGTCCCTGATATCAGTGAGCTTAAAAAGGAAATTTTAGAGGAAGCTCATACTACCCCTTACTCATTACATCCAGGAACCACCAAAATGTATCAAGACTTGAAGCCCTATTTCTGGTGGTATGGGATGAAGAGGGATGTAGTGGACTATGTTACTAAATGTTTAACCTGTCAGCAAATCAAAGCTGAGCATCAACGACCGGCGGGGTTACCTCAGCCATTAACACTTCCAGAATGGAAGTGGGAAGACATTGCAATGGACTTTGTGGTTGGCTTGCCTAGAACCACAGGAATGTACGACTCAGTTTGGGTCGTGGTGGATCGTTTTACAAAGTCAGCACATTTCTTACCTGTTAAGGTAACCTATACAGTGGATCAGTATGCTGACTTATATGTGAAAGAAATTGTCCGTCTTCATGGGGTACCGAAGTCAATCGTTTCAGATAGGGATCCTAAATTTACCTCAAATTTTTGGGTGAGTTTGCAAAAGGCTATGGGAACTAATTTGAAATTCAGCACAGCCTTTCATCCTCAAACAGATGGGCAATCTGAAAGAACCATCCAAATACTTGAAGACCTGTTACGAGCTTGTGTCATGGATTTTGGAGGGTCATGGAGTAAGTATTTGCCTCTGATTGAATTCTCCTATAATAATAGCTATCAAAGTACCATAGGAATGGCTCCCTATGAGCTGCTCTATGGAAGAAAGTGTCGTTCCCCAATTCATTGGGACGAAACAGGAGAACGGAAATACTTGGGCCCTGAATTAGTCCAGAAGACAAATGAAGCAATAGACAAGATCAAAGCTCGAATGCTTGCTTCTCAAAGCAGGCAGAAAAGTTATGCAGATCCCAAGCGACGGGATGTTACATTCCAACCTGGTGATCATGTCTTTTTACGAGTATCCCCGATGAAGGGAATCAGACGTTTTGGAAAGAAAGGTAAATTGAGTCCTAGGTTTATTGGACCTTTTGAAATTCTGGAGAAAGTTGGGCAAGTTGCTTATCGGTTAGCCTTACCTCCTTCCTTGTCAGCGGTGCATAACGTATTTCATGTTTCCATGCTAAGGAAGTATGTATCTGATCCAATGCACATTTTGAGTTACGAAGCATTGGAATTGCAACCTGACTTATCATATGATGAACAACCAGTGCAAATCCTGGATAGAAAGGAAAAGGTCCTTCGAACTAAAACCATATCGTTGGTTAAAGTACTCTGGGGGAACAGTAAAGTGGAAGAAGCCACTTGGGAATTGGAATCTGATATGAGGGCTCAGCATCCTGAGTTGTTCAAGTAGATTTCGGGGGCGAAATCCTTTTAACGGGGGGATAATTGTAAAGACCGCATATGATTAATACCTTGAATTATTAAATAATTAGGGTTTATGTATGAGGTTTTATTATTATTAATAATAATACAATTATGGGAATTTATTTGAGTTCGTATATATTTATTATGCTATTTATGTAAATTTCTCAATTATTGTGTTTGTGTTCGGAAGCGGTGGAAAGCGGCGTTGGGCCTTTAGAGAATTGTATTATATGGTTTAGAATATTTTTCGGGGTATCATTGTTAAGCTTTAGCGGTGTTGGTATTTTAGGGGTTTGGTAAATGACTAAATTACCCTTGAGTTGTTTAATTATTTTTTATTAATGGAGGGGCAAGGAGGTCTTTTAGTAAGACTTTTCTTTTGACTTTATTGGTTAAGTCTTGGCTGGGAATGGATTATTACTAAGCAAATTTAAAAAAAAAAAAGAAGAAGCAAAAAAGAGAGGTTGCTTAAGTTTGAAGGAAAAACAAAAGGAAAATAGCTTTTTCTCTCTCTCTCTCTCTCTCTTTCGATTCTCTTGGGCAGCAGCTGGGGGTTGAGAATTTGTGTTGAATCAAGGGATTCTAGTAGTAATTGAAGCTTTGTTCAAGGTAATCATTCTCTCTATCTCTTACTTGAAGTTTGTTGTAGTTAAGTTAGGTTTTGGTTTGAATTTGGGGAAATTGGTGGCTGTTTGATTTGGAAATTGTTTAGGTTAGTTTCTGGTGTTAAATAGAGATTGTTATCCTAATTATAAGCTAAGCTAGGTGAGTATTTTAATGTTTGAATTGAATTTAAGGTTGTGAGTTCAAGTTGGAGCTCTAATGGTGAATTGGGATTTTGTTTGATTTGTTGAGTTTTGTTGGTTGGGTTTGGTTTGGAATAGTGTATGCAGGTATTCTGTAAGTTTTTAGAAGATTTGGTTTTGATTTGAGGAAAAGGGGTGGAATTTTTGGGTTCCCAGCTCAGAACTGGAATTCCGGTTCCTGGGGCCCTGTTGCAACCGGTCGACCGGTTGGTGCCAGGAACCGGACTTCCGGTTGGCAACCGGTTTGCCGGTTGGGACTTTTTCCCGAGCCCTAGTTTTCCCCGTTTTCAAGTGATTTAGGGTGTTGGCATCTTTTTTATCGATAGGGTTAAGTTTAGTTTCTATTTTAATCCCCGATAAGTGTTTTAGCGAGTCTCTCATCGAATTTTGAACATTATGGTTTAGGGCCCTGTAAAACGTCGAGCTGCGTTTCCACTCAGGCTGACCGGCACACTTGAGCACGGAACGAGGTAAGATAGCGTAAGAATATATATATGAATGTATATGCTTGTTTTGATTGTTATACTACTAGCACGAATATAAAATGATTATTAGAGTGTTAGTACAGTATTGTATGTTAATGTGGTTACGGTGTTACCAACACGAGTACCCAGGGTACGTCGTGTTCGTGGTACAACACTTAGTAATTTCCGGGAGTACAATTAGGGCTCTACCAACACAAGTACAGAGTTGGTACTTTAGTGCATTTGGTACAGTAGTCGTACTTCCCTTAAGAACGTTCTTAACCATTTGGTGAGCTTGGTTAGTGAGCTCAGGACGGCTTAATCATAAAGCCGGCATTGCAGTACTTTTATATATTTCTTGCATATCTTACTGAGTCTGTTGACTCATCAGTTTGCTACCTTGTGTAGGTAAAGGAAAAGCAAAGCTGGAGGAACAGTGAGGCAGAACTCGGCATGATTGTACATATCGCGGCAATGCAACCTGGAGGGTTTCGATTTCTTAGTATTTTGGAGTCTGTATTTTGAGGATGCATGTCCGCTAAACTTTAAAAAAAAAGTAAATATGTATATAGTAGTAAAGTACTTTTAACTTGTATTTTGATACTCGGGATCCCGATCCATGTGATTATTAATATATAAATTATTAAAATTAATTTTCGAGTTTATTATTATAAAATACGGGCGTTACAAGAACGAACCCTCCAACTCCTTTGACGAAACCATCTTCTCTGTATATCTTATTTCTTTGATTTACAACCCAAAACCTAGTGATCTAAGCTCTGGTAGTAGCGGGATAGCAAATCTTTAAAGAGAAAATGCTTAAGGTATGATTTAATTTCGTTTTAAGTTAAAAAAAAAACGATTGGTTTTATATAGTGGCTTTGTGATTTAGAGTAGTTATGAAGATTCTGACTTCGTAGAATTGTTCTTTGGTAGTTATGGACTAGCTTCGATGTTTACTTGTTGAATTTGAGGTGATTTTGAGTTAGAAATTGAGTTTGGAACTTTTTAAAACTTAGTCCGAACGTTAATGGTGTTTTCCATTTAAGGGCTCGATTTTAATTTCTATTACGTAAGGATGGTAGTATTTATGATATATATATGTGCCCTGTAAAGTTTGGAGTGATTTGGATAGGTTTCAGTGGTGTTTCGGTAAGTGCGAAAATTAGAATTTCCGTGTTCTACCATTTTTGGAAATTCATAAAAGATCAAAAATCGTATTTTTATCATAACTTTTCATTTCGGTATCCGATTTGGACGTTTTGTATACTGTTTTGAAGCTTGCGATGAGCTCTACAATATGATGTATGTTTTAGAGCCAAAATATAAATTTTATTCAAACACCAACCAAAATTATATGTTATTTTATCTCAGAAATGCAATGGCATATAATTTAAAACATTTATGATCTGAAAAGAGCTAGGTTATTATATTATAATTTGTTATCACTAAAAAGGAAGAAGATTAATTAAGTAGCATTAACAATTGAGTAATGTTGAAGCAACTGGATTCATATCCTCAATTCACATCCATAGTTAAAGAACTTTTATTGCTTTCTTTAAATTTCTGTCAATTTATATGGTTCTCTTTCAAAATTATTTTTCAACCAAATAGAATCATAAATATCTAGTCTAGTCGTAATCAATTTCAATTTATGTGGGTTTGATTTCATTTGTGTGAGTACTACTTGATATGCACGTGCGTAGCATAATTTTCGTAATACAACCCTATATCATGGGATTCGATCTTTCATTAGGTTCATTCTTTACTTGGTCGTGTTATGATTTTTTTTAATCTTGTTTGAATCATAAGGTTGTTATATTATTTGCTGGGAGTTCTTTGATTGATAATCATTGATGTTCATTCAAGTTGGAAACTTAGTTTTCGTCATATTTGTTATATCTAGTCTAGTTGTTCTTTTGTTGATAATTTTGTTAGGGTTTCTTTCTTTATTATTTTGTAAACGAGTTGGTTAATCTAGGTGCCGTTTGGTAACACTTTTGTTTTCTAATTTTTTAATCATAAAATGAAAGTAAAATTTTTGTTTTTAAAAATTTTGCTTTTGAAAAATAAAAATACGTTCTGTAACCACTTTTGTTTTTCAATTTTAAAAACAGAAAACACAAGTGTGTTCTGTAAAGTCCATTTTTATTATTATTTTTTGATTTTATTTACGTCGGGTTTAGGTTCGGGTTCGGATTTGGGTTCAAGTCAGAGGCTGGGTTCAGCACCAGGACCGTGGGGAGATTTGGATCCGGGTCAAGATCGAAGTCCAAGATATTGATTAAGAAAAAAAAAGTGTTTAAAAAAAATATTGAAAGTGATTTTTTTAATTTTTTAAAATTTTGATTCTCAATTAAAAAATTAAAAAGTAAAAACAGTTTTATAGAACATGTTTTTAAAAAATATTTTCATTTTTTTAATTTTAAAAACAGAAAACTAATTAAAAAAGTATTACCAAACGGCACCCTATTATTATTTAGTCCGCTCTATGAGCCATATCATACACTATGTAATAAAGTTAGTCTGATTTACCAATCAATATTGGATATTTCTATTTTCCTTTTAAGAAAAATATTACTAATATTACTGTTTATTAACATTATTAAATTAGTACGTGCTGTTAAAATAGACATTATTATTAGTGCTAATGTATGTTATTAAGAGACAATAATTATTGTAGAGGGCACACATAAGATTCTGAAAACAAAATAAGATTTGGTAACATTAAAAAGTTAACGTAAATTGCATTAAATATATATAATTAAAATATCTATAATAATAATGCATTTCTTTTCCCCTATATCATCAGAAAATTTGGGGAAATTCTACAAACATAAAATAATAGTTATACTAAAAAAAATTAGAATTAGAACTTGAACTAGTTGCCAAGATATAAAAGGGTAGATATAGCTAGATCAATACAATGTATTGAAACAACCAAAAACTTAATTACACATGATAAATATAATAATGATTTTTTTAAATTATTATTTAATCTTAAAGAGTTGTACATAAGATTTATAATTAAATGCATGGTTTCCGACGTGTCGTTGTTATTCTCTATTTTTAATAATAACAGTACTTGTTATATAATTTATAGTTTGAGTGTACCCCTAATTTTCGTGACTTTTTTTAACACTAATTAGTGTCAAGTGATCCAAACCTTCATATAATTAATTCTTTATCATTCTAAGTTCTAACTAGTACTGCTTAAAGTAGACTACTACTACTATTATTATTATTATTATTATTATTATTATTATTATTTAAAGATTATTGTCATTAAATTACTATTAATTTCAACCTCCAAGTTGATGCATATAATAAAGAAAAAATATCGAAGAGTAATAGTGATGTCAAGTACTCTTTTTATGTCTTAATATTGAAATTGGTCTAATTAAGTATTATGTCTCATATAATTTAGTGTAATAATTTTGAGGGAGTATCGCTAGCCAATCACAAGATACATCTAAAAGGTGTTAGGCACCACCCTAACGCCTATAACAATACTCAATTAAATAAATATCATTACAACATTAATTTTTTTTTAAAAAAAAAAAATCTAAATAAGCTACAATATTTACTACAAGAAACGTTACTTTTGTCAGTACATTTTTGTGCTGGTAAAAGTTTGGTATTGCGCTCGTAAAATGGAATTTACTTTTGATGTGTTGGCAAAAGGGGTTGGCAAATCAACGTTGGTATTAGAACTTTTGCCAGCACAAAATGAAAGTCACTGGCAAAAATAATTTTTCCCAGGGCGTAAATGCGCTGGTAAAAGTTAAATTTTAGTCACTGCAAATGTGCAATGGTAAAGTGTTGACCTTTTTGCCAGCACAGTTTGCGAAATTTGTTGGTAAAAGTTACTTTTACAAGTGCAGTAATAAATTATACTGATAAAAGTGATATTTCTTGTAGTGACTAACAACAAAATTGTTAGATATTTATTTACCACTTATATTTAAAAATAAAAAATTTAACCTACTATAAATTATCATAACTTTTAAAATATTTACAAAAAATAATGTTTGTGATAATAATAACGTACATACCATACCATCATGAACAAAATTATACTTAAGAAGTTAGAGAGAGAATTTGGAATTAGCACTTATGCAAAAATAAATAAGATTATAAGTCTACAAAATCATATAAAAAAGGTAATAAGCAGATTACAGCTGGAGTGGAGCGAAAAAAAATGTGATAGCATGTGAAACCTACGTGGTCGCATAATTGGTAATTTGGTGGGGAGTGATGAGGAGTACTTAATCATTGTGTTATTTATATAAATATATAAAGAAATGTTAAAAGTTACTAATAATACTTACTACTCTCTTATATATTAATATCGTTATTGATTTAACTAATTATTGAATTTTATATAATTTAATGTAATAAGTTTTAAGAAATATCGATAACCAATTACAAAACGATTTATTTAAAGTACTAAATACTATACTTATATCCAATAACAATACTTATATATATATTACGTGAATTAGGGTTTTGTCTCATAAAGAAAAGGGTTTTGTCTTTAAAAAAAAAAATTATCATCATTCATGTATTAACAGGATTATATGTTGCATATTCTTTTTTATATCTCAGGTTATTATTGAGTAATCAGTAAATTATATTTAGGGTTTTCATCAGATAAGATGGTGCCACTTACACAGGCCCGACTCTATGTATAAGCAGACTAGGTTTGTGTCTGGAGCCCACCTATCCCAAGGATCTAAAAGAAGTTTGTCTCTTTTAAAGTTATATTTTTTTTGTACTAATTTTAAAAAATACTATATTTATTTCTAAATAAGGATCCAAAAATGTATATTTTTTTATAGCTCCATTAAATTTTAGAGTCGGCTCAACACCTACAACAAGTTAGCCTTTAGATAAATCATGCACAATTCATTTCAAAAGGAACTATAGTAAATTTCGAACCCTTAATCAACGTAAAAAGAAAATTGTCAGTAAAACCAGTTCATAATACTATCGATGGAGCCACTCTTGGCACGAGAGGGCTGTAGCGGTGTAGCCCTCCCAACAAATTTTTTATATATATTCACATATAATTATCTTTAGTAATTAATAATGTACCCCTACATTTAATTTTCTATACAATTTATCTCCTCAACTTATAAATTCTCATGCCTACCACTACACTACACAACCATGACCTTTACACCTATTTTATGTTTCATTATATAATATATAGTATATACATATTATATTATTATGTAGATATATAATGTATTGATTCTGATTTTGTAGACCCTTAATTGTTTGGGAATTTTTTTTATCCCTCTCTTTAATCTTTTGTCATCTACTGTTTCGAATTTGAGTGTAAAAGGAGATACCCATTAATTATTTATTTTAAAAAAAAATTAGAGAGGAAAAGAAAAAGAACATAATTAAAGCACTATTTAAATAAATGAATGAAAAAATTTAAACCTAGCTAGCTATGGACCATTTCATTATAACTTTCACCAAACCCAAAAGTGAAAGTTTCAACCCATGCGCATTTTTGTGTGTAATGCTAATTAATTAGTATATTTTAGTATATGAAAGTTGAAAAAATAAAACCTAACAATAATATAAATACACATTTGTTTATTTTTTTTACTTTATTATTTAATGTTAAATGTAAAAAAAAAAAGTTTCAACTTTAATTTGATATATGATGGAATTTTAATTCATCATCTTCCTTTCTTTTTTTTTTTTTTTTTTTCTTTTCACTTTTTCTTTATATATATTTATGGGTGTAAATAATCCATAAATATATTGGAAAAGAGAGAAAAATAGAAAAAGAAAAATCATAGGTAAACGTGAGAATATGTTGTGCTTTTACTTTTTTGTTTTTACAAATCCCAAATGGTGTGTGAATTGATTATGAATATTATTATTTTAGGACAATTTATATGGGAATTTGGGAGGTATATATATTGGGATTTCAGCCAATTACTTGATTGATATTGGTATTAATTAAAAACCATATATAAATTCTTTTTTGTCTCTCTCTTTTTTTAGGAATTTTAGGTTTGTTTGTGTATGGTACTGTAGTTAGTGTACGGTCATAAACCTTACTTATACTAATTTAGCAAAAAAATTCTAAATCATATTAATGACGTCAGAATATGTGTAGCATGATGTCAGATCCTAGTTGTCCTTTTATAGTTTTGAACATTGTTAGCTTTAGCTTCGTGGCTCCTAATATATATATAATAGAATCTCCAGTATGATTATGAGGCACTAATACTTAATACTTAATACACTTAATAGAGTTGCACTAAAAAAAATTAAAAAATCAAAAAAATATTAATGTAACAATAATAACAATAAATAATCATTAATATATTATAATATAAATATTTTAGAATAAATATAATTTCATACATATATTATACTTTAAAATAAAATTATTAATTTACATAAATAAATTTACAAAATATATGTATATATTTTATTAAGATACAATTATTCTTATATAGAGGTATACTTTGTTAATACGGGACTTAAAAAATGTATAACTAATTACAATTTAGAGGTTATTCCTATTTATAACAGGCCCAAATTGGGACTTGATTTTTTTATAATAAATTATATGTTATTCTTGAATAGAGCATTCTTAAATAGAGATTCTACTATACTATGATAAAGTATTGTTTTATAATTAGTTTTAAATATTATATAATATTTATTAAAGTAAAATAATTATAACTTGATATTAAATTATATTAATAGTAAGTAGTAACATTATACTTTATAAGCATGTTAAGCATTGTGGGTGTCCTTTAGCATTTTTTTTTTTTTAAGGAATACAATATTTTTATTAGGCACTCCTGATATCTAACACTTTTTATAAGTGATGCCTTAAAATTAATTAGTGATATTTTCTAAAATTTATTTTTTTAAAATTATATAAGAGATCCTATACTTAATTATACCAATAGCAATATGACACTTAAAAAAGTATTACACGTGCCTCTAAGCATTTCTCTTAAGAATATTATATTCAAGAGTAACTTCTAATTTATTATTAAAAAATTAAGTCTTAATTTTTCTAAATCTCGTATTAAGAAAAAATATACCTCTATGATTAGTACATTTTAATAAAATATATAGAGTTTATAAATATATTTATGTAGAACTAATAATTAATTCTAAATTAATATATATGTATAAATAAGTTTTGTTATATTTTATACAATGTAATAATCTTTATACAAATAACCATTAAAGATATATATAAACATAAATAATTACTATTACACTTATTTATATATAAACAAATATGACCCTAATTTATAAATTATACATTTATTTTATATCATTCCTTTATTAAGAAAAAAATTGAAAGTAAAAATATTTTTGTAAATACACTACTCGATTCCTATATATTGCTATTTTAAAAATAAATCAAACATCATAATATCTTTTTTATTTATATTACAATGAATCAAATTTAGTCCAATTCAATATTTGATACGTACATATATATTTATTTCTTTATTTTATGATAAACACATACTTAATTCAAAATCTAATGTGAAAAAACTTTTAATCTCTCATAATTGAAATCTTATCAAAACCAACATTTTTATACTCATGCGATCTGATAGAATAAATAATTATGATTTTAATGTTTTCTTTGAGATTTTACTCATAACTACATCATTTTATTACTCCATATTCAAAATCAAACGTCAACATATACATTCACCTCGATCAATTTTATATATAAATATTGAAGATAGAGAATCAATAATAATTAGGAAAGAAACATAAATCAGAGTTTGTGTTTTATAAAATCAATTAAATAACAGTCTTACCCCAAAAAATTAAAACTATACATGATGATATCATCACAATATGGTTATATTAATTGTATCTAGTCATTACACAATATAAATTATTACCTAACAAAAAGTTGTTTATATATCCGTCCATGCGGTAATTTTTGCTCATTAATAATAATTACTTTTTGTTCATATTCTATACTTTATTAATAATTATTGCTACTTTATATATTTTAACTTTTACTAAACTCGATCACTCCAATATATTTACAAATTTCATGTCTCTAATCTATGTCTTTAATTTGCTCTAACACATAGTTTTCAAAAGGGAAAAAGAAGAAGAAGAAGAAGAAAAAATGGTCTCATCTATTGGGAAAGAGCAAAAAAAAAAAAAAAAATTGAATTGCCCCACTTTCTAAAAGATATTCTTATCAATTTTTTTTTTTAGTTTTGGCTTGAACACAAAGCAAAGAAAACGACAATCTTCCTATTGAAGTATCAAAACTTTTTTTTTTTTTTTTGGGAAAAAACCTTCAAGGGTTTAACTCTAATTGATGACAGCTTTAACAATATATTGTTCATAAAGAAATAAAAGAAAAAGATTCACTGAAAAAAAAAAAAAAAAAAAAATCATATTATTAGAAAATAGTTAATTGATTTGTTTGTGATATCACTCACTGGATCAAGGTGGGCTGGTTTCGTGGGCCATTACCTTGTACTTTGGGCCATTTTCAGTTTCAGTTTGATTTGGGCCACGAGTGTCACTGTTTGATCTGAACCAAATTTTAGCAAGGGATATTTTCAAAAATATGGGAAAAATGAGCCATCTTATGATAAATATGGCAACAAAACTAAATGCCATCTTGTGATATCACTCACTGGATCAAGGTGGGCTGGTTTCGTGGGCCATTACCTTGTACTTTGGGCCATTTTCAGTTTCAGTTTGATTTGGGCCACGAGTGTCACTGTTTGATCTGAACCAAATTTTAGCAAGGGATATTTTCAAAAATATGGGAAAAATGAGCCATCTTATGATAAATATGGCAACAAAACTAAATGCCACAAAATATGGCATTAACTAAGGAAGCAAACTACAAATATGGTTTTTTTTTTAAAAAAAACCATATAATAAGTTAAAAACAGAAACTAATTTTAAATGAATAAAATTTACTATTTTTAACCATATATAAACAAAATCTGTACACAATTTTCTCTCTCCTGCGATTCTCTCTCTCTCTACTGCGATTCTCTCTTCTCTCTCTACTGCGATACTGCGATTCTCTCTTCTCTCTCTACTGCGATTCTCTCTTCACTTCATCATCTTCTCCGATTCAATTCATCACTTCTCCCTATCCAAATTTATTCTCTGATTCAAACAAAACTGATCTGAAAAACAGCCATGGCCATGGCCAAACACACAGAAGCAACCTGCAACATCGCACCTGATAAGCAATGAAGCTCTCACCTTAAACCAGAAAACGCATTCTTAAACTCAGAGCAGAGCATCGATTAACCTGCACACATAAAATTCAATCAACAAAATCAAGCCAACACCGATTGTCCCTGTCAACTACGATCAAAATAAAATACAGGTACACTTATATAAATTCTGCTATGAATATTATAGGCATATATATACTGCAAAAGAAAATTACACCGATTATGTACAATTCCAATTTAAACTTAAAAGAAAAAAAAAACTAGTTTGAAGTAAATTTCATACCAAAACTATATGATCTTGCATTGCTTCATAATGAAATGTCCATACTTAATCTAGATTTAGACTATGAAGTTTCACAAACAAAAAAAAAAAAAGAAAAGGAAAATTAAACATTATGAAAAATTCAGTTTTAGACATCCACGACAAAAAATGAAAAGATTACTGAAAATTATGAATATAAAACTGGTTTCTAAAAACAATATATATTTTAACTAAAAGTTCTTAAAATGATATTATCTGTTAAACATAAACAAAATATAAAGTAATGTTGGAAACCGGTTTCTGAAATATATAGGGAAACAAACACATATAATTTTAAAACAAAAAAAAAAACAAAAACCGGTTTCTAAATACATTATAAATTTTAACAAACAGTTTCAAAAATGATATTACCTGTTAAAAATAAACAAATATAAAGTAATGTTGGAAACCGGTTTCTGAAATATATAGTGAAACAAACACATATAATTTTAAAACAAAAAAAAAATCCGGTTTCTAAAAACAATATATATTTTAACTAAAAGTTCTTAAAATGATATTATCTGTTAAACATAAACAAAATATAAAGTAATGTTGGAAACCGATTTCTGAAATATATAGGGAAACAAACACATATAATTTTAAAACAAATAAAAACAAAACAAAAAAATAAGAAAACCGGTTTCTTAATACATTGTAATTTTTAACTAACAATATTTAAAATACTGTGTACAGGTATGGACTCAATAATGTGTGTGGTCAAATATGGAGGGCAATGGAAATAGGATAAAAAGTATGAAGACTACATAATGACTGGACTACTAATACCAACAAACTGTGATCTAAAAAGTTTGTTGGAATTAGTAAAGGCTGAAATCAAATGCAACACAACAATAGAAATGCATTACCAGTTATGCCCAGACTCACCACCAATGATCAATCTGTAAAAACTGGTTTTTGACATGTTTCCAAAATAGGAATGATCAAATATGTGCATTACATTGATGTTTGAAACCAGTTTCTCCTTTTATATCATTCAGTAGGATACTAGTGATTACGCTAGTTTATTTCAATCTAGAACCTCTAAAACACAATTGTCTAACTAGAATTTTCTTGTATTCCCCTGAGGATCCCAAACAACACCTGCATCAATTCTGAGTAATATAGAAAATGCAATTTCAGAAACTGGTTTTTAACTGATTCCAAATTAGGTATAGGATAAGCCCAAAAAAACAACTGATATAGAAACTGTGATCTTCATATAGAAACAGGTTTTCAAATGACAATTTTTAAAATCACAGAACGCACAAATAACACAAATTAAACTAGAGAAACTGGTTTCTGAAGAAAATTAAACTAACACTGACACTAACAGAGTTGAAACTCTTGAAAACAAATCAGAAAAAGGGGCAGAAAATTACTTTGCTCGTTCTCAATCGAAGGCTACCAGGTTCTCCTACTACTTTTACTTGATTTTCAAAACAGTTTTGGAAATAATTAAGCCAAATTTATTTGTACATACATATGTCCAATTGTGATCGCTTATATGATAGAATTATTTGATCGATTAAAGAGACAAATTCACTTGCAAGCTCTAAGAAACCTAGGTTTTTTACATGCCATAAACTGTTGGAAAAACATTAAATATATAATCATATACGTTTGACTGATATGACTTTGACATGATGCATGAATATGCAAGGAAATCAATTTGTTCAACGAATATAAATGTGTCATTGGATATAACCCTCGGTTACCTGGAAAACTTTTGACTTTATGTGCATATAGAAACTGGTTTTTGAAGGAAGATTAGGCAGAATGGGAAAACAAGTATTATAGACAGATGAACCTGTCTCTGAAACCATGTAGAATTGGCACACAAAATGCAGGTATACACTGGCTCTCCTTATAGGAGCACTATAGACAAAAACCGGTTATTGAATCTAATTATAATAGCTAGCTTTTCAACATTATAACATTGACAGAAACCGGTTTACGTTTTTATGCACAATGAGTTAAAAGAACACCAATACTGCTGAGCCTATGATTTGCAGAAAACATCCAACTCCAAGATCTAAACATCCACCTCTATATTGCTCAAGATCCTATTATTTTTAGGTGCATATAGAAACTGGTTTTTGCAGGAAGATTAGGCAGAATGGGAAAACAAGTATTATAGATAGATGAACCTGTCTCTGAAACCATGTAGAATTGGCACACAAAATGCAGGTATACACTGGCTCTCCTTATAAGAGCACTATAGACAGAAACCGGTTATTGAAACTAATTATAATAGCTAGCTTTTCAACATTATAACATTGACAGAAACCGGTTTACGTTTTTATGCACAATGAGTTAAAAGAACACTAATACTGCTGAGCCTATGATTTGCAGAAAACATCCAACTCCAAGATCTAAACATCCACCTCTATATTGCTCAAGATCCTATTATTTTTATGGATGGAAATTTTGAACATAAACAAAAGGAAAAATACCCATTCAATTTTTTGTTTCAATACCGTACAAACTTAATAGATCAAATTTTAAAAATCTAAGTCAACATAACGAAGAGTGAGCACCAGTATCGACAATGAGATACTCCTATCACAAAAGCTCAAAATCAGACATTATTGGAAATCAAATTTGATACAGACACCATTAAATTCTAACAGAAAAAAGAAAAAACAAAAACAAATATGGAAAGAATACAAAAACAGAACAACCATCACCGAAAAAAAGAATACAGCCACATCACATTCCAGTTACAGTGTATAATAACATATACACATTTTCAAATTAACCCATAATGTTGGTTTAACACAACAAACAAACAGTATAAAAAAAATAAAAAAAATAAAAAAAAAACTCCATGAACAACCAAAAAACTTCATTAAACACATAAATGAAAATGGAAAAAAACAAACCCTAACATCTGAAAATTAATAAAATGGAAAGATAGAAGCAATACCTTGAAGAACCAAAATCGCAAAATCACAATGTGTCTGATTTCCTCCCAAAATCGGTAGCCAAAAAGCAAAAAAAAAAAAAAATCAAGAACCAGAACAATGAAGCCGAACAGAGGAGAGAAGGAAAGCTGAAGTCGAACAGATGAGAGAGGGAAAAATGAGAGGGATAAAGTGATATAATAGGCTGTTTATGGGGTTTATAGGTCTTAGTTGAAAACTGAAAAAAAAAAAGAAGTTAAAATGGGGAAGCAACCATCAAATCACCATGATTACATGCAAAAATCCCTCTACAATAAACGGTTATCTTAAAAAAAACTGTACCAAAAAATTTAAATACTTAAAAGGACTAAAATAACTTAAAGAAACTACAAAACCCACAATATGGGCTTTTGGCAAAATAGTTCCAGCCGTATGGGCTTTAAAATCCCATAAACTATTGCCAAAGTTGAAAAAAGCCATATAAAGGAGTCCATAGTTAAATATGCCATATTTATCATAAAAGGTTTAAAAAAACCATATACCACGTAAATTCTACTTTTAGCAATTACGACACTCCTACGCTAATACTATTTTTGGTAACGGGAAATTAACATTAGGGGATATTTCACAAATACACCAAAATAATAAAAAAAAAATTACAAAAATTTGGTTTTACAGAATTTTAAATATTTTTATGATTTTTTTTATTTTATTCACAGAAAATACAGTATTTTTATGTTGTACACTTGTTAATTTGTTGTTGATATTTTGTTATTTGTATGTTATTTTTTATTGTTGTTTTGATGTTATTTTCATGTTACTTTTATGTAGTTTTTTTGTTATTTTTTATGTTGTTTTTATGAAAAATAGTAAAAATATAAATGGGGCCCGCACAGTCTGGGACAGGTGTCACGCATGGGCACTGTTATAGTAGACAAAGATATTAGATAGGCATCGTTAGCAAAAAGAATGTATTCATTTTGGTGGTGCGTGCACTACCATGGTCTAACATACGAAACAAAATTTAATTTGGTGGGACCAAACGTCAGAGGCGACCACGTCACCCCTCAAAGACTTCCAGAGGCGCCTCTTGGAATTCCCCCTTCGGGTGCATACCAGTGCTCATTCAGAGGTCTTCCCTTATTATGTCTTCTAAAAGGCTAGAAGCCTTCCAAATCCAAAGGAGCCTCGTCTTCGGAGGCAAGGCTTCTCAGCTTTAGATGGGCTCGGGCCGATCTTCCGTATAGATTAGGCCTTCCTATGTGGGAGGGCTTTGACTTAGGCCATTCCCGCTTAATCATACTCTAGAGATACCATGTATCACCCTTTCAAAACACAGATAACAATTAGAGTTTTGCCCCCTAAACTATAAATCGCTACAAATAACCCAACGAATTACATTCTGCTCTTTTCTTTAAATAACTATCTAATGTAGTACTGATGTGATATTAATCTAGTCAAATTCAATATTTAAGACAAAAAAAAAATGGGTTACTTTCTGTTTACACCAAAAGTAGTCCTAATGACATGGACATTGTTAGGTTATGATTAACCTATATTTCGGGTCTTTAAAGTTAGCATTATCTCGTCTATTGGTGTCTTTTGGAGCAGTTTTATGCTTGATTTTCATTATTTCAGGTTCCCGGGGTGTTAAAGTTCGAATTCAGTCAAATGGCGAAAAACTGGGACAAACTTGGAAAAAAATGGAAAATTCGGCTCCAGACGCATCAGTAGTCGCGACCTCCAGAGAGCCAGGTCGCGACCCTGGTCGCGACTTCGAGAGTTTGGCAGAAACTCGGTTTTTTGAGTTTTTCCTGTAGTCGCGACCAGCTTAAATGCTAGTCGCGACTAGGTACGGAAATCGCAGATTTGACCTAATTTTGATTTTTCACTCAATTGGAGGCACACCACTCATCCCTATATAAGGAATACGACATTGAAGGTCAGAACTAAGAAAAAACAGACCTAATAGTGGAGGCAAGTGGAGAGGAAGCTATCTTGAAGACCCGGAGCGATACCACCTTCTAGTTTCTTTCTTTTACCCTTTTTATTCTTCTTTATGTTTGTTTTTATTTCTGAATTAATCATGGATGTTTTTAGAGTTATTATGAACTAAATTTCCCAATAAGGGAGGATGATGATTGTTGTTTAAGTTTATGCCTAGTTAATAAATAATTGCCATTCCTTCATCTTATGTGTGATTACTATCTTTATTTGTGTTTAATTCCATGTGCAAGCTTGATCACCTTTTACATGTTTAATGATCTCAATTCGAAATCTGAAAAGTGAGAATTGAGAATGCTAAAATTTGGATAGTCTAGGTTTTGATGTGAAACGAAAGTATTTACATAGCCTCAGTGACTAATAGATTATTGCTTAATGCTGATTTTGTGTTGATCTAGTTAAGAAATTAATTAGAGAACATAAGATTTAGAACCTAAAAGATCTGAAAAGAGTTAGGTTAATTTATAATCTGTCATTCACATTGAGATAAGGATAGTAATTAGGTATTAACATAGGTAGCTCATCAACAGGATTCACTTCCCTAATCTCTCATCTTGATTAATCGTCGTCTATTTTCTCTTTAATTTTCTGAGTTATTTACTTTTAAATCGCAAACTTATTATTTTACCGAATAGAATCATAAGTATAGTTTAGTAGTACTTAATCCAATTCCCTGTGGTTCGACCTCACTTGCGTGAGATACTACTTGATACGTACACTTGCGTAATAAATAGAATTTTCGTAACAAGTTTTTGGCGCCGTTGCCGGGGAGTTGTTTAAAGATTAATATTACACAAAATTATACTAACTTCTACTTTGGTATATTTTCTCTTGCTGATTTTTCTAACCTTTTTCTTGCAATATTTTCTTGATCTATTTCAGGAATCATAAGTGTATGCGCCGTCAAGGACAAGCTGTGATATTACCAGTTGATCCCGAAATCGAGAAAACTTGTAGGAGAAACCGAAAGAACAAGAGGCAAGAGGGAGTTTCAGCAACTGCTGAAACTTCAGACATCATGGCTGCGAATGATGCAAACAATGGAGGCAATAACGGTAACAATGGTGGCGCAGTAGAAGATCAAGCTAATGGCCGCAGCTTGAGAGATTACATTCTCCCTACTCTGACGGGAGTGCAGTCGTGTATCAGGCCACCGGCAGTGGATGCAAATAACTTTGAGATCAAACCTGCCATACTTCAAATGGTGCAGTCTTCAGTTCAGTTTGGTGGCCTCCCTTCTGAAGATCCTAACCTGCATCTCTCTAACTTCATGGAACTTTGTGAAACCTTTAAAGTTAATGGAGTTAGTGATGATGCCATTCGATCCGAGATCGTTCCCATTCTCTCTTAGAGAACGAGCCAAGAGTTGGCTAAACTCCTTGCCACCCAACTCTATTGCCACTTGGAATGATCTGGCAACGAAATTCTTGTCAAAGTTCTTTCCTCCAGCCAAGTCTGCAAAGCTGAGAGGAGAAATCAATAACTTCTGCCAACAAGATAATGAATCTCTCCATGAGGCTTGGGAGAGGTTTAAAGATCTGATCAGAAAGTGCCCTCACCATGGTATAGAGAAGTGGATGCTGGTCCACAACTTCTACAATGGGTTGGTAGGAAACACAAGAACTTTAATAGATGCAGCAGCTGGAGGAGCCTTTATGAGGAAGAGTGCTAATGAGGCTTATGATCTATTGGAGGAGATGGCTCTAAACAATCAACAGTGGCCAACTGAGAGGAGTCAATCAAAGAAGGTAGCTGGTGTGTTAGAGGTGGATGCCATCACTAAGTTGACAGCTCAGGTAGAAGCATTGACAAAGATAATTGCAGGGCAAGCTAAACAAGCCCAAGTTGTGTGTGAGTTATGTGGGGGAAGCCATCACTTTTCAGAATGTCAAGCTGATGTGGATGATTTGCCAATGGATGAAGCTAAAGCCATTGGAAACTATTCACAGAACAACAACAACAATTATGGGTTCAACCAGGGTAATAACCGAAGAAACAGTGGGTTCTATCAGCAACGAAATCAGAACCAGAATCAGAATCAACAGTTTAATCAGCAACAAACCTCTGGTGGAAATTCTGGTTTGCAGACAAATTTATTGCTACAATTCATGACTGAAACTAGATCTTCCATTAAAGACCTGCAGACTCAGATGGGCCAACTAGCAACTCAGGTAGCAACCCGTCCTCAAGGAAATTTGCCTAGTACAACTGAAATTAATCCCAAGGAAAACTGCAATTCAATTACCCTGAGGAGCGGTAAGAAGTATGATGGGCCTGAATTGACACAACCAATTGCTGTAAATAAGGAGATTAAAGTTCAACCAGTGCCAACCCCAACACCAACAGTAGAGAAGGCTACTGATAGCTCAACACAACCACAACAGTCCCCTCCAATCAGTATTGATCATCATGAAAAGATACCTTATCCTCAGAGACTCCGTAAGACCAATCTAGACAAGCAGTTCACAAAATTTCTAGAGGTCTTCAAAAGACTACACATCAACATTCCTTTTGCTGAAGCCTTGGAACAAATGCCCCGTTATGTGAAGTTCATGAAGGAGATATTGTCTAAGAAGAAAAAATTGGAGGACTATGAAACAGTGGCATTAACTGAGGAGTGTAGCGCCATTTTGCAAAAGAAATTACCGCCCAAGCTTAAAGATCCGGGTAGTTTCAATATTCCATGCTCTATAGGGGGTTCGGTGGAAACCAAAGCTCTGTGTGATTTGGGAGCAAGCATTAATCTAATGCCATTGTCTGTCTTCAAAAGGCTAGGATTGGGAAAAGCAAAGCCTACAACAGTGACTTTACAACTGGCAGATCGTTCTTTGACTCATCCTCGTGGGATAATTGAAGATGTATTGGTGAAGGTTGGTAAGTTTATCTTCCCTGCTGATTTCTTAATTCTTGATATGGAGGAAGATTCAACTATTCCCATTATTTTGGGAAGGCCATTCTTAGCCACGGGCCGAGCATTAATAGATGTTCAAAAGGGAGAGTTAAAGTTGAGAGTGCAAGATGAAGAGGTCAATTTTAATGTTTTTGCCCCAACCGACATTCCTACCTGTTGCAAGATTGAGATGGTGAAGGGTTCTTTTGTTAAAGCTGATAAGAAGAAAGCAAAGCCTAAAGAGCGACTTCGAACGATTCAGCGTCGTTGGAAAAGATTGATGTGTGGTAGTTCTGAAGGTGAGCTTACTCTTGTGCAAAACTCTGAAATCAACACTATTGGTGGTCAATTTTCTTCATTTAGTACGAGGGCTCTTTTGGATGAAAAGGGTCCACCCAACCCTTTCTGAAAGGGTCTCAGGTAAGTTTCTTCTCTCTGCATATTACTGTATACATTGGGGACAATGTAATATTTAGTTTGGGGGGAGAGACTTAAAAATTTTAAATTCTGCATTTTAATTTTCTGTTTTTAGTTTTTTTTTTTTTTGCTTTAGTTAAGGAATGGCAATAAGCTTGATGATAGTTGTATACTGCTGATTAGTGTGATGTGATCTGAACTGTAAAATAACTGTGTGCTTGATTTTGTTAACTCTTTGGATTAGTTTGGATGCTTAGAAACCTGTGTTTTTCTACAAATACTCAAGTTGTGAAAATTGTTATAACTGTTTTACTATGGTTTGTGGTAAGATTGACAGGATAGCTTAGAACTTGCATGTTTATTCTTTTGAGGCGAAATCATTGATAGTGTTCAATTGGAATATGACTTAGGCATTTGTTGGATAGTTTGAGCCTTTCAAGCCTACCATAATGTGTATCCCTAGTTACCCTGTTGAGCCTTAACCTGTTGTGTTTTCACCCACTAATTTGAAATTTTGCAACCACACTAGTAATTTTTGTTCTCACCATGATTATCCATGATATCATAAGCTATATGATTAGTTTGGGGGAAAAGAAACATTTAGTGTGACGAAATAGTGAGAGGGAGAAAAAAAAATTTGTAAGATTGAGAAGAAAAAAAAAAAAGAAAAATTGTGTAATTCAATGTCACTGAAAAAAAAGAAAAAAAGCATTGAAAAAAAAAGTAAAGAATATGATTTCAGTGATGTTGGAAAATAATAAATATATCTTCTCTCAATCTTGGTAAATTTGGGAACAGTATAGGGTTTTAAAAAAAAGAAAAGTAAAAAGCTTGGGGGTTCTGTTTGTGTGCTTATGATATCTTGAGCCGAAATTGTCTTTTGCCTATCCCTGAATATCTGAGCCATACTACCTAAGCCTTGAAAAGACCTAATGATTCCAAAGAATACTGTCAACATTAGTGGAGAAAGGTAAGCATGCAAGCTTATGAGTTATCGGATTGTGGAATTAATGGAAAGAGTAAAACTTTTATAACAATGTTTCACATTTGAGTAGATTGTTGCAGGTGTACATAGTGTTACTAATTGAGCATCCGAGTTAATTGTTAGAGTTAGTAGGATCAAAATTCTAGTTTATGCAAGGAAGAAAACAGAGCATGAGTCAGCAGCGTAGTAATTATCTGATAGCGTAGTTAGTTTTTTTTTATCTTACTCGGGGGCGAGTAAGAATCTAGTTTGGGGGATTTTGTTAGGTTATGATTAACCTATATTTCGGGTCTTTAAAGTTAGCATTATCTCGTCTATTGGTATTTTTTGGAGCAGTTTTATGCTTGATTTTCATTATTTCAGGTTCACGGGGTGTTAAAGTTCGAATTCAGTCAAATGGCGAAAAACTGGGACAAACTTGGAAAAAATTGGAAAATTCGGCTCCAGACGCATCAGTAGTCGCGACCTCCAGAGAGCCAGGTCGCGACCCTTTTTCCTGGTCGCGACCCTGGTCGCGACTTCGAGAGTTTGGCAGAAACTCGGTTTTTCGAGTTTTGCCTGTAGTCGCGACCAGCTTAAATGCTAGTCGCGACTAGGTACGGAAATCGCAGATTTGACCTAATTTTGATTTTTCACTCAATTGGAGGCACACCACTCATCCCTATATAAGGAATACGACATTGAAGGTCAGAACTAAGCAAAAACAGACCTAATAGTGGAGGCAAGTGGAGAGGAAGCTATCTTGAAGACCCGGAGCAATACCACCTTCTAGTTTCTTTCTTTTACCCTTTTTATTCTTCTTTATGTTTGTTTTTATTTCTGAATTAATCATGGATGTTTTTAGAGTTATTATGAACTAAATTTCCCAATAAGGGAGGATGATGATTGTTGTTTAAGTTTATGCCTAGTTAATAAATAATTGCCATTCCTTCATCTTATGTGTGATTACTATCTTTATTTGTGTTTAATTCCATGTGCAAGCTTGATCACCTTTTACATGTTTAATGATCTCAATTCGAAATCTGAAAAGTGAGAATTGAGAATGCTAAAATTTGGATAGTCTAGGTTTTGATGTGAAACGAAAGTATTTACATAGCCTCAGTGACTAATAGATTATTGCTTAATGCTGATTTTGTGTTGATCTAGTTAAGAAGTTAATTAGAGAACATAAGATTTAGAACCTAAAAGATCTGAAAAGAGTTAGGTTAATTTATAATCTGTCATTCACATTGAGATAAGGATAGCAATTAGGTATTAACATAGGTAGCTCATCAACAGGATTCACCTCCCTAATCTCTCATCTTGATTAATCGTCGTCTATTTTCTCTTTAATTTTCTGAGTTATTTACTTTTAAATTGCAAACTTATTATTTTACCGAATAGAATCATAAGTATAGTTTAGTAGTACTTAATCCAATTCCCTGTGGTTCGACCTCACTTGCGTGAGATACTACTTGATACGTACACTTGCGTAATAAACAGAATTTTTGTAACAGACATCAATGTTTGACACACGGCAAAAAATATGACATCTTGGAGTTGAGTAGTCTTGAGTCATAACAAGTCGACCTGGGAGGGCTCCCTAGCCTTGTGCCTAGGTTGACTTCGAAAACTCCAAAATGGAATTTCGGACTTCGATAACTCATTTCCAACTCACTGTCTTCAATATTTTGTACCATGAATACATGCAACAACCAAATCCAGGCTTTGAGAGTTGAAATTACATGAACCTGCACCCCAAAAGTCAACATGGGCACCTATGGTTTCACTGATTGCCCAAGTTGACGTCCTAATTAGGGTGTCAATTTTCAAAATCGTGTTAGTGAAAATGGGTCAAACTTTGCATTGAGAGATGTACCACGAACATATTTGAGGCATCAGAATCAGATCAGAGAAAGATCATTTTTGGGCACCCGATGCTCGGGCACCCAACGCCTAGGTTGACAATTTGTCAATCTGGGGCCACTTCCAAGTATCAGATCAAAAATTTAACTCTTGCATCTTCTTTATCTTCATCAAAAATAGTGAAACTAGTGCTTTATGGGAAGAAACAACCCAACTTGTGTGCTAGAATAGGAGTCCAACGCCTAAGTCAACACATGGGGCTGGCCCAGCGCCAAGGTTGATAACCTGGGCCATTTTTAAGGATTTTTTCTGAGAACTCTTCTGAAAATATTCTCCATTTTCAGCAAAGATTAAGATTCAACTATTTTTGGAGACCAAATGGAACTTTCAGGAGGCTAAAAGTGGGACCCAGCGCCTAGGTTTGTCAACCTGGGCTAGTTCCAATAAATTTCTTGAAAAAATGTTCCACGCATTTTTTCCATCACCAGAAATAACAAAGATACAAGAAAACTTGGGGCGAAAAGTACTACAAACTTGGAGGCCTAGAAACTGATCCCAATGCCCAGGTCGACTTGGTGTTGGGCCTAGCGCCCAACTTGATAATCCACCTGCTGCGCTAGTTTAGGTGATTCAAATGCATGTTATGTTTTTAAAATTCTCCCCGAAATGGTCAAAAATGGGGTAGAATATCTTGTTCTCAAGTTCTAGAACCTTGGAAGTATCAAAACGACATATCACGAGCTCTGAAATGAGCACCCAATGCCCTAGTTGACATATGTAGTCCTTATGCGCTGAGTTCTGCTCATCCGATTTTGATTTTGTCGTGACTGTTCATATAATTTTTCACAATGACTGAGAGCCACGAAGTCAAAGAAGTTAAATTCACAACTTTGCATTTCTCATTTCTAACATGGTAAACTACCTAGAAAAATTAGAGCTTCGAGTCTCCCATTTCCGCAGAGCAGCAACATCATCAAGAATTGTTGACCAATTTCTCCATAATACAAAAGTAGACTAAGTGATGTCAAAATATCACATAGGCATCAAAAAATACATTCCCATAATATTTTCCACTCACTCAGCGTCCAAGTTGAAGTCATATGTCAACTTGGGCATAGGGCCCAAACAACCTTCAGTAAAATAGTCATAACTCACTCAATGTTGATCTGATTGACATGATTCAACTTGCGTTTCGAAGCTATTTTAATGCTCTATCAAGTCATATATGACACTTCAATCGCAATTTTTAAGTAATCGACTTCAAATTTCACCCCAAGGGAGTTACGAATTCAAGCTACAACTTACCCAGAGCGAGTCCCGTTGTCGCGATCCAGGCTCTTTTTTTCAAGGACCTTCGTCACCTATAAAAGGAGAGCTCCTCTAGCTTATTTTTTACATTCAAAAAAGTAGTCATAAGGTCAAAGTATCTCTTTCTAGTTTCTCTCTCTAGAAATTAGAGCCTCCACACTTAGCTATTTTTCTTGTAATAAAAACTCGAAGTAGATGTAGCTCTATTACTATCGCGACATGAAGAGTGAACTACTATGAATTTTGTATCTCTCTAAATTATATACTTACATTTATTATTTATCTTGCCAATCTAGCAAGTTAATGTTGGTCACTTTTCAGCATCGACACTTTCCATAACAAAACATATAATCCTCCTTGGATTTTTGCCAACACATTGTTTAAATGTCCTAGGCAAAACTAGTAGTGATTTTTGTAGTTTTGATCCAGGGAGAATTAGGTGGATAGAGAGATGGGAGAAAAATAGAGATAACAAATTCCTTTGTTTGAGAGAGGAATTGAATGAGAGAAAAAAAGAGTGAGAAAACTGAAACTGCCCCAATTCAATAATTATAAATTACAAAAAATACACTCAACAAATATTCTTAAATAAAGATAATCTAGTTATTTCATTAAATAAATAATTATCTATCATTAGACTACTCTATTCATTTTACCAAACAAATTAAAAAGATTATCACTTTGCTTTCTTTCCCTTATATTATTCTCCATTATCATTCTCCCTAATTTCTTTCCATCCTACAAACATTGCCTTGATAAATATTCTTTTGATGAAGTTGCCTTGATAAATATTTTACAAAGGTTGTGCAACATCTTGAATGAAATGGCAGCCAAAACTTTGACTTTGATTAGTCAAAGTCGTAGTCTTGACTTTTCTAAGACTACACATACAGACACCTCCTCCTTCCTTAAAGCCAGACATCAATGATTCTCTATTCCTTTCCCTTTTTAGTTATCCTACACCCTCACCACTATTCTACTTACAAAGTTACAATCAAATGAAGAAAATTTCAACAAAATTATTTCCACGTGGCGATAACTAATTGGACTTGTCCAGTGATGCAAGCATGGAAGAGATGCAATAAAGAACTGCCACGTCGGAAGCTTTGTTAAATTATTATTTTTAATGGTTTTTTTATTCAAATTAACTATAACCTTATTTTCCTTAAATAACTTTATCCTTATTTTAGAAAAAAGTAAACTTTGGAAAGGTTTCAGGGTACGGACTATGGAGTCAATTAGTCAACCAGATCCAATCATATATGGCAATAAATTACATTAATAAATAGGCACTTCAGTCCTTTTAACTCTTTTGACTTTAAGCTTTTTTTATTATTATCATTATTGGAAGAATGCTAATGAATTATTTGTAACCTTGAACATGAACTTGAAATAAAAGTCATTATAATGAATTTTTATTTTCTTATTACTAAAATTTTGGTGATGAATCCTGGAAAAGCCCATAAATAATCAAATACAGAAAATCAAAATTAGAATAAAATAAACATTAAAATAACCAATCTATTTCTATTAAAAGAAATAATACACAAAAATAAAATAAGACCGTTCCGAGTAGCCGCCGTTAAAATCCCATCCTGAGACACCCGCCGAGATATACTTGGAACACCGTATTTAAAAACGTTACTAATTTTATTCGTTTCTGGATTTTTTTTTCTTAAAAAAAAAACAAGGAAGCTAACTGAATTAAACAATAATTAATTAATATAATTAAATCAAATTTTTAAGAAGGAAAGACATTGGAAAAAGTGGCGTTTTGGAATTGGTGTTTTTAAAAACAGAGACAAGTGGAAAGAGCTTTGAGAGCTCGTTTAAAAACGAGACCACGTTTTGGAATCAAACGAGGGGGGGCAGAGGCTGAGGAATGGAACTTTCTAAACGACGTCACTTCGGGTGAGATTCTGTGATGAGAATCCATCGTTTTTGAATCAATGTGTTTTTGTTTTTTGTTTTTGAGCTGAGTATGGTTAGCCGACAGAGGAAGAAGAAGGATATATATATGTGGGTGTTTGAACCGCGTTTGATGAGGAATACAAACGAGTAAGTTACGTGTGAGAATTAAGATTAAGACAAAGAGAAAGAAGAAGATCAATAATATAATGAAAATGGATCTGTTAACAATTATTGTGTGTACCAATAATAAATAAGGTGTTCTGTTCTGTGGCTTTATATACATACATAAAGAGTATAAGACTACGTATGACTCGTTCTTTAGTATCATATTTCATGCTTAGTAATGGTTACTAATACTTTCTAAAATTATTACATTAAAGATTAATTACTAATTCTTTTTCTGAATTTTGACATGTATTAAATCATGTTCCTCAACTCTTTTGACCATTAAAAATTTCCCCTGAACTATTAAGATACGTAAATTTAAGGACTTTTATCTAATTTCATTCAATTTTACTGTTTCAGGTACTAAATCATGCTCCCAGACTTTGATATCTACTAAATCATGTCCCTCAAACTTTTATATGTATTAAATCATGCCCCTTTAGAATTTTTCTACTAAAATTAGATAAAAGTCCTTAAATGGGAAATTTTTAACGATCAAAAAAATTTTGGGAGCATGATTTAGTACATGTCGAATTCGGGGGAAAAATTGCCAATTAGCCTACATTAAATTATATCGAACTGGATACATAATTAAAGTTATTGTGATATTAATATATAAGAGGGTATTATGTACTACTAGTATTTTTTAGTATTTTTCCTTCCTAAAATGAGTCTAGTGATGTATTATTTGTTTATGTATTTGAGTGAGTTTTGTAATTCATATTTTTTTACTTAGAGTTGTTTATGTTGTAGTCATTTAAAAAATTGTGAAATTTTTTTAAAAAAAAATAAGAGGATAAAAATAGAGTTTAAAAAATTAGTTACATTTATAATTTTTTTTATTTTATATACGTATAAAATAAACTATATTTAAACTTTATTTTAAAGGTATTAAATTTTAAATTTTACATATCTTAATAAAAGACTCGTTCTTATGTTTTTTAAGATACAATTTTGAGCTATACAGTTCATGTGTGATTTGATCTCGTTACACTCGGTTATAAGACTCGTTCTTTCTTATTATATTTTATTTTTGGAAAAAGAGGAAATATAATAATATTAAATTAAAAAGAGTACGAAGGTACGCGGATATGTACGTACGGACACCACTCCCAATTCGTTAATTAAAGTCTAAGCACCACAATACTTAATGCGGTGAGTGACTACTCTTCTCTTCTCTACTTATCAACTTTGAAAAGGTCTTTCTTCTACTTTCAATAGTACTCATCTTTTTATTTATTATTCACCAAATTTATTGTCATGTCTGTCAACTCTCATATACTTTATTTTTTTTTCAGCTAAATTTTATAAAATAGTTAAAAAGTTACCCAGTGCTTCTACTCCAAAAAAAAGAGAATTGTTTTGGTATTCACAAAAAAATGTAACTTATTTTTTTTAGGAATATTGGCGGCTAAACCACCTGAATTTTACGGTTTGTAACACTTAACCACAAAAATTGAATTTTTGGCGGCTAAACTACCTAAACCCTGGTTCCGTTTTGCTCTGCATACCTACGTTCAAAAATCACAGTTAAGTACCACGGTGGAGTGTCCACGTGTACACACTTGTACACATGACAAATTTTTAGTGGTCCACGTAATATTAGTTTTAAAAAATAATTATAAATATTTAAAAAAAATTAAAAAATCAGATTTTTTTTATTTACATTTTTTAATTTAAAAAAAAAATTAATTTTCTTCTTTTTTTATTTACTTTTTCTTCTTCTTTCTTCTTTTTTCTACAGAAACCCTCCCATCCTCTTTCCTAACACTAACAGCCAACCCTAATCCAGTCCGATTGACTCTCTCTCCCAGACGCAACCATTCTCAAGCTCCGGTGGACGAATCAGGCAAACACTGCTTTGCTCCGGAGGTAAAATGTGACCAAAGACCAAGAGAAAGAAAACCCTAAGCCGCCTCTGTGCACGTCTGCACAATACGGAACCCTAAGCCGTCGCCGCTCCAGTTGTCTTCTCGGGCCAATCCTCGTCTCCGGTTCTCTATCCTTGCCCGTTCTCGATGTTTCCAGGAGGGTTATTGCTCCCTCGTTCTCAGCCGTGGACGGACCTCTGTCAAGTCCGATGATGGCGTCGCTCCCTTAGCCACGGACGGATCTCCATTCCCCACGGAGCCTCCCTCGGCCAAGCCCTGTTTGGGTCCAAACGGGTGCTGGGATCTCTTGCTGGGATGCGGGATTGGGAGGGTTTCTGCAGAAAAAAGAAGAAGAAAGAAGAAATAAGAAAGAAGAAGAAGAAGAAGAAGAAGAAGAAGAAGAAAAAGAAAGAAAAAAAAAGTAAAAAAAAATTAATTTTTTAATTTTTTTAAATTAAAAAAAGTAAATAAAAAAATTAAAAAATTCTAATTTTTTTAATTTTTTTAAATATTTATAATTATTTTTTAAAACTAATATTATGTGGACCACTAAAAACTCGCCACGTGTACAAGTGTGTACACGTGGACAGTCAAACGTGGCACTTAACTGAGATTTTTGGACGGAGGTATACAGAGCAAAACGGAACCAGAGTTTAGGAAGGTTAGCCGCCAAAAATTTAGTTTTTGTGGTTAAGTGTTACAAACTGTAAAGTTCGGGTGGTTTAGCCGCCAATATCCTTTTTTTTTTTAAATGGTGGTGCAAATATTACAGTTATTTAAGATATCTTATAAAATTTTAAGAAATTTAAAATAATATTTTAATTTTTTAAAATTTTGTAAGATATTTTAAATTACTATAGCGTAAAAAATTTAGATTAAAATATTTTTCTAATTGTCAAAATAAATTAAAAATGCATTTGTATATACATTTTAGAGTAGTGGACCATACAATTTTCCATTATTATAATAGAGAGTTATTTTTATAATCTTACTTCAATTATGCTTTTTAAAATTAATTATTATACTCTTTCGAAAAAAAATTGATTATTATAACAATTTTACAAGAAGACTTATTATCTATTTTAATTAAGAAGTGTCTTTAGGTAATATGGGTGGAGATGCTATATATTAGATTATCATTACTCAATTATACCAATCGATGTAATTTAGGTCATTGCTACCGCTTTATGCTCTGTTAGGGTTACCGTAATCCTTATTGTCGTTGTTGCTCATTCTCTTCATTCCAACCAGGGCTCATTAGTCATCCATGGCCTTGGGCGTGGCCCTAGTCAGGGCCTAATTTATTTTCCCACCATATCTGACTTATGCACCTTGCTTCTTCCTCTTAATAGATTCTTATTTTCTTTTCTATGGCAGTTTCTTCTTTGGGTGTAGGTGTCGGTTATGTCGGTGCTTTGCTCTGCCGGAGGCTACACTTTTTCTTCGACTGGATTCAATCTTTCATAATAGATCTGGTAGTGGTTGGTTGGTGTTATACCTATTTTTTGGATTGTTTAATGAAATGTCAAATTAAATGCCACGTGGCATAGATAATAAATTCTTGCAATAAATACATTGTGGGACAGGTTGAAAAAACTCAGAACTCAACCTATGAGGTGACCTCATCTAAATATAAGGATCACAAGTTTGTGAAGTGAGGTATTTCAGCATTTTTGGGATGTTATTTTGGTAAAAAAAATTCAAAATCTCTCGTAATACATACTTAGTGATGCATCTCCTCGTATTATACAACAGTGATGAATCACTTCGTAATAAATAGTTAATGATGAATCACCTCATATTACACAGCAGTGATAAATCACCTCGTAATACAAAGCAGTGATGAATCACCTCGTAATACACAACCAATGATGAACCACCTCATAATACACATTTAGTGATGCATTATCTCGTAATACACAATTATTAATGTTTTGCCTCGTAATACATAAAGTTATGTTCTTGTTTATGTCGAAAATAAGAACATGTGCCCCATGTTCATAGCGGACATGCGTTGGGATTTATGCCCTAAAAGTAAGTATTTAATGGATAATATATTAAAGAATATATAAAATAAAATAATAAGATAAATGAGTACATTAATTGTAGCATCTCGCGTAGATACACATAGTAAGTTCTAACATTACAGAAGAATACAAGGAGTATCTTAGATGTAATACCTCGGCAAAGAAACTGCCTTGAAGATAGACGCGAAAAGCGATTACCAGTATATGTTGCGAGGCATAGAAACTTAGTCAGCATAACTATTTTAGATAAAGACAATAACAGTTATAGAAGCTATTTATCTATCCCATGTGCTGTAAATATGAAATGTGAGCATTGTCATGTTTCATAAATGTCTTTCCCAAAATGTGACTTCCACTAGCGGTGGTTGTAGTATAGATCGGGCGGTCGATTCCACAGGGAGGTGATTATGGACAAAAGCGTTAGTAGAAAAATAAAAATAAAAAGTTAATAATAAGTGATAATAGTAACCAATGATTTTGTGATTTTTAATTTGATAATAAATATTAAAAGAAAGCAAATAAATGTATAATCAATAGTAAAAGAGAGAAAGGCTTCAAGAATCATCCATATGCTTGTTTAGCTATTTTGTACCTTTGATTCACAAAGTTGACACAATTCATACAACATTAAAGTTCATTATATTTTGAGTATACAAGTTCTTGAAAATAAAAGAAATGATTTAATCTTATATAGAACCTAGAAATGACATTATACATCAAGCAATAATGCAATAAAAGATTAAACCTAAAACTAAACATAAATATTATTTTTACTAAATGGAAACACATAGAAAGAGCATGACTAATCCTATAATCTTTAGTAAAAATAATGACAAAGAAAATAGAAATAGAGATGGTGGTGATAGTGAAGGAAATGAACATTAATATTACTTTTCTTAATTTTTAAGCACATAGGAAGAACATGACTAAACCTATATGTTTAATAAAAAGTAAATGAAAATGAACATAAAAGATAGAACAAGATAAATACTACTATTACTACAATCACTAAATAAAAATATATAGAGAGAGCATGACTAGGTCTATATATATATTTAGTATATAATAGCATATATAGTAGTATAGATGGATGAAGAACAAGAAAATAAAAGTGAAATAAAAACTTACATTACTCAAATAAATATTACATGTGAATCAAAGATACAAAATAACCTCACTTTGCATATGGAATCATCCCTAACCTTCCAAGGAAGATTAGGCTATTATGCTAATCATTCTCATAAAATTTCTAAAGAGAAAATATGAGAGAATTTTGCTATAGTTTTTCTACACTAAAAATTACACACTCCAAATTTACTAAAATGAGCTCCTATTTATAGAGCCATAAAAGGACTAAAAATAAATAAATGAAAATTTGGGATTATAAAATAAATATTAAGATTAAATGTGACATTTCAAATCAAAAATAAAATTAATATTATTTTTGTTATCATTGTGATTTTGTCTTCTACTCTTTGGATGAAGGTTGAGTGTGGAAGAGGAAAATATGGTTGATGATGACCTAGACTTATCATCATTGCATCACATGCTTTGGAAGAGACAAAATTGATGATGAGCTTCATGGGCTAGGCTTGACCTTTTTGGGTTGGGTTGCTTTGGACTTCAACAAAAATATCATTTTTTTCTTCATTTCTTTTCAACTTTGCTCCTTCTTCTTTATTTCAACAAAAATACACTTTAATTCCTACAAGAAAGATATAAATTGAATCAAAATCAAATATTTTCATTTATAAAATATATTACAATAATTTCATGAAAATATCAATTAAAACTCAATTTATTTTATCATTTAAAATAAATAAAAGTATATTTTTAACCACTAATAAATGTATATATATATAAAGGAGAATTATGAGACGGTGATGTGGGGGTTTAAAAATACTTTAAAGTACTCATTCTTTTTTCTCTATTTTTTTTACTTTTTTTATGAAGTATTTATTCTTCTTTCTCTAATTTTTTTTAATATTAATTATAAATGATATTGAGACGTGTTGATTTTTGTAAAAAAAATGGATGTTTAAAAATATCATCACGTAGTGCCTGTTGTTTTTTTATTTATTAATTTTTTTTAAGAAAAAAATGATATTTACAAGTATCATCACCTTTCATTCTTTTTGTTTTTTTTATATTTTTTTTAACTAATATTTAAAAGTACCATCACAACTCTAAATATCATCACGTTTGATTTTTAATTTTTAATTATTTATCAATTATTAAATACTCAATGTGTCTACCATTTATCCTACAAGAAAATCTAATGCATGAAACAATACGAAAAAATTTGGTTTCTAAGCTTAAGAAACTATTGAGTGAAGGTTCTTTGTTGGAAGTCGTTATTAAAAAAAGAAGACATCAAAGTTATAATAGATTAGTAAGTTTTGTAATTTTTTATATACAATTTACTTTATTTATTTTTATTTTTACTTATTATTAATTTTTATTTATAGTTCGATCACATTAAAGCTTTATGGGAAAAATTGGATGAGATGTTCAATCCAAATTTATATAAGAAAGATGGTGGTCCATTTATTAAAATAGTAACTTCTACTACCGTTAAAAAATTTTGAGGTAATTATTTATTTAGATTCCACCATTTAATATTTGAATACAATAATATATGTTTGTGTATATTAATTTATATTTTTTTCTAAATAGATGAAATTAACTTCTCTTCTACAAGTGCAACCAAATTCTATATTAATCTTCAAATAGATTATGTAGCATCATTAATCTAAAAAAATTCACCAACTCGAAGAGTATGAAAGTTAGCGAGAGTTATAATGTTAATAAGACAACTCTTGAAGAAGACATGTCTATTCAAAAATTATTAGAGGCTAATTGGAGTGATATTCAAGTGAAGGTTTTTATCTATTTTTAGTATTTTTTTTTGTGTTTTTATCTATTTTTGTTTTTTTATGATTTTAATTCTTTCTCATACATAAATTATAAATATTTTGAATCAATAAAATTAAATTATTATTATTATTATTATTATTATTATTATTATTATTATTATTATTATTATTATTATTATTATTATATCACGTTCTTTTTTAGATTGATATATCTATAATTATTTTAATTCTAATTGGATTAAAATATAGAATTTCTAATCTTAATCCTACCTAATTTAGGTTTGCCGTTTTATCTTTTAAAAATTAAAATCTAAGACAATATCTTAAAATATATATATAATTTAATTTAATTAAATCCTAAAATATCTGCTTTATCCTAATTCCAATAATTATTATAATGAATACTTTTATTATTTATGAGGCGGTAATATGATATTCTAAAATCACTCTAAAATTATTTTTCTCTGTCTCCTTAATGTTAGAGAATTTATATGTATAAACTGAAACATACATGATTATGAATGAAGTGCGGAATTAATAAATCATATATGCACTTATAATTTAAGGATCGAAATACCTCCAGCCATTGAATCTTTGAGCTTTAATCCCACATAAGCTTGATCTGCAAAAGAAACCGATTGATGTGGGTAATCGGGCTTCCTCGCTCTCTCAACTCTCTTTAGATGGAATTTGCTGTTATGAACAGAATGAGTGAGAAGCTCGGGGACCGAGACCCTATATTTATAGGTGAGATACTCCATCAGTATCTGCGCCACATTAATTGTCAGAATATTTTGACAATTAATTTAGGAAATCAAATCAGGTAATGAATATAGAAATCTGACTATATATAGAATATTACATAATTGATTCTGTCCAAATTCAATGAATATAAAATATTCATTTATCAGAAAATCAATTATTTATTTATTTCCTTAAATAGAAATTTATTTCTTTAAATAGAAATATATTATCTTAAATAAAAAATATTCTCATACTTAATTCTCTCAATTTTAATATTTTATTAAAACATAAATATACAAATTAATATTTTACTATTATTTTAATATTTTTTCTATAAAAAAGCATAAATCTACAAATTGATATTTTACTATTATTTTAGTTTTCTATAAGAATATAAAATATTTTAGAAAAAGTTAGAAAATAAAAAATAAATTACAAATTGATATTTTACTATTATTAAATAATTTTTTTTATAAAAAAGCATAAATGTAACACCCTAACTAACATAGGCGTATTACGTGATTTTTTAAACATACTGTGCAGCTCGTTGCTAATCAAAGAGGTTTATGGAAAACGTGATTAATTAAAAATTTTGCTTTTTAATTAAACTTATAAAATAATATTACAAAAGACTCGGGATCCCGATTATAAAATCATTTACAAAAAGATTTAACTGATTAACTGATACACAAAATAAATGTCGTCTAACGACCAGTTACAAAAATCAGCCTCGCTGTCCCGATGATCGTACGCTCCAGGCCTAACCGCCCCGACATGTACAATCTTCACAAGCTCGCTCACGGTCCATCAGCTTTAGCCTTGCCTTTACCTACACATAAACGTAGAACTGTGAGTCGACAGACTCAGTAAGAAAAGCATAATAATATTCATACATAATCCCGGTCATGATCAGACGCCCATATCCTAGATCATAACCCTAACTGCCGTGTCCAACACGATACTGAGTCCCGCTACTGCTGTGTCCAACACGGTGCCCGAGCCCACTTCGCCATGTCCAACATGGTACCGAGTTACGAACGTTCATAGGGACGGTACTATTGACACGTAACAACTGATCGGTCGAGCCGGTCATACTCCATTCTTGGTCATACTCCAGCCTGTACCGACGTGTTACTATATCCTCCTGATCGGTCGAACCGGTCATACTCCGGCTGCTGGTCATACTCCGGCCTGTACCGACGGGATACATCAATAGTACGGAACAACCAACCAAGTGTCAGCCTGATCGGTCGAACCGGTCATACTCCGACTGCTGGTCATACTCCAGCCTGTACCGACGTGACAGGGTTGGATGGTTCGAAGCCAACATACATAACTAATGTAATCTAACAGGCTTCCTACATGCACGCTAAACATGTATTCTACATATGCATACTGTTATACTAATCTTACCTGGATTCCGAATTCAGGTGTGCCGGTCAACCTGACTGGAACTTTAGCTGAGCGGCGGATTACAGGCTCCTAAACCATAAAAATCACAACACTATAAGTGACACGCTAAATCACTTCCCGGGGACTTAAACTAGGAACTAAAAGTTTCCCTATCGATAAAAAGCATGGCAATACCCCTTAAAACATAAAATCGAGAAAATCTAGGGTTTCTGAAATTTCCCCAACCGGCAGACCGGTTGCCCAACCGGAATTTTGGTTCTGGGAATTTTCGAAGCCCATCTGGAATTCCGGATGCACAACCGGAATTCCGGTTCCTCGCAGACAGAATTTCAAAAATTCATATCTCAACCAATTCAACCCCAAATTGATTCAAACCTTCCAGACCTACTCCATACATCCCAAATAACATTTCCAAGGCATTAAAACAACCCAGAAACCACAGATACAAAAAATGCCATTGGAGCTCAAGCTTTGAGTTCTAAACTCAAACTTGAGCAAAACCACCTAACATGCAATCAAACTAGCTTGAATCTACTTAAACAAGCATATCTAAGCCTCTGAAAACAATTAAAAACATCCAGCAACACCCAGCAACAGATTAAACAATTTCTTTCAAAAATTATATTTTTGCATATAAAAACTATAACTTGCTCAACCTAAGAATCATGCTTTATAAACAGCTCATTTAACTTCAATTAAACATGCTTTAAACCTCAGAAATCAACAACAAAACACAAGAAGAACAACCTCAATTTATCATGCATGCATTACATCAATTTCATCAAAATTCAACAAATTTCAAGAAGAAAACAAGAGAAGCTAACCTAGCTTGAAGAATGCTTAGATTTGGATGAGAATTCACTTGAAAATCAGAGCAAAAATCCAGCTCTTTGCACCCACATGCACAGCCGAGAGAGAGAGAGGAAAAGAGAGAGAGAGTTTGAAAATTTGTAATTTTTTTCTAAGTGTAATTTGTGTAAAATGAATAAATGAAATCAAAGCCACTTATAATATTTCATTTCAGCCAATAATTAAATAAAATAAACAATTATTTTCAAATAGTCAAGTCACTAAAAGACAAAACACTAATGGGGCAAAAAGACCATTTTGCCACTCCACCTTAAAACCACATAAATCAAACTAAAGGGGTATTTTTTGGGAAATTCTAAATTCCCGGCCATTCCTGACATTCTCAATGTCTAATAAACCGTCCCAAACTAATAACATGCTAAGTTGTGATTTCTACTGAGCCAAACACCGAGTTCCAAAATACCGGGCACCGGAAATGCAAGATATAAAAACTACTGAATAACATAAACATGCATTTCTGAATTCCACAAATAACAGTATAATAAATTATTTAAATGGCTACAAATAATTTCATAATTAATCATAATTAACTGCTAATTTCTAAATTAACTAAGCGGGCTTTACAACTATCCCCCCCTTAAAAGGATTTCGTCCTCGAAATCTAACCTGAATAACTCTGGATATTGAGCTCTCATATCTGACTCTAGCTCCCAGGTGGCTTCCTCCACCTTGCTGTTTCTCCAGAGAACTTTGACCAATGTTATGGTCTTATTCCGAAGGACTTTATCCTTTCTATCCAGGATCTGCACTGGCTGTTCCTCATAAGTCATATCTGGCTGTAGCTCAAGACTCTCATAACTGAGTATATGAGAGGGATCTGAAACGTATTTTCTCAACATCGAGACATGGAATACGTTATGAACTGCTGATAAGGCTGGAGGCAATGCTAAACGGTATGCCACTTGACCTATCTTCTCGAGAATCTCAAAAGGTCCTGCAAATCTAGGGCATAACTTGCCTCTTTTCCCGAAACGTTTAATCCCCTTCATCGGAGATACCCGTAAAAACACATGGTCCCCTACTTGGAACTCAACATCTCTGCGTTTCGGATCTGCGTAACTCTTCTGTCTGCTCTGTGAGGCAAGCATTCTAGCTTTTATTTTCTCTATCGCCTCATTGGTCTGCTGCACTGACTCTGGACCTAAGTATTTTCTCTCCCCTGTCTCATCCCAATGGATGGGAGATCTACATTTCCTACCGTATAACAGTTCATAGGGAGCCATCCCTATCGTACTCTGGTAACTGTTGTTGTAAGAAAATTCTATTAACGGTAGATATTTATTCCATGAGCCTTCAAAATCCATAACACAGGCTCGCAACATGTCCTCCAATATCTGAATTGTCCTTTCGGACTGACCATCTGTCTGAGGATAGAATGCTGTACTAAATTTCAGCTTTGTACCCATTGCCGTTGCAAACTTTGCCAAAATTTGGAGGTGAACTTCGGATCCCTGTCCGAAACTATCGACTTCGGTACCCCGCGAAGTCTCACTATCTCTCTGACATACAACTCTGCCAACTGATCCACTGTAAATGTTGTTCTAACCGGCAGAAAATGAGCAGATTTCGTAAATCGATCCACCACTACCCAGATGGAATCAAATAAACCCGTGGTCCTAGGTAACCCGACCACAAAATCCATCGTAATATCTTCCCATTTCCATTCTGGTAGGGTTAAAGGCTGCAACAACCCTGCTGGTCTCTGATGTTCAGCCTTAATCTGCTGACAAGTGAGGCATCTCGATACGAATTCTACCAAATTCTTCTTCATACCGCTCCACCAGAAGTACGGTTTCAAATCTTGGTACATCTTAGTTGTGCCGGGATGCAGAGAATACGGGGTAGAATGAGCCTCCTCAAAGATCTCAATCCTAAGTTCCACACTATTCGGAACACAAACCCTGGCTTTATACAAAAGCATCCCACTGTCTAACACTGAAAAGTCCTTGGCAGACCGGTTGTCCAACCGGAATTTCGGTTCTGGGAATTTTCGAAGCCCATCCGAAATTTTGGATGCACAACCGGAATTCCGGTTCCTCGCAGACAGAATTTCAAAAATTCATATCTCAACCAATTCAACCCCAAATTGATTCAAACCTTCCAGACCTACTCCATACATCCCAAATAACATTTCCAAGGCATTAAAACAACCCAGAAACCACAGATACAAAAAATGCCATTGGAGCTCAAGCTTTGAGTTCTAAACTCAAACTTGAGCAAAACCACCTAACATGCAATCAAACTAGCTTGAATCTACTTAAACAAGCATATCTAAGCCTCTGAAAACAATTAAAAACATCCAGCAACACCCAGCAATAGATTAAACAATTTCTTTCAAAAATTACATTTTTGCATATAAAAACTATAACTTGCTCAACCTAAGAATCATGCTTTATAAACAGCTCATTTAACTTCAATTAATCATGCTTTAAACCTCAGAAATCAACAACAAAACACAGCAGCAACAACCTCAATTTATCATGCATGCATTACATCAATTTCATCAAAATTCAACAAATTTCAAGAAGAAACAAGAGAAGCTAACCTAGCTTGAAGAATGCTTAGATTTGGATGAGAATTCACTTGAAAATTAGAGCAAAAATCCAGCTCTTTGCACCCACATGCACAGCCGAGAGAGAGAGAGAGGAAAAGAGAGAGAGAGTTTGAAAATTTGTAATTTTTTTCTAAGTGTAATTTGTGTAAAATGAATAAATGAAATCAAAGCCACTTATAATATTTCATTTCAGCCAATAATTAAATAAAATAAACAATTATTTTCAAATAGTCAAGTCACTAAAAGACAAAACACTAATGGGGCAAAAAGACCATTTTGCCCTTCCACCTTAAAACCACATAAATCAAACTAAAGGGGTATTTTTGGGAAATTCTAAATTTCCGGCCATTCCCGACATTCCCAATGTCTAATAAACCGTCCCAAACTACTAACATGCTAAGTTGTGATTTCTACTGAGCCAAACACCGAGTTCCAAAATACCGGGCACCGGAAATGCAAGATATGAAAACTACTGAATAACATAAACATGCATTTCTGAATTCCACAAATAATAGTATAATAAATTATTTAAATGGCTATAAATAATTTCATAATTAATCATAATTAACTGCTAATTTCCAAATTAACTAAGCGGACTTTACAATAAATCTACAAATTGATATTTTACTATTATTTTAATTTTCTATAAAAAATATGAAATATTTTTAAAAAAGTTAAAAAAATAAAAAATAAATTTTAAAAAAAATATTAAAACTTAAATCAATATAATTAATCGTAAATTTTGTTTATATACATACATAAAATATCAATCAATATATCAATTTATATCTATATATCTATATATATATATTAGAGACATAAAGCGGTGACATAATACTCTAAAATTTCTTTAAAACTATTTTTCTTTTCTCATAACTAAAATATCACACTTTTTGTATTTTTTCTTTTTTTTAATTAAGATATTTAAAAAATAATAATCACTTTTTAAAAACATATTAGTTAATTATAAAAGAACAAACTAATGAATTTTCTCTAATGTCTTAAAAATGTTAAAAAATATTTAAAATTCGAGATGAAATCTAAGATTAAGATATAGATTTAGGAAATACAATAGTGACGACTACAAGTAAACTACAGTAATGACAAAAGATGCGATACAATGATGACAACGGGTGAGATACGGTGATAAAAATAAGTAAGATACAATGAGACATAAAAGTGAGATACATTAATAACAATAGTTTTGAATGATCGAGATATGAAAATAATGCATTATGAGAAACACCGTAATTTTTTTCTATACCATCTTATTTATTTATTTTTATAAAAATAATTTCTTTTAACAAAGCAATTTAAAATACTACATATAATAAATTTTAAACTTCTTAATAAATAAATTTAAATGATAATTAATAAAATTGTACATTTAGTTTTTAATAAATAAATTATTTATAATAATATGAAATAAGATAATATATTTATAATTTTAAAATATATTAGAATTATATTTTTAAGTAACTATTTATTATAATAATAAAAAAAATTAAATTAGCCGCGCGAAGAGCGGCTATATTGCATAGTATATCTATATAAAAGAGAAGTATGAGGCGGTGACGTGGCGGTCTAAAATCTCTCCAAAGCTATTTTTCTTTTTTCTTTTTTCCTTAATTCTCTCAATTTTTAATATTTAATTGAAGCATAAATTTATAAATTAATATTTTACTATTATTTTAATAAATTTTCTATAAAATATTTATCTTATATTAATTATTTTTTAAAAAACACATAATAATTAAATTAAATAATTATTCAATTATTTATATATACTAGTAGAATGCTACGTGCGAGGCACGTATATATACTAAGTTTTATGCTAGATGTGTTTTGCTTTATTTAAAAATAATACAATAAATAATTAAAGAAAAAATATTATTTTTTTTTGTTTGAGATTATTAATATGTATATTCAATTAATGTAAATAATATAAGACTTCACCAAATGATATAAGAAGTGATGAAGATAACCCATTCACTCACTCGAGCTCGATAATCATATATAGTTATCATTGCAAACTACAAGTAAAAAAATGTCATAATAATTTCATAATAATCCAATTAAAAAAATGATGTGCTCTCATAGTTAACCCCTTTGAATTTCTCTAATTGAAATTTTGTAGCTCGGGTGTGGTGAAAGGGATATATCAATCACTTAAGAGTGAGAGTGAGATTCTAACTGACCATTTCAAAATAATCGTGTGAAAATGGTGGAGAATGATAGTTAATGCCTAAATTGCACGACCACGCATAAAGATTTTTCATTAGATGAATTCAATCTTAACTAAAACACCAATAAGCATTACTACAATTAATTCATTATACATTTTCTATACTGTATTGTCATGCACTAATAAAGTAAGAAAATTTAAAGTTTGATTAAACAATTCAATATCATCCTATACATCAAATAATTATTCACTCTAATAAACTAATTCATTCGAAACAACATTAAGTTTATAAATCAAACGCACATTTCCTGGTACCAATGAGGAAGAACACATTGGGCGTGATGGGACTATAAAACAAATCGACCACAGAATGCGAATGGCCATGGCAAACAAGTGGAACGAATCCTTATTATTCATATCGCTCAAAACTCCAAATCAGATAAGAACTCAAAAAAACAAAACCAGAACAACTAATCCTTCTTGTGATCTATATTCCAAGGGCAACGAAAAAAATCCTAAAACCAACACACAAAAAGTTTTTATTTTTACTCTCCTAAACAATCAATCTAAAAAGGCAAAATACGTAATAAATAGAAACAAAATAATTAGCTAAACGGAATAGGAATTACGTTGATAAATTTGAGATTATACAGAAAAATTTCAGTGCAAATAAAAATTGGTAGTATATTTAGACACAAGTGGGAAAACACAAGCTATTTAGAGAAATTTAAGAACCGATCCACACCTCGTAACCCTTCACAATGGCTCTGAAATCTATAACCAAATTTCCCAGAAACAAATTACAAAGTTCTAAAGAAAAAAAAAGAATAAGAACAAAATAATCAACCGATTATGATAAATTCTTATATTATATCATCTTATTTTTCAAACAAAGTTTGTGTTTATATTGTTAATGCAAAATTATGTGACAAATTAATTTTATAATCTGCTATTTTATAAGTTTTATTTTTTGAAACTTATTTTCAACAATAAAAGTTAATCAAAAATTTATTAAAAAGAGTAAATAGTCTTAAATAATTATGATATGCAGTTATAAATAGAAAATATATCACTTATCAAAAACAAAAAGACATAAAAAACATGTTTCACCATATACATATAAAATACAATTTCAATATTTAACATGGAATAAAGTCTTTATGTTCTTTGCAATTTACGGGTAAGAAGCTGCATAATTTTGTATTTATATTATCAATATTGATATTATTCTCTTGTCTTTTGATATATATACTATCATGTTATAAAATAATATAGCATAATATATAATAGATGAGAAGAAAGAAGAAGAAGATGAAGAGAGAAAGAGAGAGTGAATGAGAATTTCTGAGTTGTTTATTCCAATGGGGTGAACCCCTATTTATACAAATACAAGAGTGAGATATTAAGAAACTAAGAAAAAGGGAAACTATTAAAAAGAGGAATGTTGATTACAATTAATGGTAATAAATAAAAGATTTGGACATCCACATAATTATTAATATTTATAACACTCCCCCTTGGATGTCCATAATAACTGCCTTATTAAAAATCTTGCTGAAAACTTGATCAAAGGAAAAAGAGTATAGTGTAAACTAACTCCCCCTCATTTAAGCATTTGTGGAGATCTTCTAATCAACGAATTTCGATATTATCTGCCGTCTTCTCAAATGTTGATGTTGGTAATAACTTTGTGAATAAGTTTACAAGATTGACACTTGATTAAATATGTTGAACACCAATATGTATTTTCTTGAAGCGTATAAAGAAGAATTTTGTGAAATGTGTTCTAACTCTATCTCCTTCAATGTACCTCCTTTTAGTTGAGCGACGCAAGCAGTATTATCCATAGAGAATTGCTTGGGTTGATACTTCTTTATTGAGTGCAATCCATATGTTTCCCGAATATGCTATGTCAATGATCTCACTCACACACATTCTCTACTTGCTTCATAAAATGCAATTATGTTAACATGATTTAAAGTTGCCTCTTTAAAAACCTTGTCAGAAAAATCCAGTGGGACAAAATCTGAGCTAAGGAAAAAAGAGTACAATATATATTTCATATTTATAACTATTTGCAAGTTGCCTTGTTAAAAACCTTGCCAGGAAAACCCAGTGGGACAAAACCTGAGCTAAGGGAAAAAGAGTGCAACATGAATATGTCTCCCCCTCATGTACATATGATCCATAATTCTTTTGGTGATAATAGATCTCATAAGATTATTGTTATCACTTTTAAAATATCACCATATATAATCTTTGATCATATATTTTCTATAACTCTTCCAGAGTATGTATGGACATCTAAATTATAGATAAGGGGTTCGTGGAACATTAATCTTTATCCAACTAATTGTATCATTCATGTGTATATACAATCTTGTTCATACTAAAATTTAACATTTCAAGTAGATATGAACATAACACATTAATGATAATATAAATTTTCATTTGTGACAATGATGGTACTCCAAGACCATATATTTGTTTCATCTTGTTGTGATCTTAATTTTCATATCAAATGATCATATATCTATAAGTCTTAATACATATGAAGTACTTCAGGACTTCAATACTAATGAACAAACTTTATACATTTAATATTTCTCGATATACAAAAGAAATAAAAGTTTGTTCTTCAATTAATCAAAAACTCTTCAAGAGTCTATCACAACGTATAATTTACGTATTTATACTGCATAGACAACCATACGTATTTTTCAAACAATAATTTACTTACATGTCTTTATTTCATACAAAGATCTTTGTCATATAGTGCACGCGACTTAGAATTTATATCACTTAAGACATGTATTAAATTCTTTTAGAATTTTTAGATAAGGCTTATTTCAAATTCTCACTATATTAGGAGCTCCAAATAAATAATCTTTTGTTGCAACATTTATGTGACGCTTATAAATCCTCATAAAATATATTCCAGGCTATAATCAAATCATGATTATATTTTCTCAATATTTAAGCCTTACTTCAATCAATCTCATGTCTATGCACGCGACTTAGAATTTATATCACTTAAGACATGTATTAAATTCTTTTAGAATTTTTAGATAAGGCTTATTTCAAATTCTCACTATATTAGGAGCTCCAAATAAATAATCTTTTGTTGCAATATTTATGTGACGCTTATAAATCCTCATAAAATACATGTCAGGCTATAATCAAATCATGATTATATTTTCTCAATATTTAAGCCTTACTTCAATCAATCTCATGTCTATGCACGCGACTTAGAATTTATATCACTTAAGACATGTATTAAATTCTTTTAGAATTTTTAGATAAGGCTTATTTCAAATTCTCACTATATTAGGAGCTCCAAATAAATAATCTTTTGTTGCAACATTTATGTGACGCTTATAAATCCTCATAAAATATATTCCAGGCTATAATCAAATCATGATTATATTTTCTCAATATTTAAGCCTTACTTCAATCAATCTCATGTCTATGCACGCGACTTAGAATTTATATCACTTAAGACATGTATTAAATTCTTTTAGAATTTTTAGATAAGGCTTATTTCAAATTCTCACTATATTAGGAGCTCCAAATAAATAATCTTTTGTTGCAACATTTATGTGACGCTTATAAATCCTCATAAAATATATTCCAGGCTATAATCAAATCATGATTATATTTTCTCAATATTTAAGCCTTACTTCAATCAATCTCATGTCTATGCAAACTTTGTACAACAATTCATTATGTACAAATACATATATGCAAATTTCTCATTAGAAATATTTATTTGCATACCCTACAGGTCTTACTTCACTTTATGTGAGTAAATTTGTCTGGACTGCGTCATAATATTTTGGCCGAAAATCAAAATGTATGTCGATAATTCTCGACAAATCTAATACAATGATCCTTGCTATCTCTTATTAGTTTATTGTATATGCACACATTCAGTATTTATTGTCGACAAAAATTTCAATAAATGATAATTTCCTCCCATATTGACATAACTTATAAAGATCCCTTTAAATTACATATTTTCAAATATGTTTATCATTTATAGGTACCTATAACGAATCACTTCAGGGATTCAATTATGATGAAATGTGTTATGTCTAACTTCTCTTGGGAGTCTCACCGTTTTCATCACGGTTATCATTTTAATACTTTATAACATTAAGGTATCTCCATGAATACCTCTATATTTAACAACTTCAGGATAAATCAAATGAACATTTATTAATAATTTCTATATTGTTCATTTACGCTTCAGGCGTTTTCAACTCATTCTAACTCAACTTTGAATAATATTGATTTGCAGTTGGTATATATCATTTTGAACTATATTGTTCTTATATACTTTGTGCAAGGATCATTTTTCAAAAATTATCATCGATCCCAACTGCTTCTCTCCCCCTGATCGAGAGAATTTTTAAAAATTGTGATATCTAATAATATTTATACACCTGTAGGGATTTCAATATATCACAATGAATCAATATTTATTTAAACTCATATATACTATATGACATTGAACTTCAGGTTCAATTAACTTCAGTTTCAAGTTCAATCCTTATGAACTTAATTCATTTCTAAGAATGAGTCGCACGTGTATAATAAGAAATACATAAATTTACACATTTTGTAAATGCAGGATCATATAATCTTATCACATCAATAAGAAACTATGCAATAAAAATATAACAATGACTCAAGATTGTTAAAGAAATATAATTTAAATATTATATATGTGCAAATATATGCACATTCTGTTAGACTATATATATAGTGTATGTAATATAGCATATACAAATGATATGAAATGCGGAAAATAAACTGTAATCATATCAATAATATATGCAATGAAAGGATCGATGTACCTCCAGCCATTGATCTTTGAGCTTCAATCCCTGCGATAGCTTCGGTATTGGAGTTCGGACTTCCTCGCTCTCTCAACTCTCTTTAGATGGAATTTGCTGAATGAATTCAGAATGAGTGAGGAGCTCGGGGACCGAGACCCTATATTTATAGGTGAGATACTCCATCAGTATCTGCGCCACATTAATTGTCAGAATATTTTGACAATTAATTCAGGAAATCAAATCAGGTAATGAATATAGAAATCTGACCATATATAGAATATTACATAATTGATTTTGTTCAGATTCAATGAATATAAAATATTCATTTATCAGAAAATCAATTATTTATTTATTTCCTTAAATAGAAAATCATTTCCTTAATTAGAAAATAATTTCCATAAATAAAAATATTCTAATATTCTCCCACTTGGTCAGCATTTAAACTAAAATATTCAAACCCAACGTTCCTCATTATATAATAAACATACGAATCATAGCGACATGTCCTCATTATGAATCGAGTATTATCTTCCATGTATTACAATACATTTATTATATAACAATGTACTTTATGTGGCAATGTACTTAAGTGAATAAACCATAAACCTTATGTTTATTCAGGTCCTCTGAAATTTATCTCAAATGTAAAATTAAGATGCGCATAAATATGAGAAAAATCAAAATAAGAGTTTCATTGATAATAACTTTATTTGTACAAATTACATAAGGGAACCAAGTCCCATGTTCTCTACATGATCCTTGAATTTATGAGGTGGCAAGCCTTTTGTCATAGGATCGGCAATCATCAATTCAGCGCTAATGTGTTGAATGACCACTTTATTTTCTTTAACACGTTCTCTAATAGCTAAGTACTTAATGTCGATGTGCTTGCTTCGACTTCCACTTTTGTTGTTCTTAGCCATGAAAACAGCAGCTGAATTGTCACAGAACATCTTTAGCGGCCTTGCAATGGAATCAACCACTCTAAGGCCTGAAATGAAACTCTTTAGCCATACACCATGTGATGTAGCCTCAAAACAAGAAACGAACTCAGCCTCCATAGTAGAAGTAGCAGTCAAAGTTTGTTTGTTACTCCTCCAGGACACAGCTCCACCAGCAAACATAAACACGTAACCAGATGTAGATTTACGTGAATCAGTACAACCCGGCGAAATGCGAGTACGAGTAGCCAACTACTTCTAGATTGTCGGTTCGTTTGAACATCGGTTTGTAATCCTTAGTACCACGAAGATACCTCATTACTTTCTTTGCGGCTTTCCGGTGGTCTATCCGGGTTACTGCGAAATCTTCCTAACATTCCGACAGAATAAGCAATGTCGGGTCTTGTGCACACGAGCATACATTAGGCTTCCGACAGCGAAGCATAAGGAATGTTCTTCATTTGTTCTCTTTCAAAATCATTCTTTGAGCCTTGGCTCAAATTTAATTTATCACCCTTCATAATTGGAGCAACGCTCGGTGAACAATCTTTCATATGAAATCTTTCTAAAACTCTGTTGATGTAGGCTTCTTGAGATAAACCTAAGATACCTCGGTATCTATCTCTATGAATCTTAATGCCTATGACATAGGATGCTTCACCCATGTCTTTCATCTCAAAGTTCTTTGAAAGAAATTGTTTCACTTCACGTAGCAACCCTTTATCATTGGATGCAAGAAGAATATCGTCCACATATAAAACAAGAAAACAAATTTTACTCCCACTTTCCTTCAGGTATATGCATTGGTCCATGACATTCTCTTCAAATCCAAAGGAAGAGATGACATCATGAAATTTTAAATACCATTGGCGGGATGCTTGTTTTAATCCATAGATGGACTTCTTGAGCTTGCATACCAAATCCTGACCTTCACTAGAGGAGAATCCTTCTGGTTGTTTCATGTATACCTCCTCCTCTAGATCACCATTCAGAAAAGCAGTTTTTACATCCATCTGCTCTAGCTCTAAATCAAAATGAGCAACTAATGCCAAGATGACTCTCAGGGAATCTTTCTTTGATACAGGAGAAAAAGTCTCTGTATAGTCAATTCCTTCCTCTTGAGTGAATCCTTTAGCAACAAGTCTCGCTTTGTACCTCTCAGTGTTGCCTAATGAGTCTTTCTTAGTTTTATAGACCCATTTACAGCCAATGGCTCTCACCCCATTAGGCAACTTTACAAGTTCCCAAACTTTGTTGCACCTCATAGAATTCATTTCATCATCCATAGCATTGTACCACAATTTTGATTCTCTACTGTTCATAGCTTGTAAAAACGTTTCTGGATCATTTCCAATTCCAATATCAAATTCTAATAAATACACAACATAGTCTTTGTAAATCTTTGATTTGATAGGTCTAGTAGATCTTCTTAAGACTTCACCAACAGGCTCTTGGGGAGCGACGGCGGAGTTCGGCGGGTTATTCAACAGTTGCAGGCAACTCTTGAACATTTTGATCTACTGGATTATCATTACCAACTTGTGGATCTTCAGTGATTGGTAATGGTTGTTCAACATTCGTTTGAACTACAGGAGTGTTAACCATTATCAATCTTGCTTTTGAAGTGGAAGGTTCTGAAGGATCTTTCTCAGGACCTAAGTCCTTTGATTGATCACTCCCACTGATCAAGGCATTCTCAAGAAATTTTGCATTCCTTGATTCCACAATTCTTGTGCTATGAGATGGACAATAAAACTTGTAACCTTTAGACTTTTCAGCGTACCCTATAAAGAATCCGCTTATGGTCCTTGGGTCCAATTTCTTCTCTTGTGGATTATATATTCTGACTTCAGATGGACATCCCCAAATGCGTACATGATTCAAACTTGGTTTCCAACCTTTCCATAATTCAAAAGGAGTTTTTGAGACTGCCTTTGTTGGAACTCGGTTTAATATGTACACGGATGTCTTTAATGCTTCAGTCCACAAGGATTTAGGAAGATTAGAGTTGCTACTAAGCATACTCCGCACCATGTCCATTAATGTTCGGTTTCTTCTTTCTGCAACACCATTTTGCTCGGGTGTACCGGGCAAGGTGTAATGGGCAACAATCCCATTTTCTTCAAGAAACTTCGCAAATGCACCAGGTGCTTGTCCATCTTCTGTGTATCTACCATAATACTCACCTCCTCTATCTGATCTCACTATCTTAATTTGCTTGTTGCATTGTTTCTCTACTTCAGCTTTAAATATCTTAAAGACATCTAATGCTTCACTTTTATTATGAAGTAAGTAGATATACATGTAGCGTGAGTAATCATCTATGAATGAGATGAAGTATTTCTGATCATGTGACTCCATATCTGGACTACATATATCAGTATGTATGATTTCTAATATTTCAGAACTCCTATGGACACCAGTTTTGACAGACTTGGAGGTTCGCTTTCCCTTAATGCAATCCACACAAGTATCAAAGTCAGTAAAATCTAAGGTATTGAGTACCCCATCTTTTACCAACCTTTTAATTCTATCAATGGAGATATGTCCCAATCTCCGGTGCCACAATGTACAGGAATCCTCTTTCATAACACATCTTTTAGTGCCAGCGTGAACATGCATAACATTATTAGTGGTATTATTTTGTAAATTAAGGCAGTAAAGACCATCAGACAAAATACCATTTCCAACACATTCAGATTTATAATATAAATTAAAATATTTGTCTGAAAATGTAAAGGAAAAACCAAAGGGTATAAGTCTTGAAACTGAAATCAAGTTTCTAGAGAAACTTGGTACATAAAAGGTCTTTTCTAACTTTAAAATAAAACCATTACTTAAAACTAAATTGCATGTTCCAATAGCTTCCACATGTGAGCCCATCTTGTTTCCAGATAAGATGCTTTGCTCACTTGCCACTGGCTTCCTTAGATTTTGAATATCCTGCAAGGAATTTGTTATGTGAATTGTTGAACCGGAATCAATCCACCATGTGTTAAGATTAACATTAGCCATATTAGATTCATAACATACTAAGGAAATTGGATTACCTTTGTCATCCATCCATTTCTTGAACTGGCTGCACTCCCTTTTAGCATGTCCCTTTTGTTTACAAAAGAAACATTTGATAAAATCTTTCTTTATGGCAGCCTTGGGAGCCATGGGCTTTTTCCCTTTGTTCTTCTTGAATGGCTTGCGTTTCTTAGGTTGAGTGGTCAAGTGAACACTTTCTCCTTGCTCCTGTAGGAGCCTGGCTTCCTCTTGAACACACATGGTCATCAATTCATTGATAGTCCATTTTTCTTTATGTGTGTTGTAGGAAATTTTGAAAGGCCCATACTGTGGAGGAAGATTGTGAAGGATGTAATGAACCAGGAAGGTAACAGGAATGATAACGTCGAGTTTCTTCAAATGAGCAGTGATGTCCCTCATTTTAGAAATGTGTTCTCGAACTCCTTTAACACCAGTGAGTTTTGTGGACGAGAACTCTTGGATGAGGTTGATGAACAAAGATTTATCTGAAGTGTCAAACTGCTCATCCATAACTTTGATAAAGTCTTTCACCTTCTTAGGTGGCTCCACCGATCCACGCATTCCCATAGGAATTTTGGACATAATGAACATGATGCAGAGACGATTAGATTGCTCCCACTTTTCACGCAGTGCAATCTCAGCAGCAGTGCTAGTATCAGTGATAGCAGCTGGTTCATCTTTCCTTATTGCATAATCCATGTCAGTGCAAGCTAGGTGGAGAAGAACTCGTTCCTTCCAGATTTTGAAGTTGTCACTCCTAAGCTCAGGGATTTCACTAGTGATTTCAGCATATTTAGAGGTGGATGAAATAGCTGCAAGAATAGGATTACAAAAAATTTAGATGTTAAAAGAAATGAGGCTTTAATGAATTCATGTTTTACCAATGTAGAAACATGATGAAGATGAAAATTTTATTAAATCTAAAATTGCCTGTGGGCTAAATTTTAAATCTAATAAAATTGTATGAACTTTATGATAGATTTAATGAAATATTTAATTTAGATTAATGGAGGAATGAAATCTATCTTTAATTAAAATTTGTGATAACACTATTAATTCAAATCCTCATAACTCCCTGTGGGGTAAATTAAGAGAATTTAACTTAATATATTATCCTAATTAATTATAAAAATATAATAAAATCCTTGTGGGGTAAAATTATTATATCCAAATAATTAATTACAAGTTTTGTCCATTAAGGTGAATTTTAATTAATATATAATTTTATATAATTAAAGAATCTTGTCATTTTGCTCCACTAATTATAAAAAATTATATTTTCACTTTAGACATTAGGTATTGGGCTCTACCTAAAAGTAATTTCGTTATTAACATAATAGACAATCAACGAGATTAGTGCTCCTAGTGTGGTCGTCCGAAGATCATTAAAAACCGTTCTAGATATGAGTATTTGTCCCGGGTTCATGTTTTCTTATGTCAAACCACAAAACTACTTACGTTTTATTCATATTTTATTCATTTTATAAAGTTTTATGAATATTTTATGAATAATTTTATGAAGTTTTATGAAACTTAATTGCTAAATAAAATATTCAACCTATCTTAATGTTTGAATATTTCTAAATATATCTAGCACTATAAAAGGAATTTATGTATAGCATTTAAATCATACAAATCTAAATTAATTGCATTAAACATAAATTTGTCAAATAAATACAAAATAATACAATTAATGTATGATTATAAATTAAATGCTAATTACTTAATATGAAATTAATGGCAGATTTTTCAAAATTAATTTAGACAATAAATTGCATAAATTTGGTAATATATAATTAAATGCACAAATTAGCACAATTTTTACATGCCTAAATAAATCATGTAATAAATTACCAAATTTAAACAAATTTCCATTTTCAATTTATACTATATATATGTATTAAACAAAAATGGAAAATTAACTAAATGCAATTTATTGACTAAATTAACACACAAAATAGGAAAATAATTAATATTCTAAATAAATAAAAAATTTATCAAAAATTCGGAATTTTTCCTTTTTTTTTTTTTGAAAAATCCATACTTCCAAACGACATGTCGTTTTTGCAAAAGGCAAAAACGACACGTCGTTTTTTACATTCTGAAGTGTGCTGAGAAAACATTAAAAACGACACGTCATTTTCCCTAAGGTAAAAACGACACGTCGTTTAATTAATGTAAAGGCTGCCTCAGAAGACGGAAAACGACATGTCGTTTTCCACAATGTGAAAAACGACATGTCGTTTTTTCAACAACGACATTTGTAATGTGTTTCAAACGACACGTCGTTTTTACGCCAAACGACACGTCGTTTTGCGTCGTCTTCTTCAGCGAACCGGGTCGATTTTGACCCGTTTTTCTGCACGCGGGTCCGTCGAACCCGACCCAAACCCGATCGGAAATTGCGTTTCCGACGACCAAATTGCGTGTTTTCAAATCTAAAATGTTCTAAATCAAATAATAAAGAGATCCACATAGATTTTATGCACGAAAACACGAAAAAATATATACTTTAATATCACGAAATTATTCGGGTCCGAAAAAGTTTTAACCGGAAAAAAATTTCCATCCTTAAGTTTTTCAATAGATTTTCAATGCTTAGATCGATCTATAATACTATACGAACATAGCAATATATTTAGAATTCGAAATAAACACCGAAAAATGAAAAATGGAAAAAACCAAAATGGACCGATCGTGTTTATATATATATAGATATATGCATGTATATATCACATAAACACGATCGGTATAGTCAAAATGAGCAACTAATGCCAAGATGACTCTCAGGGAATCTTTCTTTGATACAGGAGAAAAAGTCTCTGTATAGTCAATTCCTTCCTCTTGAGTGAATCCTTTAGCAACAAGTCTCGCTCTGATACCAACTGTTAGACTATATATATAGTGTATGTAATATAGCATATACAAATGATATGAAATGCGGAAAATAAACTGTAATCATATCAATAATATATGCAATGAAAGGATCGATGTACCTCCAGCCATTGATCTTTGAGCTTGATCCTGCGATAGCTTCGGTATTGGAGTTCGGACTTCCTCGCTCTCTCAACTCTCTTTAGATGGAATTTGCTGAATGAATTCAGAATGAGTGAGGAGCTCGGGGACCGAGACCCTATATTTATAGGTGAGATACTCCATCAGTATCTGCGCCACATTAATTGTCAGAATATTTTGACAATTAATTCAGAAAATCAAATCAGGTAATGAATATAGAAATCTGACCATATATAGAATATTACATAATTGATTTTGTTCAGATTCAATGAATATAAAATATTCATTTATCAGAAAATCAATTATTTATTTATTTCCTTAAATAGAAAATCATTTCCTTAATTAGAAAATAATTTCCATAAATAAAAATATTCTAATACATTCTTCTTTTAAGCCTTATAAATTAACAATGAGAAGAATCTTCTGGTTCTTCAAGAAAATTTAGTCAAATCCTTTGACAATTTATTGCATATGGTTGATCATGTCAAAATAATTCAATTCATGAACTTCAGGTTCACTATAATTTGTATTTCAATGAAACTTTCATAAGGTAATGTAAAATCACTACAACATAATCATTACAAGTTTCATTTTTATATACATGAATAATATAATTATATTATTCTCCAAAATATATACACTCTTCAGGCGTCACTATTATGTTTATCAAACTTTATATTTCTTCAGGAATCACTATCATCAATTCAATGATGTGTATAATTTAAAAGATACATGACAACTTCATCATGTTATTGTAATGGTCAAATAGATATAACCATAATATATTATTCATTTTTCCTAGTATCTTTTTAACAAGTCGTCTAATTTATTAATAGACTATTAATTAGTCTAATTACCATGACTTGATATATTATATATTTAAATGTACAACCAGTACATACAATAAGCTATTTCTTATTACTTTTATAACTAGATAAAAGTTATACATCTAGGTACATACAAATATATTTTACTACTCCAAGTAGCAATTGTATGTAAGACTTTTTCAGGAAGCTTTTCAAATAATCATTTTGTGATTCTTTATCACTTTGATTATATTGGATCACTAATAAATATTAGTAAATTATATATCCACTTTTGGGAATGTGCAAACTGAATTATATAGTAACTATATATATACATATCCTGTACTAATAATAGTTTGAAACTATTGATTTCAAGAAATAATAAAATATGTATATACTAATTTGCTTCTGGCATTACCAATATATGTGAAATCTATATTCTTTGAAATAGAATTTCATGTCTATTCATTCTCTTTAGGTAATGATATTTAAATATTCTAAATGTACAATAAGTTTGTACAATTCACATTCTATTAAATAATCAAGTATACTTTTATATTGATTATAAGTATGTCCGTACTACAGGTACGCGACCACTATTATTCAATTCCACACATGATATATAGATTTCATGTACTTTGATTGTGTGTGGTATCTCATCTTTTGGTTGTTTCCACTTTTTTCTGGAAATATTTGAGTAGTAAATAATGTCATTGATTATTTAAAATCATTACATTCACTTCGGGGAATGACGTTGAACAAGTAGAACATTATTATAAATTTCTTAAAAATTTATTACTTGTTCATCCATAAAAATATAAGAAATTATTCAACAATTTCTTTTACGATATTTCAAAGAATATATGAATGCAATTTTTGCATAGTCTCTAAGATGTATGCAAAATTTAATCTTTAACATATGTCAGATTCAATAATTTCTAACATTGCAAGTAATAACAATGTATAATAACATGACTAATACGAGGAATCTTTAAAAGTGATTGACTTCAATTCGTATCATTCTCTGCAGGGAATGATGAACAATAAATATTGCCTCATGTATTTAAATAACATTAGTCATGCTCATTGTTATTCTTATACTTTGATGTTTCAATGCAATTTTCTTAACATTCTTTTTGGGTATTCAAAACCCACTATAAAATTGCATCAATAATAATCATTTTTAATGATTCTTTAGTTGTATTCACGTAAATACAATCATTTTTTTCTTCGATAAATATAAAACATTTACTTCAGGAAATGTTTGTCAAAATCTATATCGATATTAGATTATTTTTCATTGTCCTCAAAGAATACAAGAACATATATATAAATATGTATTCATCTCTTTCATTATATATCCATCAACTATATAATGAATATTACGTTTGCATAATCTTCAGGATATATGCAAGATTTTATTGAGGACGCATAATCTTCAGGATATATGCAATATTTTATCGAGAATGCATAATCTTCAGGACATATGCAATATTTAATCGATGATGCATAATCTTCAGGATATATGTCATATTTTATCGATGATACATAATCTTCTGGATATATGTATAATTTATACAGATTTTCTCTATCATATCATTGACACACATATATTGTAAATATTATAAACGATAAGAACATAATATATATATATATGAAATCAATAATAAACATATAAAGGCATATACATACATATATAATATATAGATATATAGATGAAATAAAATAAAAAAAAAAAGATTCTTGAAATTGTTTCAGTCAGATGAGTATATATATAAATATATATTTAGTGTATAGTGACTTTGAAACAATTCAATAACTTTAACAAAATACTTACATTGGGTCTTAGGCAGAGACTCATGCTTGAAGCTTGGGCAGAGACTCGTGCTGATAACGTCTTATAAAATAATATAGCATAATATATAATAGATAAGAAGAAAGAAGAAGAAGATGAAGAGAGAAAGAGAGAGTGAATGAGAATTTCTGAGTTGTTTATTCCAATGGGGTGAACCCCTATTTATACAAATACAAGAGTGAGATATTAAGAAACTAAGAAAAAAAGGAATGTTGATTACAATTAATGGTAATAAATAAAAGATTTGGACATCCACATAATTATTAATAATTATAACATATCATTATTAATTTGGTGAATTTATTAATTAGTTTGGTCGACTATATTCACATGTGTCTTCATTATTGTTTCCTAAATATTTGTTATTATTAATATTATTTATTAGTGTTAATTATCTAATTGGAAGAATTCAATCCATAATTTAAATAAATAGCTTAAAATAATATAAATAAATTAATTAGTTTTTTTTTTTAAAAAAAGTCACCCATGAATTTCTCATAAACCAATAATTCAGTTATAATAATATAAATAAATTAATTAGGTTCTTTTTTTAAAAAAAAAAAAAAATCACCCATAAATTTCTTATAAACCAAGAATTCAGTTATATAGGCACACTTTATATAGAATAGAAATAGATATGTATCCATAACTATATATATATATATGTAAAGTTTTTTTTTTACTTTCGGAAAAATATTTTTTTTATAGAAAAAATTTATTATGAATTGAACAAAAAAAATCATCTGTGAGATTATGTAGAAGAAAAAACAGGTGTGAGATTATGAATCAAATTTATTTCATAATGCATTATTTTTATATTCTACTCATATAAAGTTGATGTCATTATTGTAGTTACTATTGATATTCTCGAATTTCTAAACTTAACACTCAATTTATCGTTCTGTTAATTGATCAATAAAGTGTTACATGTAAATATAGTATTAGCCAAACTAATAATTATTTTAGAAAAAAATTATTAAAATAAATTCATATTATTCAAAAAAAAAACATTATATACATATTGAATGAAATAAAATTAATTTTTCCATCTTCTTCCAGCCATATTATCTTTACAGATTAACAATAAACTTTTTTTTTTGTAAGGAGATTAACAATAAACTTTGATTCTCGATTCAAATGCTATTTTTCAATTCTATTTTCATATATTCAAAATTATTATTCCATAAACTAGTTTCTACTAATGTTTTTCAATCAATGAAACGAAAAGACAAACTTTAATTTCCGTATGAAAAATAAAACTTTTAACCCCAATAATCAATAAAAACAACATCAAATTTCAAGTTCTCTAAATCTATAAAATAAATAAATAAATAAAAACAGATCTCATAAATACAAACTCAAACATTAGAACCCCAGTAAAATACTAAAACTCAAACATTAAAAACACACACAATAAAATTCAAACCTGGAATTTAACACACACATCAGAATAAAAATTAAACCATAAATGAGGATTTATGTTACTATATTTCAAATTTCGGTATTTATTAGCAATAAATTTAATATTTTAAGTATTTATGTCACAAATTTTTTTATAGTAAAATTAAAATTTTAATATAATTTTATTAAATAATTATTATTAATTAAAATACACAATTTATTTTTTATATATAATTTAAAATAATTTATATATCCACCGCGAAACGCGGGATGTTTACTAGTTATAAATATAGATATAATATTGAGAGAGAAATGGTGACAAGATCCAAGTAAGGTATAGTTTAAAGTGAGTCCAAGTGTTGAATAAGGTAATTAACAAATTATGTAAATTAAAAAAAAAAAAAACGCGTAATTGGGTCCCTTCCAAAATTAACCTTCTTTCCATACAAGAATTATTATAAGTTAGGACTTGTTTTAACTTCTAAAGACCAAGCTAAGACAGTGTTGAATTTAATTAGGTTATTATTACTCACAGACCACAGTACTTGTAACTTATATTTTATACATCATGATGACGTTGTTTTCTATAAATATATAAATTTGTATTGGTGGAAGTAAATGGTATATTAATTATAAATTAGAAAGAAAAAGTAGAATTTAGACAAAATAAACAAATACAAGTCCCATTCAACCATTGACCAAAGACCATCACCATTTTCAGTTTCTCTGAATTGGCTTCAAACTAAATTTATTATTCTGCATATACATCACTACACACCAACATCTCTCATTATAATTATTATTATTATTATTATTATTATTATTAGGGATAATTGCGGCAAAAGTTCCCAAAAACTTGAGGTTGATGCCGATTAGTCCTCAACCTCAAAAATTGGCGGTGAAAATACCTAAGGTCCCAATTTTTGTTTGTCCGTTGGTCCTTCTTTCTAACAGATCCGTTAAATCAAAATAAATGCCCACGTGTCAATTTTTTATTAGTCCAAATAATAATTTTAATTAAAAAATTTTAAAAACTAAAAAAAATTATTTTAAAATCATAAAATAACCTTTTTTTCTTTTCTTTTTCCTCTTCGTCTTCAACCTCTCCCCACTCCCCGACCTCCACCTCGGATTCTTCTTTCAGCCATACCCCATTCTTACCCCACCTCGGATTCTTCTTTCAGCGATACCCCATTCTTACCCATCTCTAGATTTTGCTATATTACATAAATCCAAATATATATTAGTGTACGAAAAAACACAGGAAAGAGTCAAAATTGTCTAAATTAATTGAATCACCAATAAATATATCATTTTTCCTTTTAATATATATCTTCAAGAAATTAATCTCCCCCATCAAACCTGTAACAACAACACAAACAAACTAAACACAAAATTGTAAATATCTCCAACCCCCAAAAGCTATGATAGAAAGAAACTAAGAAAAAACCAAAATAGAAAATCAAACTCCCATTCCCAGTAAATCCAAACCCAGATCTTAACCCACACATCGAAACAAAATCAAATTATACCCCGAATTGAAATCTTCGTCTTCATCTTCTTCTTCTCTGTCCAGGTTTCTTTTCAAAAGCTTCAACTGCATAAGGAGAGAGATGAAAGAGGATTTGGGCTTCAATGGTCTCGATCTAATCACTTTCGGGGACCGATTTGTGAAGATGCTCCATAAACGTTGATGGTGAGGGTCGATTGGCTCGCCGTGGAGGGGATCGAGGACGATGACGGGAAGTCGTAAGCTCAAAGCATGGTCTGGGTTTTTTTATGCAAGAGTTGTCTGTGTTCGTGCTCTATGAAGAAGGAGGGTCTATGCTCTACGAAGAAGAAAAAAATTGGTGGTGGTCGAGCTCATGGAGTCATGGTGGTCGTGGAAGGTGAAGAAGGAACAAAGAAAGAGCTTCTGAAAAAAAAAAAAAACAAACAAAAAAAACACTGACCAAATCATGGGTCTTTGGTCGATGAAGAAGAAGTAGAAAAATAAATAAAAAAGAAAATAGAAATAAAAAGAAAAAGAATAATGTTAAAAGTTTTTATTTTTTTAATAAATTATTTATTATTTAAATCATTTTATTTTTTTTAATTTAAAATATTATTTGGACAAATAAAAATTTGACATGTGGCGTTTTATTTGGGTTTAACGGATCAGTTAGAAGAGGGACCAACGGACTTACAGAAAACTTGACCTTAGGGACTTTCACCGCCAATTTTTGAGGTTGAGGACTAATCGGCATCAACCTCAAGTTTTTGGGGACTTTCACTGCAATTATCCCTTATTATTATTATAAGAAAAAGAATTTTACATTAATAATAAACTCGATATGAGCTTCCAAATAAAATATTTGAGAAACTTACAAAAATACTGAAATTTAGATTAACTTTTATAAAAATACTGTCACACAAATTTTTTTTCAAAAATACTGTGTTTTTATAAAACACCAGTAGAACACAAAATAGAACAACTCAAAACAACAGTAAAATAATTAAAAAACACTAGTGAAAACTTAACACTGCAGTATGAAACTTATAAAAAAATACAGTAAAAAAGTAAAAAATACTGTCTGACAGTATTTTTGTAAAAAAATAACAAAAATTAATACCAATGTAAATTTCCCATTCATTTTGATCTATTGTAGTAAGACTTACCTGACCCATCTATATACTAGCCCAAAACAAGACCCAATTGTTGGTAGCCCAATTTCTATTGTTCAACCACTTTTCAGAGCCAACCCAGGCCCACTTTGCCAATAGACCTCCAACAACTCTTGCAAAAAAAAAAGAGGAAGAACAAAATACAGTTCCATTTTTAAGAAATTAATGATGTTCCAAAGATAATATTAAATTAACAATGATTAAAGGAATTAAATCAATTATACAAATCTTTAAACCATATTTATGGCATCAAAACATATCTTGATACTTAGAAAATTATTAAAAGGTATCAGCCTAACACACTCTTTCAGTGTTATACTGTATAATTTTTAAAAAAATAATTTTTAAAAAATGTAGAGTGTTACGTATAGAAGATGCTGAACACTACTAATATTTAATAACAATGCACTTAAATAATTACATTCACTAAGTGCCTCACATTGCATGATCCACCATTAAAGCCCGTCGTCCTTTTCAATATTCTGTTTTTAAGCAAAAACACATTTTTATTTCATTTATTATTCTTCTTGATCTTTAGTTGTTGAAATCTCTATTAATATTTCATTTCAAATTTAAATAAATTAAAACGCACATATTCAACAAAGTAACAAATTCAATGTTCAAATATAATATTATAGGGTGATTCTACAATGCACCCCCTAAAAAGAAAGTACTGATACACCCTTGACTTATTTCAGCATCCAAGAAAAAAAATTTAGTCTAATTTTTTTTTTTCATATTCATGTACGTTGTAACTATTTAAGATAACTTACAAAATTTTGAGAAATTCTAAATAATTTACAATATAGAAAACAATATTCAAACAGTCTATTTTACACGCGTATAAAATAAAATAGTCACGCATGCAATACACTGTTTGAACGTAATTTTCGGCGTGTTAAACTTTTTTAAATTTCTTAAAATTTTGCAGGATGTCTTAAATAACTATAACATACATGACTATAGGAAAAAATTTGACTAAAAAATTATTTCGAGTGCTAAAATAGATAATGGTGTATCAATATATCCATTTTAAGGGGTGCATTGTAGAATTTTCCAATATTATATTAAATATCATATTATTATAAAAGTGTGGTAATAGTGTCTATAATAGTGTGTCACTTTTACCCTTATAAAATTATAGAAATTACAATAAAGAAAAGTAATTTTTGGCATAAGACAAAAAAACTGTAATTTGTTTATGTATTTGCTCTATATCAACATTTCTTTATAATAGCTAAATAAATAAAATTATTTCATTGAGTGTCAAATTTAAATAACTTTTAGTAATGGCAACAAAAAAAATTGTGAATAATGTAGTGTTTAAATTAATAATTATTAATAAGTTAACAATTTTTTTTTCGAATAATTAGTTTTTTTTGAATGGAAAATCATCATTTTATTAACCATTGAATTCAGTTACCAAATCAGGTAACAAATCAATTGGGACAGACCCCAAATTGAAGGTGCAATCAGGATAGAATAAAGAAGCTCTAGCAAAGTTATGAGCCACTTTATTAGCTGATCGCCTAATAAAAAAGATAGAAACATTTTGAAGTTCTTTAAGTAATGCCTTACAATCGTTAACCACTTGACCAAACATGGAAATCATATTAATTGAACTACGCAAGGCTTGAACAAACACTAAGCAGTCGGTTTCAAGGATAACTTGAGTTGGTTGATTACGCTTGATCCAACTTAAAGCTTCCTTGACTCCCAAAGCTTCCACAAATTCAGGTGTAGCCGAACCATTGAAGCGTTTGGTAACCCCTTCGATCAATAATCCTTGTGAATTACGAACAACAAAACCAAAGCCAAATTGAGTTGTGTTTGCGAATATAGCAGCGTCAACATTAACCTTAAAACTATCTTCATATGGTGGCTGCCATTGCTCAGCACCGTCACCTGGAATTAGACCAGGATTCGGGTATGTAACATCAGAATTCTGAGCAGTTTGCCATTGATTAAGGTATGTTCTTGCTAACAACACTATACTTTCAACACTCACCAATTTGTTATTCCAAACTCTGTCATTCCTCGCATTCCACAGAGACCAACAAAGAGCAATCAAAAGTCTCCTCTGATCTGCGTCTAACACCAGAAAAACCGAGGAACACCAGTCAAAAAAGTTCTCCTGCTGCTGGTTTACCACCGTGCCAATGCCGACTCTATTCCAGCAAAGAGCAGCTGCTGGGCAAGACACGAGTGCATGGAAAGTTGTCTCCTCGTGGTTGTTACAAACTGGGCAGACGAGAGACACGGCCACATGTCTTGTTCGCAATTGTGTCATGGTTGGAAGACAGCCTTGACAGGCCCTCCACACCATATTTTTCATCTTCGGAGGAGATTTCACTGCCCAGAATTTTTTCCAGAATGTTGCAGCGACATTGCCATCTTGACCATCTTCCCCATTAATCTCTTGGGCTAAACGATATGCACTTTTAACAGTAAACCACCCAGAGATCTCACCCTTCCATGTGAGATGATCTCGGTCCTGACTAAACTGGAGAGGAATGGACAAAATCAGATTTTGGTCTCGCTCAAGGAACAAATCTGCTATTAATTCTTCGTCCCAACCCGAGCCATCCATTGCCATTAAATTACAAACTTTGGCATTTTGAAGGGCAGGATGTGAAGTTGACACAAAAGAATTCTGAGGATCTGGGAGCCACGGTTCACCAAGGACTGAAATAGCAAAGCCATTACCAATTGACCAACACACACCATGAGTCAAGATATTTAAGATAATGTAATACTATATTTTAAGATATTTAAGATAATGTAATACTATATTTTATCATTTGTTAAAATCAAATTCATAAAAATTATTTAATGATAGTTCTATATTTATTTTGAATTAATAATAAAAAGATGTAAAATAGAATAAAATAGCCATTATTTTAAGTTACAAATTAACTATAAATTTTATTTTTACTATTATTATTTTCAAAATGGCTGCCCAGAAATGCTTCTTCCACTAGTAATTCATTCATAAACACAAGATGATCTCTTTTTAAATTAATACCAAATAATAATAGGGATGGAGAATTATATTCTTAACTTACCAATCAATATAAATGATTTTTATTCTCCATCTTGTTTAAGTAATATATCTTATCCTTTTTACTGAAAATAATTTTACATGTGCAGGCAACATTCCTATTTTAAGTGTTTTTTTCTTCTTATATATTGTTAAATAATTTTTAAAATTATATTAATACTTTATTTAAATAAATTAGTCTATTCTTTTATTATCAAATTTCTTACTATATATATATATTATTTTTTTAATTTTTTTTCTTTAACTTTATAGTTTGAATTTTGAATTGCTCCGGTAGTTGCTTTAATAATTTTTATGTGGATTGCTATGTAGATTTTGATTGTGATTTACGTTATTCTATTAATTGCTATGTAAGTTGTTAATTATGAATTTTCTTAAAAATAGAAAAAAAAATTACTTTAAAATATAAAAATGTAAAAAAAAAAAAAACCTGAAAACCTATGCTAATGGCAATGATAGCTAAGACTAGGGAGTCAAAAATGATCATTTGAAAAATACATGGTCAATCTGTATAGTCACACTCCACTACATTATTCCTTTAACATACATGAATGAATACTATTTTAAATCAATAATAATTTAGACAAAATAATGAGCTTATTAATTTATACTATTTTTATCATATTATGTATTCTTGCACCCAAACTATTGGATAAATACTTTATATAAATATACATATTAAAAATGTAATTTGTGTGTTCAATTTTCTTGTAGTGTTTAAGTGCCATCTTAATTAGTTTTTACTCTAATTAAAATAATTAGAGCACTAGACAAACCATATAAATTAAAATATTAATTTAGTTTTATTTATTTTATTTGAAATGGTTGTTTAACCTTATTTATATAAGGAGGAAGAATATTGTTATTGGTCACCAGTAATTTCAGCACCTTTTATAGGTAGCGCTTTATGATTGATTAACGATATTCTTTAAAAGTTATTTTCTTAAATTATATATATGGGACCCGATACATTACACCAATAGTAATATAATACCGAGGAAGGTGTTAGGCACTAATAATACTTTTTAGCAATTCTTAAGTAGGAAACATACTATTTTTTTTCCTTTGAAACTGCGAAACATACTACTTTGTATGCATGATTGTTTATGAAAATTTTAAATTATATATTTAAAATTTTTATTTTTATTTAATAATAATTAGGTAATAAAAATGTATTATATTTTAAAGTAATATTTTTTTGACAATATTTTTAATGATATGAGTAGTTATACTTTACCAAACTTTTATTTTTTATTGCATAAAATTAAAAACTATATATATTGTAAAGTCCATACTTCTTGGTCCTTTATTTTAAATTTAATAATTTGTTACAGGTTTTGTATATTTTTTTCTTACAAATAATTCCAATAAACCTACACCACACAATATGTATCTCCAAAATGACCTTATGAGTTATGGCTTGCCACACAAAGAGTGTGTTTTAGTGCCATCTTTAATTAATGTCCACTCTAATTAATTTGATTAGAGTAGAAAAACCATATCAAAAGATATTTTTAATATTATTTATTTTATTTGAAAGGGTTATTTTTTTACAACAATTTGAAAGGGTTATTTAGTGTTATTTAAATAATTGGTGACGTTTATTTATATAAAAAAAAAAAAAGTAGAGTAGCTATTTGACATCTTGAAATTTGTAATTGTACCTATTTAGTATTTAAATTCAAATTCGGTTAATGTTACTAAATATCATGTAATTAAATAATTAAATTTAAATTTAAAACTTATACCTCAACAAATTTCAAGCAGCCTGTGGAAAGAATCAATAAACAAAACCAGCACATGCAACATCTACGTCGCATTCAAACTCTTTTTCTGGTTTAAAGACAAAGCAAAATTGGTTAGCTCTACCTCCAGGTAAATCAAAGCTCAATACAGATGCAGCCATTAACAAATCTAAGAGAATTGTTGGCATTGGTGCGATTTTAAGAAATTCTGCTAGTTCAGTAGTTGCTGCCTTATCCAAATCTCTAAGTGGCTGCTTTAAACCAGAAAAAATGGAAACATTAAGTATGGCAATAAGTCTACAGTGGCTGTTATCACTTAATTTGATAACAGATTATATTGAAAATGATGCACTCCTGGTGGTTCAAGGATTAAAATCTTCTCATTTATTCAATTCTACTTTTCATGCTATTTTGAATGATGTCAACTCTCTAGTGTTCAATTTTTCACGAGCACAGATCTACCGTTTTAAGATCTGCTAATACTTATGCCCATGTTATGGCTAAATTTGCCCTTACAGTGGATAATACTGTTTGTTATTGGTTGGAAGATTTTCCACATCCACTTATGACTGTTATGTAATTTTTTTAAAAAATTAATATAATAGTCTTTTCTAAAGAAAAAATAATTTAAATGTGTATTATTAAAATAGAATGGACTAAATTTATATTTTAATAAAAAATACAAAATATTGAATAACTATTTACCCTATTTAAAAAATATATATTTTAAGAAGCTTTCATGAATGTCAACCTACTTAATAATATGCTTTGAAATTATTTGCAATAAAACCATTTTGAAATTTTTGTATTTGGTTTGGAAGCAACAAAATTTCTTACTACTTACCAAAAAAAAAAATCATTTTGAACATGACAATTTCACTAATAACTTAATTAGTAAAATAAAGTTAGTGTATTTTCTAATTATACGAATAGTTTTCTCATTAGTTTCTTTTAATGCTCTCCTACTCTTAATGGTCTACGTATTATTAGTAATTTATATTAATTTTAAAATATAAATTATTTACATAATGTTTCTACAGCAAATATAATTATTGTCTAAAACAATTATTTACCAATAAAATTATATATATACATAAAAATGTTTCTTTTTTAAAAATATATATATTTATACATGTATAAGAGATAAATCAAATGAAAACTTTAGTGAAATGTATTAGTGGATTGCATTTCCTCTACATGCTATACATATATATGGAAAATGTGATAATTTTATTATAATGTTATACTAGGATTTAATTTTAAGGTGGGCTTAGTTATACATTTAATATAATACAAAATAATAATTTACAAGCTAAATTTAAGTGGAATGATGATTTAGCAACATCCTCTTACTTTAGTAGTCATAAGTTCAAATCTATTTTGAACCTTATACTTTTTTAATTTTTCTTAATAAATAAAATGTAGACACACATAGAAAAAAATGGGCAAGACCGGGGATTCAAAACATGAAAGCATCTTAACAAATTTGTTTTATTTAACTACTATATATATGAAAGCAGCAATTTTATATTAATATATTGAGCAAATAGCGGCATAAGTATCTAAAATTTTAAGTTTGTAAGCAGCATAAAGCCATTATTTATTTTTAGTGGTATATTAACACAAAGACTGTACTAATGAAATTAGAGAAAAATTACAGTTTTACAAATATTAGGTACTTATGCCGCTAAAAATAAATATTAAGTTTACGGTACTTACAAAGCTTAAATTTTAATTACTTATGTCACTATTTACCTTAATATATTTTTAAATTTTAAGGTGGACTTTAACCCTCTCTAAACATCCCTAAGTCCGCCTATGCGTAATAGGGAAATTTGAAAAACTATACTTTAAAAACTCTAATATTTTATACCTAAACCAATACATTTCAAAATAAAAAAAAATATGACACTTTTATGAAAAACTCAAAAATAACCCTCACATAACTAACACCCCAACTCTCTCTCTTCCTCTATCTCTCTAGCTTTTCTCTCAACCTAACACCCCACACCATTCAAACCCCAACACACCACCGCGCCGTCACCCCCTCACCACCGCCTACGACCCGACCCAACCCCCCTCTCCACCTCGTAGCTAGGACCCTCTCCCGTCACTCCCTCACCATCGTGTATCAGACCAAAACCCAAAAAAAAATCCCAGCCGAATGAGCATCGGACCCATCGGGTCCATTGGACCCAGAGCCAAAAATTAAAAAAAAAAAAAAAAAAAGCATCCAGCCAAGACCATCGGACCCATCGGGGGTCCCATCGGGTCCATCGGACCCAGAGCCAAAAAAAAAAAAAAATCCAGCCAAGACCATCGGACTGGACCCATCGGACCATCAGACCAGACCCATCGGGACTATCGGACTGTCTTCTTCCCCCAAAAAAATTTGCAAATCCGAATCCACCCATTCCACCCAAAATTTCTTAGATCTAACAAATAATAGGTTTCACAAACAATCCAAAACAAAATCACAAATACAATAAATCTAACCTTTTTAACAAAATAAAAAAAAATGAAGAACATGGTTTCGGTTCGGCGTGGGTGGGCTCATCGTCGATTGGCTGGGTCACCATGGGTGGGCTCGTCGTCGATGGGGGTACAGGTCGAAGTTACTGCGCCGTGCGCCGTCACCATGAGCACAACTTCGGGTGTTTGTGGGTTGAGGAGGCTCACCGAGAGAGAGGAAGAAAGAGACTGAGATTAGGATTTGAAATGTGAGGGGGGTATTTTTGGGGTTTTGAAAAAAAAGGCATAATTTTTTTAGGGTTTAGGTTTTTGGTTTAATAATAAATTTTTTTAATTATTTAAGTATATAAAATCAAAATTCCCTGCGTAATATACTAATCTATAAGAATGCTATTAAATGAATATTTATGCTATTTCTTTTTTATTTTTGGATAAATTATAACATTTTATAAAATTATTTATGTTTTTAGAAAGTTTGAAATAATTGAATAGTTAAAAGTAGTATTTAAATATTCATATTTTATATGCATAAAATAGCATTTAAGTATTCAAATAATAATGGAATAATTGAATGCTATTTTATGTTTTATATTAAGAAAAAAAAATTATCAAAAATTAAGCTTAAAGTCTTATTTGTACTATTTTAAAAAAGATAAGGTCTATTTTGTCATTGGGAAATTTCATTATTTGCCCTTAATAATATAACCTATATCAAAATTTATACCCTTTTATAATTTGTACAAATTTATTCTTCTAATTTTAAAAGATTCCTAAAATACCCCCTAAATTAAACTTTCCCTCTCTCAGACGTTCCCTCTCTCTTTCTGACGATCCCTCTCTCTCTCTCTCTCTCTCTCTCTCTCTCTCTCTCTCTCTCTCTCTCTCTCTCTCTCTCTCTCTCTCTCTCTTCACGATCACGAACCCACAACCCACGAAACCAGACGTTCCCTCTCTCTCTCTCTCTCTGTCCTCCTCAGTCCTCACCCCTCACGAACCCACAACCCACGAAACGGGCTCACGAACCCACGAAACCCACGAAACGGGCTCACGAACCCACGAAACCCACGAACCCACGAACCCACGATCCCACGAACCCACGAACCCCATGAAAGTCAAGGCGACCGACGACGACGAAGAGGACGAACACCCACGGCGGCCCACGGCGATCCACGACCACGACGAGGAAGCACTGAACCACTGAACCACGAAAAGGTAAGTTTTTTTCTGTTTAAATTTTAGAAATTTCAATGCGAATTTGTGTATGTGTTTCAGATTTTGTGTGTTTTAGGTTGTATATGCGAATCTAGATGTCAATACTTGCATGTTGTATATGTTGGATATGTTTCAATGTTGTTTTGTGTGTTTTGACATAGTTATCGATGAAATGTCGATAGGATATCGATAGGATGTCGATATGTATAGGTATCTGTTTATGTGTTTGAACATTGTTGTCGACAGGTTGTCTACATCATGTCGACAATTTGTCGATGGTTTACCTTTGTTTGATGTTATGTAGTTTTGCCCTAGAATGTCGACAATTTGTCGACTATATGTCGATAGTTTGTCGATAATAAGTTGCAGTTGATTCTTTTGGTAGTTTACTGTTAGAATGTCGACAATTTGTCGAATGTATGTCAATAGTTTGTCGATAATAAGTTGCAGTTGATTCTTTCGGTAGTTTACTGGTAGAATGTCGACAATTTGAATTGTCGACTGTATGTCGATAGTTTGTCGATAATATGTTGCAGTTGATTCTTTTGGTAGTAAACTGTTAGAATGTCGACTGTATGTCGATAGTTTGTTGATTATATGTTGCAGTTGATTCTTTTGGTAGTTTACTGTTAGAATGTCGACAATTTGTCGACTGTATGTCGATAGTTTGTCGATGTTGATCGTATGTCACTGCTTTTATGATAATGTCGATAGCATGTCGATTGTATGTCGACTATTTGTCGACCAGTGTTGAATGTTTGATAATGTCGACAGAATATCGACATGATGTCGATGTTATGTCGACATTTCTTAACTTTTTTGACATTTAAATTTTTTTGGTCTTTGATTTTTCAGATGGCTCCCAGACTCATTATTCCAGCACCCGAGCATTTTACTGGCCGCATCACATATAGGGGCATTGGAATTTTTGCAAAAATCAAAGCTCGGTTTGAGGAGTTCAACCTTAATAACACGGCGAAGGAAAGCCGTTTCGGGAACTTCTGGAATGCCGTACCCTTGACATTACCCTCGGTGTTATTTCACCAGCTGATGCTCCACAAAATGAAAGTGGAAGCTCAGGAGGAGTTGAGGATGCGGTTTTATGTTGGTCGGAAGGAGGTCAGATTCGGGGTGCTGGAGTTTGCACTCATTACAGGCCTGGACTTCTCCTCGAGGCTAACAGAAGAGGAGAAGGCTGCGCAGGTCGCGCGCTCGGGGTCAGACCGATTGATCAACAGATATTTCAACCGGTCTGATAGTGTGAAGACAGAATCACTCCAACTTCCGTTCACAAACTGTCAGACCCCGGAAGACTTGTACAAGCTCGGCTTGTGCTTGTTTGTGGAGTCAGTGCTTCTGGGCCACGAGGCAAACGCGCTGATTACGCCTCACATACTTAGATATGTGGAAGACCTCGAGTTCTTCTTCCGGATTCCTTGGGGGAAGCACTCATTCGCCAGACTCATGCACTCGCTTCAGAAAGACATGTTGAAACAGAAGGCCAACTACGAGAAGAAGCTGAGTTCGGATGTTCAGCACGAGTGCAAATACACAGCATATGGCTTCGCACCTGCAGTACAATATTGGGCGTACGAGGCCATTTTGGAGGTTGGGAAGAGGTATGGCACGAACCACGGGATTCGGTTCCCCAGGATGCTTAGCTGGACGAGCAAAGGCGATATTGGGAAGAAAGACGTCAGCGCATTATTTTCTAGACGGGTATGATTTTCACTTATGTTCAGAATAATTATTTAACATAAATGCTTGTAATAAATGCTAAATGGTTTTATTTTGATATTTTTTGAACCATAAACAGAATCTTGAAGTGGTGAAGGGGCTACTTCCACGGACAGAGGAGGAGGCATTTGTGAGGACCATATCTTACGATGGTGTGGAGAACCTGGTTGATGATGTTGTGGATGACACGAGAGGTGAGGCGGGTAGTCAGGTACCAGAGACTCAGGTCCCAGACACTCAGGAAACAGACACTCAGGTACCAATTTTTGGAACTTTTTTTTTTATGTCTTTATTTTTTATTGTTTTTGTTTTGTGATATTTGTTACATTGTGGAATTATCGTATGCTTACCGTATTTTTTTGATATATATTTTTTCAGGCCACTGGTTCAGAACCTCAGCCCAGTGCACCATCTTCATCAGGCGTTCGGGGTGCCGAGTACACTGATTTAGTGGCGAGGTTGGATAGGATCGAGGCTGACACTCAAGGTCTGTATGCTGCTCATGTCGAGCTGAAGAAGGCATACGAGACCAGCCATGTAGAGCTGAAGGGTGGTCAGAACGTAATTATGGAGCAGCTCAGAGACATATTGGCCATGTTGAATCGTCCGCCAACGACAGCTTCAGCACCGGAGGCCCCAGCAGATCCATCTACCCCACCACCAGCTGCTTCACCCCCAGTAGAAGAGGATGAGGTCTTCCCCGACGATTACGATCCTTATGAGGGAGCTCCAGCGACTCCGATCGAGGCACAACCTCTTATCCATGTACATGACACCGAGTCGCAGGGTGAGATTCTGTCGATAGAGGCACAACCTGCAGTGGTTAAGAGTCGGAAGAGGAAGAGAAAGCCTCCTGTATGGTTCGGTGACTATACGGAGATGAAGAGGAGACATAGGCCATCTTCGACTTTTGATCCCCTGGAGCCACCGGATGAGAAATTGTTAACCACTTTCCGAAAGTGGTGTGTTGGACTCATTCCGAACCACTGACTTCGGGATTTGAGAAGTGGTGATTACGGTCCAGGATTCTTTTGGATAATGCTCACACCAAAGGAATGGCTTACGGATGACGTAAGTAAAGTATTTTATAATATTACTTCACTTTACAACTTTATGTGCAATTAATATATTTTTTTGTCTAACTGACATTTCCCTTTATATGCACCATATAGATGCAGCAATGCATATGCTGAGGAGGCGACGCACCGACTATCCACTGACATTTCCTCAGAAGGGTGTCATTCTCTCGACATTCGTGACCGCCATGATCAGCAGTGCATGGACGAGCCACAAGGGTCCGAGGAAAAACTTTGTGTGGGAGGATTATATCCTGGACTACTGCAGAGGAGTTCATAAGGTATTGTTTTAGTAAGATTTTAAATGTTAATTGTTTGGGAAGATTATTATGGTTTGTTAATTGTTTCGTTGTTCTCTGTAATTACAGTCCCAAGTCTTTGAGAGATGGAGGGGTAACGAGTTTATTTACTTCGTTCTGAACCTTCCCGAGGCAAGGCACTGGGTCACAGTTGAAGTCGACATAGAGCTGTGGAAAATTAATGTCTATGACTGTGATTCCAGCGTCTGTCATTGGACCGCCTTGGAACCCATCCTGAAGCTTTGGGGAGAACTGCTGCCCTCGCTAATCCTTGCAACCGGGGAATTTCCACATAACAACCAGATCATGGCGTTAGCTAACTGTGACATCACGGTGCTTCCAAAAATGCACCCGACTCGAGCCACTCACGACTTAGTTCCGAAGTCAACAACCAGGTACATAGCGATAAAAAAGTACTATAGTATTAAAATATGTTTTACATTAGACTGACTTTACATTTTATTTTGCATTTAGTGGTGATTGTGGCGTCTATTGCATTGAGTATGTGGAGCATCTCATGATTCAGCATGGATTGACCGATGTGACGCCAGACCGGATAGCTATGTTTCGTCAACGGTGGTGTGTTGATTTATTTTACCAAAATGTCGGCTGATTATATGTGTAATTATTGGGACATTGTATATTTTGTGTAACTAACATTACAGTTATGTATATATAGATTTTCTTTTCGTTCAAATTTTGATAATTATTCGTGGTTTCAAATATAAAATATCAATATTATTCAACAAAAATAACTATTAAACCTAACAATAATTAAAATATTTGAAAAATATTCAACCTCAACAAAAATAACTATGACAAAATATGCATTATTACAATATATCAAATTTCCCAACGAATACGTACAAGACGCCTCAGATGCGGGCTTTGCATGTTGCTCTGTTGTGGCCTGAACTGCCACAACGGCTGCAGTTTCGTGGTACAGAACCTTTTTTATCACCAGACGGGAAACGGTTCTCCAGTCTTCTTCCAGCGTTGCTTTTTCTTGGACGACCTACAGGCTTCTTTTCCACAGGTACCCCAACTTTCATATTCTTGATGTGTTCTGGGAGAACCCAATCATCCTCGTCACCAGCAAGATTGATGGTATCATCGTAAATCTTCCTCCACGTTTCTTTTGAATAATAAGGTGAGCAAAGCGTGTACAGACTTGTGTTCGTTTTCAATGTCGCGGTACATGCATGAAGGCAAGGGAGTTTCAATAACGTGAACACGCCGCAGGTGCATGTTCTTTCAACTAATTCACATCACCACCTCTTTCACCGTTAGGTCCCCTACCAACGTTATACAAATTGGCTCCATTTCGTTGGACGCGCCTGTACCTTGAATTTTCATGAATTTTTGCCAAGTTTTTTTCAAAGAGCGTGGCCAAAGGGGTGGCACATTTGTGAGCATTTTCGAGGCGATCAGCGAATCACGATTGGAGTGTGAACCTGATAAATTCAACCAAAGTAGTTATTGGATATTTCCTGAACTCTTCTGTGACACTATTGAAGCTTTCAGCAGCGTTGCTCGTCATGATGTTGTATCTATCGCCCAAACAATAAGGGTGAGCCCACTTCTCAAACCCTATACTCTCCACATATGCAGCAATGGCCGGATTCATCTTTCTAAGCTTCTCGAACTCTCTATCGCATTCAGTCTTCGACCATGCGTAAGCAACATTATATATTTGGTTGTGAAAAGCATCAGTCTTGAATTTGGCGTTCACGTTCATAACAATGTGGTGATAGCATGCACAGTGGACTGCTTCGGGAAAAACGAGTTCAACAGCATGATCAATGCTTTGATGCCTATCTGACACAAACATTAAGTTCTCAACCACGCCAATTGCTACCCTCAACTTCTGTAAGAACTACGTCCATGAGTCGTTATTCTCACTGTCAACGATAGCATAAGCAACCGGCAACAATTGGTTGTTCGCATCGTATGCCACAACAACTAACATTATACCGCCGTACTTCGTCTTCAAGAAGGTGCCATCGATACTCAAAACAGGACGACAAAAAGAAAAGCCACTTCTACATGCACCGAGTGATATAAAACAGTACTTGAACCGCTCATCCTCTAAGTACAAGTCAGTAATGATACCTGGATTCTTCTGTTCCAGCATGTACAAGTACCCAGGAAGCTTCATGTATGAAAACTCAGGCGTACCCCTAGCATACGTAAGTCCCATCTCCCTGCACCTCCACGCCTTCACATAACTCATACTGATACCGTAGTTGTCAAACATGTCCCTCTGTATGTCTTTAGCCTTGTACTTAGTTCCATCTTGGGTGTACTTCCCCTTAATAAGGTGGCCAACTACCCATGGTGCTGCTTGACGGTGATCTGAACGTCTCGCATTCAAGTTACATGTGTGTTCATTGTGAAATACAGTGACCTCAAAGTTGTCAGAATGCATCTTCTTCCTCCCCTTCAATCTCCATTTACAATCTGCAGCCTTGCATGTAACGTACAACACATCAGGGGATGACTTCTTCACCATCCACTCGAAATTGTTATTAAGTGCAAACCTACCCACTACTTGTCTCAGTTCTTCCTTGTTTTCATAAAAATTACCAAGCTCTATCACCCCTGCTTCCTTACTTTTTAAACAAGTAGTTAGCTCATGATTTTCCATTATATCTTCCTTTGTCCACATGGGAGCTTTGAACTTGGTACAAACTTCAAAAGAGGAGAACGTTGAGAACGTTGCATGACGAGCATGTTCTTCAGTTCTGCCTGGTCGACTACTGCTAGTTCCAGGTGTAGTGCGATTTTCACTACGAGGTTGTCGTTCTCGCTGTGTACCTTGGTTACTCGGTACACACTCTAACTTCAACAATGGTCCCGCTACGGCTTCATCGACTGCTAAATCATGTTCATCGTCCATATTAAAATCTACAATAGGATCGTTATTGTAGAAGGGTGTATCGAACTCTTCAAACTGATGAAATCCTGTCGCTTCTTGTTCTTGCCCTACATTGGTCGGAACCTCTAAATTGGTCGGAACCTCTAAATTGGCCGGAACCTCCTCATTCACACCAATCCCAACATCTGTTTCGGGAACGCAAGACCCTACCACACTCCGAGGGAGAGGATTAGTAGGCGGCGTAGGCTCCGAATTCCCAACTTTTCTCACCTTGGTCACGAATAATGGCATAAACTCTGTATTTGACATTGTTGCCCTCATCTCTAAAAACGTTCTCAGTTGGCGTTCTCTCTTAATAACCTCTGGCGCAACTATTTTTCCCTTCATGTACAAGGAACAATTCTCCAACTTTAAATCATACGCTACCGGATCAACTTCCAACTCTTCATATAAAATTTGTCGCAGTTCTTGTAGGGTTGTCTCAGTTGTAACTGTCAACGTCAAGCTGCTATTTGCTTTGTAGATCCAATTATAATTCTCACATAACCAAACACCATCGTACGATACAACAATGCAAACCAAAAAAACAAGGTGAGTAAAGGAAAAAACACCCAAAAAAAATAAAAATCGACATCCCATCGATATCAATAGACATAATGTCGATAATCACAACAGCAGAAATAAGGGCACTGATTGTCGACATTGTGTCGACATACTATCGACATAACGTCGACAACCACACCAAGCATGCTCGCCATCGACATAATATCGACATACCATCGACATTCAATCGACAATTAACAACGGTTACACATTTAATGTTAATAAATTTTACCTACGTTCCCAACAACCCTTCCCAACTGACACGTTGCATGTCAGACACGTGTCCTATCGACAAGCTGTCGACATGACGTCGACATGGCATCGACAAATGAGTTAGCAGTGACACTAAATTGGCATGTTGTCGACATGATGTCGACATAGTATCGACATTCAGTCGACAAATACACCATTTCATGCGTTTTACCTGTACAGTTACGCATTTAATGACCATTAAATTTTCATACATTCCCAACATGTTTACTGCTCTATAAAAGCAAATCCCTTTCTTATTCATAAGTGCTCTTGTCTTCTACTTCTCTCTTACTCTTAAAAATTTCTCTTATTCTTAAGTTCTAAATATGGCCCCAAGAAAGAACAAAGGCAAATTCCCCATCTTAACTCCTGAAGAACTGAAGCAGGAGCCTGATGTTGACATAGTTACTCCTGAAATGCAGAAAGTTTTTGACGCCCAAAGAGCTTTCGAAAGAGAACGATGTGGGAACGAGTTCAGGTTCAGGAAACTTGAAGCACATTTTTGCAAAACTGGTGTATGGCCGGCTCCACCACCAGGGTTCCCCGAAGGATGCCGTCGTTGCAAACTAGGCATCTTTAACGATTAGGTGAAGCCTGGAACATTATGCAAGTATTGCAAGGCTCACCCACAAGCCAAAGAATTTAAAAAAAAATAATTTGTTATGTTATGGCTTGTGGTGAGTTTTATTTAATGTTTGTTTTTTTTTTATGAACTTTATTTTATGTTTTTTTATGTTATGTTTTTTTTTCTTATTTTAATGAAATTTCCCTTTTATTTTATGTTATTTTAATGTTATGTTATGTTATTTACGGCTTTTTCTCATTTGCATCGATATTTTGTCGACATGGTGTCGACAAAATATCGACAACTTCTAAAATGAGATAAATGCTTGTTGTCGACATGCTGTCGACATAACGTCGACAAAATGTCGACAAATTGGAAACAATATGTTTGTTGCATAATGTCGACATAACGTCGACATTATGTCGACATAACGTCGATAATGGTTGTCACTGACCTTTCCTTTTGTAATCATCGACAAACCATCGACATAGTATCGATATATCATCGATAACACTGGAAAACCCAGATCTCAACAATTTCATACCAAAAAACAGCAGTTCCAACAAAAAACACACATATAACAATTTTAAACTACATAAAGTCAAACAAAATGCTTAAAATACAACTTACCCATTATAATGGTGTAAGATTCTTGAGTGATATTGAGTTGTGCTTCGGTTTTCCACCAACACCCACCGAGAAAACAACCATTCAAGAGGGAAGAAAGAGAGTGACGAGAGAGTGGGACGGATAGAGGGAATTTTTTTGATAAATTTTTTAGTTTTTTTCTAGAGAGAGAGAGTGGTGCACGAGAGAGGGAAGAGGGAAGAGAGAGAGAAATATCAATTTCAGTTTTTAGCTATTTTATTATTATTTTTTTTTAAAAAAAAAGGGGTAAAATGGGAAGTTCATGTAATTAATGGACTAAATTTGTACAAATGAAGGAAGGGTATAAATTTTGATATGACTTGTATTATTAAGGCCAAAAATTGAAATTCTCTTGTCATTTAACAAAATAGATGGTTTAATTTATAACTTTTACAAAACATAAAATCTAAAATAGTAATTAGTATTTATCCTATATTTTATATGCATAGTAAATTTAATTCATCTCATTCTTATGCCTATTCCTATTTCTGTGATTCCATTCTTATGTTTTATTCCATATCCAAACAAATAAAAAAATGGCATTTTAGGCTACCAAACACCATAATATTAGATTTTATATATTTTAATTTAATAACTAATATAAAAAAAATTACTGCAAGTATAATATTAGACACCTTAATATACCAAATATCGATGATGCCCAAACAAATACATCATAGCTAATTTGAATCCCAATGTAAAGAAAAAATACAAATAAATAACTAAAATATATATATGTCACCAAAATAAAATATTCAAAAGAGTATTCAATTTCGAACCACAACCGCTATGATAACATTAAACAAAAAAATTGCTATAATAATATTAAAATAAAATGCTATAACAGCCTAGAAATGCTAAAAGGTATACAATACATGATATCTAATATTTTTGTATTGTCTAATATTATTATTAATATAATTCAATATCATGTCTTATTTATTTTAGAGAGTATAAAAAATTATAAGAATTGTTAAAATGTATTATTGGTGCCTAGCACTATCTTTAATATCACGTTACTATTAGTGTAATTAAGTAGGGTCTTATATAACTTAAAAAATAATTTTTTTTAATTAATATGGCTATCATTTTGAAAAATACTGAAGACGACTACTGGTGCAAAAATGCTCAAAAATTATTAATCAATTATAAAATGTTAACTACTAACCTCCTTGGTAATAATAATAATAATAATAATAATAATAATAATAATAATAATAAAAAATGCTATAATATGGGCACATATATTCATGTATGGCTTACTTTGATTGGACTAAGAAAGAAGACTCACACAAACTCATACTATATATAAGATTAAAAAAGCAGAGGTGAACGTGGTAGCATTCTGGTTCTGGACTCCCTCCAACTCCAATGGATCCTCCTCAACTCGACCCACTTTCCTCGCCGGACACCTTGTCGGAGGTCGTCGTTGATTCCACTCCCGGCGCCGCATTCCGCCATCTTCGGTCTACTACTTCTGATAAAAACCAGGTCTTTTTAACACATCATTGTCTTCTAAAATGACATTATTCTTTTAATCTGTGAATATGGGCAAAAAAGTTTGTTTCTTTTCTCTTTTCTACGTCTTTATTTAAACCTGTAATGGGTTGTAATTTTTAATGAGTAAATTATCATAAAAGCTACTACTTTCCCTTTTTATTATATACGCACTCACACTCTTCAAGTGGTCTTTTTTATTTTTTTATTTTTGGTTTGTGCAAAGAATGATCTTTTTTTATTCTTAAACAAATGTTTTTTTACTTGTAAATGTTAAAATCATGCGAATCCCATGTGGGGGCTTTTCTTTTTTCTTCAAAATAATAATAAAATAAATATGGGATCTGAAGATTAAGATGTCAATCTTAATAAAGTTTATGACTTTATATGAGTGACCAGATTCTCTATAGAACTTTTTTCAGTTTTTTATTATTCTTTGATTGCCCTGTCTCATTTTGAATGGTCAAGGTTTTAAATTGTTTGACAAGTATTTATAATTTGATTCAGGAAAATAGTAGATGGGGGACTCTGCTACTTTCCTACAAGACATTGGGAGTGGTTTTTGGAGGACTTGTTACATCTCCACTCTATGTGTATCCTTCTATGCCATTGAAATCTCCAACTGAAGATGACTATTTGGGCATCTATAGCATCATGTTTTGGACTCTTACTCTTATTGGGGTTGTCAAGTATGCTTGTATAGCTCTCAAAGCAGATGATCAAGGCGAAGGTATAGACCGATACAGACTCTATTTAGCTACATTCATGTGGTTAATCATGGCCTATGCTGGTTATTAGTTTTGGAATATGAACAAAATCATGCTGGACTTGTTTAAAAACCATGATGAGTACTTCATTTATCATGGCCTATGCTTGTTTCACATGAGTTGGCCTCTGGTTTTTGAGTCAAATTAAAACATTGTAACACCATAACTAAAAGGGATATCGAAATTATCCTATAAAATTTAATCAAACTACTGGTTGATACATGCTCTTTATACCATGCTTTTGTTATATAGCATAGATTTTTCTTGGACTGGAAAGTATTTGCTTTGTGTTTTATGGACATTAGGTGGTTTGAATATGTAGGCCTAACCCTCAAAATGTTTGTTTTTGTTTTTTGTTATAAGTTTCTTTTGTATTTTGTATTTTGGCCTTTTCATTAAGTTTCCAAACACTTTTCCAACATTCCAAGCTCAACAATGCTTAAATTTCTTTTGATGCAGGAGGAACATTTGCTTTATATTCGAAACTTTGTAGGAATATGAATATTGGAATTGTTTCTCGAAAATATTCAAACTCTAACAATGACTTGAAGAACCAGAGTGCACTTGGGATGTTTTTCGAAAGAAGTATAGTAGCAAGAAGGGTGTTGCTTTTCATTGCCATATTAGGCATGTGTATGCTAATCGGAGATGGGATACTCACACCAGCAATTTCAGGTTTGGCGCCTGTGCTTTCATAAGACCTTTCCATAGTTTCAATGCAACTTCTGTTTATATTGATTTTTTATAAATAAATTCAGTTCTGTCAGCAATGGATGGAGTAAGAGGACCTTTCCCTTCTGTCAGTAAATGTAAGTTTTCGAGTCTTCATTCTGTCATATAAGTTTTCCTTTAAAGGCTGTCGAAAATTAATCACTTCTTTCAAATGTTCCAGCTGCGGTGGAAGGACTTTCTGCAGCGGTTCTAGTAGTTCTATTTCTCTTGCAAAAGTTTGGTACATCTCGAGTGAGTTTCCTTTTTTCGCCTATTATGGCTGCATGGACCTTTTGTACCCCCATGGTAGGTATCTATAGCATCATAAGGTATTATCCAGGCATATTTAAGGCTGTGTCACCACATTACATCTTCAATTTCTTTTCGAGAAATGGAAAGGAAGGCTGGTTGTTGCTTGGGGGCACTGTCCTTTGTATCACAGGTAATTGTTCTTCTTGAGCCTTTTATTGTGCAACCATAGATAATGTGAAAACATATTAATTTAACATGATCACATCAGGTTCTGAAGCACTGTTTGCAGATCTTGGTCATTTCAATAGGAAATCAATTCAGGTTTACCTGTAAATCATATATATTTTTCAAACTTTCCATACATTTTAATACATAGCTTTCTGATACATGTTTTTTCTTTCTTTTCCTGCACAATAGATGGCCTTTTTGTTCACAATTTACCCATCTCTAGTTCTGACATATGCTGGGCAAACAGCATACTTAATCAAGTTCCCGAATGATCATGATGATGGGTTTTACAAGTTTATACCGAAAAAGATATACTGGCCAATCTTTGCGATTTCCACATCGGCTGCAATAGTTGCTAGTCAGTCACTGATATCAGCCACTTTTTCTGTAATCAAGCAATCTGTGGTGCTTGATTATTTCCCTCGGGTAAAGGTAGTGCATACATCGCCTAGCAAAGAAGGCGAAGTTTACTCCCCCGAAGTGAATTACATCCTCATGATTCTTTGTGTTGCTGTCATACTTATATTTGGAGATGGAAAAGACATTGGAAATGCCTTTGGTATGGTAAACTAACCGAAAGCTTATTACTTTAGGCTAAATGGGAACTTGTATTAACACTTGTTGTGATGTTATTTTCAGGTGTTGTTGTCATTCTAGTCATGCTCATCACAACCATACTACTGACATTAGTCATGATCATCATTTGGAGAACACCATCTTATCTTGTTGTTCTGTACTTCTCAGTGTTTTTTGTCATGGAAGGAGTTTATGTGAGTGCAGTCTTCACTAAGATTCCCGAAGGTGGTTGGATTCCATTCGCCATTTCTCTTATCCTCGCCTTCATTATGTTTGGTTGGTTTTATGGAAGACAAAGAAAGGTTGCATACGAATTGACTTACAAAATAACCTTAGAGAGATTAGGACAACTAATATCGGATCCCAGTGTCCAAAGGGTACCGGGATTATGCTTCTTTTACACCAACATTCAAGATGGCCTCACTCCTATTCTTGGACATTACATCAAGAACATGAAATCCCTTCACAAAGTTACCATATTCACTACTCTTCGATACTCATTGGTTCCCAAGGTAGCTCCACACGAGAGAATCGTTGTCAACAAACTTGACTATAAAGGCGTCTATGGATGTGTGATTCAGTATGGCTATGCAGATCCTCTGGACCTTGAGGGAGATGACTTTGTTAGGCAAGTTATAATTAGCTTACAAGAACACATCCGAAACAACTCATGTCATCTATCAACCGAGACACTTGAAATTCAAGAACAAATTTCTGATTTGGAAGAAGCGAGCAAAGCAGGGGTGGTTCATGTTCGAGGAAAGACTAGATTTCATGTCGGGAATAACTGTGGTTGGTTTGACAGAATCATGCTCGCGTTTTATGAAGTCTTGCATAGTAACTGCAGGTCTGCTCTCCCTGCTTTGGGTGTGCCATTGACACAGCGAATCGAAGTTGGAATGCTTTACGAGGCATAAGATGATACAACTTAGTCTTGATTCAATATAGTAATAGACAGGTAAAACAGTTAGGAGGGAAAAAAAGAAAGAAAATATACTAAAATAAAGTGTTTAGCTTGAGATAAAAAGCTTCAAAGCAAACACTCTTATTCAGGTTAGTCTATATATTATTACCTCATATCTTTGTAAAGATTTTGTCTGAACAAAGAAAAGAAAACTGAGAAAAAAACACACTCAGAAATCTCCATAATGAAGTTAAAAATATTTATGAACATGTTGTGTGTAAATGTGACAGATAATATAACGCATTACTGTGCTGATTACCTTAATTAGGATCAAGAAACTCTTTACACACAATACTTGCCAAGACAATTTAATGGGGGTTCAATTTATTTATTTACATGAAAGAAGATGCAAAGTTCTTGCTAAATTTTTATATTAGTTTTTGTTGATTTTAATTAATTTTAGGAAGTTCTTTCACCATGTATCATACATTTTTTCTTAATAAGAGATGAGCCATGAATCTTGATAAGTATGCGGCCTTAAAAGGAAGAAAGGAATAACATGACAAGCTCTCCTAGCCATACAACCACTCGACTAATCGAAGTCTCACAACTTGAGAAATATATTGTAAATTTATATATTTTGTTTTTGATGTTTTTTTATTTTTTTACAATGAACAATTCATCATAAATATATTTCTCTTAAATACTTTAGTAAATTTACCGCACATGTGAGTGTTGAAAATTTATGTCTTTCAATCACAAATCAATAATGCGTGTAATTGTTGATTGTATTCCAATTTCCAAATAACAAGGTATGTAATTGACAGTAAAAAGAAAAGGTATGTAATTGATTTTTTAAATATTACAAATTTTAAAGACTATTAATGATTAATATTCAATTGATAAATGCAAGTTTTAAAAGTTAAAGAACCACACTCAAACTATGAGTTTAATTCTTGATTATTAAATATATATTATATGAGATATGGATCATAATATTATTAAACATAGAATCATCAACAACAATGAATACAAAGTTAAAGGGAAAGAAAACACTAATGAAAAAGTAGTATATCTTCATGGTTTTAGATTTAATCACATTAAATTAGCACTTATTCTAATATACTATTTTAAAGCATATATATATATATATATAAATTTTTATTGAGATTCACTATCTAAAATGGCAAATAGTATTTGATTGTTATGATTATAGTCACTTTAAGATTATATATTCCAAGGATTGAGCTATTCGCCCACTAAAGCAGTACATGAGCTGAGTTCAGAACGTCCTGAGACAGTTCGTTCCATATCCGGTGCGGACATTAGAGCATCGAGAGGACCTTTCCTTAGTACGAGAGGACCGGAAAGGACACACATTTGGTGTCCCGTTATCGTGCCCACGGTAAACTGGTAGCCAACTGCTGAAAGTACCTAAGTAGGTAAGCCAAGATTTAAGAGGGCCATTTCATTTAGGTATCCCAGAAACCATAAGCAATATCACACTTATGTATCACCCATCACAAGTATTATGTAAAAATGCACCTAAGCAACTTTGTTGTCAAAGCTTGGGTTTTACATAATTTTCAAGCTTCTTGTTTAAATCATACAATGTTGAACGTGTAATTCATTCTGGAATCTGTATAGGTTACAAGAAAAACTAATCCAATGGTCTTCACATATAAGAACATGATGTAAAAACCAAACTATAAAGAAAAGAATTGAAAATACATTCACTTGTCATTGTTGTCAACTACAACTGCTATATTATAAAATATATTATGACTCTCTATGAGTGTAAATATAAACTGAAATTACAGTCTTGTAAACGAAGTAGAACAGAACAGTTAATCAATGCAATGTAAGTATTCATTTTAGAAAAACAAAATTTTGTAGGAATGAAAAGAATCAAAATCTCGGATTACCTCCTTATATCAACTCTCAAATCAAATTCCAGCCAAAACCCGATTCAAATCACTGCTTCATCTATCTAATTCTCAACAATAGTAGAAGCTTTTGAGCTTCTAAAATCTTTCTTGAGTTCAGTAACTCTCTTCATACAGGCTGCCTTGGATTTTCCAGGAACAGCAGCAGCAATTTTCTCCCACCTCATCGAAACCTCCTTAGGAAAAGCCTTCAAAGCATTAAGCAAAGCAATGTCTTCTCCACTAGCCCAACTCACAACTCCATTTTCTGCCATTGAACCAACACCATCAGATCCTCCTTCATTTGAACCAAGCTCAATTCTCTGATCTGCTGTTTTATTCCTCTTCTTCAAGAACTCCGAATACGAATCAGCATCGTTCGATTTCTTCTCCCCTAACTCCTTGGCCTTCTTGATCACACTCTCCACCTTATGCCGACCCGAGAAAGCCTCAGCAATCACTTCCCACCGCCTCGGCTTCCCCACCGGATTCTTCAAAAGCTGCTTTTTCAGAACCTCAATTTCCTCCTCAACCCACTCCTTTTCTTCTTCCCCAAAAACTACAACCCCATTGTCATCATTCTTCTTGTTCTTCCGTTCTCTCACAGACCCATTAAGATTTTCAACCACCGGTACTGAATCAACTGGCACTTCCTCATATCGACGAACTTTAGACCTCTTCTGAGAACCCCTCTTCTTGGTATCCTCATCAGATTGGGATGACTCTTCTGGGAGATCAAGAACCGGACCTTGACCAACGCTAATGTCACCGCCTGTGAAGGAAGCAGGGGCGAATGGGCCTAAAATGAAGGAGAAGGAGAGCCATAAGAGGAGAGATTTAAAGGGTTCGGATTGGAGGAAGAAGATGGAGAGGAGGAAGAGAAGGAATGAGAGTGAAACTGTGAGGAGGAGGATTGGGTTGCATAGCTTATTGGTGGGGTGAGTTTGTGGATCTGTGGCCGAAGGAGCAGGTTGTGGCCGTGCCTTAAAGAGGAACTTGGGCCTGGCATCCTCGTCCAAGAACTCCATTTTCAGTCCAATGGAGATCTCTCAGCCCCCGTTTTGTTCCTAGATTTTGGTTTTGGTTTGACAATTGGTAATACTCAAAGTTGTCTTAGCCTAGATTCTATAGTGGCCAACTGCCAAAGAGAAAAGGAAAGGTGTTATTCTAAGCCATTCATTCAATTTAACATCATTTTTTCACAGCATATCTTTTCTGAATCCCAATTAGGTGAATTGCTGCTAAGCATAAGAAAAAGAAACTGGAGTAGCAATTAGTAAGCATCTGATCTACCACTACCACTGCCAGTTTGAACAAATTCATCCTACAAATATTATATGTACATGCTAATACAGTCTGCATTATGTTTTCATAGCTCATTATGATACATACAGAGGTAACAATATTTATAAAAGTATAAACCAATTACAACCATCAAATTAATTAATGGTACACTAAAACATACATATTGTCAGTGATTCAATAAACTAATGGGTACAATGCACCCCCATAAAACTTATAAGGGATGCAATGATGCAGTGTTTCCGCATTCAAAATAATTTTTTAGTTTAATTTTTTTATATTGGTGTATATTATAATTATTTAAAATATTTTACAAAATTTTAAAAAATTCAAAATAATTTACAATATAAAAAAAGTGTGTAATGTTAAAATTTTTCAATTTTCTTACAACTTTACACTACATCTTAAATACTTAAAACTTCATAGAAAAGAATTGACTAAAAAATGATTTCCGACACCAAAACAAATAAATGCATCGATGCATCGTAGAATTTTCCCAAACTAATTATGGAATTCGAGCAAAATCACTAATTCCCATAAAATTTCAACAAGTCTCATTTAAATCAATTGCAATACCCAAATCATATTTCAGAAAAGCACAGAAGATGTCAAATATCGAAACCCATAAGAATTCAAATCGAAAACCTCTAAATCGACAAAAGACAGTAAAGTCAGAGAATATTTCGCTACGATTTGAGGAGAAAATGTTTAATCAAAGTAATTAAGAGGAAGAGAAAGAAAAAGATAGAGATGAAAGAAAGGAACTTACTCAGATCCGAAAAGGGGTATGGAGCTTCTTCCTCAGATCAGATCCGAAAGCATCTGATGAAGATGAATCCCCCCCTTTTCTACCCGAATCACTCGTACGGATTTATTATGATGGTCAATCTCATGCTATGGAATATAACTTCTATTTTTTATTTTTACTTTTTTGGACAAACAAATATTAATTATTTATTTTAAAAAACAAATATTAATTATTTATTTAATTAAGATTAAGATTATTTGTAAGAGTTTAATATTTTGAGCACTCAAATCACATTTTTAAAATAAAAAATTTCAAAAATATTTAAAAAACTAAATTTAAAACATATATCAAATGCTTTAAACTCATTTTTTATTTTTATTTTTTTGACATAGTAATAAGAATCGGTCGTGAATCGACAATGCATGTATCAGCAATCAGCACAAGATCCTCTTCAAATCAGGATAGCTAATATCTTTTTAAAGCTTCTTTAAAATTTATTGTTTATGCTCTACATTTATAAATTTTAAACATATTTTATTAATTATTTGAGATTTTAGTTTTACTATATGTGTAAATATTAATATTATATATTTGAAATAAATAAATATATCACAGAAGTAAAATTTTAGTGATATATTTTAAAAAAATTATATGGTGTAATGTAAAAAATTAAAGTAAAATAGAGAAAATAGAGTTTGGTAATATATTTTAAAGGATAAAGTAGAGAAACTCATAAGAGTGCTCTTAATTAAGATTAAGATTGTAATATTGGTAAGAATTTTTATTTTCCCTACTTGAGTATTAATTTTCTTTAATCGATTTTTATATATATGTTAAAATGTGGATATATATATATATTTATGAGAAATTCGTGCACTCTAATAAGAGTAATTTGCGGCATAAATACTTAAGTTTTATGTCGAGTAGCAGATAAATACCTAAGTTCTATTTTTGGCGGTAAAAATACCTTCCGTCACTACTCTGGAACTTCCGTAGGTACCTCTCCGTTATGTGCCAGGTTAGTGTCTACGTGTCACTCATTCATTGATCTACATCATTAATTTTTTTTTTATTATTTAAATGTTTAAAAATTATAAAAAATAAATAAAAACTAAATATAATATAATTTTTATTTTTTAACTTTTATTTCTTTCCCATTAATTTTTCTTTGAATTGATATTGAAAAACGAACTCAAACTGAAAAATCAAACCCAGTTAAACAAACAAATTAAAGTCAGATTTTTAACAAACTAAGATCAAAAACTAATTATTTTTTTGAATTATTAAACCTAAACAAACCCAAATTCTTCAACAAAATATTCATAATTTATACAAAATTTATTTAACACATACACTAAAACTAAACAAACCCTAAATTTCAGATCTAAGCCAAAATTTCATCTCGAATCAAAACTAAATATTACAAACAAAATACAAATTAAACAATCAGATCTAAGCCAAAACTTCAATTTTGAAACCCTTAAATGAGGTACATTAAATGTCGATTACCTAAACCACAAATCTAGAAACATAAATAAAAATTTAAACCCAGAAATAAAAGCACAAACCACAAACTCTAATGAGGGATTTGTGGTCTTCTTACGATTTGGGAACAAGGAGAGACATAAAGAACTTTAGATAAAGAGATTGACTCTGATATTGAGTTCGTTAACCTTCCTGAACTAATTCGGGTTCCAGGTTGTACTCCGATCCGAACTGAGGCCTACGAACCAGAGGCCTGCCAAGATGGTATCTTCTCCACATCAGTAGGATTCCAATGGCCTGCGAACCAGAAGCCTGCCAAGATCAACACTCGAACCCAGAAAAAAAATTCAAAAAACCCACGAAAAATACAAAAAGGCCAGTGAAAAATACAAAAAAAAAAAAAAAAAACACTTGAGCTTCAATGGGTTGCGAACGTTGCCCAGATCTCTGCCAAGACCGGGCGTCCCATCGAAGCCTCTTCGAGATCTCCGGCGAGTTGCTCCGCCTGGCATCAAGCAAAGAGAAACAGATCTGTTTATTTCAGGTGGGATTTCGGTGCCAAAAATCTCAGCCGTACTGTTTAGAAGTCGGACCTGAGGGAAGAGTCGTATCCAACTTCGATTTGAAGCTCGCTCTCTCGGTCCAACTTGACCTGGCGAACTGTGGAGGCTGATGATGAAGCAGCAACAACCATTGGTGAGGGTTCAAGAAGAAGAACGACAGGAAGAAGAAGAGGACGAAGAAGAGGATTTCAATTTCTTTTGTGTTTATTTGTTAGTTTTAGTTTTTAGGTTTTAATTAATGATTTGTTTTATTTTAATTTAATTAAAATATGAATATTAAATATTTATTATTTTATTTTGAATTTTAATTTTTTAACTTTTAATTTTTAAATTGATTTACAAATAAAAAATAAAAATTAAAATGATCTGGACTAATCACGAAGTGACACGTGGATACTAATCTGGCACATAACGGAGAGGTACCTACGGAAGTTCCAAAGTAGTGACAGAAGGTATTTTTACCGCCAAAAATAGGACTTAGGTATTTATCTGCTACTCGGCATAAAACTTAGATATTTATGCCGCAAATTACTCCTCTAATAATAAATGTATTGATACATTTATTTTGTATTTTTCAGTGTACAATATAATTATTTTAGATATTTTGTAAATTTTAAGAAATTCAAAAAAAATATAACATATTGAAAATAAGATTAAAATAGGAATGTTACAAACAAAAATAAATATTTTTATATTTTTAAATTATTGAATTTAATAACGCGCAAAAAAATGAGATTCAAATAGCTTATTAAAAAATAAATAATTAGCAAATTAATGAAGCTAATAATGACAACGATGAAAGCGAGAACATTGTAGAGTGTGACTTAAAATTTGAATATTTATCAGTAAATATTTAAATTTTAATATTTTTTTATATAATTATCTATAAAATATTGTTAAAACATTATATAACTTTTAGAATTATAAAAACAATACATATAGTTTAGCAATTATCTATCTTTTTTAGAATTAATTATAGAATTTTATTAATGACAATCAACAAAAATAATAGCCTACAATCCAATATCTTCTCTGTTAGAGACATGATCAGAAATAGAATTAAAAAATGAATCAGATAATTAACCGCCTAATTTTCGATCGTTTGACAAAAAATCTATAATAAAATCAAAAGAAAAAAATTACAACATCACAATTAACCTTAAGAATACCTACATTCTGTTTCATCCATCGCTTAAAAGATACAACAGTAGAAATTGTTGCAGCAGGTTCATTCAACCTCGTAACTTAAGCTCTCAACTATTGTGTAAGGTATGTAATTACACTTCTAACAACTCCTTCAGTCGCAGAGAACTTGTTATTACCATCCACAAACAATGATACCATCAAACAATAAAGAAGAACCAACAACGAAACAAAACAAAACAAATCATGTCACACAGACAAGACTAAAATACTTAAAATCATGTCCCAAAGACAAGACTAATCGCAATAACAAAAATCGAATTGTAGTAGCAGAATACAATCTCAACCAAGCCACACCTAAGCCCAAGAAAGGCCAGCGGGTCTGGCCAGAGAAAAAAGACAACCTCCAATAGTTATAGACCTAAACCTAATTTTAGTCATACATAAATCCACAAAGATCTATTTTATACGATCAACAATTATCTTATTAATTGTAAAAAAGAATAGAAAATTAGAGCATGAATTTAAGCTTGTATGAAAAAATGGATTCATCTATTTAAGAAAAACAACAACCAGGGTTAAACATGACACAAGTATTTAGCCTAGATCTACCATTTAAAAATATTGGCATGGTAGACGACCCATATTTTGAAAATCACATAAGAACACGGCCCATATTTTAACTTCTCTCTAGGTTCACTCTTATGTTTGTTTGAGAAGAAAAATGAGGAAAGAACAAGCAAGAAATGTATTGTTTGTAAAGAGAGTGGAAGAGAGCAGGGAAAAGTAAAAGGTACATTCTATTAAATCTTAATACATACAATCAAATTTACTTATAAAACTTCAAATCAAAAGGCAACCACTAATTTGACCTTAATTTCCAAATAAAATTATGCAAAATAATCACAGTATTGTATTTCTCAAGTTTCTTTAAAGAGTAGTCTGAGATAATCATTCTTATATTAGATATTGGCAAAGTTATAAAGGCTTTACGAGGAAGTAGAAATGCTTAAATTGATTTGAAACAAGGCTACAAATATCTGAAAAAATAAAATGACAAATAACCAAAAGTAGATAGAACAAGGATTTTTCTTTCCTTTTCCACATTTTGATCAATAATTCTTTTCTAGAAAAGACTTTATTTTGATATGAAACAAGGCTACAATATCAAGCTATGCACACCAATTATTTAAAACTTATTTTACATTATATGTATCCTATCTACATGGTATTTCTTATAAAAGACAGTGGTAGTAGAACAAGATGTAAATCATAAATGGTCATTCAGAAGATATAAGACTTAAGAAGCCTGACGAAAAGAAAGCCTACTTGGTGAATCAATTCTCACTATAAATTCATCCTCAGCACCAGATTCATCACTTGAATCTTCAGCATGACTGTCTTTTGGAGCTGTACTTATTCGCGGTGGTGCCAAAGTAGTTTCTCCAGTGAGATTTCTCCCTTCTAAGTTCTTTCTCACGGTCCCTTCTGATCTGACAGAAACAAGTGGACGGTCCTGGTGTGAGGGAATTGTAGGATATGATATGCTGTGTGACGGCTTAGCCACACTAATTCCTGGATAACTACGAAAGTATTTGCGGATGTTAACCTGGTGACAAGAAAAAAGATGGAATGAGTTTCACAAAGATGAGACTAAAAGAAACTCGTTATCCACATAACTTCAAATTATAACGGTTAATACCATGCTGCCATAAATGCTTATCTGCATTGCTCTAGCCGACAAGCTGTTAGCTTCTTGGCCAATCCCTTCAAAGTCCCTATGTTGTTTTTGTTTGTAGAAATGTTCAGGCCAACTCATAAGACCGCCATGTTCTCGACCAAGAGGTCTATGAGGATGATGATCTACAGAACGTGGAACAAATGAGGAAGACCTTCTCTCAAGCTTACTTTCTGATCCAAATGCAGATATATCAAAAATAATTACTCGTGCTCTCGTTTCAACTAAATAGCAGGATGCTTTATGGGAAAAGCTGGCTCCTTTGATGGCTGTTATCATAAAAAGTTAAAGAAGATTATTTTGGAGACCAACAGATATTACAAAGTAGGTCGATGGAGAAGTGAGCATGAAGCCTTAAACTACCTGTTGTGTCAAGATTTTGAAAGCTTTGATGCACATGCGAAGGTAAGAGAGCTGCAGGTGATGTAATCAATTCTTGGGTGCCTTGGGTTTTGACAAATCCTTCTAATAAAAAACCCATGGAGTGGTGGGGAATTTCTATAGTTTCCCCCCTAATGTATATAGTCATGATTGACCTTTCAGCAACAAGAGCCCTTAAATCTTGCATTGCCATTTTCTCGAATATTTGAGGGACCAAGAGTTTGACAAGAATTATAGCACTTTCCTGTAAAATTATAAAGCAATGAACCATGTCAGAAAAGGTAGCATGCCATTCATTTCAAATATTTTATATATAAAATAAAAGGTATAATGTAATCTTTAGAAAGTATCATTTTCTGGACAAGCTGCACTGAAAGAATACAATTGATGGGGAAAACTAAGTTGGCACAATATTAAACTTAGTATACCTGCCAAAGGAAGTCTTCTACTGAAGGATCAGATCTTAGAACAGACAGTATCTTATCTGTTTCAACAAAGAAACAGAGAACCACAGAATCCGCTACTATGTCACATATGTATGATTTTCCAGTTAGCACTTCATATAAGCCCAAAGTACTCCCATGAGTAAAAGTTGGATGTATCGAATGTTTGTTTTTTAAGCTCTTACTCGTCCACTGCAAAGTAGAACATCTATTAGCAAACTCTCTCTAAACAAACTTCATAAAATTGTACAATCATATTTTCTATTACCTTGACTACCCCATTGGAAACAAGCCATATTCCATTAGGCTTCGATCCTTCCCTGTAAAGTGTCACACCACGTAATTTCATCATTTCCTTGGTTGAACTTTCAAGTGGTTTACAAATAGAAGGAGGAAGAGCTCCCATGAAGGGATGGGCACTGATCACATCTCTCATTTTTGGAATTTTTACTAGTGGAGGATTTCTTAGAAGCTTTTTCAAGTCGGTCTGCAAAGAAGCTTTCAGAAATTAAAATCAAGCATTAAACAGTTGGGAACATAATGAATAAAAGAAAGCAAAAAGATTATGACCACTTACCTGAACATCATCATGAAGATGAAGCATCTCCTTTTTCTCCAATAGGCCAACCTTTTCAAGGTTTTGGACGTAGTCGATCAAACGGTTCAGAACTGAGTATGTTACTTGTCTGGTTTTCACAACACGCAGAACCTAAAAAGGTTTCAAAGATACTCTCATTCATCAACATTATTTAAATTAGATATTCTCTTGCCATCATGTCTTTTAAGCAAGAAAAGAGATGATAAATGATGATTAAAATTTTCAGTATGCATCTAATATAGAAGGGCTCAAAAGATAAAATTGGGAAGGGATTTAGGTAAAAACCTGAGGAAATGTTACTCGGACATCTTCTAGAAATTTTCTTGCTTCTTCTCCTTCTGCCTCACTTTCATTGATGACAGTAGAAGCAACTTCACTTTCACCTAAAAAGATGCGTATGAATATAAGACATAATAAAACACTCTCAGAGTAACTACCTAAAATTCCTTTTAATCGAGGAGGTGAATATATGTATATTAATAAAGCAAAGATAATAATATACTTTCACGAACCCATACAAAATAATTTATCTATAAAACATAACACTAGGAAAGAAGGCCAGTTAATGAACATACACGTTATGTATACAAAAAAAATGTCATGGAAAGTGATGATGATTATCACTATTTTATTAACACCAGTCAGAACTTTTCCCTTTACCTGTGCAGGCACTTGTGTTTTTAGAGTTAACTAGTTAAAAGTCATGAGTTTAATACATTTTTCCATAAGACTATGCGCTAAGGCTAATTCAGGAGTTCACAAGCAGTCAATGTATTAAAGATTAAAGGTGAGGAAAAACAAGGGTTATACGTAGCTACCGTATCTCACATATAAGTATATAGCTAAATAACTATGGATTATGTGCGTGTGGGTGGGTGGGTGTATTTGGAGAGAGAAATAAGCCACGAGGAAAGTGTGTTACCTATGAAATCATGCAGTTGCTGTCTTCCAATTCTATGTGCTCGAAGAAAGGCAGCACAAATGTAACATGCAGATTCTAACCTTTCCACAGTGAAATAAGTTACCAACTTTTGTGGACAAATACTTCTTTGAAGAAACCTGTAATAATTTGGAAAATTAACTTGGGATTTTAATCCCTTCCAGTCACATAAAGGCTCACTCGAAACAAAGTCAAGTGCCTCATCCACCGATTGCATCAAAATATTTGCAGTAGATTGAGTAATCCTTCCCTCATCAAGCATCCCCCAGTAAGCAGCTTGGACACCTAATCATAATATTTATTGTCACAGTCAAATATTTAGAGCTTTTAGTTTTGCAACATGATCAAAGCCAAAGAGTCATTGTCCTTCCAAAAAATCTGTCTTGGCAATCACTAACATTATGATTATTATTTTTTATTACCAAAGATGCAAAGCAAAAAACATAATCACCCTTAATAAACTATAAAGCATCCCTCAAAATAAAGTGAAATACAGGAAGGGTGTACGTTGAAACTAAACTACTTTAAATAAGAGATCTATCAGAGAAGTATAACACTTGATCCAACTGCGAAGACAGCTAAGTTGTGAAATCTGCCTTAAAATTTCTCCTCCTTTCAAACATAAAGATCAGAAGTGCCACACACAACATAGTTCCACAGTATCTATCCTCCTCTAGAGCCACAGTATCTATACGAGTATGTGAACTGGCTACACTAGGTATGGAATTAAAACACAAACAATGCTGAATACATCAATTATATTTTCTTTTAAGAAAATGCCCATACTCTGAAGACAATTGAGGTCACAATATTAATCTCCAGATTTCACCTCTCACTTAACATGAAACCCATATAAGTTCCAAAACTGCACACCTCCACAATAGTCTTCATCTCCTACTACCATTAAATTCTTTATCACTTGTTAACAAACTGACGATATTCATTTAATCAGTTATACTACTGAGCCGTCATGCATGGAGAACATTACAAATTTATAACAACATTTAATTGGACAGAACTATATACTCTAGAACTAAAAATGTAAATGTAATACTTTATGCTGCATACCATGGGCTGATATATCTAATGAACTTCAACAACCCACAGAAACTTGAAAGTAGAGCAAAAATATATCCAGAAAACTGAAGTGAATAATAACAATATAATTTACCTTCGTGAAGAACACTGCTAGTAGTGAAATGTCAGAAATAAAGAAATGGGACTGAAAGTAATCTTAATTAAAATTACCATTCAAAAAACGTTCACGTATATCATTCAAATTCATTGGGTCCAATTTATTATCACTTTCATGTGCATCATGAGGATGCACTCGTTCTCCTTCAATGTTATTTAAGCTTGCAATATATCGTTTAACTGTAGGCCAGTCAGCAGGTCCCAGTTCCTCATCTTCCCCAAGATCGCCAAAAGTCTCTAGTGCTTTGTTCAACATTTCATTCTTCGTATAATCCAATATACGCCTCTGCCACGTAAAATATATGCGTTAAAAACCAAATACAAAAGGAAAATAGTAACATCGCATAACCAACAGAACTATTATTTATGAGAAAATAAAAAGACAAAAAAAACTCAATTTAGGTTCTATGCAACATGTAATTAGTATTACCCCAAAAAACTTCATACTCCTCCCAAGATGTATAGTAACTCAGTCAAAAACATAATAATACCTTTCATATGCATACATTGAAGCAAACTTCCCCTTTTCACATTAGATAGATTTCTCCTCTTTACTCAGTACAAGAATGCTAGCCATTATGGGGAAGAAAGCATCTGCTGCTATTGTTTTCAGCAAAAAGAAAGATAAAATTGTTTTGCCTGTTCATTTCACTTCCAATGGAAAAACCAATAATTCTAATCGTTTCATGTCATTTATCTTTGCTCTAAGCATTTTCTCATAAAGTAGGTGGGTTCAAATGATAACATGATTATAGTACATAGAAGTTTCATTTTAAAGCAATGGGACCAATGTCATGACATAAGCATTGTAGTGCTCCATCTAACAACATTTTTCAGTGTACAGTAACATCCTCACCTTTGCTGCAGATAGCTTATCCATGTTTAGAAGGTGTAAAATGAATTGTGTGGTTGAACCATTTACAATAAGAGTCAAGAAAACAATTCCACCAGTGAAGAAAACAAACTGCAAAGAAAATGGTAATTTTGTAATAACTGCCAAGACTCGTGACTGATCTATTTTACAAAACAAAGACATATAGTCAAAATATGTATAAGTTGTACATACCAAAGTTCCTGTTTGACGACTGAGGAGTGGTGAAGTGTCACTAGAACGCTAATAGAGAAACAGTAGACATACAGCAGACAAATTAGAAGCAGGTGATACTCAAAGGACAAAAGGGCAAGAAATGAAATGAATAGTACAATCATATAAAGCCCACTTGTTACAAAAGCAAATTGCCTCTGTTAGGAAATATGATAACACATATTAGGAGTTTCAACTTGCAATCATATAAAGTCCTTATTTGAAAGCTTGGGCCTGAAGTTAGTTTTCCACTGACAAAGGACATATAGTTTCCAAAGAAATGGAAGTCTAGTATGTTAAAGCTCCTAGTATTACAAGTGACTTGGTCTTTTTCTTCTCCCTTGTCCCTTGAAATGATAACAAATTTTCTCAATTAGTCCTTTGCAGTCTCAAAAACCCACTCCTTTTTTGCCCAAATATATCCTTAATTTCCAGTATATTCTAGCCTTTAGATATTCTTATACTAATTTCTTATGAGTGTGAGTTTAGGAATTTCAGATCCTATCTGGCATCAAATATAATTTTATCCATTCTGAAGCTAAAATTCGTCAAGCTTAAGCCTTTAGACCACAATTAAATAATCCTGAAATCCTCCACAAGAGAAAACAATGATTACATACTCAATCTGTCCTACCTCATCAATTTTATGGACAAAATAGAAAAACTTATACCCTACTGGTGGATAGTTACACTCACGCCACAGCTTTCATTATCAGGATTTTATGAATAATGATGCACGGTAATCCACCTAGCTCATATCTTACACCAGTTGTCAAAAATCAACTTGGCAGGTTTAGATGTTTAAAAAGAACAACAGAGAAAAGCAGCACTACATGAATTAGGATATCAAAATCAGTAAAAACATTAACTCTCATTTAACAAAGACTTGCCTTGACAGACAAGGAAAGTGACAATGCAACAGCCCCTCGCAAACCTGACCATATGAGAATAATAGCCTCTTTCCATTCCAAACCATATCCAAGATACCTCAGAAAGGGGAACAATACTATTACAACCATTGCACGGGAAACTTGTACATAAACATAGAGAAGAACTAGGTACAACCATGAATGTCCTGAAACATAATTATTAATAGTTATAAGTGTACTTATAACCAAACATAATAGAGAAACATCATACCATTATAATGTAGGCAATAAAAATAAAAGAAGAATTTAAGACCACTCTCATGCTCTACTCTATCCTTGAAAATGGATCACCAAAACATTACTTTCTCTACTTTACCTCTGACTTTTACATTATACCATACATCACCTTCTCTATTTTTTCTCTATAATATCTAAATATTATATTTTTAATCACTTCAAATTAAATAGAGATAAACATGAGAAATAAAAAAAGATAGATTGATAGAAAAATTAATAAAATAATAGTTTAAAGCATGAATAGCATGAGCTAAATGTAGCTAAGCTACAGTAGAATGCTTTAAGAATTTTCTAAAATTGCTCATCTATTGGAGCTCTCTTTTATTACCTTTTAGCTAAATTTTTAAAGTAGCTATTGGGAGTGCTAGCATATCAAAATTCTCATTCTTTGCTAATAAAAACAGATAGCACTGATTAATAGTCAATTGCAAAATGGTAATGTAGTTCCTTTCTCCTTTCGTTTCAATTAACAAAATTAATTGGAAATATGGGCAAGCTACCAGAAGGAAAAATCTTTCTACAGGTGGTTTTCAATAATTATAATAATATAAAAAAAAAGGTTATCTGATATTCTCATATTTCAGGTTCAAAGAATTCCCTGCTATTCTAGAGTCCATTTTGTGATGCACATTTCCATTTTTTTTCTCATTTACACTGCAATTGCAGCCATCATATGCAAAAAAGACTGAAGATTATGACAACATTCAGATTTCACTGATGTCTGAACTTTAGAGTTTAGGATACTAGTGAAGAGAATACAAAGAATTTTTCTTTTTACCATCTCGAAAGACATGGTCATCAAGAAGAACACCTTCAGCTATAACCACTCCACTGCAAAGCAAAACAGAATCATGAGAACCCTGACACAAGTAGTTGAAGGCACCTTTCTCTATGCATTTCAACAATGAAATGAAATCAACTAGAATAGAAAAAGTATTTTTAGTTAGAGATTAATTCTACACTGCTATTAATTTTTAATTAAAAATTCCTTTGTCCACATGATTTCATAAGATTCGTACAACTTTCAAACTGCAATCTGATTCCAAAGTAGTCGAGCAAAGCTAGGCATGAACAAGCAAGCTCAAACTCAATTACCTTAAGATGAAAACTAGTGTGTTAGCAATATAAGAAACCATTTCCCTGAAAGGAAAAAAGAAGTGAGAATTTAATATATTAATATCTTATTAATAAAAATAAGCAATATGCATCACAAAGAAGAGAGCAAAGAGTGGAAAGTACAGCATATACATACTCAAGGAGGTATTTGATATCAAAGTCTAATAAAATCAAAATCTATTTATATTTCTGGTGGCCAATGTAGTGTATATTAAGGAGCAACATAATATCAACTACTTGAAAAATCATTTAATCAATATATGATCTGAAACCTGCAGGAGTTGGACCAATAAAACATGCATCCAGCTACATCTGCTGTACACATAACTAAATAAGCCATTTTTTCTTCAAATGACAAAATGGACATACCAAAAATGATGCAAGCTTTGCTGACCATCACCCTTGAAAGCTGTTCTTGCAGCTGCAGCAAAAAACCTGATCCAATTTTTCAAATTAAAAAATATATATGTATTCTCTAAGAACAATTTCATTATTTCATAAGATCTGAATGAGAACTGATGAGGCAATTCAAATTACATTCCCAATGTCATCACTGTCAAAACTCCGGACACCTCAGCCCCCTCTTGTGCCTGGTAAGAAATTCAATTTTCCATGAACAAATGTGAGTAAGTCACTAAACTAAATTAACATTAATCATTTTATTGCTCCACAATCATACCATTATCAAATTGCAAGGAAATGATAAAAATAAAGTGCTAATATGTTGAGCCAAAATACAATGGCCTTGAAAATCACATAGCATACTGTGAAATGGTAATGTAAGATATCTCCCTTTTTCCAAAAGGAAAACTATGACTACTGGCATCAGATTACATAACAGAACACCAATCTCTAACAAGAACATACATAGGTAAAGCCAAAATCAATAATAACGAGTACTTTCAGCTCATATGAAAAGGAATATACAAAATCAATCAGCTATACCACTATTACTTACACAAAAAAAGCACCAAAAACTTGTCTTATACAAACTCAAATATGAAATTACAGAAAAAATCTACTTGAAAATTTAGTAATATAAGTTAATTGACCCAGTCAAATGTAAGTGTACGCAGCTCTTTTGAAAAATGTCAAAACTCTAAAAACCTTTTACACACAAAATCTTTCAGTCACAGGTTGCATAAGTTAAAAAAACACTTGAATACTTTTTTATTTATTTATTTTGAGGAAGTACTGTGTCAGCAAAGACAAGTATCCTTGTTGATAGAAGAAATCTAATCTATAACCATCTGAAGGCTGAAGGAGGCATATCATATCATAGGTCCAAGTACTGAGGTATCTTTTGTTGGATTTCATTTGAATACATTGAAAAACTAAGCACCTACAGCAATTAAAAATGAGTAACTGGAGAATCTAGACAGTTAAGTGTTCCAAGTGTGAAGAGGAACATACGGTGAAATAGGCAATGTAGCTCACAGCAAGTGTGAGAGAAATTTCTATCACTGTATCATTAAATATAAACCCAAGCCAAAGAACAGAAGCTATTCCGAAAGCAAGACCAATACCTACACTGAAACAACATACGCCACATAATCAGAAGATATCTATCACTATTATTCTGCAACAAAACAATTCTCAATAAAACAATACGTACGCTCCAAGCGAGACTTTTGCTAAGAATTCAATTATAGCCTCCCAGTTAAAGCTCTTTCCTAGAACCATTTGGAAAAATAGCTGATAAACCACTATTGCTGTCCTGAAATGAATTTCAATTCATCCAAACAAATACAATAATGGAAAAAAGTGTAATAAAACAAAACCAATTAAGCAACAGCAGCAGCAAAAAAACATTGATAAACAGATCTATTCATCAACATGATGGTTTCACTTGCTCAATTTATCAAATATCTAAGTAAAGGTAAGCAAGCAAACTGCTTTGGAAAGAAATACCCATCATTCATCAATGATTCTCCTTCAATAATTGTACTCAATTTCTTGCCCGCGCCAAGCTCTTTTAAAAGTGCAACAACAGCTACAGGATCAGTAGCGCTTAGAAGCCCACCAAGCAACAAGGATGTTTTCCAACTCCAGTCGTAAGGAAAAGTGAGCTGCAGCATGATTTCGTGTATGAATATATAGCCATACTTTGTAGCTAAATGTATAAGCTTGCAATACCTTCAAAGCAATTCCGAGGCAGAATGTTGATATCAGAACACCTGGACCAGCTAGTATAATCATTTGTGCTATGCATCTCTGCACATAAAGATACACATTGCTAGTAATTCATTTCAAATCCATAATCCCAGATTATTCCCAAAAGACTTGCATGAAGCTACAATAAGCATTTGTGTCATTACAAAATTTCATGATATCAAAATTATAATCATTTATAAATTGTGAATAGTGAAGAGTCACTGATGTTCATTTGTTGCCATGATAACCATAACAATAACAGTCGAATTAATATTAATATTATAATAATAAAGTAAAAATAATTGTTAAATAATGATTTGAAGATAAGGTTATTAGATTATAGCTTGGTATTATCTGCAGCACCAGCACGTCCTCAAATTCATTGCATTTTCAATTTTTGTTTCTATATTTATTTATGCTACTCGTGGTAGCCGGTTTGAGCCCTCCGATAAAACCTATCTTTATCAAGTATCTACACATCAAATAATTTCAATTTTTAACCTTTGATGATTTGTTTATGTGAAAACTCATTTTACAAGAAAACATAAAATAAATAAATAAATAAACCTACGAGGAGTAGGTAAAGTGCCCAAACTCACGGTATAAAAAGAATCAATTAAATGAGAATCTACCTTAATTTGGTGTACTTCCATTGAAAAAGCACTTTCAAATAGAAGGGCAGGAAGAAAAACAGCCAATAGAAGTTCAGGATCAATATTTGCCCCTGCAAATTCAACAAGGGTATCCATTTATTAGCTCATAACAGACCTAGAGAAGATAAGCTTACTACATAATAAAGAAACTCTACTGAGTATTCATAATAAAAACTATAGCTTAAGCTTACATATACGAATGCCATCGCCAATCTTTCCCAGTCGATGATGTGTACCATATTCTGCAACATAATGAATACTTCAGCCACTAAGTCATCATTAACTAAACGAACAAAGCAGATTCATCACTTTTCCCGAAGTAAAACTTTCAATTTGTTTCAAAACTCTCCTTTTAGGGGTCAGTTAATCGGTGGAACATGTCTTCTTTTATCCAATTTGAGAAAATGAGAATGATCATTCTCTAAACAAATTACAAGTTCAACCGAACTTGTAAAAATCTCACAAAGTTGATATGACCTACAGATTTCAGAACTAAAAACAAACAAAAAGTTTTGGAGAAAGAAAGTCACGTATTGTCCAAACAAAGCAAGTTTCACAAACAAAAACCAATACATCATCATCAAGAAAAACCTCAGCACAGTCAAACCAGTTTGTGAATTTAAAAAAAAAAAGATTGAGAAGAGAAAGAAACCTATAGATCCAAGAGCAATGCCGAGAACGAGCAAGCCGACGGTATAAGGAACTCTGGTACCACGCAGGAGGTGGCGGCAGGCAATTCCGAGCACCAAAGAGATGCCGACGAAGATGACAGCATCTGAGGGATTGGAAGATAGAGAAGAAGAGGATTCTTCGTCTAGTATTCGGTAGGAGAGCATAGGATCCTCAACGACGGAAGCCATTGAAGAAGGAGGGAAAGAGAGAGAGAGAAAATTAAGGTTTTATTGATTGAAAGAAATGAGAGAAGCGAAAATGGAGTAGTGAGAAAGATTCTGCTCTTGCTGTGCTGAGCTACTACTCTCTCTCTCTCATTTTGGAGCCAAAACATTATATATACCAAATAAAGAGTATAAACATTACACATATTAATTACAATCACTTGCCTTTTACAAAAAAAAAGTGAAAAAAATGACTTTACCAGATTTATGATGAACATTTATGAGTAGAGTTGCTAGTTAGTTAGCTATGGTTTTTATTTTAGTGTTTTTTTTTTTCTTTTTGTAGCTAAAAGAAATTTTTTCCTTTGTTATTAGGTGCACTAATATAAACGTGTCACGTATGTAAAAGTGTACATATAGATAGTCAATGTTGGTCGTTAGCTGCGATAAATAAATGACACTTTAAATTTGTTAATAGCTCATTTTTTTTTTTTTGATTTAAGCGTTTATATATTACAACATAATTTACCTGGGACTCGAACCCAGGACCTCCAACACTCACACACCCACCTATGGCCACTTGAGCTAGCCTCAAGTGGTTTTGTTAATAGCTCATTAGTTTGGAGGATTTTACTACTAAAATTTGTTATGAGAATGTCAGAATAGTGGGTGTTGACTCAGAAAAGGTGATCCTCTTTTTGTTATGTGCCTTTCCAAGGCCTAACATAGGGGGACAAGCCAACTAATTTCTCGGGACGTATTTGCTATTAGGAATTCAAATACGTCGAGATCGTTCTCGGGGTATTCTTGGATTATCACAAAAGGGCTATATCGATAAAGTACTCAAAAGGTTTGGCATGCAAGATTGTAGACCAGGTGATACCCCTGTTGCTAAAGGAGACAAATTCAGTCTTAGACAATGCCCTAAAAGCAGCCTTGAAATTCAGGAAATGAAAAAGATTCCCTATGCATCAGTTGTAGGGAGTCTAATGTATCTTCAGGTATGTACGCGTCCAGATATTGCGTACATTGTTGGGATGTTAGGCAGATATTTAAGCAACCCTGGTATGGACCATTGGATAGCGACGAGAGGGTTATGAGGTATCTTCAGAGAACAAAAGATTACATGCTCACATACAGGAAATCAGATCATTTGGAGGTCGTAGGGTATTCTGATTCTGATTTCGCTGGATGCCAAGATAGCAGAAGGTCTACATCAGGCTACATTTTCTTGTTAGTTGGAGGAGCTATATCCTGGAAAAGTGTCAAACAGACACTTGTAGCTTCTTCCACTATGGCTGAATTCGTAGCGTGTTATGAGGCATCAAATCGGGGAATATGGGTAGAAACTTTGTCACGAGTACGCGTATTTTGGAGAATGTTGAAAGACCACTTAAGATATTTTGTGACAATAAATCAGCAGTGCTGTATTCCAATAACAATAGGAGCTCATCCAAGTCAAAGCATATTGACATAAAGTTCCTAGTTGTGAAAGAAAGAGTGCGAGTGGACGAGATTTCCATAGAGCATATTGGGACAAACTCCATGATAGCGGATCGCTCTGAAAAGGATTACCACCCAAGGTCTTTCATGAGCACCTTTGCTCATATGGGTGTAGTATTACTTGAGGATATCATGATTTAGTGGGAGTTTGTATTCTCTTTGCTTTATGTTTGTTTAAGACATTTATGTATTTGGTTATTTTCTGATCAGAAATAAAGTTTTCAGTTTATTCACTCTGTCTTGTTATGTTTAAGTTTGACCTCACTTTGGTTTAAGGAGGACCAGTTGGAAATAGGCATGTTCGGTTCACATTGCATGTAATTTCCATGCTACACATCCATGATTGATCTATGTCATTTGGCTATATTTGTATATGTGACCATTGATGGGTTTAGTCATGATTGATATGACGAAAATCGCTTTGATCCTATATGGGTATAGTTGATGGACGAGATTGTTGTGAATACCTTTACATAATAGCAAATTTTGAGCTCATAAGGTTATACATTTATCAGGTAACATATGTTGCCCAAGTGGGAGATTGTTGGATTAAAAATCTTTTGTGGGCACATATGTATAATGTATATGCTATTATAAAGTGTGATACAAAATTAAGTGACCAATTATGTTATGGGTATCAAAAGGGTATTAAAGTGTCATGGAATTAATGTGTAGATACCATAAGTTAATTTATAATTTGTTGAGGGGCCAAATTATAAATACCCAAGAGTTATTCTAAGATGACTCTATAAATAGGTAGTGGTCCCCAAGAAACACTAGGGTTTCTGTATTCTCTCCTTCCCCATCAGAGAAAATACCTAAGAAAATAGTGTATTCTTGGAAGATCAAAACCTTCTCTGCAATCTCCAACAATGGCTTCAGGTTAGTGCTTCCGCTGATCTTTTATCATCATCTTCTTCTTTAATTTAGCAAAGGCTTTATAGATTTATGATTTAGGGTTTTCTATATTAAAGCACTTTATGAATATGTTTAGATCTAAGATTTATATATTTCTTAAGTGTTTTATAAATCCCTAACAAGTAAATTAACTTATGGTATCTACACATTAATTCCATGACACTTTAATACCCTTTTGATACCCATAACATAATTGGTCACTTAATTTTGTATCACACTTTATAATAGCATATACATTATACATATGTGCCCACAAAAGATTTTTAATCCAACAGTGCCACGTAGGATGGTTCCCAAACAACCATCCATTCTTGGATGCATCTTCAAATACCCTTCCTTCGATGACTCCTGAGGGCATTAGTCTTCGTCTTTTGGATACTCGTTGATAGAGCAAGTATTTGTCTTCTGGAACTATATGTCCGACCTAGTCATTGTGAGACACTGGTGGAATCTGAACTCTTTGTCTGACTCTGCTCATGGATCGGGTGGTCACTCCACGGGCTCAGTAAATGGGCCTATTAGGCTAGATGGGCCGATATGAATCTACATGTGTCGCCTATGCAAAAACACAGATAACAATACTAAACATGAGATTTTTTTTATTATTTCACTTTTCTTCCCCTATATTTTCTTTATATTTTTCTTCCCCAACTAAAATCCAAGTTTTAAACATAGCCTTAAGGATATAGAAATCTTATTGAGCACCCCTGCCAAGCACGAGAAGCGAACCTCTTAGTCCATCGATGATGACGACAACTGTTACGAAAATTGTAAATCAATACGCAAGTGCACGCAATTAAGTACACTCACGCAAGTGAGGTCGAACCACAAGGAATTGGATTAATTACCACTAAATTATACTTATGAGGGTAAATACCATTTTGGACCCTCTGTTTTACAAAAGTTACCAATTGGACCCTGTGTTTTGTTAAATGACAAAATGGACCCTGTATTTTTTAAAATAGTACAAATAGGACCCTGAATTGATTTTTTGTCAAAATAAAGTTTAATTATAATCCGATCTAAAAGTGCTATGACAAAACTGTTTAGATTTTTTGTATCTGTTCTTATTAAGCATTGTCTTCAAGTTGGTTGTATTAAAAAAAAAGCTGTCAAAAATTAAGCTCAGGTTCCTATTTTTACTATTTTAGAAAATACATGGTCCATTTTGTCATTTAACAAAATACAGGGTCCAATCTGTAACTTTTGCAAAACACAGGATCCAAAATGGTATTTACCCTACTTATGATTCTATTTGGCAAATCGATAATTTTTAAGATTTAAACAAAATAAAAGTAATTCAAGAAACTTAAAGAAACAAGTGAATATTAATCAAGATGAGAAAATAGGGAGAAGAATCTTGTTGTTTGTTTACCCAATTGTTAATGCCTAATTGCTATCATTTTCTTGATGTGAATGATAGATTATAAACCACATGTTCTCTAATTAATCTATTCATTAAACTAACATGTAATCAGTATTAAGTAATAATCTAAGTGTCGCATAGGTCATGCAAATACTCTCGTTTCACATAGAACCTCGATTATCCAATTTTAGGATTCTCAATTCTCACTTTTCAGATTTTGAATTGAGATCATAGAACATGTAGAAGGTGATCAAGCTTACACATGGAATTAAACACAAATATAGATAATTTCACAAATCAAGATTGAAGGAATGGCAATTATTCATTAACTAGGCAAAACTTAAAACAACATTCATCATCCTCCCTAAATAGGAGTTTAGTTCATAACATCCATAATCAAATCCATAATTAAAATTGAAACAGAAAATAGCATAGAAAAATTAAAGAGAAGAGAAAGAACTAGTTGAAGCAATTGATTCGGGTTGCCACAAGCCACTCTTCTAGCCTCCTCCTTTGTTTCTAGGGCTCCAAATCTGAATGAATCTCAATTTTCACGAACTCCCTCTATTTAAACCAAGTCTCATCTTTAAAATTGTGAAATTACGAAATTATCCAAAAATCTCGTCACTGGAGCTTCGTCGCGACGCGACAGAGGATTTGCCCGTCGCGACGAAGGCTTAAGCAAAATTTTCCAAAACTCTCTGCCAATCCCCGTCGCGACGGGGATATTGTCTCGTCGCGACGGGATTAGGCAGCAAAATGTCTTGTTTGTTTTTCTTCTTAATTCTTTCACCACTTGTCCTCAATTCTTGTAAATACTTTCTTTAAATACCTGAGGACCTGAAACAAAAGAATCATGCGTAAAATAGCCCTAAAACTAGAAACAAAGAGTGAAAACTAACCGAAAATACGACCCGAAACTTAGACTAATTTTAGCCTAACAACAACATTGCCCAACACCTTCTCCATTGCTGAAAATCTAAAATAAGAAGCTGCAGAGAATGAGACACAACATGTAGCCTCTTCATATTCTTGTCGGAATGTCTATGCAGTAGTATGTTAAGGGCGTCTCAACTATTTTGAGAGCTCTAATAAAAAATTATAAATTGAGCTTTTTTTAAGAAAGAAATTGTATATTTTCAGTAAAATAAATGTATAAAGGTTAATTAAAATTTTACCTTCTGAACTTTGACATGTACCAAATTATGTCTCCCGAACTTTTTCAGGTCGTTAAAAAATTTCCTCAAACTATTGAGATTATTATTTTTTTTTTTTTGTTAAAAAGAACTATTAAGATTGTAGGATTTAAAGACTTTTGACTAATTTTACCAACGAAAGTCTAACGTGGATGAAAGTTCAAGACGTATGATTTAGTACATGTAAAAGTTTTGAGACACAATATGGTAGATATCAAAGTTAGGAGGGCACGACTTGGTAGATGGACAATCTCCACGTTAGCAAAATTGAGCGAAGTTGGATAAAAATCCTTAAATCTAACAATTTAAATAGTTCGAGAGGCATTTTTAACCGTCTAAAAAGTTCAGATGACATGATTTGGTACATGTCAAAGTTCAAAAGGCAAAAATCTTGAAAAAAAAATTGAGCTAAGTGAGTGGCCTTAGATTTTGGCCCATTTGCTCCTCATCTCCCTTCAGAGTGTCGTGATAACCTCATTGTCAGAGCTACATGTGATATTTATAGTAGTGATTCTTTGGTGTTGTATTGTTAGTAATGTGGTATATCACGTTATACTATGTTATGTTATTGTATATTTTGTTTATGTTTGGTGACTAATGGACATCTCTTCATCACATTTTGAGTCATTCATATCAGATAAGTTTTTTTCTTTTAAATTTTATTTAATATTTTTAAGGTAAATATTATAAAAAAAATCAATTTTTTTTTTTTCTAATAACTCATTATAAATTTTATTGATATTGTAGGGAGTTTTACAATAATTCAAGTGAACGCAAGAGAATTGATGGTAACACAAGATTGGACTCTTATGGGAATTAGTTCACAATTAGGTTGAAATCAAAGTTGTAGCACTGAATAATGAGAGCATTGGATTGGTCGTTGAAGTTGAGACTCCTGTTCGTTACTAGGAAATCTAACTGTTTAGCTTATCTTTATTTTCTTCAAGCGTCTCTCATTTTGTAATAACTTAGATACCTTATTCGACGATTTTTATAATTTACTATCTAATTTTTCTGATGCATCCTTATTTTATGGCTGCTAAAAAATTTTATACATGTACTTAGCCTGAATGATAAACTAATTTAGTTAGATAATTTTCACTGTTTATGTATGATGTGCTCACCTTTAATTATTTTTCAATGAAAGTGATTATTGTTAAAAAAACAAAATGTATTTGTTTTCTTGCTTTACTAAATACTTATAACTCTTAAAATTTAATATTTTTAATCTATGGCTGATTTTTTTGAATTAAATGACATATTATATATTATCTACCCAAAGTGATAAGAGTGCAGTAAGAGTTGACTCACTATTCCAGATATTAGTTATGAATCAATGCACAAAATTTTTAATTGGACTCATTATATGGTGTCGTCGTTTAGGATACCTTAATTTTTCTTTTGAAAGGTTAGGAAGACCTTATTTAATAAGGACAATTAATTTCATCATATCATTCATTGGTTGGTACGCCAAATTATAATCAAAAAAATCCTTTAATAGTGTATCATGACTTAATTAAGAGCATCATTATTGGACACCAATAGTGTCTAATACTTTTAAGACGTATCGTTTTATGATTGGCTAGTAATACTCTCTAAAAACTATTGTATTAAACTATATGAGACTCAATACTAAATTAGACTAATAACAATATTGATACGTAAGAGGATGCTTGGCACCACTAGTACTTTTTAGCATTTCTCCTTAATTAATCATGTTATAATATACTGAATTAGTAGTAAAGTCAACTAGTCTATAATCTAGTGTTGTAACTCGTACGTGTCGTGTTGATCCATATTTTTTGTGCATTTTTAAAAGATGGGTCATATTATCTCATGCTATTAAAAAATATGGATCGTGTCAAAATTTTTAAAGAGTAGTAGGTACGATACTCGTAAGCCAAGTATTTTCGTGTTGTGTTTTATTCAAGTAGCTGATCCATTTTCCTTAAACACATCAACTACTTTTTATATTCGGACTCGAATTCTTGTTGTGCTTTACTCGAGTTGATTTGTTTTTCTTAAATATCATAACTCGAATTCGTGCTTTACTTTTTTATATTTTTTTACAATTAATGAATTCATTATAAATATATGTATGCTTTTTATAACTACAACCATTTTTATATAATTTTTCATAATTATATCAAAAAATTATTAAAATTTAAATATTTACTTATAAATACTTAAATTATTATTGTCGTATGTAAGATTTATTACTATTTTAATTTATTTATAATTGACAATACATATGTATTACTTAGATATTTGTTGCGAAATTCTCTTAATATTTGAAATTTTTATACATATCACCCTAATAAAAAAATAGTGGCAAAGCCACTTTATATTATAATTTTATATAGTCATACTTTTTTAAATGTTAAGTTAAGTGTCAACTCAGAAACACACCATCACTTTAATATTTGGTTTAATAATATTGTCATGTAGAGTTGGCACTTAACAACTAAAAGAGTACAACTGTAACAAAATTGTAAAATAAGTTATTTTTGTCATCATTTTTTTATTAAGATTATATGTGTAAGCGTGTAACAATTACAAATGTTAAGGGAGCTTAGCCACAAATATCTATTATTATTATTATTATTATTATTATTATTATTATTGTTATAAAGTTTTTTAATATGTCATGTCATTTTTGTGTTTTTTGTATTATGTCTTTCAGATTAATTTATTGGTGCTTATGTGTTGTACTGTGTGTTAAACCTTTTATAATTTTATTAAGTTTGTAATGTACAATTAAAATTAAAGGAAAAATTAAAGAAAAATTAATTTGATTAAAATAAAAATTTATTTGGAAATTAAAATTAAGATTAAAGGAGATTAATTTGTTGGATTAAAATCCTCAATATGGGCTCATATGTATATTAGTGTATTGCTATTTGAAGTTTGGCCCAAATAAAGTGATCATTTTAGTAATTATGGGTCATTGGGTATTAAAGTGTCATGGGCTAAATGTGTAGATACCCTAAGCGATATTTCTAATTTATTGAGGGGCTAAATTAGAAATACTTAAAATTAATAACCTAGCTATGAGGTTATAAATTGGTAGTGAAGAAAGCAAGTGCAATTTATTCTCATCTTCCCCCATCAAGAGAGAAAATTAGAAAACCTAAGTCTTGTTTTCTTGGAAGATCATTACCCAAAATCACCACAAAGATTATCTCTACAAGATGGATTAAGATCATCACTATCTATGAATTAAGGTACGCTTCCGTCATTTGTATTCTTCTCTTTGAATCAACAAAGGTATTCTTTAGATCTATAGTTATACACTTATAATTATATGTAATATGTTTTTCTATAGAATTGAATTTTGTTGTTGTATATTTTATGAGTGATATAAAATCTAACAATTGGTATCAGAGCCACCTTTAATTGATTCTTTGAGATTTTAGGGTTCATGTTTATAAAATTTGGGAATAAGAAAAATTAGGGCTTTGATCTTTCATTTATAATTTTGGGTTTGGTTCTTTGATAATGGTCTTCAAATTCATATTTAATCTTATTAGAGCCAATTGTTATTGGTTTGTTGAATTAAGTTTTGGATTCCATTTTTTCTTGATTTCGGCGTCGACAGCATGTGGTGTGGTTTCACTAATTAACTCTACAATTACATTTACATTTATTAGGTTTTAATTTAGTTTTTATATATCTGCATGTGGGTAATCATGTAAATGTTCTTTCACATATGATTTAATACAATTTAGTTATGATACAGTGTGTATATATACATATAGCCATTGCCGAATTTTTATGTGCGATGGTCTGTTTTCATTCCTTTTCTCTCTATTAATTGACAACATGTTGTTCAAATTACTGATTCAATATAATGAAATCAAGTAATTAGAGATGTATCACATATGAAAGACGTTAATAATTGCATATGTGATATAATGTGTTATCAGTATATATATATTTTGACTTTTATATATATATATTTAAGATTATGACATGTTGCCTTGGACTTTCAGTACATGAGTTATTCAACTTTTATTATTGTTCAATTTATTTTAAAATTATTTGGATTCTTAACTTTGCTGCCCTTGTTAATGGATTAATTAAGTTTGGTTATTTATATACATATATAAATTTTAAGCTTTTGGATGAAAGTTAAGAATACTTAATTTTGGATTAATTTTTGTTCAAGTTTGGCATTCTAAATTACTAAAGTTTGTGTCTTTCATTCTAAATGAGTTGATTGAAATAAGATGTCGCCAAAGCGACCTCTCTTGTGTAGATTGCTCATGAGGAATGTTAGATGTTTGTGTGTGTGTGTTTCTCATATAAGTATTGATCGGCCCAAAGGAAGGTTATACTTATTTTGAGGGCACACATACTTGTGGTGATAAATGTGTGATAATTATAAGGTTTCCATGTGAACAATATGTATAGTCCAAAGATTGACAAATTGTTTGACATGATTTATTGTCAATATTTGATTGCTACAATAAGAGTACCGCTTACAGTTAATATTACTGTCCAAAGACTTGATATTAATGGTGTGTTTAGTATCTTGAGATGGGATTTGCCATTATTTGAACTTATTTTGTTATGTTGATTCTTTTGTGAACCCTTGGTTATTTTGTTCTCTTTTTTTTTAGCTCGTGTTTTAGTTATATCTACCAGCATAAAGTCAATTCTCATGCCAATGAGATAAATTTTTAAGTAAAGGAAAGATGCAAATATGCTTCTTTAGCTACCTTGTTTAAATAAAGGATAAAGATAAAGATAAAATTCAGTATGTTGCATACGGAACACTGTTAAAGAAAGTGCAAAAGATTTTAGATATGGAATTATCTATGACTTTTACAAAAGGAATTAAAATAAGGTTAAAGTGTTCCAAGTATGTCATTAGACATATCTAATGAAAATAAGTTTCTCACTATGGTTTGTTTTGTAAATGATTTAATTTATTGTACCTAACTATACTTAATAAGTAATTTTTTATGAAATTTCTTATGTAAGTATACTATGGAAGGTTATCTATGAAACTAAAAGCCAAGTGATGATGAAAGATTCATCTTTAGGGGCAAAAGTGAAACATCTACATATGAGGCTATAAGGATATTCAAACTATGGTTAAAGACTAGTTATGTTTTGGATTTGGAAAAGACTTATACAGTATCATCACCTAGATGAGTTTTGGTTTTGAATTCTATTTTGAATAAGTTAGGACATTCTTGTTCATTTAGAATTTAAAAGTCTTTTCCAATATTGGTTCTACTAGCTCTTTAATTTATGAATTTATTGAAATTTGCCTCATATAAAGAAACCTTATAATTTCTCTTATGGTACAAAATATAAATTGAATCATGAGAATTCTATTATACTTTGGTATAAGTATTAAGATTATATCTCCCAAAAAGAGAATAGAAGGACTTATTTTTAATAGAATTCTTGATCCCTTGATTTAATAAATTTTAGATTTTATAAAGGGGTAACAAACAAACATAAAGAAATCAAGCGACAAAATGAAAGTTTCATTATCTAAGAATTTATGCTATATTTTGGTAGATCTTTCCTCATGGTTTCATGGAATGATCAATAATAGTATCTTGTCTTCAGACTAATGAAACTTGTTTTGTTCATAAGGCATTAATCTTTAGACGTTTCTTTTAAATTTTTAAACCATAGTTGACAAATCAACTAGGTAAGAAAATTAAAATCGTTGAAACTAACTATGATGGTTAACACTACCATGGGAGGTATGACGAATCAAGTGAATAACGTCTAAGATTATTTTGCACAAATACTAAAGAAATGTAATTTCATCTTCCAATACAAAATGTTAGGCAAACCTAACATGAAGGGTATTTGAGAGATGTAATTAACATTTATCTAAAGACATGACTAGAAGTGTGATTATTTATTCTTCTTCATGAAACTTGTTTTGGGAAGAAATACTTAAGAATGCAACATAAATTCTGAATTGTGTATCAAGTAAAGTATAAGTTAAAACTCTTTATAAACTAAGGTTGTGGTTAGACTAATAGTCTAACATATAGATATATTCTATTTGTGGATGTTCGATTAAGATGAGGTCTTATAAGCCTCATAAAAGCAATACGGACTCCAAAATAGTAAGGAACTATACTTTACTGTATACTCTAGTAATTAAAAAAGCTACAATTTTTGTGATCCCACATTATGGTTCAATTTTGAGACGAGAAACTTTAATAATTTTAAGGATGTTGAGTTTGGGGGAGAAATAAGATTATTATAGATATTGTTCTTGAGAAGGAATTGACGTTAAACTCAATTCCAACTATCACTTATGACAATGTTTAGTTTTTCATGACTTTCATTGATCAATAAGTGAATCCAGAACCTTGATAAGACAATATCAAACAACTTCTCATTCAAGATATGGTAAATGTTTCAGATAATCAAACTCAACAACCTCAAAGATCAGTGTCATTAAAGAAATCCATGAGAGAAAGGACATAAGAAAATAATGGGATGATAGACGATGATCCAATCAACTTTTATCATGCCATGAAGGTTCCAACTCTCGAAACTGGATTGATATCATAAATAAAGAGTACAAATTGATGTGAGACAATAAAGTTCTGGTATTTTTCCTATTGCTATAAGGTGTAAAACCAATTGGTTATAAATAAATATTTATAATCAAGAGGGATGCAAATTGCAATGTGGAGAGATGTACATTATGTCTTGCATGTAAGGAATTACTTATAAAGCATATATTTATTCTTTTGAATAGACTTTCTTTGGTTTAATTGAAAGACTATTTCAAGACAAGCATGACCTTGTTGCTCATTATGGTCTTGAGTTATATCAAATGGATTACTAATGTGTCATTTATCAATAATGATATTGATGACAAAAGTTATGTGTGCAACGAGAAAACTTTGTGTCCAAAGATCCAAAGAATATGGTTTGCAAATTAGGAAAATCCATGTGTATACTCAAGTAAGCTTCTCGTGAATAATTACACAATTTTCATTAAGTATTCTCATTTGGTTTTTGAGATAAAAGCTTTTGATGATTGTGTATATATCACGAGTTCGGTGGGAGTAAGAATATGATCACTGGTATTATATTGGTGAACAATTGCTTGCCATTAATGATATACTCATTTTGTATTAGGAATTCAATATATGTTGAGAATGTTCTTGAAATATTCTTGAATTATAACAAAAGAGATATATCAATAAAGTATTCAAAATTTTTGGCATGAAAGATACTATATCAGGTGATAAGCTTGTAGCTAAAGAAAATAAGTTGTCTAAATTATTGCCCTAAAAGCAACCTTAGAATTCAAGAAATATAGAAGATTCTTAATTTCCATTAGAATCTAATATATGCTCAAGCATGTATGTATTTGTACTTATACATATTAAGAATGTTGGATAGATATTTAAGTAACCATATAAGGAACTTTCGGTATGCAGCCAAATAAACTATAAGGAATTTAAGGAGAACAAAATACTATATGTTCACTTATCAGAAATTAGAAAACAGAAAATGTTGGAGATCATTAAGATTTCTAATTCTGATCTTATAAAGCTTTTAGTTGTGAGATTTTTTGTCACATATGGCTGAAAAAATTAAGAATGGTATTGAAAGCTATTAAAGATATATTTTGTGACAATAAATCAATCAGGTTGCATTTTAATAACAACATGAACTCTATGAGGTCAAAGGCACATTGACTTTGAGCTAATTGTTATTAAAATAAAGTTCAGAGTAATAAGGTGTCTATAGAACATAATAAGGACAAACTCCATATTTTGTGTGATCTGGATCATTAAGAATATACCACTTAAGGCTTTTCAGGAGCGTATTGCTCATATATGGATGTGGTATTATTTAAGATTGTCTTGTGGTTTAGTAGGAGTTTGTATTTGAGATGTTCTATCAGGCGATACATATTTATGGTTTGATTCTGCAGATAAAGTATGGATTTAAGTTTTGAGTACTCTGAATGTATTCTTTCTATTGAGGTTTAAGTATAAGGTTAGAAAGAATTAATAAAGAATTGATCTCAATTAAGGAGGACCAGTTAGAAATAGACATGCTAAGATCACATTTGCATGTAATTTCCATGCTACGCATCCATGATTGATCTATGTCATTTGGTTATATTGATATACGTGACCATTGATGGGTTTAGCTACGATAAATGTTGCGAAGGCCGCTTTGATCCTATGTTAGTATAATTAATGGACGAGATTGTTTTGAAATACCTATAATTATGATAGCAAAAGTTAAGCGCTTATAAGGTTACACACTATCGGAAAACATATGTAGCCCAAGTGGGAGATTGTTGGATTAAAATCCTCAATATGGGCTCATATGTATATTAGTGTATTGCTATTTGAAGTTTGGCCCAAATAAAGTGATCATTTTAGTAATTATGGGTCATTGGGTATTAAAGTGTCATGGGCTAAATGTGTAGATACCCTAAGCGATATTTCTAATTTATTGAGGGGCTAAATTAGAAATACTTAAAATTAATAACCTAGCTATGAGGTTATAAATTGGTAAGTGATGCAAACAAGTGCCAATTTCTATTCTCATCTTCCCCATCAAGAGAGAAAATTAGAAAACCTAAGCCTTGTTTTCTTGGAAGATCATTATCTAAAATCACCACAAAGATTATCTCTACGAGATGGATTAAGATCATCACTATCTATGGATTAACGTACGCTTCCGTCATTTGTATTCTTCTCTTTGAATCAACAAAGGTATTCTTTAGATCTATAGTTATACACTTATAATTATATGTAATATGTTTTTCTATAGAATTGAATTTTGTTGTTGTATATTTTATGAGTGATATAAAATCTAACATAATTTAGTTCAAATTCAAATTAAGAAATCATTGCACATTTATCAGTTTCTTCCTCTTCAAATATTTTTATAAATTATTTTTAAAATATACTCTTCAAATATACGGTTTGTATACGATTTTTTAATTTAAAAAAAGATTGTTTAATTTTTTGGGTTTAATTATTGGGTTTATTTTTTGAAATTTGAATGAAGTGTAAAAAAATTTCAAAAATTGGGGATATACTATTTGTTAGAGAGATATGTGGGTAAGATAATTTTTTTTAATTTAAAAAAAGATTGTTTAATTTTTTAGGTTTAATTATTGGGTTTATTTATTTGTTAACGTTTAACGTTAACCGTCTGTTAAGTTAAGGATAAATAAAAAAAAAATCGTTAAAAAAAATCGTTAAACCAACAATTGCCGTTAAATAGACACTTTTTATATATAAAGATATTTCGAGCTTTTCATGTTTAGTAAATATTTTTCGTGTTATATCATACTAATTTATAGTGTTATGTTGTATCATGTCTAAACCTATATATATTTTTTCGTATCAATTTTATACAGTATATTAAAAAAAACTCAATTATAACACTTGTTATTTACATGCACTAATCATTTATATATTATACGTATTTGAAATATGAGTAACTCAATTAACACTTGTTTGACTTTGCTTTAAGTTTAAGTGTACTTTTTGAGTTTTGATAGCCACACATCTATATATAGATTAATAATATACAAACTCTTACTATTACCTAACCTTTAAGTTATTATATTAATAATTCATAAAATATTTTAATTATAACTGTGATGTATGTATAATTTGTCTCTTTGCTTAGTTAATTGTTTAATGGAGCCGTACATAACAGATAAATAAATAAACAAATATATTATGCATTGGATTCGGTGGTCCAAATAATAGAATAAAAATAAAATGTTGTACATAAATACAAAATTTTGTTATTAATTACTTAATTAGATCTATGCATGTTAATTATTTAATGTTATGCATATAAAATAATTAAAGTATTTATAGATTCATAAGACATGGACTTAACGACAGCACATGGAACAATTGTTTCCAAATCATGACTTTACAGACCATAATTAATATTATGTATGCTTTTGTCAAAAACAATTTTTTTTTTTGGAGAATATTAATTAAGGACCGAAAATAAATAATTATTCTTGTATAAATTAAGATATGTGTTAAAAATGAAAAAGAAATAAAAAACGCCTTTATACCTTGTAATATGAAATATTCATATCAGATAATATTTTGGTGGTCACTTTTTAAAAGTCTAAAATTAGGCACTGATACTGTCTAAATAAAAAATGTAAATAAAGTTAGTACAAAAAGCCAAAGTCCTCAAAGGATAAATAAAGATGGCTTTGATTGGAAGGAAGAATAGTAATGAAAATATGAATCAAATAAAATTAAATTTAAAGCGAATTAAAAAGTTATTAATTTTTTATTTTCATATTGTTTTGGACTAGTTTTTTTTTTTTTTAAATTTAAAATAGAATAGTTATTTTATTAAAATAGTTAAAAAAACTAATCTATTAGAATGAAATAAATATTGTTCTATTTTCATTTCATTTCATTTCGTACCCCAAACCACCATTTAAATAATTCAAAAAAATAATAACAATGGAGGAAAAGCTAAGAAGTTTAGAGGGGTATGTTAGAGATTTTATTATATCTGAAAAAAAAAAATCAAGATAATACACCTTTTATTGCAACATAAAATAAAAGGAGTAACAAAAGTGTTTGATTAAATAAATACAATATGTATACACTATACAAAATTACAAATATTGTATTTACTATTTAGGCTAACTAGAATTTTTACCCTTGAATTTTTACATGTACCAAATCATGCCTCTTGAACTTTTAAGGTTGTTAAAAATGCTCATGAACTTTTAAGGTCGTTAAAAATGCCCTCTGAACTATTTAGATTGTTAGATTTAAGAACTTTTATCCAATTTTTTTTTAAAAAAATCTAAGATATGAAAGTTCAGAGAACATGATTTAATACATGTAAAAGTTCGTAGGGCATGATTTGGTAGATATCAAAGTCTGGAAAGTATATGGTTTAGTACATAAACAATCACTAAAATAGTAAAATTGAATGAAATTAGACAAAAGTCTTAAATCTAACAACCTCAATAATTCAAAGAAAATTTTTTTCGACCAAAAAATATCCAAAAGACATGATTTAATACATGTTAAAAATGCAAAAATGTAAAAAATGAAGATGAAGAGTTTTGTTCATAGAAAACTTCATGTCACAAAGCTATAAAGTTTTGAGCGTTTTATGATGAAAAACACTTCAGGCATATGTCGCCTGACACTATTTCAAAATACTCATCAAAAATGGAGTTTTGTAACTCCTTTCTACCCTTTTTCAATTTTCAATAATATTTCTAACTCATTTTTATCACTTAAATGATTCTTATAACACCCTTTAACAACTATATGATGATAGCTTTTAATTCCATAATCAATTTGTGTAACAGCTCACTTAATGACACTTGAAATCTGATCAACTAAAAAGAGTTACAAATCATTAACTAGTTATAACTTCTTTTCCATGTTACAATATTAAGAGTTTAAAATAAACTATAAAATACATAATTTATTTACCCAAACCTATAATATATATTATTTGCTCAAAAAAAAAAATAATATATATTATTTACATAATAATATTTAAAAATGTTCATTGAATATAATCTGTACAAATTTGCTCATTATATATTTGATCCGCGCTAAGTACGAATTTCATATTTTAGATTCAATCTAATTCACACAATAACTTAAATCCAATCCAATCTAATTCGCAAAAGTGCGGATTGGGTCAGTTCTTTTGAATTGATTATTTTTTAATATTAAATTATTTAATATTTATTTAAAATAGTTTTTTTACATAACTAATAATAAAATAAAACAAATTATTATTGTTTTATGTCTCCAATAATAAATTAAGATAAATAAAATAACAAATTCAAAAGAATAAAAAATTATATGTAAAAGAAATGTTTAACTTTGTTTTAAATTACATGTAAGAAAATTATTAAACTAAAAATCAATCAATGATTAAGAAATTTAAGTAAAATTAAATTAAAAAATTAAATTATTTTTTTCAAATTAATTATACATGTGGCATTGACATGATATTAACACGACAGTTGGCTAAGCATTCATGCCATCATTTTGATAGTTAGGTGTGATAAAACTTATGAGAATGATCAATTTACAACACTCCGAATAATTTATGAATTATTTTTAACTGAAAAAGTTCAGTGAGAATAATAATACATAGGTCACAAACTCATAATTCGGGGTGCAAAAATAGCTTTGTCCCTAAGTATCACTATCACCACTACTACTAGGAAATTTCCTCAAAGATGATGCACTATACAAAAGATTGTTAATGAAAACTAGAAAATAAGATTTACATAATCAAGAGATGAAAGATGATTAGTACTATAGCCACTAATTACGCTTAATAGGATGGTACATGTAGTGAACACAAAGAAAAGAGGCTGCAAAACTAACACTACCAAACATTAAGGAAATTCCATAGCTTATGATAGCCATGTATCCAAAGAAGAATGAAACTTGCAAAAAACCAGACCAATGTGATTTCACATAGTAGTAGTATATGCAAAAGCAGTAAACATATAATCCAACTGACCCGCCCCGAAAAAACGACCTGAAACATAAAAACAAACAAACAAACATTAGGGTGTGATTGGTATAGGATTTGAATTTGATTTTATGTTTTTAAAACTTAAAAAGTATGGGACCTACACAGAAAACTTGATTGGTTTATTGTTTTTGAAAACTGATTTCAAAAACAAACTCAAAATTGTTAGAAAGATTTTGAAAACAGCTTTTTCATGTTTTCAGTTGATCCAAAAACATGATTTTTGACTTTTTTTTTTCTTTCTTGAAATATCAACGGCTACTCTCTCTCTCTTTTTATTCCTTCTTTTTTTATATTCTATTATTTTATTATTTTAAGGAAACATTTATTTCTTTTATTTCTTAATAAATAGTTTTTTTTTCCTACCTACATTTCTATTAATATACTATTTGTTATTTTTTTTCTCTAATATTATTATTAGACTATTTATTATTGTAAACAGATATTGTAATAAAATATAAATATTTTTCTAATTTATAATAAAATATATTTATTTGCACCTGGAAAAATACACACTCCATTTTATTATTTTTATTTTTTATTATATATATTTTTAATTTATAGTTACTTATATTATATTTTTTTTTCTTCATTTTAAATGCTACGATTAAAACAAAAAAAATAAAAAATATATATTTTATTTGAGTAATAAAAAATTAGAAGGAAAATATTAAAATTAATACAACGTAGTTACAACAATAGACTATAAGTATTTATAAATAAAAAAAATAAGAAAAATCTAGCTTTAATTAAAAAAATAATGTTAATGTATTATTCTTATAAATTTATAACTGTAATTATTGTGGAATTAAATATTAAAATTATATAACTAAATTTACATATAAATATAAAATTTATTATCATAGGCTATTTATTTAAAATTAAAATTATGTTCAGATTTAGTTAAATCAATCATATATTCTAATACGGTTATATTTTTAAATTATGTACCAATCACAGATTCAATTTTTTAAAATTCAAAAACTGTTTACAGATACTGAACCAATCACATTTTTAGAAACATATTTCTAATCACAAAATTTAAATTTTCATTTTAGATACCAAATTTTGAAAACACAGTTTTCAAATCACGAACCAATCAGCCCCTTAGTTACTTATTAGTTTCGATAATTCTTTGCAAAATGGTCTCCGATACACTAGATAGCTGGTCTAAAAATTTCAAAAGTGGTCGAAATATTTAGACAGCTGATCGAATTTTGGAGTTAGGCCATTTTGCAAAAAATTATCAAAACTAAGTCAAAGTACAAAATGACTTGAAAAAAAAAAATCATTTTGGTAATTATTTTAACTTTTATTCTCATTCTCATTCATCTTAAATAGTAAACTTATTTGGGCTGCTATTAAACTTTTAATAAGAAAGTACTATTATCATATCAGCATCATGGCATCCCTAAATACTTGTATACACAGAATATAGGCAAGTGATATCTTCTCAATCAGTTTTCATCAGATCTCAAATCTCAAAAGCATCATCGATTCATCATCATCATAATAAAATATAATGCTAAAATCTAATCAAGAGAAGTTGAAATTTCAACAGTGGAGCTAGCAAGTTTCATGCTTTTATATAATTATAAGCAAGACCGACCATGAGAATTATATGAGCTAAGAGCATAGGATTTTTATTTTTAGAAATATATAAAAAAATATTAAAAGAGTGTTATGTGACTAAAATTCATGATATTATGTAATGTGTCATTCACCTGAATATTTATTATTTATAATACATTTAATTTTACTTAAATAAAAACCTAATAAAGAAATATGGACCCTAAGCATGAGCCTAGCCCGCCTATGCTTAGGGTTCGCCTTGTTATAAGCTTTGTTAAAATGTCATAACACTAAGTGAACTTGAAAACCTTAATACACCTAATTTGTATTCCTTGTCAATTGTAACAAGTTTATAATATGAAGAAAAATTTAAAGAAGAGAAATAAAACAAGTTCATATACCATAAATGACTGACAAAAATGTACTAAAAGGAAAAAAGAAAGGCATACCTCCACCACCATTTATGATCTTCAGCTAGAAATTGGCGACATGTGAGACAAGCATTGACTAAAGCAATGAAAAACAGAACAAGAACAAAGGTGATAAACAACACCTTGTAAGAGATGGAAGTTCCATGACCCCACACAGTACTAATTGCAAAGAAAAGCTCCAAGTACATGACCGAAAAAGGCAAAGCCCCAGCGAGCGCTATCTGAGGCAGCGCGCGCCTAAACCATGGAAGTGTTGGAATTTCTCGAGCTACACTCGAGGTTGTTAGAGGATGAGCTAGCAATTTAACCTTGTTACTCGGGCAAATCGCTTGCAACTCGGCCTTGTTGTTGCTCTTTCCAAACACCCCACCAAGTAGAAGCAATGGGAATGAAATTAATGACCAAAGAAGAGATATTTTCATGATTGTGTTAAAGGGTAGTGCTGATGCAGTTGCCTTATAAGCTGTGGCTATTGAGTTAAGAAGGCAGAGTGTGATGAACAATGGTCCAGAAAAAAGGCATTCTGTAAGGAGGAGATTTCCCAACTGTCATAACAGATTTGGATGAAGTTATATTATAATGTTATATAGAGCATTTTTAATGGAGTGTCAATTTTTATAAAAAAATTCCTCTTTAATAACTGCTAAAATTTGTACTAAATTTAGTATTAATGGGTGACTTTAATACATTTTTTTTAAGTACTGTCATTATTTTTTAAAAAAGTATTATTTAATCAAACATAACACACACGACAAGTTACTTTTTATAAGAGACTCATCTTAAATAAAGATGATTGGTTGAATGTAAATATGTGTTAAATTTGTGTGTAAATTATGTGTAATTTATTGTGAAAAGTGCACTATTAATTCTTTTGGTCACATTTAACATATTTGACATCATAATAAGTTGAAAAGTAAGAGTTGTGTAAAGAGAGAACAATATCATTACTTACCCAATTTGTTCCTCCAAAATGACAATAAAAAGAAGTTGATATGTAACCAGAAATAGTAGAAGTTGTTGTGTATATGACAAATAATGCAGTTGATAGGCCACCGCGGTTGTGTGGATAAAATACACCAGAGATTCCAAGTACCAGAATGAGCATGGTACTAAAAATGCATTCAATTGTTATAATCTCATTTTACATATAACATAACATAATATTAGGGTCGTCTCAATTAATTTGGCAGCTCTTTATAAAAATTATAAATTGGACTCTTTTTATGAAAAAAAAAAACTATATTTTTCTGTAAATATCTAAAATATCATATTTTTATCAAATAATTAGATTTTTTTGTCAAAAAAATATAAAATATGGTATTTTTGAAAAAGTAGATTAAGTATTTTTCTATAAATTTTTTTTAGGAAATTTACATAATATACTAGCTTTTGCTATTTTTTTACAAAAATACTGTCATGCGGTATTTTTTACTTTTTTTAGTGTATTTTTTTATAAGTTTCATACTGCAGTATACTGTGTTAAGTTTTCACTATTGTTCTACTGGTATTTTTTAGTTGTTCTACTATTGTTTTGAGTTGTTCTGTTTTGTGTTCTCCTGGTATTTTATAAAAACACAGTATTTTTAAAAAGATTTTCGTGTGACAATATTTTTGTAAAAATTAACTCAAATTCAAGTATTTTTGTAAGTCACGTGGGCCTAGTATGTAGGTCCCATTTGTCTTAGGAATAATTACATAAGACACCATTTTTCGTAAAATATTTACATTTTTACGTTCAAAGAATGTTTTTTTACATTTTTACAGTTTTCTAAAAAATAACACGAAAACAACATAAAATCAACAAGAAAACAACATAAAAGTAACATGAAAATAACATCAAAATAACAACAAAAAAATAACAAAAAATAACATACATATAACAAAAAATTAACAACAAATGAACAAAATTTCAACATAAAAATACCGTATTTTATGTAAATAAAATCAAAAAAATCGTAAAAATGTTTAAAATTCCGTAAAACCGTATTTTTGTTGTTTTTTTTTTTGTTATTTTTGTGCATTTGTGAAATTAACCCTTTGTCTTACCCATAACATCAATTAAGAGTGTTTGGTGTTATTTTTTATATATAAAAAAGAAAACTTATAAAAATATTAGAATTTTAGTTCATTTTTACAAAAAAATACTGTTACACATAATTTTTCTAAAAAATACTATATTTTTATAAAACAACAGTGGAACACAAACAAAACAATTAAAAACAACAGTAAAACAACTAAAAAAATAACTGTAAAATAACAGTGAAAACTTAACACAGTACACAGTATTTTTGAAAAAACATTCTGCCCCACAGTATAAAAGTACAAAAATTTAAAATTTCCATATGTGGTGTAAATAATTCTAAAAAAATATGCATTTGTAGCATGTATATGTATTTTGATAACTAGATAAATTTCGTGTGATTTTATAAAAATATATATAAATATGTATATATATATATTTGGAGCGAAATTTTCTATGTAGTTTATGTTATTGCACTTAAATATTTATATAAATTTTTTGGCGGTAAAAATTTTTATATAGTTCATCTTGTTACACTTAAATTTCTTTGTAAATATTTTAGCGGCAAAAATTCTTCTATAATTCATATTTCACAGTAAAAATCATAGATGTAACTTTAGTCTCTCATTTGGTAACAGAGAAAGGATTAATATTGTAATAAAATGACTACATAGTAATTTTTGTAGCTAAAAAATTTATATAGGTATTTATGTGCAACAAAATCAACTATATAAACAATTTTGCCAAGTATTTAGCTGCAACAAAGTGAAATGCAAAAAACAAAAAAAAAAAAAAAAAAAAATCAAGCCTTTATGTTAAGATACTTACAGTGTTAGCAATTGTGTACCAGAGCCAAGAGATGCAGCAAGCAAGGACTTATGAGATGGGATTCTAAACACATCATCTTGGATGCATTTCCAACCTCTTTCTCCTTGGTTAGATCCCGATTCTTCGTCATGCGAACCCCTTTTCGAATCATCGATCGAATCGAATTAGAAAAACAAAAAGATAGTTATAATAAATGATCATATTTGAATTTGATGAAAGATTGCTTACTCAGGAAATTCTTTCTTGAAGACACGAATGTACAACTTCACAAAAAGACCAATCAAGACAAGAGCTATAGCACAAGAATTCAATAATGAAAACCAATGAATGTCCATGTATTTTGAAGACTTTGAGTACTTAATTTTCGTGCTTTTCACTAATGGAATATACACTTTAACCCATTCAACAGAGTAACCAAACTCCACATAAGTCTCCTTATCTTCAATCAAATCAACTTCATCTTCATAATGATGTGGAACAACTTTGATCTTGACTATTTGGTTCTCATACACAAAGACTTGAAAATGAATGTGATTATGAAGTAAATATCTCCCTTTTTTGTCAACTCTACCAATGAATAGAAACAATGGCATGTCATCATGGTAGATTTGAAGATAGTAATTTCTTTCTATTGCTGTTCGAAATCGAAAAACTTGTTCTTTAGACAAGTTTTTTGAGCATGTCACTATGGATTTTTTCTCTACTAGAAATTCAATCTCATATGGTGCATTGATTAGATGATCCCCATTTAATATCTCACCAAAAGTTTGCTTTTTTTCATTGAAATAATCTGTCATTAGGATAAGAGTTATAAGAAAATGGTATAGAAATGATATTAGAGGAAAAGAAAAGCTTATTGATTATACCTGGTTTACATAATGGAAGATCAAAATAGTGGTATTTTTCACTGAAAATAATATGAACAAAAATAGAATATAGCATTAAAGATCATAATATTAAATTATTAATATCAATTCAAAAATTGGAACAGAGAAGTAAATTCACCTTGGATTTTGAAAGGGTCCCAATTTAGTAACATATAAAGGAACAGAGTCTCCAGCTTTATAGGTTGTGTAGTTAAGAGAATCAGATCTAATTTGGGTTCTATTAGTATTTCCATAACAACCCAAAATTAGAAGACAAAATATAATAAGAAGAAATTCCAATTCCATTGTTTTGTTTTTCAGATGTGAATGAAGAGACTCTTTTTTATTTCTTAGTGTAAATGAAATGAGTGATATAGAAGAAGAGAATGGAGATTTAGATCAGATTTAGTCAATCAAATTTAAATAAGGAGAAGATAGATTATGGATATAAGAAATCTGATTAAGATTCAGTCAGAACGTTGACTTTTTATGAGAGAGAGAGAGAGAGAGAGAGAGAGAGAGAGAGAGAGAGAGAGAGAGAGAGAGAGAGAGAGAGAGAGAGAGAGAGAGAGAGAGAGAGAGAGAGAGAGAGAGAGAGAGAGAGACAGAGAGAAGTTTCCATGGAATCAAAGCAAGGAAGGATTGAGTTGAGTTGGCGCCATATTCTACTAAGTCCACTTGCTTTACTACATTTATATATGTTCTGTTAGATTTTGAGTAATTTAGTAATTGGTTCTTAAGTATTAAATAAATTATCATGTAATAATTTTTGATTGGTTTAGGTGATTAAATTTTTATTTCTTTTTAAAAAAAATTAATTTAAATGTACCAATAAGAAAATGACACTAAATAATGACGTAATATTTACCGGCTAGATACCTACAAAGTTCTAGAAATATAAGTTATGTATTATTACCGCCAAAAATTAAACTTAGATATTTATTTATAACCGAGAGTTAAATTTATATATTTAGGGTTTAGGGTTTAGGGTAAATATAGGGTAAATATCATTTTAGATTTTGTATTTTACAAAAAGTTACTGATTAGACTCTCTATTTTGTTAAATGATAAATTAGACTATATATTTTTTAAAATAGTACAAAATAGTACCATGAACTGATTTTTTTGTCAAAGTAAGAGTTAATAATACCCTTGTTGTGATCGAAGATCACCTTTGCAATCGAGATTGAACACTAGGAATTAAAGACAAATATTAACACAACTGACGACGGCAATGCCGACATGATGTTCCGGCCAATGCGGTACAAAACCAGTCAAGAACTAATGAACAAAATTGATGAACAGATTGAATAATCTTGAATTGTTTTATTAGTCTTGGAGAGAATTACAATTAGAGAGTATGTACAAGGCTTAACCAAAACAAAATGAGTTAACAAGCTATATATACAAGCTGAACTAAAGAAAAGAAAAATGCAAAGCTGTCAAAAATAACAGTTAACAGAATTAACTGTCAAAACCGAACAACCAACTAACTAACTCCTAGTTTGCACGTGTGAATTTGGTGTGCATGTGACAGATTATAAACAACAAATCCTCCTTGATCTGACACAGATAACCAAAAGGATCAACAGAAAATTGAACCCCATAAAATCTGGTCAGAATTAATCTCAGCCTGCAATGTGAAGTAGATCGAGGCAGTGTTTGAATTTGGCATGAGGCACTGCCTTGGTGAACATGTCTGCAGGATTGTGATTAGTATGGATTTTCTGAACTTGAACTTCCTTGCTTGAGATTATGTCCCTAATGAAGTGCACCTTAATGTCAATATGTTTTGATCTCTCATGAAACATAGGGTTCTTCATTAGGTGAAGAGCACTCTGATTGTCACAGAATATAGTGACATTTTTAGTCTCGAAACCCATCTCCTTTGCTAGACCCTTTAGCCAAATTGCTTCTTTGATTGCCTCAGTAGCAGCCATGTACTCAGCTTTTGTTGAGGACAATGCTACAACCTTTTGAAGGTTTGCCTTCCAACTCACACATCCTCCTTGCATTGTGAAAACATAGCCAGTAATAGATCTTCTTGTGTCAATGCATCCTGCATAGTCTGAGTCAACATATCCTGAAACTTGAATTTCTGAATTGTAGCTTTTGCTATAGGTGAGACCTAGGTTAAGAGTGCCTTTGATGTATCTCATAATCCACTTCAGTGCATCCCAATGCTTCTCTCCTGGGTCTGCAATGAACCTACTCACAATGCTCATTGCATATGCTATGTCTGGCCTGGTACAGACCATAGCATACATTAAACTTCCAACCCCACTGGCATATGGAATTGAATCCATTAGCTCTCTGTCTTGCTCTGTTTTAGGTGCTTGATCTTTAGACAGTTTGAAGTGAGCAGCTAATGGAGTTGACACAGGTTTTGAGCTGTCCATCTTGAACTTCTGCAGTACCTTTCTAAGGTAATTTCCTTGTGTCAAAGTTAGGGACTCAGGTCTATTCCTTCTTATTTCAATTCCTAGTATTTTCTTAGCCTTTCCTAGATCTTTCATCTCAAATTCTGTTCTTAGAAGTGCCTTCATTTCTTTGATTTCACTCTTGCTTTTCCTTATCAGCAGTATGTCATCAACATACAGGAGAAGAAAGAGTGTATCATTGAAGTAAACACAAGGGTCATAGGCACTTTTAGTGAAACCACTTTTCAGCATGAAATCATCAAACATGAGATTCCATTGCCTAGGAGCTTGTTTCAACCCATACAAGGACTTTTGCAGCAAGCATACTTTGTCCTTGTCTTCATCAAATCCCTCTGGCATCTTCATGTAGATGGTTTCATCTAATTTTCCATTGAGAAAAGCAGTCTTCACATCCATTTGCTCGATTTCTAGATCTTTAGATGCAGCCTTGGCCATTATTGCTCTAATTGAAGCCTGCTTCACAACAGGTGAGAAAATTTCATTGAAGTCTACCCCTTCTCTTTGAGTAAACCCCTTTGCCACAAGTCTAGCCTTATATCTCTTGCAATCATCACTTGACAGACCCTCCTTTTCCCTAAAAATCCATTTGCAACTAACCAGTTTGCATCCTTCTGGTTTTCTGACAACAGTCCATGTTTTATTCTTTAACAAGGATTGTTTTTCTTCATCAATGGCCTGCAACCATTTGTCTTTATTCTTGCAGTTTATGGCTTCATCATAGGTTGCAGGTTCAGCATTTTCTATTTCACTAGCTATGGTTAAAGCATATGCAGTGTAATCTGCAAATCCAAACCTAGCTGGTGCTCTTGATTCCCTTCTAATTCTGTCTCTGGCAAGCTGATAATTGTCAAGTGAGCTATCTTGTTGCTGATCAGTTTCTTCTTCAACTTCCTGATCAGTGTTTTCACTAGTTCTTGCATTTGATCTGACTTCAACATGAACCTGTCTAGCCTCAGTGCTAGTTTTAGCTTTGTCTTCTGGTTTCATGGCCATTGCATTTTCATTAAAAACCACATCCCTGCTCACTATGCACTTTTTGAAACCAGTTTCTAAACACCAAAGTTTGTATCCTTTAACTCCATCAGGGTACCCAATGAACATGCATTTAATTGCTCTAGGCTGCAATTTGTCTTGTTTGACATGCACATATCCAATACAACCAAAAACTCTCAGATTCTCTAGAGTAGGAACCTAACCTGTCCACATTTCTTGTGGAGTTTTAAACTCAATTGCAGCAGATGGGCTTCTGTTTACCAAGTAGCAAGCTGTTTTGACAGCTTCTCCCCAAAACTTTCTCTCCAAACCAGCACCCTTCAGCATGCATCTAACTCTTTCAATAAGAGTTCTATTCATCCTCTCAGCCAAGCCATTCTGTTGTGGTGTCCTTGGTGCAGATTTGTGCCTTCCAATACCAGTTTCTTTGCAGTAGTTTGTAAACTATGTAGAGCGAAATTCTAAGCCATTGTCTGTTCTTAGCTTCTTAATTTTCTTGCCAGATTGGTTTTCAACCAATGTTTTCCATTCCTTGAAAGTCTTGAAAGCCTCATCTTTGGTTTTGAGCAAATGTACCCAAACCTTTCTTGAGTAATCATCTACAATACTCAGAAAGTAGCTTGACCGTCCCAAACTTGTCACCTTAGATGGACCCCACAGATCTGAGTGTATGTACCCAAGTGGCTCCTTGGTAGTGTGTTTCCCAGTACTGAACTTTTGCCTGCAACATTTTCCATAGACACATTCTTCACAAAAATCAAGCTTACCACCAAGTTTACCCTTAAGAATTCCTTGCCTTTCTAATTCCAACAGACCTCTTTGACTTACATGGCCAAGCCTTAGATGCCATAATTTAGTTTGATCTATATCATGATTATATGAAACTGTGTTGACACAGCCAGAGGCAGTTTCACCAATCATGATAAAGAGTCCATTTCTAAATTCTCCTTTGATCACTGTTTTGGAATTCTTCATGACTTTAAGAAACTTGTCATCAATTTCAACCTTACAACCAGTTTCAGTTAGTACACCAATTGACAATAAGTTTCTTTTGAGGTCTGGTACATACCTGACATTCTGAATCCTCCTCTTGACACCATCATGCATTTTGAGCATAACTGATCCAGTACCATGTATCTGACAGGCCCTATTGTCTCCAAGAAAAACTGTTCCTCCTTTTCTTTCTTCAAGATCATTGAACAGTTCCTTGATTGGACACATATGAAATGAGCATCCTGAATCAAGAACCCATTCATGACCAGAATCTGCATTAGAGGCTACCAATACATCTGCTGATTCATAGCCATCTGCTACAACATCAGCTTCTCCTTTCTCTTTGTTCTTTCTGCCTTCTTTCTTAAGTTTGGCCTTCAAAGCCAAGCATTCATCTCGAAAATGGCCTTCCTTCTTGCAATAAAAATACTTCTTGTCTGTTGTTCCCCTCGAGTCATCCTTTGACTTTGTTTTCTGGTTTCCCTTGTAGCCTCCTTTCTGGTTCTTGAAGTCTTTCTTTTGTGTCTTTCCTCTAGCAAACAAACCCTCTCCATTTTCACCTTGATTGTCCTCTGTTTTCTTCTGAATTTCTTTTGAATTTAAAGCAGCCTTGACTTCGGACATTGTTAGAGTTTCTTTACCATAAAGCATCGTATCAACAAAGTGTTCATAGGATCTTGGCAAAGAACTCAAAAGTATAATTGCCAGATCCTCTTCTTCCTGTTTCACTCCAATATTGCAGAGATCAAGAGTGATCTTGTTGAACTCATCTAGGTGATTCCTCAAATCTTTCCCCTCATCCATTCTAAGAGTGTACATTCTCTTCTTCAAATACAATTTATTTGCCAGGACTTCTTCAAGTATATGGAACTGAGTTTGTTCCATAAACCAACAGCCTTGTCTTCACTCGATACCTCCCTTAGGACTTCATCACCTAGACTGAGAAGAATAGCACTATGTGCCTTGGTTTCTATCTCTTTCTTCTTCTTCTCATCTTCAATTTCTTTGAGACTCTCTTCATCGATTGCTTCTGAAATTCCATTATGAACAAGCAATGCCTTCATCTTAATCCTCCATAACCCGAAATCATTAGTTCCATTGAACTTGTCGATTTCAAATCTTGCTGCAGCCATCTTCTTGAGTTTCTTGATGTCTTCGAGTTCCAATCTTGATTGAGCTAGACACCTTGCTCTGATACCACTTGTTGTGATCGAAGATCACCTTTGAAATCGAGATTGTACACTAGGAATTAAAGACAAATATTAACACAACTGACAGCAGCAATGCTGCAGCAATGTTCCAGCAATACTGGTACAAAACCAGTCAAGAACTAATGAACAAAATTGATGAACAGATTGAATAATCTTGAATTGTTTTATTAGTCTTGGAGAGAATTACAATTAGAGAGTATGTACAAGGCTTAACCAAAACAAAATGAGTTAACAAGCTATATATACAAGCTGAACTAAAGAAAAGAAAAATGCAAAGCTGTCAAAAATAACAGTTAACAGAATTAACTGTCAAAACCGAACAACCAACTAACTAACTCCTAGTTTGCACGTGTGAATTTGGTTTGCATGTGACAGATTATAAACAACAACCCTGATCTAGAATTGCTACGACAAAGTTGGATACATTTTTTGCATCTGTTCGTGCTAGAAATTGTCTTTAAGTTGGTTAAATTAACAAAAATTAAACTCAGAATACTATTATGAAAAATATAAAATCTATTTGGTTATTTTACAAAACAGAAAATACAATTAATAACTTTTGTAAAACACATGGTCTAAGTATTAACTCTTAAATATAATTATAATTCAACATTTTTATTATTGATGTTTAATTGAGTTGTATTGTTCAACTTTAAAAACAAAAACTAAAATTTATATGACAAACAAGATAATATTTTGAGTTTTGAGATTTTCATTTTATTTTCATAAGACTATTGACTAATGCAATATTAATATAGTGTCAGTTCTAATGTTCTAACTTTAATATTAAAATACTATTAGAATGACCACTTGAGCTAGCTCATAGCCTTAAGTGGCTATAGGAAGGTGTGTGTATTAGAACTCCTGAATTCGAATCATAAACTATAAATTTTAATATATAAATGCTTAAATAAAAAAATACAATTAAAATGAACCACAAATACCTAAATTTCAAATGAAATACCATAAACTATAAATCTTATAAAAGACTTTTTTTAATATATTTAATCTTTCTAAATTTTATAAAATCATGCTACATTTAAGGTTTTTTTTCTTTCTTAAAAACAAATCTTAATTAATTAATTTATTTTTAATAAAAGATAAGATTTTGTTAATACAAATCGTTCAATAATACATTGTGATCAGAGTAAATAGAAGCTCATTAAAAATACAATAAAAATAAGAAGCTCGTACTAAGAAATAAGTCATTTTATTAACAGAACGTTTAATAAAAAGTAATAAAACACTTGTTGCTAAATATTAAAGAAATCAGACTTACATAGAAACTCATTTTCATTAAAAATGGCATGCCTCAAAATGTAAAGCCTACCTATACTGCTAAGGCACTTATAACCCTTATGTGCATCATTGTAGCCTACACTACTAAAAAAAAGGATTTTGACTGTTAAAAACAGTCAGGTATATATGATATTACTGTCAGTCTCTATGTCCAACACATTTAAACGTCGCAAAATTGGATGGAATGGGTGTCAGTGGAAAATAGTCGGGTATGCCATTCCTATCCTATAGAGATTGAAACTTGTTCTCATTTATTCTTTCAATTTTGTTACAGAAATGCTATCTTGGGAAGGTTTTGTTATAATTTTTGCACAAAGTATACTTGTGACTAAAACAAAAAAAGGTAAAGTATACTTGTATACTTTAGTCACAAGTATACTTTACCTCTTTTGGTGCTATTTTGTTAATTAATATAACAAATTTATACTCGATCAAGGGTTCATTTTTTTCTTCTCATTACAAAATAAAATATTAAAGAATAATCAAAAAATTATTATTATATCAATTAATACTGTCAAAAATATGTCTATAATAATAATAATCATCGAAGCATCTTAAGACTAAATTAAAAAAAAAAACAAAAACATGATAACAATATTTTGAATAATGCAAATCAAGACAAGGTAGTGGTGTTGGTGTGTTGATAACAGAATTAATCTTTAGCAGCAACAATAGCATTAACAGTGGGCATCGAGTAACGACATAAAGGGCACAAATGCTTAATGTTTAGCCAAGAAACAATACAATTCTTGTGAAAAAGATGAGAACATGGCATCTCTACGATTTTCCAATCTTCAAACAATAAATTTTCTTGGCAAATAGTGCAATTATTGTCGGTACCCAAGCTAACTAATAAATTATCATCATCCTCATTCAATTCTTTAAGTTCTTTAATAGATTCTTGTGTTGCGGGAACATTTGGAATAACATCAAGTGCTTCTCTAAAAGTAATATCAATAATATTTGACTCTTGTTCTTGCTGGAGACTACTAACGGCAACAATGAAAAGATTGATAGTAACGCATTTAGAAGTCGCAAAAGGAGGATCGTTGAGAGTATTGATGAGGCTAGTTTCTATTGCGGTTGTAAAAGAAGATATCACTGTTGAATCTGTCACACCGAATCTAAGTAGAATAGTTCTTGTGAAGTTGAAAGGATCGGAAAAATATAAAGTACGATTAGTTATTATCGTTTCACATGCACTTTGAATAAAGTGTCGAGAAGGTAAGAGTGCATGGCAAAAATTCAATTGAAAAATTAAGTACTTATTGTTTAGTTGGGCATGGAAGTTTTGTTCTAAAAGATTATTAGGCCAATCTAAACTTATAGTCATGTCGTATGTGGTATTCATGATCATTTGCATGTTTATGATAAAAAAATTAATAATTAAGTCTCACTAAATTTTGGAAGAAGAAAATTTATTTTGCTTTCTTGGAAGTACTCTTAGGGTTTTGCATATTGATTAAAAGAATGTATTATTTATATAGATGAAAATTAGAATACCTAATCCTATAAGGATATTGTTAAAAAAAATCGTATAGATAATTTTATTACTCAAAACAAAAAATTTTTGTATAATTTTAGAATTTAAATATTGTTTGTTTAGTTGCACGTGATAGATTTAAAGTTAAGTTTACTTTCATTAAAAGAATAATTTATGAAATGAAAATAAAAACATTTATATAATTTATTTATTTATATTTGAAAAAATTATTAATCTTTTTTTTTTCTTTTCGTTTTTAACAAGAAATAATAATTACACTCAAAATTAAAAATAAATAAATAAACGAATAGATTCATTCTTATTATTCAGAAAACGTCATCAAAATAATCTCATCATTACCTTTAAAATAATTAATATATTCTTTTTTCAGAAAAATAAAAATAAAACATAATTTATTCTTTTTTGTCAAACTAATCCTAATGAAATTTTGATATATATATGAAAAAAAATCTTTATATTTTTAAATATCACGAATGAATAAAAATCTATTTTTCTTTTCTTGTCAACTCTGTCTCAACCAATTAATAATCACACATCATTTAATTTAAAGAAATTGCCTCATATATTATTTATTTTTAATTTACAGTTCGGGTTTTAAAGTGATTTATATATGAGTTGTTATACGATTTTTGATTACAATTTAAATTACTCTGCTAGTTGCCAAATTCTGTAAAAATACACAAAAAAAATAAAAAATAAAATAAAAAAGCTCCTTTAATTTAATGAGACATATCTACTACCAGAAGATCAAGAGTAAAATAGAAGTTTACTTTTATGTTAATATCAAGTATATATTTTCATCTTCTTCATTTTTTTTATTTTGAAATTCTTCCGGTTTTATTTATTTAAATCTTTAAATCTTTAAACACACAATATTTAAATCTTTCAACATTCGTACTCTATTTTTTTTTTGTTTGACAGCTGTGAAAATTTAAAAGATGAAGAAGAAGAAGAATATAAATGATCAATGATTGGTACAAAAACAATGAAATAGGAAGATAACAATAAATAAAATTGGAAGAGGGAAGTGGAGATGGAGATTTGAAGAGATTATAAAATAAATAAAAATGGAAGAATTTCAAAAATTAAAAAAAAAAAAAAGAAAGACGAGGACAAGACAAAATGGTTGGTATTAACAAAACATTAATAATTATTAATTTAAATTATATTTAAATATTTTAAATTATGTGAACTAATAAAATTAAAAACTGTTATGTGTAATAAAATTATACAAAGCAGTTCATGATTGTCTTAGTTGAGTGCATAAGTTTCATCTCGAAACTAATTGATAGTAGTTCATACATTTTATATATGATATTTAATTTTTACACATTATCAATTATCAAGGCCGGTCCTGAAATTTAGTGGGCTATAAGGAAAAAAATTATTTTTGAGCTCTTATTTAGAAAAAAAATAGTATTTTTCAAAATCAGCAAAAAAACTTGTGTAATTTTAAAAGGGAAATTTTTTTTTGAGCCCCTGTACTAAGTGAGCCCTAAGTACAGATCTAGCCCGCCTATGCCCAAGGCCAACCCTGTCAATTATCAAGAGGAAATTATACTCTATACCCTTTTTATACTGTCCTCTTTTATTTTTACCTTCTTTTTTAAAGTCTATCATTTTTACCTCTTTTTTTAAATATTGTATCAATTTTGCCCCTATCACTTCAAGATACTCTCCATGTGACTCTCTTATGTTAGGGTATTTTAGGTACAATACATATAAAAAGAGGTATGTTTCAATTAAATTTAAAATTAGAGGTAAATTTGATTAATTGATTAATAAAAGTGGTATTTGTCAACTTACCCCCATTGATACGGTCTAAAATATATCGATTATCGATCATAATCAACCGAAAGAGCCTAACTAAGTCGGTTACATATATATATATATACTAGCAAATAACTACGTGCGATGCACGTATATTAAATTTTATGCTAGGTTTTTTCTATATTAATGCAATATATTAGTGTTTAAAAAAGCTTAATGATTTAAATATATTCTTAAGTTAATCTAAAAATAAACTAAAAATTGATGTTCCAATATTTAAAGAAACATTACTTAAATGGGGGTAAGATAAAAAGAAAATTAAAAATCAATCTCTAAATTGTTGATAATTGAAGATAGCATTAGTCTAAAAATTGTAGATAAGAAAACTAATGATAGTCATTGGTGGATTTCAATCTTCATTTTCTTTGATAGAGACAATAGTGTAATTTTTGTATCTTGCACTTTTCATTCTAGCCGGGTCCACATATATATTATCCATTTTTTCTTTGATAAATAAAAGAAATTAATAAAAGGAAATTAATTAGGGCTAAAGTTTCACATTAATAAAAGAAACAAAATTATAGAGATACATAAAAAAAAAATTGATTAACAATTAATTAATTATAAAACAAAATATGTAGTGAATCAATACGTATCACGTACGTATATCCTCTCGCTTAATTTAGTTGATGAAGAAATTGCTAGGTTGATGAAAAAAGAAAAGAGTGATATGGAGAGAAAAGTGAGTAATAATTACACTAACACAAAATTTATAAAAATGTCATATATATTAGAGCAAATAAATTTGGAAGAATTTGATAATTCGAGATAAATTTCTGTTGAAATATATTTATAAACTATTTATTGTTGTTGTTTTTCTTTATTGTTTCAACGTCCTTTCTAGTTTCTACTTTCTAATATATGGTCGATAGTTTAAAAGATTGTTAATTAAAAAAAAAAAGATTATTAATTTAAAAAAAGATTGTTTAATTTTTTGGTTTAAAAAAATATCATATTGAAAAAAGATTTTTTTACTTTATATATAAATAATATTTTATTATTTTATTAAATAAAAATTAAAAGTCACCCATGAATTTCTCATAAACCAAGAATTTCAGTTATATAGGTACACTTTATATAGAATAGATATATAAAAAAATTAACAACACTTTCAACTAAAAGTCTAATATTTATACTAAAAAAAATATAATGCTTCATTATTAAATTAATTTAATTTTTTGTTTAAAATGTTATATTTTATACTCATAACTACTTTGACATCTCATTTTATTATTTTTTATTTTTATTTTTTTTTTGAGAAAAGGGTAAAGTTTTATTTAACTTAAGATAAGATCATCCCTTACAATTGAAATCAAATTTGATGGAGCAGAGAACTCATCAAACATACAATCTGACATAAAACAGGATTGCCTTGCAAGACAATGAGCAGCCCTATTTGCAGATCGTTTAACAAAAGAAATAAACACATTTTGTAATTCAGATAATAACAGACGACAGTCTTGAACAATCAACCCAAACTGAGATGGCATTTGAACTGATCCATTTATAGCCTGAACAGTGACCAATGAATCAGTTTCAACTTCCACATCAGCTATATTCATTCTCTTGATCCAACTCAAGACCTCTTTCATACCCACCGCCTCAGCAATCTCAGGAGAAACCGCACCCAATTTACTCCCACAACCCGCGTGAATGAGTCTCCCAGCCGAGTCTCTAGCTAAGAATCCAAAGCCAAACCGAGTCTCACGTTCAAAGATTGCCCCGTCGACGTTAATCTTGAACTTAGTTAAAAATGGTTTTGTCCAATGCTCCTTACCATTCCCAATATTAACATTGAGTAATGGAAATAATCCATTTGATTGAGCATTTTGCCAATTGCCAAGATTAGTTCTAGCCGATCGAAGAACCTCCAAAACCGTGGTTGTCTTGTTACTCCAAAGCTGATCGTTACGGGCTGTCCAAATACGCCACAGGAGCATTGCAGCTTCCTCAGCCACACCTCTGCTGCCGTGCACCAGCAGACTACAAAACCAGTCGAAAAAGCCATCCTCCCCGATACCAGCAGCTGAAGCCGATGACAGGTTCCAACACGAGTGGGCGAAAGAGCAGCTGAAGAGTATATGGGAGATCGTTTCTGGTTCAAGGTTGCACATGGGACAAGTTAAATCAACATGGACATGCTTAGATGAAAGCTGAATTTTTGTTGGGAGGCAACCCGAGATAACACGCCAAAGCATATGTTGAACTTTGGGTGGAACATTCAGTTGCCAAATTTTTTTCCAGCAACTTTCTTCCCCAGTAGGCGGCCAATCCCCATTAGAACATTGCAACAGCTTATACGCACTCCGAACCGTGTAAATACCAGATGTTTCTTTTGACCAAGACCAACAATCCTCTTCACTAGAATCACTCAATTGAATAGAGAGAATTAATGCACTGTCATGAGGAGTAAAAATATCATTGATTATCTCAACATCCCAAGCTCGTTGATCCATTTGCAGCAAGCTATCCACCTTACGCCCAACAAGGCTCGGGTGGAAAGTAGTGACAAATTTGTTATCCGAAGTAGGGAGCCAAGGATCTTCCAGAATAGAAGTTGATCTACCATTTCCAATGGACCTTATAACACCTTGCTGAAGCAAATCCTTAGCCTCCAAAATACTACGCCAAATGAAACTAGGATTCGATCCCAACTCAGCTGTTAGAAAGTTACCTTTAGGAAAGTATCTTGCTTTGTACACCCTTGCCACAAGCGAGTTACTATCAGTAAGCAAACGCCACCCTTGCTTTCCCAAGAAAGCCAAATTATAATCTCTGAGATTCCTGAAACCCAACCCGCCAGCATCCTTATGGCAACAAAGCTTCCGCCAACTCACCCAATTAACACCTTTAGATGAATTCTTAGACTGAGATTTCCACCAAAACTTAGCCATTAACCCTTCAAGGTTAGAACATATTTCCTTAGTGAGAAGAAACACGCTCATTGCATAACTAGGAAGGGATTGGGCCACAGATTTTATCAACACTTCTTTCCCAGCTTTTGAAAGAAATCTAGTCTCCCAACTTTGCATCTTCTTAATCATTTTCTCTTTCAGATACCCCAAGATCGCATTCTTACTGCGCCCCATGGTACAAGGCAAGCCCAGATAAGTGCTATTTTCAGAAGCAGGTGCCATCCCAAGAAGCCCACAAAGCTGAGCCCGAGCGTGCTCATCAACATTTTTGCTAAAAAAGACTGATGACTTAGCAAAGTTAATTTTTTGTCCCGAAGCTTTCTCATAAATATCCAAGAGGCGAAGAACACCAGCCCCTTCCATATCAGTTGCTTTGCAGAAAATGTAACTATCATCAGCGAACAACATGTGAGAAACAATAGGGGCATTCCTAGCCACACGACACCCCGTAAGCCATTGCCGACGCACAAATAAGTTGACAAGTGAAGAGAAGCCTTCGGCACAGATTAAGAACAGATAAGGCGACAACGGGTCTCCCTGACGAATACCTCTGCTTGGAACAATCGGCCCTAGAACATGGCCCCCATGAGTGATCTTGTAAGATACAGATGACACACAATACATTATCAAAGAAACCCATCGGCTAGAAAAGCCCACTCATTTTATTATTTTTATTTTGTATAAACAATTTATTTTATTTATTTTACTCTAAAATTTATTTGATAATAATATGAAAGAAATAAAGAAAACAAAACATAGAAAAGGGTATGAATAATTTTTTATATATATAATATATTATAAAAAAATAAAAGAGAAATGTAATTTTCAAAAAATGAGTACGTAACGCATGCATAAAGATTAATATATTAATAAATAATAATGTGAAGTTAAAGGTAAAAATGGAGTTAAAAAAAAGGTAAAAATGTCAAAATATTTTCACTCCCAATTTTAACTTAACTATCAAACAAGAATGGTTCAAAAAAAAAAATATGAAACAACGAAAAAAAACTTACATTTTTTTTCTAAAAAAAACTATGAATAACTCAGACCAACAATGTTAAAACTCAAATTTAGTGTTATACTAAAAATATACTATTTTAACACTAATTTTTTTTTCTTACAATCAAAACACTAAAAACTATAATAATTATTATATTATTATTTTATTATTATAATAAAAATATTTAGTTGAATAATGAATTATTTAATTAGTAAAAATTAACAAAAATGTCATAGTTTATAGTGTCTACTATTATTAGTGGGTCACCGTCTATTAAGATGAGTTTTATTTCTTTGTTGGAGCATTTTGTAAGAAAAACTACCTAATATATATGTTTTTAAAGTATTAATAGAGATGGCCTCAGTGAAAGAAATATATTTAGTACAAAAACTAAGTGAAGAAATAATTAATGTCAAACAACCTATGCCTATTATACATCCCAACCAAAAATAAATATATATTTCTTTGAGAGAAAATAATTTTCTTTATCTTATACTTTACATCTTTTTGTGCTATTTTATTAATTAACATCGAACAAGGGTACATTTTTTTATCTCATTACAAAGAATACAAGATTAGTCTTTTTTATGGCTATGTCTTAAATGATTGTAAGATTTTAATTGATGGTTTATGTTCAGTCTTTATTTATTTTTTTTGTAAAATGATATGTTAATAATTTTGCACATGCCTTTGTACGAGCTTCATTTGTGGAAATTGATCGTGTTTTTAGTGAGGATTCTTTACACACCTTTTACTTATTCATTGCTACGGATGATTTAATTTAATGAAGTTAAACTTTATTAAAAAAATGAACTCACATCAAGAACAATAAAAGAATTATATTATATCAATCAATACTAAAAAAAATGTTCATAATAATAATTATGATCATCGAAGCATCTTAAAACTAAATTAAAAAAGAAACAAAAACATGTTAACATTAATATTGTGAATAATACAAATCACGACAAAGTAGTAGTGTTTGTGTATTGATATCAGTATTAATTTTCAGCAGCAGCAACTTCGTTGGTAGTAGGCATCGAGTAGCGACATAAAGGGCACAAATGATTAATTTTTAGCCAAGAAACAATACAATTCTTGTGAAAAAGATGAGAACATGGCATCTCTACGATTTTCAAACCTTCGAACAACAAATTTTCTTGGCAAATGGTGCAACTATTGTCGGTACCCACAGAGACTAATTGTTAGAGATTTTATAAAAATGGAAGAAAATCAAGATTTATTACAACTCTATTGTAAAATAATACAAGGACTAAAATAAGAGATTGATTAAATATATGGTACAATACATATATATACACTATATATTACATATATATATGAAAGGTAGAAGAGAAGATTACAACACATGTAATATAATATATGTATATATATAACAAGAGAATAATATATATATAAACACTCACTCACAACCTTGAGTGTAGATTAGTGGGGATCACCATGACTTGAACAAGGTATTACACCTTTGTCCAAAAGCTTATTTCCCCCTATCTCTAAGCACTAAGGGAACTCTCTAGGAAATAGCTTTGGGAATTATCAAGCCTTAGGGTTTTCTAGCAATGTGCTTTTTTGATAGAAAACTTGACATCTCTTGCTCCCAAATGAGCACCATAGACCTCCTTTATATAGTGTTTAAGATATCACCATTTGAAATTCAAAATTCATAAGTCATAACCTCCATGGTTGTTATGGACTCAATAAAGAGATGTAACTCATGCACACCATAACTCCTATAGAGATGTAACTCATGCACACCATAACTCCTATACCATTAAGAATTTCAAATAAAGATGTGTAACACCTTTTACACTCTTAAAGTTGGTGATAATGGTGGAAGTTACTCATAGTAACAACTCCTCCAAATATTACAAAAATAAAGATGTGTAACACCTTTTACACTCTTAAAGTTGGTGATAATGGTGGAAGTTACTCATAGTAACAACTCCTCCAAATATTACAAAATGATGACACATAATATATAATGTCATATGTTACATATTAGTTTGTTACACATATTTAATCTATATATTATATTATTATAAATAATATAACAATCCCCCACTAGATTAAATATTATCTCTTTAGTAACAAACTTGTAACTTTTGTAACATTTATTTAATCAATCAAAAATATTATATCAAAATATAACATTCCCCCACTTTGATTGACTAAATACACACTTTTAAGAAGTCTTGCTTAGGTGCATTAGATAAAATGTCTTTCGACTTGAATTTTATTTTAGTGTAATTACCACAAAGTTTGATGAAATTTTGGTTGCCGTAGCATTGAACCATTATTCCTTTAATACAAACCGGTGATAACACACACACCCTCGCTAATGCTCACTTGAGACCGCATGTCTTGCTCTTGCACCGTTAATGGCCATGTGCAAAATTCCAATTCATGGACTCTCTAGAGAATAACTCCCAATTCTCATAAGAGGCGGCACCACCTCTAGTCCATATAGGTGGAGTTTTAGTGTCTCACCACTCTTTAGACACTTCTTAAGCTTAAGTGAGTTTTCTTAAGCTTAAGCTCCATTAAAAAACCTTTTGGTTTTAACCCTCAATTTTCACAACATGTACTCATCCATAGATGGGACAATTGAGTACCATATTCACTCTATTGACTTGTTATTACCTATTGAACTTAAGACTAGATGTTTACTAGTGTTAAGATAGGTTACCATCAATGAGCAAAACACTAAGGGAGTTTAGGTCCCATCCCTCGAAAATTCTTGCTTTAATCTTGTACGGAGATTAAGCGATTTGTTATAACCTCTCACTATTGATTCCATGTGAATCATGCATGCCAAAATATAGTGTTCACTTTGTGACCACTTTTCTCCTTAAGTACTTAAGCTTTGAAAATTTAATCATAAATGATTAATTTTCACACAACTCAAATTCTCAATAATTTTGATACCAAACATATCAAAAATACACCAATTTAGACACCAAATATGTCTAAATTCTCATATTTTATTTTAAGACACCAAACATGTCTTAAACTTTTCATATTGGAGTATCACCCCCACACTTTCACATTTCACTATCAAGATAATATCTTGATTTTAAAATATAGAAGACCACTTTGTCTCTATAATTTTTTCTTAAATGTAATTTCCTTCTTGAAATTATTTTTACCAAAAATTTGACACCAAATATGTCAATATTTTCACTTATGCACATAGCCAAACTTGATTTAGAATTTGAATTCAAAATCAAATAAATTAATCAACAATGTCTCAACACATTGTGGCTCACCCCCACATTTCTAGCATAGTGTATATAAAATATCACTTTTGTGTATTTCCTCTTGAAATGACTTTTTAAGGTCACCTTAAAAAATATCATTTGACATTTTTAGTTTTCTCAATAAATCTAAAATGTCAAACTCACATTACTACTCATAAAATAATGTGATTATTTTTACCATAATTTTAAAGTTATCTCCTCATTGAGATTAGCCCAAAATTATACCAAAGTTAACAAAATTCTCATCAATTTTGTTCACAACTTTGATTATTTAAGATTCCAAATTGCTTCACTATTTTTTGAATCCACATTGATTTATTTACTTTTGAGTCCAAAATTGCTCTTCTAATTTATGGCTCATTTCACAAGTTTGGATCCACTTTTAATCTATTGTTCTTGCTATGACAAGACAATTCTCATAAGTGTAACTCTCATATAGTTCACTTTTCTTATCTCATAATATGAGATGATTATCTCTTATAATCCAATAAAAGATGTAACTTCTCAAAAGCCATCTTTTATTATCTCATAAAGTGAGATGTTCACCACCAAGTTGAAAAAGAATTTAAAATATTCTTTATTCACAAAATAGATGATAATAATTCTCACAATAGTAATAAACACTATTTTATTATTATCATGCTATGTAACTCATATATTAATATAATATGTATGTTACTAATTATATCTCATATGTAACATACACATAATATCAATATTAAATTCATAATATATAAGTTACATATCTCATATACATATATACTATAATATACATATATATCATACACACATAATATATACATTAATTACACAACTATATATGTTACATACCTTACACATATATAACATATATACACTTTAATATACATGCATGATATATATTATATACACATAATATATATTATATATAATATCTCATATAAATACATAGAAAATAAGTATTTCTACATATTTAATCTCGCAATATATATGTATATTATATTATATCTCATCATATATATAATACACATAACTCATATTCATGCTATATATTATATATCTCATATATACATATAATAACATGATATAAATTTAAATATCATATTATATACTACTATATATATTAATATGATACAAACACATAATCCCATATATGTCACATATATATAACTCATATATATCATATATATTACTATCATATAAAATATAGTAAATCACATAATATACACCACCATGCTCACCCATGAATGGTTTTCACATAAAATCTCTTATCCTTGTGTTCTCACAATCTTGATTTATCACCTCTTCCATTGAAAAGAAATAAGCTTTTGATTGTTAGAGATTTTATAAAAATGGAAGAAAATCAAGATTTATTACAACTCTATTGTAAAATAATACAAGGACTAAAATAAGAGATTGATTAAATATATGGTACAATACATATATATACACTATATATTACATATATATATGAAAGGTAGAAGAGAAGATTACAACACATGTAATATAATATATGTATATATATAACAAGAGAATAATATATATATAAACACTCACTCACAACCTTGAGTGTAGATTAGTGGGGATCACCATGACTTGAACAAGGTATTACACCTTTGTCCAAAAGCTTATTTCCCCCTATCTCTAAGCACTAAGGGAACTCTCTAGGAAATAGCTTTGGGAATTATCAAGCCTTAGGGTTTTCTAGCAATGTGCTTTTTTGATAGAAAACTTGACATCTCTTGCTCCCAAATGAGCACCATAGACCTCCTTTATATAGTGTTTAAGATATCACCATTTGAAATTCAAAATTCATAAGTCATAACCTCCATGGTTGTTATGGACTCAATAAAGAGATGTAACTCATGCACACCATAACTCCTATAGAGATGTAACTCATGCACACCATAACTCCTATACCATTAAGAATTTCAAATAAAGATGTGTAACACCTTTTACACTCTTAAAGTTGGTGATAATGGTGGAAGTTACTCATAGTAACAACTCCTCCAAATATTACAAAAATAAAGATGTGTAACACCTTTTACACTCTTAAAGTTGGTGATAATGGTGGAAGTTACTCATAGTAACAACTCCTCCAAATATTACAAAATGATGACACATAATATATAATGTCATATGTTACATATTAGTTTGTTACACATATTTAATCTATATATTATATTATTATAAATAATATAACACTAATAAATTATTATCATCCTCATTCAATTCTTTAAGTTTTTTTATGGATTCTTGTGTTGCGGGAACATTTGGAATAGCATCAAGTGCCTCCCTAAAAGTAGCATCAATAATATTTGATTCTTGTTCTTGTTGTAGACTACTAACGGCAACAATAAAAAGATTGATAGTAACGTATTTAGAAGCCGCAAAGGGAGGATTGTTGAGATTATTGATGAGTCTAGTTACTATTTCGGTTGCAAAATAAGATATCACTATTGAATCTGTCACACCGATTCTAACTAGAATAGCTCTAGTAAAGTTGAAAGGATCAGAGAAATAGAAAGTATGATTGAATAATGTTGTTTCATGTACACTTCGAATAATGTGTCGAGAAGGTAACAATGCATGACAAAAATTTAGTTGAAAAATTAAGAACTTGCTGTTTAGTTGGGCATAAAAATTTTGTGCTGAAAGATTATTTGGCAAATCTAGACTAATAGTCATGTAAGTAGTATTCATTATTTCTATTTTTATAATTTAAATTAATAATTAAATCTCACTACTAAATTTTGGAGAAAGAGAATTTATTTACTTTCTTGAAAGTACTCTTAGGGTTTTGCATATTGATTAAAAGTACGTATTATTTATAGATGAAAATCAGAATACCTAATCCTAAAAGGATATTGTTAAAAAAAAAATCGTATAGATAATTTTACTACTCAAAATAAAAAATTTTGTATAATTTTTAGAATTTAAATATTTAAATATTGTTTGTTTAGTTGTTGATAGATTTAAAGTTAAGTTTACTTTCATTAAAAGAATAATTTATTAAATGAAAATAAAAACATTTCTATAATTTATTTATTTATATAAATAATACATTAATCTTTTTTTTTTTCTTTTCGTGTATAACAAGAAATAATAATTACACTCAAAATTTAAAAAAAAAAAAAAAAAAAAAAAAAAAAACTAATAGATTCACTTATTATTCAGAAAACGTCATCGAAATAATCTCAAGATAATTGAACCTTTTAATTTATTTATCTTTTTTTGTGAAACTCAATCCTAATTAAATTTTGTTTCCATATATGAAAAAAAAATCTTTATATTTTTAAATATCATGAATGAATAAAAATCTGTTGTCTCCTTTTTTTTTTATCTTAACTCTGTCCCAACCAATTAATAATTGACACATTATTTTTTTTGAATGCATAATTGACACATCATTTAATTTAATGAGATCATGTTTAACTAAGTTTACTTCTCTGTTAATACTAAGTATTGTCTTTTCATCTTCTTCTTGTTTTTTTTAATTTTTTTTTTCTTGTTTTTATTTATTTTATAAAGAAAACAGAGTACACATAATATTTAAATCTTTCTACCTTCATACTTTATTTTTTTTAATGAAAATTTAGAAGAAATAATGATCAATGATTGGTACAAAAACAATGGAATAGGAAGAATAAATAAAATTGGAAGAGGGAAGTGGAGATGGAGATTGTGTAATGTTTTCTTTATAAAATAAATAAAAACAAACAAGAGTGATAAATGTGAACGAAAGTGCAACTTCTTATTACTATTTGTGGTCAAATATATAAAACAAAAATTTATTTGGAGATTTTGTGTTAATAATTTTTCTAAAAATGTGAATTCTTTCTTAATTTAGACAATGTTAGGGAATTTGGAATCAATATGGAAAATTGGAAACTACTTTTTGTACCTCAGAAGATTAAAAGGGTCAAACAAGAAAATAATGAGCATGTTATAAAAACTTAAATTAAAGAAAGTAGAAATTACACAATGGTAAAATGTTAATGGTTTATAAATTTATGACATATTTTTTTTAATTTATTTAGATTATGAACTTTTAACTATATTTATTTTTTTGTGGTTTTATTTCTGTCACATTTTTATAATATATTTTAACATTCTTATATTTTGGACTATAAACCCAAAATTATATTGCCTTCAACCATCTGTCTCATCGCCGGTTAGCACCTACCATCATCTGACTGTCGACCAAGCTCTGTCCCAATCTCGTTTCCTTTGACATACACTCAGAGCCAATCTTAAGGGTAGGCGAGCTAGGCGTGTGTCTCGATTCTCCGAACGCTTAGAGTCTCAAAATTGTGAAGAAAAAAAAATAATATATAAATAAAATATTTAATAAAAAGAAAATATAACAAAAATTATTTGGTGTAGTGATAAATTGTCTTACTCTAAATAAGAGACTAAAGGATCAATTACAACCTTTACTTTTCTGTTTTTTTTTTAAATATTTAATGTATAGTTATGAAGAATTACATTAAAACAGTATAATTATCATTACACTAACCCATTAGAACTATCATTTTGATAATAGTTAAATTATAATAAAGGCCGAAAAATTTGATTTTGCCTTAGATCCTTTAACGATATTTTGATCACTTTGCTAGGAAATCCATCAGAGCTCTGTCATTCACTGTGGGAGAAGATGATGAAGATCAACGTCAACTCTAGCTCGAAAAGTAGAGGTCGATAATCGGATTCCTCTTCACTGCTACTATCGAATCACTGAGTTCGCTTTTGGATTTCACTTCTTCCTATTCGTTTTCTTTTCAGTTCTTTTCATGTCTGTATTTGTAATTTGGTTTTCGTTGCTGGATTCTTATAGTACTGTTTTTTATTAGAACAATTATGTCTTTTTATAATCAAGATTGTCTTCAATTTTTTTTTTATGCTTTAGAAAAATAATAGTACTTGTGTGAAAAATTCCTATCATTATAGTGTGAAAATAGTTCAGTCTAGTTTGTTTTTCTTTTATCTTTGCAGATATAATTGATAGTCTGTATAAAAAGATATATCCTGAGAGCCACATTCTGGACAACGAAGAAGAAAAAAAGTGGAGCAGGTATGATGGCTCTGTTGCATCATTTAAACACTGAAAATGCAATATTTGTTGTGGTATAGGTGGGTAGATAACCGGTTATGTTTTAGAGTTTTAAGAACTGATTTTCTCTTTGTTTTTTAATTATAACCCGTTTTTGAATTATTATGTGTTATTTGTTTTTACTTATTTTGTTGTGAAACTAATTTTATTTTAATTTATGTTAGAAATATCTAACTTCGGTGACAAATGAAACGACAATAACTTTTCCAACGATGATGACAACTCCAGTAACTTTTTTGATAGTTTTTTTGGCGAGGATTCGGTGAATTTTCTGGAGCCTGCGTCTGTTCAACGAGTTTTCTAACAATATTTGTTATTAAAAATTTTATCAACTTTATTTATGATATTTTCTTTGGTTTCTCATATTTTAAACTTTATTTACTTTTTAACTCCGTACATTTTTGTATTATTTATTTTATGTCATATAAAAATATACTTAAATTTTTTATCTTATATTTATGAAAAATTCCCTTAATGGAATTAAGATTGCGTTTGGTTGGAGTAATTAATAGAATGGAAAGAAGAAAAATTTCATTCTATTTATTAAGTTGTATTTTAAAAATATGGAAATATCATTTCAATAAAAATGATTATTTATTTTGAAGTAAAAGAAAAAATTATTAAGAAAAAAAAGTACTTTAAGAGAGCAAAGGAATAATCAATAAGTAATAATATTTATTAGGGTTAATAATATGGTTTAACATCAGGTGAGTTGATCGAGTTTTGGGTTCGCAGGTTTTGAGTTCAAAAAATTATACCCAAACTCAACCCATGAAATAATTTCGGGTTCGCTGGTTTCGGGCTCACACGTCCATGGCTTCGGGTTGGCTGGATTAACGAATTGACCCGATCAACTCGTTAATTTTTTTTCTTGTTTTTTTTTTTAAGAAAAAAAACTCAAATTTTATGTAATTTTTTCTGTACATTAAATTAAGCATATAAATTTGCATAATATTTAGTTTTATAATTTTATGCACAATAATATTATTTTCTAAACAAAAAAGATACATAAAAATCAATATTATTCAATGATAAAGCTTGTGATAAATTGACATTAATATGTGGTTGTTTTGTTTGTCATTGTATATGTTTTCTTTATATGTATTGACCAAAAAATCAAGCAACTGTTTTGGTCTTAAATTGAATGATAGAATGTTAGAGATAATGGTTGAATTGAGTTGTTTTTCAATCTTAGTTATAAAAGTTATATAATGATAATTAGAGTTTGTTAAAATTATTATATATCTCTTTCTATTTTCTTTTTTAGAAATTGTGTTCAGTATTTAATACACTTTCATACAAGATTTTAATTCAACTATAAGTCATATATCATGAATAGTCATAAATCGCTTGTCCTCTTCATTTTCTCTATTTTAAACATAATGTGATCCTTATTACATGCGGTTTATTTCAATTTTATCAAGTGATTTCTTTTATAGAATGAATTATATAGATCTTATTTTAATTGTGTACATATAGTATTAATGTCTCACACATATATTAATGTGGGACTTTCTCACATTGATAGCATCTTTACCTAAATTGATTGAATTTTTACTCTATTAAACAAATTAATAAATTCTTATTTAATATAGTTTGTTTTCGAAGAAAATCAAGTAGCAACCTATTATTTTACTGTTGAGCATGAATTTCCAAATTATTGAAATTATTAGATTTTAAGGACTTCTGTTCATTTTTACTAATGGAATCCTAACATAGATGGAAGTTCAGGGGACATAGTTAGGTTCATGTCAAAGTTCAGAAGATGCAATTTAATATATATCAAAGTTTATGAGATATAATTCGATACATATCAAAGTTTAGAAAGTAAAAATCTTAATTAGTCGAAATAAAGTGTTGCGTATTTTGAATTCTAAGTGTGATCACCTAAATATTTTTATAAAAAGAGGTCTTTGGTGCTCATTTGAGTGATATCAAGTTTTCTATCAAGAAATCACTTTGTTAGAAAACCTAAAAGGCTTAATAATTCTCAAAGCTATTTCCATGAGAGTTCCCTTAGTGCGTAGAGATAGGGAAAATAAACTTTTGGACAAAGGTGTAATACATTATTTAAGTCATAGTAATACACTTAAAGTTGTGAGTGAGTGTATACATATATTTATATATATCTTCTTCTACCTTTCTTAACTATCTAAAGTGTATATATAATATATATTATATATTATAACATTTATTTAATTTCTTTATTAATTTTTGTTTATATTGTAATATTTTAATTTTCTTAAGATCTCCAATAAAAACTACATTATATATAGATTTTTAAAGTATTATTAGCGATAAGTGAAAGAAATATATTTAGAAAAAAAAACAAAGTGAAGAAATATTTAGTGTCAAACAACCTATTATAAATCCCAATATATATTTCTTTGAGAGAAAATGAAAATTATTTTCTTTATCTTACTTTACATCTTTTTGTGCTATTTTATTAATTAACATCAAACATTTATACTCGATTAAGGGTACATTTTTTTTCATCTCATTACAAAGAATACAGGATTAGTCTTTTTTTATGGCTATGTCTTAAACGATTTAAGGTTTTGATTGATGATTTATGTTCAATTTTTGTTTGTTTTTGTAAAATAATCTGTTAATAATCTCAGGTGGAATAAATAAATCTGAGAAGGAATCAGTCGTTATATATTAATAGAATCGCATTAAAGGGAGCGGGGAGAAAATCGGACACCTTTGTGTGAGCTTCATTTGTGGAGATTAATCGTGTTCTTAGTAGGAATTCTTTACCCCCTTTTTACTCATCCATTGGTACGGATAATTTGATTTAATGAAGTTGAACTTTATTAAAAAAAAAATGAATTCACATCAAGAACAATCAAAAGATTATATTATATCAATCAATTCTAATTAAAATGTCCATAATAATAATTATGATCATCGAAGCATCTAAATACTAAATTACAAAAGAAACAAAAAAATGTTAACAATATTTTGAATAATACAAATTTGGACAAGGTAGTAGTGTTGGTGTGTTGATAACAGTATTAATTTTCAGCAGCAACAACAACGTTGACAGTAGGCATCGAGTAGCGACATAAAGCGCATAAATGATTAATTTTTAGCCAAGAAACAATGCAATTCTTGTGAAAAAGATGAGAACATGGCATTTCTACGATTTTCCAATCTTCAAACAACAAATTTTCTTGGCAAATGGTGCAATTATTGTCGGTACCTACAGAGACTAATAAATTATCATCATCCTCATTCAATTTTTTAAGTTTTTTTTATGGATTTTTGTGTTGCAGGAACATTTGGAATAGCATCAAGTGCCTCCCTAAAAGTAATATCAATAATATTTGATTCTTGTTATTGTTGAAGACAACGACAACAATAAAAACATCAATACACATTTAGAAGCCGCAAAGGGAGGATTGTTGAGATTATTGATGAGCCTAGTTACTATTTCGGTTGCAAAAGAAGTTATTACTATTGAATTTGTCACACTGATTTTGAGTAGAATAGCTCTTGTAAAGTTGAAATGATCAGAAAAATAAAAAGTACAATTAAATACTGTTGTTTCACATACACTTAGAATAATGTGTCAGGAAGATAACAATGCATGGCAAAATTTTAGTTGAAAATTTAAGAACTCTTTGTTTAGTTGGGTATAAAAGTTTTGTGCTGAAAGATTATTTGGCAAAGCTAGACTAATAGTCATGTTATCCATCATTTCTATGTTTATGATCAAAAATTAATGTATACATGCTATTTATTTCAATTTTATCAAGTAGTTTCTTTTATAGTATGAATCATATCGATCTTATTTAAATTGTGTACATATAGTATTAATGTCTCACACATATATCAATGTGGGACTTTCTCACATTGATAACATTTTTACTAAAATTGATTGGGTTTTTATTTTATTAAACAAATTAATAAATTCTTATTTAATATAGTTTGTTCTCGAAGAAAATCAAGAAGCAGCCTATTATTTCACTGTTAAGCATGATCTCTTTTGAACTATTAAAATTGCTAGATTTAAAGACTTCTGTCTACTTTTATTAATAGAATCTTAACATGAATGAAAGTTCAGGGAACAGAATTAAGTTAATGTCAAAGTTCAAGAGATACGATTTGATACATATTCAAATTTAGGAGACACAACTTAATACATATTAAAGTTCAAAGAGTAAAAATTTTAATTAGCCTAAATTTATACAGGCCAAAGTGAGAAGAGGATAGTATAAATGGAGTGGAATAGAGAAGAGAGCATTAAAGCAAAAAAGAAGTTCATAGCAAATGACATAATGGGTGTAAAGAAATTTGCATTAAAGCTCTATATCGACCCCACTCTTGAAGTTGAAGGTATCTCAAAATTGATATCAACAACTGAGGTTAATTATTTATCTTTTTTTTTGTCAAACTCAATCCTAATTAAATTTTGTTTCCATGTATACATATCATTTAATTTAGGGTATTTTACAATTTTGTATACATTATTTTAATTAATTACAAAATATGTGCAAAAAAAAAACTCATTATTATTTTCTCATACATTTTTATATATAACTAAAAAAAAATTTTCAATTTTTTTATATTATATATATGGTAATAATTATTAATTATTATATATATGTAATATTAACTATATTTATTTTTATGTTTACAATTATAATAAACATACCAATAATATAAAATATTTTATATATGTGTTTATTTTATTTTTTATTAATTAAACATACTAATTTAATAAACAAAATAATAATATTCACATAGGTTTATTATATCACTCTATGTGTGTTATGTTTATTTTCTAGTAATTTTTTAAATAATAAATAATATATATATAAAAAAAAAATTATTTATCTTTATCTTTTTCTTTGTTTATTGTGTCATGTTTATTTTTTCTAATTAAATAATTTTTTGAGTTTATAAAGGGCTTGTTTGGCATAACTTATACTTTTACTTTTATACACTAGAAGAAGAGAAGTAAAAGTTTAAGCTTTTCATTTAGTGTTTGGATTTCAATTTCAAAAGAACTTCTTTTCTATTTGAAGAGCTTTTATAAGTGTTTGGTAGTAGAATATAAAAGCTCTTACAAATAATATATTTATATATATCAAATTTAATAATAATAATAATAATATAATTTCTTTTACTTGTTTTTTAAAAAATAATCTTAAAAAATAAAATAAAAATATATAAACAAAACCAATCTTTAATTTATTACATAATTATCATTTAAAACAATTATTACATAATTTCAAAAATAACACTAATACTCATGTTTATCTCAGCATGAGTTCCGCTGCAATTTTATCACGGACAACTCCCATTTCACTCTCATCTCTTGCTAAGTTGATATTTTGTACATCATCGTCTACAAAATCATTATTTGCTGCATCATAAGACGGAAAGTCCATCTCATTAATAGTCTCCCTCCTAATAAAATTATGTAAAGCCATTGAAGCAGTAACGATAGCTACTTGTTTATCATATCCATAACTTGGCATTCGATGCAAAATTTGCCAACGTGCTTTCCATACACCAAAACAACGCTCAATAACACTACGTAATGATGAATGAGCATGGTTAAATACTTCTTTATAGCCACTAGGTTGACTACCTTGTTGAAATTGAGGAAGATGATATCTTTGCCCTTTATATGGAGCTAAATAACCTTTCATATTTGAATACCCTGCATCAACTAAATAATACTTACCTGCAATAAAATAAATAAAAAATTATTAAATTAAGTTTCAGATCATATTCACATAATTGATAGTGATTACAACATACCATTGGGTGGTTTAGGAAAATTTAGATTTGTATTTCTTAATGCTTCAAGAAATATACGAGTATCATGTGCTGTTCCTTCCCATCCTGCCCACACAAATGTGAACAACATATCAAATCCACATACAGCCATAATATTTTGCGTAGGACAACCCTTTCTTCCAATGTATGGAATTTGTTTATCTACGGGAAGTGAAACTCGAACATGTGTTCCATCTATAGCTCCAATACAATCCTATTATAACAATTTCAAAAAAAATAATAAATTTAAAGATTCATAGGTAGTAACATATATATATAAATAAATTGTGTATTCATATTACCTTAAAGTAGGGCCAATATCTTGAATTATTTCGTATATAATACGAGACTTCATCAAAATTTTCAGGTGGTTTGATTTCATCCAAAGCAAGCATACTCATTTTTTCCAATACATTTGTAAATTGTCTACTAACAGTTTCACCTGAATGTTGAAAATGCTCTTGAATCATTCTATTACCTGCTCCATGTCCTAAAATCATCATAAACATACCAACCGACTCTTCTAGTCTCAACCCTTTACTGGACTTTAACCCATAACTTCTCAATCTATCACATAGTTTACAAAAAACATGTTTTTCCATTCGAAACATCTCATGACAATGTCGATCATTTCCATTAAGTATTTCCATCATAAATTTCCAACCAGTGTGAGGTGAATTTCTACATGGCTCCTTAACCAAAAAGTTATTATGGTAATATACTGATGTTCTTGTAACGATAATGACTAGCTCATCAATTTCCATTTCTTCAGTTATAGCTTGTTGTATACATTCTTCATTTATCTCCTCTGTATCTGAATCACTATCCATTCTGCTATAGAATAAATATGTAAATATATAATTCAAATATTTTTGAAATAAAACAAATAATATTATTCAAGAAATCAAATAAACCAAATTGTTTAAGAAATAAAATAAAATAAACTAAACAAACCACAATATTCAAACAAGTAAAAAGAAATAACATCTAATTTAGAAGTTCAAATCCTGTTCTTTCAGCCATTCAATTTGATATTTAGGCTCCTTCAAAGCAACAAAAATTTCCCTATTTGCTTTCTTCATGAATAAATTAGTACCAACTTTGAATAGAGGGCTCATTGGTTCACAACCTGGAAGTGTAGCTAATTTATCCATCACTTCTTGAACACTACATCCAGGAGGATCGGTACGTATGTATGAGCTCCTATTTTTTATTGCCTCACAAATTTCATCAAGTTGTTTGGACAACTTTGCTGTTGTAGAATTATTTCTTTTTCCCTTCTTAAATTGCTTCTTATTTGGGTCAAGTAAATTCTTCTCTTTTCTTATTTGTTGACACACTCTCTCATGGTTACTTTCCTCTGAATTCTCATCGATCTCTATATCATTATGATCCTCTGTGTATAAAGGAGGAAGTGAACCAGAAGTTGGTGCCCAAGCTCTAGCCCCTGTAGCGGTAACATCTCTAAACAACTCATCCAGCTTGAAAGAATGTTCTAAACCTCTCACTCGAAATTTAGCAGCATCAGGATACTTCTGTTGATTGATTTATTAATCAGAAAACAAAATAATATGATTGTTATATATATATAAAAAAAAAATTATAATTATAAGAGGTATGTATAAAAACCTACTTGTAACTTTTCCTCCCACCATTCATTAGGAGCATCAACTGTTTGCCTTTGCATGTCCCAACCAAGTCCAGTCTCTCCTCTAAGTAATGAATCCCACAACTGCCACTCCTTCTTAACATTATCCCAATGATTTTTCATTTGTTTTCGATCATAATTTCTACCCGTCTTTAAATTAAATTTTTCAATAAAATTTTTCCAACCTAATTTGCTTAAATGTGATCTATTTCTATTGCCAGCTCTCACTTGTTCTACAGCTAAATCAATCCATTTCTCATGTGTTATTGAATCCCAAACTGCTTTTGATTTTCCTTGTGTTACCTCAGTTTCCATTCTATTTAAAATAATATGAGAAGTATAAACAAACACACAAAATAATACTATATATTATTCTATTCAAAATGGCAGCAATGACACAATAATGATTAGGGGTGTTCAATAAAATTTACAAACCGCCCAACCCGAATAAACCGCCCAAACCAAACCGAATAAACCGATAAAAAATACAACCCGAAATAATACAATAAAAATCCAAACCGCCCAATGAATATATTGGGTGGTTTACAAATTATTCTAAACCACCCAATTAACCCGAATAAACCGAATTAAACCGATTTATATATTTTTTTTTATAAAAGTTATATATTATATCACATAAATTACATTTATTAGTTAAACTATTTTGTATTTAAAGTTTAAACATTTTAGTGTTTAACTTAAACTTAGACTTTATAGTTAATAGTTTTTATTGTATTTGGATATTGAAGTTAAAGTTTAAAATCTCTACCATATTTTATTACTTTTTTTATTCAATTATTTTATGTTTACTCAATTATATTTATCTTATATTAAGGTTTTTAAAATTAATTTAAACTATAGTATTTTTTAACTTGAAATATAAATAATATATTTTTATTTTTTAAAAAATCTAATTATTTGAATAGTAGAAACTAACAATAATAATTATAAAAAAAAAGTGAAGAACGGTTTGGACGGGTTAACCCGACCAAACCGACGAAATCATTGGGCGGGTTGAACTTTCTCTAATTTTTGATTGGGCGGGTTATGGTTAAATATTTGCAACCCGATATTTATATTGGGTTGATAAAAATATGCTATAACCCGACTAAACCGACCGACGTACACCCCTAATAATGATTATTAATGATCAATCATTTAGAAGAAAAAAAATTTACAATACAATGAATGTAAAATATTAAACAAACAGGGTAACAATTTAAAAAAATATATATAAATATAAAATACCTCAATAATAGAGAGATTTTCATCATCATTGTTGAATAACATGTATATAAAACTTTTATCTCAATCACATTATTTTATGTACATAGCTCAATTAAATTTTATGTATAATTATCATTATGAAAGAAATGTAAGAAATTTTATCATTATGAAAGAAATATTTGAAAATTGGATTCTATGTATATAAGCTTGTTAAATTATAGTGTATATGTATTAATTTGATTACATAGTTAATTAATATAAAAAATGTATTTTATTATTTTTATTTTTTAATTTTTTTTTTAAATTAACGTTTATAATGTTGGATTTGCAAGAGAGTGTTGGTTTGTTACATTAATTAACAAACCATGAGATTATATTGTTTTTTTTAAAAAAAAAAAAAATCTAACGTAACAAGAAAGAAAAAAAGAATAAAAAAATTAAAAAATCAATTATTTTCTTACTCACTCTTTAGAAAATTTTCCAAAAAATATCTTCTCTTTTTTTTTGAAAAAAAAAATCTAATAATTAATAAAAAATGTAAGAAAAATAACTAAAGAAAAGAAAAAAAAATTGATTGTTTGTTGTAATCAAGCCTAAAAGAATTTTTTGTTTTTTATTAATATAAACAAGTTGTAAAAAGCATATATAATTTTCTGCATATATAATTTTTAAGGTAATTTTTTTGTATATTTACAACTTTAAAATTTTCTGCATATATAATTTTCTTGGGATAATTTTCTACATATATAATACTAGCAACATTCTCTTTGCCAATTAAAAAGTAAGGGAAAGAATGATAGATGGAATTGGAATGCATTAACTCTTATTTTTGTTTTTTTTTAAAAAAAAAAACAGACTCAATATCATTCACGCATCATTCAGAATGCAGAAAAAAAATATCAAATTGCAAAAAGTAAATTAATATATTCATGTCATATGTCTAATCGATTAACGAGAATAGAAAAATGAAGGAATACTTACCTTTAATTGTGTTGACAAAGCAATAACTCTATTTTTTTTTCTTTCTTCAATAAAAATGGCTGCTGTGATTTTTTTGACTGAAGACTATTAGGTTTTCATTATGAGAAGAATATGCAATAATTTGCCGTAATATAACAATCAAGGTGATTTAATTATTTTTTTTTAGAAAAAAAGGGTAAATTAGGTATTATAAAAGATTCATTAAACTAAAAAAAATAGCTTCCCTTATTTTTTTAAAAGTCCTTCCTAAAAAAGCTGGTGAGTCATTGCTTCTCTAAAAAGCTCTTTTAAATCAAAAAAGCTCTTCTCATATTTTATCCAAACATATTTAAAAGTAGCTTTGAGACTTCAAAAACTCTTCTAAAGCCATGCCAAACATGCCCAAAGTTATGTTTGTTTATTTATTTTTTGATGTAAGAATTATATTTCAATAGAAAATTCCTTCACTAACTCATTAAAAAATAATCAATATATAGAAACAATAGAAAAAAAAAATATACCTATTTTAGTATAGTATAAATTGGCTATGTCTATTTTTATGTTTACAATTATAATAAACATACTAATAATATAAAATACTTCGTATATATATGTTTATTTTGTTTTCTATCTGTTAAACATACTAATTTAATAAACAAAATAATAATATTCACATATGTTTATTATATCACTCTATATGTCATGTTTATTTTAAGTAATTTTAAGTATTGATTGATATTTATATACATTAGTGTTTATAATTTTAATATTTTATTTTATTAAAAAAATTCTTATTAAATTATTCATACTAAAATAGATAATAAACATTTATCTTTTAATAAAAAAATATTTAATTTGTTTATTTTTATAAAACTGTTTAATTAATTTTACGAAATTATTTATTTTGAGTTTTAATAAACATATTATATCATTTAATGATTAAAATGTATGGTTTCATGTAATAAGTTTTCAAAATGTATAAGTTTTTAAAATAATTTTTTTTTACACATTTTTTGTAATTATGTTGTTTTTTTGTACATTTATGAAAAAGGCCCTTCAATTTAATGAGATCATGTCAACTAAGAGAAGATTAAGAGTAAGTTTACTTCTCTGTTAATACTAAGTACTGTCCCACAAGTTAGTGAGCTAAACTTGAAACTTATAAATCTTAATATGCTATGTAAATCACTTTAACATGACTAAATTAAACTTATACTATTTGATTGTGTATTATCTTTATGTAGATGAGATTTCCTGCTTGATTTGCATGTTTTGATCAAAAGTTGATTTTTCTCGAGAGATGACTTTGATTTTGGCTTTGACTTAAATTTTCGAGTTATCTTTTGACTTTGAGCTTTTGAAATCCACTTTTGGATAGGATCTTGAATTTTTAATCTCTTGATGAAACTTTTGCTCTTATAAAGTATGAAATAGTTGATATACTTATTGAATCTATTTCTTTGATTATGTTTGACTTTTCCGAGCAAATATTAATACTTTGTGAATTTCTAGCAAAATGATCAAAAATTGATTAGTAACAAATATTAATCAAAACTTATTTATCATCAAAATAAGTGAGTAATTGACTTTTTGTCAACACAATATAGAGAACTTTCTCTAATGCTTCATCCAAATAAGAACAACTAAATATGAGCTGATGATGCTTTCAAGTTTATTTTAGATGCATAAAATTTTCGTTATCAAATAAATTAAGAGTAGAGATGTAATATCCAATTTAAAATAGTATTTAATTTTTTTTTTTGTTTGGATATTAATTGTGCGAGGATAATTATCTCATTTATTTGTGTTGTTAGTGAGTTGATATTATTGCTTAGAGTAGTTGTACCAATTTTATAAAGAAAGTTAAAGTTGTATTAACTACGAAAGTAAAATATTATGATATTTTCATAAGTAAGTAATGTTTAATTCAAGCCCGATATGAAAGTCCATTACGTTTTTATAATATATTTATTAGATTTAATTAATTGTATATATAAGTGGTATTAAATAATATTATTATTTGATTAATGTTAGAAAAATCGTAAGTTTAGAGAAATTCGCAGGTTTAGAAACTGTTTTACTAAAATGACCATATCTGGAGTTTTATAACTCCGATTGAGGTGATTCCAGTGGCGTTGAAAAGATAATTTAAAGATCTATAAATTTTGTAGAAATAGCTATATCAGAATTCGTAATTTTTCTAAGTCAAAACTAAGCCCTAAAGTTACGAGATTGAGAGCTTACAATTTAAATTTAAAAGTTAGATATTTGTTTATTTAATAATTTATCATATTATTATTGTTATTATATTAATATTATTATTATTGATAAAACTAAACGAGTCAGATAGTATAGATTTCAACCCTAAAATTATATCGTTCTATTCTTCCCACCTGAGCAAGACTAACCCTAAAATTTTCAAGTCATCTTTCCATTACATCCTTAGCCAAATCTGTACCACTCTTCACTCTCATCTTTGATCACCATCATCTTATGTCTATCGATCCAGCAGCTTGATGTATTTGAGGTAAGAAACTCTACATTTACTTATTTATTGATCACAATAGGAGAATATTCGTAGGTCTCCTTTTTCTTATTTTTCAGAATGAAACATGTCTCAGTAAAATTGCCATATCTCTTTAAATACTCATCGGATTCTCGCAATCTTGGTGTCTATAGAAAGCTTATTGAATTTCCCATAATTCTTATGAAGAAAAGTTTTACTGAATCGAAATTTATCTATGTCAAAAATAACTATTTCTATGCTGTTTGTTGTAAATCGTTTTTCATATTTTCTATATAAGTTGTCTCAGTAAAATTCAAATATCTCCCTGAATAATGATCCGATTCTAGCGATCTTAGTACCGTTGAAAAGATAATTCAATTTTCTAAATGTTTTATGAAGAAACCATTCGCTAATTATTGATTATTCTAAGTCAAAATTATTGTTTTATTGCTGTAGTTCGAAATCCATTTGTTTCAGGATTTCTAGAAAACTGTTTCGGTATAATACCTATATCTCTTACGTTATAACTCCGATTTTAAAGATTTTAGTGTCATTAAAAAGGGAATTCGATTTTCTAAAACTTTTATGAAGATAGTATTCTCTGATTTGGAATATTTCAGTATCAAAACTTTGGATTTCCGATGTCTACTGTGATTCGTTACTCCATATTCCTTCTCAGAAATAGTTTCAGTAAAACTATCATAACTCCCTCAGTTTTAATTCATTTTTAGTGATCTTTATATCATTGGAAAGATAATTGAATTTCCTATAATTTTTATGAAGGAAACTTTTACTGAATTCGTGTAGTTATTGGTCAAAAATAGTATTCTTTCTGCTGTACTGTAAGAGTGTGAATTTTAATGTTAGGGCCTTGACCCATGTGTTATTATAGGTATTAGTGACGAGATAACAAGTTTAAGCAGCGGGATTTGAGGTAAGGAAATTAGATAGTTTTATATGTGTTTATCTGCATAAATTTGGATTCTTTGTGTACTGAAATATGAGTTATGATTTGTTATTATAAGTCTATATATGGTACTGAGAATGTGTGGTATGGACACAATGTTCGTAAATTGATATATAAATTATGGTTGTTATGACTTGTATAATGTTGTATGTTGTATGATGTGTATTGTATGTTGTATGGTGTATGGTGTATGGTGTATGGTGTATGGTGTATGTTATATGTTGTATGCTAACGTCTCAGGTAAAGTGAGGGACCATGGTGGGGTATGATACGGGATAAGGCCGTTGAATGTAGAGATACCCTACCCTACATTTTACTGAGTCGTGTATGAGATTGTTATGGTGGGTATGATACAGTGATGTTACTGTTGAATATAGAGATACCCTATCCTATAACAATAGTAGGGCTGCATAGGCCCAAGTTATTATATGGGCAGATTAGGCCCAGGATATTGTAGGGCCAAGCTAGGCCCGGATTATGTAAGTAATGGCATTATTATTTATAGTATTGATATGATTATGTTATGAATGTGATACTGAGTTATGATCTCTGTATATATGTATGGTGTGAACAATTTTTATGGATCTATATGATAAAGGTTTCTATGTATACAGTTATTTGGTTATGGTTATAAAATAAAGTGTATGATATTGCTAAAACTTAATAAATACAGTAATGGTATGTGTGATATTATATGGTATTTTATGATAAGCATTTCCTTACTGAGCTTTTAGCTCACCCTCTTACTTTCCCCCTACAGGTATTAGACAGGGAAGTATGTATAGTGAGTGTGGTCGGGCCTGTACGTATACTGTGAGTGGCTACGGACGGGCAAACGATCTAGAACGCCGGTGGTGCCTGTTTTATTTTTAGCAGTTGAAAAATCTAAACACAATGAAAATGTATTATTTTAAAATTATTTACTTATCGTATTTTGTTTTACAAATGAAGGATCCTTCTCTTTTGCATTTTGATTTCTAAAATCCATTGTGGTATTTAAAGGATTTTTTTTTTCTTTTCAAATTATGCATTTAAAATGGTATTTTTGTAAAGTAAGGCAAATATCGGGGTGTCACAGTTGGTATCAGAGCCGATCGTTCGTTAGCCCGAAGGATACTCACGGTATACATACAGAAGACTGAAAAAGATCCCTCTCACTATTATGTAAGTGTTAGTTTTAATTTTCCTGTTATTGCCATTAATAGTCTTATATGTGATACATATAATTAGAGCCTCATTTGAGGTGGTGCTTAGAGACACCAATAGTACCATCTATCTCTTATGATTGATTACACTTTTTAGGAAGAAGATGAATATGTTTATATTTCTTCATTGTCTTGAATTGAACTAGGAAGGACCGTGTTCCTTTCTTGAAAATTTAGAATAAATTATATTAGGAGTTCATAAGACTTTATTTGATAAATAGAATATTACTAGTTAAGCTTGACAACATTAAGTTTAGATATGTACATAGAATCTTCTCTTCCAATAATTGAACTCTTTTGTTTATATTAAATCAACCTTTCTTGTAAGAGCTCACACATGAAACTAGAAGAGCAGTTAGAATCAATGTGAAAGGAACGACCAGTAGAGGTGGGGGCTAAGGATGTGTGTTCCGCTGACCCACAAATGGTTGATGTTCCAGATCGAACCCAATAGTAGTTAAGGCTAACGATCTAATAGAGGCATTAGAAGGAATGTGAGCATGACTAAGACGATTTGTTGAAGAGTTTTCACAGGCTCGGCGCAATAGATCACCAACACTAGTAGTGGAACTTGAAGCACATAATGAAATGTACCAATAGCCAACTAAGTATCGATGCATAGAATTGCACCTGTCTACAAATGGTTAAGGATGAAGTCTCTACACCTAGTTATGAAAGGAAGTCCAACCTATAGGGAGTAGGGAATGATTTAAGATAGTGGATGCTATACTAGACTAGATATGGTATTTATGAAACTCACTTATTAAGAAAGATGAAAGAATAGACCTATAAGGAGCAAGTACTATCTTGATGGATATTCTATGGATACACAGCCCTAAGTTAGATGGTAAGAAGTATGAATATTGTATATGAAGACTTTAGAGAAAAGTCTATTATACAAATTAGTCCAAAGAGGACTATGCCATCACGTAGAAAGGAGTGTAGCACACTGAACAGATTCTAGAATAAGAAGTTAGAAAGAGACCTGATATAATTTTTTTTAAAGTAATGACTTATGAAGGTATCTTGAACACCAAGAGATAAGTAGAGCATCAACAAATATTAGATTACCGAAGAAAAATTGTAAGCTTCAAACTCAAGGTCAGCTACTTTGTGAGGAGACAATAAAGTAAAATGCGCATGGTTTCGATAAAGACAATTTCAAAGGAGGAAGAAAAAGAAGATTTAGACACGACTAACAATTTGGGTACAACATGAATGAGAGTCAACACAGAGGACAACTATACAGAACAATTCAAACTGGACAACTTAGAGATCATTGATACATCTTTGTAAAGGATGAAAAAATAAACAACTATAGAAAGTAGATCATAAATTCAAGACTTGAGGAAGAAGGGAAATTAATATTCAAGGGTGACATCCCTAGATTCTAAATACCCATCGATACAACAACGGTGTAGATCATAACTCAAGGAGAAGAGGTTAGGAAAGCCTCACTCAAAGGCAAGAGACAAGTGAGACACAACTAGGACTAATGTGATACATCTACAAGAATTTCATGGAACGACAAGGACCATACGAGTTTTTGTGAAGTGTTGGGATTATGAAATGATCAAGCAACATAAAAGGCACAGAGTATGCAAATGATACTACAATCCACTCATGATTTGCTTTCTGGACAATAGTATGAGTATGTTTAAGTGAATAGAAGCAAATAAAAAAAAAACTTACAAAAGTGTTAATGTTGGTCAAGAGAGGTGGCATTTCTATGCTATATAGTGTTAAAGGAAAGAATGACATCAGATCTGCCAAAAGTTAAAGTTGCCAAGAGCTAAGAATTCAGACAACTATTTGAAACTTTCTCGACCCAGAGGGCTAGTAATGGAGCAATATCCTAGAGGAACATACTAAGATGGAATAAGACAATACCCATTGTTTGGAAAATAACTAAAGTTTATCTAATTGGAAGTGAGGAACTTATAAGGAAAGAGAAATGGATGTATATGATTGCATTCATATATGGAATGAAGATGCTTAAGTGAAGTATGGACTTATTTTTTTAGGGTAGTTTAGGAAGTACGAGTCAAAGAGCCCTGGCTAAATAATTATAAAAAGTGAGTCTCTAGTAGCAAATCAGATACAAGTGGGGTGTAGGAGGTATAGTAACGATGAACAGAGTAAGGTCTGTTCGGCATGATTTGCCAATTATGTATATAGTATCCTTACCCCGACAACTTGGTTGATTGATATATTATGAGATTACATGATTAACCTATGGTTAAATAGTAAATGATAAATAAATAATTGGGCTACCTAACCTATGTTAGGGTTGAACTCGTTTTAAAGGGTTATTAATGCACTTACGATATTTTAGCATATATGATCTTACTTAACTAAAAGTAGATGGTCTGTACTCGAATGTAAGTTGGTTTTAGATTTTGGAGGTCTTAACAGTGCAATTAAGAAGTTGGGATTTATTTTGTGAGCTATAGAGGTCTACAATATGTAAGACATAAATATGGTTAGAAAAATATATGGTATCATAAATATGAAAGTGATGTTATACCCAGAAGGTTAGTATAATAGAAGAAACGATCATTGAACACAATTACACAAATCTATCAGCATTGCAGATTTAGACTTCATAACTATTGATTAATGGTGAAAAATGCACAATTATTTGTCTTAAAGTTTAAAATAAATTAAGTTTAAATTAATATTTTTATAGAATCAATGAAATATATTTGTTTATTGAAAATATTTAATTTGAATTTAATTTGTTGTTATTTTATAGGAACTAAAAATTATTGTGGCATTTTGCTGAAAAAGAAAGAAAGAAAGAAAAGAATTGGAAAGAAGCCCAAAAAAAAAAAGAGCAGCTCAGGCCCAAGCATTTCTCCCTCCAGCAGCCCAATCAGCGTTTCCTTTTCCTCTTCAACAGGCGACGACGTGGCAGCGACCCATTGGTTATGGCAGATCCTTTTTCTCCTTCTCTCCTTTCTCTTCAGCCCACGTGGGCTTCTGCTGCTGTCCAACTCCACCACGCCAAAGCCATGCTTCAAACCTGCATGAAAAATCAATCCAACCCACATAACCACAAAACATTTCACTGCTATATCAAATCATCAACAATCAACAAGTTAATAATATATAATAATAATGATAACGTGTTAAACAATATCATTATTATTATTATTATTATTATTATTATTATTATTATTATTATTATTATTTCTTTTGTAACCCAAAACTATTAGTATTTTGCATTTTAGTTCATTTTGAGACTCTATAAATAGGAGCTCATTTCTATTGTTGGTGTGTAATTTTTAGTGTAGAAAAACTATAGCAAAATTCTCTCATCTTTTCTTCTCATCTTTTCTCTTTAGAAATTTTATGAGAATGATTAGCATAATGGCCTAATCTTCCTTGGAAGGTTAGGGATGATTCCATATGCAAAGTGAGGTTATTTTGTATCTTTGATTCACATGTAATATTTATTTGAGTAATGCAAGTTTTTATTTCACTTTTATTTTCTTGTTCTTCATCCATCTATACTACTATATATGCTATTATATACTAAATATATATATAGACTTAGTCATGCTCTTTCTATATATTTTTATTTAGTGATTGTAGTAATAGTAGTATTTATCTTGTTCTATCTTTTATGTTCATTTTTATTTACTTTTTATTAAACATATAGGTTTAGTCATGCTCTTCCTATGTGCTTAAAAATTAAGAAAAGTAATATTAATGTTCATTTCCTTCACTATCACCACCATCTCTATTTCTATTTTCTTTGTCATTATTTTTACTAAAGATATATAGGATTAGTCATGCTCTTTCTATGTGTTTCCATTTAGTAAAAATAATATTTATGTTTTGTTTTATGTTTAATCTTTTATTGCATTATTGCTTGATGTATAATGTCATTTCTAGGTTCTACATAAGATTAAATCATTTCTTTTATTTTCAAGAACTTGTATACTCAAAATATAATGAACTTTAATGTTGTATGACTAGTGTCAACTTTGTGAATCAAAGGTACAAAATAGCTAAACAAGCATATGGATGATTCTTAAAGCCTTTCTCTCTTTTACTATTGATTATACATTTATTTGCTTTCTTTTAATATTTATTATCAAATTAAAAATCACAAAATCATTGGTTACTATTATCACTTATTATTAACCTTTTGTTTTTATTTTTCTACTAACGCTTTTGTCCATAATCACCTCCCTGTGGAATCGACCGCCCGATCTATACTACAACCACCGCTAGTGGAAGTCACATTTGGGCGTTAAACAACTATAGCAATGTAACACCACCTGATGAAATGTGGAGGAAAGTAGGACAAATGGCTGATACTATTGGAAGGATTCCTCTTTGGATAATAGGTACTGTAACTGGTGTTCTGGTGATCGGTTTACTCGGTATTTTCTTTTATGGTTCATATTCTGGATTAGGTTCATCCCTTAGTTAATATTTAGTTAATAAATGATAAAATGAAATATAGATGCTTATGGGCGATATCTAATGAAACTGTCGCTGAAATTGAGATCTCATTCAAAGAGAAGGATACCAAATATCTGGAGTTTCCTTTTGTATATTATATGGATGATCCGATCCGCGAGGACCATGATTGGGAATTGTTTGATCGTCTTTCTCCGAGGAAGAGGCGAAACATAATCAACTTGAGTTCGACATAGCTATTTGAAATCTTAATGAAAGACTGAATTTGTTATCTCATGTTTGCCTAGCAGAAAAAAAAAGTTAATGGGAAAAACTAGATAATCTCATAATCAAGTCAACTTGATTGAAAGGAGTAATGGAGGACCAAGCAGCATAGGAGAGATTAGCGAAGAAAATACAATAGAGTGATACAAGAAAGAGACTACAAAAGAAACCAACATCAGTTACCTAGGAAAATGGGAAGGCGTGACAAGTGCAATGAATACATGGATAAATGATATCAAGAAGTGAATGTGAGACAAAAAAAAAAAAAAAAGGTCAAAATGGATCATTAAAATATTTATATATAGAAGACCTTTTTCTTAGAGCTTACATGTTTATTTCCAAGTGTCATGGAACAAGTGTCTATCGATGAGTGAGTAACATCTATGAAATTGAAAGAATGACAGTGTATAATGTATTGTATAATGTGTTCTCAAGTGACATGTAAGGATGTTCATTTAGAGAATAAATAGTTTTACTCTTAATGGCATGTAAGGATGCTCATGGAAGAATAAATAGTTTCACTCTTAATGTCATGTAAGGATGGTCATAAGAGAAGAATTTTTTATTATAATATTACGAGCATGCTATTGCAAAACTTATGTATTTAAAGCATGTATATGTAATTTATTATGATAGAGTATGTTTTGATATTTAAGTAATGTATAGAGAAATAATAATGCTTAATTAATAAGTTATTTGTATTATATGTTTTATGGATTGATCGACAAGATATAGGTTAAATGCATATTTGTTGGCTCCATATAGTAGATAAGGAGGTTATCCGGTAAGTGGTGAAAGATATGAAGACTCAACACCCCAAGTGTTGGTAAGTTAAATTTCGAGGACGAAATTTCTTTTAAGGAGGGTAGAATGTAATATCCAATTTAAAATAGTATTTAATTTTTTTTTTTGTTTGGATATTAATTGTGCGAGGATAATTATCTCATTTATTTGTGTTGTTAGTGAGTTGATATTATTGCTTAGAGTAGTTGTACCAATTTTATAAAGAAAGTTAAAGTTATATTAACTACGAAAGTAAAATATTATGATATTTTCATAAGTAAGTAATGTTTAATTCAAGCCCGATATGAAAGTCCATTACGTTTTTATAATATATTTATTAGATTTAATTAATTGTATATATAAGTGGTATTAAATAATATTATTATTTGATTAATGTTAGAAAAATCGTAAGTTTAGAGAAATTCGCAGGTTTAGAAACTGTTTTACTAAAATGACCATATCTGGAGTTTTATAACTCCGATTGAGGTGATTCCAGTGGCGTTGAAAAGATAATTTAAAGATCTATAAATTTTGTAGAAATAGCTATATCAGAATTCGTAATTTTTCTAAGTCAAAACTAAGCCCTAAAGTTACGAGATTGAGAGCTTACAATTTAAATTTAAAAGTTAGATATTTATTTATTTAATAATTTATCATATTATTATTGTTATTATATTAATATTATTATTATTGATAAAACTAAACGAGTCAGATAGTATAGATTTCAACCCTAAAATTATATCGTTCTATTCTTCCCACCTGAGCAAGACTAACCCTAAAATTTTCAAGTCATCTTTCCATTACATCCTTAGCCAAATCTGTACCACTCTTCACTCTCATCTTTGATCACCATCATCTTATGTCTATCGATCCGGCGACTTGATGTATTTGAGGTAAGAAACTCTACATTTACTTATTTATTGATCACAATAGGAGAATATTCGTAGGTCTCCTTTTTCTTATTTTTCAGAATGAAACATGTCTCAGTAAAATTGCCATATCTCTTTAAATACTCATCGGATTCTCGCAATCTTGGTGTCTATAGAAAGCTTATTGAATTTCCCATAATTCTTATGAAGAAAAGTTTTACTGAATCGAAATTTATCTATGTCAAAAATAACTATTTCTATGCTGTTTGTTGTAAATCGTTTTTCATATTTTCTATATAAGTTGTCTCAGTAAAATTCAAATATCTCCCTGAATAATGATCCGATTCTAGCGATCTTAGTACCGTTGAAAAGATAATTTAATTTTCTAAATGTTTTATGAAGAAACCATTCACTAATTATTGATTATTCTAAGTCAAAATTATTGTTTTATTCTTTGTAGTTCGAAATCCATTTGTTTCAGTGGATTTCTAGAAAACTCGTTTCGGTATAATACCTATATCTCTTACGTTATAACTCCGATTTTAAAGATTTTAGTGTCATTAAAAAGGGAATTCGATTTTCTAAAACTTTTATGAAGATAGTATTCTCTGATTTGGAATATTTCGATATCAAAACTTTGGATTTCCGATGTCTACCGTGATTCGTTACTCCATATTCCTTCTCGTAAATAGTTTCGTAAAACTATCATAACTCCCTCGCCTTTAATCCATTTTTAGTGATCTTTATATCATTGGAAGGATAATTGAATTTCCTATAATTTTTATGAAGGAAACTTTTACTGAATTCGTGTAGTTATTGGTCAAAAATAGTATTCTTTCTGTCGTACCGTAAGAGTGTGAATTTTAATGTTAGGGCCTTGACCCATGTGTTATTATAGGTATTAATGACGAGATAACAAGTTTAAGCAGCGGGATTTGAGGTAAGGAAATTAGATAGTTTTATATGTGTTTATCTGCATAAATTTGGATTCTTTGTGTACTGAAATATGAGTTATGATTTGTTATTATAAGTCTATATATGGTACTGAGAATGTGTGGTATGGACACAATGTTCGTAAATTGATATATAAATTATGGTTGTTATGACTTGTATAATGTTGTATGTTGTATGATGTGTATTGTATGTTGTATGGTGTATGGTGTATGGTGTATGGTGTATGTTGTATGTTATATGTTGTATGCTAACGTCTCAGGTAAAGTGAGGGACCATGGTGGGGTATGATACGGGATAAGGCCGTTGAATGTAGAGATACCCTACCCTACATTTTACTGAGTCGTGTATGAGATTGTTATGGTGGGTATGATACAGTGATGTTACTGTTGAATATAGAGATACCCTATCCTATAACAATAGTAGGGCTGCATAGGCCCAAGTTATTATATGGGCAGATTAGGCCCAGGATATTGTAGGGCCAAGCTAGGCCCGGATTATGTAAGTAATGGCATTATTATTTATAGTATTGATATGATTATGTTATGAATGTGATACTGAGTTATGATCTCTGTATATATGTATGGTGTGAACAATTTTTATGGATCTATATGATAAAGGTTTCTATGTATACAGTTATTTGGTTATGGTTATAAAATAAAGTGTATGATATTGCTAAAACTTAATAAATACAGTAATGGTATGTGTGATATTATATGGTATTTTATGATAAGCATTTCCTTACTGAGCTTTTAGCTCACCCTCTTACTTTCCCCCTACAGGTATTAGACAGGGAAGTATGTATAGTGAGCAGGGTCAGTTCTGGTACGTATACTGTGAGTGGCTACGGACGGGCAAACGATCTAGAACGCCGGTGGTGCCTGTTTTATTTTAAGCAGTTGAAAAATCTAAACACAATGAAAATGTATTATTTTAAAATTATTTACTTATCGTATTTTGTTTTACAAATGAAGGATCCTTCTCTTTTGCATTTTGATTTCTAAAATCCATTGTGGTATTTAAAGGATTTTTTTTTTTCTTTTCAAATTATGCATTTAAAATGGTATTTTTGTAAAGTAAGGCAAATATCGGGGTGTCACAAGAGAGATGCTTATGACAAAGAGAGAAATAATGCAAAAATGAGTAGTCATCATCAAAATGTTCCTAGCTAGTAATAAAATAGTCTTCATCATCATAATCGGCAGCGGCAGGAATAACTACAAAGCCAAAGCCACCTGAAAACACAAATGAAGGTCATGAAGATCATCAACATAGTTGCTTCTCTGATCATCATCATCGTCATCATTAAGTTTTGGATAGTTTCATCGGTGCAAGATGGAAAATGAGTTTTTTAGATTGTCTAGCTAAACAAATTGTTCATCTATCAGTTAATTCATGTAAATTCACATTGGTCATCCAGGGAACATGGATTAAGGACTCTTGAAATTTTGGATAACAAACTTGTTATAAAATCTAACAATGGTCCAAGTTCACTAATAAATAATTAAATAGGACCAAGCACTTATAGAAGACAATAGGTGGAGATTTGTAATATTGTTTAGTCTACCAAATGTAGAGTTATTTAAAATGTCATGATTAGGGGTTAGGGACTGGTGTCCTGTCAGTTAATTTAGTTGCTGAGCTGAGCTAGATCGAAGGCTTTATATAGGTTTCCACCCTAATTCATTTGGCACAATCTTGTAAGACACTTTCATATCAATAAACCTAAAGGTGTAATTATTCTAAGGCTCAATAGTCATTGTTTTGTTTGTTGTGGTTGAGTGAAAGAGAGATCAGCTGAGTTGAGAGAGACTTCACATAACAACATTAGAGATCATTTGAGTTGTGAGAGAATTTGCATAAAAACATAGGTGAATGAAATTAAATGGTGTTTAATTGGTTTTGGTAGGTTAACTTATTTTGATTGATACACTCAATTATTTTAGTTTTGTGATTGTCACCTACAATTTGATTGGAATGAAATGGAATGATTGTGTTATAACTTCTTGTCTTGTGTGAAAGAAAATCATATGTTTTTTTGAGAAACACTAAAAGGTACTCATGGTGCCTAGCATCCTTGTGATGTGTAATATCATTATTAGTGCAATTCAATACAAAATCTCACATATTTTACTTTAATAAAAATTATAAAGAATTGCTAACCAATTTTAAGACCATAGCAATGCTCATGATATTTTGTATAATGTAAAGGGTTCCATAATAATTTTGACATAAAATAGGGGTGAATGTGAAAGTAAATAACTTGATAAGAATGGAAAGAATAACTTATGACTTATTAGGGTTTCATTCATTTGATCAGATTGAGAGAGGAGAGGAGCCGCTGTTTCCTTCTCAGTTTCTCTATTCTGTCATCGGAGAGAGACTGAGGAAAGTAAAATGAAGACTATTCTGTCATCAGAGACAATGGGCATACCCGAGGGAGTCGAGATCAGGGTTCACGCCAAGGTCATCAAGGTTGAAGGCATTTCTTGGTGACTTTCTGATAGGCCTTAGTTATTAAATAAGGGGTATAAGGGTAATTGTAATCGGGTAATAGTACTATATATGAGTGAATACTGAAGGAAAAAAGGGTGTGAAGAATTTGGTTTTAGTTAGTAACTTTGGGAGAGAACCAGGCTCTCGAAATCCTGGGTTTTAATGAAAGGCATTCTGCCATTTTATCCAAAAACTATCGTTCTTTCTCTATTTTCTGCAATTTATTAATCTTGATAGGAAAATTCCTATCAAATGGTATCAGAGCACAAGTCCATGGGACCTGAGAAGGACACTAATATGGAGCTACTGGGTGTAAGAATGGAAGTCTTACGCTCAGAAATTCAGAAGGAGATTTCAGACGTTAGATCTCAGTTGGAAAAAGAGGTTTCGAAAACACGAGCTGAAATTCAGCGCGTGCCAGAGATAATGATGGCTCAGTTAACCCGTTTCTTTGCAGCAGGAAAAGAGATGGTGGAGATAGTCCCCGCCAGCAACAAAATTTGTCCTCGATTCGTGCACGGGGATAGCTCTTTGTCCTCAACTCCGACGGAACCAGAGGTTCGATTTCCTCCATCGATGATGGCTACTGCCATCAAGGAGTTTCAGCCTCAATCAGTAAACAGGGACGGATCATCTTCCTCAATTACAATCGAACCGGAGATTCGATTTCTTCGATCGCCAATACCTCAAAGCCAGTGTCCTCCCCAACCTTCCCCACACCCGAATCCATACCCCCACGCCCAATTCCCACCACTAGGAGGTAAGGAGACGTCACTTCTCAGAGGCGAACAACCCCGAACACGTCCATTCCAACACCAACTAGCAGAACCAAAGATAAGTTGTGAGCACACAGATAACAAATCCCGACAAGCTTGCAGACGTGAGGAGGAGATGGTGCAGCTTGAGGGTGAACCACCACCGAAATTGATGGTGGTAGATTGGCAAGAGATGGAGCGACTTCGAGCTGAGCATAAATCGTTTGGGAATGTGTCGTGCTATACTCGGGTGAGCCATATGGACTATAGCCCCATTTTTGTTTCTGATTCGAGTTCCAATCGATGCGCACCTGAGCCTCATCGACGCACACCGGAGTCGGAGAGGGAAGAGACATGTGAATCGGTACAGGAGAAGAACTTGAACTGCGAAGGAGAAGATGGAGATGAAGATGATGTCGGACAACATGGCAACAAACAACATGTTAATCATCTCGAGTCTCCAACAAAAATGGGGGAAGTTAAAGTGTCGAATCACAATTCTCAATTAATGATCATCTCTAGAAAAACAGTAAAGAATATATCCAGAATTCAGCGATCCATTCTAAAGAACGAAGCTTGCAAAGTCGGAGATGCACGAGCGGCCACGACATCGCCAAAGAAGAAGCATTCTTGGAAACAATGCCGGAGAAGAAAGAGACGCAGGAAGGGCTCCTTTCACGTGCTTTGGCTAGGGCTTTTCTCACTGTGTGGGATCCGGGCCTGGGCCAATCTAATTTTGAGATTTTACTTACTTCAATTTGGGCCCAAAGCATACTTTGTACAACTCCCCTAAGTAAAGAAAATAGCCCATTATTCAAGTGTTATGGGCCAATTATTTGGGGTCCACATCAAATGGAGGAATCCCAAATTTCTGAACGTTTGGAATTTGATGAACGACCTCTCTATCTCACGAGCTTCATACACCATGGACGGTCGGCAACGGAACCGCGGCTACCAAATTTTCCCAAGAAATGGTGCAAAGGATGGCAAGGGATGGTCTGTTGTGCCATGGGGAGGGTAAGAGTGGACCGACAAAATGGACTTTGTCTTCTCCACCCTATGGGATTTTCTCATAGAGAGACACGTGACGTTGAAAGAGTTGTACTATGGGAAATGGTAGAGTCCAAGCAGAACAAAACAAGTATACTGAAGCTTGATGAACAGTCAGAAAGTTTAATGGGAGATAAAAGACGAGCGTGGGAGGAGCAGTTCGAACTCATCAGCTCCATTTCTAACATTGGATTGATCATACTCTGTGTAGTTCCTGCTCGCCTGTTTTATTGTTCAAGTTTGGTAATACAACTGGGAGTATCTGCTTGGTTGCGCGAACCCCGAGATACCAATTTGAAGCCTATCTTCCTTGCTGCCATATTTCAACAGTCACATGTTCATCCTACCAAAGGAAGGAATATGACTTTGCTCAATTGGTTCTTCGAGCGAGGTCGACTTATTGAAAGGACGGTCCTAAGCTTGAACAATTGGCATTTATTGGCTTGGTTCTTTGACAGAGGAAGAGTAAAGTCTGAGACTACACTCAGAGTTGATCTTCTTCACCTTGAGGACAAGGTGAATTTTAGGCGGCCGGTATTGATAGGCCTTAGTTATTAAATAAGGGGTATAAGGGTAATTGTAATCGGGTAATAGTACTATATATGAGTGAATACTGAAGGAAAAAAGGGTGTGAAGAATTTGGTTTTAGTTAGTAACTTTGGGAGAGAACCAGGCTCTCGAAATCCTGGGTTTTAATGAAAGGCATTCTGCCATTTTATCCAAAAACTATCGTTCTTTCTCTATTTTCTGCAATTTATTAATCTTGATAGGAAAATTCCTATCACTTTCTCAAACATAAATTTAAATTCTAAGAAGAATTTAAAATGAAGACACAAAAGCAAGGATTGTAAGAACATTTTAGTAACCGTTCTCATACAATACTAAATTCAATAAATAGAGGCATATGAAGAAGAAGAGAAAAACCAAGTAAAAGTTGTCAAATAAATGCAAAGAGAAAGGAGCATATTTTTTTTCACCAACAAGATCTTTGTATTTAATTTTCTTAATTCAAAACTGCTATGTTGTTCAATTCCATTCTCCAAAACAGGCTTTTTAGACATAATAAACTCAACAATAAGAAGAAAAAACTACAAAAAATGTGTCTATCACACCTTTTCTTACTCTTCATTCCTCCACTTGGATACATCCCTTCTCGCTAACATAGATACCATCGAGAAACTTACGAATATCTTTGTTCTTGACATGGCATTTCTGTACCCAAAAAGAAAAAAGAAAAACCATCTTGAAATCTTAGAAAATGACTGCTAGCAATTTAAGGTTAGCAAAATTTCACTTCTTCATTTCATGTGTGTCCAATACATAGGCAAGCCAATTATTAAAAGGCATAATAAACATAACAAAACTGTTGTTAAGACAGTTATCAATGAAAAAAAGTATAAACATATGTAGAGGAAAAAGCATGGACCTGGTTTATGAGGGCAGCAGACCGAGACACAAGCTCAATATCGTTGCCATCCAAAACAAGTTCATCTTTAACTTTTTCAGACCTGACAATAGAAACTCCATCAAGCATGTCCACCTTTCTTACCTGATTGCATCCAAAACAAAAAAGCACATAATAATCATTATATACATATACATATATATAGTCCATAAATTTAGATAATCTGTAATGTGCAATGTTCCACCATGTCTAAGTTAAAACAATACAAAAGCAGAGCATATCAAATCAACTTCTCTATCCATTATTATTCACCAATGGTAGTAGCATTCAAATTCTATACACAGACAATAAAATGAGAGTACCTTTGAACTTGTACTAATAATAGATTATTGTAATTTGTAGATGAAAATGAAATGGAGTACCTTCTTCTCGCCCAAAAAGTTTCGAATCTCAATAGAGGTGCCGGTATTGGAGATAGAGGCATTGATGGGAAAATGGGCGTAGACGAATCGCATCTTGTAACGGTATCCCTTAGTGACGCCGGTGATGAGGTTATCGACGTGGCTGAGAGCCGTACGGATAGCGGCACTGGTCTTCCTGGTACCGAACCAAGATTCAATCTTGAGCTTACGAGTTCCGGTGGTGTGATCAGTGATGAGCTCGAAATCGAGGTTTAGATGCTTGAAATTGCGGACAAGCTTTCCCCGTGGGCCTTCAACCTCGATGACCTTGGCGTGAACCCTGATCTCCACTCCCTCCGGGATGTCCATCGTCTCCGATGAGAGAATAGTCTTCATTTTAGTTTTCCGATGACAGAATAGAGAAACTGAGAAAGAAACAGCGGCTACTCTGCTCTCCTCTCAGTCTCATCAAATGAAGGAAACCCTAATAAGTCATATCTTATTCTTTCCATTCTCATCAAATTATTTAATTTCACATTCACCCCTATTTTATGTCAAAATTACTGTGGAACCCTTTATACAAAATAACATCTATGGTTCTTTTTATAATTTGTTTGCCATTTATAATCTTTATTAAAGTAAAATATGTGAGATTTAATATTAAATTACATTATTAATGATATTATATGTACTAAGCACATAAGTATTCTTTAACATTTCTCAAATAGCATATTATTTTCTTTCACACAAGATAAGACTAGATCATACCATCAATTTAGAAGGTCAATAACACAATCATTTCATACCATTTCAATCAAATGTAGGTGACAATTACCAAACTAAAATAAGTTAGTGTATCAATCAAAATGGAGTTAGAGTAACTATTTTCTCTACAAACAATAATGTAATAGCATTTTTATCAAAACCTTTAAAAGGTTTGAATCATCTATTAATTAAAATAGTTTTCCTAATTGACGTAAAAGATTAATTAAAATAGTTTTCTTAATTAACATAAAAGACTAACGCAAACAATAAAAGAAACACTCAGTTGGATAAAAGCAAATAATTGGCAGAATGTTCAAGTCGAATCAGATTGTCTTAATGTCGTTCATGCAATTACCAGCAAAGTCCACATGTTCTCTCCATATGGAAGCCTTATTAATGACTCCAAAAATCTGCTTTCTTTTCTTTTAAATGTTTCTGTGACTTTTGTAAAACGATTTGCGAATAACGTGGCTCATTTCCTTGCAAAGGACACTTATTCTAAAGTTGATTGTACTCTTAGCGTGTCTTCTATTCCTGCTAACTTATCATCCTTATTGTTGAAGGACCTTGATTAATAAAGACTTTATTTTTCAAAAAAAAAAAAGGCTTTTCCTTTGGTTAGATTAGTCTTAGGAGTATTTATTTTTTCTCTCTTTAGTGATCCTATTTTAAATGCTTATAAGAGACTTTTATTTGCAGGCTCTTTATTAGCTTTTCAAGTAAAAGCGATTACATTGTTGGTAGACTTAAGATGGGCTCTGGATGTTGTACTCCATATCAATGTTTTTTTCTCTGATTCTTTGTCACTAGTTTCTGTTCTTAATTTTGAATCTGTATACTATAATGAATTAGGTGTTTCATTTTCAGACATTAAAGCTTTATTATTTAGTTTTCTTGGGGTATCTTTTTCTCATGTTAGCCGCAATTTGAACGTTGCAGCTCATAGATTGGCTAAGCATGCCCTTAGGATTAATGATGAACTTTTTCGGATGAAAGAGACCCCTTCAACCTTCTTTGTTGATGTAATTCTTTTCTGATCACTATTTGATCATGACAAAAAAAAAAAAAAGTTAGTATATCAATCAAAATAAGCTAACCTACCAAAACCAATTAAACACCATTAAATTTCAGTTACTTATCTTGTTATGCAAACTCTCTCTCTCTCTCTCTCTCTCTCTCTCTCTCTCTCTCTCTCTCTCTCTCTCTCTCTCTCTCTCTCTCTCTCTCTTATGTTGTTATGCAAAATCTCTCTCAACTCAACTGATCTCTCTTCCACTCAACTACAGGACACACAACAATGGCTACTGAGCCTTAGAATAATTACACCTATAGTCTAACACTTCTTGAACAAGATCATGCTAAAATAATTGAATCTTGTATTGATATGAAAGTGTCTTACAATATTGTGTCAAATGAATTAGGGTATAGAGTATAGACTTGTACAAAGCCTTCGATTCATCTCACTAACAGACATAACGGTCTCTAGTCATAACACTTAATTAGTACATTGGTAGACTAAATAATATTACAAATCTCCACCTATACTTCCAAATGTACCTAAGCACACAACAACGAAAAAAAAATTACAGATAGCAAATCACAAACCATAACTATTTTGTGTCTAAATTTAGCAGCAAGGAAGTGAGCATGTCTAAGGGATTGTCTTTAGTCTTGTTTAATTATTTTTTAATGAACTTATAGACCATTATTAGATGTTATAACAAGTTTGTTATCTAAATTTTTAGGAGTTTTCTTAATCCATGTTTGTCGGATGACCAATATGTCTGCACATAGATTAATTGATGGATGAATATCTTGTTTGGTTGGACAATTTTCTATTACGTCTTTGGAATGTTTAGTTTCATTGTTTAATAGGTTGTTGGATATTGTTTTTTTTAAGTTCAATCTAAAACACTAATTTTCCATCTTGCACCAATGACACATTGCCCAAAACATAATGGAATTTGATGATGATGACTATGATGATGATGATGATGATGATGATGATGATGATGATGATGATGATGATGATGATGATGATGATGATGATGATGATTAGAGAAACAACTATAATGATCTTCGTGACTTGCTCCACTGTTGTTTTCAGGTGTCTTTGGCTTTGTAGTTGTTCCGGGCGATGCGGCCGTTACCGGTTTTAATGATGAAGACTCATGATTTTTGTTGTCAAATAAAAAATAGAGAGATCAGACGCTTATGACAATGAGAGAATTTTTTTAAGAAAAAAAAAATCAAAGATTTAATTTTGTTTATTATTTGAGGAAAATAATTTTTGAACCAGTTGTTAATCAACAAAGATCCATGGTTGGTGATGTGTCTTTGTGTTAGATTTGAGCTTCATTAAAGTTTAAGAAGTGCTACTTCTAATGTTATATGTATAAGAAGTGATACTAGCAAAAGATTGTCTTATTTCCAATATATTTGTATTTCTAATTCTTGTCCCTTCTGCAATTCCATAGAGAAATTCACTTCTGTATTTACTTTACAGTTCTATAGTTTTTCATTCAATAAATATCTTTTATTTAGAAAAAAAAATAATTTAAAATGTACCAAAAAAAAAAATTAGCTAGACCAATAAAATTTCACTATGTGTGTATACAATAAGCCAAAAGACTATATAATAAAAACGATTGTAGAGGCGAAAACACTATATAATAAAACGATTGTAGAGGCCAAAAAATTACATAATAAAATTAAAAGGATTGTAGAGATTGAAGAATTTAGACATAACTTTTCCAATTTAGAAATTTGACCGTGCCAAACTTTAAAGTTTAGCGAGTTTAGCCGCAAGCAAATTACCCTAATAAAATATGAGAGTTTGAGTATTTTTATCACAAATTTTAAATTTTGAGCATTTAATAGAAACAAAAAAAAAATTTGCTGCAAATTTTTCTTTTTTGAATAATAACTTTTTTTTAAATAAAAATCTAATAATAACTTTTTTTTAAAAATAAAAATCTAATAATAACTTAATACGTATGAATCTATTTGTTTTTTTTTTTATTTTTAGAGTAATTATTACTTCTTGTTAAAAAACGAAAAGAAAAAAAAAAGATTAATAATTTTTCAAATATTAATAAATAAATTATATTAAATGTTTTTATATTCATTTAATAAATTATTCTTTTAACGAAAGTAAATTTTAAATCTATCACGTGCAACTAAACAAACAATATTTAAAAATTTAAATTCTAAAATTATACAAAATTTTCTGTTCGAGAAATAAAATTAGCTATACGATTTTTTTTTTTTTTTTAACAATATATATCTTTTTTAGGGGAAATATATATATCATATCCTTATAGGATTAGGTATTCTGTTTTTATATAAATAATACATTAGTTCTTTTAATCAATACACGCAAAACCTAAGAGTACTTCCAAGATAGCAAATAGGTTCTCTTCTTCCAAAATTTAGTCACTTAATTATTAAACTTACAACACCATGAACACCCCTACCATTTACAACATGACTGTAGATCTAGATTTAGATTCACCAAATGATTTTTTACTATCAAACTCTTTGGCCCAACTAAACAATAACTTCTTAGTTTTTACACTAAATTTTTGTCATCAATTGTTACCTTTTGGAGACATTACTCAAAGAGTACGTAAAAGAATATCAACTTCTCGTACTTCATATTTTTATGATCCTTTCAACTTCATTAGACGTATTCTACTTGAACTTGGCGTGACAGATTCAACAATTTTATTTTCTTTTACCAACGAAATAGAAACTAGTCTCATCAATATTCTCAACGATCCTCCATTTGCAGCTTCTAAAATCGTTTTTATTAATATTTTTATTATTGCCACAAGTATTCCAGAACAAGAAGAAGAATCGAATATCATTGATATTACTTTTAGGGAAGCACTTAATGCTATTCCAAATGTTCCTGCAACACATGAATCCATTAAAAAACTCAAAGAATTGAATGAGGACGATGATGATTTATTAGTCTCTTTGAGTAACGACAATAATTGTACCATTTGCCAAGAAAATTTATTGTTTGAAGATTGGAAAATCGTAGAGATGCCATGTTCTCATCTTTTTCACAAGAATTGTATTGTTTCTTGGCTAAAAATTAATCATCTGTGCCCTTTATGTCGCTACTCGATGCCTACTTCCAACAACGTTGCTGCCGCTGAAAATTAATATTGTTGTCAACACACCAACAGGACCACTACCTTGTCTTGATTTTATGAACACTCATATCCTATCTATATATATATATAAAGGAGAGATATGAGGTAGTGACATGTCACTCTAAGATCTCTTCAATTAGCATTATTTGTTCTCTCTTTAATTTTTAGTTTTTAAATTTTTTATTAGTTTTGTAACTCCAAAATTTATATTTAAAAATGAGTATTTGATTCGTATTATTGAGTATTTATTTTTTTATTTTAATTTTTTATTAGTATTATTTAAAGTTACGTTTTTTGCTTTTGTTTTTTTTTCTTAGAATTAAGATTAAAATGATATTTGCTTTTTTTTTTTTAGAATTAATATATTTAAAAATAATATTCTTTTAAAAAAATGATAACTATGATCACGTTTTTGTTTATTGAATAATGTGATTGATTTCTAATTTTTGTTTTTTTTTTTTCAATTTCTAATTACTTTTGCATATAAATGTAGCCATTTGATTAGAGATTTTACTTTTACATATAAATATACATATTTAATTATTGAGACTAATCACATAAAATGTCACAATCTATATTATTATCAATCTAAAGCGTTCACAATTTACATTTAAAATAATCAATCTATATATATTATTTTTGTGCCAGAGAATTTCAATATTAATTAGTATATATTTTATAATTTTTTGCAAATAATAATCAATATCATTAAAAAAATCAATGTTAATTAGTATATTATCATTCTCTTCATATATAGCATAGAATAATTTTTTCTTATATACTCACAATAAATATAAGAATTGCAATAAATGATGAATCTCATAATTAAAGGTCATATTTGCAACATGTCTCTTCGTATATGAGTCTCTCTTCTATCATTTCTTAGCATATTCTATCACAAGGAAAATTATCGATAAATAATTAAACTAATTGTATATTTCGGGTTAATATAACTTTAGGATTTTTAATTTTTGTATATCAATGATGTTGGGTTTCATATTATTATCAATGATCTTTATAAGTTTCATAAAATTTTATGATTTTAAATCTTACAAATTTAAATTTTGACTAACAAAATTACTAAAATTAATTAATTATCATTAAACAAAATATCATCACACGCGAAGTGCAGTTTATTTCTTAGTTAAGTATATATTACTTATTTGATGCTGCTATGTGTAGCTTTGTGGCTGTGGTGGATTCTGCACTTTTCAGATTAAATTGGAATATTTAAAATTTACACTTATGCGGATTAGATGTTAATTGACATAAAAATAAGGGTTTTGTTTAATATTATACTTAAAATTCGACCCGGTTTGGCTGGAGAAGACGACGCAAACGACATGTCGTTTTCACAAACGACGTTCGTTTGTCAAAAACGACGTGTCGTTTGAAAAAAACGACGTGTCGTTTGAAAGCCTTCATTTCAGCTGTCGTTGTTGAAAAAACGACATGTCGTTTTTCACATTGTGGAAAACGACATGTCGTTTTCCGTCTTCTGAGGCAGCCTCTACATTAATTAAACGACGTGTCATTTTTACCTTAGGGAAAACGACATGTCGTTTTGTATGTTATCTCAGCACACTTCAAAATGTAAAAAACGACGTGTCGTTTTTGCCTTTTGCAAAAACGACATGTCGTTTGGCGGTATGGATTTTTCAAAAAAAAAAAAAAAAAAAAAAAAGGAAAAATTCCAAATTTTTGATAAATTTTTTATTTATTTGGAATATTAATTATTTTCCTATTTTGTGTGTTAATTTAGTCAATAAATTGCATTTAGTTAATTTTCCATTTTTGTTTAATACATATATATAGTATAAATTGAAAATGGAAATTTGTTTAAATTTGGTAATTTATTACATGATTTATTTAGGCATGTAAAAATTGTGCTAATTTGTGCATTTAATTATATATTACCAAATTTATGCAATTTATTGTCTAAATTAATTTTGAAAAATCTGCCATTAATTTCATATTAAGGAATTAGCATTTAATTAATAATCATACATTAATTGTATTATTTTGTATTTATTTGACAAATTTATGTTTAATGCAATTAATTTGGATTTGTATGATTTAAATGCTATACATAAATTCCTTTTATAGTGCTAGATATATTTAGAAATATTCAAACATTAAGATAGGTTGAATATTTTATTTAGCAATTAAGTTTCATAAAACTTCATAAAATTATTCATAAAATATTCATAAAACTTTATAAAATGAATAAAATATGAATAAAACGTAAGTAGTTTTGTGGTTTGACATAAGAAAACATGAACCTGGGACAAATGCTCATATCTAGAACGGTTTTTAATGATCTTCGGACGACCACACTAGGAGCACTAATCTCAGTGATTGTCTATTATGTTAATAACGAAATTACTTTTAGGTAGAGCCCAATACCTAATGTCTAAAGTGAAAATATAATTTTTTATAATTAGGGAGTAGCCACAGCATCTTTAATTATATAAAATTATATATTAATTAAAATTCACCTTAATGGACAAAACTTGTAATTAATTATTTGGATATAATAATTTTACCCCACAGGGATTTTATTATATTTTTATAATTAATTAGGATAATATATTAAGTTAAATTCTCTTAATTTACCCCACAGGGAGTTATGAGGATTTGATTTAATAGTGTTATTATAAATTTTAATTAAAGATAGATTTCATTCCTCCATTATTTCTAAATTAAATACTTCATTAGATCTATCATAAAGTTCATCTAATTTTATTAGATTTAAAATTTAGCCCACAGGCAATTTTAGATTTAATACAATTTTCATCTTCATCATGTTTCTACATTGGTAAAACATGAATTCATTAAAGCCTCAATTTTTTTAACATCTAAATTTTTTGTAATCCTACTCTTGCAGCTATTTCATCCACCTCTAAATATGCTGAAATCACTAGTGAAATCCCTGAGCTTAGGAGTGACAACTTCAAAATCTGGAAGGAACGAGTTCTTCTCCACCTAGCTTGCACTGACATGGATTATGCAATAAGGAAAGATGAACCAGCTGCTATCACTGATACTAGCACTACTGCAGAGATTGCACTGCGTGAAAAGTGGGAGCAATCTAATCGTCTCTGCATCATGTTCATTATGTCCAGAATTCCTATGGGAATGCGTGGATCGGTGGAGCCACCTGAGAAGGTGAAAGACTTTATCAAAGTTATGGATGAGCAGTTTGACACTTCAGATAAATCCTTGTTCATCAACCTCATCCAAGAGTTCTCGTCCACAAAACTCACCGGTGTTAAAGGAGTTTGAGAACACATTTCTAAAATGAGGGACATCACTGCTCATTTGAAGAAACTCGACGTTATCATTCCTGATACCTTCCTGGTTCATTACATCCTTCACAATCTTCCTCCACAATATGGGCCTTTCAAAATTTCCTACAACACACATAAAGAAAAATGGACTATCAATGAATTGATGACCATGTGTGTTCAAGAGGAAGCCAGGCTCCTACAGGAGCAAGGAGAAAGTGTTCACCTGACCACTCAACCTAAGAAACGTAAGCCATTCAAGAAGAACAAAGGGAAAAAGCCCATGGCTCCCAAGGCTGCCATAAAGAAAGATTCCATCAAATGTTTCTTTTGTAAACAAAAGGGACATGCTAAAAGGGAGTGCAGCCAGTTCAAGAAATGGATGGATGACAAAGGTAATCCAATTTCCTTAGTATGTTATGAATCTAATATGGCTAATGTTAATCTTAACACATGGTGGATTGATTCCGGTTCAACAATTCACATAACAAATTCCTTGCAGGATATTCAAAATCTAAGGAAGCCAGTGGCAAGTGAGCAAAGCATCTTATCTGGAAACAAGATGGGCTCACATGTGGAAGCTATTGGAACATGCAATTTAGTTTTAAGTAATGGTTTTGTTTTAAAGTTAGAAAAGACCTTTTATGTACCAAGTTTCTCTAGAAACTTGATTTCAGTTTCAAGACTTATACCCTTTGGTTTTTCCTTTACATTTTCAGACAAATATTTCAATTTATATTATAAATCTGAATGTGTTGGAAATGGTATTTTGTCTGATGGTCTTTACTGCCTTAATTTACAAGATAATACCACTAATAATGTTATGCATGTTCACGCTGGCACTAAAAGATGTGTTATGAAAGAGGATTCCTGTACATTGTGGCACCGGAGATTGGGACATATCTCCATTGATAGAATTAAAAGGTTGGTAAAAGATGGGGTACTCAATACCTTAGATTTTACTGACTTTGATACTTGTGTGGATTGCATTAAGGGAAAGCAAACCTCCAAGTCTGTCAAAACTGGTGTCCATAGGAGTTCTGAAATATTAGAAATCATACATACTGATATATGTAGTCCAGATATGGAGTCACATGGTCAGAAATACTTCATCTCATTCATAGATGATTACTCACGCTACATGTATATCTACTTACTTCATAATAAAAGTGAAGCATTAGATGTCTTTAAGATATTTAAAGCTGAAGTAGAGAAACAATGCAACAAGCAAATTAAGATAGTGAGATCAGATAGAGGAGGTGAGTATTATGGTAGATACATAGAAGATGGACAAGCACCTGGTGCATTTGCGAAGTTTCTTAAAGAAAATGGGATTTTTGCCCATTACACCTTGCCCGGTACACCCGAGCAAAATGGTGTTGCAGAAAGAAGAAACCGAACATTAATGGATATGGTGCGGAGTATGCTTAGTAGCAACTCTAATCTTCCTAAATCCTTGTGGACTGAAGCATTAAAGACATCCGTGTACATATTAAACCGAGTTCCAACAAAGGCAGTCTCAAAAACTCCTTTTGAATTATGGAAAGGTTGGAAACCAAGTTTGAATCATGTACGCATTTGGGGATGTCCATCTGAAGTCAGAATATATAATCCACAAGAGAAGAAATTGGACCCAAGGACCATAAGCGGATTCTTTATCGGGTACACTGAAAAGTCTAAAGGTTACAAGTTTTATTGTCCATCTCATAGCACAAGAATTGTGGAATCAAGGAATGCAAAATTTCTTGAGAATGCCTTGATCAGTGGGAGTGATCAATCAAAGGACTTAGGTCCTGAGAAAGATCCTTCAGAACCTTCCACTTCAAAAGCAAGATTGATAATGGTTAACACTCCTGTAGTTCAAACGAATGTTGAACAACCATTACCAATCGCTGAAGATCCACAAGTTGGTAATGATAATCCAGTAGATCAAAATGTTCAAGAGTTGCCTGCAACTGTTGAACAACCCGCCGAACTCGCCTTCGCTCCCCAAGAGCCTGTTGGTGAAGTCTTAAGAAGATCTACTAGACCTATCAAACCAAAGATTTATAAAGACTATGTTGTGTATTTATTAGAATCTGATATTGGAATTGGAAATGATCCAGAAACGTTTTTACAAGCTATGAACAGTAGAGAATCAAAATTGTGGTACAATGCTATGGATGATGAAATGAATTCTATGAGGTGCAACGAGTGCGGGAACTTGTAAAGTTGCCTAATGGGGCGAGAGCCATTGGCTGTAAATGGGTCTATAAAACTAAGAAAGACTAATTAGGCAACACTGAGAGGTACAAAGCGAGACTTGTTGCTAAAGGATTCACTCAAGAGGAAGGAATTGACTATACAAAGACTTTTTCTCCTGTATCAAAGAAAGATTCCCTCAGAGTCATCTTGGCATTAGTTGCTCATTGTGATTTAGAGCTGGAGCAGATGGATGTAAAAACTGCTTTTTTGAATGGTGATCTAGAGGAGGAGGTATACATGAAACAACCAGAAGGATTCTCCTCTAGTGAAGGTCAGGATTTGGTATGCAAGCTCAAGAAGTCCATCTATGGATTAAAACAAGCATCCCGCCAATGGTATTTAAAATTTCATGATGTCATCTCTTCCTTTGGATTTGAAGAGAATGTCATGGATCAATGCATATACCTGAAGGAAAGTGGGAGTAAAATTTGTTTTCTTGTTTTATATGTGGACGATATTCTTCTTGCATCCAATGATAAAGGGTTGCTACGTGAAGTGAAACAATTTCTATCAAAGAACTTTGAGATGAAAGACATGGGTGAAGCATCCTATGTCATAGGCATTAAGATTCATAGAGATAGATACCGAGGTATCTTAGGTTTATCTCAAGAAGCCTACATCAACAGAGTTTTAGAAAGATTTCATATGAAAGATTGTTCACCGAGCGTTGCTCCAATTATGATGGGTGATAAATTAAATTTGAGCCAGTGCCCAAAGAATGATTTTGAAAGAGAACAAATGAAGAACATTCCTTATGCTTCTGCTGTCGGAAGCCTAATGTTTGCTCAGGTGTGCACAAGACCCGACATTTCTTATTCTGTCGGAATGTTAGGAAGATTTCAGAGTAACCCGGGGATAGACCACTGGAAAGCTGCAAAGAAAGTTATGAGGTATCTTCAGGGTACTAAGGATTACAAACTGATGTTCAAACGAACTGACAATCTAGAAGTAGTTGGCTACTCAGACTCAGATTTCGCTGGTTGCAGTGATTCACGTAGATCTACATCTGGTTACGTGTTTATGTTTGCTGGTGGAGCTGTGTCCTGGAGGAGTAACAAACAAACTTTGACTGCTACTTCTACTATGGAGGCTGAGTTCGTTTCTTGTTTTGAGGCTACATCACATGGTGTATAGCTAAAGAGTTTCATTTCAGGCCTTAGAGTGGTTGATTCCATTGCAAGGCCGCTAAAGATGTTCTGTGACAATTCAGCTGTTGTTTTCATGGCTAAGAACAACAAAAGTGGAAGTCGAAGCAAGCACATCGACATTAAGTACTTAGCTATTAGAGAACGTGTTAAGGAAAATAAAGTGGTCATTCAACACATTAGCACTGAATTGATGATTGCCGATCCTATGACAAAAGGCTTGCCACCTCATAAATTCAAGGATCATGTAGAGAACATGGGACTTGGTTCCCTTATGTAATTTGTACAAATAAAGTTATTATTAATGAAACTCTTATTTTGATTTTTCTCATATTTATGCGCATCTTAATTTTACATTTGAGAAAAAAAAAATTCAGAGGACCTGAATAAACATAAGGTTTAGGGTTTATTCACTTAAGTACATTGCCACATAAAGTACATTGTTATATAATAAATGTATTGTAATACATGGAAGATAATACTCGATTCATAATGAGGACATGTCGCTATGATTCGTATGTTTATTATATAATGAGGAACGTTGGGTTTGAATATTTTAGTTTAAATGCTGACCAAGTGGGAGAATATTAGAATATTTTATATATGGAAGTTATTTTCTAATTAAGGAAATGATTTTCTAATTAAGGAAATAAATAAATAATTGATTTTCTGATAAATGAATATTTTATATTCATTGAATCTGGACAAAATCAATTATGTAATATTCTATATATGGTCAGATTTCTATATTCATTACCTGATTTGATTTCCTGAATTAATTGTCAAAATATTCTGACAATTAATGTGGCGCGAATGCGATGGAGTATCTCACCTATAAATATAGGGTCTCGGTCCCCGAGCTCCTCACTCATTCTGAATTCATTCAGCAAATTCCATCTAAAGAGAGTTGAGAGAGCGAGGAAGCCCGAACTCCAATACCAAAGCTATCGCAGGGATTGAAGCTCAAAGATCAATGGCTGGAGGTACATCGATCCTTTCATTGCATATATTATTGATATGATTACAGTTTATTTTCCGCATTTCATATCATTTGTATATGCTATATTACATACACTATATATATAGTCTAACATATATTACTTATTTGATGCTGCTATGTGTAGCTTTGTGGCTGTGGTGGATTCTGCACTTTTCAGATTAAATTGGAATATTTAAAATTTACACTTATGCAGATTAGATGTTAATTGACATAAAAATAAGGGTTTTGTTTAATATTATACTTAAAATAGATTTTATTTATAAAAATACCTTTAAGAAAATTATTTATACAAATACCGTTGTGCCACGTCAACATACATACCGAAATTCAAAACAATTACCGAAAATGGAAAAAATTGGAAAAATCTCGTTTCCAGAAATTTTTCGTTTTTTGGGAGTTTTGAAAAAGCAACTATTTAGTTGCTTTTGATATGAATAAGATATTAATTGGTTACTTTTTTATTAAAAAATTTATTTCAAAATTTTACACATATATAAATAATAAAATAATCATTTTAATATGTGAGAAACGTATATTTTTTTGTCCCTAAAAAAAGACAACTAATATTAAAAGAAACGTTTCTGTTTTTTTTTATATTTTTAGGATATATTATGTTATTTTATTGTCTAAGATACCTTGAGGTTACTTTTTTTTAATATAACTTATATGATGTTTCAGATACTATTCAATTTATTTACAAATTATTTTATAAACCTATTAAAATAATTTTATAAAAATATTTTTTTTATTTAATCTTGTAATGTCTAATATAAAAATAAAAAATATATTTTTTTTAATAATTTATTAAGTTGTTTGATACATTAAATTTTATTTAAATTTAAATATTATTTATTTATTTATAAATAAAATATATAAAAAAATACTTTTTAGTAATATGAAGTTATTTAATATATATTTACTTTTTAAATTAAAAAAATAAAATTAGAAGAATTTTTTTAATAAATATTAAATATTTTATTATATGTGTGGAAAAAAAAATTATTAAATGATATGACAAAATAAAAAGTATAATTATATATATATATGCTATTATAATGATATGTCATATCATATATTTAGAGAGAATGGTCAAACTCATTATTACTAATGCATGGAGAGAATGGAGAGAGAAAAATAAAATGTCAAAAGAAAAAAGAAAAAAAACTCTAGAGAAGTGTGTGCGTCAGTGTCAGGTGTAAGAAAAAATAAATATTTTTTTACGGTACGCGTGTAACGGTATATATGCCAATTAATTGACCAACAATATTATGACAATTAATTTTAAATTTTAGTCTGTTGATGCAATTAACTTATCTAATCCAATACACATATTTATATATAATTAATATTTTAATGTAAAAAATAATAATTAAAAAATTTAATACATATCATATAAATTTATATCATAATAATAATATGTAAATTCCTTACTTTATTTTCTCTATTATTGTAAGTGACTGTTAATAAATAATAATATGGAAAATTTTCAAAGAAAAAAATACATATGATATAAATGTATTTAAAAAAAATAATAAATCAAATATTATATTGCATTCTTATTTACAGCAAAATATAATCTAGAATAAAATTAAAATTTTGTTTTTCTTCATCTTTTTTGAATTTGTTATTTTATTTATTTATTTGAATTGGTTGTTCAAGATACAAAATAATAATAATTTGTTTTATTTTATTATTAGTTATGTGAAAAAAAAAATATTTTTTAATAAATGTTAAATAATTTAATATTAAAAGTAACAATAAAAAATATACGATCCAATCTGCAAATTTTTCGAATTTGATTGTATCTAAAATATGAAATTTGAATAAAATAGTACGAATTAAATTGGATGAATACCCCGAATACCTAATACACTATCGATTTATCTCACCAAAATACATAATAATAATAATAATAATAATAATAATAATAATAATAATAATAATAATAATAGTAATAATAATAATAATAATAATAATTGAAACAAAGATGTAATACAATTATCTCATCTCGTGTCATCAGCTATATCAAGTTTTTGAGTAATGAAGAGAATGGTAAATTTGGCGAAGAAAGAGATAAGAGGCTAAGAAACCAACACTACCAAACATCAAGAAAAGGGCATAGCAAATGCAAGCCATGTATCCTAAGAAGAATGAGAGTTGTAAGGAACCTGACATATCTGATCTCTTATACAATAAGTAATGTATGCAAAACCCATAAACATACAATCCAATTGATCCACCATACACAAATGACCTGAATCAAAAATACACAAACTTTATTATTATTATTATTATTAACTTACTAAACAAAATTGATTCTTTTCAATTCCATTCCATTTCAATACCTCTAACCAAACACAGCCTTAGCCACTACCTCTCTAAACTCAAATGCTTTCATTGTTCAGAATATATTCCCACAAATTGTAAATAAATCATACTTATAGTCTAGTAATTTCCCCCATCCAACCAAATAAGAATTCCTCTAAACAAGAAATTATTTCACTGAAACATATAATCATTTTTATCAATGAATATAAAATAATCCTCTCAGTTCCTGCAAGAGATGCATTTAGTGTAAATTAAAAAAAAAAAAAAACAAGGATCAATCAGTTTCAATTATTTTGTCACTTATAGGGTCCATATTATATTTGAACATGCCAAACAACTCTACTATAGCTAAAATTAATAACCTCAATAGATATTTCAAAAAAAAAAGTACATACCTCCACCACCATTTGTGATCTTTAGAAACAATCTTGCAACAAATCAAGCCCACATTGATTAAAGCAGTGATGATTAGAAGAAGAATGAAGGTTACAAACAGAAACTTGTACTGAGTGTAATTCTCATAACCCCACAAGCTATAAACCACAGACGAAAGCTCAACGCAAATCGCACTAAAAGGAAATATCCCAGCCCATGCCATCTGAGGAAGATAACACATGAACCGCGCAACTTTTAGATTTTTTCGGTTGGTTTTTACCCTAGTTAATGAAGGTTTTAGCTCATCCTTGTTATTTTGGGATTGAGCTTGAACCTCAGTTTGGGAACTTTTTCCAATAAATTCACCCAAAAGATACAATGGGGTAGCAAATAACATCCAAACAAGAACAAACTTTATGATTGTGTTTATAGGAAGAGCTATAGATGCCTTTAAGTAGATGCTATTGAGTTAAGAAGGCAAAATGTAAAGAGAAGAGGTCCAGTAAAAAGGCATCTCCTGTTAGGAGTAACCCTTTACTTTATACAAAATAACATCTATGGTTCTATAATTTGTTTATGATTCTTTATAATTTTTATTAAAGTAAAATATGTAGAATTTAATAGTAAATTACATCAGCAGTAATAATATTACAAGTAACATTTCTCAAATAACATATTATTTTCTTGAAGATAAGATCATACCATCAATTTAGAAGGTCATAACACAATCATTTCATTCCATTCCAATCAAATGTATGTGACAATCACCAAACTATATAAGTTAGTGTATCAATCAAAATGGAGTTGGAGTAACCATTTTTTTTTCTGCAAACAACCATGTAATAGCATTTTTATCAAAACCTTAAAAAGGTTTGAATCATCTATTAATTAAAATAGTTTTCCTAATTAACATAAAAGACTAATTAAAATAGTTTTCCTAATTAACGTAAAAGACTAATACAAACAATAAAAGAAGCACTCAGTTGGATAAAAGCAAACAACTGGCAGAATGTTCAAGTTGAATTGGATTGTCTTAATTTCGTTCATGCAATTAACAGCAAAGTCCACATGTTCTCTCCATATGGAAGCCTTATTAACGACTCCAAAAATCTGCTTTATTTTCTTTTTAATGTTTCTGTAACTTTTGTAAAACGATTTGCGAATAACATGGCTCATTTCCTTGCAAGGGACTCTTATTCTAAAGTTGATTGTACTCTTAGCGTGTCTTCTATTCCTGCTAACTTATCGTCTTTATTGTTGAAGGACCTTGAATAATAAAGACTTTATTTTTCAAAAAAAAAAAAGGGGGGGGGGGGGGGGGGGCTCTTCCTTTGGTTAGATTAGTCTTAGGAGTATTTTTTTTTTCTCTCTTTAGTAATCTTACTTTAAATGCTTATAAGAGGCTTTAATTTGAAGGCTCTTTATTAGCTTTTCAAGCAAAAGCGATTACATTGTTGGTAGACTTAAGATGGGCTCTGAATGTTGTACTCCATATCAATGTTTTTTTCTCTGATTCTTTGTCACTAGTTTTTGTTCTTAATTTTGAATCTGTATACTATAATGAATTAGGTGTTTTATTTTCAGACATTAAAGCTTTATTATTTAGTTTTCTGGGGTATCTTTTTCTCATGTTAGCCGCAATTTGAACGTTGCAGCTCATGGATTGGCTAAGCATGTCCTTAGGATAAATGATGAACTTTTTCGGATGAAACAGACCCCTTCAACCTTCTTTGTTGATGTAATTCTTTTCTGATCAATATTTGATCATGACAAAAAGAAAAATAAGTTAGTGTATCGATCAAAATAAGCTAACCTACCAAAACCAATTAAACACCATTAAATTTCAGTTACTTATCTTGTTATGCAAACTCTCTCTCTCTCTCTCTCTCTCTCTCTCTCTCTCTCTCTCTCTCTCTCATGTTGTTATGCAAAATCTCTCTCAACTCAACTGATCTCTCTTCCACTCAACTACAGGACACACAGCAATGGCTATTGAGCCTTAGAATAATTACACCTATAGTCTAACACTTCTTGAACAAGATCATGCTAAAATAATTGAATCTGTTTATTGATATGAAAGTGTCTTACAATATATTGTGTCAAATGAATTAGGGTATAGACTTGTGCAAAGCCTTCGACTCAGCTCACTAACAGACATAACGGTCTCTAACCTCTAGTCATAACACTTAATTAGTACATTGGTATACTAAATAATATTACAAATCTCCACCTATACTTCCAAATGTACCTAAGCACACAACAACAACAAAAAAAAATTACAGATAGCAAATCACAAACCATAACTATTTTGTGTCTAAATTTAGCAGCAAGGAAGTGAGCATGTCTAAAGGATTGTCTTATGTTTAATTATTTTTTAATGAACTTATAGACCATTATTAGATGTTATAACAAGTTTGTTATCTAAATTTTTAGGAGTTTCCTTAATCCATGTTTGTCGGATGACCAATATGCATGCACATAGATTAATGGGAAAATTTTAGTATTATACCTATAATATAATCAATTAACAGAAATAACCTTAATTAAAAAAATGTACCCTAATAACGTGACACGTAGGCTTCTCCTACCTGAATTGAAAAAAAAAATAACGGAAACAAAAAAAACACGATCGACCATACGCGCCAAAAAATTAACAAAAAATGGAATATGAATCTTACAACCAGTGCGTGAAATACAAACGCACATACAAGAACATATAAATTCACGATTTGTTAGTTTTCAAATCAATTTGAATCATTTTTACAAAAAAAAAAAAAACCATTAACGACCAAAAAAACCTTGGAATACAACCTGAAATTCAATAATCAACAAATCGAAATCAAAAAACGATTTCGAATCTGTCTACGACTTCGATTCTGTGTTACTGTAAGTAAAAAACATAGACAATTCTTATTAGATCCTGAAAACAGAAAACACCATTGACGAAGAAAAAAGCTTCGGCAACAATCTTCAGTATTTCAATCGAAAAGCAACAATCGAAGCTGTTTCTCAACAACATAAAACGATCCTCAACACAACACAGATTGCAGAGATGTTGCTGGCCAAAAAATAAAACAATGGAGAAAAATCGTTACCTGCAGAAAAACTTGTTGACTGTGCTCTGTTCTTCGCGCAACCAAAAATAATCATCGAACAGAAAAAGGTAATCTATATCTTTGTTGTAATATTACATTGTTAAGAAATATCATTACAAATAACATGATCATAAATTTTCCTATTCACAGTGCAATTTCTTCATGTTTATGCTAAATGCAATTCATCGATTTTTTTTTTCCAAACAAAAACATAATTACTGTGCAAAAAAATATCTACATTAATTTTCACAAATACTTAAAATTTCATTAAAAAAATAATAAATAAACTAATATGTATATGATAACACACAGGAACCAATGGACCCCATGACAATCATCCTTTTCTACAATGGAACATGGGTAGACAAAACAACATACAATGATTATGAAGTGGCAGGTATACTAATCCCAATAAAATGTTCCTATAATGTTCTTGCACAGGAGATCTATGAAACCTTATCAATAGACAGAAACAAGTATGGAATTACAGTGAAATTTCAAATTAAAGAAGGGATACCACCTATAACCATCAAAGATGACAATGGCTGCAAGTTCTACCATCAAATAAGGAAGAAAAATGATGATGAAACAAGATACCCTTTGATGGTAAACACATTTGAATCATCAGCATCACCTGAATGTCTTGCCAGCAACAATTATTTAGAAATTGGAGAAACAAGTATGCAGTGTACTGAACAGTTACCAACAAGAACAGAATATGCACAATTGGTAGCAGATTATGCTTATGATCATGCACAACAAGCACTGCAAACAAGTTCAGAGATAAACCAAGTAATTACAAATCCTCAAATTGACAGAATACATGTTGGCCAAGTCTTTTCAAACAAGAAAACACTGAAGAATGCAATCAGCCTATACTCAATTAGACAAAACCAGCCATTCAAGGTGAAGAGATCATCAACTCTTGACTATAAAATCGTTTGTGTTGATGAAAATTGCAAGTGGAGTTTCCTAGCTTCAAAACATGGAAAAACAGAAATGTTCAAAGTTAGGAAGATAAAATATGACCATACATGTTCGTTAGATATCACCTCCGGAAACCATCCTCAAGCCACAAGCAACCTAGTTGGGCATGTGATAAAAAACAAATTTGTCAACCCAAAAAGAAACTACACTCCAAATGAAATTGTAGACGACATTGCAGATGACTATAGTGTCTCAATATCCTACCAAAAAGCATGGAGAGCAAGAGAAAAAGCTATGGTGGATGCTAGACGCTGCCCACAAGAATCGTATGGCGAAATACCATCCATATTATACATGATGCAAATATCCAATCCAGGTATTCTTTTTATACTCTTGCATATCGTAAATCAAAAAACTTAATAGTATACTAATATAGAAAAAAAAATTAATAATTTAACATAAAACATCAAAATATATTCAAAATAAAAGATACAAAAATATTCAATAATAAAATAAACTAAAAAGTTACTTATGTAACAGGAACAATCACAGATCTTGTTACTGATGAAGATGGTAAATTCAAGTATCTATACTTCGCTATAGGAGCTTCAATCAAAGGTTGGCAACATTGCACCCCAATAATAGTCACAGATGGTACATTCTTGACAAACCAATATGGAGGTACTCTATTGACTGCAAATGCACAAAATGCAAATCGGCATATATTTCCACTTGCATTCGCAATAGTGGATTACGAAAATGACAACTCCTGGAATTGGTTCATGCAAAAAATAAAAGAAACATATGGAGAAAGAGAAGGACAATGCATAATCTCGGATAGGCATGAGAGTATATACAAAGCAACAAAGTCAAACTTCCCACTCCTAATGCATGGGGTATGTTGCTATCACTTGCTCAAAAATCTAAAAATGAAATTCAAAAAAGGAGGAGATGAGCTCAAACATGCATTTGATGGAGCTTCGAAAGCTTACACTATAGAAGAATTTGAGAAATGCATGCAAGATTTGGACAACATTGACTTAAGAATAAGAGATTTCTTGGCCAATGAAGTTGGATATGATAAATGGACAAGGCTATACAGCATGAATAAAAGATACAAAACAATAACATCAAACATAGCAGAGTCAGTGAATGCAGCTCTCAAATCAGTAAGAGAATTACCAGTTGCAACCTTACTAGAATGTCTACACTCTTTGGTACAAAGATGGTATTGGGAAAACAAAAATAGAGCCTTGAAAACGGACACTACTTTGGCAAATATTCCAGAAAAGGCTCTCAAGAAACAAAGAGAAATGGGCTTAAAATACAAGGTACACTTAACATTAATTTAAATTAAATTTTATAATTTGTTTGAAAAATATAAAAAAAAACATTAACGATAAACCAAATAATTTCGAAAAAAATATAATAACAAAAACCCGTATAAATTCTTCATGCGAGTTGAGACAGTAAACCTTCTTGTATACAAAGTGCACGATTATACAAGCTCCTACATAGTAAATCTGGAAAACAAAACATGCACGTGTCAGAAGTTTGACTATGACGAAATGCCTTGCTCGCATGCAATGGCTGTACTAGCCAAAAGAAACTTCTCTTGCTACAAATACTGCTCCTACTACTACACTAAAGAAGCTTTCATGTCAACATATGAGGATAGCATACTTCCATTAGGTGAAGCAACATCATGGAATATACCAGAGGATGTGAAGAATATCACAGTACATCCACCAAAATATAAAAGACCAGCTGGGAGGCCAAAGAAAGATAGATAAAAAGGAGCAATGGACACAAAAACAAAAGTCAAGTGTGGAAAATGCAACCAAAAAGGACATAATCGACGGTCTTGCAAAAATGAAGCAATTCTAAATCCACTGAAGAGAAGAAAGTTACTTTAGAAACAAACTATACAACAAAAAAATGTCTTTCAGATTTCTTATTTTTACAAATATAAGACAAAATAAAGGAACACTAAGAACTTCTGATTTTTCATTTTAAATACCTTCATATAAATAAATAAAGATGAACACAAATGTGCTTACTGTTTTACGAAAATTAACAAAATAAACATAACAAAAATATTTTGTAAATAAAATGATTTCAAAAATATAAAAGAAAAAACCAATAATTTGAATCTTGATTTATAATTTACAAAACTATTTTAAAAATATCTTCTTAATTAACATTTTCATAAACAATTTAGTTGTTAATTTGATAGTAAACAAAATTGTAATTAATATTCTTTAACTTAATTTCTTAAACATAATAAATTGAAAAAATAAACAAAAATACCTCTATGATTTGAAAGTGTGTACCTCTTTTCCAAAAAATATAAATAAAAAACAGAAGATATATGCAACGGTTTACAAAACCTGAAAAAAGAAAAATACCAACTTAATCAGACCAAACTCAAAAAAAAGAATACAACAAACAAAAAAAATACATACTACCATTAACAAAAAACCAAACTGATAAAATTCCATAATAATCTTACATTATATTACACATCTAGTAAAAAAAAACCTTCAAACTTAACTCCAAAAGCAACCTGCATTAATATCATATTAAAGGTACTGAAAATAGTTCCAATATCCATACATACGTTTGACAAAATGACCAAGCAAAAAGAAGGTTAATATGTTTAACGTTCATAACTACCCAAACTAGTCAATAATAACCCGTACAAAAGTATCAAAACAACAAGAAACAAAAGTGTTTCCAACTACATTAAACAACTACTTCTTTTTCTTTCCATCCTTTTCCATCCTCCCAGGATACTCTGAAGGTGATTCATAACCACTCACTTCCTTCTTCTTAGCATGAACAAAGAGCTCAACACACAGCTTCTTTCGAACAAAAGGAATGTCCAACTCCTTCGGAATCTTGTCAATCAATCCATGAATAAAATACTCAGCGTACTTTATAACAAAAACACCACAGTCACTGTGACAAATCAAAAACAAACAGTTAGATACAAAAAAGAAACATAAACGAATATAATCAAATAAGAACATAAAAACAAAAAAATAACAAAAAAAAAAGATTACCACTGCTCTTGTTGAGGCAAATCTTGAACCATAACAATTTCCAAAGGGTCTGTCTCACTCCTTCCTTGAAAATAATATGTGCTCTTATCAATATCTTTCCTTTGATCATAAAAGTTTACATGTGACAACAAAATAGGCAACATGACAGCAAAAGCACGAACCAATTTTTCTGAGTTCTTGTACCTCCCAAATCTCATAGAATTGCACACTTTAAGACATCTCAAACGTATGTCAAAAATGCACATAATCCAGTGAGCCAAATCAATCAGATTAATAGGCATTAAGACATTATCTAATTCAATCCATTTTCTACTGCAATACATACCAAAACCAGCTACGTATGCAGAAGCTTTGCTGTCCTTCTTAACAGATTCAATGTCACAATCATTCTTAACAAACTCATTATACATCTCAAAAATTTGGACAGCAAAAAAAAAACAATCAGTGGTATTAACAAAAGAGTTTACACTCTCATTGTACTTTATCTCCTTTCTCAAGTAGTAAAAACAAACATCCAAATGCTGCATCAGAAAAAAAAAAAAGTCAAAATAAATTCATAAAAAATCAAATATAATGTAAAAACCCATTTAAAATCAAACATAAAAATAAAAAAAATAAATGGACTAACCGAGCATGACAAATTTCTTCCAGGAGTCAGCAAATCATAAAACCACATCTTATCATCAATCTTCATAATTGCAAAATCCAACGGGACTTTCAATTTCCTATCACGTTCTTTAAACTTTTTAATCTTGTTCCTATCATTGAAACCGACCTTAAACCACTGCTCAAAAAGTTTAGACTGAAGATCATCAATACGGTCAAGTGCAACTGAAGAAAAAGCAAGCAACTTAGATTGTTCTCCCTTTGGTTTACTACTACTCCCAATAGAACCAAAATCAGATGTAAATGGACTCCTCAATGCAGATCCAATATTGGGAACCCTCTTTGCAAACTCATAAGAATTAGCTTCTAAATTCTTTTCCTAGAAACAAAATCAAACAGATTAATACATAAACAATAATAAACAAACCAATATACAAACAAAAAAAAGAAACACTTTGACCAACTGTTAATTCCATTAACATTATACGTACCTTTTTCAGGCTTCCTTCAATGGTTTCAATTTTTTCATTAATGATCTCCATGGCTGACAAAGTAATACTATCTTCTGTACCTTGACTATCAAACAAGTTAGGAGACCCAATGACACCAGCCACAACAACATCAATTGCAGATGAATCAACCATATTTTTTCTTGCTTCACCACCAACATCATCCTTGGTAACTGATCCACCTTTTTTAGATTTGTCATCACCCTCATTAATTCCCTTTATAACTTCCTTGACAATAGAAGAAACAGCATCACCACCCATACCCTAAAAAATGAAATTAACATATAATGAGAAAAAAAAAATAAAAAATAAAAAGATGAAAAAAAATAAATTAAGGAAATAAAAAATAAAATATACAAAGTGGTTACTGTTAGCCCAAGATATGTTTCCAAGAGGGGGGGTGAATTGGAAATTTAAACTAATTTCGGAAAATTAAAACTTTTAACACAAAATTATGCAATTAGTCAATTAATCAAGTAAAAGCAAGTAGTATGACAAGCAATATATTAAGACAAATAATTAAACTTGTAAAGTAAAGAGTTTAAGGATTAGAAAATGCAAACTCTCGATTTTTACAAGGTTCGGTAGAACTATGCCACCTACGTCCTTGGTCTTCAAAGCTATGGACCTAGCTTTGAGTTCCAATATCGAGCCAAGTTAACGGGCTTGACTAACCCTTACAACCGGGAAATTTTCACCAAGGTATTTCCAAACCTCTTACAATAGTTTCGCACCCCCGAGGACTATTAACCTCTTTCTCGGATTGTTAAAGTGCCAATCTCACTATTTCCGGGTTGTTTACAAAACCGGTGCCAACCTCACCTCAATCACAATATGGAAATGTGTTTGATATACAAGCTAAAATCACTCTAGAAATATGATGATACAATAGAAACCTAGAGTGAAAAGCAAGCACACTTAAGATGAATAAAATCAAATTTTGGCTCAAAGTGTGTGAAAAGTGTTGGTTTGGATTTCAAACTTAGAAGCTCCTTAATCTCACTTAGATAGGTTAGATATATGTAATAAATGCTCAACCAACTTATTTTTTGAAAGAAAAATCGAGTTTATATAGTGTTTGATAAAAAACTAGCCGTTTATAGCCGTTAGCACGTTTCCCGAGGTGAGGTCAGCCATGAACTGGAAGTCCGGATGGGAACCGGAATTCCGGATTGATTACAACCGGAATTCCGGTTGCCAACCGGAATTCCGGATGGCTGACCAGTGGCAAAAATGCCACTTTTCGGGACTTAAACGCGCATAACTTCTTACTCGATTATCCGATTTCAGAAATTCCAACTTTGTTCTCTTAGTTAAACAAAATGTGATTTAGAAATTCAATCAAAAAATTTTTGAACTATCGTGTGAGAAAACTTGTTGCACAAGTTAGTGAATGGGCCAAAATTCAAATTTATAAAAACTTAGTGTGCTATGCAAATCACTTTAACAAGACTAAAGTAGATTTATACCATTTAATTTTGAGTAGTCTTGATGTAGAAGAGCCTCCTAGCTTGATTTGCATGTTTTTGATCCCAAGTTGATTTTTCCCGAGAGTTGACCTTGACTTTGACTTTGACTTTGACTTTCGGGTTGACTTTTTGACTTTGGGATTTTGAAGACCTCTTTTCAATAGGGTCTTGAGTTGTTGATCCCTTGATGAATCTTTTGCTCTTGATATGCTTGTTGAGTCCATTTAGTGTTGCTTTTAAAAGTTTGGTAAAAATACCAAAAATATTTATTTTCTCTTTTAAATTTGCTACAAAATCAATAAATCATTAGTAACAAATAATAATCAAATATTTGCTAATCATCAAAACAAGGAGATCGAAAAGTTTGAGTTAACAATCTCCCCCTTTTTGATGATATCAAATATTTGATTATTTTGAAAGGGAAAGAAAAAATTTAAGCAAAGTAAGTTGGATTAGCTCCCCCTTAATGTGTGCAAGAAAAAAAATTTACCTTTTAATTTTACCTTGCATGAATTTGTAAACTCCCCCTCAATTTTTACTTATGATAAAAGGATTAGATACCAAAAAAAATTTGAGGTGATGCCCAAAAATTAATCAATAATTGTTCTCCCCCTTTTGATTCATCAAAAAGGGTGGCAAGGAATTCACAAAATATAAAAGAAAAGAGAAAAAAAATAATAAAAATAAAAACAAAGCAACATGCCAATGCATTAAAAAAAACATAACATCCAAAATAACATTCAACACACCAAACAAACAACAAATAAAAAAAAAAAAAACAACAACTAACACAAAGTCAAAAGGCATGAAGCCTTTGCACACAACCAAAAAAATAAAATAAAAGGAAACTAAATAAGCCAAAAAAAAAAAAAAATAATGCAAGAACTAGTTTGGTGGGGGGCCAAAGCGATCCATGTATGCCCTCCATTGTGCCATCTCCTCTTGCACATTAGCAAACCCATGCACCATGTCACTCCTCATGGTGTTGATGTCATTGTTGAGGTTGGAGAATTGTGAGTTGAGATCATTTCGCAAGGTTTGAAATTGGTTGTCAACCGAAGTGTGAAGACGAGTGAAAGCTTCCTCAAGGTTGAATTGGGGAAAAGTAGGCATGGGAGGAGCTTGAGGAGGCATGTCTTCTTCTTCTTCTTCTTCTTCTTCTTCACTTTCACTTGCGGGCAAATTGATTTCTTCATCATCACTCTCCAAATCAATTTGCATTCTTTGCCCTCTTTTGGGTGTGAACACCCATTCATTGTTAAGGAATTTGTAACCCATAGCCTTGAAAGTTTTGGATCCTAGAATGTCACTAGAGGTAGGATCATTTTTCTTTTCATGTAGGGTAGGAATTCCTAAGAGAGGAAAAAGGTAGCTAAGAAGAAAACCAAAGGGAAGTGCCTTAATCATATTAGGCTTGTCCACATCAAGTATGAATTTTAAAATAAGATAGCCTAGGTTGATGGGTGTGGTTTTGGCTATAATGAGATGCATGAGTAATTGATCAATGGAATTGATCTCATCTTGGTGGCTACTTCTAGGAGCAAGATTTGCAACAATAAATTTGTGGAGGATTTTAGCCTCTAAAGTGAGTTGGTGTCTTTTTGGTCTCATAATAAAAGGGCCATCACCACAAATATTCCTAGAACACTCATCAAAGTTAAAAATGGCATCATTTTTGAGAGAAAGTTTGGGTTCAAGTAATATGCCACCATTAGGTGCTCCTAACATGTCATTAAGAGATGCTACATTGAGTTCAAAAGCTACTCCTCTAAGGGTTCCTCTAACACCTAAAGGTTGTAATGTAGGTTTAATACAAGCATAAAAACCTTGAACTAGCCTAGGATACAATGGAGTGTTAATTTGAATAAAAGATGTCCATCCTAGGGTATCAAAATGATGACTAAAATCAACACAATCAAGGCTAGGGAGATCACAAATTTTACCTTTGAGAATTTTCCTAGAGGAGAAATCATTGACAAACTTGTTGTGATCTTCATCATTGAAGAAGAGAGTGGGCTCTTGCCTTGCTTTTGCCCTTATTTCCCTTTGTTGAATTGCACTAGCCATTTTCTTGGGAGCTCTTGAGGAGGAAGCCATTGAAGAACACACTTCTCTTTTTTTTTTAAATTATTTGGAAGATGAGAATGAGGCTTTGAAAGAGAGAATTTTAGAGAGAAAAAAGATGATGGCTGCTGTATTAGGGTTGAAAAAAAAACTGAATGGGGGAAGAAAAATTCGGTGGTAGGGTTTAAAAAGGGAAAAAATCGCATGAAAATGACAAAAATGCCCCCTTTGCTGATCCTGTGCCATCCGGAATTCCGGATGGTACAACCGGAATTCCGGTTGGTACAGGATCAGCAAAAAAAAGTTTCTAAAAATGGGCTAAAAAATCCAATTTTGACCCAAATGACCCCAAACCAATTCTAATACCTTTAATATGATAAAACAAAACTGCTCAAACAAGAAAATCTGAAAAATAATGAAAAATGACGATTTACGGTAAGTTTTTCGAAAATTGCCAAGAAAACTAGAACCGTACCAAAAATGAGTTTTATGCAACGAAATTGAAAAATTCTTTTTCCAGCAGTTTTATAAAATAAAATGTGAGGTGTACAAACTTACGAAATCGAAAAATGTTGAAAAATGAGAGAGTTTGGCGAAAAACACTCTTTTAGGCCTAAAAATCTAAAAATTCAACAAGTGAGGTACCAAAAATTTGTTTCATGCAAATTTCAATCAAGGCAAACCTATAGGCACACTAAATACACTCTATTTCACATATTCAAGCATATAGACACATAAGAAAATCAAATATGCAAAAATTCACATGTTCACTTGTTTAAAAACAAGTCCAAAGTTCACCAAAAATCCACATTTTGACCTATAATTTTAAGTTTTTCAACAAGGATAGTTCATATAGGTCAAGTATCAATAAATTTTCACATCTATGCATATAAATCTCATTAATATCATATTTGGAACAATTATGCATAAATAAGTAAGTAAAGAGATATGAAATTTTTCATAGCTAGCAAACCTTATATTTCATTTAAGTTGGTCATGCCTAGCTCTCTTCTAATGAAACTAAATCTCTCATCACTAAGAGGCTTGGTGAATATATCCGCTAGTTGGAATTCGGTGCTTACAAAGTCTAGCATAATATCACCTCTTTGGATATGATCTCTAAGGAAGTGGTGCCTTATGTCAATATGCTTGGCTCTAGAATGCAATATTGGATTCTTAGAGAGGTTAATGGCACTAGTGTTATCACACTTTATGGGTGTACATTCAAAATCAATATCAAAATCCTTAAGAGTTTGTTTCATCCAAAGTATTTGTGCACAACAACTACCCGCGGCTATATATTCGGCTTCGGTTGTGGATAGAGCTACCGAGTTTTGTTTCTTGCTAAACCATGACACTAAGGAATTTCCTAAAAAGTGACAAGTTCCACTAGTACTTTTTCTATCCGTCTTACAACCGGCAAAGTCGGCATCCGAGTAGCTAACTATTTCAAAGTTTGAGTTCTTGGGGTACCAAAGTCCTAGATTCATTGTGCCTATCAAGTATCTAAATATTCTTTTAACGGCACTTAAGTGGGATTCTTTAGGACAAGATTGGTACCTAGCACAAAGACCAACACTAAACAAAATATCCGGTCTACTAGCGGTTAAATATAATAAAGAGCCAATCATACCTCGATACTTGGTGATGTCCACATTCTTACCGCTTTCATCTTTGTCCATCTTTATGGATGTGCTCATGGGTGTATTCATGGGCTTTGCATTTGCCAAGTCAAACTTTTGAAGAAGATCCTTGATGTACTTAGTTTGACCTATGAATATGCCATCCTTTTGTTGCTTGATTTGAAGTCCAAGAAAAAAGTTGAGTTCTCCCATCATGCTCATCTCAAACTCACTATGCATACACTTAGAAAATTCTTCACAAAGAGCATCATTAGTAGCACCAAAGATAATATCATCAACATAAATTTGTACTATAATAATGTCTTTGGATTTTCTTTTTATAAAAAGTGTATTATCCGCTTTTCCCATTGAAAAACCATTTGAAATAAGAAAAGTGCTTAATCTTTCATACCAAGCTCTAGGAGCTTGCTTTAAACCATATAAAGCCTTTTTCAATTTGTAAACATGGTTAGGGTATTTATGATTTTGAAAACCGGGTGGTTGAGAGACATAAACCTCTTCCATAATGTACCCATTTAAGAATGCGCTTTTTACATCCATTTGATACAAGATAAAATTCTTGTGGCATGCAAAAGCTAACAACATTCTAATGGACTCAAGTCTTGCTACGGGGCAAAGGTTTCCTCATAATCAATTCCTTCTTCTTGATTGTAACCTTGGGCCACTAATCTAGCCTTGTTACGCACAATGACCCCATGCTCATCTACCTTATTTCTATAGACCCATTTTGTTCCAATCACCGATTGATGTGACGGTCTTGGAACTAACTCCCAAACATTATTTCTTATAAATTGATTTATTTCTTCTTGCATAGCTAGAAGCCAAAATTCATCAACTTCGGCCTCTTTAAAATTCTTTGGTTCAATTTGAGAAATAAAAGCAATGAAATTACACAAGTTTCTAAGGGAGTTTCTAGTAGTGACACCTTGAGAAGGATCACCTAGAATTTTGTCTATAGGATGAGCACTTTTGAATTTCCACTCATGTGGAAGGTTAGAGTTCATACCTTGGCTTTCATTTTCCTTTTCCACGGGTGGTTCCTCTTTGGGAGTTTGTGAAGGAGCATTGGAAGTCTCTCCTATTTCGAGATTTTGAACTTCATCTCCCAAACCTACAACATCATCATCTAAACTTTTGCTCGTAGGCGGGTTAGTCTCATCAAAAGCAACATGAATAGATTCTTCAACAACATTAGTTCTTTTGTTATAAATTCTATAAGCTTTACTATGTGTTGAATACCCTATAAAAATTCCAACATCGGATTTAGCATCAAATTTTCCAAGGTTGTCCTTGGTGTTTAAAATGTAACATTTGCATCCAAAAACTTTAAAATAGCCAATGTTGGGTTTTCTTCCTTTCCAAAGCTCATAAGGGGTTTTATTCATGTTGGGCCTAATGAAAACACGATTCAAAATATAACAAGAAGTATTGACGGCCTCGGCCCAAAAGTATTTTGGTAATGAAATTTCATTTAGCATTGACCTAGCCATTTCTTGAATTGTTCTATTCTTCCTTTCGACAACTCCATTTTGTTGTGGAGTTCTTGGTGCCGAAAAGTTATGGTTAAAACCATGATCATCACAAAACAATTCTAAGGCATCATTGTCAAACTCACCACCATGGTCACTCCTAACGGAGGTAATAGAATATCCTTTTTCATTTTGCACATTTTTGCAAAATTTGACAAAGTTTTCCAAAACATCACTTTTAAGAGTCAAGAAAATAACCCAAGTAAATCTTGAAAAATCATCAACAATTACAAATGCATAGTATTTACCACCAAGACTAGCAATTCTAGAAGGACCAAATAAATCAATATGAAGCAATTGCAAAGGTCTAGTAGTTGAAATTTCTTTCTTGGAATGAAAAGATGTTTTAATTTGTTTTCCAAATTGGCATGCATCACAAAGTTTATCTTTAACAAACGGAATAGATGGCAAACCAATAACAAGATCTTTTCTAACCAATTTTGAAATAGAATCCATACTAGCATGTCCTAATCTTCTATGCCACAACCAAGAATTATCATTCATAACGGTTAAACATTTATTTTTACTATCAAAAGAGTCAACATCAATAACATACACATTATCCTTCCTTACTCCAAGGAAAATAACTTCATTGGTTGAAACATTTTCAATGGAGCATTTTGAGGATTCAAACACAACACGAAAACCTATATCACATAATTGACTAATACTAAGCAAGTTATGTTTAAGATTATCAACAAGAAGCACATTTTTAATACATGGAGAGTATATGTTACCGATATCACCAATGCCCAAGATTTTTCCTTTTGAATTGTCTCCAAAAGTGACAAAGCCACTTTCCTTGCTTTTAAAGCTTGAAAATCTTGATGGATCACCTGTCATATGCTTTGAACATCCACTATCCAAGAACCATAAGCTTTGGCTCTTTCTTGTTGATTCCTACAAAAACAAGTTCATTTGTTGGCTTTTGGTACCCATATAACTTTGGGTCCATTCATGTTAGTTCTAGAACCCTTTGGTACCCATTTAGTCTTGCCTAGATATGCAAATTTCTTTACATGACAATAGGAAATAGTATGACCATCTCGGTTACAATATGTGCATGTAAAGTGAGGTAGACTAGATGATTTCACAAAAAAGTTTCTCAAAAATTTTTGTTTCTTACTAGGATCATAACCAATACCATTTTTTGAAAAACCACATGATTGGTTTCCCACCATGAGATCATAGCCTTCCTTACCTCTAGTGAAGGTATATATGTCATTTTTTAGACTTCTCACATGGGCTTTCAAATCAATAATTTCTTTCTTATGTGAAGCACATGTAGCACATTGAGATTTAGCTATAAGTTCTTTTTCATTTATTTTCAAAATCTCAATTTCTTTTAAAAGCATGTTGGTCTTCTCTCTAAGGGTTTGGTTTTTAACAAGCAATTTACCAAAATCATCAAATAGTTCCTTAAATGAATTAGACAACTCATCATATGACATATCTAAGTTATCATCATCATTTTCGCTATCACAATCATTTTGGTTAGAAATGCTTACCCCATCATCAAGTGCCATCATGCACATGTTTGCCACTTCATTCTTTCCTTCTTCTTCGGAGTCCTCTTCGTCACTATTGAGCCAATCCGCCAACATTGCCCTTCCTTTGTATTTGTTCTTCTTTCTCATTGGACAATCCATCTTCATATGTCCGGGCTTCTTGCACTCAAAGCAAATTGGTGGATCATCTTTGCTTTTTCTTTCTTTTGAGTCACTCCCTCTTTGTGGCTTCTTCCCAAAGTTCTTTTTGAATTTCATGAACTTTTTGTATTTCTTGGAGAAGAGTGCCAAGTCCTCCATGTCACTACATAAGCTTTCCTCATCTTCTTCACTAATGGCATGGGAGGATGAAGACTTGAATGCAATAGTCTTCTTTTTCTTCTCAACTTCCTCTTCTTCTTGAGCACTCATGAAAATTTCATGGTTCATGAGTGAGCCAATTAGTTCTTCCAAGGGAAGTGTTGAGAGATCCTTGGCTTCTTGAATAGCAACCACCTTTCCTTGATAAGCCTTGGTGAGACTTCTCAAAATCTTGGTCACCATATCCTTTTGAGTAAGTACCTTGCCAAGAGAGTTCAAACCATTAGTAATTGTAGTGAAGCGAGTATACATATTAGCAATGGTTTCATCCGATTTCATCTTAAAGTTCTCATATTGAGTGGAATAAATTTGAATTTTAGTTTCCTTCATAGCACTAGTTCCTTGATGAGTAACTTCAAGCATTTTCCACATGTCATAAGCGGTAGAGGCTTGTTCAATATTTTTAAAAATATCTCTATCCAAACCACATATAAGAGCATATTTAGCTTTAGCATTTTTAGAAAGCATTTTCTTATCATTTTCATCATATGCTTCATAAGTCTTAATTACTTCAACACCATTTATGACATGTTTAGCAACATAAGGACCACTAGACACAATATGCCACAAATCATAGTCAATAGATTGAAGGTAAGTTTCCATTCTAATTTTCCAATAAGGAAAATCTACTCCATTGAAGTATGGTGCTCTATTTGTGCTAAAACCTTCTAACATGTTATTTTGTGAATTACTTGGAAACGCCATGCTCTAGATTGTGAAATCTAATCAAATAATTTGAGCCCTTGCTCTGATACCAATTGTTAGCCCAAGATATGTTTCCAAGAGGGGGGGTGAATTGGAAATTTAAACTAATTTCAGAAAATTAAAACTTTTAACACAAAATTATGCAATTAGTCAATTAATCAAGTAAAAGCAAGTAGTATGACAAGCAATATATTAAGACAAATAATTAAACTTGTAAAGTAAAGAGTTTAAGGATTAGAAAATGCAAACTCTCGATTTTTACAAGGTTCGGTAGAACTATGCCACCTACGTCCTTGGTCTTCAAAGCTATGGACCTAGCTTTGAGTTCCAATATCGAGCCAAGTTAACGGGCTTGACTAACCCTTACAACCGGAAATTTTCACCAAGGTATTTCCAAACCTCTTACAATAGTTTCGCACCCCCGAGGACTATTAACCTCTTTCTCGGATTGTTAAAGTGCCAATCTCACTATTTCCGGGTTGTTTACAAAACCAGTGCCAACCTCACCTCAATCACAATATGGAAATGTGTTTGATATACAAGCTAAAATCACTCTAGAAATATGATGATACAATAGAAACCTAGAGTGAAAAGCAAGCACACTTAAGATGAATAAAATCAAATTTTGGCTCAAAGTGTGTGAAAAGTGTTGGTTTGGATTTCAAACTTAGAAGCTCCTTAATCTCACTTAGATAGGTTAGATATATGTAATAAATGCTCAACCAACTTATTTTTTGAAAGAAAAATCGAGTTTATATAGTGTTTGATAAAAAACTAGCCGTTTATAGCCGTTAGCACGTTTCCCGAGGTGAGGTCAGCCATGAACCGGAAGTCCGGATGGGAACCGGAATTCCGGATTGATTACAACCGGAATTCCGGTTGCCAACCGGAATTCCGGATGGCTGACCAGTGGCAAAAATGCCACTTTTCGGGACTTAAACGCGCATAACTTCTTACTCGATTATCCGATTTCAGAAATTCCAACTTTGTTCTCTTAGTTAAACAAAATGTGATTTAGAAATTCAATCAAAAAATTTTTGAACTATCGTGTGAGAAAACTTGTTGCACAAGTTAGTGAATGGGCCAAAATTCAAATTTATAAAAACTTAGTGTGCTATGCAAATCACTTTAACAAGACTAAAGTAGATTTATACCATTTAATTTTGAGTAGTCTTGATGTAGAAGAGCCTCCTAGCTTGATTTGCATGTTTTTGATCCCAAGTTGATTTTTCCCGAGAGTTGACCTTGACTTTGACTTTGACTTTGACTTTCGGGTTGACTTTTTGACTTTGGGATTTTGAAGACCTCTTTTCAATAGGGTCTTGAGTTGTTGATCCCTTGATGAATCTTTTGCTCTTGATATGCTTGTTGAGTCCATTTAGTGTTGCTTTTAAAAGTTTGGTAAAAATACCAAAAATATTTATTTTCTCTTTTAAATTTGCTACAAAATCAATAAATCATTAGTAACAAATAATAATCAAATATTTGCTAATCATCAAAACAAGGAGATCGAAAAGTTTGAGTTAACAGTTACCTGGTCATCACCATCATCTTCATCATCCTTTGATTTCTTATTTAAATCTTTAAACTTAGCATGATCATCTTCATCTTGTTTTTTCCTCTTCTCTTTATCAGCATTAGCATCGGGCTGAGATGAAAGAAAACCCATTATATCAAAACTTGGAACATCATCATTATCACCCTACAAAACATATATAAAACTTATTGTGAAGCATAAACTTAAATAAAAATATAAAAATATTTACATAAAATAACAACAAAATTGTAAACAAAGTCAAAACTTATAGAAAACACACAAAAAATATGTAAACAGTAAAACACATTACCTGTAAACAGTAATACTGTAAACAGTTACATGTAAACAAATTTTTATATAAAAACACAAAATCAAATAGAAAATAAAAACATTACCAGTAAAGCAGTGTGTCCTTCTTTAACCAAACCACCATCTCCAACATTTTGTAAACATTCACCCTAATTAAACATATTGAAAATAATAATGATATAAATAAAAATAATTAAACATAACAAATAATAAATCATATTAATTAGTCTTTTAATAAATCATATCCATATACAAAATAATTTCTTTTAACAATAAAATACAAAACTGTAAACAACAAAATATTTATAAAGGAAACATGAACAAAACCTCTACAACAGTGTCTCCCTCATTAACCAACACACCACCACTTTCAGCAAGATTTAAAACAGGATCCTGTTACAAACAAATAATTAAAAAGAATATGAGAAAAACTAAGTAATCATAAAAAAGATAAAACTACTTAATATTGCAAAAAAAAAAAATAAAGCTCATTAAAATAAAAAACTATTTACAAACATACAATAGAATAATCTTTAACATTTTCAGTAACCAAATCTACATCATCAACCTCTTTCATAACTAGATCCTGAAAAAACAAACAAACACATCAATTATAAAATAAGAACTTTAAAACTATAAAATAAAAATAAACAAGTAAAAAAAAATAAATAATCATATTTACATCCTTCACTGCCAAATCAACATTAACACCATCTTTCAAACCAGATTCCTGCATTAAAACAAATATTAATAAACATACAAACGAATAATAGTAAGACAACTAAACAATTAACAAATGGATAAACACTCACATCATCACTATCACCACCACTATCATCACGGATATCCACGACACTCTGAGAAGCTTTTAAATCATCAAACTTTTCTTTCAAGTCATTAAATTTCAAATCCAAGTAAAATTGCAAACTTTCATCAATCTTAGAATCTATGTGGGAAATCATATTGAGTTCCAACTCCTTGAATCTACACTTAATATCTGATGTAAAACCCTCAAAAGACCCATCAAAATGTAATTGCTTTTGAATTACTTTTTTAACGTCCCTCCTTAACTCATTTAAAATAGAAGATTGTAAACCAATCGCACCAACTCGATCAACATCAACATCTGAATCTTCCTTCTCAATAAACTCAAGACCAGATAGATTAAGCATTGATCTCTTTTCATCTGTAGGAAATATATATTCACCTTTCAGCTATCACGAAACAAAACAAAAAAAAAATAAACACAATTAGTAACCAATAAACTTCAAAAAATAAAAAAAAATGTAAACTACATAATATCAAAAAAATAAATAAAAATGTACCTTAGGAGATGAAAAAACTTTCCTCTCAACAGCACTATTATTAGGAAGACCCACATTCAACCATCTACAAATCCTATATTCTGGATCACTATCATATTCACAAAAACCAGCCTTCTGACAAAGAGGAATAGTTTCGTAAATCCAAACAAGAAATGCATAAGGAAAACAAGGCAACTTGTAAGTCCTCGAAGATTCTTTATCAGCAGCCTTTGCTTTCCCTTTACGCTTATCAATATGCTTGGAACCAATATCTTTCCCTGTTTTTTTCTTTGGTACACCCCTCAAACCAATCCTCAAGTTGTGTAAAGTTTTCTTAAAAACTAATTTTCCCCAAGGAAAACTCTCATAATCACCAATCCCAACAATATTGAGTATTTCATTAGGAACCTTCTTGGAATTAGGGCTTGTGAACAAGTAATTAGAAACGAAATACAACACCGCCATCTTAACAGCGTATTCGTCCAACTTAAAATCACTATACCTAAACCTCTCCTCCACAGCACTGACTGTTACTTGTTGATCACTAAAATACTTATCCACAAATGCAATCTCCTTCTTTGCATAACCACTCATATCAGAATCACCAACACATAATAAACCAGTCACAACAGCAAACTCAGCCAAACTAAACCTGAAATTTTGAGAACCAAATTTGAACCACATTTCATAAGGATTTTTCTGGTGTACCTCCCTGTGCAAAACACTGTGAATCAACTGAGTTTGCATTGCAATTGGATTCATGTCCAAAAAATGTCCAAAACATGTCTCACGAAACAGCTTTGCTTGAGAAGGAGTCAATTTACTATTGATAATGGCAATAACATTGTTTTCATGGTTAGGAAAAAAAATTATTCTTCCACCAACCCTATCCTCATGCTTGAAATATAACTCCCACTCCTAAAAAATTAAAATAGTAATCACATAAAAAAATTAAAATAAAAAATTACAAATAAACAAAACTATGTAAACAAAACAGTCAACATGCCAACAATAATGAAAAAACATAACATTATTGTATACTCCTGAAAATAGCAAAGTATACAAAAATACATAAATATTAAAAAATTAAACTAAATCATATACAAAAATATTAACCACCTAAGAATAACGGCAATCATTTGTAATTGAAAAATAAACAAAAACAAACACAATGGACCCAATGTCCCCAACAACTACAGCAAGCATTTGTATGTATTTTGCTTGATTTCTAAGTGTGTGAATTAAAAAACTGTATGAATACAAAAGTAAACAATAACATAATAACAAACCAAATAAACTAAATCATATATAACAAAAAATATAAAACATAATAAACACCTAAAAAAGACTTCAAAATAATAAAAAAAAAACAACCTAATGTCATACCTAATGTCAAAATAGATCACGGTAAACTTATTAATATATAAGTTATGGCAGTAAGATAGTGAAAATGTGTTAAAGTACTGAATGTGTAACATTTTTAGTCAACCATCTTTTATTATTAATATTTATTGGCTTTGATATACAAAAGTCGTATTGTAATAAATAACAAAGAAAACTATGTAAACAAAACAGTTGACATACCAACAATAATAAAAAAAAAACAGAACATTACTGTTTACTCGTGAAAATAGTAAAGTATATAAAAAAGGTTAGTTAGTTTAACAATAACAATAACAAAAAAAAAGAGGTGTTCTAAAATCTAAATGGTTAGTTAGTTTAACAATAACAACAAATCTCTCTCTCTTATTTATATCATCAAATAAAAGGTTTGATACTAAATTTACTTATATATATGAATAGTACTCCGTGATTGTGTGTGACTTATAAATAAAAATGGTTCATATATATATATATATATTACAAGATTTTAATTTGGTCAACTGCCGGTGGACCGTTGTTGATCCAACTACAAAATCATGTGTCCAACCATGTTGTTTTCTTTTGTTTCTTTATATATAATCTACTCTACTATATTTTTAGAATTCACGAGAGGCCATATATGTCAATAAACTAAATCATATACAAAAATATTAACCACCTAACAATAACGGCAATTATTTCTGTAAATTGTGCTTGATTTGTTAATATAAATGTAATTGAAAAAAATAAACAAAAATACAAACGACGGAACCAATTTCCCCAACAACTATGCCAATCATTTCTGTATTGTGCTTGATTTGTAAGTGTGTGAATTAAGAAACTGTAGGAATAGTAAAGTATACAATAACATAATAACAAACAAAATAAACTAAATCATATACAAAAAAAAAATATAAACATAATAAACACCTAAATAAACTTGAATATCAAAAAAAAAAAAAACTAAAAATACAAAAAAATTAAAAAAAAAAAAACAAACTAAAACTTAAATATACAAACCAAAACAACACTATTAACACTAACAGATAAAACTTAAAAACGAAAAAGAAAAGAAAATCCACTCATACATATGCAACATCAAATTAACAAATGAATATGCCCAAAAATTGAAGATGAAATAGCATCAACAAAGAATATGAAAAGGAAATAAAAGAATCTCAAACAACAAACCTAAAATGAAAACAAAATATAAATATATATATATATATGTGTGTCACCCTACTCAGAAAACAAGAAACAACTACCAAAATGAAAAATAAAAATCAATAAAAAAATTAAAAAATAACAACAAAACCTAAATCGATAATAGAAAAAGTTATAAAGAATACCTAATCCAAAAAATCTCATAAAAAATAAATAAAAAACTGAAAAATAAACAAAAATAAGAACACATACCTTCATCGATTCATTGTTCTCAACTTCTAGATCATCACTGTCGTAGAAGTCCTCATCATATTCAACAACTTGTTTCAATTTTTTCAAAGGCCGATCGTCAGTAACCTTCTTGTTTCCACGATTATATTGCTTCCTCTTCACTTCCTTAACAGAAACATCACCAGAGCCCTCAGAACCACCAGAAAGATCTTCATTGTCATCTTCAGAAATCGTTTTCTTCATTTTTAACTTGTCAAGAAGAAGCTTCGATGAACCAGATGGAGAAAGGGAAGAACGAGTATTAACCATTTACAATCAGATTTTTTTGAGAAAGTTTCAAATGAATAACCCTCTATGAAACTGCCACACTAAATAGAGAGAAATTTTGAATTTCAAAACTCTCTCTAAAAAATACCCACACTAGAAATTTCTCAACTTGAAAAAAAGAAACCCACTAAAAAACCCTATAAACCGCTCCCTCCCTCTAACTAGACAATATACTTACAAGTCTACAAAATAGGGAGCAATTATCATGAATATCAAAAAACGTGATACCCCTGACGCGCGTGAGATGCAAGACGTGGGATGATGGATAAGAAGTGACAACACTTGGTCTGACGTCACTTGGGAAACGCGTGGCTCAATAAATGATAATTAAATATAAAACGGTAATAAAAAACGGTAAACTTACCCAATATAATAGATCACGGCAAAAAAGGAAATTAGATCAAAATAAAGGCTCCAAATGTAAATTTTCCTAGATTAATTGATGGATGAATATCTTGTTTGGTTGGACAATTTCCTATTACGTCTTTGGAATGTTTAGTTTCATTGTTTAATAGGTTGTTGGATATTATTTTTTTAAGTTCAATCTAAAACACTCATTTTCCATCTTGCACCACTGACACATTGCCCAAAACATAATGGAATTTGATCAGGGACGGACCCACAAGTAACAATGTGAGGGCTATAGTCCCCACTAACAAAAATATTGCTTTTAAAAAAATTAAATGTAATTTTTTTAATTTGATAATTATAGACCAAAATAATAGAAAAACTCCCCATAAAATTAAATAAAACTAGTAAAAATGATTATAATATATGTATAAATATTTTTTAATGATAAATAAGCCCCCACAAAGTAAAAATTTTGGGTCCGTCACTGAATTTGATGATAATGATGATTAGAGAAGGGACTATGCTAATAATCTTCGTGACTTGCTCCACCGTTGTTTTCAGGTGGCTTTGGCTTTGTAGTTGTTCCGGGCGATGCGGCCGCTACCGGTTTTAATGATGAAGACTCATGATTTTTGTTGTCAGAGATCAGACGCTCATGACAATGAAAGAAAAAAAATCAAAGATTTAATTTTGTTTATTATTTCAGGAAAATAATTTTTGAATCATTTGTTAATCAACAAAGATCCATGGTTGGTGTTGTGTCTTTGTGTTAGATTTGAGCTTCATTAAAGTTTAAGAGGTGATACTTCTAATGTCATATACATATAAGAAGTGATACTACGCAAAAGATTGTCTTATTTCCAATATATTTGTATTTCTAATTCTTGCTTTGGTTTGTCCCTTCTGCAATTTCATAGAGAAATTCATTTCTGTATTCACTTTACAGATCTAGTTTTTTCATTCAATAAATATCTTTTATTTAGAAAAAAAAAATAATTTAAAATATACAAAAAAATGGACCGATGAAATTTCACCATGTGCGTATACAGTAAGCCAAAAGACTACATAATAAAATGATTGTAGAGATTAAAAAATTTAGACATAACTTTTTCAGATTAGGAATTTGACCGTGCCAAACTTTAAAGTTCAGCGAGTTTAGCTGCAATCAAATTACCATAATAAAATATGAGAGTTTGAGTATTTTTGTCACAAATTTTAAATTTTGAGCATTTAATAGCAATAAATGGAACAAAATAAATATTTTGCTGCAAATTTTTCTTTTTTGAATAATAACTTTTTTTAAACAAAAATCTAATAATAACTATTTTTTTGAAATAAAAATCTAATAACTTAATACGTATGAATCTATTTGTTTTTTTTTATTTTGAGAGTAATTATTACTTTTTGTTAAAAAACGAAAAGAAAAAAAAAAGATTAATGATTTTTCAAATATTAATAAATAAATTATATTAAATGTTTTTATATTCATTTAATAAATTATTCTTTTAACGAAAGTAAACTTAATTTTAAAAATTTAAATTCTAAAATTATACAAATTTTCTGTTTGAGCAATAAAATTAGCTATACGATTTTTTTTTTTTTTTTAACAATATATATCTTTTTGGGCTGTTTTGTATTTTTAATCAAATTTATTTTCAAAAATAAGTTAATATTAAAAACTAAGCACATTTACATTTTATTTTGCAAAAATACGTGCGAACCGAACAGAGCTCTGGAGACAACCGAACCTCCATCCGTGTGCTAGCGTTGGCACGAAACAGAGGTCTGGAGACAACCGAACCTCCATCCGTGTGCTAGCGTTGGCACGAAACAGAGGTCTGGAGACAACCGAACCTCCATTATCGCCGTTTTCCGAGCTGCGCCAGTCGAGTAAGCATCCCGAAGTTGTGGGAGGTTAGCTTCTCCGACCCTTCCCCAAACCCTCGCAGGTAGTGTCAAAATTGTTTGGTGAACTTTTGCTGTTTTACCTCAAACCATATTCCATTAAGAACTTTTGGTATGGTTCTCATTGAAAATAGTCTAAGGGCATATCTGTAGCATTATTTTTGGAATGACAAATCTGTAGCTAATCTCTCCCTCTTCTACACTTGTTGTGTTTTTTATTGCAAAAATTAGCAACTATACGGTTTGTTCCTCTTGTCCACTTTGTCGACAGAGAAAAAAGAACCAGAGCTCGAGAAAAGGTTGGCTTATCGACCAAACAGCATACCCGCCTCTCTTGTCGGCAATGTCTTTCCTTCTCTGGCGTCTCCTTTTAGCTCCGGTGACTTTCAGTCTTCATTACATTGAACACAAAGTGGATGTTGTTTCTTTATGTCAATATTGCAACAAGTTGTATCGGTACCGGAGGAGCACCGATCTACGGAGGCAGAAGGGGTTTCAAGGCGCAGTTTCCAAAGAGAGAACAACCAGCATCGGTACCGGAGCAATGGAAACGACAGATTCTTCGAGGGGAGAGGGAGGAAGAACTGGGTTGGGGTTTCTGAGGAAGGGAAATCCATTTATGGGATCTGTTTGGGGCAAAGCTCATCTATCGAGATGAGGGAGTCCGACAATTTCTCCTTGAAGGAAAAAGGAAAGTCTCAGATTTAGGGATTTTGGAAACAGAAAAAACGTATAAATTAATATAAAAATGTTAATAAAATGTATTTATGAAAAAAAAAAAAAAAAGTTTTATAAAGGTGGAAAACACAAATTAAAAGCGTAAAAACGTGAAAAAATTAGGAAACTAGCGTGTAATGGGTAAATTCCCTATCATTTTTTAGGGGAAATATATATCATATCCTTATAGGATTAGGTATTCTGTTTTTATATAAATAATACATTAGTTCTTTTAATCAATACACGCAAAACCTAAGAGTACTTCCAAGATAGCAAATAGGTTCTCTTCTTCCAAAATTTAGTGACTTAATTATTAAACTTACAACACCATGAACACCCCTACCACTTACAACATGACTGTAGATCTAGATTTAGATTCACCAAATGATTTTTTACTATCAAACTCTTTGGCCCAACTAAACAATAACTTCTTAGTTTTTACACTAAATTTTTGTCATCAATTGTTACCTTTTGGAGACATTACTCAAAGAGTACGTAAAAGAATATCAACTTCTCGTACTTCATATTTTTATGATCCTTTCAACTTCATTAGACGTATTCTACTTGAACTTGGCGTGACAGATTCAACAATTTTATTTTCTTTTACCAACGAAATAGAAACTAGTCTCATCAATATTCTCAACGATCCTCCATTTGCAGCTTCTAAAATCGTTTTTATTAATATTTTTATTATTGCCACAAGTATTCCAGAACAAGAAGAAGAATCGAATATCATTGATATTACTTTTAGGGAAGCACTTAATGCTATTCCAAATGTTCCTGCAACACATGAATCCATTAAAAAACTCAAAGAATTGAATGAGGACGATGATGATTTATTAGTCTCTTTGAGTAACGACAATAATTGTACCATTTGCCAAGAAAATTTATTGTTTGAAGATTGGAAAATCGTAGAGATGCCATGTTCTCATCTTTTTCACAAGAATTGTATTGTTTCTTGGCTAAAAATTAATCATTTGTGCCCTTTATGTCGCTACTCGATGCCTACTTCCAACAACGTTGCTGCCGCTGAAAATTAATATTGTTGTCAACACACCAACAGGACCACTACCTTGTCTTGATTTTATGAACACTCATATCCTATCTATATATATATATTTATATAAATATATATATATATATAAAGGAGAGATATGAGGTAGTGACATGTCACTCTAAGATCTCTTCAATTAGCATTATTTGTTCTCTCTTTAATTTTTTAGTTTTTAAATTTTTTATTAGTTTTGTAACTCCAAAATTTATATTTAAAAATTTATATTATTATCAATCTAAAGCGTTCACAATTTACATTTAAAATAATCAATCTATATATATTATTTTTGTGCCAGAGAATTTCAATATTAATTAGTATATATTTTATAATTTTTTGCAAAAAACAATCAATATCATTAAAAAAATCAATGTTAATTAGTATATTATCATTCTCTTCATATATAGCATAGAATAATTTTTTCTTATATACTCACAATAAATATAGAATTGCAATAAATGATGAATCTCATAATTAAAGGTCATATTTGCAACATGTCTCTTCGTATATGAGTCTCTCTTCTATCATTTCTTAGCATATTCTATCACAAGGAAAATTGTCGATAAATAATTAAATTAATTGTATATTTCGGGTTAATATAACTTTAGGATTTTTAATTTTTGTATATCAATGATGTTGGGTTTCATATTATTATCAATGATCTTTATAAGTTTCATAAAATTTTATGATTTTAAATCTTACAAATTTAAATTTTGACTAACACAATTACTAAAATTAATTAATTATCATTAAACAAAATATCACCGCACGCGAAGTTCAGTTTATTTCATAGTTAAGTATATATTACTTATTTGATGCTCCTATGTGTAAAAGTAGAAGACTTGTTGGCTTTGTGGTTGTGGTGGATTCTGCACTTTTCAGATTAAATTGGAAAATTTAAAATTTATACTTATGCGGATTAGATATGAATTGACATATAAAAATAACTTATCTAATCCAATACACATATTTATATATAATTAATATTTTAATGTAAAAAATAATAATTTAAAAATTTAATACATATGATATAAATTCATATCATAATTATAATATGTAAATTTCTTATCCTATTTTCCTTATTATTGTAAATGACTGTTAATAAATAATAATATGGAAAATTTTCAAAGAAAAAATACATATGATATAAATGTATTTAAAAAACAATAAATCAAATATTATATTGCATTCTTATTTATAGCAAAATATAACCTAGAATAAAATTAAAATTTTGTTTTTCTTCATCTTTTTTTGAATTTGTTATTTTATTTATTTATTTGAATTGGTTGTGTAAGATACAAAATAATAATAATTTATTTTATTTTATTATTGGTTATGTGAAAAAAAATATTTTTTAATAAATGTTAAATAATTCAATATTAAAAAGTAACAATAAAAAATAACCGATCCAATCTGTAAATTTTTCGAATTTGATTGTATCCAAAATATGAAATTTGAATAAAATAGTACGAATTAAATTGGATGAATACCCCGAATACCTAATACACTATCAATTTATCTCACCAAAATACATAATAATAATAGTAATAATAATAAAAAGATGTAATACAATTATCTCATCTCATGTCATCAGCTATATCAAGTTTTTGAGTAATGAAGAGAATTGTAAATTTGGCGAAGAAAGAGATAAGAGGCTAAGAAACCAACACTACCAAACATCAAGAAAAGGGCATAGCAAATGCAAGCCATGTATCCTAAGAAGAATGAGAGTTGTAAGGAACCTAACATATCTGATCTCTTATACAATAAGTAATGTATGCAAAACCCATAAACATACAATCCAATTGATCCACCATACACAAATGACCTGAATCAAAAATGCACAAACTTTATTATTATTATTATTATTAACTTACTAAACAAAATTGATTCTTTTCAATTCCATTTCATTTCAATACCTCTAACCAAACACAGCCTTAGCCACTACCTCTCTAAACTCAAATGCTTTCATTGTTCAGAATATATTCCCACAAATTGTAAATAAATCATACTTATAGTCTAGTAATTTCCCCCATCCAACCAAATAAGAATCCCTCTGAACAAGAAATTATTTCACTGAAACATATAATCATTTTTATCAATGGATATAAAATAATCCTCTCAGTTCCTGCAAGAGATGCATTTAGTGTAAATTAAAAAAAAAAACAAGGATCAATCAGTTTCAATTATTTTGTCACTTATAGGGTCCATAATTTGAACATGCCAAACAACTCTACTATAGCTAAAATTAATAACCTCAATAGAAATTAAGTACATACCTCCACCACCATTTGTGATCTTTAGAAACAATCTTGCAACAAATCAAGCCCACATTGATTAAAGCAGTGATGATTAGAAGAAGAATGAAGGTTACAAACAGAAACTTGTACTGAGTGTAATTCTCATAACCCCACAAGCTATAAACCACTGACGAAAGCTCAACGCAAATCGCACTAAAAGGAAATATCCCAGCCAATGCCATCTGAGGAAGATAACACATGAACCGCGGTACCTTTAGAATTTTTCGACTGGCTTTTACCCCAGTTAATGAAGCTTTTAGCTCATCCTTGTTATTTTGGGATTGAGCTTGAACCTCAGTTTGGGAACTTTTTCCAATAAATCCACCCAAAAGATACAATGGGGTAGCAAAGAACATCCAAACAAGAACAAACTTTATGATTGTGTTTAAAGGAAGAGCTATAGATGCCTTGTAAGTAGAGGCTATTGAGTTAAGAAGGCAAAATGTAAAGAGAAGAGGTCCAGTAAAAAGGCATCCTGTTAGGAGTAAATTCCTCAACTGTCATAATAACAAATCAAAAATATTGGAAAAGGAATCAGTACACAGAATCATACTCTTAAAAATCACCATTGTGTAGATCAAGAACAACACACATCACATCACATACCCAGTTTGTTCCTCCAAAATAACAGTAAACTGAAGTTGCAGTGTATCCAGCAACACTAGAAGTTATTGTGTATGTAATTATCAATGCAGTCAATAAGGGTACTCGGTTGTACGGATAAAACATACCAATTACCCCAAGTATGAGAATGACCATGGTACTTGAAATGCATTGCCAAGAACATTGAAACAGAGTCATATTAGCTTACCCAAAGAGAAAAAATCCTGTTAGTAAAAAGTTAGTACTTTTCATAAAAAAAAATGGCCCAACTATGACATTTGTAGAGACTAGAAAGTATTGCTCTCTGAACTTTTTTCTATTGCAAAAATTCCCCCAAACTATAAATCATTGCAAATACTACCCTTCAGTTACATTTCGCTCATTTTTTTTAAAACAATTTTCTACGTGGCTATGAGTCACATGTATAGTTGCAATACAAGAGTCTATTTAACAACTTTAAGTTACTCGAAATTCAGTTTATTTGCATTTAACATAAAAACATTAGCTCTAATAATGTATGTATATATTCTCATAATCTATCATTATATTGCTATTTATGCATTTACTGTATGTCAGGACTCTTAAATTGGGCTAGATTAACGCTATGTTAGTACTACATTAAAAATTTATTTAAAAAAATGAGCAGAATGTAACAAAAAGAGATATTTACAACAATTTTCACAATAAACAAAATTTCAAGAGGCAAAATTCTACAATTGTCATAGTTTGAGGAGAACAAATCCTATTTATTCAAAAGTTTAAGTTGATAGCTCAATAGACTAGAAGAATCTTTAGGTACTTACAGTGTAAACAATTGAGTACCAGAACCAAGTGCTGCAGCAAGCAATGACTTGTGAGCTGGTAATGTAAATACATCATCTAGAATACACTTCCATCTTCTTTCATGTTGGTAATTGTTATTCAATTCTTTATAATGCAACCTCCTATTGTAGTCATCATTTATGAAAAACAAAAATACATAAAGGAAAAAACAAAAACAAGAAACAGATCATAAGATTAATATATAGCTAAGGATTAACAATGCTTACTCAGAAAAATCCTTCTTAAGAGCATGAAAGTAAAGTTTCAGAAGGATACCAATCGCGACGATTAGTGATTCGCATGTATTTATAATTGCAAACCAATTGAACTCGATGTGATTGCACCGTGATGGAGCAACTAAGTACTTCTCCATTCTCTTGTCAAATGCAGTGTCAACTTCCTTCCAATATACATTGTAAACAAAGTCTACACACTTTTCCTTGTCCTCAGTTATGTCTTTTCCTAATCCGGGGATGAATTGAATCTTGATTTCGATTACTCGGTCCTTGTTGAAAAGAATTTCAAATTGAATGTATGTGTGAAGTATAAATGTGTAGTTATCCATATCAGTAATAATGCCTCTGTTGTAACTCTCTCCTATAGATTCCAAGATTGGCAAGTCATCATAGTACATTTGGAAGTAGTAATTTCTTTTGATTGCTTCTCTAAACTGAGAAACTTCTTCCTTTGTTAAGGTTTTGGAACAAGCAATTTCAAGCCTTTTTTCAACTAAAAACTCAAGTTCATATGGAGCCTTGATGAGATTATCTCCACTCAACAACTCACTCAAAGTTCGATTTTTCTTCTTGAAATTATCTGCCATTATAATATACCAAAAAACGTAATAAAAGTTCCAAATAAAAAATGCAAAAATATATTAAGAGAAAGGATTATAAGTGGCATGAATATTCAATATTTGTTAAACTCTCTCTATTTTCTTAAGCACAAATAACCAAATGTTGATAAATAGTGACTTCTTTACTAATGCTCAATTAGTTCTGTTAAATATTAACTAAGGCATGCTCCTCATTGGTCTAACCAATCAATTTAGACCAATAAGGAGTTGACAATTGTCACACGAAAAGAGAAATGTTAAAGATTATTGGTGTAATTATATCTCGAATTCCACACATTTTAATTTAATAACTTACGAACACAATTAGTACCCAATAGCAATACTCTTAATAAAACAACTGTTTTATGAACATTGAGCATTAAAGCCATAAAAAATCAAGATTTTTGAGTATAGAATTGCAACAAAATACATACATTAGGGTATTTATGCAACCATTTTTCCCTAAGAGGAAAATAAAAAGTTGAGGAGTGAAAAGAAAAAAGAACCTGGTTGACAGAATGGTAGATCAAAATAGCTGTATGATTCACTGACAGAGAAGCAGAAATTAATAAGAAAAGGAAAAATCACCCAATCCAAACTGAAAAATCCCATACACAAGAATGAATGATTTTAGAGATTACCTGGGATTTTGATAGGGACCAACTTTATTAACATATAAAGGAACAGGATCTCCAGCTTTATAGCTGTGATTTTCAGTATCAGATCTCACTAGGCTTCCACTTCCACAACATATTAGAACACAGATAATAATAATAATAATAATAATAATAATAAGCAGAAACTTCACCATTTTTTTGCTTCAGTATTCAATATAAGAACCCTTCATTGCAAAAAAAAAAAAAAAAGGAAAATCAAATGAGGTACAATGCAAATGAAAATGGAAGAGGGGAGAGAGAAAGAGAAAAAGGATATAACCTTGAGATGGTGAAAATGTAAGAAAGAATCTTGATCCATGTCTGGATTTTCAGTGATGCGTTGACTTTTTGAGTGGGATTTGACTTTTATTTTGAGAGAGAGAGAGAGAGAGAGAGAGAGAGAGAGAGAGAGAAAGAGAGAAGATTCCAAATTTGCAGTGAGATTGAATCAAAGGAAAAGAACTGAATCAACAGAAATTGGCATTTGGCGCCATGGTGTAACAGGATAGCTAACGTTTTGGGCTTTATGGGTGGTCAATTTGGGCTTTGTCACGAGGCCCAACAATATCATTCATAGTCCATTGTTTGCGCTGTAAATACAGGCCGAACATACGATATGTAAGCATAAATAAATTAACTCAAAAATACAATACACAAGTCCAAAAAGTGAATATTAAAAACCCTATAATTTAATAAGGGAAATTTACATGGTATACTAACTTTTACCATTTTTTTACAAAAATACTGCGAGGCGGTATTTTTTTACTTTTTTACTGTATTTTTTATAAGTTTCATACTGCAGTATACTGTGTTAAGTTTTCACTGGTGTTCTACTGGTGTTTTACTAGTGTTCTACTATTGTTTTGAGTTGTTCTGCTTTGTGTTTTAGTAGTGTTTTATAAAAACACAGTATTTTTGAAAAAAATTCCGTGTGACAGTATTTTTGTAAAAGTTAACCCAAATTCCAGTATTTTTGTAAATTTCCATTTAATAATTATAATAATAGCATATATATTTTCAATCATAAATAAATTAAAATAATAATAAAACTTAAAATATTATAATTCTATAATTAAAATTATTAAAAAATATAAAATAATATAAATGTATTTAAAAAAAATAATAAATCAAATATTATATTGCATTCTTATTTACAGCAAAATATAATCTAGAATAAAATTAAAATTTTGTTTTTCTTCATCTTTTTTGAATTTGTTATTTTATTTATTTATTTGAATTGGTTGTTCAAGATACAAAATAATAATAATTTGTTTTATTTTATTATTAGTTATGTGAAAAAAAAATATTTTTTAATAAATGTTAAATAATTTAATATTAAAAGTAACTAATAAAAAATAACCGATCCAATCTGCAAATTTTTCGAATTTGATTGTATCTAAAATATGAAATTTGAATAAAATAGTACGAATTAAATTGAATCAATACCCCGAATACCTAATACACTATCAATTTATCTCACCAAAATACATAATAATAATAATTAAAAAAAAAGATGTAATACAATTATCTCATCTCATGTCATCAGCTATATCAAGTTTTTGAGTAATGAAGAGAATGGTAAATTTGGCGAAGAAAGAGATAAGAGGCTAAGAAACCAACACTACCAAACATCAAGAAAAGGGCATAGCAAATGCAAGCCATGTATCCTAAGAAGAATGAGAGTTGTAAGGAACCTGACATATCTGATCTCTTATACAATAAGTAATGTATGCAAAACCCATAAACATACAATCCAATTGATCCACCATACACAAATGACCTGAATCAAAAATGCACAAACTTTATTATTATTATTAACTTACTAAACAAAATTGATTCTTTTCAATTCCATTTCATTTCAATACCTCTAACCAAACACAGCCTTAGCCACTACCTTTCTAAACTCAAATGCTTTCATTGTTCAGAATATATTCCCACAAATTGTAAATAAATCATACTTATAGTCTAGTAATTTCCCCCATCCAACCAAATAAGAATCCCTCTAAACAAGAAATTATTTTACTGAAACATATAATCATTTTTATCAATGGATATAAAATAATCCTCTCAGTTCCTGCAAGAGATGAGTAGCTCATGTTCTTATATATGACGGACAATGTTCTCTAATAATCACATTATAGGGTCCATAATTTGAACATGCCAAACAACTCTACTATAGCTAAAATTAATAACCTCAAAAGAAATTTAAGTACATACCTCCACCACCATTTGTGATCTTTAGAAACAATCTTGCAACAAATCAAGCCCACATTGATTAAAGCAGTGATGATTAGAAGAAGAATGAAGGTTACAAACAGAAACTTGTACTGAGTGTAATTCTCATAACCCCACAAGCTATAAACCACAGACGAAAGCTCAACGCAAATCGCACTAAAAGGAAATATCCCAGCCAATGCCATCTGAGGAAGATAACACATGAACCGCGGTACCTTTAGATTTTTTCGGTTGGTTTTTACCCTAGTTAATGAAGGTTTTATTAGAATATTTCTAATTAAGGAAATAAAATAATATTATTGATTCTGATAAATGAATATTTTATATTCATTGAATCTGGACAGAATCAATTACGAAATATTCTATATATGGTCAGATTTCTATATTCATTACCTGATTTGATTTCCTGAATTAATTGTCAAAATATTCTGACAATTAATGTGGCACAGATACTGATGGAGTATCTCACCTATAAATATAGGGTCTCGGTCCCCGAGCTCCTCACTCATTCTGTTCATAACAGCAAATTCCATCTAAAGAGAGTTGAGAGAGCGAGGAAGCCCGATTACCCATGGTAGTCAATTTCCTTTGCAGATCAAAGCTTATGTGGGTTTGAAGCTCAAGATTCAATGGCTGGAGGTATTTCGATCCTTATTCATAGTGTATATATGTTTGATTAATTCCGCACTTAATACTTAAACATATACATTTCAGTTTATAGATATAAATATCTAACAGTTGGTATCAGAGCGGTTTTTATCTCTGCCTTGATTTTAGTTTGAGTTTCATATATATATATATATACTCGTATATACAGTGTTTATATATATATATATTTAATTCAGTGTTGATATATATATTTATTTTCGTTTGTGTATATATTTATATATTCATATTCATTCAATCCCAATTATATATATACATATATATTTTCATACATATATACTTGTTTATTCATTCAATTCATATATATATATATATATATTCATATACATATATATATATATTTTCTTCATTTCATTACGTATATATGTTGTATATATATATATATTATTTATATATCTAAATGCTATATACAAATATATACATATATACATTTCATGTTTATATATATACATACAATACTTTTATTTTTCTGTATATATATGTATATATATTTATATATATATATATTGTATATGTATTAATACATTCATATATTAATATAGATTGTTCTAAGCATGAAAATCCACTTTGAAAAAACAAAGAAATCTCAAAATTATTTTTCAGAAAATTTTGGTGATTTTTAAAGTCTTTGTTTTATGTATTTTCGATGCATAAAATCTATATGAATGTCTTAATTTTGCATTTAGATTCATTTGGAATTGATTTCATGATTTTTGGAAGTTTAAGGAAATTTTATTATGTCGTTTATGGCAGTGTATTTTTCAAAAAAAAAAAAAAAAAAAAGGGAAAAAATTTCGATTTTTTTTTTTATATATTTTTTATTTATTTGGAAATATAAATTATTCTCCTATTGTTAATTTAGTCAATAAATTACATTCTTTAATTTCCATTTTTAATTTAATACATATATTTAGAATTAATATGTTATTTAGTATAAACTGAAAATGGAAATTTGTTTTAATATGGTAATTAATTACATGATTTATTTAGGCATGTAATAATTGTGCAATTTGTATAATTGTGCATTTAATTATTTATTACCAAATTTATGTAATTTATTGTTTAAATTAATAAAATTTGAAAAATCTGCCATTAAGTATAGTCTTTAATTTTGCATTTAATTCATTCCATATAATTAATTGTACTAATTTGTATAATTACCTTATTTATACAAATTAATTATTAGTATAAATATTTAAGATATTATATGGTCATAAATGCATAATTAATTATATATTATGGAATTAAACATTTAATTTATTATCATACAATAATTGTATTAATTTGTATTTATTTGGCAAATTTATGTTTAATGCAATTAATTTAGATTTGTATGATTTAAATGCTATACATAAATTCCTTTTATAGTGCTAGATATATTTAGAAATATTCAAACATTAAGATAGGTTGAATATTTTATATAGCACATTAAGTTTCATAAAACTTCATAAAATATTCATAAAACTTCCTAAAATGAATAAAATATGAATAAAATGTAAGTAATTTTGTGGTTTGACATAAGAAAACATGAATTTGGGACAAATGCTCATATCTAGAACGGTTTTTAATGATCTTCGGACGACCACACTAGGAGCATTAATCTCAGTGATTGTCTACTATGTTAATAACGAAATTACTTTTAGGTAGAGCCCAATACCTAATGTCAAAGTGAAAATATAATTTTATATAATTAGGGAGTAGCCACAGCATCCTTATTTGTATAAAATTATATATTAATTAAAATTCACCTTAATGGACATAACTTGTAATTAATTATATAGGTATAATAATTTTACCCCACAGGGATTTTATTATATTTGTATAATTAATTAGGATAATATGTTAAATTAAATTCTCTTAATTTACCCCACAGGGAGTTATGAGGATTTAATTTAATAGTGTTATCACAAATTTAATTAAAGATAGATAATAAACCTTCATTTTCCAAAACTAATTGTTTAATTAAATCTATCATAAAGTTCATCTAATTTTATTAAATTTAAAATTTAGCCCACAGGCAATTTTGGATTTAGTAAAATTTTAATCTTCAGTTTATACTTTGGTGTCTAGTGAACCACATAATTTTAAATAATTAGGGAGTAGCCACAGCATCCTTAATTATATAAAATTATATATATTAAGTGGATTAAGATCACATAATGGACATGAATTATGTGAACATAATAATCTTACCCTACAGGGATTTTATTATATTCACATGATTAATATGTTAAATTAAATTCTCTTAATTTATCCCACAGGAAATTATGTAGATTTAATTTAATAATTTTATCATAAAGTATAAAATTTTGAAACATTTATAAATAATTAAGTGTTTCATACCTTTCATTAAGATAGAAATATTAAACTTTAAGTTTTTCATAAATTGTGTAAATCTATCATAATCTACATCTAAATCTAATCTTATTAAATTAAAAATTTAGCCCACAGGCAATTTTTGTTTAATAAGATTTCATATTTAAGCATGTTTATTCATTGGTAAAAACATGATTCATTTAAACCTCAAAACTATATATGTAATTTTATTACATCACTATTCATAAATTTCTTCCATACTAGTAGAAAATTTCTTCCATAACAGTAGAAATTTTTAAAATTTATTCTGATAACTTCATCTAGCATATACAGTTTTTACTGTATAATTAAGAAAAATAAATCACACTTTATTATCACCAATAAATTTTAATTTATTGTGTATGAATTCATTCTAATATAGTTAATGTGATTATTAACACATAGTGGATTATTTTAGATTGTTATTCCACATTCATAATTTCTTGCAAGGTTTACAAATAAACCTAAGAAAGTCAGTAACTGTGAGCAAATCTTATCCACAGACAAGATAAGTTCTCACATTTAGAAGTTTAAGGAACACGCAATATAGTAGTGGCTTTGTTTGAAAATTGGCAAAGATCTTTATGTTCCAAGATTCTATTGAAACTTGATTTAGACACATTTAGAGGTCTTTACTACAAATGATGTCACTCATAAAGATATGCAAGTTCAATCTGACAATAAGAAATGTGTTATTAATAAGAATTCTTCTACATTATAGCACCAAAGATTATGGAACATATCTCCATAAATAGAATAAATGTTAGTAAATGGTGGGGATCTTCATTACACTTGATTTTACTAACTTTATTTAGAACTTGTGTGAATTTCATTAAGAATATGTATTCCAACAAGTCAAAATCGGTGCATACTAGAATTCTATCATATTAGAAATCATACAAGTCAATTAATTTTGAAGACATGGACTCAAATTTTGCATCTCTTTTTTAACGATTACTCACATAAATAATTTTTCTACAAAAGTATGGATTTATATGTTTCAAAGACATTTAAATCTTAAGTAGAGAAATGGTGCATTTTGCATATTAAGATAGTGAGATCAAATATAAAATGGAGAATACTACATCAAAATTCGTGAGTATGGATAAACTCCCAGTGTATTTGTAAAGTTTCTTTAAAAGCATGGGTTCATTGCCCGATACATATGCTTAGTACACCCAAATTATAGTGTGTAACAGATTTAAGAAACTAAGCATTTTTTGGACATGGGGTGGAGCCTACATAGCAAACTCCAATCTTTCCTAAATCTTTGTCTATTGATACTCTTCAATGGGGGTGTACATATCGAATCGTGTTCTAACCAAAGTTGTTTCTCAAACATATTTTGAGTTGTGATAAGGTTGAAAACCGACTTGATGACATGTACACATTTTATAAATACCCATATATAGTTAGAGTACAATTGTCAAAGAAAAGATCTGGGCCCTAAACCATAAATGAGCATATTTCATTTGAAAAGCTATAAGGTTTAAGGGTTACATATTTTATTATCCATCTCACAACACTAGAATTGTGGAATTAAGAATTGACTTGATCAGTGGGAGTGATCAATCTAGGAACCTAGTTTCCGAGAAAGATCATTCATATTTTCTCAAACTTCCACCTCAAGTGTTAGATTAATTATGATTCACAACAACCATTAAGATTACTGGTTATTGAGAATTCATAACTAATCATTAATAATATACAAGTCATTGGTAAAATTCTAATAAGTTATGTTATTTAGTAATTGCTTACAATTTCTAAAATAACATGCTATTGAACCATTTGCTCTTTTAAGAGTTTGTTGGTCCATCCTTAAGATGACTTATTAGAACAGTAAGATCAATGTATTCTAGTGATCACATTTTGTACAATAAGAGTTCAACTACAATATTAATTTGAGACACAAATTAAATTATAGAATGATAAAGAATTGAAGTTGTAGTACAATATGCCATGAATGAAGAAATGAATATCTTAAATAGCAATAAAGTTTATCTTTAGTAAAATTGCCTAATGGGGTGGAGAACATTAATTAAGCATAGGTTTTTTCACCAATAATATTCATTAGGCAATATTGAGAAACATAAAGATATAAAAGAATATTCATTGCTAAGAAGTTCATTTTGAACTAAGAATCAATAACAAATGAGATTTACATTCTCACTTGTTTTTATAAAAGATTCTATTATAGACCTTGGCATTTGTTGCTTGTTTCAATTCATTAATCAATTCCAAACAGTGAACTAGAGAAGAAGGTATACAGCTGCCATAAAGATTTTTCTCTAATAGTGGTGAACATATGCAAGCTTAAGATGTCTACCTATAGATTAAAACAAACATCTCACAAATTGGTATTATATCATCTTTTCCTTTAGGTTTGAAAAGAGAATTATGGAAATAATTATATACCAGAAGGTTAGTGGGAGTAATATTTGTTTTATACGTAGACAATATGTTACTTGCAAATGATGATAAAAGTTTTCTATATAAGTTGAAATAATTCATATCTCAAATTATTATTTTGAGATAAGGAATATAAATAATATATATATTTTTTTAATTAATTAGAGAGTAGCCACAGCATCTCTGATTAAATAAAATTATGTATTATTCATCTGATATAACTTTTATCTTTAAGTGTGATAAATTCAACTCGAACCAGCATCTGAAAAATGATCTGGAGTGAGAATAAATTAAGAACATTCATTTGCTTCTATTTAGAAGCCTAATGTATGCCTAAGAGTCTGAATAAGACTTTGCATTACATTTGTTTCAGGATCGTTAAGTAGTATCAGAATAACTAAAGTTAAGACCACTTTATTTTTCATACAAAGTGATGAGGTATCTTTAAGATACTAAAAATTATATTCATACATATTTTAAGATGAATTGACCATCTGGAAATATAGTTAACCAATTAGATTCTAACATACTTCACTGGTTGTATTTATTCACGTAAATCAATATTTTATTACGTCCTTAAGATTACCAGTAAGTTATATTGTAGAGAATCTTGATTGTTATTTCCACTATAGAAGTCAGATTCATTTATTGTTTTGAGGATACATCTCGTATGATGTATTATAGAGTTTCATAGTAGGCCTAGAGTTCAGAATTACAGTTTCATTAGGCCATTAAGAAAATTTTGCGATAAATTCAGCTACAATATTTATGGCTAATAACTCTAAGAGTACTGGTCGAAGCTAGCATATCGACATTAAGTATTTAGCCATAAAAAGGCGTGATAAGTGGTCATTAATCACACAAACTGAATTGGGTAATCGCATATCCTTGACTAAAGGCATGCCGCAACACAAATTCAAGGATTATAAAGTAAATATGGGATTCAGTTAACCCATATGCAGTTTTTTTATTTGTACAACCAAAAATTATTTAATGAAACTCTAATTTCGATATTTTCTCATATTTATGTGCACCTTAATTTCATCTGAGAAAATTATCGTAAGAGGACCTGAATAAACATAAGGGTTAGGGTTTATTCACTTAAGTACATTGCCACATAAAGTACATTGTTATATAATAAATATATCGTAATACATGGAAGATAATACTCGACTTATAATGAGGACATGTCGCTATGATTCGTATGCTTATTATATAATGAGGAACGTTTGGGTTTGAATGTTTTAGTTTAAATGCTGACCAAGTGGGAGAATATTAGAATATTTCTAATTAAGGAAATAAAATAATATTATTGATTCTGATAAATGAATATTTTATATTCATTGAATGCGACAATCAATTACGAAATATTCTATATATGGTCGATTTCTATATTCATTACCCGATTTGATTTCTGAATTAATTGTCAAAATATTCGACAATTAATGTGGCACGAATGCGATGGAGTCTCTCACCTATAAATATAGGGTCTCGGTCCCCGAGCTCCTCACTCATTCGTTCATAACAAAGAAATTCCATCTAAAGAGAGTTGAGAGAGCGAGGAAGCCCGATTACCCATGGTAGTCAATTTCCTTTGCAGATCAAAGCTTATGTGGGTTTGAAGCTCAAGATTCAATGGCTGGAGGTATTTCGATCCTTATTCATAGTGTATATATGTTTGATTAATTCCGCACTTAATACTTAAACATATACATTTCAGTTTATAGATATAAATATCTAACAGGTTTTAGCTCATCCTTGTTATTTTGGGATTGAGCTTGAACCTCAGTTTGGGAACTTTTTCCAATAAATTCACCCAAAAGATACAATGGGGTAGCAAAGAACATCCAAACAAGAACAAACTTTATGATTGTGTTTATAGGAAGAGCTATAGATGCCTTGTAAGTAGATGCTATTGAGTTAAGAAGGCAAAATGTAAAGAGAAGAGGTCCAGTAAAAAGGCATCCTGTTAGAAGTAACCCTTTACTTTATACAAAATAACATCTATGGTTCTATAATTTGTTTATGATTCTTTATAATTTTTATTAAAGTAAAATATGTAGAATTTAATAGTAAATTACATCAGCAGTAATAATATTACAAGTAACATTTCTCAAATAACATATTATTTTCTTTAAGATAAGATCATACCATCAATTTAGAAGGTCATAACACAATCATTTCATTCCATTCCAATCAAATGTATGTGACAATCACCAAACTATATAAGTTAGTGTATCAATCAAAATGGAGTTGGAGTAACCATTTTTTTTTTCTGCAAACAACCATGTAATAGCATTTTTATCAAAACCTTTAAAAGGTTTGAATCATCTATTAATTAAAATAGTTTTCCTAATTAAAATAGTTTTCCTAATTAACATAAAAGACTAATTAAAATAGTTTTCCTAATTAACGTAAAAGACTAATACAAACAATAAAAGAAGCACTCAGTTGGATAAAAGCAAACAACTGGCAGAATGTTCAAGTTGAATTGGATTGTCTTAATTTCGTTCATGCAATTAACAGCAAAGTCCACATGTTCTCTCCATATGGAAGCCTTATTAACGACTCCAAAAATCTGCTTTATTTTCTTTTTAATGTTTCTGTAACTTTTGTAAAACGATCTGCGAATAACATCGCCCATTTCCTTGCAAGGGACTCTTATTCTAAAGTTGATTGTACTCTTAGCGTGTCTTCTATTCCTGCTAACTTATCGTCTTTATTGTTGAAGGACCTTGAATAATAAAGACTTTATTTTTCAAATGCTTATAAGAGGCTTTAATTTGCAGGCTCTTTATTAGCTTTTCAAGCAAAAGCGATTACATTGTTGGTAGACTTAAGATGGGCTCTGGATGTTGTACTCCATATTAATGTTTTTTTCTCTGATTCTTTGTCACTAGTTTTTGTTCTTAATTTTGAATCTGTATACTATAATGAATTAGGTGTTTCATTTTCAGACATTAAAGCTTTATTATTTAGTTTTCTGGGGTATCTTTTTCTCATGTTAGCCGCAATTTGAACGTTGCAGCTCATGGATTGGCTAAGCATGTCCTTAGGATAAATGATGAACTTTTTCGGATGAAACAGACCCCTTCAACCTTCTTTGTTGATGTAATTCTTTTCTGATCAATATTTGATCATGACAAAAAAAAAATAAGTTAGTGTATCAATCAAAATAAGCTAACCTACCAAAACCAATTAAACACCATTAAATTTCAGTTACTTATCTTGTTATGCAAACTCTCTCTCTCTCTCTCTCTCTCTCTCTCTCTCTCTCTCTCTCTCTCTCTCTCTCTCTCTTATGTTGTTATGCAAAATCTCTCTCAACTCAACTGATCTCTCTTCCACTCAACTACAGGACACACAACAATGGCTACTGAGCCTTAGAATAATTACACCTATAGTCTAACACTTCTTGAACAAGATCATGCTAAAATAATTGAATCTTTTATTGATATGAAAGTGTCTTACAATATTGTGTCAAATGAATTAGGGTATAGAGTATAGACTTGTACAAAGCCTTCGATTCATCTCACTAACAGACATAACGGTCTCTAACCTCTAGTCATAACACTTAATTAGTACATTGGTATACTAAATAATATTACAAATCTCCACCTATACTTCCAAATGTACCTAAGCACACAACAACAACAAAAAAAAATTACAGATAGCAAATCACAAACCATAACTATTTTGTGTCTAAATTTAGCAGCAAGGAAGTGAGCATGTCTAAGGGATTGTCTTTAGTCTTGTTTAATTATTTTTTAATGAACTTATAGACCATTATTAGATGTTATAACAAGTTTGTTATCTAAATTTTTAGGAGTTTTTTTAATCCATGTTTGTCGGATGACCAATATGTCTGCACATAGATTAATTGATGGATGAATATCTTGTTTGGTTGGACAATTTTCTATTACGTCTTTGGAATGTTTAGTTTCATTGTTTAATAGGTTGTTGGATATTATTTTTTTTAAGTTCAATCTAAAACACTAATTTTCCATCTTGCACCAATGACACATTGCCCAAAACATAATGGAATTTGATGATGATGACTATGATGATGATGATTAGAGAAGCAACTATAATGATCTTCGTGACTTGCTCCACTGTTGTTTTCAGGTGTCTTTGGCTTTGTAGTTGTTCCGGGCGATGCGGCCGTTACCGGTTTTAATGATGAAGACTCATGATTTTTGTTGTCAAATAAAGAATAGAGAGATCAGACGCTTATGACAATGAGAGAATTTTTTTAAGAAAAAAAAAATCAAAGATTTAATTTTGTTTATTATTTGAGGAAAATAATTTTTGAACCAGTTGTTAATCAACAAAGATCCATGGTTGGTGATGTGTCTTTGTGTTAGATTTGAGCTTCATTAAAGTTTAAGAAGTGCTACTTCTAATGTTATATGTATAAGAAGTGATACTAGCAAAAGATTGTCTTATTTCCAATATATTTGTATTTCTAATTCTTGTCCCTTCTGCAATTCCATAGAGAAATTCACTTCTGTATTTACTTTACAGTTCTATAGTTTTTCATTCAATAAATATCTTTTATTTAGAAAAAAAAAATAATTTAAAATGTACCAAAAAAAAAAAATTAGCTAGACCAATAAAATTTCACTATGTGTGTATACAATAAGCCAAAAGACTATATAATAAAAACGATTGTAGAGGCGAAAACACTATATAATAAAACGATTGTAGAGGCCAAAAAATTACATAATAAAATTAAAAGGATTGTAGAGATTGAAGAATTTAGACATAACTTTTCCAATTTAGAAATTTGACCGTGCCAAACTTTAAAGTTTAGCGAGTTTAGCCGCAAGCAAATTACCCTAATAAAATATGAGAGTTTGAGTATTTTTATCACAAATTTTAAATTTTGAGCATTTAATAGAAACAAAAAAAAAAATTTGCTGCAAATTTTTCTTTTTTGAATAATAACTTTTTTTTAAATAAAAATCTAATAATAACTTTTTTTTTAAAATAAAAATCTAATAATAACTTAATACGTATGAATCTATTTGTTTTTTTTTTATTTTTAGAGTAATTATTACTTCTTGTTAAAAAACGAAAAGAAAAAAAAAAGATTAATAATTTTTCAAATATTAATAAATAAATTATATTAAATGTTTTTATATTCATTTAATAAATTATTCTTTTAACGAAAGTAAATTTTAAATCTATCACGTGCAACTAAACAAACAATATTTAAAAATTTAAATTCTAAAATTATACAAAATTTTCTGTTCGAGAAATAAAATTAGCTATACGATTTTTTTTTTTTTTTTAACAATATATATCTTTTTTAGGGGAAATATATATATCATATCCTTATAGGATTAGGTATTCTGTTTTTATATAAATAATACATTAGTTCTTTTAATCAATACACGCAAAACCTAAGAGTACTTCCAAGATAGCAAATAGGTTCTCTTCTTCCAAAATTTAGTCACTTAATTATTAAACTTACAACACCATGAACACCCCTACCATTTACAACATGACTGTAGATCTAGATTTAGATTCACCAAATGATTTTTTACTATCAAACTCTTTGGCCCAACTAAACAATAACTTCTTAGTTTTTAAACTAAATTTTTGTCATCAATTGTTACCTTTTGGAGACATTACTCAAAGAGTACGTAAAAGAATATCAACTTCTCGTACTTCATATTTTTATGATCCTTTCAACTTCATTAGACGTATTCTACTTGAACTTGGCGTGACAGATTCAACAATTTTATTTTCTTTTACCAACGAAATAGAAACTAGTCTCATCAATATTCTCAACGATCCTCCATTTGCAGCTTCTAAAATCGTTTTTATTAATATTTTTATTGTTGCCACAAGTATTCCAGAACAAGAAGAAGAATCGAATATCATTGATATTACTTTTAGGGAAGCACTTAATGCTATTCCAAATGTTCCTGCAACACATGAATCCATTAAAAAACTCAAAGAATTGAATGAGGACGATGATGATTTATTAGTCTCTTTGAGTACCGACAATAATTGTACCATTTGCCAAGAAAATTTATTGTTTGAAGATTGGAAAATCGTAGAGATGCCATGTTCTCATCTTTTTCACAAGAATTGTATTGTTTCTTGGCTAAAAATTAATCATTTGTGCCCTTTATGTCGCTATTCGATGCCTACTTCCAACAACGTTGCTGCCGCTGAAAATTAATATTGTTGTCAACACACCAACAGTACTACTACCTTGTCTTGATTTTATGAACACTCCTATCCTATTTATATTTATATATATATATATAAAGGAGAGATATGAGGTAGTGACATGTCACTCTAAAATCTCTTCAATTAGCATTATTTGTTCTCTCTTTAATTTTTAGTTTTTAAATTTTTTATTAGTTTCGTAACTCCAAAATTTATATTTAAAAAGGAGTATTTAATTAGTATATTGAGTATTTATTTTTTTATTTTAATTTTTTATTAGTATTATTTAAAGTTACGTTTTTTGCTTTTTTTTTTTTTCTTAGAATTAAGATTAAAATGATATTTGCTTTTTTTTTTAGAATTAATATATTTAAAAATAATATTCTTTTAACAAAATGATAACTATCATCACGTTTTTGTTTATTGAATAATGTGATTGATTTCTAATTTTTTTTTTCAATTTCTAATTACTTTTGCATATCAATGTAGCCATTTGATTAGAGATTTTACTTTTACATATAAATATACATAATTAATTATTGAGAATAATCACATAAAATGTCAAAATCTATATTATTATCAATCTAGAGCGTTCACAATTTACATTTAAAATAATCTATCTATATATATTATTTTTGTGCCAGAGAATTTAAATATTAATTAGTATATATTTTTTAATTTTTTTACAAATAATGATCAATATCATTAAAAATCAATGTTAATTAGTATATTATCATTCTCTTCATATATAGCATAGAATAATTTTTTCTTAAATACTCACAATAAATATAAGAATTGCACATAAATAAATGATGAATCTCATAATTAAAGGTCATATTTGCAACATGTCTCTTCGTATATGAGTCTCTCCCCTATCATTTCTTAGCATATTCTATCACAAGGAAAATCGTCGATAAATAATTAAATTAATTGTATATTTCGGGTTAATATAACTTTAGGATTTTTAATTTTTGTATATCAATGATGTTGGGTTTCATATTATTATCAATGATCTTTATAAGTTTCATAAAATTTTATGATTTTAAATCTTACAAATTTAAATTTTGACTAACAAAATTACTAAAATTAATTAATTATCATTAAACAAAATATCATCGCACGCGAAGTGCAGTTTATTTCTTAGTTAAGTATATATTACTTATTTGATGCTGCTATGTGTAGCTTTGTGGCTGTGGTGGATTCTGCACTTTTCAGATTAACTTGGAATATTTAAAATTTACACTTATGCGGATTAGATGTTAATTGACATAAAAATAAGGGTTTTTTTAATATTATACTTAAAATAGATTTTATTTATAAAAATACCTTTAAGAAAATTATTTATACAAATACCGTTGTGCCACGTCAGCATACATACCGAAATTCAAAACAATTACCGAAAATGGAAAAAATTGGAAAAATCTCGTTTCCAGAAATTTTCGTTTTTTGGGAGTTTTGAAAAAGCAACTATTTAGTTGCTTTTGATATGAATAAGATATTAATTGGTTACTTTTTTATTAAAAAATTTATTTCAAAATTTTACACATATATAAATAATAAAATAATCATTTTAATATGTGAGAAACATATATTTTTTTGTCCCTAAAAAAAGACAACTAATATTAAAAGAAACGTTTCTGTTTCTTTTTTATATTTTTAGGATATATTATGTTATTTTATTGTCTAAGATACCTTGAGGTTACTTTTTTTTAATGTAACTTATATGATGTTTCAGATACTATTAAATTTATTTACAAATTATTTTATAAACCTATTAAAATAACTTTATAAAAATGTTTTTTTATTTAATCTTGTAATGTCTAATATAAAAATAAAAAATATATTTTTTTTTAATAATTTATTAAGTTGTTTGATACATTAAATTTTATTTAAATTTAAATATTATTTATTTATTTATAAATAAAATATATAAAAAAATACTTTTTAGTAATATGAAGTTATTTAATATATATTTACTTTTTAAATTAAAAAAATAAAATTAAAAGAATTTTTTTAATAAATATTAAATATTTTATTATATGTGTGGAAAAAAAAAATTAAATGATATGACAAAATAAAAGTATAATTATATATATAGGCAGCCGATTTTGTGCCCAAATGTGCAAAACACGGAATGGAATCCGTGTACGGCAGGTAGGTCCCACGTTAGAATAGTTATAATTTTTAATTATTTATTTAAGTTGGCAACCGGTTATTCTAGGTTAGGTAACCGGTTGTAAATTTGTATTTTTAATTAAAAAATAAAAAGGTACAATTTAATTACTGTTCACGTCAGTTAAAGTAAAAAAAAGTACAACAGCTTTACTGTTCGTGGCAGTTAATTGTACAAATATCTTTTGTAGGCAGTGGGTCCATGTTGTCGGAGTGGGGTTATTTTGGTATTTTACATCATGTATGTAATTTTGGAATTGTAGTTGAGTACATAATATCACGTACCGAGTACATTAATTGTTTATGCATGCTGTTTAGTAAAATTAGTGTACAAAATATCACGTACCGAGTACAAAATATCACGTACAGAGTACATTCATATTTGTTTCGTAGTACATTGTTAAGAATAATTTGTTATAAATTATGAAATTATGTGTTGGTATATATTGAGTTTTAAGTTGGTGTATTATTTTTATTTTTATTATTGTGTATAAAAAAATACAATTACTATGGAAATTTTTGACCTTATAAGATTGAATTTTCTTGGGTAAAATAATTTATTTGTTCATTAATTATAAATTTGAGATTTGTTGAGATAAATACCTTAAACACGGCAAACATAACATGAAGTATATAAATGTAGAGTTTTTGAAGCAATAACTAGAGTCATAAACCTTAAAACATCAACGGTTAAAAATAGCTAGTTATATATATGAATGACCATAGTATGATTCTTGTGTGGTGGAAGGCGGTTCAGGGAAATACGCGTTGGAGTGTTCATTGAATGAGTCAGTTGTTGGTTGATTGTGTGCTGACTGTTGCCCCTGAGATCCAGTATTCTGTTGACGGTTTGGGCACCGCCGATAATCATGGCACTCGATGAGCGACAAATGCGACAATGTCTTGAGTTTCTTGGGATACGCTCCCCGTTCGGTCCTTCCCTTGGATTTCCCGTACCACTTTGTTCTCACAACTTCGGGGTCTTTAATAATGTTGGGGTTGTTACGATATCTTCCGGGTTGTGGCGTACGTCCTTCCGGATTGGAACTCATCTCAAATTCTTCCTTCAACATTAGAGTTAGCCGTTCAATCTCTTCCTTTGCACGCGTGTACGAATCCTCTGTTTTTGCTGCATAGAAAGTCAAGTTATAAGTTAATGAGGTGAGAGATCCAAACCTAGCCATCTCATAAATGTGTTGTTGTTCTTGGGCTCTGGGGTTAAAATGTAGGTGGAGATTTGTCTTCGCGGATTTGCTCCATCGCTTCATGAGAAGAGTATTAGGTATTCTTCTGATGTTTAATCTTTTCATTGTAGCCCATAAATGTCTACAAGGGTACCCACGACTTTCATATAGCATGCGGCTACGGTGTAGTGCTCGTTGGCCTTCACGGTAATGAACTCGGTATCGGACTTCGGATGCCGAAACTTTCCAATGGTGTATATACGCCACTCTCCTTCTTGCTCCTCACTTATGACAAAATAATTATTCTCTAAATCAAGCTCAGCAACCTTGTGGTACATAGTTCTTGTGTAGAATTCAGCACATTGGTTGTAGTACGTGGTCAAGCATGTAGGATTAGGTGGGTGAGGTCGAGTGCATCTGCTTTTGAAGTCATTTGCAGTCTCGTTGTGTCTGAGCTTTGAGACTGTCATATCTATGGTTGTTACGAACTCGCGCAAGCAATAATTCTTCTCTAAAAATTTTTTTGTGGCCGAGTTGATCGATTCGCAACGTTGTGTGGTTCTCATTCCCGCAACGAATGAACCCACTTAAATAAGTTTACGCCTTGTTTTCTTGTGTCGAATGTTGTTTGGCACCATTCATTATCTCGTTAGTTGTTGGGTTTGGACGACGTCTAACCATCTTGCTTCGAAATCCTCCTCCTCGTAGTAGTTGTACATTAGATCTTTAAACATTTTCAAGAAGATCGGATCTTTAACCTTTTTGGAAGCATTTGTATTGAGATGCCAAGCACATAGACGGTGTGTCACATCAGGCATGTGTTCCATGATGGCCTGTTTCATGGCCACATCTTGGTCAGTAACTACAACATTTGGCTTCTTATCTCCATGGCATTCGAGAAATTTTTGAAGTAGCCAACGATAGGATGGAAGCTTCTCGTGGAGGAGTAGAGCGAACCCGAAGATGCATGTGTTGAAATGGTGGTTTACGCCAATGAGAGAAGTGAGAGGCTTATTGTACTCATTTGTCATGTAGGTGGTATCAAACCCTAGTACATCCCCAAAAGCCACATAGTCGACACGTGAGTTTCCATCCGCCCAAAATAAGTTAGCCAATCGATTCTCCTCGTCCAATTCGATATACAACGAAGAAATTTGGATCCCTCTGCGAGACAATCAAGAAATCCCAACGCTCCTTCCGAGTCCGTCTCTATCTTTTCTTCTCGCTTGGCACCAGCAACCCTGTTGTAGACATCTCGAAGTTGACATGGCATTCTCTCGTAACCTCCACTTTGCAAAGCAACATGAGACATTATGTTGGCAGTTTTAATTCCAACTGAGTTCATCGACCTAACTTGGGCAAGCAAGCCATCGGACACTACTCGGTATGATCTCAAAAATTGTACCTCACTTGATGAAGCGAGGTCGTGATTGTGTATTGTGCTGAACTCTTTGCATTTCCAAGTGTTAGATGGTTGTGTGAGTAAAATACGTAATGCTGCCTGACATCCGGTTCTAGTGACATCATGAGGTCTCTTTTTTCTTTGTGTTTCCGTTATTGTGATTCTTTTGTAACCCTCGGAACAACAAATCCACTGCGCATTACGATGACTCCGTGAGAACGTCGTACATCATCTTTTCTTGTGCCGAAACCCAACCGTTTCGCATACATTTCGTAGAATGCTTCCCATTTTCCCGGTTGTCGAGACTCTTGCCTAGGACGTCACATATTTGAATCTCATTCACTTGGTTTTGTGATGTTTAGCTGCGTTGTTATGCTTTCCCATTCGTAGGTTTGTTCCTCATTCATGTTCTCTCGCCCGAGACTCGGCCTCCATATTGTATCTGTTTGAATTAACAAATTAAATGATAAAGTTAATAGGTAAGGAATGGTTTTCGAGAAAGATAAAAAAAAAGGACTTACTGATAAGTAACCAATTGTTCCTTCGACGTTAATGTACTGGAGTGGAGTTACAGTGTTCGATTGTTATTGATATCGAAGAATTAGAGATGAAGACTAAGGGAAAGATAGTGGTGAGTCGATTTAAATTAGATTTTATGAGATTGAATGCCTCAGATTGTAGAGTAATATGGGTTGGTGATCACATTTAAGTGTGTTGGGCTGATATTAATGGGCCTCTCAAATATTGGAAACTCTATTCCACTCTCTTCGTACGTTTGAACAGTAAAATAGTACAATTACATTTACTTTTGAATAAATTAATTGGAAAATAATGTTATTGTATGATTTTTGGGTTTAGATATTTTGTTGAGTTGTATGGGTTGGTGGTAACATTTAAAATTGTTGGGCTTATATGAATGGGCCTTTACCAACCTTTTTTAATGAATTAAACCACTTCGTACGTCAGGATAAAAGTAATAGTACATTTTTGTATTTCTGGACAATAAAGATTGAAAAGTAAGGATGTTTTTTTTGTATGAATTGATGACATTTTTTAGTAGAATGGGTAGTTTCTCCCATTTATATATGTTGGTGATATTAATGGGCCATTGACCTACATCTTCTTATGAATTAAACCGTCGTTGTACGTTAGAACAAGATGCGTAGTACATTAGGTTTTACGGGAAAACGGGATTGATGAATAATGTTGACATTTGACCATACTACGTACGCCTACACGTGTATTTAACCGTGTAATTCGAAATTTAACCACCCCTCTTTTGACACATCGGATGTGCCCAATGGAGTACATCCCGATTGAGTACGACTAACTAAAAAACGTCTTGTAGGGTTATTCTCCACGACTTATATAACACACTTGAGACGTTTTCCAATCCGGCCTCAAGTTTATAGAGAAATTAACTTGTAATTTAGTTATTAGCATTACATATATCAAGTATGAGTTCGAGTCCACCGGGTTATTTTCAATGGACCAAATGAAGGTATCTATAGTAGGTACGAAGACGCCGTAAGCAAAAACACTAATTACGATGCGTCCATAAAAATAATTCGTTATGAATCTTTCATAGAAGCTTTCTCTCGCTTTATGTCTACATGGAGAGACGGGACAATGCTTCAATGGGCGGCAAGTTAGACAACTTTCTTTGTGTTAATGAGTTTCCCCGCATGTGGGATTCGATGATGATAATGATGAAGAGGCTATCCCGAATTCCGTTTCCTCACCGTTTGATGAGGGTGAATGCTGCGGTGCAAATAAATCACCCGAACGGGACAACATGAATGATTCGACCGACAAAGGTGAGGACCGAAATGGAGATGATGTAGAAGTTGGGGACAAAGAAGGAGTGGCTACTTCTCCAAAAAACGATAAATGATGCTTTGTGTTAGTGTCCAAGTTATGTTATTTTATATTTTGATGCTATAATGTACTATCGGTATTTGTTATGAAATACGTACTTCGGTTTATTTTGCGGTATTAATGTCACTTTCCTCATTAATTAATTGTGGAATTAAAAGTGAAGTGAATCATTGTGAAATCACAACCGCAAACGTAAAGAAAATAGACTTAAAATAATATAGTAGAGTTACACACAACTATATATATAATGGAGGTAAGTTCTTCAATCTCATTAAATGGCATAACAAAAAGTTGATAGAACGGCCATATGAGATGAGTTGTAACAAAAGTACACTACATATATATAAAATACCACGATTGAAACCGAACGGATGTTCAATCAAGTTCTATAACTTGAGGGAACTTCCGTTGAGACGGAGGGCTATTGTCTATGAACGGGGACTTTGGTCGTGAAGGAGTTTCTCTTGGAGTAGTGATTGGTGATTCTTGTTTTACATGAAGTGGGTAGTGGGGTATGGACACCTCGGTGTAGTCGAGAATGTCATCCATGATACCCTCTAATTTTTGTCTTGAAGTGTTGGCTTCTTGCATGAAGTGGGCTGTATGGTACGGGTGTTCCGCCGGTTGTACGACTCTGCTTGGCCTCCGTGGCTCGTGAATGAGCCTTCCTTGTCGGCTTTTCGTGTTCGTGGAGAACGGACTCCGGCCTTGCACGGTTTGGACATCCCGACATGGAGGCGAACGGAGTCTTGGACTCCGTGACGGTGTACCTACGGGTCTTGTGGAAGAGAAAGGATGCGGTGGGGATTTTGGAGGACTTGTTTCAAAAGGGTTGAAGTTTTGGTAAGGGTCCATTTGATTTAGGAAATAGTAAAACGGGGTTTCAAAATAAATGCTTAGTTTGTAAAACCTAACCTTTACTTATATAGTGGTTTGGTGGGTTGATGTACACGTAATTCGGTTCATGTAATTTAATAATGGATTTTTTTTTTCCCAATTAAACCATTTAATAGTTAATAAATTTTGACAATGGTAATATCCACTTACGACAATCTAAAAAATCCCAATTTACCCATTTAGATAACCAATGTTAATAGAGTGAATCAAATCCAAACAAAATCTAAGTAATATAAAAAAAGTACTATGTGATGTGACATTTTTCTATTAAAAAGAATAGTACGTACGGTTTTTTGATTTAAATAATAATTTCCAGATTTGAAGTAAAAAAAAAAATGTCACATCACCATCTTGAAATAATAAGTACATGGTTTAAATGGTGAAATAAAAAATGTGATATGACATCCACTCATTTCAGTAGTCAATAATTTATTAACATTTCACTTGTCCAAATTTTAATAACAAAAATGTGATATTAGTATATTACGGCCAACAAATATTAAATCTCCTTAAGTAATATACCTAGGTTTCGTGTTTGCATATAGTATCTTAATTAACTCAAATCGGGGAATCCCATGAGATCTCGCATGTACTCGAATTTGATTTGACGTTACACCGTGACATCTCGACGTACGTTATTTAAAGCATATGAAATATTCCATTTAACGTCAGTGAGTACACTGTAGGACGTAGACAGAAAATTAAATATTGATAAGACGACAATTGGTTTTTTTAGTGAGTATGCGTAAATTAAAATTAGAGGAAATTAATAGTCCATACTTGGGTAAGAAGATTACAATATTTGGACAATTTTGAAATAATTCCCAACAATATAAGAATGTGGACTATTAAGAATGGGTAGTAGTCCAAATTTAGTACAACTCGTAAATAGGAAATGGTTGAAACTGTATTAAAATAAGTATTTTACGAATAAATATGTACGAAATTATAGTTTACATTTGACAACAACTTCTAATTATCTCATTAAATTCAAATATTGAGTAAACATAATTGCACCATACTGTATTTACGGTGTGACGTACTGTGCACCTGAGATATTGATGTACTTTATTTTCAAACTTGAACTTATTGAGATATGGGAGATCCATCTTCTGCCGTACATTGAAATACGTCACAAATATATTTGCTAATTAATTTTTGGGAACCACATTACAATTTTTCACATATTTATTTAAACATTACAAATTTCCAATATTAAAAGTGAACACCCAACTACCATTACCATTAAGATGTTATGAATCCGTGTTGGTAAAATTAATATTAAATATTTTCATTTAAAACACGATTTGACTAGACTGTACACCCTATCAATCAAGATGACTTTGTCAATGCATTGGAAAAAGACATTTGGAAAATCCAACCCAAATTGTGAAGTGAGTTCAAATTTCAAATTAAATAATATTTAAAAATAATAATTAATAATTTCAAAGGTATTACTAATTACTTGATAGTAATTATATGTCATTATTTCACTAATTTTGTACCATTAATCCGTATAAGGTCACAACATTAGGGTGTACCATCTACTTTGAAAACCCTAGCTCATCCACTTATTTTATTTTGGAATTATTTTTTAAAATCTGACATTGCAAGTGTTGTTCGTAACTTATTGGAAATAGTGAAACTCAATGGCACATATTGAGTGAACATATTTCCATTCCAAATAAAATTTAAGTTTACATTTACAAAGACATACACAATAGAACGAGAATTTGTACATAACTTAGTTGTATCCCAAAATAAATTAATTAGGATGTTTTTTACACTGAAAAATGTAGGTTGTATTGAGATATACTATAATATCAGTACTATTATCACATGATGCTTTATCTGACTCAAGACTTTAGTTTTCCACCCCGCGTGTCGATTTTCGTCCAGTGTTTGGCGCACCGACGGCTGTGTCAAATATGATTACACTCATCCGCCGATGGCCTTGTGGACTACGGGAGGTTGGGTAGGTTCGGTTGGGTGGGAGATTTGGCGGCGTCTCAAGTAGTTCCCTCGGCCTAATCCACCGGTCCGAACACTTCGTCAACATTACTGAATATACATGTAGCGCGTACATAAAATTTCTAAGAATCAATTTGTAATAATATAATATTGAAAAAAGTAGACAAAAATAGTTGAGTTATTACCCAGATTTATTATGAGATGATTGATTGAATTGCGAAATTTCCTTAATGCATATACAACACACGGTTGTATTGCATACCAATCCTTCGTTTACACATCTTCAATTCGGTGCAACAACAATACATAATTTATTTTTTTCATATATTATCCCTACACATATGTGTACGGGAAGGGAGTGAGTTCTCTAGGAAAGAGAACAATACTAAATTGAGGTGTGAAGGAGTAAGGACAGGTAGAGGGGTATATATAGTACTTGTGGATGTGATTGTGTTGTGTAGTCTTTTCAAAAATTAAAAAATAATAATTAATAGAAACTAGTACGGCTAAAGATGGGGTGATATGACACCAATACAAACCTGATTTTGTCAATGCATTGAAAACCGTTACTTCAACATACCCAACCAACTAATAAATTTTCCTTAGAAGACGTAATTTGAACCAACCTATTGACCGGTTTTGTTATGGTTTGGTTCGGTTTGTACGTGTAAGAAATTAGTACAATTTGTGAGAGAAAAAGTTGTTATTAGTTTGTATTTGAATTCTAATGTCCAATAATCAGTTGACATGTGTAGGATGTATTACCTTCTTTAATAAAATAAAAAATAGTTATTTAAATATACAAACCTTTGAAGTCAATATGAATGAAAATAATGTGTGTCATTTAAATATACATTTTGAATTTTCACTGGGTTAATATCAAAGAAACTTAATGTTAATAGAATCTCAAACAGTACATACGATGTGACATATAACTATGTAAAACTCAGCTAAGTACGTTTTTACAATAAAATAATAATTTCAACACTTAAAGTAAACAACAAATCCTTCAAAACCCTAAAAAACAATTTTAAATAAATGAGGAAGACCTTTTTTGTATTTTAAAATAATAAACATTTTAATAATATTTTCCCATCAATCCATATACGGTCAAATCAGTAGGTTGTACATGAGGAAGCAATTTGACCTAAGACTGTAAAAAACGCTGACATTCGCCTCCCGCATATCTTTTCTTCAAGAGTACGGCGCACCGTTGTGTCAAATATAATAACACTCATTCCTCGGTCGCCTTGTGCACTCGGGAGGTTAAGGTTCGGTAGGATGACATATTTGGGTGGCCGTTTTGGAAGTAGTTCCCGCCACCCTAGTCCACCCATCCCAAACCTTCGTCAACATTTACTGAATACACATGTACCACATACATAAAATTTTTAAGAAACAATTTGTAATAATATAATATTGAAATAAATAGACATAAAGAGTTGAGTTATTACCAAAATTTGTTATGAGATGATTTATTGAATTGCTGAAATTCCCTTGATGCACCTACAACACACGGTTGCAGTGCATACCAATCCTTCTGTTTGCACATCTTCACTTTGGTGCAACAACAATACATAATTTATTTTTTTAATATATTATACACACGTCTACATATAGGGAGTGAGTTCTGTAGGGTAGAAAACACTACGAAATTGTGAAGGAGTAAGGAGAGGGAGAGGGGTATATATAGTACTTGTGGATGTGATTGTTGAGTGTAGTCTTCACAAAAATTTAAAAATAATAATTAATAATATAACCCTAGGTACGGCTACAAATAACCTAAAGCTATTTATTTGACTTTTTCAATCCCTTGAAAAACGTAGTATCAACAAACCCAACCCCCTACTAACTTTTCCTTGGAAGACGTAATTGGAACCAATATGCATGCTCGGTGACAACATTGAATTGGTTCACTGTGCTAAACAAAAATTATGTATTTAAATAAGGTAAATGTTGCTCCCATTGTTATCACATGTAGCAACAAATATCCTAATATTATGTCCAATTAAACATGTGTGGCCAAATGAATAAGAAATTAAATTAGGATGTTTACTAATAATGAAAACTCAATATTTATTTAAATACGATTTTAATATTTCATTAAAATATTATTCGTTGGAGTAAATATTGCAATATTTTTTGTAAGATTACATTAACGTATCAATCGTTGGAATCAAGATTACAATCAGTGGCGGAACCAGCCCTTAGTCTTAGGAGGGGCCTAAGTATGTTGATTTTTTTTAGCATAAGGATAAAGATTTTTTGTTCTTTTGTAGGACAAATATGAAGAATTTAGTACATTGAGAGCATAGGGTAAATTTATAGTATACCCCTTAAGGGGTTGTATTTGTTTTAGCATTCAGGACAACTTTTAGTGAACTATTTTTCCATAATTGCGTACATTACAATTATTGAAAATTTTTAGAAAATTTCGAATAGTATATAGTGTAAAAAATAAGGTTTAAATATTTAGTTGAATATACGAAATTTTTTCTTATACGTGTGGTAAATAACTATTTGAGCTTTATTTTCGGTACTGTAAACTATTAAAAATTTTTTGAAAATTTTATATATGGTCCTAAATAAGTACATCGTATGCGATTATGAAAAAAAAAAAAGACCAAAAATTTTTGGGTGATTCTACAATGCACCCCCTTAAAAGGGGTGCAGTAATGCACCCTTACCTATTTCGACATTGAGAATAAATTTGAAGTGTAATTTTTTTTCATATTCATATTCGTTTACGTTATAGTTAATTAAGATATTCTATAAAATTGTGACAAATTCGGAATAATTTACAATATAGAAAGTAGTGTTCAAACAATCTATTTCACACGCTTATAAAATAAAATAGTCACGTGTGCAACACACTTTTTGAATCCTATTTTTCGGCGTGTTAAAATTTTTCAAATTTCTTAAAATTTTACAGGATATCTTAAATAGAAATAACGTACACGACCATAAGAAAAAATTTGACTAGAAAATTATTTAGATTCTAAAACAAATATGGTGCATCAATATATTCATTTAAAAAGGAGTGGTGTATTGTAAAATTTTCCAAAACTTTTTTAGATGCCGAAATAGATAGCACGTCTACCAGAACGATATTGATACAATTCTAAACAAAATTGTTTTAGTATAAAAGCATAAATAATCATTGGCCCATTTATGAGCTTTTGAGTTTTGAAATAGTCAATTTTCTATCAAGAAATATATATTTAAAAAAAAAGCAATTAATATAGATATACATTTAAAAATCAAAATGTGAGGAGGGGCCATGGTCCCAGCAACATAGTACCGCCATTGATTACAATAATTTTTTGAATACTATATAAATATAGATATTTAATAACAAAACTGTATAATGTTATGAATACAATAGTACTTTAAGACAAGAAGTGACTCTAGTTGTTGACCGAGGTTTTCGGCAACTAATAAAATATGAATATAATAATGAGCTATAAGAAAGCGAGATGAAGACTTTTTACGTGGTTGGGGCGTTAATGAGCCTTAGTCCACGAGCCACTGATATTTATGGATGTTTTAATACAGCTCTTACACTTGGGAGAATGTTTCTCTCTTTAATACAAAGAATGTTCTTGGTGAGTTTTTTCTCTGTTTGCTCTTAGCGGCCAAGATTCTCCGACCCCATTAAATGAGCTTTGAGGGGTATTTATAGTGTTTGAGTGGGGCAATCCCTAGAGTTGTACTTACACATGTGTCTGTAAGTATCCATAAAGTTGGGCATTTCCGATGAATATACCATGGGTGATGCATGGTGAAATCCCTAGGTGCTGTAGGGTTTTTATGGAGAATGTCCTTTTTTTCTTATGATTGACGTGACTCTTCGCAGAGTAGCCGTCGCTAGACTTAAATGATCATTACTGTAGAATAGTGAATCCGGTACGCTTCATGATGAACTGAGTACACACCCCAGTAACAGTGTGAGTGCTACGAAAGGTTGACTGCCGCTCATTACAACCCTAGCCCGAGAGGACGTTCAGTGAGTTGATCCTGAGGATAGTGACTCTGCTACACCAATGCTAACCTGAGTACTTACTGTGACTCGCATTAACCAGAAAACACCGCCTGTAACAGTGTGAGTGATGTGAAAGGTTGACTGCCGCTCGTTAGAACCCTAGCCCGAGAGGACGTTCAGTGAGTTGATCCTGAGGATAGTGACTCTGCTACACCAATGCTAACCTGAGTACTTACTGTGACTCGCATTAACCAGAAAACACCCCAGTAACAGTGTGAGTGCTACGAAAGGTTGACTGCCGCTCGTTAGAACCCTAGCCCGAGAGGACGTTCAGTGAGTTGATCCTGAGGATAGTGACTCTGCTACACCAATGCTAACCTGAGTACTTACTGTGACTCGCATTAACCAGAAAACACCCCAGTAACAGTGTGAGTGCTACGAAAGGTTGACTGCCGCTCGTTAGAACCCTAGCCCGAGAGGACGTTCAGTGAGTTGATCCTGAGGATAGTGACTCTGCTACACCAATGCTAACCTGAGTACTTACTGTGACTCGCATTAACCAGAAAACACCCCAGTAACAGTGTGAGTGCTACGAAAGGTTGACTGCCGCTCGTTAGAACCCTAGCCCGAGAGGACGTTCAGTGAGTTGATCCTGAGGATAGTGACTCTGCTACACCAATGCTAACCTGAGTACTTACTGTGACTCGCATTAACCAGAAAACACCGCCTGTAACAGTGTGAGTGCTACGAAAGGTTGACTGCCGCTCATTAGAACCCTAGCCCGAGAGGACGTTCAGTGAGTTGATCCTGAGGATAGTGACTCTGCTACACCAATGCTAACCTGAGTACTTACTGTGACTCGCATTAACTCCGTGTGTCGAGATGCGATAGTAACGGGATGTTCATTGTTACCATAACGAACCCCGTGAAGAATTGTAAATTTGTAAAAAATATTCCAACATGTAATTTTCGGCTTCATGACGGAGATACGATAGTAACGGGATGTTCACCGTAGACAACATTATTTTTTTTTATATATAATATTAAAAAAAACTACATAATTATAAAGAAATATTAATCGAAGACTTTTATAAATGTATTTGTTTGTATTTTTATATCATTAAGTGTGGTAATAATATATTCGGGTGTTTGCAGTGTCGGTAGTGTAGTTTTTGACCCTTTTTTTTTTAACCAATCCATACATGCGGTTTTTCCAATTTCTCAAACCGCAGTCGCACCGCGAAACTAAAAATCGCAGAACTCGCACTGCGGAAAATGGTGCGATGCGGTACTGTTTTTTCCATTTGGACTATTACCAATAATTAAACTATCACAAATACAACAAAACTTGAGTAACAATTGTGAAAAATTAAATTTCAATCAACGTAAATTAAAATATTTAATGTTTACTAATATTGGCATCCCTACTAATATTATTTAATGGATTTAACAAATATTTAGTAATGTAATATGGGACGTACCTTTGTTCAATTGATGGACCTTGTCAATTCACACAACACTAAAATATTATTTTAAAAGAAAGGACCGGTTGAGACATGACATGATACGCTTCCCAACGAAACAATCAGCCATGCCCTATTATGTTGTACGAATTAGGTTTTGAAATTGGGGTTTATTTTGGCACCAAGATTGATAATGTTAGAAAACTTTTTAAAAAAATTCATTTTCCCACCACTAACTCATTTGGAACAGCCTATATATAAACAGGTGCCCCCTTTACTTGTGAGTGACACACATTATCTCCACCATAGTTAGAAAAAAAAAAAAAAAATTTGTACACCTCACTCAGAAATTATAGTACATCGCACATGGTGGCTGGTGGTGGAGAAGACTCATGCGGGTTCGATGGGGGTGGTCCGCCTTGGAGAAATTCACTTCAGGGACACCCCCATTGCTACTGTGGTGATCTAGCTTATGTTTGGACTTCTAGTAGTAGAGCAAATCCTGGTCGTCGATTCTTCGGATGTCCACACTATGTAAGAGTTTTGTCTTTTTAGATTCAAAAGTACTTCTCATTTATGTTTTCTGTACTTAGGCAGCCATGATAAACTAATAGGGTTATTTTCAACTCAGGAGAACGATGAAAGTCGAGGATGTGATTACTTTTGTTGGATCGATAAATCACATGGTAAGAGAAGTACAGATGCTACACCTGGATTGCGAAACCAAATCAAGATTTTCGAAGAAGATAAGAAACGCAATGAGAATGTTATTAGAAAATTAATTTTTATCATTTTTATTTGCCTTCTCATCATTGTCCAACTTATATTGCGTTGAAGATATGGGTTGTCCCAAAATGCAAATGTTTTGTATGTCTTATGTTCTCAAAACTTGTTTAACTTAATTGTGTAGATCTTAATAGAACCGTGTGGATGATGACGAAAATTTCATTTGGTATGAAGTACCCACAACGTTCTCAAAATTTTATGTTTTCTACATTTCTAATTTCTGTAGCAAATTTCGTCAATGGGTTCAATGTGAAGTTGCAAAATTGTATATTATTCACATCTTCGTATTTGTTATGTGAAGTAGCGCAATGAGAATGTTCTATATTCCATATTTTTCCTCATTACTATGTTATGAAAAACCATATTTAAGGGGGCTATTGTTTATTTACATTTGGTTAGAGTAATGGTACATTTGGTTAGAGTAATGGGAGTTGATATGGTATGGTTTCAATCTTTTTTTTTTTAAATGTTCTCAAAACTCAGTTTAAAGTTGAATGACTACAAAGATTTGGTAACTAACATCAAACAATTAACAAGTGACCTTTGTCGTTATTTGTAATGTCATAGTACATGTGTTTTGAAAATACGGTTTAAGGAAAAATCGGTTTAAAGTTTAATGACTACAAAGATTTGGTAAGATTAGGCAAGTAACATGATTTCCTTCAAATAATTAAGAAGAAGTCACCTCTTCACCAAAAAAACAAATAAAGAAAATTAAGAAGTCACCTTTGTTTTACGGTTAAATAATTTCGTGAAGTACGATCAACTACTTTCAAGTATGGGTACATTGTAAGAGTTGTTATGGTATGAGTACAAAGATTTGCTAAGTATGGTTTAATATATTGTCAAAACTAAAATAAACACAAGTGTTTGTCAACATAATAACCAGTTCCAAACGTGAACTAATAAAAACAGATGTCTAAATCCAAATGCTCCGAAATCCAAACTAAACAACACACAAATAACACAACCTATGCTCCCAAATCCAAACTACACAACACACTAATCACACGACCTATTAATAACACAACCTATTAATAACACAAGTGTTTTTCACACACTATTCACCATATGAAATCTTAGTCTTGGTAGACTGAAGCCTAGGGGAGGCTCTTGACGGGGGAAACATGTTTGCATTGCGAGACTTCGCTGTACTGAACCGAGGATCGCGTGGAGACTTTGACGGACTACGCAAAGGGGCCGAGGACGATGCAAATGAGCTGCCTTGTGCAGCCCTACGATCTTCAACCACTTTGGTACGAATTTCATTTTGTTCATCAGTTATGATCCTCGCAGCGATTTCCAAACGTGCCTCAACCGGGTGAAACTGTGCCACAATACAGAAACAAAAACAAAAACTTAGAAAATGTAATTAACTCTAATCAACTTCACAGTAAAACACCGAATAAAATTTAAATTACACAACGTTAATCTCAATCAAACTTGCGTAGTACATTCTGAAATATTTAAAAAGTGGTATACCTCATCAACTACTTCTTCCTCATTGGCCACAGCGTCCATGTACTTCATGACGTATACTCCGCAATCTCGGTCATTGTCTTGTTGAGGAAGCCCGCGATCTTTCCTGTCAATTCTGAAATCCACGAAAGTCACATTCTTCGACCTATTCTCCTCAAACAAAAGGTCCAACGTCGACAACTGCAAAGGTATACAATTAGTTAGAGTCAAGTACACAATGAGTTATTCACATCAAACAATGAAACTTTGCAAGTTGACCATTTCTTTCGTAGCCTCCACACGATACTTCTCATTCATTGCGGTGTGTAGGGAGTCCATAAATGAGACAACCTTCGACTTCATATTTACTTCGGCACCAAACCAATGTGGTGCACCTTCTAGAGTCAACACCGGCACAAACATCTACAATTGAATAGAGGAACAATAAAGTCAAAAATAAATTGAAATTACACACCATATAGATATTCGACACTACAATGACCAATATGCATCGCTAACATATCTCACTTTTCAAAATTACAATTAAGAACGACCATGTGTATATGATGAAGTACCTTGACGCATTTTTCGAAGTTGTCTTCGTAAAACAGTTTTGACCACTCCCGGTCTTTCGCAATCCTCTTCACATTAAACGAACCGAGAGTTTTTTGCTGCAAAAGCATTGTTCATCTTCTCAAGTAACAGAAATTACAACCAAACTGAATTACAAAATTTAAAATAAGCTGTACAGCAAAGCAATTACCGAGATGCGAGTGGGCATGTACCAAACACGAGGTTGGTCAGGTAATCGACTATCACGTTCGTACTTGTTCATTAGTATAGAAAAACAGTCAATGATCTGCAACAAAATGAAATATGATTTACACATGTACAATAAATGATACATATTTAGTTAATACTTTGACACTTACGGATCCCTCAACTTCTCGCAACGGTCGCAACGATGCCATGCACCTCCTATCCACTTCAAACTTTCGAAATTTCGCAAGCACATATCTGATTCAATTGTAATCAATGTAACTGTTATTAAAAATTTCTACAAGTATATCATAATGAGAAATACGAAAATAACATTTACTTACCCCGGATCTAACGTGTTGCTAAAAATAAACTTGTAAAACCCATATTGGTTACGGGGGATCGCTTCCTTCGTCTTGAATGGCCCGACAACAGTTCTGCCCGACTCAATGAATTGCTCGTACGCCTTATCGTTGAAGTCATCCTCAATTAAAGGCACATTCTCCGACTGTGACTTCTTTGATTTGACGGGGGCTTTGCCTTTATTCCAGAAAGATGCCACTTCGAGTATATCAAAGTCCTCATCGTCGAAGGTCTTATGTGCAGCACCTTCATCTTCAACAGATTTTGTAACAGATAGTGAAGGCGTACTTACAGAATCCACCACATTTTCGTCGGATAGACCAACAACATTAGTCTTCGAACGGACAGGGGACTTCAACGGGGACTCCTCCACGGCCTGGCTGCACTCCGCCTTCTTCCCCGTTTCCGCAGCAGCATCCTCCTCCAACTCTCGGTCAATACCACCTACACCTTCTCCTTTGTCCATAAATTTCAAAGAAAATGATCTCAACTGAGACTTTAACTCATTCGAGATGTACTCCTTCAACTCGTTGATAGAGCTGACAAAGTGGTCACTGCTCTTTCTTCCTTCCGAGTCCGAGTAGTAGTTGGGCAGTATTACGGGATTCGAAGTGAGCGTTATCTGTTAAACATAACAAATTTAATTTTTCAAACCCAAAATAATTAATATCAACTGAAATCACTTTACCACATTGTAACCAAAATTCGATGTACCTTGTCGCTGTTGGGACCCCCATTGTCTTTCACAAATTTGTAAGCGGACTTACATTGTTTACTACCCCAAAAATCAACGGGGAGCACTGTTCGGTCGACATATCCAAAGTTCCACTCCACGTGAGTCAAGTACACCAACTGTCACAAACAAACAATGTATTGGTAATACATTCGACTAATAAATGACAATATTATATTATAAACTGAATAAACACATTTACATAATTGAAAGATAACAAAATCAATGTACCTGGAGGAATAAGGTGCAGCCAGATACATTCTTCGTCGCCTTATTTCGGAATCTGAAAATTGAGTTCATCAGATACCTGAACCCCGCAGTCGCCCAGTTCTTGTGGCGAATGTCCCTGGTAACCCTAAGGGAGTGCAAGTACCCCGAAGTGATATCGACCCCCGTTTTCGGCGCAAGGACTGTCCCTATGACCACCAAAGAAAATTTAATGAGAAATAGGCTGTCTGCCTCAACGCACTCCAACAAAGATTTCTCCAACATTGTCAAGGACACGGTGTACTCGACAACGTTCAATATCTCCTCCAGATATCGAGTGTCACTATCACCCTCGGTGACTACAGGATCCCCTCCGTCGTCCACCCCCATAACATCTCCGAACATCGCGGCAGATAAGTGAATTTTCCTCCCATACAAATCCAGTATGCTAGTGGTTGGGTCAACATGTTTGATTAACCAACTCACTAGTCGGGTGTCAACGTATGGTGCATCCTCTCTGATGAATGATCCAAATCCAGCATTTTGGATCACATCTTTCTGCTCCAGGTTCAGGTTCTTGCAAATCCTCATTAAACGGTTGAAGGAGCATCGACCGTACACAGATGCTTCTTCACTATCAGGAGCACCCTCTTCCTCATCCACCTCCACTTTCTTCCCCTTGGCATCAGCTGCCTTTGGTTTCCTCCCCCTTGTTTGCACAGCCTTCTTAGCGGGATTAGGGTTAGGGTCATAGCTTCTCCACTCAGACTTCTCCTCGTCGGTGAAACCTTTATATTGCACTTTTAATTTGTCGGTAGCCTGTAATATGAGGCAAACTTACATCAACTACAGAGTACATGGAAAGAATCGTAAAGTACGTCAAACAACCCTACGTCAATTACAGACAATTGATATAAAAAAATTAAGTAACAGTCGACATCAAACCTCTTTCTCAGTTAATCCCTTCTCAGCTGCTCGAAGGGCTTTGTAGTTCGCATTGCTACATATGGACATAATTTCAATCAAATATATAATAAAATAAATGTCAACCATCAATCACACGAGTAAACAACTATCCATCATTCAAAACTTACAAGAAATTTCTCCAACCAACCGCATTATCGTTCGGCTCGGGGGTGACATCCTTCTTTACGGGTTCATTTCCCCCTTTCCTTTTGCGTTTCCCAGCCATGTATGATGAACCTAACCAAATTAAAGATAAACAAATTTAAACAATAAGGACTACATATTTCAACAAATACACTATATAAAAAAAAAAATTGACCAAAACACAATGAAAATCGTGCATTGTAATCACCCAAAATCACAGCAAATCAACTTAACCATTCGGCATTGGAAAAATTCAGATTTCAAACACACATTTCATGCTTCTTGCATGTTACACATTAAAGTACATTAAAATGATGTGAAACTCTTTTCAACTAAATGATTTCCAATACTCAAAATTTATACGACAACACTTCCACAACCAAAACAATGAACAAAACAACACTTAACTACTAACTCTCATAACCAAAAAGTGGTACAAACGAGTTGGTACAATTCGTGAGAACCAACAACATAAAGCACACACATGAATAGACAAAATTCCCCCAAACTTAACCAATCTAGGTACCTTGTACCTCTTAATTCATGATGAACAGAGTACAAAGCCATTTGGAAAACATTTAATATCAGAATTAACAAAACAATGCTTCACTACTAACTGTCATAACCATTTCAATAACTTTTCCAATAATTGATATACACAAAAAAACAAAGCTCGCCATAGTTTTTATCAATAGTGTATCTCATTAACTCATGAATCTTCTGTCTAAACCATCCAATTTTTCAAAATAAATTCATAACAATAGGAAAATACAAACTACAACTTCTAATTAAAGTACAAAAATCACTCACTACCCAACACATGACAGCCATCACCATTTCATTGTTTTCCTTTCTTTCAATTTTTTTTTTTGGTCAATAAAATTGATTTCCGAAAACAATTATTTTTCAGCAACACTGTACATACCAATGTTTACATTGTTTTTCTTTCTTTCATTACATTCTTTCATTAAAATTGTTTCACTGCAAGGGTATAAATTAATCCAACACACTTTCACAATAAATCAACAAACAAAAAGGGTAAACACATGAATCGAATCAAAACTACTTCCTAGTACTGTGTAAAATTGGGGAACATAAAATGTACCTTCAATTTTCTGCAACCCGTGAATCAAAACTTCTTGAATAAGCAGATTTAAGGCCTGTAAAACGGATTAAAACTACTCAATAAACCAAAAATGGAACAGAAAAAATAAATACGCAATGCAAATACACGGATTGAACACCACATCACAATTTTGACAAATACTTTACTATCCAACTTAACCCAAACTGAGAAACAAATTAAGTTTTCTTTTTCCATGAATGACAAATGCATTACTATCCAACTTAACCCAAACTGAGAAACAAATTAAGTTTTCTTGTTCTATCTGCATAACTTTGAAATTTCCACTTTTTTGACTATATATTTTACAACAAAAATTCCATTTTAATAAAAAAAATAACAATAATATGTAAAATATAACGAAGGAGAACACATACAACGTTTTACTGTAACAACAACTTTTTTTTTTCTGAAAACAGATTAACACCAACAAATTTCTATATAATTTTTTAGTACTTTATTGATTGAAAAATAAAAAATCACGAGGAATGGCAGTCAGGACCTCCTTCCTAACTAGTATCTAACATTATCTAAAGTAAATATCAAACAATATGCAAAAGAATGAGAAAATTACTTGTACAAACCCACCTCGTTCGGAGAAGGAGCCAGAGACAAACAAAACCAAGTGCACCAACTCTGAAAGTACTACAGTTTCCTCTCCCAAAGAAAATGTGAAGAACAAAAAAAAAATGGGAAGAAGAAGAAGAAAATTCGAAGAACAAGAAGAAAATGAGAAGAAGAAGAAGAAAATTTGAAGAAGAAAAAGAAAATAACAACTGCCCTAAAATAAACCTAACTCTTTATACCCACGAAGAAGAAGAAGGAAAGACTAATGTATTTTCAAAAATTGGTAACTGTCACGTACATCAAACGTCAATCGGTGTCAGTTTTTTTAAAAATTAATTAATTTAAAATACAAAAAACCAACCGGTTACCATTTTTCCCCCCCTAACTACCCCTACTTTAACCCCAGCCCTTAGATCAACCCCCAATTCAATCCAACGGCTACAGTACAATCAGGGATTGTATTCCCTATTTTGGCATAACGGGACCAAATCATGTCCCTATATATATATATGCTATTATAATGATATGTCATATCATATATTTAGAGAGAATGGTGAGACTCATTATTACTAATGCATGGAGAGAATGGAGAGAGAAAAATAAAATGTCAAAAGAAAAAAGAAAAAAGAAAAAATAATTCTAGAGAAGTGTGTGCGTCAGTGTCAGGTGTAAGAAAAAATAAACATTTTTTACCAGTACGCGTGTAACGGTATATATGTCAATTAATTGACCAACAATATTATGACAATTAATTTTAAATTTTAGTCTGTTGATGCAATTAATTTATCTAATCCAATACACATATTTATATATAATTAATATTTTAATGTAAAAAATAATAATTAAAAAATTTAATACATATGATATAAATTTATATCATAATAATAATATGTAAATTTCTTACTTTATTTTCTCTATTATTGTAAGTGACTGTTAATAAATAATAATATGGAAAATTTTCAAAGAAAAAAATACATATGATATAAATGTATTTAAAAAAAATAATAAATCAAATATTATATTGCATTCTTATTTCCAGCAAAATATAATCTAGAATAAAATTAAAATTTTGTTTTTCTTCATCTTTTTTGAATTTGTTATTTTATTTATTTATTTGAATTGGTTGTTCAAGATACAAAATAATAATAATTTGTTTTATTTTATTATTAGTTATGTGAAAAAAAAATATTTTTTAATAAATGTTAAATAATTTAATATTAAAAGTAACTAATAAAAAATAACCGATCCAATATGCAAATTTTTCGAATTTGATTGTATCTAAAATATGAAATTTGAATAAAATAGTACGAATTAAATTGAATCAATACCCTGAATACCTAATACACTATCAATTTATCTCACCAAAATACATAATAATAATAATTAAAAAAAAAGATGTAATACAATTATCTCATCTCATGTCATCAGCTATATCAAGTTTTTGATTAATGAAGAGAATGGTAAATTTGGCGAAGAAAGAGATAAGAGGCTAAGAAACCAACACTACCAAACATCAAGAAAAGGGCATAGCAAATGCAAGCCATGTATCCTAAGAAGAATGAGAGTTGTAAAGAACCTGACATATCTGATCTCTTATACAATAAGTAATGTATGCAAAACCCATAAACATACAATCCAATTGATCCACCATACACAAATGACCTGAATCAAAAATACAAAAACTTTATTATTATTATTAACTTACAAAACAAAATTGATTCTTTTCAATTCCATTTCATTTCAATACCTCTAATCAAACACAGCCATAGCCACTACCTCTCTAAACTCAAATGCTTCATTGTTCAGAATATATTCCCACAAATTGTAAATAAATCATACTTATAGTCTAGTAATTTCCCCCATCCAACCAAATAAGAATCCCTCTAAACAAGAAATTATTTTACTGAAACATATAATCATTTTTATCAATGGATATAAAATAATCCTCTCAGTTCCTGCAAGAGATGAGTAGCTCATGTTCTTATATATGACGGACAATGTTCTCTAATAATCACATTATAGGGTCCATAATTTGAACATGCCAAACAACTCTACTATAGCTAAAATTAATAACCTCAAAAGAAATTTAAGTACATACCTCCACCACCATTTGTGTAAAGACCGCCTATGAATAGTACTTTGTATTATTAATTATTTAAGGTTTATGTATTACTAATTATGGAATGCATATTTTAGAAATATATTTTATATATCATATATGTTTTTATGCTATTTTATATTTAATTACCTAATTTCTGTGATTGTGTTCGGAAGCTGTGGAAAGCGACGTTGGGCCTAGAGAGTTGCATTTTATAATTTAGAATTTATTCGGGGTATCTTTGTTAGGTTTTAGCGGTATTGGTATTTTCGGGATTTAGTAAATGACCATTCTACCCTTGTGATGTTTTAATGATTTTTATTAGTGAAAGGGGCAAGAAGGTCTTTTTGCAAGACTTCTTTTGTCCTATGTAAGTCATTGTGTTGGCTGTGAGTAAGTGATTATTAAGAATAAAATAATTAAGAAAAGAAGAAAGGAGTGGGTTAGAGAAACTTAGCCTTGAAGCTTTCATGTTCATCTCTCCCTTTCCCTCTCATTCGATCCTTCAAGCCAGCAAGAAGGAGAGTTTTCTTGCTGAAATCTTTCTAATCTAATTGAGTTTTTGAAGTTCCAATCAAGGTATTTCTTCTTGCTATTCTTCTTTTAGGGTTTCTTTAGTTTAAGTTAAGTTTTGTATTTTAATGTGAATTTCTGTTGCTGTATGAATTGTAAGAGTTTGAGTGGGTATTCTGGAGTTTGTTTGTTGTTGTGTGAGTTGATTTCAGCTAGGACTAGAGGTTGATTTAAGCTTGGAGCAAAGTTTGAGTTTATGAACTCAAACTTAGCTCTCTAATGGTGGATTGAAAATCTGTGCGAATTGCTGAGTTTTGTTGATTGGGATTGATCTAATATGATATTTACAGGTGTTCTGGAAGTTATTGTGAAGTTTGGGGTTGATTTGAATTAAGGGGAAGAATTTTTGGGTTCCCAGCTCAGAACCGGAATTCCGGTTCCTGGGGCCCTGTTGCAACCGGTCGACCGGTTGGTCCCAGGAACCGGACTTCCGGTTGGGAACCGGCCTGCCGGTTGGGGCTTTTTCCCGAGCCCTAGTTTTTCCCGTTTTTAAGTAATTTAGAGTATTGGCATCCTTTTTATCGATAGGGTTAAGCTTAGTTTGCATTTTAAATCCCCGATAAGTGTTTTAGCGAGTCTCTCATCAGTTTTGAACATATTGGTTTAGGGCCCCGTAAAAAACGTCGAGTCCGCTCTTCCACTTCAGCCGACGCACACTTGAGCACGGAACGGGGTAAGATAGCGTAAGAATATATATATGAATGTATATGTTTGTTTCGAATGTTATACTACTAGCACTAATGTAAAATGATTATTCAAGTGGTAGTATAGTATTGCATGTTAATGTGGTTACGGTGTTACCAACACGAGTACCCAGGGTACGTCGTGTTCGTGGTACAACACTTAGTAATTCCCGGGAGTACAGTTAAGGCTCTACCAACACAAGTACAGAGTTGGTACTTTAGTGCATTTGGTATAGTAGTCGTACTACCCTTAAGAACGTTCTTAATCATTTGGTGAGCTTCGTTGATAAGCTCAGGGCAGCTTAATCATAAAGCTGGCAGCGTGCTACTTTTATATTTCTTGCATATCTTGCGAGGTACGTTGACTCATCAGTTTGCTACCTTGTGTAGGTAAAGGAAAAGCAAAGCTGGAGGAACAGTGAGGCGGGACTCGGCATGATTGTACATATCGCGGCAGTGCAACCTGGAGGGTTTCGGTTTATTAGTATTTTGGAGTCTGTATTTTGAGGATGCTTGTCCGCTAAACTTTTAGAGAAAAAAAAAATATATATATGTGTACATATTAGTAAAATACTTTAAACTCGTATTTTGATACTCGGGATCCCGATCCATATGATTATTAATATATTAATTATTAAAATTAGATTTCGGATTTATTATTATAAAATACGGGCGTTACAGTTTGGTATCAGAGCCACTGGGTTGTCCACTGAAGACCGTCAAGATATGTACAATCAAGGTCAGTGTCGAGTTCAACTCACGGTTCCTGTAACGCCCTAATCTATAGGGACGCCACGTGTGTGATTTTATAAACTAGTTTAATACTAATAGAATAATTAATTATTAAAAACCATGATAATATTAAAAACTTGACTAAAATAAAACACTAAAAATGGACATTATAACGGCATAAAAAGTGTGTTCCGCGAATCCCTATTGTAAAAAGTTTTGCTAAAGAAATATATACGACAACCATTTAAACATAAAATCAAAATACACGACGGATACGACCGATCTAAAACAACTCCTGGCAACTCGGCACGCAGGCCGGCGAGGTCAATATGTACATTGTTGGAGAAGACTGCCACCTCATGGTTGATCTAGCTTTTCTTTGCCTTTACCTGCACCACATAGCACCCGTGAGTCACAATGACTCAGCAAGAAAAGTAATAATAACAATCATATAGCTTATTATTCGAATATTGTCATTTATACACAATAAGAATCAAACCATCACACTTTGTTCATAAGATGAAATCCAAATCACTACTGGCATCTGCCACGAATAAACATTAGTATACAAATATTTGGTAATACAAAACCATTATACCAATAATGGAATTCATATTCATTTAATCATATAAATAATATATATGTTACCTCATAAAGCAACCATCTTCATGACATCATGTTGCCTAATTAGGCAAGTCGATGCTTTAATCTGATGATCTTGTATTGTATCGCCTAATCAGGCAAGCCCATGCCATAGCCTGGCACCCATATGTCGCATAACTACATCACCTAATCAGGTGAGCCTATGCCCAAAAACCTACACCCATATATCATACAATTGCATCACCTAATCAGGTGAGCCCGTGCCACAATCTGACACCAATATATCGCATCGTCTAATTAGACGAGCTCGTACCTACGCCCGATACTTATCATGTCACTGACGCCTGTACTTACGCCCAGTACGTCGCCAGGAAAATCGCATCACCTAATCAGGTGAGCCCGTACCTACACTCGGTACTCATCATATATCACTAACACCCGTACTTACGCCCAGTACGTTACCAGGAAAATTGCATCACCTAATCAGGTGAGCCAACATATCACATGCATAATATTATCTCATTATCAATACTCAACTAATCAATCTTTTCAATATATAACTATATTAACTATATCTCAATATTAATCAATTCATAACAATACTAATTGTATTACATACAACGTACTATGCAGTACAATATACTTTTCAATATATAACAATATTAACTATATCTCAATATTGATCAATTCATAACAATACTAACTGTATTACATACAACGTACTATGCAGTACAATATACTTTTCTATATATAACAATATTAACTATATCTCAATATGGATCAATTCATAACAATACTAACGGTATTACATACAACGTACTATGCAGTACAATATACTTTTCTTACCTTTAATCCAGATTCATATATTTCAGCCAACCCAAGTGGAGAACTATCCCCGATGATCTCAGCCCTATGTCACAACAACGATAAACCAATAAGTGTTTATCCCAAAACACTGCTTATATTCACATAAGACAATCGAGGGTTTTCTACCGAACCCCGCAGTATAAATACACTAAAATAAAACTTATATTTTGGCTCTAAAACATACACCATGTTGTAGAGCTCATCGCAATCTTCGAAACGGTATATAGAATGTCCAAAACGGACACCTGAGTCAAAAGTTATGACAAAAATACGATTTCTGATCTCTTAGGAATTTCTATAAACTGTGAAATACGAAAATTTCAATTTTCGCACTCACCGAAACACTACCAAAACTTATCCAAATCACTCCAAACTTCACAGGGTGCATGTATGCCATAAATACTACCATCCTTACGTAACAGAAATAAAAATCGACCCCTTAAATGAAAAACGCCATTAACGTTCGGACTAAGCTTTAAAAAAATTCCAAACTCGATTTCTAACTCAAAAATCACTTCTAATTCAACAAGAAAATATCGAAACTAGTCCCATGACTACCCGAGAACAATTCTATAAGGTCAAAACCTTCATAACTATTCTAATACACAAAACCCCTATACGAAACCAATTATTTTTAAACTTAAAACGAAATTAAACCATACCTTAAGCTTTCTCTCTTCAAAGATTTGCTATCCTGCTACTACCAGAGCTTAGATCGCTAAGTTTTGGATTGAAAATTGAAGAAAATAGATATAAAGGGAGAAAGTTTTATCGAAGGAGGGAGAACGAGGGTTTCGTTCGTCGAACTGTTCTGTTTCACTGATAACTTAAGATATATATATATATAAAAGTTAACTTACGTTAACTTATATATATAAATAATATTATAATAATATAATAATAATAATAATAATATAATATATTAATAATAATAATATAATAATATTAATAAAAATTTTATTATTAATAGTTATTTTATAATTTCTTAGCCATTAAGAAATTTCTATTTCTAAGGTATTTAGCCAACTTCGAGTACTCTAAAATACCCCGATATTTCTAAAATCAACTTATCCCAATAATCTCATCAATATTTCTAACTAAAACTGTTGTGACATTTTTGGCCTCCAATCGGGTCTCCAGGGTCGCCAAACTTGAAAATATTTTTATTTCACAAATAACTCATATTATATCCACGTATTCCAAATAAATCCCCGTAATTAACAAATTACGCTTATGTATCCACTTATTAAGTCTCCAGGGTCGCCCAACCTGAAAATATTTTTATTCCACATATAGCTCATATTACATTCACACATGCTATATAAATCTCCGTAATTAACAAATTACGATTATTTACTTACTTATAGCAAAATTTAAATTTTATACTGAAATAGATTAGTAAGATCATAATCCCACTAATTACCTGATTAACTCATAGTACAATATAAACTCTAATTATTTACCATTAGGCTTATCGGGATATTACAACCATCCCCTCCTTATAAAAATTTCGTCCTCGAAATTTATTTAAACAATTCGGGATATTACCCCCATATTTATGATTCTAATTCTCAAATTGCTGCTTCTATCTTACTGTTTTTTTATAGCACTTCCTTAACTAGTAGAATTGTCTCATTTCATCTTTCTAGTCCAAAACCTGGACAAGATATTTTTCTCATATAATAAATTTGTCTGAAGTTTAACATCGTCACAACTCAGAACATGGGTCGAGTCTGATTCATATTTTCTCAACATGGAGACATGAAACACATTATATACTCCGGACAACGCAGGAGTTAAGGCTAGCTAATAGGCTACCTAGCCTATTTAATCCAGTGAACATGTATATAATATTTCTCTTGTACCACACTTATTAAGGTACCTAACCAGTGGTACATTTAATTATCACTTTTTAAATAAACACCTCATAAGGGAAGATATTATTCTAAGATATTCTAACCTTTATCAAATATGCTCACAGTATATTTCTAATATTCTATTGATCTTCGCAGGTTACCCACCTTTCAAGAATAAAGCATTATACTATTTTCGCTTTAACTTCCATGGTTCTCAATAATCTTCTTTAATTCTTAACATCATAGCCAAAAATATCAACCTTGGAATTTTACAAGATTAGACTATTCCTTTGTATGAATTTTGTATTCTCATTTATAGTATAAATTGTCTACACTGATAGACAACATATTAACTCTGTATGTCCAATCGTTACTACTCGGTCAAAATCATAAGATCGCATAGTACAAAATTCATAATTATGTCTTTCTACTTCTTCTATGAGATCTCCTAAGTTGATCTATGGACTTAACTTAGTAACAAGTTAAGTATTCATTTCTGATAGATATTCAATTAGAGCATTTCTTATTTCCACCCACTTACTTATCTCAATACCTTGTAAATTTCTGCTTATTAACACATCACTTCCTCTTGATAATCTCTGGAACGACTATCGATTCTGCATCCTAATATGAATCATTCTAGCGTACTTTGTCCTCACTCATACGCTTTCCGGGATGACTCCCCGAAAGATTTCCCATCTTGAGATTACCCAAGTTAAGTATGCTTAACTCCAAGGTAAGCTCATGGTGGATTATCAGAAAGTAGAGGCCCCCCCCTTTTTTTTTTGTTCTTAATTGTATTTCTTGCTTTCATTCTTTCATTAATAAAATTAAATTGCCATCACTCCCTTCATAAACCTCTTGCAATTCATCATTGGTTTTTGTTCACTTAAACTTGAGAAATTCCCATCTTATTGTCAACTTAAATCTTATTCATCTCCACTTATTTTAACTTGTATCAATTTCCCTTGAATTGACACAACTTTTAATTAATTAATTTTTTTTCCAATCATTTACGATTAACCACCATTATAAAGTAATTTGATTAAACCTATACAGTAGAGGCAACACTGCTCATACCAGGTACCCACAACTAAACTGGAAATACCCATTTCCCGAATTCTCAACTAATAACAATTAATTAAAGATCATTCCTTGATCCTGAAGTTTCTTTTCATCATCACCACTAAGGTTTCACTCCCTGATTCATATGATACCATTGCTTCTCTGCAATCATCACTATCTTCATACTTCGTTAACCACTTTAAAACTTATTCTACACTCAATTATATAACTCGTTGTTTAATAAACAACCTACTTTGTGATCCAACATCCACCAATTACTCAATTACATGTCTATTAAATTGCATCTCAATTCATAAGCTTTTCTCCATTCTAGGTGAGTATGCCTTTCCATAATTGCACAATAAAGTAATCTTTTCCAAGAATGTCAATGGTCTCCTTATATACCATATTGACTATCTAGTCAATTATAAAGTACTCTCCATCATTACCGTATCACCTTAAGTAATTTAGGTAATCTTCTTTACCTTAGTGATACCACTACTCTCTTTGATGTTCTATTATACGTTACCTCAGTAACGTCACTGCTTCAAGCCTCCATTGGGCCCTCATTCCCACGAATTAATGGCTTTTATACATGACTGCATCACTCTAGCTGTTTCCTGGACTGACGGCTGGTCCCACGGACCAATCCAAGTGTTTCTAACGTGCTTTGCTCTTACTCGCACGCTTCATGGGAAATTTTCTTAAATGAAACCACCCCAAGTCAAGGACACTCAACCATGGAGTTCCGTCATGGTGAGCTACCAAAAAGATGCTTCTTGCTAACATAGGTAGTCCCACTCCTACATAATCTCAAAATTACTACACAATCGTCACCTTTAATTCATCTAGGATTCCAGACAATACTCATAAATTGTCCCACCTTTGGTAACGCTAGATCACTTCTAAACAAAAGATTTTGTTATTTGAATCAATTAGATCGATGCCTCCATTGACTACTCATTTTCTATATTCCACTAGGGAATATTAACAATTTAACTCATATTGTCATCCTTCTAATCTGTCTACCCTGTTAAATGGGTTACCACTAAATAACATACATGCACAGTTCATTCAGATTTCTTGATGTCTCTAACTAAATGTATAATGTTTAATATCAATAGCAATTATAATATTGCCCACAAATTCTAACTTGAGTCGGCCGAAGGACCGATATCCCTGTCCCCTTGAGTCATAACCATCACTTGGGCAAGACCCGTACACTTTTCTCCTTTAACATAAGTCCTTCTTAACTACGTGTAGGTTCTTTTCAGATGACCCACTACCCCATAAAAAAAAACAAGAAATGGCTCTACATTGGCTCAAATGGCGCCTTTTTGCATCTTGAACACTCAGGATAAGGTCGCCATTTCTTATACTCACTTTGACCGCTATCATGGTCACCCTAGAACCTTTCGTTCTATCCCATAATTTGTGGTTCATTTAGTTTTTGCTTCTTGATCTACTAGTAAGTTGGCTTCATATATTCCACCACATCCAGTGGTACAACAGGAAGTGTCAGTAGTATAAGAACAGACATAAGATGAGCCTGCCATCTTTTTAAATCTTAGATTATTTTTTTTTTCCTTGTTGTCTAATCATGTCCTGTATAACAGAATTTACATGTTCCCAGCATTATGGCAATAAATAATTCTCTTCCATATTGTTTGCCCTGAGCCCAAATAGCTCGCTAATCAGACTATTTGATTGCCCTTACTGTATAACTTATCACATATTTAGTCCACATCTTCTAACTATTTAAAACTCAAACAGATATTAATATCAATATGCATATACCATACACATATTCTTATAAAAATTATCATTATGCTACTTTCCAACATACTTTATAATAGCCTAGGCAGGTAATCCAATAGCAATTAATATAAACACTTACTATACCATGAGTTGACCTGTCCTCGCAGCAAATGTACGTATTCGACCAGTCTTCAGGACCTTTAAAACCATGGCTGCTCTGATACCAAGTTGTAACGCCCTAATCTATAGGGACGCCACGTGTGTGATTTTATAAACTAGTTTAATACTAATAGAATAATTAATTATTAAAAACCATGATAATATTAAAAACTTGACTAAAATAAAACACTAAAAATGGACATTATAACGGCATAAAAAGTGTGTTCCGCGAATCCCTATTGTAAAAAGTTTTGCTAAAGAAATATATACGACAACCATTTAAACATAAAATCAAAATACACAGCAGATACAGCCAGTCTAAAACAACTCCTGGCAACTCGGCACGCAGGCCGGCGAGGTCAATATGTACATTGCTGGAGAAGACTGCCACCTCATGGTTGATCTAGCTTTTCTTTGCCTTTACCTGCACCACATAGCACCCGTGAGTCACAATGACTCAGCAAGAAAAGTAATAATAACAATCATATAGCTTATTATTCGAATATTGTCATTTATACACAATAAGAATCAAACCATCACACTTTGTTCATAAGATGAAATCCAAATCACTACTGGCATCTGCCACGAATAAACATTAGTATACAAATATTTGGTAATACAAAACCATTATACCAATAATGGAATTCATATTCATTTAATCATATAAATAATATATATGTTACCTCATAAAGCAACCATCTTCATGACATCATGTTGCCTAATTAGGCAAGTCGATGCTTTAATCTGATGATCTTGTATTGTATCGCCTAATCAGGCAAGCCCATGCCATAGCCTGGCACCCATATGTCGCATAACTACATCACCTAATCAGGTGAGCCTATGCCCAAAAACCTACACCCATATATCATACAATTGCATCACCTAATCAGGTGAGCCCGTGCCACAATCTGACACCAATATATCGCATCGTCTAATTAGACGAGCTCGTACCTACACTCGGTACTCATCATGTCACTGACGCCTGTACTTACGCCCAGTACGTCGCCAGGAAAATCGCATCACCTAATCAGGTGAGCCAACATATCACATGCATAATATTATCTCATTATCAATACTCAACTAATCAATCTTTTCAATATATAACTATATTAACTATATCTCAATATTAATCAATTCATAACAATACTAATTGTATTACATACAACGTACTATGCAGTACAATATACTTTTCAATATATAACAATATTAACTATATCTCAATATTGATCAATTCATAACAATACTAACTGTATTACATACAACGTACTATGCAGTACAATATACTTTTCTATATATAACAATATTAACTATATCTCAATATGGATCAATTCATAACAATACTAACGGTATTACATACAACGTACTATGCAGTACAATATACTTTTCTTACCTTTAATCCAGATTCATATATTTCAGCCAACCCAAGTGGAGAACTATCCCCGATGATCTCAGCCCTATGTCACAACAACGATAAACCAATAAGTGTTTATCCCAAAACACTGCTTATATTCACATAAGACAATCGAGGGTTTTCTACCGAACCCCGCAGTATAAATACACTAAAATAAAACTTATATTTTGGCTCTAAAACATACACCATGTTGTAGAGCTCATCGCAATCTTCGAAACGGTATATAGAATGTCCAAAACGGACACCTGAGTCAAAAGTTATGACAAAAATACGATTTCTGATCTCTTAGGAATTTCTATAAACTGTGAAATACGAAAATTTCAATTTTCGCACTCACCGAAACACTACCAAAACTTATCCAAATCACTCCAAACTTCACAGGGTGCATGTATGCCATAAATACTACCATCCTTACGTAACAGAAATAAAAATCGACCCCTTAAATGAAAAACGCCATTAACGTTCGGACTAAGCTTTAAAAAATTCCAAACTCGATTTCTAACTCAAAAATCACTTCTAATTCAACAAGAAAATATCGAAACTAGTCCCATGACTACCCGAGAACAATTCTATAAGGTCAAAACCTTCATAACTATTCTAATACACAAAACCCCTATACGAAACCAATTGTTTTTAAACTTAAAACGAAATTAAACCATACCTTAAGCTTTCTCTCTTCAAAGATTTGCTATCCTGCTACTACCAGAGCTTAGATCGCTAAGTTTTGGATTGAAAATTGAAGAAAATAGATATAAAGGGAGAAAGTTTTATCGAAGGAGGGAGAACGAGGGTTTCGTTCGTCGAACTGTTCTGTTTCACTGATAACTTAAGATATATATATATATAAAAGTTAACTTACGTTAACTTATATATATAAATAATATTATAATAATATAATAATAATAATAATAATATAATATATTAATAATAATAATATAATAATATTAATAAAAATTTTATTATTAATAGTTATTTTATAATTTCTTAGCCATTAAGAAATTTCTATTTCTAAGGTATTTAGCCAACTTCGAGTACTCTAAAATACCCCGATATTTCTAAAATCAACTTATCCCAATAATCTCATCAATATTTCTAACTAAAACTGTTGTGACATTTTTGGCCTCCAATCGGGTCTCCAGGGTCGCCAAACTTGAAAATATTTTTATTTCACAAATAACTCATATTATATCCACGTATTCCAAATAAATCCCCGTAATTAACAAATTACGCTTATGTATCCACTTATTAAGTCTCCAGGGTCGCCCAACCTGAAAATATTTTTATTCCACATATAGCTCATATTACATTCACACATGCTATATAAATCTCCGTAATTAACAAATTACGATTATTTACTTACTTATAGCAAAATTTAAATTTTATACTGAAATAGATTAGTAAGATCATAATCCCACTAATTACCTGATTAACTCATAGTACAATATAAACTCTAATTATTTACCATTAGGCTTATCGGGATATTACAGTTCCGTAAGCTTTATTTCTTTTGCAAACTATTTTAAGATATGTAGTGTTATATATAAGATGTTTTAAATTTTAATTGCGGTCTTGAAAGTATTTTGACCACTGTCTGACCTACGTGCCTTGTGGGTTCGCAGGCTAAGTCCTAAATAATGGACGACCAGCGAAACGTTAGAAGGCAGGGTGAATTGGTTGAGACCGGAGGTGGTCGGGGTGGTAGAAATCCCCAAAACCCCCGTGGGCGCGGTAGAGGCCGCGGTCGAGTCCCGAGAGGTGGACAGGAGAATCCACCTCAGGCCCCTGTTGATTGGGAACAAAGGTTTGCTGAAATGCAAACTAGAATTGAGCAACAAGAAGAAGAAATCCGACGACTTAGGCAACGGGATGCCCCTGTTGAGCCTCCCCTGCAACCGGCTGTTGCAGTTCCTGCAGCCCCTGCGGTGCCAGCTGAGCAACATGTTGCTGGTAACCGCATGGAGCCTTTATATGAGAGGTTTAGAAAGCAAGCGCCTCCAGTATTTCTGGGAGGCCCTGATGTTCTTAAGGCTGAGCAGTGGTTGACTGTGATCGAAAGAATACTGAATTTTATGGGAGTAGCTGGAAATGATAGGGTGGCATGTGCCACGTTCCAATTTCAGGAGGATGCCCTGATTTGGTGGGAAATGGTATCCCTTACCAGGGATGTGACCAGAATGACCTGGGAGGAGTTCCGGGAATTGTTCAACGCCAAATATTACAATGAGGCGGTCCGCAGTGCAAAGCGGAAGGAATTTGTTGAGTTGGTACAAGGTGAGGGTATGACAGTAACCGAGTATACCACCAAGTTTGATCGCTTGGCTAAGTTAGCCTCCGGAATTGTACCAACAGACTTCAGTAAGAAAGAAAAATATTTGGCTGGGCTGAATGCCAAAATCAGACATGACTTGGTTATTACAACGAGTGATACAACGACTTATGCAGAAATGGTTGATAAGGCGCTTCGAGCAGAAGGGGCAGTTAAATTTTTACAAGAAACCCGAGAGTCTTCTGGTGTTGGTGGGATTACTACTCTCCCTACGTCGGGTCCTGAAAAAGAGAGTGGGGGTTCTACCCTTGAGCAGAGGAAAAGAACTTTTCCATCTTCGGGAAGTTCAGGGCAAGGTAAAAGGTTTCGAGGAAACCAGAATAGAGGGGGACGTCAGACTTATTCTTATCCTGAGTGCCCGCGTTGCAAGAAGCATCATCCTGGAGCTTGTAACCGGAGAGCCTGTTTTCAGTGTGGTTCGGTGGGACATCTCAGGAAAGATTGTCCTCAGTTGAAGAAAGAGGAACCGAAGCCTGAGGTCAAACCTGTATCTGCTCCTGCTCGTGTTTTTGCTATAACTCAGGCAGATGCTGCTGCCAGTCCTTCAGTAGTTACAGGTCAGCTTCTAATCAATGGTTTTGCTTATACTGTTTTATTTGATTCGGGTGCTACTCGGTCTTATGTGTCATCAAGACTACTTGATCAGTTTGATAGACCTAGTGATATTCTCGAGACGGGATTTGGAACCCTGTTGCCTAATGGGGAATTAATTATTTCAAGAAAGTGGATTAGGTCAGTAATAATTAGAATTGAAGATAGAGAATTGAGTGCTGATCTCGTGGAGTTGCCATTGGCCGAATTTGACATTATACTTGGTATGGACTTTTTGTCTAAATACTCTGCTAGTATTGATTGTAAACGGAAAATGGTGACTTTTGAACCGGAAAATGAGGAACCTTTTGTTTTTGTTGGCTCGGTGCAAGGTTCTCGTGTCCCAAGAATCTCAGCGTTGAAAGCTAGGGATTTATTACGAGATGGATGTGTTGGTTTTCTGGCAGTGGTAGTGAATTCCAGTAAACCTGTGTTACTTGGACCAGAAGAAGTTAAAGTGGTTAAGGAATTTCTGGATGTATTTCCAGAGGAATTGCCGGGATTACCACCTCAGCGGGAGATAGATTTCATCATTGATTTAATTCCTGGAGCAGAACCTGTTTCAAAGGCACCCTATCGAATGGCACCTGCTGAATTAAAAGAATTAAAGATACAACTCCAAGGGATGTTGGATCTAGGGTTTACTCGACCTAGTGTGTCACCTTGGGGAGCCCCTGTGCTATTTGTGAAGAAGAAAGATGGAACTCTTCGGATGTGTATTGATTATCGTGAGCTAAATAAGTTAACCATTAAGAATAAATATCCTTTGCCCAGAATTGACGATTTGTTCGACCAACTTCAGGGCAAGACAGTATTCTCAAAGATTGACTTGAGATCTGGATATCATCAATTGAGAATTCGAGAAGAGGATATCCCGAAGACAGCTTTCCGGACCAGGTATGGTCACTATGAATTCCTGGTTATGTCTTTTGGGTTAACAAATGCACCGGCAGCTTTTATGGATCTCATGAATAGGGTATTCAAGGATTTCCTCGATAATTTTGTAATTGTATTTATCGATGATATTCTTGTGTACTCTCGGTCAGAAGCAGAACATGAGCAACATCTTCGAATGGTTCTGCAGCGACTTAGGGATCATAAACTTTATGCAAAGTTCAAAAAGTGTGAATTCTGGCTGTCACAAGTGTCTTTTCTGGGGCATATTGTTGGAAAAGACGGAATTATGGTTGATCCAGGGAAGATTGAAGCGGTGAAGAATTGGCCTAGACCTAAAACAGTCACGGAAATTCGAAGTTTTCTCGGTTTAACGGGTTATTATCGGCGTTTTGTGGAAGGATTTTCCAAAATTGCGATGCCGCTATCCGAGCTAACTAGGAAAAATCAGCGATTTATATGGTCAGATAAGTGTGAAAAGAGTTTTCAAGAGCTGAAGCAACGATTGATTACAGCTCCTGTTCTAGCCTTGCCATCTGATCAAGAAAAGTTTGTTGTATATTGTGACGCTTCTAGGCAGGGTTTAGGCTGTGTGTTAATGCAAGCAGATAAAGTCATAGCTTATGCTTCTCGGCAATTGAAAGATTATGAGCAGCGTTACCCAACTCACGACCTAGAACTTGCAGCAGTGGTGTTCGCCTTGAAAATTTGGCGACATTACTTGTATGGTGAAAGGTGTGAGATCTATACTGACCACAAGAGTCTCAAGTATTTCTTCACTCAGAAGGATTTGAACATGAGACAGAGAAGGTGGTTAGAATTGGTAAAAGACTATGACTGTGAAATCCTGTATCATCCTGGAAAGGCAAATGTTGTAGCTGATGCTTTAAGCAGAAAAGGACCTGATCAGATATCTAACATGGTTATGATTTCCTCTCAGCTAGCTTCGGAAATGACAAAAGCAAACATTGAGTTAGTGACTGAGAAATTATTTAATCTGACACTTCAGTCAGATTTGTTGGAAAGAATCAGAATGGCTCAGTTAGAAGATTCAGAATTGACTAAGATTCGAGAAGATGTCTTAGCAGGCAAAGCTAAGGACTTCTCCATTTCTGATAATGGAATGCTGTTGTTTAAAGCACGGGTGTGTGTCCCTGATTTCAGTGAGCTTAAAAAGGAAATTTTAGAAGAAGCTCATACTACCCCTTACTCATTACATCCAGGAACCACCAAAATGTATCAAGATTTAAAGCCCTATTTCTGGTGGTATGGGATGAAGAGGGATGTAGTGGACTATGTCACTAAATGCTTAACCTGTCAGCAAATCAAAGCTGAGCACCAACGACCGGCGGGGTTACTTCAGCCATTAACACTTCCGGAATGGAAGTGGGAAGACATTGCGATGGACTTTGTGGTTGGCTTGCCTAGAACCACAGGAATGTATGACTCAGTTTGGGTTGTGGTGGATCGTTTTACAAAGTCAGCGCATTTCTTACCTGTTAAGGTAACCTATTCAGTGGATCAGTATGCTGATTTGTATGTGAAAGAAATTCTCCGTCTTCATGGAGTACCGAAGTCAATCGTTTCAGATAGGGATCCTAAATTTACCTCAAAGTTTTGGGTGAGTTTGCAAAAGGCTATGGGAACTAATTTGAAATTCAGCACAGCCTTTCATCCTCAAACAGATGGGCAATCTGAACGAACCATCCAAATACTCGAAGATCTGTTGCGAGCTTGTGTCATGGATTTTGGAGGGTCATGGAGTAAGTATTTGCCTCTGATTGAATTCTCCTATAATAATAGCTATCAAAGTACCATAGGAATGGCTCCCTATGAGCTGCTCTATGGAAGAAAGTGTCGTTCTCCAATTCATTGGGACGAAACAGGAGAACGGAAATACTTGGGCCCTGAATTAGTTCAGAAAACAAATGAAGCAATAGACAAGATCAAAGCTCGAATGCTTGCTTCTCAAAGCAGGCAGAAAAGTTATGCAGATCCCAAGCGACGGGATGTTACATTCCAACCTGGTGATCATGTCTTTCTACGAGTATCCCCGATGAAGGGAATTAGACGTTTTGGAAAGAAAGGTAAATTGAGCCCTAGGTTTATTGGACCTTTTGAAATTCTGGAGAAGGTTGGACAAGTTGCTTATCGGTTAGCCCTACCTCCTTCCTTATCAGCAGTGCATAGCGTGTTTCATGTTTCCATGCTAAGGAAGTATGTGTCTGATCCAATGCATGTTCTGAGTTACGAAGCATTGGAATTGCAATCTGATTTATCATATGACGAACAACCGGTGCAAATTCTGGATAAAAAGGAAAAGGTTCTCCGAACCAAAACCATATCATTGGTCAAGGTACTTTGGAGAAACAGTAAAGTGGAAGAAGCCACTTGGGAATTGGAATCTGAGATGAGGGCCCAGTATCCTGAGTTATTCAGGTAGATTTCGGGGGCGAAATCCTTTTAACGGGGGGATAATTGTAAAGACCGCCTATGAATAGTACTTTGTATTATTAATTATTTAAGGTTTATGTATTACTAATTATGGAATGCATATTTTAGAAATATATTTTATATATCATATATGTTTTTATGCTATTTTATATTTAATTACCTAATTTCTGTGATTGTGTTCGGAAGCTGTGGAAAGCGACGTTGGGCCTAGAGAGTTGCATTTTATAATTTAGAATTTATTCGGGGTATCTTTGTTAGGTTTTAGCGGTATTGGTATTTTCGGGATTTAGTAAATGACCATTCTACCCTTGTGATGTTTTAATGTGTAACGTCCCCGCTTCAAGCCTCCATTGGGTCCTTACACCCACGGAATAAATGGCTCTTATACACGAGTACGTCTCTCTGGCTGCTTCCCGGATTGATGACTGACCCTACAGACCAACAGAAGTGTTTCCAGCGTGCTTTGTCCTCACTCACACGCATCCTGGGAAAACTTCCCAGGAGGTCACCCATCCTAAAATTGCTCCAGGTCAAGCACGCTTAACTGTGGAGTTCTTTCGTGATGGGCTACCGAAAAACAAGATGCACCTTGTTGATATAGGTAGTACCAATCAATCCATTTAAGCTCTCTTCAACTGTGTAGTCCCATACCTACACAGTCTCAGAATCATCCCACTTGACCTTCCCCAGGCGATGTGGGATTGCACAGCTTACCCGGTATTTCTCCTTACGGATCACGGGACTACTGACTGTCACAATCACCCCCCCTTAGGGGTCCGACGTCCTCGTCGACCACACTTCCGGCTGGGTCAAGGCTCTGATACCATTTGTAACGTCCCCGCTTCAAGCCTCCATTGGGTCCTTACACCCACGGAATAAATGGCTCTTATACACGAGTACGTCTCTCTGGCTGCTTCCCGGATTGATGACTGACCCTACAGACCAACACAAGTGTTTCCAGCGTGCTTTGTCCTCACTCACACGCATCCTGGGAAAACTTCCCAGGAGGTCACCCATCCTGAAATTGCTCCCAGGTCAAGCACGCTTAACTGTGGAGTTCTTTCGTGATGGGCTACCGAAAAACAAGATGCACCTTGTTGATATAGGTAGTACCAATCAATCCATTTAAGCTCTCTTCAACTGTGTAGTCCCATACCTACACAGTCTCAGAATCATCCCACTTGACCTTCCCCAGGCGATGTGGGATTGCACAGCTTACCCGGTATTTCTCCTTACGGATCACGGGACTACTGACTGTCACATAATGATTTTTATTAGTGAAAGGGGCAAGAAGGTCTTTTTGCAAGACTTCTTTTGTCCTATGTAAGTCATTGTGTTGGCTGTGAGTAAGTGATTATTAAGAATAAAATAATTAAGAAAAGAAGAAAGGAGTGGGTTAGAGAAACTTAGCCTTGAAGCTTTCATGTTCATCTCTCCCTTTCCCTCTCATTCGATCCTTCAAGCCAGCAAGAAGGAGAGTTTTCTTGCTGAAATCTTTCTAATCTAATTGAGTTTTTGAAGTTCCAATCAAGGTATTTCTTCTTGCTATTCTTCTTTTAGGGTTTCTTTAGTTTAAGTTAAGTTTTGTATTTTAATGTGAATTTCTGTTGCTGTATGAATTGTAAGAGTTTGAGTGGGTATTCTGGAGTTTGTTTGTTGTTGTGTGAGTTGATTTCAGCTAGGACTAGAGGTTGATTTAAGCTTGGAGCAAAGTTTGAGTTTATGAACTCAAACTTAGCTCTCTAATGGTGGATTGAAAATCTGTGCGAATTGCTGAGTTTTGTTGATTGGGATTGATCTAATATGATATCTACAGGTGTTCTGGAAGTTATTGTGAAGTTTGGGGTTGATTTGAATTAAGGGGAAGAATTTTTGGGTTCCCAGCTCAGAACCGGAATTCCGGTTCCTGGGGCCCTGTTGCAACCGGTCGACCGGTTGGTCCCGGGAACCGGACTTCCGGTTGGGAACCGGCTTTCTTAGGTTGGGGCTTTTTCCCGAGCCCTAGTTTTTCCCGTTTTTAAGTAATTTAGAGTATTGGCATCCTTTTTATCGATAGGGTTAAGCTTAGTTTGCATTTTAAATCCCCGATAAGTGTTTTAGCGAGTCTCTCATCAGTTTTTGAACATATTGGTTTAGGGCCCTGTAAAAAACGTCGAGCTGCTCTTCCACTCAGGCTGACCGGCACACTTGAGCACGGAACGGGGTAAGATAGCGTAAGAATATATATATGAATGTATATGTTTGTTTCGAATGTTATACTACTAGCACTAATGTAAAATGATTATTCAAGTGGTAGTATAGTATTGCATGTTAATGTGGTTACGGTGTTACCAACACGAGTACCCAGGGTACGTCGTGTTCGTGGTACAACACTTAGTAATTCCCGGGAGTACAGTTAAGGCTCTACCAACACAAGTACAGAGTTGGTACTTTAGTGCATTTGGTATAGTAGTCGTACTACCCTTAAGAACGTTCTTAATCATTTGGTGAGCTTCGTTGATAAGCTCAGGGCAGCTTAATCATAAAGCTGGCAGCGTGCTACTTTTATATTTCTTGCATATCTTACTGAGTCTGTTGACTCATCAGTTTGCTACCTTGTGTAGGTAAAGGAAAAGCAAAGCTGGAGGAACAGTGAGGCGGGACTCGGCATGATTGTACATATCGCGGCAGTGCAACCTGGAGGGTTTCGGTTTATTAGTATTTTGGAGTCTGTATTTTGAGGATGCTTGTCCGCTAAACTTTTAGAGAAAAAAAAAATATATATATGTGTACATATTAGTAAAATACTTTAAACTCGTATTTTGATACTCGGGATCCCGATCCATATGATTATTAATATATTAATTATTAAAATTAGATTTCGGATTTATTATTATAAAATACGGGCGTTACAATTCGTGATCTTTAGAAACAATCTTGCAACAAATCAAGCCCACATTGATTAAAGCAGTGATGATTAGAAGAAGAATGAAGGTTACAAACAGAAACTTGTACTGAGTGTAATTCTCATAACCCCACAAGCTATAAACCACAGACGAAAGCTCAATGCAAATCGCACTAAAAGGAAATATCCCAACCAATGCCATCTGAGGAAGATAACACATGAACCGCGGTACCTTTAGATTTTTTCGGTTGGTTTTTACCCTAGTTAATGAAGGTTTTAGCTCATCCTTGTTATTTTGGGATTGAGCTTGAACCTCAGTTTGGGAACTTTTTCCAATAAATTCACCCAAAAGATACAATGGGGTAGCAAAGAACATCCAAACAAGAACAAACTTTATGATTGTGTTTATAGGAAGAGCTATAGATGCCTTGTAAGTAGATGCTATTGAGTTAAGAAGGCAAAATGTAAAGAGAAGAGGTCCAGTAAAAAGGCATCCTGTTAGAAGTAACCCTTTACTTTATACAAAATAACATCTATGGTTCTATAATTTGTTTATGATTCTTTATAATTTTTATTAAAGTAAAATATGTAGAATTTAATGTTAGATAAATTAACAATTAACCCAAGATTTATTTGTATATAACATAGAACACAATAGTAATATATATGATAATTGAGTATGTGTACCTGATTGATCCATAACAATTATCTCTGATTGATCCACAGCAGTTACTCCAATTTGATAGTGCAATACTATCAACTAAGTCTTCCTTCCTAGATCTCTAAATCAGAAGCAGTTTATTTTATCTGATTATCAAAAGGTATACAATTGTGATGAGACAATATGTATTTATAGAGTTAGGGAGGGGACTTAGCTACAAAACCCTAGTTGGGCTGGGCCTGCTCATCAAAGGCTTCAGTCAACTAGAAAAGCCCACACTTCTGCTTCACCTAGACTTTACTCACAGATGCTAAGCCCATTAACAATTGATCACCAACAACATGGGCTAACACAGCAAAGAACTATCCAATCAACCCAAGTTTTAATAAAACCAATAAAATTTAATGTAAGCCCAAATAAAAGTCTAACATTTTCCCACTTGGGCTACATTGATTTTAATACATATATATTATATATCAAAATAATTTTGTTTGAAAACGACTCATGGGTTGAACAACAGGAAAACATTTGTGGCCACTTTAAAAAACTGATAGTTCTCTGATAGCATCTCAACATACCGGTCCAATTTAACCTTTGATAATGAACTATGACAATCATATTGTTTTTAACTCAACAAAACACATTCATAATCACAAATACCAAAGTATTAAATCGACATGGTCAATAAGTCTAGTAGTGTGGTAAGGAATTATGTTCAACATGTGATCAATTTAAAATAACATAATATCCTTATCAGTCCTCAATTTCACTGATACCGTGATGCTTAATAAATAAGCCAGTGAAATTAAACATACACCACTTAAAATAAGTAAGTGTCACTAAACTTGCTTAAAGAATTAAGCCAACAACATATCATTGTCATTAAGCAAATAAATTTAAAAGACAATGATCACAACAATATGAACCACATGCTTTCAATTCAATCATTCTCGAGAATATAACAAAACATAATTGAAAACATATCCATTCAATAATAAAAAATATTGAAACATAACATGTAGTTCATAACTTTATTCAGAAAATTATAAATAATAATTTCTAAAAACAAACAGAAAACAAAACTCCCACTAACCCAAAAGATCAAAAGATTCTAAAATGCCCATATTAACAACATGTTTATTAAACAGCACGGCACTTAACCCTTTGGTTAGAGGATCAGCTAACATCGACTCGGTCTTGCAATTTTCAATAACAATGTCTCCTTTCTTGTCCAAATCTCTGACAGTGAGATACTTTATTTCCATATGTTTAGAAGCACTACTAATCTTGTTATTCTTTGAAAAGAAAACAGCAGCATCATTATCACAATAGATTAGCATAGGTGTGGAAATAGAATCAACCACTCGTATCTCCGAAATAAAATTCTTCAGCCACAAAGCTTGCAAAGATGCCCCATAACATGCAACAAACTCAGCATACATAGTAGATGACGTGATCAAAGTCTGTTTGACACTCTTCCAAGAAATAGCGCACTGCCAAGGTGAAAATATAGCCGAAGTTGACTTTAAATCATCTACACAACCACCAAAATCCGAATACGAATAACCAACAACTCGAAGATTGTCAACATGCTTATACACAAGCATAAAACTCTTCGTTCTTTGCAAATATCTCAAAACTTTCTTGGCTGCAACCCAATGATCAAGGCCAGGATCAGATAAATATCTCCCAAGAACATTTACTACGAAAGCTATGTCAGGTCGAGTGCAAACCTGAGCATACATCAAACTCCCTACTACACTTGCATAAGGGATGTTCTTCATTGCTCCTCTTTCCAAGTCGTTCTTAGGACATTGCTGCTTAGTGAACTTGTCCCCTTTCAGAATAGGAACAGAACCAACTTTACACAAATCCATGTTGAACCTTTTGAGCACACGATTAATGTAAGCTTCTTGAGATAAGCCAAGAACTTTTCGATTCCTGTCACGATGGATCTCAATCCCCAAAACATAGGATGCCTCTCCAAGATCTTTCATATCAAAATTGGAAGACAGAAAATTTTTGGTCTCATTTAGTAGTGACAAATCACTGCTGGCAAGTAAAATGTCATCTACATAAAGAACAAGAAAAATATAACGACTCCCACTGATCTTCATATAAATACACTGATCAAACTTGTTCTCTACGAAACCAAACGATGTCACAACCTTGTCAAACTTCAAGTACCACTGGCGAGATGCCTGTTTGAGACCATAAATGGATCGTTTCAACTTGCAAACTAAGTGTTCTTTTCCTTTCTCCTTGTAGCCTTCAGGTTGAGACATATAGACTTGCTCATTCAATTCTCCATTCAGAAAAGCAGTTTTAACATCCATTTGATGCAACTCTGTAATATCCAGATTAAAATAGTATTTAATTTTTTTTTTTTTTTTTGGATATTAATTGAGCGAGGATAATTATCTTGTTTCTTTGTGTTGTTAGTGAGTTGATATTATTGCTTAGAGTAGTTGTACCAATTTTCTAGAGAGAGTTAAAGTTGTATTAACTACGAAAAGTAAAATATTATGGTATTTTTACAGAGTGCTTGACCTGGGAGCAATTTCAAGGATGGGTGACCTCCTGGGAAGTTTTCCCAGGATGCGTGTGAGTGAGGACAAAGCACGCTGAAAACACTCGTGTTGGTCTGTAGGGTCAGTCATCAGTCCATGAAGCAGCCAGAGTGCCGTACTCGTGTATAAGAGCCATTAGTCCGTGGGTGTAAGGGCCCAATGGAGGCTTGAAGCGGGGGCGTTACAGTTGGTATCAGAGCCAGGTTCGTCCGTTAGCCCGAAGGATACTCACGGTATACATACAGAAGACTGAAAAAGATCCCTCTCACTATTATGTAAGTGTTAGTTTTAATTTTCTTGGTATTGCCATTAATAGTCTTATATGTGATACATATAATTAGAGCCTCATCTTAGGTGGTGCTTAGAGACATCAATAGTACCCTCTATCTCTTATGATTGATTACACTTTATAGGAAGAAGATGTATAGGTTTATATTTCTTTATTGTCTTGAATTGAACTAGGAAGGACAGTGTTCCTTTCTTGAAAATTTAGAATAAATTATATTAGGAATTCATAAGACTTTATTTGATAAATAGAATATTACTAGTTAAGCTTGACAACATTAAGTTTAGATATGTACATAGAATCTTCTCTTCCAATAATTGAACTCTTTTGTTTCTTTTAAATCAACATTTCTTGTAAGAGCTCACACATGAAACTAGAAGATCAGTTAGAATCAATGTGAAAGGAACGACCAATAGAGGTGGGGGCTAAGGATGTGTGTTCCGCTGACCCACAGATGGTTGATGTTCCAGAGAACCCAATAATAGTTAAGGCTAACGATCTAATAGAGGTATTGGAAGGACTACGAGCATGACTAAGACAATTTGTTGAAGAGTTTTCACGTGGCTCGACAAAATATCACCAACACTAGTAGTGGAACTTGAAGCACATAATGAAATGTACCAATAGCCAACTAAGTACCGACGCATATATTTTCACCTATCTATGAATGGTTGAAGAAGCGGTCTCTACACCTAGCCATGAATGGAAGCCCAACATATAGGAAGTAGGGATGACTTAGAATAGTAGACGTTATACCAGACTGGGACAGTATAATTTACGAAACCTACTTATTAAGAAGGATGAAATAATAGATCTTTAAGGAGAAGGTACTATCTTGTTGGATATTCTATAAGTTACACACTCCTAAGTTAGATGGTAAGAAGTATGAGTACTGTATGCAAAGACATTGGAGGTAAGTATGTTATAGAAATGAGTCAGGAGAGGACGATGCCATCATATAGAAAGGAGTGTAGTGTGCTGAATAGAATCCAAAATGAGAAGTTAGAAAGAGACATGATAAAATTACTAGAGGTAATAACTTATGAAGGTATCTTAAACACTAAGAGATAAGCAGAGCATCAACAAATATTAGATTACCGAAGGAAAGTTGTAAACTTTAAACTCAAGGTCATCTACTTGGTGGAGGAGATAATAGAGAAAAATGTGTTTGGTTTCGACAGAGACATTTTCAAAGGAGAAAGACAAAAAAAGGTCCAGGCACGGCTAACAATTTGGGTACAACATGAATGAGAGACAACTAAGAGGGTGACTACTCGGAATTGATCACAACTACACAACTAAGAGATTGTGGATGCAGCTTTGTGGCGGGTGTACAACAAACAACTATAGAGAGTAGATCGCAAATTCAAAACTTGAGAAAGAGGAGGAATTAGCATTCAAGGGTGACATCCCTAGATTCCAAATACTCACTGATACAACAACAATGGTGTGGAGTATAGCTCAATGAGAAAATGTTAGGAAAGCCTCACTTAGAGACAGGAGAAAAGTGAGACACAATTAAGACCAAAGTAACATATATTGAAGAATGTCATGGCATGTCAAGGACTATACAAGTTTTTGATAAGTGTTGGGATTAGAAAATACACTCATGCAACATAAAGGAATTCAAGGCACAACGTAAGCGAAGGATACTACAATCCAATTACGACTTATATTATGGGCAATAGTATAAGTATGTTGGAGTGTCATCTAATGAGAAACTAAGAGGAAAACTCACAAAGTCCAGCCCTGCTGAAAAGAGATGGTGTTTCTAGGCCCTATAGTGCCCGAGAAGAAAATGACTATGGATTTGTCAAAAGCTAAAATTGTTAAGAGAAAAAAAAAAAAAAAAAAAAAAAAAAAACAAGATAGGTATTGATAATTTGGTGGCGTTTGGATGTAAAATGAGACGCTTGAATGAATTATTGACTTGTGCTTAAAGGTAGTATGGGAAGTAAGAATAAAAAATTCCTGACTAAGGAATTATAAATAGTGAGTCTCCAGTAATAAATCAAATACAAGTAGGGGTATAGGAGGTATAATAGTGATGGACAGAGTAAGGTCTGTTCGGCATAGTTTGCAAATTATATATATAGTATCCTTACCCTGATAACTTGGATGATCAATACATTATGAGATTGGTATGGTTGACTTATTGTTAAAAGTCAACAAATAATAAATAGTTGGGCTACGATAAGCTATGGTAGGATTGAACTTATTTTAAAGGGGTTATTAGTGTGCTTTCTATGTTTTAATACATATATATTATAGTCTTAAGTAAATAATCAGTATTGGAATGTATGTTTAAGAGATTTGGAAGATTTAGAGGTACAATTAAGAAGTTGAGATATTTTTTTTTTTTTGGTGAATTAAAGAAGGCTACAATATATATAGGATATGAATATGGCTGGAATAATCAATGCTATGATAAGTATGAAGTTATGTGATACCTCAGATGGCTGGTATATTAGAAGAAGCAATCATTGAACATAACTATCAGAATCTATCGGCATTACAGATTTAAACTTCATCACTATATCGATGTAATACCAAAGTAGATAAAAGTTAGTATAGAAAACTAGCTAATCTCATAATCAAGTCAACTTGATTGAAGGGGGTAATGGAGGACCAAGCACCATAGGAGAGATTAGCAAAGAAAATACAATATAGTGATACAAGAAAGAGACTACAAAAGGAACCGACATTGGTTACCTAGGAAAATGGGAAGGCGTGACAAGTGCAATGAATACATGGATAAAGGATATCAAGAGGTGAATGTTAGACAAAAAGGTGGTCGAAATGGATCATTAAATATTTATATATAGAAGACCTTTTAAAGAGCTTAAATGTTTATTTCCAAGAGTCATGGAACAAGTGTCTATCGATGAGTGGGTAACACCTATGAAATTGAAAGAATGACATTGTAGCCTTATAGTAGAAAATCAAGTAGAGAAGTAAGATTTTTATAGGTAATAACATTAAACTAAAGAATGGGAATGATTAAAGACAAGTTTGCATAAGGTCTTCTACCCTACTCTTTGTGTTTGTTATTTTGTATTGTATAATGTGTTCTCAAGTGACATGTAAGGATGTTCATTTAGAGAATAATTAGTGTTACTTTAAATGGCATGTAAGGATGCTCATAGAAGAATAAATAGTTTCACTCTTAATGGCATGTAAGGATGATCATAAGAGAAAGAAAAACTTTTCATATATTACGAGCATGTGATTGCAAAACTTAGTATTTAAAGCATGTATATATAAGTTATTATGATGGAGTACATTTTGGTATTTAAGTAATGTATAGAGAAATAATAATACTTAATTAAGTTGTGTATATTTTATGTGTTATGGATTGACCGATAAGACATAGGTTAAATGCATGTTTATTGGGTCCATATATATGGTAGATAATGAGGTAATGCAGTAAGTGGTAAAAGACATGACGACTCAACACCCCGAGTGTTGGTAAGTTAAATTTCGAGGACGAAATTTCTTTTAAGGAAGGTAGAATGTAATATCCAGATTAAAATAGTATTTAATTTTTTTTTTTTTTTGGATATTAATTGAGCGAGGATAATTATCTTGTTTCTTTGTGTTGTTAGTGAGTTGATATTATTGCTTAGAGTAGTTGTACCAATTTTCTAGAGAGAGTTAAAGTTGTATTAACTACGAAAAGTAAAATATTATGGTATTTTTACAGAGTAAGTAATCGTTTAATTAAAGCCCAATATGAAGGTCCATTAGGGTTTTATAATATATTTAGTGAGTTTAATTAATTAATGTTAAAAATTCGTAGGTTTGGATAAATTCGCAGGATTAAAAACTGTTTTACTAAAATGATCATATCTGGAGTTCTAGAGCTCGGATGGAGGTGATTTCAGTGGCGTTGGAAAGATAATTTAAAGATCTATAAATTTTGTAGAAATAACTATATCAGAATTCGTAATTTTTCTAGGTCAAAACTAAGCCCTAAAGTTACGAGATTAAGAGCTTACAATTTAAATTTAAAAGTTAGATATTTGTTTATTTAATAATTTATCATATTATTATTGTTATTATGTTAATATTATTATTATTCATAAAACTAAAGCTAATAAGAGTCAGAATAGTATAGGTTTCATTAACCCTAAAATTATATCGTTCTATTCTTCCCACCTATCTGAGCAAGACTAACCCTAAAAATTTTCAAGTCATCTTTCCATTACATCCTTAGCCAAATCTATACCACTCTTCACTCTCATCTTTGATCACCATCATCTTATGTCTATCGATCCAAGTAGCTTGATGTATTTGAGGTAAGAAACTCTACATTTACTTATTTATTGATCACAATAGGAGAATTTTCGTAGGTCTCCTTTTCTTATTTTTCAGAATGAAACATGTCTCAGTAAAACTGTCATATCTCTTTAAATACTCATCTGATTCTCGCAATCTTGGTGTCTATAGAAAGCTTATTAAATTTCCTATAATTCTTATGAAGAAAGATTTTATAGAATTGAAATTTATCTATGTCAAAAATTAGTATTTTTATGCTGTTTGTTGTAAATCGTTTTTCATATATTTTCTATATAAGTTGTTTCAGTAAAATCCGAATATCTCTCTGAATAATGATCCGATTCTAGCGATCTTGGTACTGTTGAAGAGATAATTCAATTTTCCAAATGTTTTATGAAGAAACCATTCACTAATTATTGATTATTCTAAGTCAAAATTATTGTTTTATTGCTGTAGTTCGAAATCCATTTGTTTCAGGATTTCTAGAAAACTGTTTCGGTATAATATCTATATCTCTTACGTTATAACTCCGATTTTAAAGATTTTAGTGTCATTAGAAAGGGAATTTGATTTTCTAAAACTTTTATGAAGAGAGTATTCTCTGATTTGGAATATTTCAGTATCAAAACTTTGTGTTTCCGATGTCTCCTGTGATTCGTTACTCCATATTCCTTCTCAGAAATAGTTTCAGTAAAACTATCATAACTCCCTCAGTTTTAATCCATTTTTAATGATCTATATATCGTTGGAAAGATAATTGAATTTCCTATAATTTTTATGAAGGAAACTTTTACTGAATTCGTGTAGTTATTGGTCAAAAATAGTATTCTTTCTGCTGTACTGTAAGAGTGTGAATTTTAATGTTAGGGCCTTGACCCATGTGTTATTATAGGTAGTAGTGACGAGATAACAAGTTTAAGCAGCGGGATTTGAGGTAAGGAAATTAGATAGTTTTGTATGTGTTTATCTACATAAATTTAAATTCTTTATGTATTGAAATATGACTTATGATTTGTTTTTATGAATATGTATATGGTACTGAGAATGTGTGGTATGGACACAATATGAGTTTGTGAATTGATACATAGATTATGGTTGTATGACTTGTATATGGTGTATGTTGTATGTTGTGTATTGTATGTTGTATGGTGTATGGTTTATGTTGTATGTTATATGTTGTATGCTAACGTCTCAGGTAAAGTGAGGGACCATGGTGGGGTATGATACGGGATAAGGCCGTTGAATGTAGAGATACCCTACCCTACATTTTACTGAGTCGTGGGTGAGATTGTTATGGTGGGTATGATACAGATGTTACTGTTGAATATAGAGATACCCTATCCTATAACAATGGTAGGGCTGCATAGGCCCATGTTATTGTATGGGCAGATTAGGCCCAGGATATTGTAGGGTCAGGCTAGGCCCGGGTTATGTAAGTAATGGCTATGATATGCCAATGTTGTGATAATGTTATTATTATCTATAGTATTGATATGATTATGTTATGAGTATGATATTGGAGTTATGATCTCTGTATATGTGTACGGTGTGAACAAATAGTATAGACTTGTATGATAAAGGTTTCCATATGTACAGTTATTTGGTTATAGTTATAAAAGAGCATGTATGATATTGCTAAAACTTAATAAATACATTAATGGTATGTGTGATATTATATGGTATTGTTTGATAAGCATTTCCTTACTGAGCTTTTAGCTCACCCCCCTTACTTTCCCCCTACAGGTATTAGACAGGGAAGTATGTATAGTGAGCAGGGTCGGTTAAGTGCGTATACGTGAGCGGCTACGGGCGGACAAACGATCTAGAACGCCAGTGGTGCCTTAGTTTTATTTTAAGCAGTTGATAAATCTAACACGGTGGAAATGCATTATTTAAAATTATTTACTTACTGTATCTTGTTTTACAAATGAAGGATCCTTCTCTGTTGCATTTTGATTTTTTTTAAAATCCACTGTTGTATTTAAATTATTTTTTTTATCTTTTCAAATTATGCATGAAAATAGTATTTTTGTAAAATAAGGCAAAATATCGGGGCGTTACATGATCACACGAGATACACCCCATGCTGCCCAGACTCAACTTGTCACCGAAAGCTTACAGGCTTACTTATCTGCACATAGGGGGTAAATAAGGGGTGAGCTGCAAAGCCCAGTAAGGAAAACAAAATACTATGTACCAGCATTCACACATCATAGCACAAACATATACATCAAACATACAACAACCTAATCATAAGTATAAATAGAGGCAGCCACACAAATACTGAAATACCACATACTCACACTCACAATCACACACCAGCTTCCATACAAATCTGGAGTGTCTTACGTTCTTAACCAGAACGCAGTACCAGTAACCAGTGCACCCTTACGTACACTGCCTCACTTACCACATCACCATACATGTGTGGTTTCCAACCACTTCCAAGTACCTGGAACATGATTAAACAGCCATATACAATCCATCGACAAAACACTAATATTTCACTGAAACTATCACATTCCACAGTTTCAATACAATTTATTCAAGCAGTCATACTAGGTACTCAAACTATATAAAAAGCAAGTATAAAGTATAATTATTTTTCCTTACCTCAACTCCGCTGTAATTAACTCCTACGATACCTTCTAGGCTCTATAACAATTAGTGAAACCCTTAGTCCACCGATAAACTCAATATATTTATTATTCTTACTGTACAGCAAGTTTAGCCTAGAATTTGACTTATAAAACGTTTGAATTAGAAGTTCTACTGTTCACAAAGTTTTTAGTTAATTGAAAGACCTTTCTAACGGTATAAAGATCACCAAAATCGGAGCTATAACCTAGGAGTTATGCATGTTTTCTCAAAACAGTTTCTTTAAAATCCTGGATCATGCCGATTTCTGAATACAGCCTAAAAATAAAAGTTTTAAAAATAGTTACACCCCGATCTAGACAACAGTTTCTTCATAAAAAATGTAGCTATTTTTCTAAGCTTTAAAACGAGATAAAGATCTTTTAAAATGGATCAAAATTGACAGAGATATTGAATTTTTACTGAAGATACTTTTTCTGAAACGAAACTTAAAACGGAATACCATAACCGAGTAAAGATCATAACTTTTGACTGGTAAGAACTCCGAACTAGGGAAAGGTTTCTTCAAAGAAAATATGGATTATTGAATTATCTTTCTAACAGTACAAGAATCGCTTGAAAATAATAGATATCGAGAGAGATATGACACTTTTACTAAGGCAATATCGAAAAGAAATTTAAAAAAAACTGTAATTCGAAAGTCAGTGTAAAACATGAATTTTTTGACATCGAAATACTCAGAATTAGGAAAGAGTTTCTTCATAAAAAATATAGATCATTAAATTATCTTTAAAACGGTACCTAGATCACTGAAAACGGACCTATGGAGAGAGAGATATGATAGTTTTATGAAAGCCTATTTCTCTGAAAACGAAAATAAAAACAAGTACGAATTTTACCTGAAGATTTCGAAGACACGGAACGATGATCGGTTGATTGCTAACCCCGAAGCTCTTAAGATTAAAACAATTGATTTGGTTCAATAGAGAGAATAAAAAAAAAGGAAATTGAGAGATGGTGAGAATAAGGGAATACGATACTATCTGGCTGCTAGGGTTATAGAGTATATACGTATATAACATATCGTATAATAGGTTTAAATTTAAAAATAAATATCTAACTAATCAGATAAAATTATGCTGATTTAAATTTAAATTTTAAATTTTAAACTAACTAACTAATCTAATGCTTCACTATTTATTTATCTCACTATTTAATATATATATATCATTTTTTTTTCTAATCACACACGCACAACAACAACAACAACAACCATAATAATAATAATAATAATAATAATAATAATAATAATAATAATAATAATAATAAAAATAATAATAATAATAATAATAATAATAATAATAATAATTTAATTGTATCACACTTAATATACCAAATACCAATATATGTATATAAACTGGATATTACATTCTACCCTCCTTAAAGGAAATTTCGTCCTCGAAATTAGACTTACCAAAAAGTTCGGGGTACTGTTTTTTTCATGTCTCCCTCCATTTCCCACGTTGCCTCCCTTTCTGAACGGTTGCTCCACAGAACTTTTACTAGAGGAATACTTTTGGACCTTAACTCCTTCGTTCCTCTCTCTATAATGCGAACTGGTCGCACTTCATAACTCAAGTCCTGCTTTAGCTCCATTCTTTCATAGTTCAGCACGTGTGATGGATCCGACACGTATTTTCGTAGCATAGAAATATGGAACACATTATGCGTCTCAGCTAATACTGGTGGCAATGCCAGTCGATAAGCTACCTGTCCCACTCTGTCCAATATCTCAAAAGGACCTATAAATCTTGGACTTAGCTTTCCTCGCTTTCCAAAACGCATAACCCCTTTCATAGGTGACACTCGAAGGAACACTTTATCACCCACTGCAAATTCCACATTCCGTCTCTTTGCGTCGGCATAACTTTTCTGGCGGCTTTGTGCAGTTACCATTCTATTTCGAATCTTTTCCACCGCTTCAGTGGCCTCTCTTACTAGGTCTGGGCCTAAGTATCGCTTTTCGCCAACCTCATCCCAGTGTAGTGGTGATCGACACTTCCTCCCATACAACATTTCATAGGGTGCCATCCCTATTGTAGATTGATAGCTATTGTTGTATGAGAACTCCATTAGTGGCAAATAGTTGCTCCAGTTGCTTGGGAAATCCAACGCACAAGCTCGTAGCATGTCTTCTAGTATTTGAATAGTTCGTTCCGATTGTCCATCAGTTTGAGGGTGGAATGCTGTACTCAACTTCAGTTTTGTGCCCAAAGCACTTTGCACACTTTCCCAAAACTTAGAAGTAAAAACTGAACCTCTATCAGATACAATGGTCTTTGGGACTCCGTGTAGCCTTACAATTTCTTTTACATACGATTCGGCATATTGCTCGCATTGTAATTAGTGCGCACGGGCGAGAAAATGTGCCGATTTAGTGAGTCCGTCGATAATCACCCGGATGGAATCCTGTTGTTTGTTGTTCTTCGGTAACCCTGTCACAAAATCCATAGCAATATCTTCCCATTTCCACTCGGGAATATCAAGAGATTGCAACAGCCACTGCAGTCTCGGTGTTCGGCCTTAACTTGCTGGCGGGGTAAGACATTTCGCTACAAATTCTGCTATATCATTTTTCATTCCCGGCCACCAATACCTACCTTTCAGATCATTGTACATTTTGGTTGATCCTGGGTGTAAAGAATAGGGTGTAGTGTGCGCCTCTTGTAAGATTTTTGATTGCAACTCCGCTTTCTTAGGTACACACACCCTTGTCTTGTATAGTAGAATACCCTCTTCATTAACTGAGAAGTCCCCGGCTTTCCCATTTTGTAGTTCGACCCGCTTCTTGATTAAAAACTCATCTTGGGCTTGTTCTTCTTTGATATTCTCTAATAAATTTGATTCAATTGTGAGGTTAGCTAGCTTTCCTGTTACTAACTCTATTCCAGATCTCTCGATTTCATGTTGCAACGGCACTTTTAATGCCCTTAACATTGATAAGCTTGCATAGTTGCGTCTGCTAAGTGCATCCGCCACTACATTAGCCTTTCCAGGATGGTACAGTATCTCACAATCGTAATCTTTTACCAGTTCCAACCACCGCCTCGTCTCATGTTGAGCTCTTTGCGTAAAGAAGTATTTTAGGCTTTTGTGATCCGTGTATATTTCACACTTCTCTCCATAGAGGTAGTGCCTCCGCATTTTCAATGCAAAGACCATCGCCGCCAACTCTAAGTCATGAGTTGGGTACCTTGTCTCATACTCCTTTAGCTGCCTAGAGGCATAGGCTACCACCTTCTCATTCGCATCAACACACGCCCGAGCCCTTGCTTTGATGCGTCGCAATATACTACAAATTTGTCTTTGTTAGTTGGAACACACGGGACGAGTCTTGTTATGAGTTTATCTTTCAATGTCCGAAAGCTTTCCTCACATTTATCCGTCCATGCAAATTTTTGTTGCTTTCGAGTCAAATTCATCAATGGTGTGTCTATTTTTGAGAACCCTTCAACGAATCTCCTATAATATCCAGCTAGTCCGAGAAAACTCCGAACCTCACTTGCGGTTTTTGGTTTTGGCCGGCTCTTCACCGCTTCAATTTTCGCAGGGGTCCACCTCTACCCCATCTTTGGACACTATATGGCTTAGAAACGCCACTTTCTCCAACCGTAACTCACACTTTTTGAATTTGGCGTACAATTGGTGCTCTTTGAGTCTACTTAGAGTTAGCCTTAAGTGCTCCTCATGCTCTTCCATTGTCCTTGAATAAATGAGTATGTCATCAATGAATACCACCACAAACTTGTCAAGATATTCCTTGAATACTCTATTCATTAAATCCATGAAGGCTGTGGGGCATTGGTTAACCCAAATGACATCACTAGAAATTCATAATGCCCATACCGTGTTCGAAATGCCGTCTTTGCTATATCTTCCTCTCGGACTTTCAATTGGTGGTACCCGGATCTCAAGTCGATCTTTGAAAAGACGATCGCCCCTTGTAATCGATCAAACAAATCATCGATGCGAGGCAAGGGATACTTGTTCTTTATAGTCACTTTGTTCAGCTCTCGATAGTCTATACACATCCGCATACTACCGTCCTTCTTCTTGAAAACAACACTGGCGCACCCCAAGGTGAGTAACTTGGTCTGATGAACCCCTTGTCTAAAAGATCTTGTAGTTGAGCCTTCAATTCCTTCAATTCATTAGGAGCCATACGGTATGGAGCCCTCGAGATTGGTCTTTGTGCTCGGCGCTAACTCAATCACAAATTCTATCTCTCTATCCGGGGGTAGCCCCGGTAGGTCTTCGGAAAAACTTCTTGGAATTCACATACTATGTGGACATTCTCTGGCTTGAGGGTGGTTTCTCTGGACTTGTCTACTATGCTGGCCAAGTATGCTTGACATCCCGCACGTATCATCTTTTGTGCCTTCAGGGCTGTAACTAGCGGTAAGCTTGACCTGACTTTGATTCCTTCAAATATGAATGCCTCTCCGGATTCGGGGGTGAAAGTCACCGTCCTCTTTCGGCGATCTATTGTTGCTCCATGTCGTGATAGCCAATCCATACCCAAGATAAGATCGTAATCCCTCATCTCCGGCTCTATCGGATCTCCACTAAGTTCCTTGTACGCAATCCTTATTGGCGCATCCCGCACTCCTCTAGATGATATCATACCCTCGCCCGAGGGCAACTCCATCATGAACTTATATTTAAAGTTTACATACGGCAGTTCTAAATTATCTATCATCTTTAAAGCAATAAATGAGTGCGTAGCTCCAGAATCAAATAAAACAGTACATAATTTTCTAGCGATAGAAATTTGACCTGTAACCACGGTGTTACTAGTCTCAGCCTCCCCTCCGGTTAGTGCAAATACTCGAGCCGGGACAAGTTTGTCATCCTTGAGTTGATCACCTTTTTGTGGACGGTCCTTCTTATAGTGGCTCGGTTGCCCACACTTGTAACAAGTCTTGCCTTTCAGTCGACATTCTCCCGGATGCTTACGACCACATGTTGGGCATAGGGGGTACTCCACATATGGCTTCTTCCCTTTGTAGTTATTGGACCCTATCTTGTTTCTCTTGTCGGCTTCGTTGTGTTGGTTACTTGGCAGTTTTTCTTTTGTTATCATTACCTCCATCACTGGCCTTCTTGGCCTCCCACCCAGCCATATTATCTTTACGTATACGACTTTCACACAACTCGACTTCTAGGGCTCTTTCCAGTGCCTCAGCATACATGGTCGCCCTTACCCCTGACATCGCTATATCCTGACTTATTCGGAAGTTGAGCCCTTCAGTGAAGCAATGAATTCTCAGAAACTCAGTAGGAACCAGATACGTGGCAAACTTTGCTAATCCGTCAAATTGGCGAGCATACTACGTAATCGTAAACTTACCTGCCTCGTGTTCGTGAACTCATTAACTCTAGCTGAGCGTATTGCTTCACTGTAGTATTTTTTGTTAAAAACTTGTACAAAGTCAGCCCAGGTCATTGCGGCCACATCCCGTGTTTGTTTAATAACATCCCACCAGATGCGGGCATCCTTCTTCAATAAACTAGCAGCACAAGCTATACTATCTCTATTTCCAAGCCGCATGTACTCGACAATACCTTCAACTATTCTTGACCATTCCTCGATTTTCATTTGATCTGCGCCTCCTTCAAAATTTGGTGGGTGTTGCTTACAGAACCTTTCATATATTGGTTCCCATCGACCCTCCGGCACAGGCATGTATTGCACCGGCAAAAATTGATGTTGTCCTTGATTGGATTGTTCCTGACGGTTGTGAGCCTCTTCATCTCGCTTCCTAATTTCTTCCCTGAGACGAGCAACTTCTTGCGCCAAATCTTCTTGTTGTGGTGGCACCACTACAGGGGCGTTTTGGTGTTCTTGACCAACTACCCCAGCAGGGACTTCATGGTTGCCCCCACCTTGACCTGGTTGTTGTCCATTTACAGGGGCATTTTGATTCTCCTGGATCACCGCCTCGGCAGGGACATGCTGGTTTCCCCTGCCTCGACCGCGAGCACTTCCTCGCCCTCGACCTCTAGCTCGGTCTCTTACAGCCGCTCTTTCATTCAACCGGGTTGATCTTCTGGGTTCACCGTTTTCCATCAAATCCCTTAACTTGTTCTTCAAAAGAAAGGAGATGGTAGCGGTAAGAAAAAAAATAACCAAAGATGTATCTCGCTCAAAAAGGAAATATCTATACACTAAATTATATAAACTTAAAAAAAAACGTAAATCATCAAGCAACAATTCACCATGTAAAATAAATAATCTTCACTCATAAAAAAATTACACTAATAAGAAAATTGTTTGAGTTATACTAAAATTCTAACTCCGAAGAATCAGTTAATTGTTTCGATTAACCATACCCTAAACTTCTAGCTAACTAAAGGAAAATCAAAAGATAAAGACTAAACCAAATTTAACATATAAGACATAACATATATAAAGCATACATACTAGATGACAAGTTGATCCTTTGCAACGATGGTGTGTATGTCGCGTGAATTCAAGATCAATGTAACTGTGGCTCTGGTACCATTTGTAACGCCCTTACTTACGTAAAATAAGATGCCATAAATAAACTGGCGTTAAGATACTAATGTTGCCTTTATTTAAAAAAAAAAACACTTTTCAAAACATGGGTACCCAGTTGAAAATAAAGTATTACCACTTAGGGAAAAGTAATAGAAAATTTAAACGACAACATCCTCGATAAGTTTAATAAATTAAAAAAAAACTTTCAGCGGAAGATGGCCAAGACCACACGCAGTTACATGATCACACGAGATACACCCCATGCTGCCCAGACTCAACTTGTCACCGAAAGCTTACAGCTTACTTATACGCACATAGGGGGTAAATAAGGGGTGAGCTGCAAAGCCCAGTAAGGAAAACAAAATACTATGTACCAGCATTCACACATCATAGCACAAACATATACATCAAACATACAACAACCTAATCATAAGTATAAATAGAGGCAGCCACACAAATACTGAAATACCACATACTCACACTCACAATCACACACCAGCTTCCATACAAATCTGGAGTGTCTTACGTTCTTAACCGTAACGCATACCGGTAACCAGTGCACCCTTACGTACACTGCCTCACTTACCACATCACCATACATGTGTGGTTTCCAACCACTTCCAAGTACCTGGAACATGATTAAACAGCCATATACAATCCATCGACAAAACACTAATATTTCACTGAAACTATCACATTCCACAGTTTCAATACAATTTATTCAAGCAGTCATACTAGGTACTCAAACTATATAAAAAGCAAGTATAAAGTATAATTATTTTTCCTTACCTCAACTCCGCTGTAATTAACTCCTACGATACCTTCTAGGCTCTATAACAATTAGTGAAACCCTTAGTCCACCGATAAACTCAATATATTTATTATTCTTACTGTACAGCAAGTTTAGCCTAGAATTTGACTTATAAAACGTTTGAATTAGAAGTTCTACTGTTCACAAAGTTTTTAGTTAATTGAAAGACCTTTCTAACGGTATAAAGATCACCAAAATCGGAGCTATAACCTAGGAGTTATGCATGTTTTCTCAAAACAGTTTCTTTAAAATCCTGGATCATGCCGATTTCTGAATACAGCCTAAAAATAAAAGTTTTAAAAATAGTTACACCCCGATCTAGACAACAGTTTCTTCATAAAAAATGTAGCTATTTTTCTAAGCTTTAAAACGAGATAAAGATCTTTTAAAATGGATCAAAATTGACAGAGATATTGAATTTTTACTGAAGATACTTTTTCTGTAAAATAGTTTGATGTATTTTATTGGGGCGTTAATTGAGATACACCCCATGCTGCCCAGACTCAACTTGTCACCGAAAGCTTACAGGCTTACTTATCTGCACATAGGGGGTAAATAAGGGGTGAGCTGCAAAGCCCAGTAAGGAAAAACACAATACTATGTACCAGCATTCACACATCATAGCACAAACATATACATCAAACATACAACAACCTAATCATAAGTATAAATAGAGGCAGCCACACAAATACTGAAATACCACACACTCACACTCACAATCACACTCCAGCTTCCATACAAATCTGGAGTGTCTTACGTTCTTAACCAGAACGCAGTACCAATAACCAGTGCACCCTTACGTACACTGCCTCACTTACCACATCACCATACATGTGTGGTTTCCAACCACTTCCAAGTACCTGGAACATGATTAAACAACCATATACAATTCATCGATAAAACACTATTTCACCGAAACTATCACATTCCACAATTTCAGTACAATTTATTCAAGCAGTCATACTAGATACTCAAACCATATAAAAAGCAAGTATAAAGTATCATTATTTTTCCTTACCTCAACTCCGCTGTAATTAACTCTTACGATACCTTCTAGGCCCTATAACAATTAGTGACACCCTTAGTCCACCGATAAACTCAATATATTTATTACTCTTACTGTACAGCAAGTTTAACCTAGAATTTGACATATAAAACGTTTGAATTAGAAGTCCTACTGTTCACAAAGTTTTTAGTTAATTGAAAGACCTTTCTAACGGTATAAAGATCATCAAAATCGGAGCTATAATCTAGGAGTTATGCATGTTTTCTCAAAACAGTTTCTTTAAAATCCTGGATCACGCCGATTTCTGAATACAGCCTAAAAATAAATGTTTTAAAAATAGTTACACCCTGATCTAGACAATACTTTCTTCATAAAAAATGTAGCTATTTTCCTAAGCTTTAAAACGAGATAAAGATCTTTTAAAATGGATCGAAATTGAGAGAGATATTGAATTTTTACTGAAGACACTTTTTCTGAAACGAAACTTAAAACGAAATACCATAACCGAGTAAAGATCCTAACTTTTGACTGGTAAGAACTCCGAACTAGGGAAAGGTTTCTTCAAAGAAAATATGGATTATTGAATTATCTTTCTAACAGTACAAGAATCGCTTGAAAATAATAGATATCGAGAGAGATATGACACTTTTACTAGGCAATATCGAAAAGAAATTTTAAAAAGCTGTAAATCGACAGTCAGTGTAAAACATGAATTTTTTGACATCGAAATATTCAGAATTAGGAAAGAGTTTCTTCATAGAAAATATAGATCATTAAATTATCTTTAAAACGGTACCTAGATCACTGAAAACGGACCTATGGGGAGAGAGATATGATAGTTTTATGAAAGCCTATTTCTCTGAAAACGAAAATAAAAACAAGTACGAATTTTACCTGAAGATTTCGAAGACACGGAACGATGATCGGTTGATTGCTAACCCCGAAGCTCTTAAGATTAAAACAATTGATTTGGTTCAATAGAGAGAATAAAAAAAGAAATTGAGAGATGGTGAGAATAAGGGAATACGATACTATCTGGCTGCTAGGGTTATAGAGTATATACGTATATAACATATCGTATAATAGGTTTAAATTTAAAAATAAATATCTAACTAATCGTATAAAATTATGCCGATTTAAATTTAAATTTTAAATTTTAAACTAACTAACTAATCTAATGCTTCACTATTTATTTATCTCACTATTTAATATATATATATATATATATATATCATTTTTTTTCTAATCACACACGCACAACAACAACAATAATAATAATAATAATAATAATAATAATGATAATAATAATAATAATAAAAATAAACTGGATATTACATTCTACCCTCCTTAAAGGAAATTTCGTCCTCGAAATTAGACTTACCAAAAAGTTCGAGTCTTGTTCTTTCATGTCTCCCTCCATTTCCCACGTTGCCTCCCTTTCTGAACGGTTGCTCCACAGAACTTTTACTAGAGGAATACTTTTGGACCTTAACTCCTTCGTTCCTCTCTCTATAATGCGAATCGGTCGCACTTCATAACTCAAGTCCCGCTTTAGCTCCATTCTTTCATAGTTCAGCACGTGTGATGGATCCGACACGTATTTTCGTAGCATAGAAATATGGAACACATTATGCGTCTCAGCTAATACTGGTGGCAATGCCGCCGATAAGCTACTGTCCCACTCGTCCAATATCTCAAAAGGACCTATAAATCTTGGACTTAGCTTTCCTCGCTTTCCAAAACGCATAACCCCTTTCATAGGTGACACTCGAAGGAACACTTTATCACCCACTGCAAATTCCACATTCCGTCTCTTTGCGTCGGCATAACTTTTCTGGCGGCTTTGTGCAGTTACCATTCTATTTCGAATCTTTTCTACCGCTTCGGTGGCCTCTCTTACTAGGTACGGGCCTAAGTATCGCTTTTCGCCAACCTCATCCCGGTAGTGGTGATCGACACTTCCTCCCATACAACATTTCATAGGGTGCCATCCCTATTGTAGATTGATAGCTATTGTTGTACGAGAACTCCATTAGTGGCAAATAGTTGCTCCAGTTACTTGGGAAATCCAACGCACAAGCTCGTAGCATGTCTTCTAGTATTTGAATAGTTCGTTCGATTGTCCATCGGTTTGAGGGTGGAATGCGTACTCAACTTCGGTTTTGTGCCCAAAGCACTTTGCACACTTTCCCAAAACTTAGAAGTAAAACCGAACCTCTATCGGATACAATGGTCTTTGGGACTCCGTGTAGCCTTACAATTTCTTTTACATACGGTTCGGCATATTGCTCGCGTTGTAATTAGTGCGCACGGGCGTAAAATGTGCCGATTTAGTGAGTCCGTCGATAATCACCCGAGATGGAATCCCGTTGTTTGCTTTGTTCTTCGGTAACCTGTCACAAAATCCATAGCAATATCTTCCCATTTCCACTCGGGAATATCAAGAGATTGCAACAGCCCCTGCAGTCTCGGTGTTCGGCCTTAACTTGCTGGCAGGTAAGACATTTTGCTACAAATTCTGCTATATCATTTTTCATTCCCGCCACCAATACCTACCCTTCAGATCATTGTACATTTTGGTTGATCCTGGGTGTAAAGAATAGGGTGTAGTGTGCGCCTCTTGTAAGATTTTTGATTGCAACTCCGCTTCCTTAGGTACACACACCCTTGTCTTGTATAGTAGAATACCCTCTTCATTAACTGAGAAGTCCCCGGCTTTCCCATTTTGTAGTTCGACCCGCTTCTTGATTAAAAACTCATCTTGGGCTTGTTCTTCTTTGATATTCTCTAATAAATTTGATTCAATTGTGAGGTTAGCTAGCTTTCCCGTTACTAACTCTATTCCGGATCTCTCGATTTCTGTTGTAACTAAGCACTTTTAATGCCCTTAACATTGATAAGCTTGCAAAGTTGCGTACGCTAAGTGCATCCGCCACTACATTAGCCTTTCCAGTATGGTACAGTATCTCACAATCGTAATCTTTTACCAGTTCCAACCACCGCCTGCGTCTCATGTTGAGCTCTTCGCGTAAAGAAGTATTTTAGGCTTTTGTGATCCGTGTATATTTCACACTTCTCTCCATAGAGGTAGTGCCTCCAGATTTTCAATGCAAAGACCACCGCCGCCAACTCTAAGTCATGAGTTGGGTACCTTGTCTCATACTCCTTTAGTGCCTAGAGGCATAGGCTACCACCTTCTCATTCCGCATCAACACACACCGAGCCCTTGCTTTGATGCGTCGCAATATACTACAAATTTGTCTTTGTTAGTTGGAACACACGGGACGAGTCTTGTTATGAGTTTATCTTTCAATGTCTGAAAGCTTTCCTCACATTTATCCGTCCATGCAAATTTTTGTTGCTTTCGAGTCAAATTCGTCAATGGTGTGGCTATTTTTGAGAACCCTTCAACGAATCTCCTATAATATCCAGCTAGTCCGAGAAAACTCCGAACCTCACTTGCGGTTTTTGGTTTTGGCCAGCTCTTCACTTTGCTTCAATTTTCGCAGGGTCCACCTCTACCCCATCTTTGGACACTATATGGCCTAGAAACGCCACTTTCTCCAACCAGAACTCACACTTTTTGAATTTGGCGTACAATTGGTGCTCTTTGAGTCTACTTAGAGTTAGCCTTAAGTGCTCCTCATGCTCTTCCATTGTCCTTGAATAAATGAGTATGTCATCAATGAATACCACCACAAACTTGTCAAGATATTCCTTGAATACTCTATTCATTAAATCCATGAAGATTTCTTTGGGGCATTGGTTAACCCAAATGACATCACTAGAAATTCATAATGCCCATACCGTGTTCGAAATGCCGTCTTTGCTATATCTTCCTCTCGGACTTTCAATTGGTGGTACCATCTCAAGTCGATCTTTGAAAAGACGATCGCCCCTTGTAATCGATCAAACAAATCATCGATGCGAGGCAAGGGATACTTGTTCTTTATAGTCACTTTGTTCAGCTCTCGATAGTCTATACACATCCGCATACTACCGTCCTTCTTCTTGACGAACAACACTGGCGCACCCCAAGGTGAGTAACTTGGTCTAATGAATCCCTTGTCTAAAAGATCTTGTAGTTGAGCCTTCAATTCCTTCAATTCATTGGGAGCCATGCGGTATGGAGCCCTCGAGATTGGTGCCGTGCTCGGCGCTAACTCAATCACAAATTCTATCTCTCTATCTCGGGGGTAGCCCTGGTAGGTCTTAGGAAAAACTTCTTGGAATTCACATACTATGTGGACATTCTCTGGCTTGAGGGTGGTTTCTCTGGACTTGTCTACTATGCTGGCCAAGTATGCTTGACATCCCGCACGTATCATCTTTTGTGCCTTTAGGGCTGTAACTAGCGGTAAGCTTGACTTGACTTTGATTCCTTCAAATATGAATGCCTCTCCAGATTCAGGGGTGAAAGTCACTGTCCTCTTTCGGCGATCTATTGTTGCTCCATGTCGTGATAGCCAATCCATACCCAAGATAAGATCGTTAACCCTCATCTCCAGCTCTATCAGATCTCCACTAAGTTCCTTGTCTGCAATCCTTATTGGCGCATCCCGCACTCCTCTAGATGATATCATAACCTCGCCCGAGGGCAACTCCGTCATGAACTTATAACTAAAGTTTACATACGGTAGTTCTAACTTATCTATCATCTTTAAAGCAATAAATGAGTGCGTAGCTCCAGAATCAAATAAAAACAGTACATAGTTTTTCAGAGATAGAAATCGACTCCGCAACCACAGTGTTACTAGTCTCAGCCTCCCCTCTGGTTAGTGCAAATACTCGAGCTGGGACAAGTTTGTCATCCTTGAGTTGATCACCTTTTTGTGGACAGTCCTTCTTATAGTGGCCTGGTTGCCCACACTTGTAACAAGTCTTGCCTTTCAGTCGACATTCTCCCGGATGCTTACGACCACATGTTGGGCATAGCGGGTACTCCACATATGGCTTCTTCCCTTTGTAGTTATTGGACCCTATCTTGTTTCTCTTGTCGGCTTCGTTGTGTTGGTTAGTTGGCAGTTTTCTTTTGTTATCACCACCTCCATTACTGGCCTTTCTGGCCTCCCACCTTCCGTATTGTCTTTCTGTATACGACTTTCACACAACTCAGCTTCTAGGGCTTTTTCTAGTACCTCAGCATACGTGGTTGCCCTTACTCCTGACATCGCTATGTCCCGACTTATTCGGGAGTCGAGCCCTTCAGTAAAACGATGAATCCTCAGAAACTCAGTAGGAACCAGATCTGTGGCAAACTTTGCTAATCTGTCAAATTGGCGAGCATACTCTGTAACTGTAGACTTACCCTGCCTCAAGTTTGTGAACTCATTAACTCTAGCTGAGCGTATTGCTTCACTGTAGTATTTTTTGTTAAAAACTTGTACAAAGTCAGCCCAGGTCATTGCGGCCACATCCCGTGTTTGTTTAATAACATCCCACCAGATGCGGGCATCCTTTTTCAATAAACTAGCAGCACAAGCTACACTATCTCCGTTACCGAGCCGCATGTACTCAACAATACCTTCCACTGTTCTTAACCATTCCTCAGCTTCCATTGGATCTGAGCCCCCTTCAAAATTTGGTGGGTGTTGCTTGCGGAACCTTTCATATATTGGTTCCCATCGACCCTCCGGCACAGGCATGTATTGCACCGGCAAAAATTGATGTTGTCCTTGATTGGGTTGTTCCTGACGGTTGAGAGCCTCTTCATCTCGCTTCCTAATTTCTTCCTTGAGACGAGCAACTTCTTGCGCCAAATCTTCTTGTTGTGGTGGCACCACTACAGGGGCATTTTGGTGTTCTTGACCAACTACCCCAGCAGGGACTTCGTGGTTACCCCCACCTTGACCTGGTTGCTGTCCATTTACAGGGGCATTTTGATTCTCCTGGATCACCGCCTCGGCAGGGACATGCTGGTTTCCCCTGCCTCGACCGCGAGCACATCCTCGCCCTCGACCTCTAGCTCGGTCTCTTACAGCCGCTCTTTCATTCAAGCGGGTTGATCTTCTGGGTTCACCGTTTTCCATCAAATCCCTTAACTTGTTCTTCAAAAGAAAGGAGATGGTATCGCTAAGAAAAATAACCAAAGATGTATCTCGCTCAAAAAGGAAATATCTATACACTAAATTATATAAACTAAAAAAAAACGTAAATCATCAAGCAACAATTCACCATGTAAAATAAATAAATAAATAAATAATCTTCACTCATAAAAAAAAATTACACTAATAAGAAAATTGTTTGAGTTATACTAAAATTCTAACTCCGAAGAATCAGTTAATTGTTTCGATTAACCATACCCTAAACTTCTAGCTAACTAAAGGAAAATTAAAAGATAAAGACTAAACCAAATTTAACATATAAGACATAACATATATAAAGCATACATACTTGATGACAAGTTGATCCTTTGCAGCGATGGTGTGTATGTCGCGTGAATTCAAGATCAATGTAACTGTGGCTCTGGTACCATTTGTAACGCCCTTACTTACGTAAAATAAGATGCCATAAATAAACTGGCGTTAAGATACTAATGTTGCCTTTATTTAAAAAAAAAACACTTTTCAAAACATGGGTACCCAGTTGAAAATAAAGTATTACCACTTAGGGAAAAGTAATAGAAAATTTAAACGACAACATCCTCGATAAGTTTAGGGTAATTTGAAAAGATAAAAAAATAATTTAAATACAACAGTGGATTTTAAAAAAAATCAAAATAAGGAGGATACTCACGGTATACATACAGAAGACTGAAAAAGATCCCTCTCACTATTATGTAAGTGTTAGTTTTAATTTTCTTGGTATTGCCATTAATAGTCTTATATGTGATACATATAATTAGAGCCTCATCTTAGGTGGTGCTTAGAGACATCAATAGTACCCTCTATCTCTTATGATTGATTACACTTTTTAGGAAGAAGATGTATAGGTTTATATTTCTTTATTGTCTTGAATTGAACTAGGAAGGACCGTGTTCCTTTCTTGAAAAATTTAGAATAAATTATATTAGGAACTCATAAGACTTTATTTGATAAATAGAATATTACTAGTTAAGCTTGACAACATTAAGTTTAGATATGTACATAGAATCTTCTCTTCCAATAATTGAACTCTTTTGTTTCTTTTAAATCAACCTTTCTTGTAAGAGCTCACACATGAAACTAGAAGATCAGTTAGAATCAATGTGAAAGGAACGACCAATAGAGGTGGGGGCTAAGGATGTGTGTTCCGCTGACCCACAGATGGTTGATGTTCCAGAGAACCCAATAATAGTTAAGGCTAACGATCTAATAGAGGTATTGGAAGGACTACGAGCATGACTAAGACAATTTGTTGAAGAGTTTTCACAGGCTCAGCAAAATATCACCAACACTAGTAGTGGAACTTGAAGCACATAATGAAATGTACCAATAGCCAACTAAGTACCGACGCATATATTTTCACCTATCTATGAATGGTTGAAGAAGCGGTCTCTATACCTAGCCATGAATGGAAGCCCAACATATAGGAAGTAGGGATGACTTAGAATAGTAGACGTTATACCAGACTGGGACAGTATAATTTACGAAACCTACTTATTAAGAAGGATGAAATAATAGATCTTTAAGGAGAAGGTAATATCTTGTTGGATATTCTATAAGTTACATACTCCTAAGTTAGATGGTAAGAAGTATGAGTACTGTATGCAAAGACATTGGAGATAAGTATGTTATAGAAATGAGTCAGGAGAGGACGATGCCATCATATAGAAAGGAGTGTAGTGTGCTGAATAGAATCCAAAATGAGAAGTTAGAAAGAGACATGATAAAATTACTAGAGGTAACAACTTATGAAGGTATCTTAAATACTAAGAGATAAGCAGAGCATCAACAAATATTAGATTACTGAAGGAAAGTTGTAAACTTTAAACTCAAGGTCATCTACTTGGTGGAGGAGATAATAGAGAAAAATGTGTATGGTTTCGACAGAGACATTTTCAAAGGAGAAAGACAAAAAAGGTCCAGGCACGGCTAACAATTTGGGTACAACATGAATGAGAGACAACTAAGAGGGTGACTACTCAGAATTGATCACAACTACACAACTAAGAGACTGTGGATGCAGCTTTGTGGCGGGTGTACAACAAACAACTATAGAGAGTAGATCGCAAATTCAAAACTTGAGAAAGAGGAGGAATTAGCATTCAAGGGTGACATCCCTAGATTCCAAATACTCACTGATACAACAACAATGGTGTGGAGTATAGCTCAATGAGAAAATGTTAGGAAAGCCTCACTTAGAGACAGGAGAAAAGTGAGACACAATTAGGACCAAAGTAACATATATTGAAGAATGTCATGGCATGTCAAGGACTATACAAGTTTTTGATAAGTGTTGGGATTAGGAAATACACTCATGCAACATAAAGGAATTCAAGGCACAACGTAAGCAAATGATACTACAATCCAATTACGACTTATATTATGGGCAATAGTATAAGTATGTTGGAGTGTCATCTAATGAGAAACTAAGAGGAAAACTCACAAAGTCCAGCCCTGCTGAAAAGAGATGGTGTTTCTAGGCCCTATAGTGCCCGAGAAGAAAATGACTATGGATTTGTCAAAAGCTAAAATTGTTAAGAGCAAAAAAAGGAAAAATATTAGATATTTTTCTCAATCTGAAAAGCCAGTAATAGAGATCTTTGGAAGGACTCTCTCAAGCTAACAATAACTAACTTAGTGCACACTACTAAGTCTTGTCCAATTGAAAGTGCAAAAGTTAGAAGAAGAAAAAAAACAAGATAGGTATTGATAATTTGGTGGCGTTTGGATGTAAAATGAGACGCTTGAACGAATTATTGACTTGTGCTTAAAGGTAGTATGGGAAGTAAGAATAAAAAATTCCTGACTAAGGAATTATAAATAGTGAGTCTCCAGTAATAAATCAAATACAAGTAGGGGTATAGGAGGTATAATAGTGATGGACAGAGTAAGGTCTGTTCGGCATAGTTTGCAAATTATATATATAGTATCCTTACCCTGATAACTTGGATGATCAATACATTATGAGATTGGTATGGTTGACTTATTGTTAATAGTCAACAGATAATAAATAATTAGGCTACGATAAGCCATGGTAGGGTTGAACTTATTTTAAAGGGGTTATTAGTGTGCTTTCTATGTTTTAATACATATATGGTATAGTCTTAAGTAAATAATTAGTATTGGAATGTATGTTTAAGAGATTAAAAAGTTTTAGAAGTACAATTAAGAAGTTGAGATATTTTTTTGGTGAATTAAAGACGGCTACAATATTGAGGGCATGAATATGGCTGGAATAATCAATGCTATGATAAGTATGAAGTTATGTGATACCTCAGATGGCTAGTATATTAGAAGAAGCAATCATTAAACATAACTATCAGAATCTATCGGCATTACAGATTCAAACTTCACCACTATAGCAAGATAATACCAAAGTAGATAAAAGTTAGTATAGAAAACTAGCTAATCTCATAATCAAGTCAACTTGATTGAAGGGGGTAATGGAGGACCAAGCACCATAAGAGAGATTAGCAAAGAAAATACAATAGAGTGATACAAAAATCAGACAACAAAAGGAACCAAAGACTATTATCTTGGAAAATGGGAAGTCATGACAAGTGCAACGAATGCATGGATAAAGGAAATTAAGAAGTGAACGTTAGACAAAAAGGTAGTCGGATAGATAGTTAAATATTTATACATAGAAGACCTTTTAAAGATATTCCATGTTTATTTCCAAGTGCCATGGAAAAAGTATCTATCGATGAGTAACAACTATGAAACTGTAAGAATGACACCGTAGCTTTACAGTGGAATAAAAAAGAGAGAGGGAGAGAGTTAGATTTTAGTCTGTAATAACATTCAATGAGAGAATGGGAATAATTAAAGAGAAGTTTGCATAAGATCTTTTACCCTACTCTTTGTGTTTGTTATTTTTGTATTATATAATGTGTTCTCAATTGTCATGTAAGGATGTTCATGAGAGAATGAATAGTTTTACTCTTGATGGCATGTAAGGATGTTCATTAGAGAATAAATAGTTTAACTCTTAATGACATGTAAGGATGTTCATAAGAGAAGAAATTTTTATAAAATTACGAGCATGTTATTGCAAAACTTATGTATTTAAAGCATGTATATGTACGTTATTGTAATGGAGTATATTTTGGTATTTAAGTAATGTATAGAGAAATAATAATACTTAATTAAGTTGTGTATATTTTATGTGTTATGGATTGACCGATAAGACATAGGTTAAATGCATGTTTATTGGGTCAATATATATGGTAGATAATGAGGTAATGCAGTAAGTGGTGAAAGACATGAAGACTCAACACCCCGAGTGTTGGTAAGTTAAATTTCGAGGACGAAATTTTTTTAAGGAGGGTAGAATGTAATATCCAGATTAAAATAATATTTAATTTTTTTTTTCTCTCCTTGGGATATTAATTGTGTGAGGATAATTATCTTATATATTTGTGTTGTTAGTGAGTTGAGATTGTTGCTTAGATTATTGTACCAATTTTCTAGAGAGAGTTAAAGTTATATTAACTACGAAAGTAAAATATTATGGTATTTTCATCAGTACGTAATCGTTTAATTAAAGCCCGATATGAAAGTCCAATAAGTTTTCTTTATAATATATTTATTTGATTTAAATAATTGTATAAGTGGTATTAAATAATATTATTATTTAATTAATGTGAGAAAATTCGTAAGTTTAGAGAAATTCGCAGGTTTAAAAACTGTTTTACTAAAACGACCATATCTGGAGTTTTATAACTCCGATTGGGGTGATTCCAGTGGCGTTGGAAAGATAATTAAAAGATCTATAAATTTTGTAGAAATAGTAATATCATAATTCGTAATTTTTCTAGGTCAAAATTAAGTCCTAAAATTACGAGATTTAGAGCTTATAATTTAAACTTAAAAGTAAGATATTTATTTATTTAATAATTTATCATATTATTATTGCTATTATGTTAATATTATTATTATTCATAAAACTAAACCTAATAAGAGTCAGAATAGTATAGGTTTCATTAACCCTAAAATTATATCGTTCTATTCTCAAGACTAACCCTAAAATTTTCAAGTCATCTTTTCATTACATCTTTAGCCAAATCTATACCACTCTTCACTCTCATCTTTGATCACCATCATCTTATGTCTATTGATCCAAGAAGCTTGATGTATTTGAGGTAAGAAACTCTACATTTACTTATTTATTGATCACAATAGGAGAATATTCGTAGGTCTCCTTTTCTTATTTTTCAGAATGAAACATGTCTCAGTAAAACTATCATAACTCTTAAAATACTCATCCGATTCTCGCAATCTTGGTGCCTATAGAAAGATTATTAAATTTCCCATAATTCGTATGAAGAAAGGTTTTGCTGAATCGAAATTTATCTATGTCAAAAATTAATATTTCTACGCTGTTTCTTATAGATTATTTTTTTATATATTCTATATAAGTTGTCTCAGTAAAACTTGAATATCTCTCTGAATACTTATCCGATTCTAGCGGTCTTGATATCATTGAAAAGCTGATTCAATGACCTATAATTTTTATGAAGAAACTATTTACCATTTCGGTGATATTCTATGTCGAAAATTATCATCTTTCTGATATTATTGTAAATCGTTTTTTTCATATTCCCAGAAAAAGTACTTTCACTTAAAATACCATAACTCTCTCAATTCTTGTCTATTTTTAATGATCTATATATGGTTTCAAAGCTTATTCAATTTTCCATAAGTTTCATGAAGAAACATTTCGTGAATTCGGAGTTATACTATGTCGAAAAGTTAGTTTCCTTCTGTATCATGTAATTCGTTTCTTGAATCTTGTTCTTTCAAAACTGTTTTGGTAAAATTGTAATATCTCTTTGAATATAATTCCAATTTCAGAGATTTTGGTATCATTGGAAAGGGAATTTAATTTCCTAAAACTTTCATGAAGATGTTATCTTCTAGTTCTGAACCTTTCAATGCAAAAAGTTTGTATTTTTGCTAAGTCGTATAATTCGTTACTCCATATTCCTTCTCAGAAATAGTTTCAGTAAAACAATCATAACTCTCTGAGTTTTAACCCATTTTTAATTATCTTTATATCATTGGAAAGATAATGGAATTTTCTATAATTTTTATGAAGACAACTTTTACTGAATTCGTGTAGTTGTTGGTCAAAAATAGTAATCTTTCTGCTGTACTGTAAGAGTACGAATTTTAATATTAGGGCCTTGACCCATGTCTTATTATAGGTAGTAGTGACGAGATAACAACTCTTAAGCAGCGGGATTTGAGGTAAGGAAATTAGATAGTGTTATATGTGTTTATCTGCATAAATTTGGATTCTTTGTGTACTGAAATATGAGTTATGATTTGTTATTATAAGTCTGTATATGGTACTGAGAATGTGTGGTATGGACACAATATTCGTAAATTAATATATAAATTATGGTTGTTATGACTTGTATATGTGTATGTTGTATGTTGTGTATTGTATGTTGTATGGTGTATGGTGTATTGCTGTATGTTATATGTTGTATGTTATATGTTGTATGCTAACGTCTCAGGTAAAGTGAGGGACCATGGTGGGGTATGATACGGGATAAGGTCGTTGAATGTAGAGATACCCTACCCTGCATTTTCCTGAGTCGTGTATGAGATTGTTATGGTGGGTATGATACAGTGATGTTACTGTTGAATATAGAGATACCCTATCCTATAACAATGGTAGGGCTGCATAGGCCCATGTTATTATGTGGGCAGATTAGGCCCAGGATATTGTAGGGTCAGGCTAGGCCGGGTTATGTAAGTAATGGCTATGATATGCCAATGTTGTGATAATGACATTATTATTTATAGTATTGATATGATTATGTTATGAGTATGATATTGGAGTTATGATCTCTGTATATGTGTACGGTGTGAACAAATAATATAGACTTGTATGATAAAGGTTTCCATATGTACAGTTATTTGGTTATAGTTATAAAAGAGCATGTATGATATTGCTAAAACTTAATAAATACATTAATGGTATGTGTGATATTATATGGTATTGTTTGATAAGCATTTCCTTACTGAGCTTTTAGCTCACCCCCTTACTTTCCCCCTACAGGTATTAGACAGGGAAGTATGTATAGTGAGTGTGGTCGGTTGGTACGTATACTGTGAGCGGCTACGGGCGGACAAACGATCTAGAACGCTGGTGGTGCCTTAGTTTTATTTTAAGCAGTTGATAAATCTAACACAGTGGAAATGCATTATTTAAAATTATTTACTTACTGTATCTTGTTTTACAAATGAAGGATCCTTCTCTGTTGCATTTTGATTTTTTTTTTAAAATCCACTGTTGTATTTTAATTATTTTTTTTTATCTTTTCAAATTATGCATGAAAATAGTATTTTTGTAAAATAAGGCAAAATATCGGGGCGTTACAGTTGGTATATTATTGTGTGGTTTGATATGTTATTGTTGCATTAAATAAAATATGAATATTATTAGTATTTGCTAAGTACAATTATATAGTTAATTAGATTAAGTATTAATTTATATTAATTATATTAGAGAATAAGTTATTAGTAAATAGTTGTATTATTAAGTGATATTTGTTATACATGTAATAGGAATATAGATAAAAATTAGTATACTATTTTATACGTATAGGTTTATTAAATAAATAAGACTAGTGGTATTTATAATAGGAATATATATATATTTTGTATAAGCTTGATAATAATATATATATATATTTATAAAGGCTATAGTAATAGATGAATAGAGAGAGGGACACGTGAGAGTGAGAGAAGAATGAGGAAGTTAGTTTAGGATATTTGACTTAGTTGAATTTAAATTTAAATTATGAGGAATTTTATATTAGTAATTAATCAATATTTTATTCCTTAAAAAAATAAAAGGTATAGCTGAGTTTAAATTTTAAATTCCTAGATTTTCTCTAATCAGTTGAATATATACGATATGGTTTTACCATTCAATGAAACGATGAACACAAATTTCATTCTCTACTTCTTTCTCTCCACTTAGATAATTCCTAAATCTCTCATAGCCTCTATCACACCAAATTACAGCATAGCATAAATTGAAGCCTCTATCACAATATTCAATTTCTAAGGTAAAAACTTTTACTGTCTCTTAATGTTAGGGTTGGATGTAGGTTTTTCGTAAGTATGTTTTATTTTCGTTTCCAAAGAAATAAGTTTTCATAAAACTGACATATCTCTCTCCTCGTATGTCCGTTTTCAGTGATCTAGGTACCGTTTTAAAGAAAATTTAATGTTCTACATTTTTCATGAAGAAACTATTCCCTAATTCTGATTATTTTGATGTCAAAAAATTCATGTTTTACACTGACTTTCGAATTACAGTTTTTTTAAATTTCTTTTCGATATTGCCTTAGTAAAAGTGTCATATCTCTCTCGATATCTATTATTTTCAAGCGATTCTTGTACTGTTAGAAAGATAATTCAATAATCCATATTTTCTGTGAAGAAACCTTTCCCTAATTAGGAGTTCTTACCAGTCAAAAGTTAGGATCTTTACTCTGTTATGGTATTTCGTTTTAAGTTTTGTTTCAGAAAACGTATCTTCAGTAAAAATTCAATATCTCTCTCACTTTTGATCCATTTTAAAAGATCTTTATCTCGTTTTAAAGCTTAGAAAAATAGCTACATTTTTTATGAAGAAAGTATTGTCTAGATCGGGCTGTAACTATTTTATAAACATTTATTTTTGGGCTGTATTCAGAAATCGGCATGATCCAGGATTTTGAAGAAACTGTTTTGAGAAAACATGCATAACTCCTAGGTTATAGCTCCGATTTTGATGATCTTTATACCGTTAGAAAGGTCTTTCAATTAACTAAAAACTTTGTGAACAGTAGGACTTCTAATTCAAACGTTTTATAAGTCAAATTCTAGGCTAAAGTTGCTGTACAGTAAGAGTAATAAATATATTGAGTTTATCGGTGGACTAAGGGTTTCACTAATTGTTATAGGGCCTAGAAGGTATCGTAGGAGTTAATTACAGCGGAGTTGAGGTAAGGAAAATAATTATACTTTATACTTGCTTTTTATATGGTTTGAGTACCTAGTATGACTGCTTGAATAAATTGTATTGAAACTGTGGAATGTGATAGTTTCGGTGAAATATTAGTGTTTTGTCGATGGATTGTATATGGCTGTTTAATCATGTTCCAGGTACTTGGAAGTGGTTGGAAACCACACATGGTAAGTGAGGCAGTGTACGTAAGGGTGCACTGGTTATTGGTACTGCGTTCTGGTTAAGAACGTAAGACACTCTAGATTTGTATGGAAGCTGGAGTGTGAGTGTGTGGTATTTCAGTATTTGTGTGGCTGCCTCTATTTATACTTATGATTAGGTTGTTGTATGTTTGATGTATATGTTTGTGCTATGATGTGTGAATGCTGGTACATAGTATTGTGTTTTTCCTTACTGGGCTTTGCAGCTCACCCCTTATTTACCCCCTATGTGCAGATAAGTAAGCCTGTAAGCTTTCGGTGACAAGTTGAGTCTGGGCAGCATGGGGTGTATCTCGTGTGATCATGTAACTGCGTGTGGTCTTGGCCATCTTCCGCTGAAAGTTTTTTTTTAATTTATTAAACTTGTCGAGGATGTTCTCGTTTAAATTTTCTATTACTTTTCCCTAAGTGGTAATACTTTATTTTCAACTGGGTACCCATGTTTTGAAAAGTGTTTTTTTTTTAAATAAAGGCAACATTAGTATCTTAACGCTAGTTTATTTATGGCATCTTATTTTACGTAAGTAAGGGCGTTACAAATGGTACCAGAGCCACAGTTACATTGATCTTGAATTCACGCAACATACACACCAACGGTATGTATGTTACAATAGCATTCTCTGTAAAATACCAATACTGATACCAACTGTAACGCCCCAGTATTTTGCCTTATTTTACAAAAATACTATTTTCATGCATAATTTGAAAAGATAAAAAAATAATTTAAATACAACAGTGGATTTTAAAAAAAATCAAAATGCAACAGAGAAGGATCCTTCATTTGTAAAACAAGATACAGTAAGTAAATAATTTTAAATAATGCATTTCCACTGTGTTAGATTTATCAACTGCTTAAAATAAAACTAAGGCACCACCGGCGTTCTAGATCGTTTGTCCGCCCGTAGCCGCTCACAGTATACGTACCAGAACTGACCCTGCTCACTATACATACTTCCCTGTCTAATACCTGTAGGGGGAAAGTAAGGGGGTGAGCTAAAAGCTCAGTAAGGAAATGCTTATCAAACAATACCATATAATATCACACATACCATTAATGTATTTATTAAGTTTTAGCAATATCATACATGCTCTTTTATAACTATAACCAAATAACTGTACATATGGAAACCTTTATCATACAAGTCTATACTATTTGTTCACACCGTACACATATGCAGAGATCATAACTCCAATATCATACTCATAACATAATCATATCAATACTATAAATAATAATAACATTATCACAATATTGGCATATCATAGCCATTACTTATATAACCCGGGCCTAGCCTGACCCTACAATATCCTGGGCCTAATCTGCCCATATAATAACATGGGCCTATGCAGCCCTACCATTGTTATAGGATAGGGTATCTCTATATTCAACAGTAACATCACTGTATCATACCCACCATAACAATCTCAGACCCGACTCCGTAAAAAGCAGGGTAGGGTATCTCTACATTCAACGGCCTTATCCCGTATCATACCCCACCATGGTCCCCCACTTTACCTGAGACGTTAGCATACAACATACAACATACAACATGCAACATACAAATATATCATACAACATACAACCTGAAACATACAAATACAACATACAACATATACAAGTCATACAACCATAATCTATGTATCAATTCACAAACTCATATTGTGTCCATACCACACATTCTCAGTACCATATACATATTCATAATAACAAATCATAAATCATATTTCAATATATAAAGAATTTAAATTTATGCAGATAAACACATAAAAAACTATCTAATTTCCTTACCTCAAATCCCGCTGCTTAAGAGTTGTTATCTCGTCACTACTACCTATAATAAGACATGGGTCAAGGCCCTAATATCAAAATTCGTACTCTTACAGTACAGCAGAAAGATTACTATTTTTGACCAACAACTACACTAATTCAGTAAAAGTTGTCTTCATAAAAATTATAGGAAATTCCATTATCTTTCCAACGATATAAAGATCATTAAAAATGGATTAAAACTGAGAGAGTTATGATTGTTTTACTGAAACTATTTCTGAGAAGGAATATGGAGTAACGAATTATACGACTTAGCAAAAATACAAACTTTTTGCATTGAACGGTTCAGAACTAGAAGATAACATCTTCATGAAAGTTTTAGAAAATTAAATTCCCTTTCCAATGATACCAAAATCTCTGAAATTGAAATTATATTCAAAGAGATATTACAATTTTACCAAAACAGTTTTGGAAGAATAAGATTCAAGAAACGAATTACATGATATAGAAGGAAACTAACTTTTCGACATAGTATAACTCCGAATTCACGAAATATTTCTTCATGAAACTTATGGAAAATTGAATAAGCTTTGAAACCATATATAGATCATTAAAAATGGACAAGAATTGAGAGAGTTATGGTATTTTAAGTGAAAGTACTTTTTCTGGGAATATAAAAAAACGATTTACAATAATATCAGAAAGATGATAATTTTCGACATAGAATATCACCGAAATGGTGAATAGTTTCTTCATAAAAATTTTAGATCATCGAATAAGCTTTCTAACGATATAAAAATCGCTGGAAACGGATCAATATTGAGAGTGATATGACTATTTTACTAAGACAACTTATATAGAAAATATGAAAAACGATTTACAACAAACAGCGTAAAAATACTAATTTTTAACATAGATAAATTTCGATTCTGTAAAATCTTTCTTCATAAGAATTATAGGAAATTTAATAAGCTTTCTATAGACACCAAGATTGCGAGAATCAGATGAGTATTTAAAGAGATATGACAGTTTTACTGAGACATGTTTCATTCTGAAAAATAAGAAAAGGAGACCTACGAAAATTCTCCTATTGTGATCAATAAATAAGTTAATGTAGAGTTTCTTACCTCAAATACATCAAGCTACTTGGATCGATAGACATAAGATGATGGTGATCAAAGATGAGAGTGAAGAGTGGTATAGATTTGGCTAAGGATGTAATGGAAAGATGACTTGAAAATTTTTAGGGTTAGTCTTGCTCAAATAGGTGGGAAGAATAGAACGATATAATTTTAGGGTTAATGAAACCTATACTATTCTGACTCTTATTAGCTTTAGTTTTATGAATAATAATAATATTAACATAATAACAATAATAATATGATAAATTATTAAATAAACAAATATCTAACTTTTAAATTTAAATTGTAAGCTCTCAATCTCGTAACTTTAGGGCTTAGTTTTGACCTAGAAAAATTACGAATTCTGATATAGTTATTTCTACAAAATTTATAGATCTTTAAATTATCTTTCCAACGCCACTGAAATCACCTCAATCCGAGCTCTAGAACTCCAGATATGATCATTTTAGTAAAACAGTTTTTAATCCTGCGAATTTATCCAAACCTACGAATTTTTAACATTAATTAATTAAACTCACTAAATATATTATAAAACCCTAATGGACCTTCATATTGGGCTTTAATTAAAAGATTACTTACTCTGTAAAAATACCATAATATTTTACTTTCGTAGTTAATACAACTTTAACTCTCTAGAAAATTGGTACAACTACTCTAAGCAATAATATCAACTCACTAACAACACAAAGAAACAAGATAATTATCCTCGCTCAATTAATATCAAAAAAAAAAAAATAAATACTATTTTAATCTGGATATTACATTCTACCCTCCTTAAAAGAAATTTCGTCCTCGAAATTTAACTTACCAACACTCGGGGTGTTGAGTCGTCATGTCTTTCACCACTTACTGCATTACCTCATTATCTACCATATATATGGACCCAATAAACATGCATTTAATCTATGTCTTATCGGTCAATCCATAACACATAAAATATACACAACTTAATTAAGTATTATTATTTCTCTATACATTACTTAAATACCAAAATGTACTCCATCATAATAACTTACATATACATGCTTTAAATACTAAGTTTTGCAATCACATGCTCGTAATATATGAAAAGTTTTTCTTTCTCTTATGATCATCCTTACATGCCATTAAGAGTGAAACTATTTATTCTTCTATGAGCATCCTTACATGCCATTTAAAGTAACACTAATTATTCTCTAAATGAACATCCTTACATGTCACTTGAGAACACATTATACAATACAAAATAACAAACACAAAGAGTAGGGTAGAAGACCTTATGCAAACTTGTCTTTAATCATTCCCATTCTTTAGTTGAATGTTATTACCTATAAAAATCTTACTTCTCTACTTGATTTTCTACTATAAGGTTACAATGTCATTCTTTCAATTTCATAGGTGTTACCCACTCATCGATAGACACTTGTTCCATGACACTTGGAAATAAACATTTAAGCTCTTTAAAAGGTCTTCTATATATAAATATTTAATGATCCATTTCGACCACCTTTTTGTCTAACATTCACCTCTTGATATCCTTTATCCATGTATTCATTGCACTTGTCACGCCTTCCCATTTTCCTAGGTAACCACTGTCGGTTCCTTTTGTAGTCTCTTTCTTGTATCACTATATTGTATTTTCTTTGCTAATCTCTCCTATGGTGCTTGGTCCTCCATTACCCCCTTCAATCAAGTTGACTTGATTAGCTAGTTTTCTATACTAACTTTTATCTACTTTGGGATTATCTTGCTATAGTGGTGAACTTTGAATCTGTAATGTCGATAGATTCTGGTAGTTATGTTCAATGATTGCTTCTTCTAATATACTAGCCATCTAAGGTATCACATAATTTCATACTTATCATAGCATTGATTATTCCAGCCATATTCATGCCCTGTATATTGTAGCCTTCTTTAATTCACCAAAAAAAAATATATATATATCTCAACTTCTTAATTGTACCTCTAAATCTTCCAAATCTCTTAAACATACATTCCAATACTGATTATTTACTTAAGACTATAACATATATGTATTAAAACATAGAAAGCACCCCATGACAAATGGTATCAGAGCCTTGACCCAGCCGGAAGTGTGGTCGACGAGGACGTCGGACCCCGTAAGGGGGGGTGATTGTGACAGTCAGTAGTCCCGTGATCCGTAAGGGGAAACACCGGGTAAGCTGTGCAATCCCACACCGCCTGGGGAAGGTCAAGTGGGATGATTCTGAGACTGTGTAGGTATGGGACTACACAGTTGAAGAGGGCTTAAATGGATTGATTGGTACTACCTATATCAACAAGGTGCATCTTGTTTTTCGGTAGCCCATCACGAAAGAACTCCACAGTTAAGCGTGCTTGACCTGGGAGCAATTTCAAGGATGGGTGACCTCCTGGGAAGTTTTCCCAGGATGCGTGTGAGTGAGGACAAAGCACGCTGAAAACACTCGTGTTGGTCTGTAGGGTCAGTCATCAGTCCATGAAGCAGCCAGAGTGCCGTACTCGTGTATAAGAGCCATTAGTCCGTGGGTGTAAGGGCCCAATGGAGGCTTGAAGCGGGGACGTTACAAACTCTAAATCAAAATGCGCAACTAAGGCCATAATAATTCTGAATGAATCTTTAGTGGAAACAGGTGAGAAAGTTTCAGTGTAATCAATACCTTCTCTTTGAGTAAAGCCTTTAGCCACTAAACGCGCTTTAAACCTTTCAATCTGTCCCTTTTTATCCCTTTTAGCCTTTAAAATCCACTTACAACCTATTGGTTTAAAACCATCAGGTAATAAAACTAGCTCCCATACACCATTTTTCTTCATGGAGTCGATCTCATCATCCGTAGCTGTTAACCATTTTGAAGATTGTGGACTATTAAGGGCTTCACTAAAAGTGACAGGATCCACAAAATGATCAATATCACATTCTCCTTCTCCAAGATAAACAAAATTATCATGACACTTTGTTGACTTCTTTTGTCTCTGAGATCTTCTTAGAGGAAGTACTTCTGGAATAACTTCTCTTTGTTGATCATTGTTTTGAATAACATCTTCCACAACTGGAATTTCTTCAATAACAGGATTCTCATTAACAATAGGAGCTTCATCATTAATAGGCCCTTCATCAATAATAGGACCTTCATCATCTTCGATATCGGGAGCAATGTATTCATCAACAATGGGAGCATTACCAACTGGAGTAGGATGGAGACTACTATTATCATCTCTTGAAAATGACATAGGAATACAAATTCCTTTAGAGGACTCCCCCATTTCAAGAGATGTTGAAGGAATTTTTAGCAACATCAAATTCCAGAAATTTAGCAGTCTGAGATTCAACAATTCGCGTACCACGAGTGGGACAGTAAAAGCGATAGCCTTTTGAGCGCATTGGATAACCAATGAAATAACAGCGATTTGTTCTCGGATCTAACTTTTTCAAATTAGGATCATAAATCTTTACTTCAGCTGGACAACCCCATACTCGAAGATGATTAAGACTAGGCTTCCGCCCAGTCCATAACTCAAAAGGGGTCTTGGGAACAGATTTACTGGGAACACGATTTAAAATATAAGTTGCAGTCATAAGTGCTTCAAAAGGGGTCTTGGGAACAGATTTACTGGGAACACGATTTAAAATATAAGTTGCAGTCATAAGTGCTTCACCCCATAAAAACTTTGGAAGATTTGTTCTACTCATCATACTTCTAACCATATCCATGAGAGTGCGATTTCTCCTTTCAGCAACGCCATTTTGCTCAGGTGAACCAGGCATAGTGTATTGAGCAACTATACCATTTTCTTGTAAGTACTCTGCAAAAAGCCCCATGTGTTGTCCAGAGTCTGTATAACGACCATAATATTCTCCTCCACGATCAGAATGAACAACTTTGATGACTCTTCCTAATTGTTTCTCAACCTCATTTCGAAAAATTTTGAGTTTATCAAGGGCGTTTGATTTTTCTTTAATTAAATAGGTGAATCCATAACGAGAAAAATCATCAATAAAAGTGATAAAATACTTGTTTCTGCACAATGTGGTGGAATAAGGACCACTGATGTCTGTGTGGATAATTTCCAATAAAGATTGACTGCGGTTTGCAGTCTTCTTTCTTGTTTTAGTCAATTTTCCACGAGTACAATCAACACAAGTATCCCAATCAGAAGCATCAAGAGGAGGAAGTATTTCAGATTTAATTAAACGATCAACCCTTTCTCTGGAAATATGATCCAATCTTTTGTGCCATAACAATAAGGATGTTTCCTTAATATGAGGTCTTTTACCCACATTATTCACAACATTAAAAGAGGAATCTAAAGGAGCCAATGACAACTTGTAAAGACCATCAGAATAAAAGCAATTTCCAATAATTCGAGAGTCAAGCATAATGTCAACATTATCATTTGCAAAATGAAAAGAATATTCTTGTTTAACCAAAAGCGGAAGCGAAACTAAGTTCCTTTTAAAAGTAGGAACATAAAAAGTATTGTTCAGAATAATCTTATCACGAGACTGTAATTCAAGAATAAATGTTCCAACATAGATAACGTCAACTCCAACATCATTGCCCACTTTAAGCTTGGACTCCCTCTCACTTGGCTTCCTGAGATCCCTTAGCCCCTGTAAGGAAGCAAACATGAACAAGAGCACCACTGTCTAACCACCAAGAATCAATAGGAACATCAACTAGATTAGATTCAAAACAAACACATGCTAATGGATTACCTGATTGTGCTTGCTTCTTTTCTAACCAAGTCTTAAATTTGTGACAGTCCGTTCTCCGATGCCCCAATTTTTCACAAAAGTAACACTTCACATTAGAGTATTTGGACTTTCCATTGTTATTCTTTTGTTTATTCTTATGCTCCTTACCATTACCATTCTGTTTTGTAGCACCATCATTTTTATTCTTGAATTTTCCTTTTCCTTTGTTGGGCTTGAGGTGAGAAACATAGTTAGCAGATTCATTCTTCTCCCTTTTAAGCTTGCTTTCTTCAGCTACACACTGAGAAATTAGGTCGCTGATAGTCCATGTTTGATTGTAAGTGTTGTAGGCTGTCTTGATAAGGCTGAAAGAGGCAGGAAGAGCATGAAGAGCTCGATGAATAATGAAAGAGTCAGGAAGAGGAATATTATGATCTTTCAACTTGGACTGAACATTCACCAATTTCAGAATAAAATCTCGCACTCCTTTTAATTCATCATACTTAATGGTTGTCATTTCATCCATAAGATGTCCAGCTTCAGCGTTTTCACCAGTGTCGTATAATTTTTCTACAGCATTGAAAAACTCTTTGGCATTTGTAGTGTCTGGCAAACCACTCAATAGATGTTCAGGAATGGATCTTTTCATAGTAAGAAGACTAAGTCGACTTGACTTTTCCCATTGTGCATGATGAGTTCTCTCGGCAGCTGTACTGGAGTCAGTAAGATCAGCAGGTTTTTCTTCTCGTAGGCACAAGTCCAAATCCATTATGCCTAAAGTAAATTCCACATCTCGTTTCCATGTCTTGTAGTTGGAAGCATTTAAAATATGGATGGAAGCATTATTGTTGTTCACAGAAAAGGAGACTGAAAAATTCAAAAATTAAAACTTGAATAAGCAATATGAGCAATGTATTAGAAAATATTGTAGAATCAACTGGTCATTATAAACTCCCCTTTGGGGTGAGAATATAACACACACATGATTTACCTTCATGAAGTTAACAACAAAGAAAAAATACATATCATTTAAGAATTTTATTACCTTTGGGCAAATAAATTTCTTAAAAATATGTATTAATTCAAGCAAAAAATAATAATAAATTTATATATTTAAATTATTACCTTTGGGCAAATAATTAAAATGTATACATTTAATATTAACTCACTTCATGGAATGTGAACTAATATATGTAAATACTACCTTTGGGCAAGTAATTACACATATAGTTAACCAAAAATATAATATTTTCTTCAACATGTGAAATTTGGTGATAAAACAATTATTGAAAATTAATAATTTTCAACCAAATTTCCAAAAGAGATATATAATTGCTTTTATTATATTGGTAATAAAAAAAAATAAAGTGTCCACCATAACACATTATTTTTATATCAAATAATCAAGTTTTATAACTTTAGAACAACAAATAATCAAAAGATTTGAATATAAGAAAATTGGTGGAGACTACATAGTCAAGATAAATCAAATAAGAGAGTGACTATGTTTAATGGAACGAGAAGAAACCCAAAAAATTTTCTATGATCGACAAATTTCGAAAAATCATCAAAAAATATTTTTAATAATTTTTTAACTACATAATTATCATTAAAATAATAATAATTATTAAACGGAGTCAAAAAATTAATTAAAAATCATAGAAAAATCAGAAATTAAATTTTAAGCACGCTGGAAAAAAAAACGTCGAAAAACGACATCCCAGCCGGCCCCACGCGCCCCCACGCGCCGCCTGCTCTGATACCACATGTTAGATAAATTAACAATTAACCCAAGATCTATTTGTATATAACATAGAACACAATAGTAATATATATGATAATTGAGTATGTGTACCTGATTGATCCATAGCAATTATCTCTGATTGATCCACAGCAGTTACTCCAATTTGATAGTGCAATACTATCAACTAAGTCTTCCTCCCTAGATCTCTAAATCAGAAGCAGTTTATTTTATCTGATTATCAAAAGGTATACAATTGTGATGAGACAATATGTATTTATAGAGTTAGGGAGGGGACTTAGCTACAAAACCCTAGTTGGGCTGGGCCTGCTCATCAAAGGCTTCAGTCAACTAGAAAAGCCCACACTTCTGCTTCACCTAGACTTTACTCACAGATGCTAAGCCCATTAACAATTGATCACCAACAACATGGGCTAACACAGCAAAGAACTATCCAATCAACCCAAGTTTTAATAAAACCAATAAAATTTAATGTAAGCCCAAATAAAAATCTAACATTTAATAGTAAATTACATCAGCAGTAATAATATTACAAGTAACATTTCTCAAATAACATATTATTTTCTTTAAGATAAGATCATACCATCAATTTAGAAGGTCATAACACAATCATTTCATTCCATTCCAATCAAATGTATGTGACAATCACCAAACTATATAAGTTAGTGTATCAATCAAAATGGAGTTGGAGTAACCATTTTTTTTTTCTGCAAACAACCATGTAATAGCATTTTTTTTTTTGACAAAGTGATTAGAATCACTCATGAATTTACGACGCCCACGTCCGCCACCGGCGCTGGAACCTCCTCGAACCAGGATAGCTCATCGTCTAACCGCAGAGCATGCTTTGTCAAGCCATGGGCCGCTAAATTCTCAGAGCGAGCCACATGGGACAAAACTGCCCCAGAAATTTAGACAATAAAGCTATAACATCTTCAAACAACGCTCCTAACTTGTTGAAATACATCTCCCCATTGTTGATAGCCGTCACCAAAGCTAACGAATATGAATAAACTGAAAACAAATCAAAAAACCAAAAATTTTATTAGAAAATAATCAATACGATCAAAACACTCAAAACTCAAAAATTGAAAAACCAGATCCCCATATAAAATACTATAACTAGCCAAAGGGAGACCCTTTGGCTAGTAGCAACTTAACTCTTGTATTTTACTTCATCATCATCTTAGGATTACTATCCCTTACTAAGACCCTAAAACCTAAAAATTTTGATATATGTAATCTAGTAATAACAAAAATCCTGCAATGCTCCAATCCATAGGATATCACAAGTTTACTTTGAAAATTATCGCAATAATAAAGTAAGCAACGAATAATGTACTTCAATAACCTTGATTATCAATGATTAGTGTAATTCAATACAATGAAACAAAATAACCTTGATTATTAAGCATTAATGACCCATTAATTCCATAATCCTTCCCAAAATAGACAAAATCAACCATATTAATTCATTATTAATGTCCCCATTTCTAAAATATTACAAATTCATTTATTGTACTTATCCCAAAAAAGCAATTTTTATACATATTTATTTATGGTAAAACTTTATTATTATCAAATCAATCTATATTGAATTGAAATTACTTAAAATAATCCAATTTAGTTATTATGACATAATTATTCCTATTTTAATTTCCAAAAGACAAGTTGTAAAACTTCCAAAAATTGTATCCTTTTAAGTTACCATAACAACATTTATAATGATACATTCCTATACCACATAGATTACAAACCAAATTCCATAAAATTTGACTTTCCAAATATATCTGAACACAATAAATTCACATTTGACAAGATACCTCCTTTTATTACAATATCTTCGTATTTATTATTCTTTAAATTACTTGATTAATTTTAAATAATAATATTAGAATCTGAATATTAAATTCCACCACTTTCCCTTTTTGCTAATAATTCTTAAAAATATGAACCAACCATAGCTAAAAGCTATTATCGTTTAAATTTAATCCTCCTTAAACCTTATTTCACTTGAAAATATTTTTAAAATATCATTTTAAAATTTTCTTTACATCATACCTTAACTTAAATAACCCTTATATTCCAACTAGTAAAATTTGTCTAGTGCATAACTTGTTTATTTTGCAATTTTATTGTGCCATTATTTTTATTATATTTTCAATACAAGAAGCCGTGAAAATTTTAAACAAACTACCCTAAATAATTAGGGGCCAGCCATATAATAGGCGCTATAGCCTTGTAAGGCGCCAAAGCCATAAAAATGGCGCAAATATAGAACAAACCAATAACAAAAATATTACAATATATCCCATTATAACAATTCAACTTTACAGAAACAAGAAATTTTCGAACAACAAATTCTTTGAAGAAAACTTCATAGTTTCATCCGTACTCTTTCCTCTTACAACTATCAAAACAAGATTATACAAGAAAAATAATAAAAATAAAAACAGAATATACAAAATTTAAAATGCAAAAAATAAAAAATAAAAAATTGATGGTATATCTTATAAGAAAACAACACCATATAAAACTTTAAAGATTTTCTTCATATATTTTGACATTGATTAGAACAGAACAAACCTACACCATTTCATTGATGAAAGAATGACAAAAAGACTAAAGAGAACTTAACTCTAATCTTATTAAAGAGAGAACAAGATAAAAGAATACCAGAATGAACCTTACCTCCGGTGCTGAAAAGAAGATATCTGTCACCAATTTTTATCTAAGGTAACGTGTAAAAATTCTTCAAGACTGATTAGAAAATGTTTTGATTTCTGATGATTATAGATACTTTTGGATCAGACATGTGATAACGTATATAGAGAGAAGACCAAGAATTTAAAAACCATAATTATCACCATCACCATGTGGCAATGCTTTGTGGAGTAGTAGTTGATACCCAATTTAGATCCATGTTTAGTTTATTACGAATTCTAAAAAATCAAGCCCCAAATAAAACCCTGATCTTATTTTCACATAAAGAAAAGAATCAACCATTGCATGTATTATAAAAGCAACCAAACTAATTTTTGATCCTCAATACCTCATCATCATTATCATCACGTGGATGATTCAAGATCAAGGAGAAAAAGAATAAACAAATTCAAAAAAAGAAGAAAGTGAACCGGAGCGTAAGAGATCCGCCGCTGAAGAATTAAGGGAAGCTGTTGAATTGGTCTGACCCGATTTTCTCAAGCCGGATCGCTTCATCGTCGACCCAGAACAAGCACAGCAAACTGACCCAGAGAGGTAGAGAGAGAAAAGCACACAATTCCATGTAATAGCATTTTTATCAAAACCTTTAAAAGGTTTGAATCATCTATTAATTAAAATAGTTTTCCTAATTAAAATAGTTTTCCTAATTAACATAAAAGACTAATTAAAATAGCTTTCCTAATTAACGTAAAAGACTAATACAAACAATAAAAGAAGCACTCAGTTGGATAAAAGCAAACAACTGGCAGAATGTTCAAGTTGAATTGGATTGTCTTAATTTCGTTCATGCAATTAACAGCAAAGTCCACATGTTCTCTCCATATGGAAGCCTTATTAACGACTCCAAAAATCTGCTTTACTTTCTTTTTAATGTTTCTGTAACTTTTGTAAAACGATCTGCGAATAACATCGCCCATTTCCTTGCAAGGGACTCTTATTCTAAAGTTGATTGTACTCTTAGCGTGTCTTCTATTCCTGCTAACTTATCGTCTTTTTTGTTGAAGGACCTTGAATAATAAAGACTTTATTTTTCAAAAAAAAAAAAAAAAAGGAGGGGGGGGGGGGGGGGGGGGGGCTTTTCCTTTGGTTAGCTTAGTCTTAGGAGTATTTTTTTTTTCTCTCTTTAGTGATCTTATTTTAAATGCTTATAAGAGGCTTTAATTTGCAGGCTCTTTATTAGCTTTTCCAGCAAAAGCGATTACATTGTTGGTAGACATAAGATGGGCTCTGGATGTTGTACTCCATATTAATGTTTTTTTCTCTGATTCTTTGTCACTAGTTTTTGTTCTTAATTTTGAATTTGTATACTATAATGAATTAGGTGTTTCATTTTCAGACATTAAAGCTTTATTATTTAGTTTTCTGGGGTATCTTTTTCTCATGTTAGCCGCAATTTGAACGTTGCAGCTCATGGATTGGCTAAGCATGTCCTTAGGATAAATGATCAACTTTTTCGGATGAAACAGACCCCTTCAACCTTCTTTGTTGATGTAATTCTTTTCTGATCAATATTTGATCATGACAAAAAAAAAAAAATAAGTTAGTGTATCAATCAAAATAAGCTAACCTACCAAAACCAATTAAACACCATTAAATTTCAGTTACTTATCTTGTTATGCAAACTCTCTCTCTCTCTCTCTCTCTCTCTCTCTCTCTCTCTCTCTTATGTTGTTATGCAAAATCTCTCTCAACTCAACTGATCTCTCTTCCACTCAACTACAGGACACACATCAATGGCTATTGAGCCTTAGAATAATTACACCTATAGTCTAACACTTCTTGAACAAGATCATGCTAAAATAATTGAATCTGTTTATTGATATGAAAGTGTCTTACAATATATTTTGTCAAATGAATTAGGGTATAGACTTGTACAAAGCCTTCGACTCAGCTCACTAATAGACATAACGGTCTCTAACCTCTAGTCATAACACTTAATTAGTACATTGGTATACTAAATAATATTACAAATCTCCACCTATACTTCCAAATGTACCTAAGCACACAACAACAACAAAAAAAAATTACAGATAGCAAATCACAAACCATAACTATTTTGTGTCTAAATTTAGCAGCAAGGAAGTGAGCATGTCTAAAGGATTGTCTTATGTTTAATTTTTTTTTAATGAACTTATAGACCATTATTAGATGTTATAACAAGTTTGTTATCTAAATTTTTAGGAGTTTCCTTAATCCATGTTTGTCGGATGACCAATATGCCTGCACATAGATTAATTGATGGATGAATATCTTGTTTGGTTGGACAATTTCCTATTACGTCTTTGGAATGTTTAGTTTCATTGTTTAATAAGTTGTTGGATATTATTTTTTTAAGTTCAATCTAAAACACTCATTTTCCATCTTGCACCACTGACATATTGCCCAAAACATAATGGAATTTGATCAGGGACGGACCCACAAGTAACAATGTGGGGGCTATAGTCCCCACTAACAAAAATATTGCCTTAATTTTTTTAATTTGATAATTATAGACCAAAATAATAGAAAAACCTCCCATAAAATTAAATAAAACTAGTAAAAATGATTATAATATATGTATAAATATTTTTTAATGATAAATAAGCCCCCACAAAGTAAAAATTTTGGGTCCGTCACTGAATTTGATGATGATGATGATTAGAGAAGCGACTATGCTAATGATCTTCGTGACTTGTTCCACCGTTGTTTTCAGGTGGCTTTGGCTTTGTAGTTGTTCCGGGCGATGCGGCCGCTACCGGTTTTAATGATGAAGACTCATGATTTTTGTTGTCAGAGATCAGACGCTTATGACAACGAGAGAAAAAAAATCAAAGATTTAATTTTGTTTATTATTTCAGGAAAATAATTTTTGAATCATTTGTTAATCAACAAAGATCCATGGTTGGTGCTGTGTCTTTGTGTTAGATTTGAGCTTCATTAAAGTTTAAGAGGTGATACTTCTAATGTTATATACATATAAGAAGTGATACTACGCAGAAGATTGTCTTATTTCCAATATATTTGTATTTCTAATTCTTGCTTTGGTTTGTCCCTTCTGCAATTCCATAAGGAAATTCACTTCTGTATTCACTTTACAGTTCTGGTTTTTTCATTCAATAAATATCTTTTATTTAGAAAAAAAAAATAATTTAAAATATACAAAAAAAATGGACCGATGAAATTTCACCATGTGCGTATACAGTAAGCCAAAAGACTACATAATAAAATGATTGTAGAGATTGAGAAATTTAGACATAACTTTTTCAGATTAGGAATTTGACCGTGCCAAACTTTAAAGTTTAGCGAGTTTAGCCGCAATCAAATTACCATAATAAAATATGAGAGTTTGAGTATTTTTGTCACAAATTTTAAATTTTGAGCATTTAATAGCAACAAATGGAACAAAATAAATATTTTGCTGCAAATTTTTCTTTTTTGAATAATACATTTTATTTTGCAAAAATACGTGGGTTGGGCTTCTACTCAGATTTGCCCCCATCCGTGTGCTAGCGTTGGCACCAAACAGAGGTCTGGAGACAACCGAACCTCCATTATCGCCGTTTTCCGAGCTGCGCCAGTCGAGTCTCCGTTGCAAGCATCCGGAGGTTAGCTTCTCCGACCCTTCCCCAAACCCTCGCAGGTAGTGTCAAAATTGTTTGGTGAATTTTGCTGTTTTACCTCAAACCATATTCCATTAAGAACTTTTGGTATGGTTCTCATTGAAAATAGTCTAAGGGCATATCTGTAGCATTATTTTTGGAATGACAAATCTGTAGCTAATCTCTCCCTCTTCTACACTTGTTGTGTTTTTTATTGCACAAATACAGTTTCTTTAGCAACTATACGGTTTGTTCCTCTTCTCCACTTTGTCGACAGAGAAAAAAGAACCAGAGCTCGAGAAAAGGTTGGCTTATCGACCAACACGGATACCCGCCTCTCTTGTCGGCAATGTCTTTCCTTCTCTGGCGTCTCCTTTTAGCTCCGGTGACTTTCAGTCTTCATTACATTGAACACAAAGTGGATGTTGTTTCTTTATGTCAATATTGCAACAAGTTGTATCGGTACCTGTTTGAGGCAAGGCTCATCTATCGAGATGAGGGAGTCCGACAATTTCTGCTTCAAGGAAAAAGGAAAGTCTCAGATTTAGGGATTTTGGAAACAGAAAAAACGTATAAATTAATATAAAAATGTTAATAAAATGTATTTATGAAAAAAAAAAAAAGTTTTATAAAGGTGGAAAACACAAATTAAAAGCGTAAAAACGTGAAAAAATTAGGAAACTAGCCTGTAATGGGTAAATTCCCTATCTTTTTTTAGGGGAAATATATATATCATATCCTTATAGGATTAGGTATTCTGTTTTTATATAAATAATACATTAGTTCTTTTAATCAATACACGCAAAACCTAAGAGTACTTCCAAGATAGCAAATAGGTTCTCTTCTTCCAAAATTTAGTCACTTAATTATTAAACTTACAACACCATGAACACCCCTACCATTTACAACATGACTGTAGATCTAGATTTAGATTCACCAAATGATTTTTTACTATCAAACTCTTTGGCCCAACTAAACAATAACTTCTTAGTTTTTAAACTAAATTTTTGTCATCAATTGTTACCTTTTGGAGACATTACTCAAAGAGTACGTAAAAGAATATCAACTTCTCGTACTTCATATTTTTATGATCCTTTCAACTTCATTAGACGTATTCTACTTGAACTTGGCGTGACAGATTCAACAATTTTATTTTCTTTTACCAATGAAATAGAAACTAGTCTCATCAATATTCTCAACGATCCTCCATTTGCAGCTTCTAAAATCGTTTTTATTAATATTTTTATTATTGCCACAAGTATTCCAGAACAAGAAGAAGAATCGAATATCATTGATATTACTTTTAGGGAAGCACTTAATGCTATTCCAAATGTTCCTGCAACACATGAATCCATTAAAAAACTCAAAGAATTGAATGAGGACGATGATGATTTATTAGTCTCTTTGAGTACCGACAATAATTGTACCATTTGCCAAGAAAATTTATTGTTTGAAGATTGGAAAATCGTAGAGATGCCATGTTCTCATCTTTTTCACAAGAATTGTATTGTTTCTTGGCTAAAAATTAATCATTTGTGCCCTTTATGTCGCTACTCGATGCCTACTTCCAACAACGTTGCTGCCGCTGAAAATTAATATTGTTGTCAACACACCAACAGTACCACTACCTTGTCTTGATTTTATGAACACTCATATTCTATCTATCTATATATACTAGGTGAATGTACGTGCCGAGCCACGTATTGCTAGTTTCATTTAAGATTTTGGTCTTTTTAAGATTTTGAATGTATTTTATTTTTAAAGATTACAAATTTTTTGTTTGAAAAAATTAAATATTTATATTTGAAATATTATTTAATAATGTATTAAAAATAATATTAGTGTAATTATAAAATTGTAAATAAATTTATTATTGGAGTAGTAGATTATTCTATTTAGTTCTTTTTAACATAGCATTATAATGTAAGTTTATATCTATAAATATTCTGTAAAGTGTTAATATTATATGAACATCTCCATTTATAAAGCTAAAAAGTGAGTCAATGACAGAAGTGGTATATCTGCAATCACACAAAGATAGAAGTGGTATTTCTGCTTCCTATGCTTATCTAGAGAAAACATTAGATAAGTGAGGTTAACTTTAATATATAAAGATTTTTCTTTTTTAAAAAATAAATAAAAAAAATTATTAATATTCTCCCAAGATGTTTGTTAGAGAGATATGTGGCTAAGATGATTTTTTTAATTTAAAAAGAGATTATTAATATTTAAAAGATTGTTTAATTTTTTGGGTTTATTTATTAACGGGAGATCAAACCTAATCGTTAAATTTAACAGAATATTCTTTTATTTTTAAGTATATTTTGTTAAACCAAGAAATGCCGTTAGATAGGCACTTTTAATATATAAAGATATAAAGGAGAGATATGAGGTAGTGACATGTTACTCTAAGATCTCTCCAATTAGCATTATTTGTTCTCTCTTTAATTTTTAGTTTTTAAATTTTTTATTAGTTTTGTAACTCCAAAATTCATATTTAAAAATGAGTATTTAATTAGTATTATTGAATATTTATTTTTTTTATTTTAATTTTTTATTAGTATTATTTAAAATTACGTTTTTTGCTTTTTGTTTTATTTTTCTTAGAATTAAGATTAAAATGATATTTGCTTGTTTTTTTTAGAATTAATATATTTAAAAATAATATTCTTTTAAAAAAAAATGATAACTATCATCACGTTTTTGTTTATTGAATAACTAGGTAACTAAGCCGCGCTTCGCGCGGTATTGTTTAACTTTTATAATCTTTATTTGTACATATATTTATTATACTTATATTGAGTGATATATCTAAAATATAATATTTTAATTTGTGTATTTAATTATTATTTATAAAAGTTTTTACATTTTATTTTATGGTGCCGTTAAAATACCTTCTCTATAAAAATGAATGTAGGATGAGAACTATAAAAGGGATTGTCGTAACATTATCTTTTTTTAAAAGTTAAAAACTGCGAGATTTATGTAAAACTATTAGTGATAGAATATTTCTATATAAAATGTTTAGATAAGAGAATTAATTTTAATAAATTATATGGATGTAAAATTTATACCAAAAGAAAACTCATAATCCATATGACTAATTATTTCCATAATAAAATATTTATTTATCTTACTATTTTGCGATAATTAAAATAATAAGTGCCGTATGAAGTTGGTTATAGTTATATAGATTTGTCAACATTAAAAAAATATAATTTAAAAAAAACTTTAATTTTGAAAATAAATTAATAAATTTTTTCATTTGTTAGATTTTTAAATAATTAATAAAATAATGTATATTTTATTAAAAAAAATTAACTATGTGGGATAGATTAATACTATTAAACACCCATTATACAACTTTCACAAAAATTACTAAGCACATTAACATTCTTAATGATTTCTAAACGATGTGGGATTTTTGCTTCTCCTAAAGAACTTTCTATTATTGAGTGTGAAAATTAACAAAGTTACTTAAAAAATACAAAAAAAAAAAACATAGAGAAATGAATTCTTAGAATGTCAGCTCACATTGTCTTGTGCATTCCTTTATATATATATATATATACTAGCAAAAAATTACGTGCGAGGCACGTATACTAAATTTAGCTTAGTTTTTTTCTAGGTTATTTGAAAGTGATACAATTAAAAATTAAAGAAAAAATATTATTAATTATTAGGTGAGATTATTATGTGTATCTAAATATTATATTTTATAATGTTCTCAATTAAAAGTGAATACCGGATGCAATATATTAGTGTTTAAGAAAGCTTGATGATTTAAATATGTTTTAAGTTAATCCAAAAATAAATTAAAAATTGATGTTCCAATACTTAAAGAAACATTACTTAAATGGGTGTAAGATAAAAAGAAAATTAAAAATCAATCTCTAAATTATTGATAATTGAAGATAGCATTTGTCTAAAAATTGTAGATAAGAAAACTAATGATAGTCATTGGTGGATTTCAATCTTTGCTTCGATAGAGACATAGTGTAATTTTTGTATTTTGCACTTTTCATTCTAGCCGGGTCCGCATATATTTGGATTGTCCATTTTTTCGTTGATAAATTGAATATGTTAGTGTCGACAAAAAGTGAAAACCATGTTTAACAAAAAGTGATAGTATTCTATAACAAAATACTATTAAATTATTTTAAAATACTATATTTTATTAAAATAAAACTCTATGCGATTAAAATTTCATATTTATCTTTACTCAAAAAGAAAAAAAAATTGATAAAAAAAAAAGAAAAAAAATGAAAAGTTTCTATTATTATCTCCACTGCCTTTCTAGATGTGAATAATGGTCTCTTCTTTCTTCCATATTCTTCTTTATTTTTTGTATATTGTGTTTGCAACATATATGTAAATTATTACGTAACTTTAAAAAACTTTACTCCTGGAAACTAATGCATATGCCGAGCACTTAGAATCATTTATTAGCTGTAAACTTTGTTGGGTTTTTTCGCCATTGATGCTTGGTTTTGTGAACTTTGATAAAAGTCACGCTTCTTTTTTATTCTTATTATTACTTATATAATTTGTTATTAAGTTGTGAAGAAGATAAAAGAGAAGTGCGGATTGAAATATTATATGTGATCCCATGGGAATGTCCAAATTGTAATAGAAAAAGGAATACAATAAATAATTGAAGAAAACCTAATCGTAGATGTACAACAACAAAAACTCAATCGTATTTTTTTTGGATTGAATGGGATTTATTTTGTTTATTTTATTATATATAAATGAAAAGTGACTCATGAAAATCTCATAAACCATTTTATTTTTAATAATAAACTATTTTATTTTTAATATAAATAAAAAGTAAATACCGAATACAGTATATTAGTGTTTAAAAAAGCTTGATAATTTAAATATGTTCTTAAGTTAATCCAACAATAAACTAAAAATTGATGTTCAAATACTTAAGGAAACACAATGTGTGTAAGATAAAAAGAAAATTAAAAATTAATTTCTGAATTGTTGATAATTGAAGATATCATTTGCTTCGACAGAGACAATAGTATAATTTTTTATTTTGCACTTTTCATTTTAACCGAGTCTGCATATAACTGGATTGTCCATTTTTTTTTTGGTAAAAAAAAAATCCATATATAATTCGTTCTTTTTCTGATCTCTCTCAACAAACTAATTGTATATGGGGTTTAAGGTTCAATTTATTTTATATATATATTTTTAATTTCTAGAGTTATAGTTGTGATTATATATAGGGTTGAAATATGTTAAATATCAGTTCAAATATTAATATGATTTGTTTTATTATTATTTTATGATATATAAATAATATTTTATTATTTTATTAAATAAAAATAATAAAGTCACCCATGAATTTCTCATAAACCAAGAATTTCAGTTATATAGGCACACTTTATATAGAATAGATATATATATATATATATAGATACGAAATTCTCACAAAATTTGACAAATATAAAGAAAAAATATAGAAAGTATATTTTTCTTTATATAGATTTATAGATTAGAATAAATAAAAATGACAAAAGAAATTATTTATTTATAGTATATTTGTATAAATAAAAAAATTATATAAAACTAATATGACATTCTCCTAAAATTTAAAATAAATTGTATTTTTTCTATAAATATATATAAATAATAAAATATATAAGCACACACTATAGATTAGATGTTTTTTTAAAAAAAAAAAAAAGTTTCTAACTAATTAATTAAATAAGATTAATTTAATCAATTATCCAAGAAGAAAAAAAAAATTAGGACAAAATAAAAATAACAAAAGAAAGGACTTATTTTATAGTGTATATGTAATGTTCCACTTTACTTTATAAACAATGTGGGATTATTAACAAAAGTAAGATTAGTGAGTACTCATGTTTTTTAGCACATTAATATAAAATTCTCAAAAAATTAGAAAAATAAAAACAAAAAATTCTAGAGAGCCACCTATACATTTGTGTGCTTTCCTTTATATAAATATATAGATAGATAGATACGAAATTCTCACAAAATTTGACAAATATAAAGAAAAAATATAGAAAGTCTATTTTTCTTTATATAGATTTATAGATTAGAATAAATAAAAATGACAAAAGAAATTATTTATTTATAGTATATTTGTATAAATAAAAAAATTATATAAAACTAATATGACATTCTCCCAAAATTTAAATTAAATTGTATTTTTTCTATAAATATATATAAATAATAAAATATATAAGCACACATTAGATGATTTTTTTTTTTTTTTAAAAAAAAAAAGTTTCTAATTAATTAAATAAGATTAATTTAATCAATTATCCAAGAAGAAAAAAAAAAATTAGGACAAAATAAAAATAACAAAAGAAAGGACTTATTTTATAGTGTATATGTAATGTTCCACTTTACTTTATAAACAATGTGGGATTATTAACAAAAGTAAGATTAGTGAGTACTCATGTTTTTTAGCACATTAATATAAAATTCTCAAAAAATTAGAAAAATAAAAACAAAAAATTCTAGAGAGCCACCTATACATTTGTGTGCTTTCCTTTATATAAATATATAGCCAAGAAAATTTATTGTTTGAAGATTGGAAAATCGTAGAGATGCCATGTTCTCATCTTTTTCACAAGAATTGTATTGTTTCTTGGCTAAAAATTAATCATTTGTGCCCTTTATGTCGCTACTCGATGCCTACTTCCAACAACGTTGCTTCGAAAATTAATATTGTTGTCAACACACCAACAGTACCACTACCTTGTCTTGATTTTATGAACACTCATATTCTATCTATCTATATATACTAGGTGAATGTACGTGCCGAGCCACGTATTGCTAGTTTCATTTAAGATTTTGGTCTTTTTAAGATTTTGAATGTATTTTATTTTTAAAGATTACAAATTTTTTGTTTGAAAAAATTAAATATTTATATTTGAAATATTATTTAATAATGTATTAAAAATAATATTAGTGTAATTATAAAATTGTAAATAAATTTATTATTGGAGTAGTAGATTATTCTATTTAGTTCTTTTTTTAACATAGCATTATAATGTAAGTTTATATCTATAAATATTCTGTAAAGTGTTAATATTATATGAACATCTCCATTTATAAAGCTAAAAAGTGAGTCAATGACAGAAGTGGTATATCTGCAATCACACAAAGATAGAAGTGGTATTTCTGCTTCCTATGCTTATCTAGAGAAAACATTAGATAAGTGAGGTTAACTTTAATATATAAAGATTTTTCTTTTTTAAAAAATAAATAAAAAAAATTATTAATATTCTCCCAAGATGTTTGTTAGAGAGATATGTGGCTAAGATGATTTTTTTAATTTAAAAAGAGATTATTAATATTTAAAAGATTGTTTAATTTTTTGGGTTTATTTATTAACGGGAGATCAAACCTAATCGTTAAATTTAACAGAATATTCTTTTATTTTTAAGTATATTTTGTTAAACCAAGAAATGCCGTTAGATAGGCACTTTTAATATATAAAGATATAAAGGAGAGATATGAGGTAGTGACATGTTACTCTAAGATCTCTCCAATTAGCATTATTTGTTCTCTCTTTAATTTTTAGTTTTTAAATTTTTTATTAGTTTTGTAACTCCAAAATTCATATTTAAAAATGAGTATTTAATTAGTATTATTGAATATTTATTTTTTTTATTTTAATTTTTTATTAGTATTATTTAAAATTACGTTTTTTGCTTTTTGTTTTATTTTTCTTAGAATTAAGATTAAAATGATATTTGCTTGTTTTTTTTAGAATTAATATATTTAAAAATAATATTCTTTTAAAAAAAATGATAACTATCATCACGTTTTTGTTTATTGAATAACTAGGTAACTAAGCCGCGCTTCGCGCGGTATTGTTTAACTTTTATAATCTTTATTTGTACATATATTTATTATACTTATATTGAGTGATATATCTAAAATATAATATTTTAATTTGTGTATTTAATTATTATTTATAAAAGTTTTTACATTTTATTTTATGGTGCTTAGTTAAAATACCTTCTCTATAAAAATGAATGTAGGATGAGAACTATAAAAGGGATTGTCGTAACATTATCTTTTTTTAAAAGTTAAAAACTGCGAGATTTATGTAAAACTATTAGTGATAGAATATTTCTATATAAAATGTTTAGATAAGAGAATTAATTTTAATAAATTATATGGATGTAAAATTTATACCAAAAGAAAACTCATAATCCATATGACTAATTATTTCCATAATAAAATATTTATTTATCTTACTATTTTGCGATAATTAAAATAATAAGTGCCGTATGAAGTTGGTTATAGTTATATAGATTTGTCAACATTAAAAAAATATAATTTAAAAAAAACTTTAATTTTGAAAATAAATTAATAAATTTTTTCATTTGTTAGATTTTTAAATAATTAATAAAATAATGTATATTTTATTAAAAAAAATTAACTATGTGGGATAGATTAATACTATTAAACACCCATTATACAACTTTCACAAAAATTACTAAGCACATTAACATTCTTAATGATTTCTAAACGATGTGGGATTTTTGCTTCTCCTAAAGAACTTTCTATTATTGAGTGTGAAAATTAACAAAGTTACTTAAAAAATACAAAAAAAAAAAAACATAGAGAAATGAATTCTTAGAATGTCAGCTCACATTGTCTTGTGCATTCCTTTATATATATATATATATACTAGCAAAAAATTACGTGCGAGGCACGTATACTAAATTTAGCTTAGTTTTTTTCTAGGTTATTTGAAAGTGATACAATTAAAAATTAAAGAAAAAATATTATTAATTATTAGGTGAGATTATTATGTGTATCTAAATATTATATTTTATAATGTTCTCAATTAAAAGTGAATACCGGATGCAATATATTAGTGTTTAAGAAAGCTTGATGATTTAAATATGTTTTAAGTTAATCCAAAAATAAATTAAAAATTGATGTTCCAATACTTAAAGAAACATTACTTAAATGGGTGTAAGATAAAAAGAAAATTAAAAATCAATCTCTAAATTATTGATAATTGAAGATAGCATTTGTCTAAAAATTGTAGATAAGAAAACTAATGATAGTCATTGGTGGATTTCAATCTTTGCTTCGATAGAGACATAGTGTAATTTTTGTATTTTGCACTTTTCATTCTAGCCGTCGCATATATTTGGATTGTCCATTTTTTCGTTGATAAATTGAATATGTTAGTGTCGACAAAAAGTGAAAACCATGTTTAACAAAAAGTGATAGTATTCTATAACAAAATACTATTAAATTATTTTAAAATACTATATTTTATTAAAATAAAACTCTATGCGATTAAAATTTCATATTTATCTTTACTCAAAAAGAAAAAAAAAATTGATAAAAAAAAGAAAAAAAAAATGAAAAGTTTCTATTATTATCTCCACTGCCTTTCTAGATGTGAATAATGGTCTCTTCTTTCTTCCATATTCTTCTTTATTTTTTGTATATTGTGTTTGCAACATATATGTAAATTATTACGTAACTTTAAAAAACTTTACTCCTGGAAACTAATGCATATGCCGAGCACTTAGAATCATTTATTAAGTTTGTAAACTTTGTTGGGTTTTTTTCGCCATTGATGCTTGGTTTTGTGAACTTTGATAAAAGTCACGCTTCTTTTTTATTCTTATTATTACTTATATAATTTGTTATTAAGTTGTGAAGAAGATAAAAGAGAAGTGCGGATTGAAATATTATATGTGATCCCATGGGAATGTCCAAATTGTAATAGGAAAAGGAATACAATAAATAATTAAAGAAAACCTAATCGTAGATGTACAACAGCAAAAACTCAATCGTATTTTTTTTGGATTGAATGGGATTTATTTTGTTTATTTTATTATATATAAATGAAAAGTGACCCATGAAAATCTCATAAACCATTTTATTTTTAATAATAAACCATTTTATTTTTAATGTAAATAAAAAGTAAATACTGAATGCAGTATATTAGTGTTTAAAAAAGCTTGATAATTTAAATATGTTCTTAAGTTAATCCAACAATAAACTAAAAATTGATGTTCAAATACTTAAGGAAACACAATGTGTGTAAGATAAAAAGAAAATTAAAAATTAATTTCTGAATTGTTGATAATTGAAGATATCATTTGCTTCGACAGAGACAATAGTATAATTTTTTATTTTGCACTTTTCATTTTAACCGAGTATGCATATATTCGGATTGTCCATTTTTTTTTGGTAAAAAAATCCATATATAATTCGTTCTTTTTCTGATCTCTCTCAACAAACTAATTGTATATGGGGTTTAAGGTTCAATTTATTTTATATATATATTTTTAATTTCTAGAGTTATAGTTGTGATTATATATAGGGTTGAAATATGTTAAATATCGAGTTCAAATATTAATATGATTTGTTTTATTATTATTTTATGATATATAAATAATATTTTATTATTTTATTAAATAAAAATAATAAAGTCACCCATGAATTTCTCATAAACCAAGAATTTCAGATTATATAGGCACACTTTATATAGAATAGATATATATATATATATATAGATACGAAATTCTCACAAAATTTGACAAATATAAAGAAAAAATATAGAAAGTATATTTTTCTTTATATAGATTTATAGATTAGAATAAATAAAAATGACAAAAGAAATTATTTATTTATAGTATATTTGTATAAATAAAAAAATTATATAAAACTAATATGACATTCTCCTAAAATTTAAAATAAATTGTATTTTTTCTATAAATATATATAAATAATAAAATATATAAGCACACACTATAGATTAGATGTTTTTTTAAAAAAAAAAAAAAGTTTCTAACTAATTAATTAAATAAGATTAATTTAATCAATTATCCAAGAAGAAAAAAAAAATTAGGACAAAATAAAAATAACAAAAGAAAGGACTTATTTTATAGTGTATATGTAATGTTCCACTTTACTTTATAAACAATGTGGGATTATTAACAAAAGTAAGATTAGTGAGTACTCATGTTTTTTAGCACATTAATATAAAATTCTCAAAAAATTAGAAAAATAAAAACAAAAAATTCTAGAGAGCCACCTATACATTTGTGTGCTTTCCTTTATATAAATATATAGATAGATAGATACGAAATTCTCACAAAATTTGACAAATATAAAGAAAAAATATAGAAAGTCTATTTTTCTTTATATAGATTTATAGATTAGAATAAATAAAAATGACAAAAGAAATTATTTATTTATAGTATATTTGTATAAATAAAAAAATTATATAAAACTAATATGACATTCTCCCAAAATTTAAATTAAATTGTATTTTTTCTATAAATATATATAAATAATAAAATATATAAGCACACATTAGATGATTTTTTTTTTTTTTTAAAAAAAAAAAGTTTCTAATTAATTAAATAAGATTAATTTAATCAATTATCCAAGAAGAAAAAAAAAAATTAGGACAAAATAAAAATAACAAAAGAAAGGACTTATTTTATAGTGTATATGTAATGTTCCACTTTACTTTATAAACAATGTGGGATTATTAACAAAAGTAAGATTAGTGAGTACTCATGTTTTTTAGCACATTAATATAAAATTCTCAAAAAATTAGAAAAATAAAAACAAAAAATTCTAGAGAGCCACCTATACATTTGTGTGCTTTCCTTTATATAAATATATAGATGTGATTAATTTCTAATTTTTTTTTTTCAATTTCTAATTACTTTTGCATATAAATGTAGCCATTTGATTAGAGATTTTACTTTTACATATAAATATACATATTTAATTATTGAGACTAATCACATAAAATGTCACAATCTATTATAAAATAATATAATATAATATAGAATAGATGAGAAGAAAGAAGAAGAAGATGAAGAGAGAAAGAGAAAGTGAATGAGAATTTTTTTGAGTTGTTTATTCCAATGGGGTGAACCCCTATTTATACAAATACAAGAGTGAAATATTAAGAAATTAAGAAAAAGGGAAACTAAGAAAAAAAGGAATGTTAATTACAATTAATGGTAATAAATAAAAGATTTTGACATCCACATAATTATTAATATTTATAACACTCCCCCTTGGATGTCCATAATAACTGCCTTATTAAAAATCTTGCTGAAACTTGATCAAAGGAAAAAGAGTATAGTGTAAACTATCTCCCCCTCATTTAGGCATTAATGAAGATCTTCTAATCGACGAATTTCGATCTTATCTGTCGTCTTCTCAAATGTTGATGTTGGTAATAACTTTGTGAATAAGTTTGCAAGATTGACACTTGATTGAATATGTTGAACACCAATATGCTTTTTCTTGAAGCGTATAAAGAACAATTTCATGAAATGTGTTCTAACTCTATCTCCTTCAATGTACCTCCTTTTAGTTGAGCGATGCAAGCAGTATTATCCATAGAGAATTGTTTGGGTTGATACTTCTTTATTGAGTGCAATCCATATGTTTCCCGAATATGCTATGTCAATGATCTCACTCACACACATTCTCTACTTGCTTCATAAAATGCAAGTATGTTAACATGATTTATAGTTGCCTCGTTAAAAACCTTGCCAGAAAAACATAGTGGGACAAAATCTGAGCTAGAGAAAAAGAGTACAATATATATTTCATATTCATAATTATTTGCAAGTTGCCTCGTTAAAAACCTTGCCAGGAAAACCCAGTGGGACAAAACCTGAGCTAAGGGAAAAAGAGTGCAACATGAATATGTCTCCCCCTCATGCACATATGATCTATAATTCTTTTGGTGATAATAAATCTCATAAGATTATTGTTATCACTTTTAAATTATCACCATATATAATCTTTGATCATATATTTTCTATAACTCTTTCAGAGTATGTATGGACTTCTAAATTATAGATGAGGGGTTCGTGGAGCATTAATCTTTATCCAACTAATTGTATCATTCATGTGTATATATAATCTTGTTCATACTAAAATTTAAAATTTCAAGTAGATATGAACATAACACATTAATAATATAAATTTTTATTTGTGACAATGATGGTACTCCAAGACCATATATTTATTCCATCTTGTTGTATGATCTTAATTTCCATATCAAATGATCATATATCTATAATTCTTGATACATATGAAGTACTTCAGGATTTCAATACTAATGAACAAACTTTATACATTAATATTTCTCGATCGAAATACAAAAGAAATAAAAGTTTGTTCTTCAATTAATCAAAACTCTTCAAGAGTCTATCACAACGTATAATTTACGTATTTATACTGCATAGACAACCATACATATTTTTCAAACAATAATTTACTTACATGTCTTTATTTCATACAAAGATCTTTGTCATATAGTGCGCGCGACTTAGAATTTATATCACTTAAGACATGTATTAAATTCTTCTAGAATTTTTAGATAAGGCTTATTTCAAATTCTCACTATATTAGGAGCTCCAAATAAATAATCTTTTGTTGCAACATTTATGTGACGCTTATAAATCCTCATAAAATATATTCCAGGCTATAATCAAATCATGATTATATTTTCTCAATATTTAAGCCTTACTTCAATCAATCTCATGTCTATGCAAACTTTGTACAACAATTATTATGTACAAATACATATATGCAAAATTTTCATTAGAAATATTTATTTGCACACCCTATCGGTCTTACTTCACTTTATGTGAGTAAATTTTCCTGGACTGCGTCATAATATTTTGGCCAAAAATCAAAATGTATGTCGATAATTCTCGACAAATCTAATACCATGATCCTTTCTATCTCATGTTAGTTTATTGCATATGGAAACATTTAACATCTATTGTCGACAAAAATTTCATTATATGATAATATCCTCTCATATTAACATAACTTATAGAGATCTCTTTAAATTACATATTTTTCAAATATGTTTATCATTTGTAGGTACCTATAACGAATCACTTCAGGGATTCAATTATGATGAAATGTATTATGTCTAACTTCTCTTGGGAGTCTCTTCGAGTACCGTTTTCATCACGGTTATCATTATAATCATCAATATTTTATAACATTAAGGCATCTTCATGAGTACCTCTAGATTTAACAACTTCAGGATAATTCAAATGAACATTTATTAATAATTTCTACATTGTTCATTTACGCTTCAAGCATTTTCAACTCATTCTATCTCAACTTTGAGTAATATTGATTTGCAGTTGGTATATATCATTTTGAACTATATCGTTCTTATATACTTTGTGCAAGGATCATTTTTCAAAAATTATCATCGATCCTTAATGGCTTCTCTCCCCCGATCGAGAGAATTTTTAAAAATTGTGATATCTAATAATATTAATATACCTGTAGGGATTTTAATATATCACAATGAATCAATATTTATTTAAACTCATATATACTATATGACATTGAACTTCAGGTTCAATAAACTTCAGTTTCAAGTTCAATACTTATGAACTTCATTCATTTTTAAGAATGAGTCATACGTGTATGATTAGAAATACATAAATTTACACATTTTGTAAATGCATGATCATAAAATCTTATCACATCGATAAGAAACTATGCAATAAAAATCTAACAATGGCTCAAGATCGTTAAAGAAATATAATTTAAATATTTTTTATGTGCAAATATATGCATATTCTTCTTCTATTAAATAATCAAGTATACTTTTATCTTAATTATAAGTGTGTCCTTACTACAGGTACACGACCACTATTATTCAATTCCACACATGATATATAGATTTCATGCACTTTGATTATGTGTGGTATCTCATCTTTTGGTTGTTTCCACTTTTTCTGGAAATATTTGAGTAGTAAATAATGTCATTAATTATTTAAAATCATTACATTCACTTCGGGGAATGACGTTGAACAAGTAGAACATTATTATAAATTTCTTAAAAATTTATTACTTGTTCATCCATAAAAAATATAAGAAATTATTCAACAATTTCTTTTACGATATTTCAAAGAATATATGAATGCAATTTTTGCATAGTCTCCAAGATGTATGCAAAATTTAATCTTTAACATATGTCAGATTCAATAATTTTCAACATTGCAAGTAATAACAATGTATAATAACATGACTAATACGAGGAATCTTTAAAAGTAATTGACTTCAATTTGTATCATTCTCTGTAAGGAATGATGAACAATAAATACATGCCTCATGTATTTAAATAACATTAGTCATGCTCATTGTTATTCTTATACTTTGATGTTTCAATGCAATTTTCTTAACATTCTTTTTGGGTATTCAAAACCCACTATAAAATTGCATCAATAATAATCATTTTTAATGATTCTTTAGTTGTATTCACATAAATACAATCATTTTTTTTCTTCGATAAATATAAAATATTTACTTCAGGAAATGTTTGTCAAAATCTATATCGATATTAGATTACTTTTCATTGTCCTCAAAGAATACAAAACATATCTTTATATATTAAAAGTGTCTATCTAACGGCATTTCTTGGTTTAACAGAATATACTTAAAAATAAAAGAATATTCTGTTAAATTTAACGATTAGGTTTGATCTCCCGTTAACAAATAAACCCAATAATTAAACCCAAAAAATTAAACAATCTTTTAAATATTAATAATCTATTTTTAAATTAAAAAAATCATCTTAGCCACATATCTCTCTAACAAACCTATACAGGGAGAATATTAATTGCTTTATTAATTTCTTTTCTATTCTAATGTGAATAAATTTTTGGCAATAGAGAGTCATCAAATTAGTTCAAGTGTTTGCACTCCATAATCTATATATCTATCTATAATATAGGTCATTACTCTTTTTTTTAACCTATTAATTATACAGGTATAATTATTAATTTTAATTGATGATAAAATTTAATTTTTCTATTTTTCTATCATATAAGGATAACTATTTTTTTTTATTGTTATTATTTTTTTCACTATGATGTTTGTAGATATTTTTTTTTACTAAATAATTATTAAATATTAAATAGATTAATTAAAAATATCTAAATCATATACCATTTAAATTTAGATTTGATTAGATTTAATTTTGTATCTACTTTCTCATTATTTGTAATTGTTCTAAATCTGATCGTGCAAACTCATATATTAAACACAATACTCCACCTTGAAACCGTTCTCTGTTTTTTTTCTTTCTTATTGGTTGGTGTTAATTCGCCCTGATGATTCAAGTGTCATGGTTTAGCAGAAATACCATTTCTATCTTTAATTTTTTCAAATATAAAGATATTTCAAATATATAAAGATATTTCAAATATAAATATTTAATTTTTTCAAGAAAAAAATTTGTAATCTTTAAAAATAAAATATATTTAAAATCTTAAAAAGACTAAAATCTTAAATGAAATTAGCAATACGTGGCTCGGCACATATATTCACCTAGTATATAAATATGTATTCATCTCTTTCATTATATATCCATCAGCTATATAATGAATATTACGTTTGCATAATCTTCAGGCTATATGCAAGATTTTATTGAGGACGCATAATCTTCAGGATATATGCAATATTTTATCAAGGATGCATAATCTTCAGGATATATGCAATATTTTATCGATGATACATAATCTTCTGGATATATGTATAATTTATTAGGGCTGAACATCGGGCGGGTTTAGCGGGTTTCGGGTTCACGGGTTTCGGGTTCAAAAAATTGAAACCGAACCCGGACCCGAATAGGGCATGGGTTGGCGGGTTGGCGGGTCACGGGTTGGCGGGTTTCGGTTGGTCGGGTTTAGCGGGTTGGCAGGTTGACCCGGTCAACTAAGTCAACTCGGTCAACTCTTTAAAAAAAATTAATTTTTTACTCAAATAATTATTTTTTTTATTTTTTATTTATTAAATTAAGCATATATAATATAACAATTTGTTCATAGTATCTACTATTGAAGAAAAAATAGATTAATCAATCCAACCAACAAACAAACAACCTATTTATCAAAGATTCAAATCAAACTTCATATTCATGTTCATGAATCATGATAAAAGTGAAAACTAAAATATTTCAAAATACATCCATATCCAATATCCATAGTCCATAAAAATCTAAAGTCCATATTATATATATATATATAAAGAGTAATAAAAGAAATATAGATATAATATATTTATAAACCGGGTTGGCGGGCGGGTTCGCGGGTTCAACCTGAAACCCGGTACCCCTAAGATCTCAACCCGCCAACCCACCCGAAGGGTACCGGGTTGAACCCAACCCGCCCGAAACTTTTTAAATTTTTTTTTTGCGGGTTCACCAGTTCGGGTTCGGGCGGGTTGCTCGGGTTCGGGTCAAACCCGTTCAAAATATTCAGCCCTATAATTTATACAGATTTTCTCTGTAATATCAGTTAAAATAGTATTTAATTTTTTTTTTCTCTCCTTGGGATATTAATTGTGTGAGGATAATTATCTTATATATTTGTGTTGTTAGTGAGTTGAGATTGTTGCTTAGATTATTGTACCAATTTTCTAGAGAGAGTTAAAGTTATATTAACTACGAATGTAAAATATTATGGTATTTTTACAAGGTAGGTAATCATTTAATTAAAACCCAATATGAAAGTTTATTAGGGTTTTATAAATTATTTAGTGGATTTTAATTAATGGTATAAGTGATATTAAATAAAATAGAATTAATGTTAAAAATTCGTAGGTTTGGATAAATTCGCAGGATTAAAAACTGTTTTACTAAAACAATCATATCTGGAGTTCTAGAGCTCGGATTGAGGTGATTTCAGTGGCGTTGGAAAGATAATTCAAAGATCTATCAATTATGTAGAAATAGATTTATCTTAATTTAAATTTTATTGGGGTCAAAATTAAGCTACAAAGTGACGACCTGTTAAGTTTAGTATAGAAACCCTAAGTTTTAAAATTCAAATTTAAAACTTATATCTAACAAATAAGATTTTTATTTAATTATTCTATTTAGAGTTAAATTAGTATCAGATTATAGGGGTTATTTTATTATTTTCTTTTATAGGTTTAATTAGATTATAAAACCTAAATCTATCACATTCTTAATACATAATATGCAGAGCCTCTAATGCACAACGATCTAGGCTAGGACCCCATGAAATTTCATGATCTTTGGAGATGTGTAGGTCGAGATTTTAACAGATAACTAACGAGTGTAAGAGAGAAAAATAAAACTCAATCTCAATCTCTTTCTTTCAGCCTTAACACAATTCTTAGAGAAGACACTCATAAAATCCTATACCCTACAAGTTATTTATCTCGCTATCTATCAAAGATTTATAATTTTCCTTCTTGTTTCGTTCTCTTCGCCAAACAACACTCATGATTTTCATCAACATAACATTGAGATCATCATCACCATTCTAATAATTTGAGATTTCAAGATCTAGCACTGATTAAGAAGAGTCATCAAGAGGTAAGAGAGTTCTTCCACTTATTGTTGTGAACTTTTAGGTTAAACTATGAAATCTCGTTTTTTATTTTTTTTCTGAAAATTATTGTCTTAGTAAAATAGTCATATCTCTCTCAATATTGATCCGCTTCCATCGATTTTTGTATCGTTAGAAAGCTTATTCGATGATCTAAAATTTTTTATGAAGAAACTATTCACCAATTTGGTGTTCTTCTTGTTAATTCCATTTTTGGCATATTTAATTGACAAAAATATTTTATTATTTAATGTGTATTTTGGCTGGAGTGTTTAATATGGTTACCCTATTTGTGTATATCTAAACTTGGAAGGAAAGTTGTCTAGCTTTCCTATTTATGGAAATTGAGGTAAATATGGTAAGTTTTGATTACACATTGATTCTTTGCTAACCAGCTGTTATTCTGATCTTGTGTTGAGTTTCCCATTTTCTAAGATCAGGTATCTTGAAGAGAAAACCGGAGCTAAACTTTCCTTTTCTATAAAAGGAAAGTTGTAGTTACTGCCCACGATTCTGTAGGTACAGAAACGGAAATTCCTGGACTAATTGAAGAATTATTTTAGGGAAGTTTCTAGTGGGTTGAGGTCTTGTTCAGACCGAATGTAAGCTGTCTATGAGATGTATATTCATTATAAATACATCTTATAGTAGCTAGGTTTTGTATCTCTTTCACACACTTAGAATTATATTCATATCTTAAGGAAAGAGTGTCTTTGTTATGTTAACTCTTTTATTCACTTTCATATCATAAGAAAAGAGTGTCTTTGTTTTGTAGAGAAGAGTTGTTCTACTCTTACTCTGTTTATTTGTTGTTTGTATTGTCTTGAGTCTGTATTCAAGTCTACAACGAAGAAGAACATCAGTGCACCTTCGGGAGAAGGTATTTACAAGCTTTCGGGAGATTGCTTTTGAAGTCTTGCATCGGGAGGATACAAGCACACCTTCGGGAGAAGGGTTTTTACAAGCTTTCGGGAGATTGCTTTTGAAGTCTTGCATCGGGATGATACAAGCACACAACCTTCGGGAGATGGTTGTATAGGCTTTCGGGAGATAGCCTTTAAGCCTTGAATCGGGAGGATTCAAGCACTCTTCAAGGTGATCGAAGGGAGTTCGAGCTCTTGGAGTTTTATCAAGATTCGGTTAGTAGGTGGAATACATCAAGCTTGCGGCATACAATAAGAGGGAGTCTATTTATGCATAAGTCAATTACTTTGTATTTTTGATACCGATCTAATGAATCTTATCTCTGGGCGTGGCCCGGTGGACTTGTAACAATGCGAAAGGATTGTTGAAACCACGTACAAAAATCTTGTGTGTTTTTACTTTTATGCACTGTTTGTTTTTCTGGGTTTCTCTGGAGTTACAGAGTTGCATTCTGTAACTACAGAAAACTGTTTTCAGTACCAGTTTTATTATTCCGCATTTAATTAATCATTTAATTAAATAATCAAACTGGGAATATTAAAATACGGAATTTCAATTGGTATCAGAGCAAGTCACTAAATTCTTAGTGAGATCTTGAGGTTATTCCGTTTAACTTGTTTTGTGTGAGATGTCTTTGTTTGCAGAAGGAAGTTCTATCTCTAGACCTCCTCTATTGAATGAGTCGAATTATCCTTATTGGAAGGTCAGAATGAGAGCATTCATCAAATCGCAAGATGAGAAGGCATGGAGAGCTATTCTTACAGGTTGGTCTCAACCTACTGAAAATGATGAAAAAGGTAATACTCAGGTAAAATCTGAACTCAGTTGGACCACTGAAGATGAAAAACTGTCTGGTTATAATAATAAGGCTTTACATGCTATTTTTAATGGTGTTGGTGAAGGTTTTATTAAATTAATCTCATCTTGTGAATCTGCAAAGGAAGCATGGGAAATCCTTCAAATTCAATTTGAAGGTACTGCTGATGTAAAGAGATCACGATTTACCATGCTGCAAACTAGATTTGATGAATTGAGAATGTCAGAAACTGAAACTTTAAATGATTTTTATGAAAGATTATCTGATATTTCTAATGAGTTTTTTGCCTTGGGAGAAAAATTAGATGAATCTGTCTTGGTTCGGAAAATTGTTCGTGTGCTTCCTGACAGGTTTGACACAAAATTGCTAGCAATGGAAGAGGCAAAAGACTTTGGCAAAATGAAGGTTGAGGAACTCATGGGTTCTTAAAGAACTTTTGAGTTAAATCAACAGATCAAGAAAAAGAGTAAGCAAAGGTTCTCGAATGAGAAAAGCAAAGGTATTGCTTTCAATGATTCTGAAAATATTGTTTCTGATGATGAAAATGATGATAAAATGGCCTTGTTAGCAAAAAATTTCCAAAGATACATGAAATCTGTTGGAAATAAAATGAACTTTTCAAAGAACTCAAATGGTAACATTTCAGGTAACAATCCCTCTAAACCTTTTTCATCTAACAAAGATATTCGTTGCAGAGAGTGTGAAGGGTATGGTCATATTCAATCTGAATGTGTCAATACCTTAAAGAAAAATAAAAAGGGATTGAATGTTACTTGGAGTGATGATTCTGAAAGTAGTGAAGATGAAAAAGAAAAAGTTGCTCTAACAAGTGTTTTGTCAAGAAATTTGCAGGAAAAAGGAAAATTCATGTGCATGAATAATACCTCGATCAATGACAACAAGGAAGAATCTAGATCCGAATCAGATGAGTCAGAAATTGATGAGAATTCTATGGTTGAATCCTACAAGGTAATGTTTGGTAAGTTGATGGAAACATGTGCTGAAAATCGTTCATTGGTTAAAGATAATAAAATCTTAAGATAAAGAAGAGGAACTATATGTTAGTCTATAAGGGTGTGTTTAAAAACTCTTAGACTACACCATATCAGATTTCGAAATTTGCCTTTGTGCTAGTAAATCTTTCTGATAAGATGGTGATTACTCTTGGGGTGGAATAGTGATTTTGGAGAAGTGTAAAAACCTATCTGAAGTCTCTAGGTCTACCAGAGAGGGACTGAATGTTAAAGCTGCAGGAAAGGTACTTATTCAGTCTAAGGAAAGTTCTATACATTTTTGGCATCATTCCGAATTGCCTTAAACTACTAGTGTTAATTTCCTGATTAACCAAAAGTAGTTGCCAAAGATATAGAATCCAGTATCCCAAGAGAGTAGACATATAGAGAGGAATTTCACATTATCAATGATTTTGTGATTAAGGAAGAGTAATAGTGGAGGAAAGGTTGTGGTTAATTCAACCTTTCAGATCCTATTACGAGGAGTTTACTACTACTACACTTGATTTGTATATCGAGGTGTTGAGATTATTTGAAACGCACTTTTTGTTTTATATTAGTGCAAGTGGGAGTTTGTTGGGTTTTATGCCCTAAATAAAACTCATTTCAATATAATCAGATTTACTTATTAATATAGATCAGAAATAACATTTAATGTTGCATGGTTCACATGATTTATTTCATGATTATATGTACATAATGTATAGATTCATCTGAAACCCTTTTCACATACTTGATCCTGTTTATTGTGCCGTCAACACATTGGAAAGTAAACATGACTATGTGAATAAAGTTTCCTAGATTTATCAGACATAGGGTTTTACTGATATGATAATCTACAACAGAGTTTACTTGCATTTGGAGAAGTGCTATGTTCTTTCCAGAGCATTGGTTAAAGTAAAGCTCAGGTTGGATGCATGGAGTATGCATCGGAAGGGACCGATATTGAACTTTGACTTAGATTTATTAAACTTACCGTAATATCTATTCAAGTCAATATCGCCTAGTTGATCCTAGATCAAATGATCTTAATCCTGATATGATTAGGCTCAATCTCGAGAGGCTATTCGTGTTCTTTGATTTGTTAGTTAAGCCTACTTTTAGGTCAGGGTGATGTCATAAAAATTAATTATATACCTAAGATCTATTTGTATATAACATAGAACACAATAGTAATACATAATAATTAGGCATGTGTACCTGATTGATCCATATCAATTATCTCAGTTTGATCCACAACAGTTACTCCAATTCGATAGTGCAATACTATCAACTAAGTCTTCCTCCCTAGATCTCTAAATCAGAAGCAGTTTATTTATCTGATTATCAAAAGGTATACAATTGTGATGAGACAATATGTATTTATAGAGTTAGGGAGGGGACTTAGCTACAAAACCCTAGTTGGGTTGGGCCTGCTCATCAAAGGCTTCAGTCAACTAGAAAAGCCCACACTTCTGCTTCACCTAGACTTTACACACAGATGCTAAGCCCATGAACAAGTGATCACCAACAATATGGGCTAACACAGCAAAGAACTATCCAGTCAACTCAAGTTTTAATAAAACCAATAAAATTTAATGTAAGCCCAAATAAAAGTCTAACATTCTCCCACTTGGGCTACATTGATTTTAATACATATATATTATATATCAAAATAATTTTGTTTGAAAACGACTCATGGGTTGAACAACAGAAAAACATTTGTGGCCACTTTAAAAAATGATAGTTCTCTGATAGCATCTCAACATACCGGTCCAATTTAACCTTTGATAATGAACTATGACAGTCATATTCTTTTTAAATCAACAAAAGACATTCATAATCACAAATACCAAAGTATTAAATCGACATGGTCAATAAGTCTAGTAGTGTGGTAAGGATTTATGTTCAACATGTGATCAATTTAAATAACATAATATCCTTATCAGTCCTCAATTTCACTGATACTGCGATGCTTAATAAATAAGCCAATGAAATTAAACATACACTACTTAATAAATAAGTAAGTGTCACTAAACTTGCTTAAAACATTAAGCCAACAAAATATCATTGTCTTTTAGTAAATATACTTAAAATACAATGATCACAACAAGATATGAACTACATGCTTTCAATTCAATTATTCTCGAGAATATGACAAAGCCTAACTGAAAGCATAAACATCCAATAATCAAAAAAATATTGGCCCACAAAGTAGTTCATAACATCAACAAGTAAATTACATATCAATGTAATCTCAAAAGATAAAGCAAGAAACTCCCACTAACCCAAAGGAGCAAAAGATTATAAAATGCCTATATCAAAAACATGTTTATCAAACAATATGGCACTTAATCCTTTGGTTAGAGGATCTGCAAACATCAACTTGGTCTTTCAATATTCTATCACAATGTCTCCTTTCTTAACCCAGTCTTTAATAGTGAGATACTTTATTTCCTTATATTTAGAAGCACTACTAATCTCATTATTCTTTGAAAAGAAAACAACAATACTATTATCACAATAGATTAGTATAGGAGAGGAAATAGGATCAACTAGTCGTATCTCTAAAAACAAAAATTCTTTAACCATAGAGCTTGCAAAGACGCACCATAACATACGACAAATTCAACATATATAGTAGATGATACAATTAAAGTCTATTTAACACTTTTTCAAGAAATAGCAGCACCAACAAAAGTGAAAATATAGCCAGAAGTTGACTTTAAATCATCTACATAACCACCAAAATCTGAATCTGAATAACCAACAACTTAAAGATTGTTGACATGCTTATACACAAGCATAAAACTCTTCGTTCTTTGCAAATATCTCAAAACTTTATTGGCCACAACCCAATGATCATGGCCAGGATCAGATAAATATCTCCTAAGAACATCGACTATGAAAGCAATATCAGGTCTAGTGCAAACCTAAGTGATAACTCTATGAAAATAGAGTTATTTATATTTTTTTGGGCATTAAATTAGCTTTATTCTCAAGTATTTTTAGTTTATTTTAGTGACTTTTATTTGGTTTTATTTAGTTTTGCAGAAATATTAATTTTAGTATTTTTTAGATTAAATTTTAATTAATTTTGTAATATTTTATCAATTTAATTTAGTTTTCCATTTTATAAGTGTTAATCTTAATGTTGTGTATTTTTGTAGAATGTTTAAATGCATATTTTGGACTTATCACATGGGTCAAAATTATGGGGCTAATATTTCATCAAAGTGTCATTAAAATCACTAAAGTCCAAATATATTGATATTTTGTTATTGGGCCTTTGTTTCAACAATTGAATGAAAAAGAAATTAAAAAAATAAAAGAGAAGGAAGCATGGGCCACGTAGGGCTATGTTGGTGGTTACAAGATCATATATGCATTATATGTGTGCTTGGTAAAAAAAAAAGAAAAAAAAGCGAGGGGCAGTAGGCGTGAACATAAATAGAAGAGGCGGCTGGGTCTTTTTGGAGCCCTGACGCCTACAGCAACCACACAGTGAAGAAATGAAGAAAAACAAAAAGAAGAAAAAGAAAAAAAAAAAAGAGAGAGAGAGAGAGAGAGAGAGTTTTATTTAGGGTTTTAATCTAGCATTTTTATTTTGGAGATTGGCAATTATTCAAAGGAAGAAGAAGAGAAATTTGGAAGAGGAACTTGGAGTATTGTGACAAGCTCCAAATGGGTTGTTATTTCTATCTCTCTTTTCTTTTAAACTTTGTAATTTTTGCATAATTATGAGTTAATTTTTATTTTGCTAGAATTATTTTGTTGACTTAAATTGTAATTTGGTATTTTGTTGCTATGTTTAGTAAATTGGTTTTGTTCATTCAAGTGTGTTATTGTGCAATTGCTTACTTTTGCTTGATCACCATTAGTAGGTACTAGCTAATCTTAATTTTGGAAAAAATAGGGTTAGTGGAATTGCTTGAATGATGCATGAATATCACTTTGGAAAAATGTGATTTGTAAATGGCATAGGAATATGTTATTTACCTTGTATGACTTGAAGGAATTATGCTAAAATTGGTATTCTTAAAATTAATTGGGCATAGGAATATGTTAATTAATTAGAGAATCAAATCATAAATACTTTGGAAAAAGGATTATGAGATTTTAAATTCCTAGTTGACATCATCAATTTGCAACAATACTCATTTGCTTCATTATATCAATTTTACATTTTTTTAGGTCAATTTAATAGTTCTAGCTTGTTTTCTGCATAGTTTGTGTTTGCTAATTTTTTTTAACATATTCTCATCACTTTATTTTATTATTGTTGAAACCAATTTGTGAGTAATTAGTTTTATAAATCAATTTCTAATTTTCAATCCCTGTGGAGACGATACTTGATTTATCACTTTATTACTTGTTACGATTGCGTACACTTGCGTACACAATTTTAACAACAAGTTTTTGGCGCCGTTGCCGGGGATTGATTTAGTGAAATTTTATTTTTAGAACTTAATTACTATCAATTTGGTTTTTTTTTTTTTTAGTTTTTCATTTGTTTATTCTACTTTCCTTGTTCTATTTTACGCTTTGTTTGTCTTGTTTTGGTTTCTTTTGCAAGGTCTTGAGATGTCTCATCTACAAGTCCTTATGAATTTTGTTCAACATGACTTGGAGCCCTTGTATGAAGCATGGTGGAGATACAAGGCATTTCTAGTGAGGTTTCCATATCATGGGTTGTCCAAAGAGTGTAAATTAGAAATCTTCCTAAATGGGTTGAATCCAAGCACAAGGGAATGGGTAGAAAGAGGAGATGGTACCACCAATTTCTACCAACTATCAATCGATGAAGCCTATTGGATATTGGAAGACATGGCGGAGTACAACAAATGGTGTTGTAATTGTCCAAACAAAAATCATGTTTGGGAGGACAATTACAACAATTTGGGGCCAAATTGTGACACTTACACTCAAGTACCAAATGATGAGAAATTGAAGGATTTTCAAGAGTTCAACATAGAAGAAGAGCCTCATCAAATGGTTCAACCAATCTCACTTAAGGCATTGATGATGGAGTTCATGGCGAAAAATGATGCCTTAATTCAAAGCCAAGCTTCATCCTTGAGGAAATTGGAGAATCAATTTGAGCTTTTGGTCAATGAGTTGTGTGATAAACACCATGAAACTTTGGGCATTGATATGGAAAATTCAAGGGAAAAAGAAGAAAATGAAAATGTCATTTTGAGGAGTGGTGATGAATTGGAGATACTTGGGGAAAATTTTGAGCAATTACAAGAGCTCACTTCAATCCAAAGTAGTGAAATAAAAGATAAGGAAGCAAGCATTCCAAGTTGGTCAACATTTATTGCTGCTCATAATCTTTGTAGCATTATCACGACAAAAGCACTGATTTTGAAAAAATTCAGCAAGAGCATTTTTGCATTCCTCAAGTCAAAGAGCCCATGGTAATGGAATACTATGTTTATGAGGATCCTTTTTTGCCATTACCTCCTCCTTCACCATTGGCATGGTACCTTGGCATCCATCATGTGCATTCATCGAATTCAAGAAAAGTTGAACATTTGCGCTCATCAATTCAATATCTCGCCAAGCTTGAGGGCGTTCATGACAAAGACCCATTTGTGAGGGCATATGCCACTCTCTATGGGCGGAAGCCGCTCTTTGATGAGTGCTTCTCAAAAAGTCAAGCCGACGACTTTAAATCAAGCGCTTCTTGGGAGGCAACCCGAGCTTTCTAAACTTTGTCTTTATTTTGTTTTAAATTCAATAAACATGCAATATTAAATGGCTTTGACAATTGCATTGTAGTTTTTTTTTTCTCTCTTTCTTTTCTTTTTCTCTCTTTTAGGTGCGAGCATAAAGTCAAGTGGAATTGGACGCACTTATGGAGGTTGACACTAGCGAGTTTGCACATCATTGAAAGGGAGTTCCTCTTTAACTCTTCTTTATTAATTTTAAACTTGCTCACACATATTTGAGAATTTTGTGCATACAATGGTTTGGGAAACTAAATATTTTTTTTTTCTTTTCTTTTATTTTGCTTGTTTGAAAAAAAAAATGAGGCATATGTGCTTTGGTTTGGTGATTTTTTCACATTCTAATACATGATTGATAGTGTGCATAGCTTGTTGAAAAATGTAAATATTGTTTGAGCTTGTGACTAATTCTTGTGCTAGTTTCATTTTGATTGAGATATGGCTAATTTTGAGCACGAATGCCTTGATCATTTTATTGTGTGTGATTTGGTGAAAGTTTGTGTAAATATATGATTTTGTGATCTCACAAGTCTTAGAATTTTGTTTGATTCTCTCTTGAGGCGAAATCCTAGACAATGCTTAACCAAAGACATGATTTAGGCCATTTTTGGACCGTTTGAGCCTTTCGAGCCAACCATAGTATTATTTCATCCCTAGTCACCCCCTTTGAGCATAATTGATCCCTTTATTTTTATTTTTTTTACCATATGTAAGCCTAGCTAAATACAAATCTTCTCACCATATACCCTTCCAAGATTTTGTTTGTTGTGTCATGAAGGGGATGGGAGGGGTGCAATTTTTGTAGCGTGGTAATTGGGTGAGTGTTTTCATTGTGGTACTTTATTATTCTCACCATTGGGGACAATGTTGAATTTTAAGTTGGGGGAGAATTACCATATTTTGTGTATATTGCCATTATTATATTTGTATTGTTAGTTATTCAAAAAAAAAAAAAGAATGTTTAAAATTAAGTTTGGGGTGTGCCACCCCTTGAAAAAAAAAAGTGTGTTTAAAATTAAGTTTGGGGTCTGCCACCCCTTGCAAAAAAAAAAAAAAAGAGCAAGATTTTTTTTAGAAGCTTGAAGTCCCAGGTGTTATAGCATTGCTTCAGCATTCTGGAGCAGAGACACAAAAAAAAATGCTATGCTAAGGCATTGCTATAACTCCTGGGAGCACATTATTTTGGAAAATTTTGGGGCAATAAATAATGGCAATATTAATACTCAAATTTTTTGTGGGATATTCTTTGAGGAAGTAAGTGTGAGGTCCCATTTTGGTCTTAGGAAAATTAAGGTGCTTTTAGGTGATTTGAGCCAAAAATGACTTCTCTTAACCACCTTCACCTAAGCCTTACATTACAAGCTTAAAAAAAAAAAAAGTCCTTTTGATCTTTGGTTTTGTGTTTGTCTACATTAGTGGAGAGAGAGATGAAAAACAAACCTATGAGAATTTGTTACTTTAGAGATTTTGTGCTTAATTCATATTTGCATAAATTGATCTAAATTGCAAGTAATATTTTGATAAAAGGCATTTCACACACACACTTGGAGTAATCAAAATTGGAATGAAACTTGCGCTTGAATTTTTCACAATCATTGGACAATCTTTTTATTTTTCTCTAAGTTATGTTCATTAATCAACCTTAAGCTTTAAGGAAATGTGGAGATCACCAATTTTAGTGTCATATTGCCTCGTGTTTTATTTTCTTTATTTTTCTTTTTTTTGCTTGAGGACAAGCAAAGTTTTAAGTTTGGGGTGTGATAACTCTATGAAAAGAGAGTTATTTATATTTTTTTGGGCATTAAATTAGCTTTATTCTCAAGTATTTTTAGTTTATTTTAGTGACTTTTATTTGGTTTTATTTAGTTTTGCAGAAATATTAATTTTAGTATTTTTTAGATTAAATTTTAATTAATTTTGTAATATTTTATCAATTTAATTTAGTTTTCCATTTTGTAAGTGTTAATCTTAATGTTGTGTATTTTTGTAGAATGTTTAAATGCATATTTTGGACTTATCACATGGGTCAAAATTATGGGGCTAATATTTCATCAAAGTGTCATTAAAATCACTAAAGTCCAAATATATTGATATTTTGTTATTGGGCCTTTGTTTCAACAATTGAATGAAAAAGAAATTAAAAAAATAAAAGAGAAGGAAGCATGGGCCACGTAGGGCTATGTTGGTGGTTACAAGATCATATATGCATTATATGTGTGCTTGGTAAAAAAAAAGAAAAACAAAGCAGGGCAGTAGGCGTGAACATAAATAGAAGAGGCGGCTGGGTCTTTTTGGAGCCCTGACGCCTACAGCAACCACACAGTGAAGAAATGAAGAAAAAGAAAAAGAAAAAAAAAAAGAGAGAGAGAGAGAGAGAGAGAGAGAGAGAGAGAGAGAGAGAGAGAGAGAGAGAGAGAGAGAGAGTTTTATTTAGGGTTTTAATCTAGCATTTTTATTTTGGAGATTGGCAATTATTCAAAGGAAGAAGAAGAGAAATTTGGAAGAGGAACTTGGAGTATTGTGACAAGCTCCAAATGGGTTGTTATTTCTATCTCTCTTTTCTTTTAAACTTTGTAATTTTTGCATAATTATGAGTTAATTTTTATTTTGCTAGAATTATTTTGTTGACTTAAATTGTAATTTGGTATTTTGTTGCTATGTTTAGTAAATTGGTTTTGTTCATTCAAGTGTGTTTATTGTGCAATTGCTTACTTTTGCTTGATCACCATTAGTAGGTACTAGCTAATCTTAATTTTGGAAAAAATAGGGTTAGTGGAATTGCTTGAATGATGCATGAATATCACTTTGGAAAAATGTGATTTGTAAATGGCATAGGAATATGTTATTTACCTTGTATGACTTGAAGGAATTATGCTAAAATTGGTATTCTTAAAATTAATTGGGCATAGGAATATGTTAATTAATTAGAGAATCAAATCATAAATACTTTGGAAAAAGGATTATGAGATTTTAAATTCCTAGTTGACATCATCAATTTGCAACAATACTCATTTGCTTCATTATATCAATTTTACATTTTTTTAGGTCAATTTAATAGTTCTAGCTTGTTTTCTGCATAGTTTGTGTTTGCTAATTTTTTTTAACATATTCTCATCACTTTATTTTATTATTGTTGAAACCAATTTGTGAGTAATTAGTTTTATAAATCAATTTCCAATTTTCAATCCCTGTGGAGACGATACTTGATTTATCACTTTATTACTTGTTACGATTGCGTACACTTGCATACACAATTTTCACAACACTAAGCATACATCAAACTCCCTACTGCACTTGCATATGGGATATTCTTCATTGCTTCTCTTTTTAAGTCGTTCTTAGGACAATGTTGCTTAGTAAATTTGTCCCTTTCAGAATAGGAACGAAACCAGCTTTACACAAATCCATGTTGAACCTTTTGAGCACACGAGTAACGTAAGCTTCTTGAGGTAAGCCAAGAACTTTTCGATTCTTATCATGATAAATCTCAATCTCCAAAACTAAAGATGCCTCTCCAAGATCTTTCATATCAAAATTGGAAGACAGAAATTTTTTGGTCTCATTTAGTAATGACAAATCACTGCTGGCAAGTAAAATGTCGTCTACATAAAGAACAAGAAAAATATGATGACTCCCACTGATCTTCATATAAATACACTAATCAAACTTGTTCTCGATGAAACCCAACAGTGTCACAACCTTGTCAAACTTCAAGTACCACTGGCGAGATGCCTGTTTGAGACTATAAATGGATCATTTCAATTTGCAAACCAAATTGTCATTTCCATTTTCCTCGAAGCCTTCAGGTTGAGACATATAGACTTGCTCACTCAATTCTCCATTCAGAACAACAGTTTTAACAATCATTTGATGCAACTCTAAATCAGAGTGCACAACTAAATCCATAATTATTCTGAATGAATCTTTAGTGGAAACAGGTGAGAAAATTTTGAGTGTAATCAATACCTTCTCTTTGAGTAAAGCCTTTAGCCACTAAACACGCTTTAAACCTTTCAATCTGTCCCTTTTTATCCCTTTTAGCCTTTAAAATTCACTTACAACCTATTGGTTTAAAAACCATCAAGTATTAGAACTAACTTCCACACATACATTATTTTTGTCCATGAAGACTTAATCTCATCATCCATAGCTTTCTATCCATTTTGAAGAATGTGGACAATTAGGTGCTTCACTATAAGTAAGAGGTTTCACAAAATGACCAAGATTACATTCACCTTCTCCAAGGTAAATAATATTATCATCACACCTTATTGACATCTTTTGTCTTTGAGATCTCCATATAGGAGGTACTTCTGGAATAACCTCTATTTATTGACCATCATTTTGAATGACATATTCCACAATTAGATTTCTCTAATAACAGGACCCTCATCAACAACAAAAACTTCCTCAATAATAGGTTCCTCATCAATAGTAGGACCCTCGTCATCTTAGATAGTAGGAGCAATATATTCATCAACAATGGGAGCGTTATCAACTAGAGTAAGAATAAGACTGCTATTATTATCATCTCTTGAAAAAGATATAGGAATAAAAGTTCCTTTAGATGACTCCCCGTTTCAAGAGATGTTGAAGGAATATTTTCAGCAACATCAAATTCCAAAAATTTAGCAGTCTGAGATTCAACAATTCGCGTACCACGAGTAGGATAGCAAAAGCGATAGCGTTTTGAGTGCATTGGATAACCAATAAAATAACAGAGATTGGTTCTCGAATCTAACTTTTTCAAATTAGGATCATAAATCCGTACTTTAGCTGGACAACCCCATACATGAAGATGATTAAGACTAGGCTTCCTTTCAATCCACAACGCAAAAGGATTTTGGGAACAGATTTACTGGGAACACGATTTAAAATATAAGTTGCAGTCATGAGTGCTTCACCTCATAAAAACTCTGGAAGATTTGATCTACTCATCATGTTTCTAACCATATCCATGAGAGTGCGATTTTCTTCCAACAACGCCATTTTGCTTAGTGAACCTAACATATTGTATTGAGAAACTACACAATTTTCGAGAAAATATGCAGCAAAAGGCCTCATGCGTAGTCCATATTCTGAATAACAACCATAATTTCTCCTCCACGATCTGAAAGAACAACTTTGATGACTCTTCCTAATTGTTTCTGAAGAACATTTCGAAAGATTTTAACTTTATCAAGAGCGTTGGATTTTTCTTGAACCAAGTGAAGCCATATAGAGAAAAATCATTTTTGAAAGTTATGACATACTTGTATCCTTAACGTAGTAGTCAATTTTGTACAAGTATAATCAGCATAAGTATCCCAGCCAGAAGCATTAACAGGAGGAAGAATTTTAGCTAGAAGTAACGATCAACTCTTTCTTTAGAAATATGACCTAATCTATTATTCCATAATAATAAGTATGTTATCTTAATATAAGATTTCTTATCCACAATATTCACAACATTGAAAAAGGAAGCTAAGGAAGTCAATGATAATTTGAAAAGAATATCAGAGTAAAAACAGTTTCCAATTATTCAGAGTCAAACATAATGTCAACACTATAATTGGCAAAAGGAAAAGAAAATTATTGTTAATTAAAAGCGGAAGCGAAACTGAATTACTTTAAAAGTAGGAATCAATAAAGTACTGTTCAAAACAATCTGAACACTAAACTGTAATTCAAGAATTAAGGTGCCAACGTAAATAACGTCAACTCCAATATAAGTGTCCACTGTAAGCATTGACTCCCTCTCACTTGGTTTTCTGAGATCCCTTAGCCCCTGGTTGTGGTTGCTTGTTTTCATATTTTCTTTATCCTTTGTTGGGCTTGAGTTGAGAAACAAAGTGAGAAGATTCATTCTTCTCATTCTATTAGCTTGCTTGTTTCAGCTATATACTGAGAAATTAGGTTATTAACACTCCATATTTTACTATAAGTGTTTAGGTTGTCTTGGTAAAGCTAAAAGAAGTAAGAAGTTCATGAAGAACTTGAAGAATGGTGTAAAAGTCAGGAAGAGGAATATTATGATCTTTCAACTCGGACTGAAGAATAATAATTTTCAAAATAAAATCTAGCACTCCTTTGATTTATCAAACTGAATGGTTGTCATTTTATCCATAAGATGTCCAACTTCAGCGTTTTCACCAGTGTCATATAGTTTTTCTACAGCATTGAAAAACTCATTAGCATTTGTGGTGTTTGGCAAACCACCAAAAGATGTTCAGGAATTAAACGTTTCATAGCAATGAGACTAAGATGATTTGAATTTTTCCAATGTGCATGAAGAATTTTTGGGCAACAATTCTGATATTAGAATAAGATCAGCAGATTTTTCTTCTCGAAGGCATAAGTCCAAATCTATTATGCCTAAAGTAATTTTCACATCTCGTTTCCATGTCTTAAAGTTGAAGCATTCAGAATTCAGATGAAAACGTTATTGTTGTTCGCCAAAAGGAGACCGCAAAATTCAAAAAATTAAAACTTGAATAAGCAATATAAGCAATGCATTAGAAAATATTGTAGAGTCAACTGGTCATTATAAACTCCCCTTTGGGGTGAGAATATAACACACACATGATCTACCTTCATGAAGTTAACAACAAAGAAAAAATACATATCATTTAAGAATTTTATTACCTTTGGGCAAATAAATTTCTTAAAAATATGTATTAATTCAAGCAAAAAATAATAATAAATTTATATATTTAAATTATTACCTTTGGGCAAATAATTAAAATATATACATTTAATATTAACTCACTTCATGGAATGTGAACTAATATATGTAAATACTACCTTTGGGCAAGTAATTACACATATAGTCAACCAAAAGATATAATATTTTCTTCAACATGTGAAATTTGGTGATAAAACAATCATTGAAAAAGAATAATTTTCAACCAAATTTCCAAAAGAGATATATAATTGCTTTTATTATATTGATAATCAAAAAATAAAGTGTCCACCATAACACATTATTTTTGTATCAAACAATCAAGTTTTATAACTTTAGAACAACAAATAATGGGAAAATGTGAAATAAAGAATATTGGTGGAGATTACATAGTCAAGATAAATTAAATAAGAGAGTGACTATGTCATATGGAACGAGAAGAAACCCAAAAAATTTTCTATGATTTACGGATTTTGAAAAATCATCAAAAATTATTTTTAATAATTTTTTAACTGCATAATTATCATTAAAATAATAATAATTATTAAACAGCGTCAAAAAATTAATTAAAAATCACCAAAAAATCAGAAATCAAATTCTAATAATGCTGGAAAAAAGAATCGTTGAAAACGGAGTCACGAAACTACCTCACTCTCTCTCACTCTCCGGCAGCCGCGAGTGGGCTTTGTCCCAGAAGGTTGTCTTCAACCTCCAGCAACCTCCATGGCTGAAAAAACTGGGTTTTGTGCGACCCGGTTCAGACCCGAGCGGGTCGGGACGAAATTCCGGCCAAAAAAGTGACGAAACGGACGGGAAAAAGAGGGATTTTGATTGGTTTACAATTTCTAATACATGTACACTACTAATTTCGGGTATTAAGGTTTAAATCTCTAGATTTCATGGCAAAAATCCATCCGAAAATTAAGAACTAAAAAAAAATTTGATGTGATATCAATTCTCGATTGAAACACGAAATAAATTGTGTAAGAACATTGATAAATAATTGATAATGAGATATCTATAATCAATTTTAGATCAAAAACAATAAAATCAAAACACACAAATTATAATTTCATATTATAATCATATAAACCCTAAAACTTTAAAGTTAAAATTCTCTTAATTTACTCAATGATTTTGTGCAAGTAATATATCAAAAGAAAGAGAATTTAATGAGGAATAAAACCCCTAAACTTTTAAGATTGAAAAATAAAAATTTCAACATAAAATAATAACGAAATTAATATGTAATTATGGATAATTAACATATACAAATTAATTATACTAATTATAGGTTCTAAATCATATACAATAGGCAATCTGATACCACATGTCATAAAAATTAATTATATACCTAAGATCTATTTGTATATAACATAGAACACAATAGTAATACATAATAATTAGGCATGTGTACCTGATTGATCCATAGCAATTATCTCAGTTTGATCCACAACAGTTACTCCAATTCGATAGTGCAATACTATCAACTAAGTCTTCCTCCCTAGATCTCTAAATCAGAAGCAGTTTATTTATCTGATTATCAAAAGGTATACAACTGTGATGAGACAATATGTATTTATAGAGTTAGGGAGGGGACTTAGCTACAAAACCCTAGTTGGGCTGGGCCTGCTCATCAAAGGCTTCAGTCAACTAGAAAAGCCCACACTTCTGCTTCACCTAGACTTTACACACAGATGCTAAGCCCATGAACAAGTGATCACCAACAATATGGGCTAACACAGCAAAGAACTATCCAGTCAACCCAAGTTTTAATAAAACCAATAAAATTTAATGTAAGCCCAAATAAAAGTCTAACAGGTGATACGTACATTTTGGGAACACGGTAGTGCAATTGAGTGGGAGCGCTAGCATAAACATGGAATCTATAGCTTCTATCTGGCGAATAGTAAGCAAAGGATGATCTCCTTCGAGCTTGACCAAACGAACATAAATGGTGGAGTACTCATTTCACATTAGCTGAAATATCATTTATACGGGGTCAAGTGTTTTAAGGAATAAATACATTGTAGGGTGTAACGGTAATTTAATCCCTTTACAGTGTAGACCATTCATATAGAGGATCATTGATCACATTAGGATTATAACAATAGATAACTAATGATATGTCTATATGGTGGAACATATAGAGCATTCTATATACTGAGAGTGCAATTCTAAGTTCTATGCGTGGATTCAACGAAGAATTAATAAGTTAGTGAATTTTAGTGCTAAATTCTTGATCTACTTATTGGAAGCTCGGTTATATAAACCCATGGTCCCCCCACTAGTTGAGATAATATTGCTTGTAAGACTCATGTAATTGGTTTTGATTAATCAATTATAATTCTCAAATTAGACTATGTCTATTTGTGAATTTTTCACTAAGTAAGGGCGAAATTGTAAATAAAGAGTTTATAGGGGCATATTTGTTAATTATGATACTTTGTATGGTTCAATTAATAAATATGATAAATGACAATATTATTTAATAATTATTTATAGTTATTAAATAGTTAGAATTGGCATTTAAATGGTTGAATTAGGAAATTGGCATTTTTGAGAAAATCAGATACAAAAGGTGTTAAAATTGCAAAATTGCAAAGCCCAAGGCCCAATCCACTAATGCTTGGCCGGCCACCTATTGTAGGTTTTTAAATTGATTTTTTCATTATTTTAATGCCATATAATTCAAATCTAACCCTAGTGGAATGCTATAAATAGATAGTGAAGGCTTCAGGAAAAACACTTCTTCTGATTCAGAAAATCTGAGCCTCTCTCTCTCCCTATCTTTAGCTACCACTTCTTCTTTCTTCTTCCTTTGAATTTCGAAATCCTTAGTGATTAGAGTAGTGCCCACACACATCAAACAATACCTCAATCATAGTGAGGAAGATCGTGAAGAAAGATCATCAGCAAAGGAGTTTCAGTATCAAAGATTCAGAGAAAGAGATCCAGGTTCAGATATTGATAATGCTCTGCTACAGAAAGGAATCAAGGGCTAGATATCTGAACGGAAGGAGTCATATTATTCCGCTGCACCCAATGTAAGGTTTCCTAAACTTTATATGTGTTTATTTCATCGTTTTAGAAAGTTCATATTTAGGATGTTAATAAACATACTTGTGAGTAGATCTAAGATCCTGGTAAAATAAATCCAACATTAAGCAGCGGGATTTGAGGTAAGGAAATTAAGTAGTTTTTATGTGTTGAACTGCATAATTTAAATTATTTGTCTATTGAAATATTATTTGTGATGTATTATTATGAATGTGTATATAGTACTGAGAATGTGTGGTATGGACACAATATGAGTTTGTGAATCGATATATATTATGGTTAGTACGATTTGTATGTTGTATGTTGTATGATGTATGTGGTGTGTTGTATGTTGTATGTTGTATGTTGTATGCTAACGTCTCAGGTACAAATGAGGGGCCATGGTGGGGTATGATACGGGGTAAGGTCGTTGAATGTAGAGATACCCTACCCTACATTTGTCTGATTCGTGTATGACATTGTTATGGTGGGGTATAATACAGTGATATTACTGTTGAATATAGAGATACCCTATCCTATAACAATGGTAGGGCTACATAGGCCCAGGTTATTATATGGGCAGATTAGGCCCAGGATATTATAGGGCCAGGCTAGGCCCAGGTTATGTAAGTAATGGCTATGATATGCCAATGTTATGGTAAAGACATGATATGATTGAAATAATTTTATTGCTATGATTGTGCTATGAGTATGATGTCAGGGTTGTGATCCCTACATATATGTAATGGTTTCGTTTAGTACAAATATATGGTATATGATATAGCTTTCCATATCTTGAGTTATTTAAATTACAATTATGAGCTAAGGCATAGAATTTTGTTAAGACTGGATACGTTAATGTTATAAAGAATCATATTATTGTGAATTTTAAGATATGTTTAGTGTATTGAATGCTATTGTATGTTAAGCATTTCCTTACTGGGCTTTTAGCTCACCCCCCTTACTTTCCCCCTACAGGCAATAGACAGGGAACATTGAATGTAAGTTTGATGAGCTGGGTCAGTTCTGGTATGTATACTGCGAGGGGCTATGGACGAGCAAACGGTCTAGAACGCTGGTGGAGCTTTGGTTTTGTTTTTTTTTATTATAATAAAGTAATCTAAGCTCAGTGGGATGTTGCAAATTTATTTTTTTTTTAAGAAAAATACACTCAACTACTTATTTTGTTTTAATATGAATGATCATTCACCTTTTTGCATATTCATTGTAAAACCCACTGTGTATTTCCAAACATCTTTGAATCTTTTTAATTAATGCATCAAAAATAGTATTTTGTAAAATAAGGCAAAATATTGGGGCGTTACATTCTCTATCATATCATTGACACACATATATTGTAAATATTATAAATGATAAGAACATAATATATATATATATGAAATCAATAATAAACATATAAAAGTATATACATACATATATAATATATAGATATATAGATAAAAATAAAATAAATAAAAAAAAAAGAATTCTTGAAATTGTTTCAGTCAGATGAGTATATATATAAATATATATTTAGTGTATCATGACTTTAAAACAATTCAAGAACTTTAGCAAAATACTTACATTGAGTCTTAGGCAGAGACTCATGCTTGAAGCTTGGGCAGAGACTCGTGCTGATAACGTGTTATAAAATAATATAATATAATATAGAATAGATGAGAAGAAAGAAGAAGAAGATGAAGAGAGAAAGAGAAAGTGAATGAGAATTTTTTTGAGTTGTTTATTCTAATGGGGTGAACCCCTATTTATACAAATACAAGAGTGAAATATTAAGAAACTAAGAAAAAGGGAAACTAAAAAAAAGAGGAATGTTGATTACAATTAATGGTAATAAATAAAAGATTCTGACATCCACATAATTATTAATATTTATAACACAATCTATATTATTATTAATCTAAAGCGTTCACAATTTACATTTAAAATAATCAATCTATATATATTATTTTTGTGCCATAGAATTTCAATATTAATTAGTATATATTTTATAATTTTTTGCAAATAATAATCAATATCATTAAAAATCAATGTTAATTAGTATATTATCATTCTCTTCATATATGGCATAGAATATTTTTTTCTTATATACTCATAATAAATATAAGAATTGCAATAAATGATGAATCTCATAATTAAAGGTCATAGTTGCAACATGTCTCTTCGTATATGAGTCTCTCTCCTATCATTTCTTAGCATATTCTATCACAAGGAAAATTGTCGATAAATAATTAAATTAATTGTATATTTCGGGTTAATATAACTTTAAAATTTTTAATTTTTGTATATCAATAATGTTGGGTTTCATATTATTATCAATGATCTTCATAAGTTTCATAAAATTTTATGATTTTAAATCTTACAAATTTAAATTTTGACTAACAAAATTACTAAAATTAATTAATTATCATTAAACAAAATATCACCGCACGCGAAGTGCAGTTTATTCCTTAGTTAAGTATATATTACTTATTTGATACTGCTATGTGTAAAAGTAGATGACTTGTTGGCTTTGTGGCTGTGGTGGATTCTGCACTTTTCAGATTAAATTGGAAAATTTAAAATTTACACTTATGCGATTAGATGTTAATTGACATACAAAAATAACTTATCTAATCCAATACACATATTTATATATAATTAATATTTTAATGTAAAAATATTTCAAAAAAAAATATTTTAATGTAAAAAATAATAATTTAAAAATTTAATACATATAAAATAAATTCATATCATAATAATAATATGTAAATTCCTTATCCTATTTTCTCTATTATTAATATGAAAAAATTTCAAAGAAAAAAATACATATCATATAAATGTATTTAAAAAAATAATAATAAATCAAATATTATATTGCATTCTTATTTATAGCAAAATATAATCTAGAATAAAATTAAATTTTTTTTTCTTCATCTTTTTTTGAATTTGTTATTTTATTTATTTATTTGAATTGGTTGTTCAAGATACAAAATAATAATAATTTATTTTATTTTATTATTAGTTGTGTGAAAAAAAAATATTTTTTAATAAATGTTAATTAATTCAATATTAAAACGTAACAATAAAAAATAACCGATCCAATCTACAAATTTTTCGAATTTGATTGTATCCAAAATATAAAATTTGAATAAAATAGTACGAATTAAATTGGATGAATACCCCGAATACCTAATACATTATCAATTTATCTCACCAAAATACATAATAATAATAATTAAAAAAAAGATGTAATACAATTATCTCATCTCATCTCATCAGCTATATCAAGTTTTTGAGTAATGAAGAGAATGGTAAATTTGGCGAAGAAAGAGATAAGAGGCTAAGAAACCAACACTACCAAACATCAAGAAAAGGGCATAGCAAATGCAAGCCATGTATCCTAAGAAGAATGAGAGTTGTAAGGAACCTGACATATTTGATCTCTTATACAATAAGTAATGTATGCAAAACCCATAAACATACAATCCAATTGATCCACCATACACAAATGACCTGAATCAAAAATACACAAACTTTATTATTATTATTATTATTAACTTACTAAACAAAATTGATTCTTTTCAATTCCATTCCATTTCAATACCTCTAACCAAACACAGCCTTAATCACAACCTCTCTAAACTCAAATACTTTCATTGTTAGGATATATTCTCACAAATTGTAAATCAATCATACTTATAGTCTAGTAATTTCCCCCATCCAACCAAAAAGAATCCCTCTAAACAAGAAATTATTTCACTGAAACATATAATCATTTTTATTAATGGATATAAAATAATCCTCTCAGTTCCTGCAAGAGATGCATTTAGTGTAAATTAAAAAAACAAGGATCAATCAGTTTCAATTATTTTGTCACAATTATAGGGTCCATAATTTGAACATGCCAAACAACTCTACTATAGCTAAAATTAATAACCTCAAAAGAAATTAAGTACATACCTCCACCACCATTTGTGATCTTTAGAAACAATCTTGCAACAAATCAAGCCCACATTGATTAAAGCAGTGATGATTAGAAGAAGAATGAAGGTTACAAACAGAAACTTGTACTGAGTGTAATTCTCATAACCCCACAAGCTATAAACCACAGACGAAAGCTCAACGCAAATCGCACTAAAAGGAAATATCCCAGCCAATGCCATCTGAGGAAGATAACACATGAACCGCGGTACCTTTAGATTTTTTCGGTTGGTTTTTACCCTAGTTAATGAAGGTTTTAGCTCATCCTTGTTATTTTGGGATTGAGCTTGAACCTCAGTTTGGGAACTTTTTCCAATAAATTCACCCAAAAGATACAATGGGGTAGCAAAGAACATCCAAACAAGAACAAACTTTATGATTGTGTTTATAGGAAGAGCTATAGATGCCTTGTAAGTAGATGCCATTGAGTTAAGAAGGCAAAATGTAAAGAGAAGAGGTCCAGTAAAAAGGCATCCTGTTAGAAGTAACCCTTTACTTTATACAAAATAACATCTATGGTTCTATAATTTGTTTATGATTCTTTATAAATTTTATTAAAGTAAAATATGTAGAATTTAATAGTAAATTACATCAGCAGTAATAATATTACAAGTAACATTTCTCAAATAACATATTATTTTCTTTAAGATAAGATCATACCATCAATTTAGAAGGTCATAACACAATCATTTCATTCCATTCCAATCAAATGTATGTGACAATCACCAAACTATATAAGTTAGTGTATCAATCAAAATGGAGTTGGAGTAACCATTTTTTTTTTCTGCAAACAACCATGTAATAGCATTTTTATCAAAACCTTTAAAAGGTTTGAATCATCTATTAATTAAAATAGTTTTCCTAATTAAAATAGTTTTCCTAATTAACATAAAAGACTAATTAAAATAGTTTTCCTAATTAACGTAAAAGACTAATACAAACAATAAAAGAAGCACTCAGTTGGATAAAAGCAAACAACTGGCAGAATGTTCAAGTTGAATTGGATTGTCTTAATTTCGTTCATGCAATTAACAGCAAAGTCCACATGTTCTCTCCATATGGAAGCCTTATTAACAACTCCAAAAATCTGCTTTATTTTCTTTTTAATGTTTCTGTAACTTTTGTAAAACGATCTGCGAATAACATGGCCCATGTCCTTGCAAGGAACTCTTATTCTAAAGTTGATTGTACTCTTAGCGTGTCTTCTATTCCTGCTAACTTATCGTCTTTATTGTTGAAGGACCTTGAATAATAAAGACTTTATTTTTTTTTTAAAAAAAAGGGGGGGGGGGGTTATATGAACCGACGCCATATGTACCCCTATGGCGTCGGTTATTTCGACTCCATAGGGGTTTACTAAAAAAAAATTTCAGCTTTAATTAATATATTTTTTTTTTACATTTATTAAAATTCTAAACTTATTTTTCATTATTAATTAAATTAAATTAAAGCATAAATAAAATTAAATTAAACAGTTAAATAAATACAAATTTACATTGCTCTAAGTGTTTGTATATTAGGTATTTTTTTATTAATATTTTATATTTTATAATATGTGTTTGTATTCTAGTATTTTAGTATCATTTTTATAATATTTTAAGTTATGTTTTATATAATAATTAGTATATTGAATAATAAAATAATGTGTAATATTTTAATTTTTATGTAATTTAATATTTTTATACATTTAAATTTTATAATATGGGTTTGTATTTTTCTAGTATATTATTATTATTTTTATAATTTTTTAAGTTATGTTTTGTATAATAATTAGTTTATTGAATAATAAAATAATATGTAATATTTTAATTTTTATGTAATTTAATATTTTTATACATTTAAATTTTATAATATGGGTTTGTATTTTTCTACTATATTAGTATTATTTTTTATAATTTTTTAAGTTATGTTTTGTATAATAATTAGTTTATTGAATAATAAAATAATGTGTAATATTTTAATTTTTATGTAATTTAATATTTTTATACATTTAAATTTTATAATATGGGTTTGTATTTTTCTAGTATATTATTATTATTTTTATAATTTTTTAAGTTATGTTTTGTATAATAATTAGTTTATTGAATAATAAAATAATGTGTAATATTTTAATTTTTATGTAATTTAATATTTTTATACATTTAAATTTTATAATATGGGTTTGTATTAATATTATTCGAAAATTACTCTTAGTATTTAAGGATTAAAAAATATTCTTATAAAAGTAAGTTAAAGAAAACATACCTTATACCAAAAATTATGTACTTGACTTCCGATAAAGTCACTTCCGATAAAATCCTGACAACCAAGTTTAAGAGAAACTAAAATCAAATATTATCCTAATTCTACCAAAATTTCGGCAGCATAACGGTTATAATTGAACGTTTCCAAAAAATTTAAACCTATTAATAACATTTTCCTAACACCATTAATAAACAAAATTTGAGAACCTTTCAAAGTATGAACTTTGACATTAATAATTATGCTACTAACACGAACATGTTTTGAGTCAAATATAAAAACCTACTAAGTATAATAAATGCATAGACACATCAATTAGATTATACAAGACAAGTGCCTAAAGTAACAAACAAAACAAATGTCACCTAATTTCACGAACATGTTTTGAGTCAAATATAAAGACCTACTAACACGAACATGTTTTGAGTCAAATATGAATGAGTTATGTCACCTAATTTCTTACAACTAGCGAGTAATAACCTAGTTATTTATGTTATGTACTTTTCCTTTAACATTTATGTTTTTTATAATAAAATTTGATCCAAATTCTACCGAAATTTTGGCAGCATAACGGCTGTAATTGGACGTTCCCAAAAATTTTAAAAGTGCCTAAAGTAACAAACAAAACAAATATAACAATACAGAACAAAGAAACTAACATAAACAATACAAAATTTATCCACCCATCCGACCGCAGTACATGTATTCGCAGAACCTACTTCACTACGGATGAATATTTAAGATATTCAAACTCAACTAAGCATGCATTGATAATTAATTATACTAACAAAATGTTAGCGGATGGATGTACATATTGCAAATCCGATCAACACCGAAATATGTCGACCCTCAAATATTAGCACACAACCTATAACATAATGCAATATACAACCAATTTAAAATTTTAATTATTAAATTACTCACTAGTTATTAAACAAAGTAGCAAGTTACTAGCTAGTTACTAATTTCAATAGTTAATTTTTTAAAAAATAACATATAAATATATACACATATATAATCAATTATATATTCACACTACCATTATTTTAAAAACTTTATCTCTAAACTAATTAAATTCCTACTACCTCTCATTCTCATTCACAACAAATATATATACAATACAAATACACAAAATACACAAATAGTATATACACACAAGATATATATAAACACATATTCAATAATAAAACACAAAATATATACATATATATTATATATCAAGTTAATAAATATTTACCTTATAAACGCAATCCGGCGATAAAATGCTACAAAAATCCGACCACCTCTAGAACACACACAATATAATATTAATAAAATAAAAAAAATTCTAAAAAAATTTACAAAAACGAAATAATACCAATGTACATAAATAAAATGAATAGAAAGCATATTTATACCTTAATGGACGTTGAGACTCAACGTTTTCTCTGCTAAAATCGGTGGCCGGAGTTATACCCACCACCTTTCTTTATAATAGGTTCGGTTTGGTATATAGAGGGGAAAAAAACTAAACTTTTTAACAGTATAGGTTTAGGTATAGAAAATAGAAGATTTTAAGACAAAAATGGGGTAAAATGGTTAAGAAATGAGGGAGAATGAGGTTATTTTAGTGGTGGTTGGCGAGGGTTTTTTCGTGGGTTTGGGGCTGCTGTGGGGGGCTGTTCTTCGTGTTCAACAAGTTGTGAAATGAGGAAGTGAGGAAGACGAAGCAGAAAGGGTTTGATATATAACCCTATGGCGTCGGTTATTAGGTATTAACCGACGCCATAGGTGCCACGTGTTGAATAAAGGTGGCACCTATGGCGTCGGTTAATACCTAATAACCGACGCCATAGGGTTATATAAAAAAAACCCTGATTTTTCCAATCCCCAACCGACGGCATAGATATATATACATTCTATACCTACGGTTTTTACTAAAAAACCGCCTCTAAATGTCAATGTAGATATTTTCACCCCCTTTAGCTTCCCTTTTTATAAATTGGGTTGAAAAAAGGGAAGCTAAAGGCTTACATTGTAGTAGTGGGGGGGGGGGGGGGGGGGGGCTTTTCCTTTGGTTAGATTAGTCTTAGGAGTATTTTTTTTTTTCTCTCTTTAGTGATCTTATTTTAAATGCTTATAAGAGGCTTTAATTTGCAGGCTCTTTATTAGCTTTTCCAGCAAAAGCGATTACATTGTTGGTAGACTTAAGATGGGCTCTGGATGTTGTACTCCATATTAATGTTTTTTTCTCTGATTCTTTGTCACTAGTTTTTGTTCTTAATTTTGAATCTGTATACTATAATGAATTAGGTGTTTCATTTTCAGACATTAAAGCTTTATTATTTAGTTTTCTGGGGTATCTTTTTCTCATGTTAGCCGCAATTTGAACGTTGCAGCTCATGGATTGGCTAAGCATGTCCTTAGGATAAATGATGAACTTTTTCGGATGAAACAGACCCCTTCAACCTTCTTTGTTGATGTAATTCTTTTCTGATCAATATTTGATCATGACAAAAAAAAAATAAGTTAGTGTATCAATCAAAATAAGCTAACCTACCAAAACCAATTAAACACCATTAAATTTCAGTTACTTATCTTGTTATGCAAACTCTCTCTCTCTCTCTCTCTCTCTCTCTCTCTCTCTCTCTCTCTCTCTCTCTCTCTCTCTCTCTCTCTCTCTCTCTCTCTCTCTCTCTCTCTCTCTCTCTCTCTCTTATGTTGTTATGCAAAATCTCTCTCAACTCAACTGATCTCTCTTCCACTCAACTACAGGACACACAGCAATGGCTATTGAGCCTTGGAATAATTACACCTATAGTTTAACACTTCTTGAACAAGATCATGCTAAAATAATTGAATCTGTTTATTGATATGAAAGTGTCTTACAATATATTGTGTCAAATGAATTAGGGTATAGACTTGTACAAAGCCTTCGACTCAGCTCACTAATAGACATAACGGTCTCTAACCTCTAGTCATAACACTTAATTAGTACATTGGTATACTAAATAATATTACAAATCTCCACCTATACTTCCAAATGTACCTAAGCACACAACAACAACAAAAAAAAAAAATTACAGATAGCAAATCACAAACCATAACTATTTTGTGTCTAAATTTAGCAGCAAGGAAGTGAGCATGTCTAAAGGATTGTCTTATGTTTAATTATTTTTTAATGAACTTATAGACCATTATTAGATGTTATAACAAGTTTGTTATCTAAATTTTTAGGAGTTTCCTTAATCCATGTTTGTCGGATGACCAATATGCCTGCACATAGATTAATTGATGGATGAATATCTTGTTTGGTTGGACAATTTCCTATTACGTCTTTGGAATGTTTAGTTTCATTGTTTATTAGGTTGTTGGATATTATTTTTTTAAGTTCAATCTAAAACACTCACCATCTTGCACCACTGACACATTGCCCAAAACATAATGGAATTTGATCAGGGACGGACCCACAAGTAACAATGTGGGGGCTATAGTCTCCACTAACAAAAATATTGCCTTAATTTTTTTTAATTTGATAATTATAGACCAAAATAATAGAAAAACCTCCCATGAAATTAAATAAAATTAGTAAAAATGATTATAATATATGTATAAATATTTTTTAATGATAAATAAGCCCCCACAAAGTAAAAATTTTGGGTTCGTCACTGAATTTGATGATGATGATGATTAGAGAAGCGACTATGCTAATGATCTTCGTGACTTGTTCCACCGTTGTTTTCAGGTGGCTTTGGCTTTGTAGTTGTTCCGGGCGATGCGGCCGCTACCGGTTTTAATGATGAAGACTCATGATTTTTGTTGTCAGAGATCAGACGCTTATGACAACGAGAGAAAAAAAATCAAAGATTTAATTTTGTTTATTATTTCAGGAAAATAATTTTTGAATCATTTGTTAATCAACAAAGATCCATGGTTGGTGCTGTGTCTTTGTGTTAGATTTGAGCTTCATTAAAGTTTAAGAGGTGATACTTCTAATGTTATATACATATAAGAAGTGATACTACGCAGAAGATTGTCTTATTTCCAATATATTTGTATTTCTAATTCTTGCTTTGGTTTGTCCCTTCTGCAATTCCATAAGGAAATTCACTTCTGTATTCACTTTACAGTTCTGGTTTTTTCATTCAATAAATATCTTTTATTTAGAAAAAAAAAATAATTTAAAATATACAAAAAAAAATGGACCGATGAAATTTCACCATGTGCGTATACAGTAAGCCAAAAGACTACATAATAAAATGATTGTAGAGATTGAGAAATTTAGACATAACTTTTTCAGATTAGGAATTTGACCGTGCCAAACTTTAAAGTTTAGCGAGTTTAGCCGCAATCAAATTACCATAATAAAATATGAGAGTTTGAGTATTTTTGTCACAAATTTTAAATTTTGAGCATTTAATAGCAACAAATGGAACAAAATAAATATTTTGCTGCAAATTTTTCTTTTTTGAATAATACATTTTATTTTGCAAAAATACGTGGGTTGGAGAAACTTCTACTCGCATTTGCCCCCATCCGTGTGCTAGCGTTGGCACCAAACGGAGTGCGGAGACAACCGAACCTCCATTATCGCCGTTTTCCGAGCTGCGCCAGTCGAGTCTCCGTTGCAAGCATCCGGAGGTTAGCTTCTCCGACCCTTCCCCAAACCCTCGCAGGTAGTGTCAAAATTGTTTGGTGAATTTTGCTGTTTTACCTCAAACCATATTCCATTAAGAACTTTTGGTATGGTTCTCATTGAAAATAGTCTAAGGGCATATCTGTAGCATTATTTTTGGAATGACAAATCTGTAGCTAATCTCTCCCTCTTCTACACTTGTTGTGTTTTTTATTGCACAAATACAGTTTCTTTAGCAACTATACGGTTTGTTCCTCTTCTCCACTTTGTCGACAGAGAAAAAAGAACCAGAGCTCGAGAAAAGGTTGGCTTATCGACCAAACAGCATACCCGCCTCTCTTGTCGGCAATGTCTTTCCTTCTCTGGCGTCTCCTTTTAGCTCCGGCGACTTTCAGTCTTCATTACATTGAACACAAAGTGGATGTTGTTTCTTTATGTCAATATTGCAACAAGTTGTATCGGTACCTGTTTGAGGCAAGGCTCATCTATCGAGATGAGGGAGTCCGACAATTTCTGCTTCAAGGAAAAAGGAAAGTCTCAGATTTAGGGATTTTGGAAACAGAAAAAACGTATAAATTAATATAAAAATGTTAATAAAATGTATTTATGAAAAAAAAAAAAAGTTTTATAAAGGTGGAAAACACAAATTAAAAGCGTAAAAACGTGAAAAAATTAGGAAACTAGCCTGTAATGGTAAATTCCCTATCTTTTTTTAGGGGAAATATATATATCATATCCTTATAGGATTAGGTATTCTGTTTTTATATAAATAATACATTAGTTCTTTTAATCAATACACGCAAAACCTAAGAGTACTTCCAAGATAGCAAATAGGTTCTCTTCTTCCAAAATTTAGTCACTTAATTATTAAACTTACAACACCATGAACACCCCTACCATTTACAACATGACTGTAGATCTAGATTTAGATTCACCAAATGATTTTTTACTATCAAACTCTTTGGCCCAACTAAACAATAACTTCTTAGTTTTTAAACTAAATTTTTGTCATCAATTGTTACCTTTTGGAGACATTACTCAAAGAGTACGTAAAAGAATATCAACTTCTCGTACTTCATATTTTTATGATCCTTTCAACTTCATTAGACGTATTCTACTTGAACTTGGCGTGACAGATTCAACAATTTTATTTTCTTTTACCAACGAAATAGAAACTAGTCTCATCAATATTCTCAACGATCCTCTATTTGCAGCTTCTAAAATCGTTTTTATTAATATTTTTATTGTTGCCACAAGTATTCCAGAACAAGAAGAAGAATCGAATATCATTGATATTACTTTTAGGGAAGCACTTAATGCTATTCCAAATGTTCCTGCAACACATGAATCCATTAAAAAACTCAAAGAATTGAATGAGGACGATGATGATTTATTAGTCTCTTTGAGTACCGACAATAATTGTACCATTTGCCAAGAAAATTTATTGTTTGAAGATTGGAAAATCGTAGAGATGCCATGTTCTCATCTTTTTCACAAGAATTGTATTGTTTCTTGGCTAAAAATTAATCATTTGTGCCCTTTATGTCGCTACTCGATGCCTACTTCCAACAACGTTGCTGCCGCTGAAAATTAATATTGTTGTCAACACACCAACAGTACCACTACCTTGTCTTGATTTTATGAACACTCATATTCTATCTATCTATATATACTAGGTGAATGTACGTGCCGAGCCACGTATTGCTAGTTTCATTTAAGATTTTGGTCTTTTTAAGATTTTGAATGTATTTTATTTTTAAAGATTACAAATTTTTTGTTTGAAAAAATTAAATATTTATATTTGAAATATTATTTAATAATGTATTAAAAATAATATTAGTGTAATTATAAAATTGTAAATAAATTTATTATTGGAGTAGTAGATTATTCTATTTAGTTCTTTTTTTAACATAGCATTATAATGTAAGTTTATATCTATAAATATTCTGTAAAGTGTTAATATTATATGAACATCTCCATTTATAAAGCTAAAAAGTGAGTCAATGACAGAAGTGGTATATCTGCAATCACACAAAGATAGAAGTGGTATTTCTGCTTCCTATGCTTATCTAGAGAAAACATTAGATAAGTGAGGTTAACTTTAATATATAAAGATTTTTCTTTTTTAAAAAATAAATAAAAAAAATTATTAATATTCTCCCAAGATGTTTGTTAGAGAGATATGTGGCTAAGATGATTTTTTTAATTTAAAAAGAGATTATTAATATTTAAAAGATTGTTTAATTTTTTGGGTTTATTTATTAACGGGAGATCAAACCTAATCGTTAAATTTAACAGAATATTCTTTTATTTTTAAGTATATTTTGTTAAACCAAGAAATGCCGTTAGATAGGCACTTTTAATATATAAAGATATAAATGAGAGATATGAGGTAGTGACATGTCACTCTAAGATCTCTCCAATTAGCATTATTTGTTCTCTCTTTAATTTTTAGTTTTTAAATTTTTTATTAGTTTTGTAACTCCAAAATTCATATTTAAAAATGAGTATTTAATTAGTATTATTGAATATTTATTTTTTTTATTTTAATTTTTTATTAGTATTATTTAAAATTACGTTTTTTGCTTTTTGTTTTATTTTTCTTAGAATTAAGATTAAAATGATATTTGCTTGTTTTTTTTTAGAATTAATATATTTAAAAATAATATTCTTTTAAAAAAAATGATAACTATCATCACGTTTTTGTTTATTGAATAACTAGGTAACTAAGCCGCGCTTCGCGCGGTATTGTTTAACTTTTATAATCTTTATTTGTACATATATTTATTATACTTATATTGAGTGATATATCTAAAATATAATATTTTAATTTGTGTATTTGATTATTATTTATAAAAGTTTTTACATTTTATTTTATGGTGCCGTTAAAATACCTTCTCTATAAAAATGAATGTAGGATGAGAACTATAAAAGGGATTGTCGTAACATTATCTTTTTTTAAAAGTTAAAAACTGCGAGATTTATGTAAAACTATTAGTGATAGAATATTTCTATATAAAATGTTTAGATAAGAGAATTAATTTTAATAAATTATATGGATGTAAAATTTATACCAAAAGAAAACTCATAATCCATATGACTAATTATTTCCATAATAAAATATTTATTTATCTTACTATTTTGCGATAATTAAAATAATAAGTGCCGTATGAAGTTGGTTATAGTTATATAGATTTGTCAACATTAAAAAAATATAATTTAAAAAAAACTTTAATTTTGAAAATAAATTAATAAATTTTTTCATTTGTTAGATTTTTAAATAATTAATAAAATAATGTATATTTTATTAAAAAAAATTAACTATGTGGGATAGATTAATACTATTAAACACCCATTATACAACTTTCACAAAAATTACTAAGCACATTAACATTCTTAATGATTTCTAAACGATGTGGGATTTTTGCTTCTCCTAAAGAACTTTCTATTATTGAGTGTGAAAATTAACAAAGTTACTTAAAAAATACAAAAAAAAAAAACAAAAACAAAAAAAAAACATAGAGAAATGAATTCTTAGAATGTCAGCTCACATTGTCTTGTGCATTCCTTTATATATATATATATACTAGCAAAAAATTACGTGCGAGGCACGTATACTAAATTTAGCTTAGTTTTTTTCTAGGTTATTTGAAAGTGATACAATTAAAAATTAAAGAAAAAATATTATTAATTATTATGTGAGATTATTATGTGTATCTAAATATTATATTTTATAATGTTCTCAATTAAAAGTGAATACCGGATGCAATATATTAGTGTTTAAGAAAGCTTGATGATTTAAATATGTTTTAAGTTAATCCAAAAATAAATTAAAAATTGATGTTCCAATACTTAAAGAAACATTACTTAAATGGGTGTAAGATAAAAAGAAAATTAAAAATCAATCTCTAAATTATTGATAATTGAAGATAGCATTTGTCTAAAAATTGTAGATAAGAAAACTAATGATAGTCATTGGTGGATTTCAATCTTTGCTTCGATAGAGACATAGTGTAATTTTTGTATTTTGCACTTTTCATTCTAGCCGGGTCCGCATATATTTGGATTGTCCATTTTTTCGTTGATAAATTGAATATGTTAGTGTCGACAAAAAGTGAAAACCATGTTTAACAAAAAGTGATAGTATTCTATAACAAAATACTATTAAATTATTTTGAAATACTATATTTTATTAAAATAAAACTCTATGCGATTAAAATTTCATATTTATCTTTACTCAAAAAGAAAAAAAAATTGATAAAAAAAAAGAAAAAAAATGAAAAGTTTCTATTATTATCTCCACTGCCTTTCTAGATGTGAATAATGGTCTCTTCTTTCTTCCATATTCTTCTTTATTTTTTGTATATTGTGTTTGCAACATATATGTAAATTATTACGTAACTTTAAAAAACTTTACTCCTGGAAACTAATGCATATGCCGAGCACTTAGAATCATTTATTAGCTGTAAACTTTGTTGGGTTTTTTTCGCCATTGATGCTTGGTTTTGTGAACTTTGATAAAAGTCACGCTTCTTTTTTATTCTTATTATTACTTATATAATTTGTTATTAAGTTGTGAAGAAGATAAAAGAGAAGTGCGGATTGAAATATTATATGTGATCCCATGGGAATGTCCAAATTGTAATAGAAAAAGGAATACAATAAATAATTGAAGAAAACCTAATCGTAGATGTACAACAACAAAAACTCAATCGTATTTTTTTTGGATTGAATGGGATTTATTTTGTTTATTTTATTATATATAAATGAAAAGTGACTCATGAAAATCTCATAAACCATTTTATTTTTAATAATAAACTATTTTATTTTTAATATAAATAAAAAGTAAATACCGAATACAGTATATTAGTGTTTAAAAAAGCTTGATAATTTAAATATGTTCTTAAGTTAATCCAACAATAAACTAAAAATTGATGTTCAAATACTTAAGGAAACACAATGTGTGTAAGATAAAAAGAAAATTAAAAATTAATTTCTGAATTGTTGATAATTGAAATTGAAGATATCATTTGCTTCGACAGAGACAATAGTATAATTTTTTATTTTGCACTTTTCATTCTAACCGAATCTGCATATAACTGGATTGTCCATTTTTTTTTTGGTAAAAAAAAAATCCATATATAATTCGTTCTTTTTCTGATCTCTCTCAACAAACTAATTGTATATGGGGTTTAAGGTTCAATTTATTTTATATATATATTTTTAATTTCTAGAGTTATAGTTGTGATTATATATAGGGTTGAAATATGTTAAATATCAGTTCAAATATTAATATGATTTGTTTTATTATTATTTTATGATATATAAATAATATTTTATTATTTTATTAAATAAAAATAATAAAGTCACCCATGAATTTCTCATAAACCAAGAATTTCAGTTATATAGGCACACTTTATATAGAATAGATATATATATATATATATATATATATATAGATACGAAATTCTCACAAAATTTGACAAATATAAAGAAAAAATATAGAAAGTATATTTTTCTTTATATAGATTTATAGATTAGAATAAATAAAAATGACAAAAGAAATTATTTATTTATAGTATATTTGTATAAATAAAAAAATTATATAAAACTAATATGACATTCTCCTAAAATTTAAAATAAATTGTATTTTTTCTATAAATATATATTAATAATAAAATATATAAGCACACACTATAGATTAGATGTTTTTTTTTTAAAAAAAAAAGTTTCTAACTAATTAATTAAATAAGATTAATTTAATCAATTATCCAAGAAGAAAAAAAAAATTAGGACAAAATAAAAATAACAAAAGAAAGGACTTATTTTATAGTGTATATGTAATGTTCCACTTTACTTTATAAACAATGTGGGATTATTAACAAAAGTAAGATTAGTGAGTACTCATGTTTTTTAGCACATTAATATAAAATTCTCAAAAAATTAGAAAAATAAAAACAAAAAATTCTAGAGAGCCACCTATACATTTGTGTGCTTTCCTTTATATAAATATATAGATAGATAGATACGAAATTCTCACAAAATTTGACAAATATAAAGAAAAAATATAGAAAGTCTATTTTTCTTTATATAGATTTATAGATTAGAATAAATAAAAATGACAAAAGAAATTATTTATTTATAGTATATTTGTATAAATAAAAAAATTATATAAAACTAATATGACATTCTCCCAAAATTTAAAATAAATTGTATTTTTTCTATAAATATATATAAATAATAAAATATATAAGCACACATTAGATGATTTTTTTTTTTTTTTAAAAAAAAAAGTTTCTAATTAATTAAATAAGATTAATTTAATCAATTATCCAAGAAGAAAAAAAAAATTAGGACAAAATAAAAATAACAAAAGAAAGGACTTATTTTATAGTGTATATGTAATGTTCCACTTTACTTTATAAACAATGTGGGATTATTAACAAAAGTAAGATTAGTGAGTACTCATGTTTTTTAGCACATTAATATAAAATTCTCAAAAAATTAGAAAAATAAAAACAAAAAATTCTAGAGAGCCACCTATACATTTGTGTGCTTTCCTTTATATAAATATATAGATGTGATTAATTTCTAATTTTTTTTTTCAATTTCTAATTACTTTTGCATATAAATGTAGCCATTTGATTAGAGATTTTACTTTTACATATAAATATACATATTTAATTATTGAGACTAATCACATAAAATGTCACAATCTATTATAAAATAATATAATATAATATAGAATAGATGAGAAGAAAGAAGAAGAAGATGAAGAGAGAAAGAGAAAGTGAATGAGAATTTTTTTGAGTTGTTTATTCCAATGGGGTGAACCCCTATTTATACAAATACAAGAGTGAAATATTAAGAAATTAAGAAAAATGGAAACTAAGAAAAAAAGGAATGTTAATTACAATTAATGGTAATAAATAAAAGATTTTGACATCCACATAATTATTAATATTTATAACACTCCCCCTTGGATGTCCATAATAACTGCCTTATTAAAAATCTTGCTGAAACTTGATCAAAGGAAAAAGAGTATAGTGTAAACTATCTCCCCCTCATTTAGGCATTAATGAAGATCTTCTAATCGACGAATTTCGATCTTATCTGTCGTCTTCTCAAATGTTGATGTTGGTAATAACTTTGTGAATAAGTTTGCAAGATTGACACTTGATTGAATATGTTGAACACCAATATGCTTTTTCTTGAAGCGTATAAAGAACAATTTCATGAAATGTGTTCTAACTCTATCTCCTTCAATGTACCTCCTTTTAGTTGAGCGATGCAAGCAGTATTATCCATAGAGAATTGTTTGGATTGATACTTCTTTATTGAGTGCAATCCATATGTTTCCCGAATATGCTATGTCAATGATCTCACTCACACACATTCTCTACTTGCTTCATAAAATGCAAGTATGTTAACATGATTTATAGTTGCCTCGTTAAAAACCTTGCCAGAAAAACCTAGTGGGACAAAATCTGAGCTAGAGAAAAAGAGTACAATATATATTTCATATTCATAATTATTTGCAAGTTGCCTCGTTAAAAACCTTGCCAGGAAAACCCAGTGGGACAAAACCTGAGCTAAGGGAAAAAGAGTGCAACATGAATATGTCTCCCCCTCATGCACATATGATCTATAATTCTTTTGGTGATAATAAATCTCATAAGATTATTGTTATCACTTTTAAATTATCACCATATATAATCTTTGATCATATATTTTCTATAACTCTTTCAGAGTATGTATGGACTTCTAAATTATAGATGAGGGGTTCGTGGAACATTAATCTTTATCCAACTAATTGTATCATTCATGTGTATATATAATCTTGTTCATACTAAAATTTAAAATTTCAAGTAGATATGAACATAACACATTAATAATATAAATTTTTATTTGTGACAATGATGGTACTCCAAGACCATATATTTATTCCATCTTGTTGTATGATCTTAATTTCCATATCAAATGATCATATATCTATAATTCTTGATACATATGAAGTACTTCAGGATTTCAATACTAATGAACAAACTTTATACATTAATATTTCTCGATCGAAATACAAAAGAAATAAAAGTTTGTTCTTCAATTAATCAAAACTCTTCAAGAGTCTATCACAACGTATAATTTACGTATTTATACTGCATAGACAACCATACATATTTTTCAAACAATAATTTACTTACATGTCTTTATTTCATACAAAGATCTTTGTCATATAGTGCGCGCGACTTAGAATTTATATCACTTAAGACATGTATTAAATTCTTCTAGAATTTTTAGATAAGGCTTATTTCAAATTCTCACTATATTAGGAGCTCCAAATAAATAATCTTTTGTTGCAACATTTATGTGACGCTTATAAATCCTCATAAAATATATTCCAGGCTATAATCAAATCATGATTATATTTTCTCAATATTTAAGCCTTACTTCAATCAATCTCATGTCTATGCAAACTTTGTACAACAATTATTATGTACAAATACATATATGCAAAATTTTCATTAGAAATATTTATTTGCACACCCTACAGGTCTTACTTCACTTTATGTGAGTAAATTTTCCTGGACTGCGTCATAATATTTTGGCCAAAAATCAAAATGTATGTCGATAATTCTCGACAAATCTAATACCATGATCCTTTCTATCTCATGTTAGTTTATTGCATATGGAAACATTTAACATCTATTGTCGACAAAAATTTCATTATATGATAATATCCTCTCATATTAACATAACTTATAGAGATCTCTTTAAATTACATATTTTTCAAATATGTTTATCATTTGTAGGTACCTATAACGAATCACTTCAGGGATTCAATTATGATGAAATGTATTATGTCTAACTTCTCTTGGGAGTCTCTTCGAGTACCGTTTTCATCACGGTTATCATTATAATCATCAATATTTTATAACATTAAGGCATCTTCATGAGTACCTCTAGATTTAACAACTTCAGGATAATTCAAATGAACATTTATTAATAATTTCTACATTGTTCATTTACGCTTCAAGCATTTTCAACTCATTCTATCTCAACTTTGAGTAATATTGATTTGCAGTTGGTATATATCATTTTGAACTATATCGTTCTTATATACTTTGTGCAAGGATCATTTTTCAAAAATTATCATCGATCCCAACTGCTTCTCTCCCCCTGATCGAGAGAATTTTTAAAAATTGTGATATCTAATAATATTAATATACCTGTAGGGATTTTAATATATCACAATGAATCAATATTTATTTAACTCATATATACTATATGACATTGAACTTCAGGTTCAATAAACTTCAGTTTCAAGTTCAATACTTATGAACTTCATTCATTTTTAAGAATGAGTCATACGTGTATGATTAGAAATACATAAATTTACACATTTTGTAAATGCATGATCATAAAATCTTATCACATCGATAAGAAACTATGCAATAAAAATCTAACAATGGCTCAAGATCGTTAAAGAAATATAATTTAAATATTTTTTATGTGCAAATATATGCATATTCTTCTTCTATTAAATAATCAAGTATACTTTTATCTTAATTATAAGTGTGTCCTTACTACAGGTACACGACCACTATTATTCAATTCCACACATGATATATAGATTTCATGCACTTTGATTATGTGTGGTATCTCATCTTTTGGTTGTTTCCACTTTTTCTGGAAATATTTGAGTAGTAAATAATGTCATTAATTATTTAAAATCATTACATTCACTTCGGGGAATGACGTTGAACAAGTAGAACATTATTATAAATTTCTTAAAAATTTATTACTTGTTCATCCATAAAAAATATAAGAAATTATTCAACAATTTCTTTTACGATATTTCAAAGAATATATGAATGCAATTTTTGCATAGTCTCCAAGATGTATGCAAAATTTAATCTTTAACATATGTCAGATTCAATAATTTTCAACATTGCAAGTAATAACAATGTATAATAACATGACTAATACGAGGAATCTTTAAAAGTAATTGACTTCAATTTGTATCATTCTCTGTAAGGAATGATGAACAATAAATACATGCCTCATGTATTTAAATAACATTAGTCATGCTCATTGTTATTCTTATATTTTGATGTTTCAATGCAATTTTCTTAACATTCTTTTTGGGTATTCAAAACCCACTATAAAATTGCATCAATAATAATCATTTTTAATGATTCTTTAGTTGTATTCACATAAATACAATCATTTTTTTTTCTTCGATAAATATAAAATATTTACTTCAGGAAATGTTTGTCAAAATCTATATCGATATTAGATTACTTTTCATTGTCCTCAAAGAATACAAAATATATCTTTATATATTAAAAGTGTCTATCTAACGGCATTTCTTGGTTTAACAGAATATACTTAAAAATAAAAGAATATTCTGTTAAATTTAACGATTAGGTTTGATCTCCCGTTAACAAATAAACCCAATAATTAAACCCAAAAAATTAAACAATCTTTTAAATATTAATAATCTATTTTTAAATTAAAAAAATCATCTTAGCCACATATCTCTCTAACAAACCTATACAGGGAGAATATTAATTGCTTTATTAATTTCTTTTCTATTCTAATGTGAATAAATTTTTGGCAATAGAGAGTCATCAAATTAGTTCAAGTGTTTGCACTCCATAATCTATATATCTATCTATAATATAGGTCATTACTCTTTTTTTTAACCTATTAATTATACAGGTATAATTATTAATTTTAATTGATGATAAAATTTAATTTTTCTATTTTTCTATCATATAAGGATAACTATTTTTTTATTGTTATTATTTTTTTCACTATGATGTTTGTAGATATTTTTTTTTACTAAATAATTATTAAATATTAAATAGATTAATTAAAAATATCTAAATCATATACCATTTAAATTTAGATTTGATTAGATTTAATTTTGTATCTACTTTCTCATTATTTGTAATTGTTCTAAATCTGATCGTGCAAACTCATATATTAAACACAATACTCCACCTTGAAACCGTTCTCTGTTTTTTTTTTCTTTCTTATTGGTTGGTGTTAATTCGCCCCGATGATTCAAGTGTCATGGTTTAGCAGAAATACCATTTCTATCTTTAATTTTTTCAAATATAAAGATATTTCAAATATAAATATTTAATTTTTTCAAGAAAAAAATTTGTAATCTTTAAAAATAAAATATATTTAAAATCTTAAAAAGACTAAAATCTTAAATGAAATTAGCAATACGTGGCTCGGCACGTATATTCACCTAGTATATAAATATGTATTCATCTCTTTCATTATATATCCATCAGCTATATAATGAATATTACGTTTGCATAATCTTCAGGCTATATGCAAGATTTTATTGAGGACGCATAATCTTCAGGATATATGCAATATTTTATCGAGGATGCATAATCTTCAGGATATATGCAATATTTTATCGATGATACATAATCTTCTGGATATATGTATAATTTATTAGGGCTGAACATCGGGCGGGTTTAGCGGGTTTCGGGTTGGCGGGTTTCGGGTTCACGGGTTTCGGGTTCAAAAAATTGAAACCGAACCCGGACCCGAATAGGGCATGGGTTGGCGGGTTGGCGGGTCACGGGTTGGCGGGTTTCGGTTGGTCGGGTTTAGCGGGTTGGCAGGTTGACCCGGTCAACTAAGTCAACTCGGTCAACTCATTAAAAAAAATTAATTTTTTATTCAAATAATTATTTTTTTTATTTTTTTATTTATTAAGCATATATAATATAACAATTTGTTCATAGTATCTACTATTGAAGAAAAAATAGATTAATCAATCCAACCAACAAACAAACAACCTATTTATCAAAGATTCAAATCAAACTTCATATTCATGTTCATGAATCATGATAAAAGTGAAAACTAAAATATTTCAAAATACATCCATATCCAATATCCATAGTCCATAAAAATCTAAAGTCCATATTATATATATATATAAAGAGTAATAAAAGAAATATAGATATAATATATTTATAAACCGGGTTGGCGGGCGGGTTCGCGGGTTCAACCTGAAACCCGGTACCCCTAAGATCTCAACCCGCCAACCCACCCGAAGGGTACCGGGTTGAACCCAACCCGCCCGAAACTTTTTAAATTTTTTTTTTGCGGGTTCACCAGTTCGGGTTCGGGCGGGTTGCTCGGGTTCGGGTCAAACCCGTTCAAAATATTCAGCCCTATAATTTATACAGATTTTCTCTGTAATATCCAGATTAAAATAGTATTTAATTTTTTTTTTCTCTCCTTGGGATATTAATTGTGTGAGGATAATTATCTTATATATTTGTGTTGTTAGTGAGTTGAGATTGTTGCTTAGATTATTGTACCAATTTTCTAGAGAGAGTTAAAGTTATATTAACTACGAATGTAAAATATTATGGTATTTTTACAAGGTAGGTAATCATTTAATTAAAACCCAATATGAAAGTTTATTAGGGTTTTATAAATTATTTAGTGGATTTTAATTAATGGTATAAGTGATATTAAATAAAATAGAATTAATGTTAAAAATTCGTAGGTTTGGATAAATTCGCAGGATTAAAAACTGTTTTACTAAAACAATCATATCTGGAGTTCTAGAGCTCGGATTGAGGTGATTTCAGTGGCGTTGGAAAGATAATTCAAAGATCTATCAATTATGTAGAAATAGATTTATCTTAATTTAAATTTTATTGGGGTCAAAATTAAGCTACAAAGTGACGACCTGTTAAGTTTAGTATAGAAACCCTAAGTTTTAAAATTCAAATTTAAAACTTATATCTAACAAATAAGATTTTTATTTAATTATTCTATTTAGAGTTAAATTAGTATCAGATTATAGGGGTTATTTTATTATTTTCTTTTATAGGTTTAATTAGATTATAAAACCTAAATCTATCACATTCTTAATACATAATATGCAGAGCCTCTAATGCACAACGATCTAGGCTAGGACCCCATGAAATTTCATGATCTTTGGAGATGTGTAGGTCGAGATTTTAACAGATAACTAACGAGTGTAAGAGAGAAAAATAAAACTCAATCTCAATCTCTTTCTTTCAGCCTTAACACAATTCTTAGAGAAGACACTCATAAAATCCTATACCCTACAAGTTATTTATCTCGCTATCTATCAAAGATTTATAATTTTCCTTCTTGTTTCGTTCTCTTCGCCAAACAACACTCATGATTTTCATCAACATAACATTGAGATCATCATCACCATTCTAATAATTTGAGATTTCAAGATCTAGCACTGATTAAGAAGAGTCATCAAGAGGTAAGAGAGTTCTTCCACTTATTGTTGTGAACTTTTAGGTTAAACTATGAAATCTCGTTTTTTATTTTTTTTCTGAAAATTATTGTCTTAGTAAAATAGTCATATCTCTCTCAATATTGATCCGCTTCCATCGATTTTTGTATCGTTAGAAAGCTTATTCGATGATCTAAAATTTTTTATGAAGAAACTATTCACCAATTTGGTGTTCTTCTTGTTAATTCCATTTTTGGCATATTTAATTGACAAAAATATTTTATTATTTAATGTGTATTTTGGCTGGAGTGTTTAATATGGTTACCCTATTTGTGTATATCTAAACTTCGAAGGAAAGTTGTCTAGCTTTCCTATTTATGGAAATTGAGGTAAATATGGTAAGTTTTGATTACACATTGATTCTTTGCTAACCAGCTGTTATTCTGATCTTGTGTTGAGTTTCCCATTTTCTAAGATCAGGTATCTTGAAGAGAAAACCGGAGCTAAACTTTCCTTTTCTATAAAAGGAAAGTTGTAGTTACTGCCCACGATTCTGTAGGTACAGAAACGGAAATTCCTGGACTGATTGAAGAATTATTTTAGGGAAGTTTCTAGTGGGTTGAGGTCTTGTTCAGACCGAATGTAAGCTGTCTATGAGATGTATATTCATTATAAATACATCTTATAGTAGCTAGGTTTTGTATCTTTTTCACACACTTAGAATTATATTCATATCTTAAGGAAAGAGTGTCTTTGTTATGTTAACTCTTTTATTCACTTTCATATCATAAGAAAAGAGTGTCTTTGTTTTGTAGAGAAGAGTTGTTCTACTCTTACTCTGTTTATTTGTTGTTTGTATTGTCTTGAGTCTGTATTCAAGTCTACAACGAAGAAGAACATCAGTGCACCTTCGGGAGAAGGTATTTACAAGCTTTCGGGAGATTGCTTTTGAAGTCTTGCATCGGGAGGATACAAGCACACCTTCGGGAGAAGGGTTTTTACAAGCTTTCGGGAGATTGCTTTTGAAGTCTTGCATCGGGATGATACAAGCACACAACCTTCGGGAGATGGTTGTATAGGCTTTCGGGAGATAGCCTTTAAGCCTTGAATCGGGAGGATTCAAGCACTCTTCAAGGTGATCGAAGGGAGTTCGAGCTCTTGGAGTTTTATCAAGATTCGGTTAGTAGGTGGAATACATCAAGCTTGCGGCATACAATAAGAGGGAGTCTATTTATGCATAAGTCAATTACTTTGTATTTTTGATACCGATCTAATGAATCTTATCTCTGGGCGTGGCCCCGTGGACTAGTAACAATCTGAAAGGATTGTTGAAACCACGTACAAAAATCTTGTGTGTTTTTACTTTTATGCCTTTGTTTGTTTTCTCGGGTTTCTACGGAGTTACAGAGTTGCATTCGTAACTACGGAAAACGTTTTCGATACCGGTTTATTATTCCGCATTTAATTAATCATTTAATTAAATAATCAAACTGGGAATATTAAAATACGGAATTTCAATTGGTATCAGAGCAAGTCACTAAATTCTTAGTGAGATCTTGAGGTTATTCCGTTTAACTTGTTTTGTGTGAGATGTCTTTGTTTGCAGAAGGAAGTTCTATCTCTAGACCTCCTCTATTGAATGAGTCGAATTATCCTTATTGGAAGGTCAGAATGAGAGCATTCATCAAATCGCAAGATGAGAAGGCATGGAGAGCTATTCTTACAGGTTGGTCTCAACCTACTGAAAATGATGAAAAAGGTAATACTCAGGTAAAATCTGAACTCAGTTGGACCACTGAAGATGAAAAAGCGTCCGGTTATAATAATAAGGCTTTACATGCTATTTTTAATGGTGTTGGTGAAGGTTTTATTAAATTAATCTCATCTTGTGAATCCGCAAAGGAAGCATGGGAAATCCTTCAAATTCAATTTGAAGGTGCCGTGATGTAAAGAGATCACGATTTACCATGCTGCAAACTAGATTTGATGAATTGAGAATGTCAGAAACTGAAACTTTAAATGATTTTTATGAAAGATTATCTGATATTTCTAATGAGTTTTTTGCCTTGGGAGAAAAATTAGATGAATCTGTCTTGGTTCGGAAAATTGTTCGTGTGCTTCCTGACAGGTTTGACACAAAATTGCTAGCAATGGAAGAGGCAAAAGACTTTGGCAAAATGAAGGTTGAGGAACTCATGGGTTCTTTAAGAACTTTTGAGTTAAATCAACAGATCAAGAAAAAGAGTAAGCAAAGGTTCTCGAATGAGAAAAGCAAAGGTATTGCTTTCAATGATTCTGAAAATATTGTTTCTGATGATGAAAATGATGATAAAATGGCCTTGTTAGCAAAAAATTTCCAAAGATACATGAAATCTGTTGGAAATAAAATGAACTTTTCAAAGAACTCAAATGGTAACATTTCAGGTAACAATCCCTCTAAACCCTTTTCATCTAACAAAGATATTCGTTGCAGAGAGTGTGAAGGGTATGGTCATATTCAATCTGAATGTGCCAATACCTTAAAGAAAAATAAAAAGGGATTGAATGTTACTTGGAGTGATGATTCTGAAAGTAGTGAAGATGAAAAAGAAAAAGTTGCTCTAACAAGTGTTTTGTCAAGAAATTTGCAGGAAAAAGGAAAATTCATGTGCATGAATAATACATCGATCGATGACAACAAGGAAGAATCTAGATCCGAATCAGATGAGTCAGAAATTGATGAGAATTCTATGGTTGAATCCTACAAGGTAATGTTTGGTAAGTTGATGGAAACATGTGCTGAAAATCGTTCATTGGTTAAAGATAATAAAATCTTAAGATAAAGAAGAGGAACTATATGTTAGTCTATAAGGGTGTGTTTAAAAACTCTTAGACTACACCATATCAGATTTCGAAATTTGCCTTTGTGCTAGTAAATCTTTCTGATAAGATGGTGATTACTCTTGGGGTGGAATAGTGATTTTGGAGAAGTGTAAAAACCTATCTGAAGTCTCTAGGTCTACCAGAGAGGGACTGAATGTTAAAGCTGCAGGAAAGGTACTTATTCAGTCTAAGGAAAGTTCTATACATTTTTGGCATCATTCCGAATTGCCTTAAACTACTAGTGTTAATTTCCTGATTAACCAAAAGTAGTTGCCAAAGATATAGAATCCAGTATCCCAAGAGAGTAGACATATAGAGAGGAATTTCACATTATCAATGATTTTGTGATTAAGGAAGAGTAATAGTGGAGGAAAGGTTGTGGTTAATTCAACCTTTCAAATCCTATTACGAGGAGTTTACTACTACTACACTTGATTTGTATATCGAGGTGTTGAGATTATTTGAAACGCACTTTTTGTTTTATATTAGTGCAAGTGGGAGTTTGTTGGGTTTTATGCCCTAAATAAAACTCATTTCAATATAATCAGATTTACTTATTAATATAGATCAGAAATAACATTTAATGTTGCATGGTTCACATGATTTATTTCATGATTATATGTACATAATGTATAGATTCATCTGAAACCCTTTTCACATACTTGATCCTGTTTATTGTGCCGTCAACACATTGGAAAGTAAACATGACTATGTGAATTGTAAAGCCCGCTTAGTTAATTTGGAAATTAGCAGTTATTTATGTTAATCAGGAAATTATTTATAGATATTTAAATAATTTATCATTGTTATTTATGGAATTCAGATATGCATAATTATGTCATCAGCAGTTTTTATATTTCGCATTTCCGGTGTCCGGTATTTTGGAACGCGGCGTTTGGCTCAGTAGAAATCACAATTTAGTATGTTAGTATTTTGGGGACGGGTTTAGACATTGGGAATGTCGGGAATGGCCGGGAATTTAGAATGTCCCAAAAATACCCCTTTGGTATGATTTATGTGATTTTATGGTGGGGGGGCAAAATGGTCTTTTTGCCCCATTAGTGTGTTGTCTTTTATGATTTAATAAATGAATTAAATGTTTATTTCTAATTAATCTTTTTGGCTGAAATGGTTTTATTAGGATGGTATTAAATGACTTTTCTTTTATTTTACAACACTTAGAAAAAATTCCAAAAAAGTTTCAAACTCTCTCTTTCTTTCTCTTCCATTTTCGGCCAGCCTTGAGCAGCTAGGAGAAGGTGTTTTTCCTTTGATTTTGGCTGATTATTCTTCATCCTTTAAGGTCTATTGCAAGCTAGGTTGGTTCATGTCTCTTTCCCTTTTTAAATTCTTGAAGAAAATGTGTGAAAATGTGAATTGCATGTTGGATTTTTATGTTGTTGTTGCTGCTGTAATCTAGTGATTATTTTGTGTTTAAGCATGTTAGTTTAGGGTTGTTTTGATGCTTGATTACTAGGTTGAGCATGCTAGAAGTTTATATGTGAAAATATGTGATTTTGAGAAGAAAATGCCATGTTTTGTTTCTGTGAATTGCTGGAGGTTGTTGTTTGTTTTCAGAGGTTATATTATGCTAGTTTAGGTTGATTTTAGTTGGTTTGCATGCTTGTTTTGGTGGTTTGCTCAAGCTTGAGTTTGGAACTCAAAGCTTGAGCTCCAATGGTGAATTTTGCATGTGGGGTTTCTGGGTAGGTTTGATGCTCTAGAATTGTTATTTGGGACCTATGGAGGAGGTCTGGAAAGTTTGGGTTCGAATTGGTCAAGATATGTGAATTTTTGGTTGCTGCCTGCGAGGAACCGGAATTCCGGTTGAGCATCCGGAATTCCGGATGGGGTCCTGAATTTTCCCGAACCGGAATTCGGTTGGGCAACCGGTCTTCGGATGGGGGATTTTTCGAACCCTAGTTTTCCTCGTTTTTGGGTTTTAGGGGTATTGCCATGCTTTTTATCGATAGGGAAACTTTTAGTTTCAAGTTTTAGTCCCCGGGAAGTGATTTAGCGTGTCACTTATAGCGTTGTGGTTTTTATGGTTTAGGAGCCGATGTCCGCCGTTCGGCTTCGATTCCGGTCAGGTTGACCGGCACACCTGAAATCGGAATCCAGGTAAGATTAGTATAACAGTATGCATATGTAGTTTACATGTTTAGCGTGCATGTAGAAAGCCTGTTAGATTACATTAGATATGTATTTAGGCTTCGAACCACCCAACCCTGTCACGTCGGTACAGGCTGGAGTATGACCAGCAGCCGGAGTATGACGGTTCGGCCGATCAGCCGACACCGGTTGGTGGTTCATTGCTATTGACCTATCCCGTCGGTACGACAGCCGGAGTATGACCACCGGCGGAGTATGACCGGTTCGACCGATCAGGAGGATACTTGTCAATAGTACCGTCCCCCGAACGTTCAAAACTCGCACCATGTTGGACATGGCGGTAGTAGCTCGCACCATGTTGGACATGGCGATAGCGGGACTCAGTATCGTGTTGGACACGGCAGTCAGTTTTATGTATGATATTATTATGCTTTTCTTACTGAGTCTGTCGACTCACAGTTTATGTTCATGTGTAGGTAAAGGCAAAGCAGTTGTTGATGGACCGTGAGCGAGCTTATGAGATTGTACATGTCGGGGCGGTTAGGCCTGGAGCGTACGATCCTCGGGACAGCACGGCTGAGATTTTGTAATTGTCGTTAGACGACTTTATTTTGATGTAAAAGTTGAACAGTAAAAACGTTTGTAAATATTTTATAAATCGGGATCCCGAGACTTTTTGTAAAATGGTTTATAAGTTCAATGAAAAAGCAAAATTTTAATTAATCACGTTTTTCCATAAACCTCGTTGATTAGCAACGAGCTGCACAGTACGTTTAAAAATCACGTAATACGCCTAAGATAGTTAGGGTGTTACAATTTGGTATCAGAGCCGCCAGGTTGTCTTCCGAAGATCGTCACGACATGTACAATCATCATCAGCAGTTAGCTCGGTTCACGGTTCAGTAAGCCTTTATTGCTTTAGTAGTTTATTTTATTCAGTTATGAAAAAGAAAAGCCTGTTAGGAAGCATGTTAGTAGCCTGATAGTAGAATAGGCGCATGTTTCATTTCTAATTTCCAAATTAAGCGGCATTAGTAAGCTCGCCTTGAATACGACCTGATATGCCAACTCTTGGTTTCGCAGGCGGTTCTAGCTAGATGGACGCCAGGCGGACTACCAGGAGTCGAGGCAACTCCGTGGGGTCGAATCAGGGAGAGGGAGCTCGGTTTCCCTCACCTGCTAGGGGCCGAGGTAGAGGTCCCCGAGGCAGGGCTCGTGGTCGGGGTGATGAGAACCCGCCACAGGCTGCCCAGGCTCCCCCAGCCGATCGTGGAGCCCGGCCCCGGGAGTTGCGGTTTGCGGAGATGCAAGCCCGGATCGAAGAGCAAGACCTCGAGATTCAGAGGTTGAGACAGCAGGGTGCTCCTGCAGTTCCAGTGCCAGTAGTTCCAGTGGCACCTGCCCCTGCTGCCCAGGCCGAGATGGTAGTGGCGGCCCACAGATTGGAACCTTTATATGAGCGGTTCCGGAAGCAAGCACCTCCGGTGTTCCTGGGAGGTCCAGATGTGTCAAAAGCCGAGCAGTGGCTTACGGTGATCACCAGAATCTTGAACTTCATGGGTGTCACCGGCAACGACAGAGTGGTGTGCGCCACATTTCAGTTCCAGGAGGATGCCCTGGTATGGTGGGACATGGTGTCTCAGATTCACGACGTCACCACCATGACTTGGGAGAGGTTCCAGGAACTCTTCAACGCGAAGTACTATAATGAGGCGGTCAGAAGCGCCAAGAGAAAGGAATTTGTTCACCTGACCCAGCGGGAGAACATGAGTGTCACTGAGTATACTACTCAGTTTGACCGGTTGGCGAGGTTAGCCTCGGGAATTGTGCCGACCGATTTCAGCAGGAAGGAGAAGTATCTGGACGGGTTGAATCCCAAGATCAGGCATGACCTGATGATTACCACTGACGACAGCACCACCTACGCTCAGATGGTGGAGAAGGCCTTGCGAGCCGAGGGCGCGGTGGGGTGTATGTCGATTCGGCCCGGTACTCGGTTGGTGGCGGAGCTCCTACCCCTCCCGCATCGAGGCTTCGGCGGGGAGTAGTGGTTCGGCCATTGATCGGAGGAAGAGGGCACCCATCGCTTCCCGGCGGCTCGAGCCAAAACAAGAGGTTCGGGGGAACCGAACGAGAGGAGTCGTCCTGGTGGTAATGAGACCCGATTCTCCTACCCCGAGTGCCCTAGCTGCAAGAGGCACCATCGGGGAGAGTGCAAGGGGCAGGGATGCTTTCATTGTGGCATGCCCGGGCACTTCAAGAGGGAATGTCCCCAGCTCCGGCCAGAGGCACCGAGAGCTCCAGCGATGCCCACTCCGGCCCGGGGTATTCGCGATCACGCAGGCGATGCGGATGCCGGCCCATCGGTTGTTACGGGTCGGATTCTTATTAACGACTCGTTTTATTCGGTCGTTTGATTACGGGGCTACACGTTCTTATGTGGCGGCCGAGTCTTTAGTAAGTTGGGTAGACCCTTTGATAGATATGAGTCGGGGTTTGGAACCCCGTTACAGCGGAGAATTGGTTATCTCCAACAGGTGGATTAGGTCTATGCCGATCAGGATAGATGGTAGAGAGTTAAGCGCTGATCTGATAGAGATGAGCTTAGTCGAATTTGATATTATTTTAGGAATGGATTTCCTATCTAAATATTCGGCGAGCATTGATTGCAAGAGGAAGATGGTGGTCTTCCAACCGGAAAGTGAAGAACCGTTCGTATTTGTGGGTTCGGTTCAGGGATCTCGGATCCCGGTGATCTCGGCTATGTCAGCGAGAGAATTATTGCACGGTGGGTGCTTAGGGTTTCTGGCCGTGGTGGTGGACACCACTCGGCCAGACACCATTCGGCCAGAGGACATCAGAGTGGTTCGGGAATTTTTGGACGTTTTTCCCGAAGAACTTCCAGGGTTACCACCTCAGCGGGAGATCGATTTCGTGATTGACTTGGCACCAGGGGTGGATCCGGTTTCCAAAGCCCCGTATAGAATGGCTCCAGCTGAACTTAAGGAATTAAAGATTCAGCTCCAAGGGTTGCTTGACATAGGGTTCATTCGGCCCAGTGTGTCACCTTGGGGAGCCCCGGTTTTGTTCGTGAAGAAGAAGGATGGCTCTATGAGGATGTGCATCGACTACAGAGAATTGAACAAGTTGACGGTGAAGAATAAATATCCATTACCTAGGATCGATGACTTGTTCGATCAGCTTCAAGGGAAGACGGTCTTTTCTAAGATTGATCTCCGTTCGGGTTATCATCAGTTGAGGATCCGAGAGGAGGACATTCCAAAGACGGCTTTCCGCACTAGGTATGGACACTACGAGTTTCTGGTTATGTCATTCGGACTAACCAATGCTCCTGCAACATTCATGGACCTGATGAATAGAGTATTCAAGGATTTCCTCGATATCTGTGTGATTGTGTTTATCGACGACATCCTCGTGTACTCTCAATCAGAAGAGGAGCATGAGTCACATCTTCAGATGGTACTGCAACGACTTCGAGAACATAGACTCTACGCCAAGTTCAAGAAATGTGAGTTCTGGTTGTCTCAGGTGTCTTTTCTAGGGCACATTGTGAGTAAAGATGGGATCAAGGTGGATCCCGGGAAGATCGAATCCGTCAGGGATTGGCCGAGACCGAAGACAGTGACAGAGATCAGAAGCTTCTTGGGATTAGCTGGGTACTACCGTAGGTTCGTGGAGGGGTTCTCCAAAATTTCAATGCCCCTAACCGAGCTTACAAAGAAGAATCAGCGATTTATCTGGTCAGATAAATGCGAAGCTAGTTTTCAGGAGCTGAAACAGAGGTTGATTACTGCTCCGGTGCTAGCTTTGCCTTCGGACAAGGAGAAGTTCGTGGTCTATTGTGACGCATCCAAACAGGGTTTGGGGTGCGTATTGATGCAAGCCGATCGGGTTATCGCTTACGCCTCCCGTCAGTTAAAGGATTATGAACAGCGATACCCGACTCATGATTTAGAATTGGCCGCAGTGGTTTTTGCACTAAAGATTTGGCGGCATTACTTGTATGGTGAGAAGTGCGAGATCTATACCGACCATAAAAGTCTCAAGTATTTCTTTACTCAGAAAGATTTGAACATGAGACAAAGGCGTTGGTTGGAATTAGTGAAGGACTACGATTGTGAGATCCTTTACCATCCCGGGAAAGCCAATGTTGTGGCCGATGCCCTGAGCAGAAAGGGTCCCGGGCAAGTAGCTAGCATGGTTCAGATCTCACCTCAGCTAGCAGAGGATATGGTTAGATCCAGCATTGAGTTTGTGGTAGGTCAGCTTCACAACTTAACGCTGCAATCTGATCTGTTAGAAAGAATAAAGGTTGCTCAGACGACAGATCCGGAGTTAGTGAAGATCCGAGATGAGGTATTGGCTGGTCAGGCCAAAGACTTTTCAGTGTCAGACAGTGGAATGCTTTTGTATAAAGCCAGGGTTTGTGTCCCGAACAGTGTGGACTTGAGGAACGAGATCTTTGAGGAGGCTCATTCTACTCCATATTCTCTACATCCCGGCACCACCAAGATGTACCAAGACTTGAAACCGTACTTCTGGTGGAACGGTATGAAGAAGAATTTGGTAGAATTCGTTTCGAGATGCCTCACTTGTCAGCAGATCAAGGCTGAACATCAGAGACCAGCAGGGTTGTTGCAGCCTCTAACCCTACCTGAGTGGAAATGGGAGGATATTGCGATGGATTTTGTGGTCGGGTTACCTAGGACCACGGGTATGTATGACTCCATCTGGGTAGTGGTGGACCGATTTACGAAATCTGCTCATTTTCTGCCGGTCAGGACAACGTTTACAGTGGATCAGTTGGCAGAGTTATATGTCAGGGAGATAGTGAGACTTCACGGGGTACCGAAGTCTATAGTTTCGGACAGGGATCCGAAATTCACCTCCAAATTTTGGCAGAGTTTGCAACGGGCAATGGGTACGAAGCTAAAATTCAGTACAGCATTTCATCCTCAGACAGACGGTCAGTCCGAAAGGACAATTCAGATATTGGAGGATATGCTGAGAGCCTGTGTTATGGACTTCGAGGGTTCATGGAATAAATATCTACCGTTGATAGAGTTCTCTTACAACAACAGTTACCAGAGTACGATAGGGATGGCACCCTACGAACTGTTGTACGGTAGAAAGTGTAGATCCCCTATCCACTGGGATGAGACAGGGGAGAGGAAATACCTAGGTCCAGAATCAGTTCAGCGGACCAACGAGGCAATAGAGAAGATTAAAGCTAGAATGCTTGCCTCACAGAGCAGACAGAAGAGTTACGCAGATCCGAAACGTAGGGATGTTGAGTTCCGAGTGGGGGACCATGTGTTTTTACGAGTATCTCCGATGAAGGGGATTAAACGTTTCGGGAAAAGAGGCAAGTTATGCCCTAGATTTACAGGACCATTCGAGATTCTCGAGAAGATAGGTCAAGTGGCATATCGGTTAGCATTACCTCCAGCTTTATCAGCAGTGCACAACGTATTTCATGTCTCAATGTTGAGAAAATACGTTTCAGACCCCTCTCATATACTCAGTTATGAGGGCCTTCAGCTTCAGTCAGATATGTCTTATGAGGAAAAGCCAGTGCAGATCCTGGATAGAAAGGATAAAGTCCTTCGGAATAAGACCATAGCGTTGGTCAAGGTTCTCTGGAGAAACAGTAAGGTGGAAGAAGCCACCTGGGAGCTAGAATCAGATATGCGAGCTCAATATCCAGAGTTATTCAGGTTAGATTTCGGGGACGAAATCCTTTTAAGGGGGGGATAGTTGTAAAGCCCGCTTAGTTAATTTGGAAATTAGCAGTTATTTATGTTAATCAGGAAATTATTTATAGATATTTAAATAATTTATCATTGTTATTTATGGAATTCAGATATGCATAATTATGTCATCAGCAGTTTTTATATTTCGCATTTCCGGTGTCCGGTATTTTGGAACGCGGCGTTTGGCTCAGTAGAAATCACAATTTAGTATGTTAGTATTTTGGGGACGGGTTTAGACATTGGGAATGTCGGGAATGGCCGGGAATTTAGAATGTCCCAAAAATACCCCTTTGGTATGATTTATGTGATTTTATGGTGGGGGGGCAAAATGGTCTTTTTGCCCCATTAGTGTGTTGTCTTTTATGATTTAATAAATGAATTAAATGTTTATTTCTAATTAATCTTTTTGGCTGAAATGGTTTTATTAGGATGGTATTAAATGACTTTTCTTTTATTTTACAACACTTAGAAAAAATTCCAAAAAAGTTTCAAACTCTCTCTTTCTTTCTCTTCCATTTTCGGCCAGCCTTGAGCAGCTAGGAGAAGGTGTTTTTCCTTTGATTTTGGCTGATTATTCTTCATCCTTTAAGGTCTATTGCAAGCTAGGTTGGTTCATGTCTCTTTCCCTTTTTAAATTCTTGAAGAAAATGTGTGAAAATGTGAATTGCATGTTGGATTTTTATGTTGTTGTTGCTGCTGTAATCTAGTGATTATTTTGTGTTTAAGCATGTTAGTTTAGGGTTGTTTTGATGCTTGATTACTAGGTTGAGCATGCTAGAAGTTTATATGTGAAAATATGTGATTTTGAGAAGAAAATGCCATGTTTTGTTTCTGTGAATTGCTGGAGGTTGTTGTTTGTTTTCAGAGGTTATATTATGCTAGTTTAGGTTGATTTTAGTTGGTTTGCATGCTTGTTTTGGTGGTTTGCTCAAGCTTGAGTTTGGAACTCAAAGCTTGAGCTCCAATGGTGAATTTTGCATGTGGGGTTTCTGGGTAGGTTTGATGCTCTAGAATTGTTATTTGGGACCTATGGAGGAGGTCTGGAAAGTTTGGGTTCGAATTGGTCAAGATATGTGAATTTTTGGTTGCTGCCTGCGAGGAACCGGAATTCCGGTTGAGCATCCGGAATTCCGGATGGGGTCCTGAATTTTCCCAGAACCGGAATTCCGGTTGGGCAACCGGTCTTCCGGATGGGGGATTTTTCAGAACCCTAGTTTTCCTCGTTTTTGGGTTTTTAGGGGTATTGCCATGCTTTTTATCGATAGGGAAACTTTTAGTTTCAAGTTTTAGTCCCCGGGAAGTGATTTAGCGTGTCACTTATAGCGTTGTGGTTTTTATGGTTTAGGAGCCAGTAATCCGCCGTTCAGCTTCAGTTCCAGTCAGGTTGACCGGCACACCTGAAATCGGAATCCAGGTAAGATTAGTATAACAGTATGCATATGTAGTTTACATGTTTAGCGTGCATGTAGAAAGCCTGTTAGATTACATTAGATATGTATTTAGGCTTCGAACCACCCAACCCTGTCACGTCGGTACAGGCTGGAGTATGACCAGCAGCCGGAGTATGACCGGTTCGACCGATCAGGCTGACACTGGTTGGTGGTTCAGTGCTATTGACCTATCCCGTCGGTACAGGCTGGAGTATGACCAGCAGCCGGAGTATGACCGGTTCGACCGATCAGGAGGATACTTGTCAATAGTACCGTCCCCTGAACGTTCAAAACTCAGTACCATGTTGGACATGGCAGTAGTAGCTCAGTACCATGTTGGACATGGCAGTAGCGGGACTCAGTATCGTGTTGGACACGGCAGTCAGTTTTATGTATGATATTATTATGCTTTTCTTACTGAGTCTGTCGACTCACAGTTTATGTTCATGTGTAGGTAAAGGCAAAGCAGTTGCTGATGGACCGTGAGCGAGCTTATGAGATTGTACATGTCGGGGCGGTTAGGCCTGGAGCGTACGATCCTCGGGACAGCACGGCTGAGATTTTGTAATTGTCGTTAGACGACTTTATTTTGATGTAAAAGTTGAACAGTAAAAACGTTTGTAAATATTTTATAAATCGGGATCCCGAGACTTTTTGTAAAATGGTTTATAAGTTCAATGAAAAAGCAAAATTTTAATTAATCACGTTTTTCCATAAACCTCGTTGATTAGCAACGAGCTGCACAGTACGTTTAAAAATCACGTAATACGCCTAAGATAGTTAGGGTGTTACATGAATAAAGTTTCCTAGATTTATCAGACATAGGGTTTTACTGATATGATAATCTACAACAGAGTTTACTTGCATTTGGAGAAGTGCTATGTTCTTTCCAGAGCATTGGTTAAAGTAAAGCTCAGGTTGGATGCATGGAGTATGCATCGGAAGGGACCGATATTGAACTTTGACTTAGATTTATTAAACTTACCGTAATATCTATTCAAGTCAATATCGACTAGTTGATCCTAGATCAAATGATCTTAATCCTGATATGATTAGGCTCAATCTCGAGAGGCTATTCGTGTTCTTTGATTTGTTAGTTAAGCCTACTTTTAGGTCAGGGTGATGTCATAAAAATTAATTATATACCTAAGATCTATTTGTATATAACATAGAACACAATAGTAATACATAATAATTAGGCATGTGTACCTGATTGATCCATAACAATTATCTCAGTTTGATCCACAACAGTTACTCCAATTCGATAGTGCAATACTATCAACTAAGTCTTCCTCCCTAGATCTCTAAATCAGAAGCAGTTTATTTATCTGATTATCAAAAGGTATACAATTGTGATGAGACATTATGTATTTATAGAGTTAGGGAGGGGACTTAGCTACAAAACCCTAGTTGGGCTGGGCCTGCTCATCAAAGGCTTCAGTCAACTAGAAAAGCCCACACTTCTGCTTCACCTAGACTTTACACACAGATGCTAAGCCCATGAACAAGTGATCACCAACAATATGGGCTAACACAGCAAAGAACTATCCAGTCAACCCAAGTTTTAATAAAACCAATAAAATTTAATGTAAGCCCAAATAAAAGTCTAACATTCTCCCACTTGGGCTACATTGATTTTAATACATATATATTATATATCAAAATAATTTTGTTTGAAAACGACTCATGGGTTGAACAACAGAAAAACATTTGTGGCCACTTTAAAAAATGATAGTTCTCTGATAGCATCTCAACATACCGGTCCAATTTAACCTTTGATAATGAACTATGACAGTCATATTCTTTTTAAATCAACAAAAGACATTCATAATCACAAATACCAAAGTATTAAATCGACATGGTCAATAAGTCTAGTAGTGTGGTAAGGATTTATGTTCAACATGTGATCAATTTAAATAACATAATATCCTTATCAGTCCTCAATTTCACTGATACCGTGATGCTTAATAAATAAGCCAGTGAAATTAAACATACACTACTTAATAAATAAGTAAGTGTCACTAAACTTGCTTAAAACATTAAGCCAACAAAATATCATTGTCTTTTAGTAAATATACTTAAAATACAATGATCACAACAAGATATGAACTACATGCTTTCAATTCAATTATTCTCGAGAATATGACAAAGCCTAACTGAAAGCATAAACATCCAATAATCAAAAAAATATTGGCCCACAAAGTAGTTCATAACATCAACAAGTAAATTACATATCAATGTAATCTCAAAAGATAAAGCAAGAAACTCCCACTAACCCAAAGGAGCAAAAGATTATAAAATGCCTATATCAAAAACATGTTTATCAAACAATATGGCACTTAATCCTTTGGTTAGAGGATCTGCAAACATCAACTTGGTCTTTCAATATTCTATCACAATGTCTCCTTTCTTAACCCAGTCTTTAATAGTGAGATACTTTATTTCCTTATATTTAGAAGCACTACTAATCTCATTATTCTTTGAAAAGAAAACAACAATACTATTATCACAATAGATTAGTATAGGAGAGGAAATAGGATCAACTAGTCGTATCTCTAAAAACAAAAATTCTTTAACCATAGAGCTTGCAAAGATGCACCATAACATACGACAAATTCAACATATATAGTAGATGATACAATTAAAGTCTATTTAACACTTTTTCAAGAAATAGCAGCACCAACAAAAGTGAAAATATAGCCAGAAGTTGACTTTAAATCATCCACATAACCACCAAAATCTGAATCTGAATAACCAACAACTTAAAGATTGTTGACATGCTTATACACAAGCATAAAACTCTTCGTTCTTTGCAAATATCTCAAAACTTTATTGGCCACAACCCAATGATCATGGCCAGGATCAGATAAATATCTCCTAAGAACATCGACTATGAAAGCAATATCAGGTCTAGTGCAAACCTAAGTGATAACTCTATGAAAATAGAGTTATTTATATTTTTTTGGGCATTAAATTAGCTTTATTCTCAAGTATTTTTAGTTTATTTTAGTGACTTTTATTTGGTTTTATTTAGTTTTGCAGAAATATTAATTTTAGTATTTTTTAGATTAAATTTTAATTAATTTTGTAATATTTTATCAATTTAATTTAGTTTTCCATTTTATAAGTATTAATCTTAATGTTGTGTATTTTTGTAGAATGTTTAAATGCATATTTTGGACTTATCACATGGGTCAAAATTATGGGGCTAATATTTCATCAAAGTGTCATTAAAATCACTAAAGTCCAAATATATTGATATTTTGTTATTGGGCCTTTGTTTCAACAATTGAATGAAAAAGAAATTAAAAAAATAAAAGAGAAGGAAGCATGGGCCACGTAGGGCTATGTTGGTGGTTACAAGATCATATATGCATTATATGTGTGCTTGGTAAAAAAAAAAGAAAAAAAGCAGGGCAGTAGGCGTGAACATAAATAGAAGAGGCGGCTGGGTCTTTTTGGAGCCCTGACGCCTATGTTTAGTAAATTGGTTTTGTTCATTCAAGTGTGTTTATTGTGCAATTGCTTACTTTTGCTTGATCACCATTAGTAGGTACTAGCTAATCTTAATTTTGGAAAAAATAGGGTTAGTGGAATTGCTTGAATGATGCATGAATATCACTTTGGAAAAATGTGATTTGTAAATGGCATAGGAATATGTTATTTACCTTGTATGACTTGAAGGAATTATGCTAAAATTGGTATTCTTAAAATTAATTGGGCATAGGAATATGTTAATTAATTAGAGAATCAAATCATAAATACTTTGGAAAAAGGATTATGAGATTTTAAATTCCTAGTTGACATCATCAATTTGCAACAATACTCATTTGCTTCATTATATCAATTTTACATTTTTTTAGGTCAATTTAATAGTTCTAGCTTGTTTTCTGCATAGTTTGTGTTTGCTAATTTTTTTTAACATATTCTCATCACTTTATTTTATTATTGTTGAAACCAATTTGTGAGTAATTAGTTTTATAAATCAATTTCCAATTTTCAATCCCTGTGGAGACGATACTTGATTTATCACTTTATTACTTGTTACGATTGCGTACACTTGTGTACACAATTTTCACAACACTAAGCATACATCAAACTCCCTACTGCACTTGCATATGGGATATTCTTCATTGCTTCTCTTTTTAAGTCGTTCTTAGGACAATGTTGCTTAGTAAATTTGTCCCTTTCAGAATAGGAACGAAACCAGCTTTACACAAATCCATGTTGAACCTTTTGAGCACACGAGTAACGTAAGCTTCTTGAGGTAAGCCAAGAACTTTTCGATTCTTATCATGATAAATCTCAATCTCCAAAACTAAAGATGCCTCTCCAAGATCTTTCATATCAAAATTGGAAGACAGAAAATTTTTGGTCTCATTTAGTAATGACAAATCACTGCTGGCAAGTAAAATGTCGTCTACATAAAGAACAAGAAAAATATGATGACTCCCACTGATCTTCATATAAATACACTAATCAAACTTGTTCTCGATGAAACCCAACAGTGTCACAACCTTGTCAAACTTCAAGTACCACTGGCGAGATGCCTGTTTGAGACTATAAATGGATCATTTCAATTTGCAAACCAAATTGTCATTTCCATTTTCCTCGAAGCCTTCAGGTGAGACATATAGACTTGCTCACTCAATTCTCCATTCAGAACAACAGTTTTAACAATCATTTGATGCAACTCTGAATCAGAGTGCACAACTAAATCCATAATTATTCTGAATGAATCTTTAGTGGAAACATGTGAGAAAATTTTGAGTGTAATCAATACCTTCTCTTTGAGTAAAGCCTTTAGCCACTAAACACGCTTTAAACCTTTCAATCTGTCCCTTTTTATCCCTTTTAGCCTTTAAAATTCACTTACAACCTATTGGTTTAAAAACCATCAAGTATTAGAACTAACTTCCACACATACATTATTTTTGTCCATGAAGACTTAATCTCATCATCCATAGCTTTCTATCCATTTTGAAGAATGTGGACAATTAGGTGCTTCACTATAAGCAAGAGGTTTCACAAAATGACCAAGATTACATTCACCTTCTCCAAGGTAAATAATATTATCATCACACCTTATTGACATCTTTTGTCTTTGAGATCTCCATATAGGAGGTACTTCTGGAATAACCTCTATTTATTGACCATCATTTTGAATGACATATTCCACAATTAGATTTCTCTAATAACAGGACCCTCATCAACAACAAAAACTTCCTCAATAATAGGTTCCTCATCAATAGTAGGACCCTCGTCATCTTAGATAGTAGGAGCAATATATTCATCAACAATGGGAGCGTTATCAACTAGAGTAAGAATAAGACTGCTATTATTATCATCTCTTGAAAAAGATATAGGAATAAAAGTTCCTTTAGATGACTCCCCGTTTCAAGAGATGTTGAAGGAATATTTTCAGCAACATCAAATTCCAAAAATTTAGCAGTCTGAGATTCAACAATTCGCGTACCACGAGTAGGATAGCAAAAGCGATAGCGTTTTGAGTGCATTGGATAACCAATAAAATAACAGAGATTGGTTCTCGAATCTAACTTTTTCAAATTAGGATCATAAATCCGTACTTTAGCTGGACAACCCCATACATGAAGATGATTAAGACTAGGCTTCCTTTCAATCCACAACGCAAAAGGATTTTGGGAACAGATTTACTGGGAACACGATTTAAAATATAAGTTGCAGTCATGAGTGCTTCACCTCATAAAAACTCTGGAAGATTTGATCTACTCATCATGTTTCTAACCATATCCATGAGAGTGCGATTTTCTTCCAACAACGCCATTTTGCTTAGTGTGTAATGACCGCTTTAGTAATTTGGATTAGTAAAGGCAATTAGCACTAATTTTTATTATTTTATTATTATTTGTGAATTTATTTAATTGTGGACCCCAATATTTAGAAATAAATATTAGAGTTATAATTTCTCAATTCCGGAGATTTTATTAAACTCTAGGGGTATTATTTAGTTTATATGTGGAATATAATATTTTTGTAATTTTTGTTCGGCGACAACGGAAAATGCGATGGATGGCTAGATTGATCACATGGGTAAGTTTAGAACCTTATTTCTTAGTGGAAAATATTTTAGAGAAAATAAATTATCGGGTTTGAGCGGGGTTATGGAATTTGACCATTTTACCCCTAGCTTTTGAAAACACCTAAGTTATTAACCTAAAGGGCAAATTGGTAATTTGTTTGGGGTTGGGTGGCTGCCTAGGGGTGTGGCACGTGGCCATTTGTTTTCAGCCAAGGGAAAATGATGTTTTCCCAATTTGAATTATCCCATTTAGTTAATTAAAAGAGAAAATTCAAAGAAAAGTCAAAATAGAACTCCTTCTCTCTTTCTTCTCTTTCGGCTGGGGCTAGAACCAGGGGGAAACTCATCCTCAAGCTTGAATTTGCTGAATTTTAAGCAAGGTTGTTGGGAACTTTAAACAAGGTAAACCCTAGACACTCTCTAAGTTATGTGTTTCTCTAGTTTTAATTGGTTTGAGTATGTAATTTTGAAAGATAGGGGCTGTTAGGGTTTAAAGTTTGAATAATCTCATTTCTAGGGTGATTTTAAGTTGATTCTAGGTGCTGGATATTGGTTTTGTTGAGTTGTGATGGAATTGCATAAGTTTGTGCTTTGAAACTTAAGCTTTGATCTTTAATGGCATGTTTGGATTCAATGAGTTTTTCTGGGTTTTTCTTGTTGGAATATATTGTGTATACCCTATTTAGGTGTTCTGGAAGGTATGGTGGAAATTGGGGTCGAATTGGTGAAGTTTCGAAGTTTGGGGTTTTTGCAGGGAAAACCGGTTTACCGGTTCTGCAGAACCGGTTAACCTGTTTTCTGGGCAGGCCAGGAAACCGGTTTTCCGGTTTTGGGATTTCGGTCTGCCGGTTTTTGCAGGGTTCCTGAAAAACCAGTTTTTTCAACCCTCGTCCATTTCAGTGCCATAGTTGGGTGTTTCTCTATTTCCTAAGTTAATGTAATTCTTAGTGAGTATAGCAGAGCCTTAAGTTGTGGACTCGGGTTTCCCGATTTAGGGTTTTGAACGTGTGATTTACCCGGTTTCAATATGTGATTAGGGCATCCATTCAGCACGGGACTTTCCGTTCAGATCGACCAACTCAGTTGAATCTGGAAAACAGGTAAGAACTGAATATAACGTGTGATATAAATATCTGGGTGTATGTATATGTATGATATATATATGCATGCTATGTGTATCCTTGTATGTGTTTGGGTGATATCATAGCGACACAACCATTGTGTCGGTTCAGCAGTACAGGCATCGTACTGGTTAAGAGTGTTATTCACCCTGGAAAGTATGTTTTGGTACTATCATAGCGACACAACCATTGTGTCGGTTCAGCAGTACAGGCATCGTACTGGTTAAGAGTGATATCATGGCCAATCATACTTTTGGATGTTATTGATGCTATCATAGCGGCACGAACATAGTGCCGGTCCTACAGCACGATTATAGTGTTAGTAGGAGTGATATCATGATCAGTAGCACAAGCAGTTAGAACGTTCTTGCTCATCTGTTAAGCCCTGTAAATAGGTGTATGGGCGCCTATTTACAGGTCGGAATTTATGTGATATGTTATATGCATTTCTTACTGAGTCTGTCGACTCACAGTTTCTACTTTCATGTGTAGGTAAAGGAAAGGCGAAGGCTGAACAGGAGTGAACCTGAGCTCGGGTGAGATTGTACATGTCAAAGCAGCGCGACCTAGAGTGTTCGGTCTCGGGACATCTGGGGATTTCTATTTTGGTAGTCGCTGTGCGACCTGTAATAAATGTATATTTTGAAAAGTTAATTTTACAAAGTTTAAAATCGGGATCCCGGCACTTGTAAATATTTTATTATATTACAAAGTTTAATATTTAATGCAAAAGTTTTTATTTGACACGTTTTTCGAGAAACTTCTTTGATTAGCAAAGATTGCACAATAATTGAAAAAGCACTGTAGCGTGCCTTAGCATTAGGGCGTTACAATTTTGGTATCAGAGCCGCCAGGTTTGTCTACCGAAGCTTGCTAAGTCATGTACAATCTTCATCAGAGAAAGCTCGGTTCACGGTTCAGTAAGCCCGTACTTGTTTAGTATTTTCTTTTTAAAAGTTACGAATGTGAAAGCATGTTAGGATGCATATTAGATTATAACTGTTTGTGTTAAGTGCATTGCCTTAAAATCCGTAAGTGCGGTAGTAAGTATGTAAATAGGTCGTTGCCTGACCAGACTGACTTACTAACTGACAGGTTAGTCTTATAAAATGGACACCTGGTACTATATGGAGAGTCAGAGTAAAGTTGCCAGGGCTAGTAATGGTTGGAGAGAATGGAGTCCAAGTTGTCCCCGTAACCAAGGTGAAATCCCTTGGAGGGCTTCCGACGGGAGTGATGGTTATCCGTCACAGGCTCCGTTGGATTTGGAGGAAAGGTTTGCGAAAATGGAAGCTGTGATTCAACGACATGAAGAAGAGATTCAGAGGTTGAAACAGCAGAGGTCTCCTGTAGTATCTATACCACATATGTCAATCATTTTTGATTCGGTATTACCAGCAAAGCATGGAATGGCTGGTAATCAAGTGGAACCATTACATGGAAAGATTTGGATCCAAGAACCTTCAGACTTTCAGGGAGGTTCAAATATGAAGAATGCTTCTTGGGTTGGAAGCCCTGAGGAAATTATTATGAGACCTCACGAAATTATGGTAGAGGGTCAGAATATTACTTGCCTGAATTCAAATTATGGTGAAAGTGGCAGGAGCTCCATGATTGAGCAAAATAGGGAACCTACGTCATCAGTGGTGGGTTTGAGACAGAACAAGCGGTTACGAAGGTTTCAAGGCAAGGGAGGACGCCAGGGTTATTCTTACCCTGAATGCCCACGTTGCATGAAACACCATCCCGGAGAATGCAACCGAAAGGTATGTTTTCAATGTGGCAAGGTTGGGCATTTTAAGAAAGATTGCCCACAGGTGGAGAAAGAAGAACAAGAGCAGAAAGCGGTATTTGTTCCTACCACGGTGAATGCTAATGTTCAAGCTGATGATGCAGCAAGCCCTTTTGCAGTGGCAGGTTAGCTCCCTGTAAACGACTTCTTTTATATCATGTTGTTTGATTCGGGAGCTGCACATTCATATGTAGCTATGAGAATGATTCATTTTTGGGTAGGCCTTGAGATATTTTAAAAAGAGGGTTTGGAACCCTAGTGCCTAGTGGGGAGTTGGTGGTCTCTAATAGGCGTATTAGGTCTATGCCAATTAGGATCGAAGATAGGGAGTTGAGCGTTGATCGTATAGAACTGGAATTAACTGAGTTTGACATTATACTGGGAATGGGTTTTTGTCCAAGTATTCGGCCAGTATAGATTGTAAGCAGAGAATGGTTATTTTTCAGCCAATAGGTGAAGATCCATTTGTTTATGTTGGGTCAGTTCAGGGGTCCCAGATCCCGGTTATTTCTGTATTAAGGGCTAGGGATTTACTATGCAATGGCTGTGTAGGATTTCTAGCGGTGGTTTTTGACTCCAGCAGACCTGAAACATTTGGGCCTGGGGAAGTTAGAGTGGTAAAAGATTTTCTCGGCGTCCCGAGGAGTTACCGGGATTGCCGCCACAGCGAGAGATTGATTTTGTAATTGATCTGACACCTGGAGTCGAACCTGTTTCTAAAGCTCCATATAGGATGGCTCCAGCAGAACTCAAGGAGCTTAAGTTGCAACTTCAGGGGATGCTGGACATTGGGTTTATTCGACCCAGTGTATCGCCCTGGGGAGCTCCGGTTCTCTTTGTGAAAAAGAAAGATGGATCCCTCAGAATGTGTATTGATTATCGGGAACTTAACAAGCTGACGATTAAGAATAAGTACCCGTTGCCCAGAATCGACGATTTGTTCGATCAGCTTCAGGGAAAGACTGTGTTTTCAAAGATTGATTTACGGTCGGGTTATCACCAAATTAGAATTCGAGAGAAGGACATATCGAAGACTGCCTTTAAAACCAGATATGGGCACTAAGAGTTCTGGTAATGTCATTCGGATCGACTAATGCTCCTGCTGCCTTTATGGATCTTATGAATAGGGTATTCAAGGATTTCCTCGATAACTGCGTTATAGTGTTTGTCGATGACATCCTTGTATACTCTCAATCAGAAGAGGAGCACGAGCATCATCTCCGAATGGTATTGTGGCGACTTAGGGATCACAAGTTATATGCAAAGTTCAAAAGTGCGAATTCTGATTGTCTGAGGTGTCCTTTCTGGGTCATATTGTTGGGAAGAATGGATTATGGTCAATCCAAACAAGGTGGAGTCCGTGAAGAATTGGCCGAGGCCCAAGTTTGTAACGGAAGTTCAAAGTTTTCTCGCCTGCAGGGGTATTATCGGCGTTTCGTCGAAGGATTTTCTAAAATTTCTACGCCCCTAATCGAATTGACCAAGAAAAATCAGAAATTTGTGTGGTCAGATAAGTGTGAAACAAGCTTTTAGGAGTTGAAGCAACGTTTGATAACAGCTCCGGTGTTAGCTTTACCATTAGATCAAGAGAAATTCGTGATTACTGTGATGCGTCCAGACAGGGTCTGGGATGTGTTCTGATGCAAGCTGACAGAGTCATAGCCTATGCCTCTCGTCAACTGAATGATTATGAGCAGCGTTACCCAACTCATGATTTAGAGCTCGCTGCTGTAGTTTTGGCTTTAAAGATTTGGCGACATTATCTTTACGGTGAAAAGTGTGAGATTTATTCTGATCATAAGAGTCTTAAATACTTTTTCACCCAGAAAGATTTGAATATGAGACAGAGAAGGTGGTTGGAGTTAGTTAAAGATTACGATTGTGAAATACTGTATCACCCCGGGAAAGCCAATGTTGTGGCCGATGCTCTAAGCAGAAAAGGTCCCGGACAAGTGTGTACTACGGTTATGATAGCCCCTCAACTAGCCTCAGAAATGGTTAGTGCAGGAATTGAGTTCGTGGTCGGGAAGTTACATAATTTAACACTCCAATCTGATTTGTTGGAGAGAATCAGAAAGGCACAACTGGAAGATCCCGAGCTAGTTAAAGTTCGAGGCGAAGTATTGGCTGGTCGGCCTAGAGGCTTTTCAGTCTCGAGCGGTGGAATGTTGTTATATAAAGCTCGAGTTTGTGTTCCTAGTGTTGATGAGCTTAAGAAAGAGATACTTGATGAAGCTCACACCACGCCTTATTCATTGCATCCGGGAACCACCAAAATGTATCAGGATTTGAAACCCTACCTTTGGTGGTATGGAATGAAAAGAGATGTGATGGACTACGTGTCCAAGTGTTTAACCTGCCAGCAGATTAAAGCTGAACATTAGAGGCCGGCAAGGTTACTGCAACCTTTAGCCCTTCCTGAATGGAAGTGGGAGGACATTTCAATGAATTTTGTAACTAGTTTGCCTAGACTACGGGGATGTATGATTCAGTATGGGTCATCGTGGACAGATTCACCAAGTCGGCTCACTTTCTACCAGTGAAAGTTACCTATTCAGTGGATCAGTATGTTGAATTGTATGTGAAGGAGATAGTTCGTCTCCATGGAGCCCCTAAATCTATTGTATCAGATAGGGATCCAAAGTTCACATCGAAGTTTTGGGTGAGTCTTTAGAAGGCTATGGGTACCAAGTTAAAGTTTAGTACAGCCTTTCACCCTCAGACTGATGGCCAATCAGAAAGAACTATTCAGATTTTAGAAGACCTACTGCGAGCCTGTGTCATGGACTTTGAGGGTTCATGGAGTAAGTACTTGCCTTTAATTAAATTCTCCTACAACAATAGCTACCAGAGTACAATAGGTATGGCTCCCTATGAGATGTTATATGGTAGAAAATGTCGTTCTCCTATTCAGTGGGACGAGACAGGAGAAAGGAAGTACTTGGGTCCAGAGTTAGTGCAGAGGACCAATGAAGCTATTGATAAGATTAAGGCTCGGATGCTTGCTGCTCAAAGCAGGCAGAAAAGTTATGCTGATCCGAAGCACAGAGATGTTACATTTCAGGCAGGGGAACATGTTTTCCTGCGGATTTCACCAATGAAGGGTATTAGGCGCTTCGGGAAGAAGGGTAAGTTAAACCCTAGGTTCATTGGGCCATTTCAGATACTCGAGGTCGGGTAGGTAGCATATCGGCTAGCAGCGTTATTGGCTGTTCATGACGTATTTCACATATCTATGTTGAGGAAATACGTATCAGACCCAACTCATGTCTTGAGTTATGAAGCCCTTGAACTGTAACCAGATTTATTCCATGAGGAACAACTTGTACAGATTTTGGATAAAAAGGAAAAAGTTCTTCGAAACAAGACTATTGAACTGGTTAAGATGCTCTGGAGGAACAGTAAGGTGGAAGAAGCCACCTGGGAATTGGAGTTGGATATCAGGACTCAACATCCAGAGCTATTCAAGTTAGATTTCGAGGACGAAATCCTATTAACGGGGGAATAATTGTAATGACCGCTTTAGTAATTTGGATTAGTAAAGGCAATTAGCACTAATTTTTATTATTTTATTATTATTTGTGAATTTATTTAATTGTGGACCCCAATATTTAGAAATAAATATTAGAGTTATAATTTCTCAATTCCGGAGATTTTATTAAACTCTAGGGGTATTATTTAGTTTATATGTGGAATATAATATTTTTGTAATTTTTGTTCGGCGACAACGGAAAATGCGATGGATGGCTAGATTGATCACATGGGTAAGTTTAGAACCTTATTTCTTAGTGGAAAATATTTTAGAGAAAATAAATTATCGGGTTTGAGCGGGGTTATGGAATTTGACCATTTTACCCCTAGCTTTTGAAAACACCTAAGTTATTAACCTAAAGGGCAAATTGGTAATTTGTTTGGGGTTGGGTGGCTGCCTAGGGGTGTGGCACGTGGCCATTTGTTTTCAGCCAAGGGAAAATGATGTTTTCCCAATTTGAATTATCCCATTTAGTTAATTAAAAGAGAAAATTCAAAGAAAAGTCAAAATAGAACTCCTTCTCTCTTTCTTCTCTTTCGGCTGGGGCTAGAACCAGGGGGAAACTCATCCTCAAGCTTGAATTTGCTGAATTTTAAGCAAGGTTGTTGGGAACTTTAAACAAGGTAAACCCTAGACACTCTCTAAGTTATGTGTTTCTCTAGTTTTAATTGGTTTGAGTATGTAATTTTGAAAGATAGGGGCTGTTAGGGTTTAAAGTTTGAATAATCTCATTTCTAGGGTGATTTTAAGTTGATTCTAGGTGCTGGATATTGGTTTTGTTGAGTTGTGATGGAATTGCATAAGTTTGTGCTTTGAAACTTAAGCTTTGATCTTTAATGGCATGTTTGGATTCAATGAGTTTTTCTGGGTTTTTCTTGTTGGAATATATTGTGTATACCCTATTTAGGTGTTCTGGAAGGTATGGTGGAAATTGGGGTCGAATTGGTGAAGTTTCGAAGTTTGGGGTTTTTCTGCAGGGAAAACCGGTTTACCGGTTCTGCAGAACCGGTTAACCTGTTTTCTGGGCAGGCCAGGAAACCGGTTTTCCGGTTTTGGGATTTCGGTCTGCCGGTTTTTGCAGGGTTCCTGAAAAACCAGTTTTTTCAACCCTCGTCCATTTCAGTGCCATAGTTGGGTGTTTCTCTATTTCCTAAGTTAATGTAATTCTTAGTGAGTATAGCAGAGCCTTAAGTTGTGGACTCGGGTTTCCCGATTTAGGGTTTTGAACGTGTGATTTACCCGGTTTCAATATGTGATTAGGGCATCCATTCAGCACGGGACTTTCCGTTCAGATCGACCAACTCAGTTGAATCTGGAAAACAGGTAAGAACTGAATATAACGTGTGATATAAATATCTGGGTGTATGTATATGTATGATATATATATATGCATGCTATGTGTATCCTTGTATGTGTTTGGGTGATATCATAGCGACACAACCATTGTGTCGGTTCAGCAGTACAGGCATCGTACTGGTTAAGAGTGTTATTCACCCTGGAAAGTATGTTTTGGTACTATCATAGCGACACAACCATTGTGTCGGTTCAGCAGTACAGGCATCGTACTGGTTAAGAGTGATATCATGGCCAATCATACTTTTGGATGTTATTGATGCTATCATAGCGGCACGAACATAGTGCCGGTCCTACAGCACGATTATAGTGTTAGTAGGAGTGATATCATGATCAGTAGCACAAGCAGTTAGAACGTTCTTGCTCATCTGTTAAGCCCTGTAAATAGGTGTATGGGCGCCTATTTACAGGTCGGAATTTATGTGATATGTTATATGCATTTCTTACTGAGTCTGTCGACTCACAGTTTCTACTTTCATGTGTAGGTAAAGGAAAGGCGAAGGCTGAACAGGAGTGAACCTGAGCTCGGGTGAGATTGTACATGTCAAAGCAGCGCGACCTGGAGTGTTCGGTCTCGGGACATCTGGGGATTTTTATTTTGGTAGTCGCTGTGCGACCTGTAATAAATGTATATTTTGAAAAGTTAATTTTACAAAGTTTAAAATCGGGATCCCGGCACTTGTAAATATTTTATTATATTACAAAGTTTAATATTTAATGCAAAAGTTTTTATTTGACACGTTTTTCGAGAAACTTCTTTGATTAGCAAAGATTGCACAATAATTGAAAAAGCACTGTAGCGTGCCTTAGCATTAGGGCGTTACATAGTGAACCTAACATATTGTATTGAGAAACTACACAATTTTCGAGAAAATATGCAGCAAAAGGCCTCATGCGTAGTCCATATTCTGAATAACAACCATAATTTCTCCTCCACGATCTGAAAGAACAACTTTGATGACTCTTCCTAATTGTTTCTGAAGAACATTTCGAAAGATTTTAACTTTATCAAGAGCGTTGGATTTTTCTTGAACCAAGTGAAGCCATATAGAGAAAAATCATTTTTGAAAGTTATGACATACTTGTATCCTTAACGTAGTAGTCAATTTTGTACAAGTATAATCAGCATAAGTATCCCAGCCAGAAGCATTAACAGGAGGAAGAATTTTAGCTAGAAGTAATCGATCAACTCTTTCTTTAGAAATATGACCTAATCTATTATTCCATAATAATAAGTATGTTATCTTAATATAAGATTTCTTATCCACAATATTCACAACATTGAAAAAGGAAGCTAAGGAAGTCAATGATAATTTGAAAAGAATATCAGAGTAAAAACAGTTTCTAATTATTCAGAATCAAACATAATGTCAACACTATAATTGGCAAAAGGAAAAGAAAATTATTGTTAATTAAAAGCGGAAGCGAAACTGAATTACTTTAAAAGTAGGAATCAATAAAGTACTGTTCAAAACAATCTGAACACTAAACTGTAATTCAAGAATTAAGGTGCCAACGTAAATAACGTCAACTCCAATATAAGTGTCCACTGTAAGCATTGACTCCCTCTCACTTGGTTTTCTGAGATCCCTTAGCCCCTGGTTGTGGTTGCTTGTTTTCATATTTTATTTATCCTTTGTTGGGCTTGAGTTGAGAAACAAAGTGAGAAGATTCATTCTTCTCATTCTATTAGCTTGCTTGTTTCAGCTATATACTGAGAAATTAGGTTATTAACACTCCATATTTTACTATAAGTGTTTAGGTTGTCTTGGTAAAGCTAAAAGAAGTAAGAAGTTCATGAAGAACTTGAAGAATGGTGTAAAAGTCAGGAAGAGGAATATTATGATCTTTCAACTCGGACTGAAGAATAATAATTTTCAAAATAAAATCTAGCACTCCTTTGATTTATCAAACTGAATGGTTGTCATTTTATCCATAAGATGTCCAACTTCAGCGTTTTCACCAGTGTCATATAGTTTTTCTACAGCATTGAAAAACTCATTAGCATTTGTGGTGTTTGGCAAACCACCAAAAGATGTTCAGGAATTAAACGTTTCATAGCAATGAGACTAAGATGATTTGAATTTTTCCAATGTGCATGAAGAATTTTTGGGCAACAATTACGATATTAGAATAAGATCGGTGATTTTTCTTCTCGAAGGCATAAGTCCAAATCTATTATGCCTAAAGTAATTTTCACATCTCGTTTCCATGTCTTAAAGTTGAAGCATTCAGAATTCAGATGAAAACGTTATTGTTGTTCGCCAAAAGGAGACCGCAAAATTCAAAAAATTAAAACTTGAATAAGCAATATGAGCAATGCATTAAAAAATATTGTAGAGTCAACTGGTCATTATAAACTCCCCTTTGGGGTGAGAATATAACACACACATGATCTACCTTCATGAAGTTAACAACAAAGAAAAAATACATATCATTTAAGAATTTTATTACCTTTGGGCAAATAAATTTCTTAAAAATATGTATTAATTCAAGCAAAAAATAATAATAAATTTATATATTTAAATTATTACCTTTGGGCAAATAATTAAAATATATACATTTAATATTAACTCACTTCATGGAATGTGAACTAATATATGTAAATACTACCTTTGGGCAAGTAATTACACATATAGTCAACCAAAAGATATAATATTTTCTTCAACATGTGAAATTTGGTGATAAAACAATCATTGAAAAAGAATAATTTTCAACCAAATTTCCAAAAGAGATATATAATTGCTTTTATTATATTGATAATCAAAAAATAAAGTGTCCACCATAACACATTATTTTTGTATCAAACAATCAAGTTTTATAACTTTAGAACAACAAATAATGGGAAAATGTGAAATAAAGAATATTGGTGGAGATTACATAGTCAAGATAAATTAAATAAGAGAGTGACTATGTCATATGGAACGAGAAGAAACCCAAAAAATTTTCTATGATTTACGGATTTTGAAAAATCATCAAAAATTATTTTTGATAATTTTTTAACTGCATAATTATCATTAAAATAATAATAATTATTAACAGCGTCAAAAAATTAATTAAAAATCACCAAAAAATCAGAAATCAAATTCTAATAATGCTGGAAAAAAGAATCGTTGAAAACGGAGTCACGAAACTACCTCACTCTCTCTCACTCTCCGGCAGCCGCGAGTGGGCTTTGTCCCAGCAGGTTGTCTTCAACCTCCAGCAACCTCCATGGCTGAAAAAACTGGGTTTTGTGCGACCCGGTTCAGACCCGAGCGGGTCGGGACGAAATTCCGGCCAAAAAAGTGACGAAACGGACGGGAAAAAGAGGGATTTTGATTGGTTTACAATTTCTAATACATGTACACTACTAATTTCGGGTATTAAGGTTTAAATCTCTAGATTTCATGGCAAAAATCCATCCGAAAATTAAGAACTAAAAAAAAATTTGATGTGATATCAATTCTCGATTGAAACACGAAATAAATTGTGTAAGAACATTGATAAATAATTGATAATGAGATATCTATAATCAATTTTAGATCAAAAACAATAAAATCAAAACACACAAATTATAATTTCATATTATAATCATATAAACCCTAAAACTTTAAAGTTAAAATTCTCTTAATTTACTCAATGATTTTGTGCAAGTAATATATCAAAAGAAAGAGAATTTAATGAGGAATAAAACCCCTAAACTTTTAAGATTGAAAAATAAAAATTTCAACATAAAATAATAACGAAATTAATATGTAATTATGGATAATTAACATATACAAATTAATTATACTAATTATAGGTTCTAAATCATATACAATAGGCAATCTGATACCACATGTCATAAAAATTAATTATATACCTAAGATCTATTTGTATATAACATAGAACACAATAGTAATACATAATAATTAGGCATGTGTACCTGATTGATCCATAGCAATTATCTCAGTTTGATCCACAACAGTTACTCCAATTCGATAGTGCAATACTATCAACTAAGTCTTCCTCCCTAGATCTCTAAATCAGAAGCAGTTTATTTATCTGATTATTAAAAGGTATACAACTGTGATGAGACAATATGTATTTATAGAGTTAGGGAGGGGACTTAGCTACAAAACCCTACTGGCCGGGCTCGCTCATCAAAGGCTTCAAATAACTAGAAAAGCCCACACTTCGCTTCACCTAGACTTTACACACAGATGCTAAGCCCATGAACAAGTGATCACCAACAATATGGGCTAACACAGCAAAGAACTATCCAGTCAACCCAAGTTTTAATAAAACCAATAAAATTTAATGTAAGCCCAAATAAAAGTCTAACAGGTGATACGTACATTTTGGGAACACGGTAGTGCAATTGAGTGGGAGCGCTAGCATAAACATGGAATCTATAGCTTCTATCTGGCGAATAGTAAGCAAAGGATGATCTCCTTCGAGCTTGACCAAACGAACATAAATGGTGGAGTACTCATTTCACATTAGCTGAAATATCATTTATACGGGGTCAAGTGTTTTAAGGAATAAATACATTGTAGGGTGTAACGGTAATTTAATCCCTTTACAGTGTAGACCATTCATATAGAGGATCATTGATCACATTAGGATTATAACAATGGATAACTAATGATGTGTCTATATGGTGGAACATATAGAGCATTCTATATACTGAGAGTGCAATTCTAAGTTCTATGCGTGGATTCAACGAAGAATTAATAAGTTAGTGAATTTTAGTGCTAAATTCTTGATCTACTTATTGGAAGCTCGGTTATATAAACCCATGGTCCCCCCACTAGTTGAGATAATATTGCTTGTAAGACTCATGTAATTGGTTTTGATTAATCAATTATAATTCTCAAATTAGACTATGTCTATTTGTGAATTTTTCACTAAGTAAGGGCGAAATTGTAAAGAAAGAGTTTATAGGGGCATATTTGTTAATTATGATACTTTGTATGGTTCAATTAATAAATATGATAAATGACAATATTATTTAATAATTATTTATAGTTATTAAATAGTTAGAATTGGCATTTAAATGGTTGAATTAGGAAATTGGCATTTTTGAGAAAATCAGATACAAAAGGTGTTAAAATTGCAAAATTGCAAAGCCCAAGGCCCAATCCACTAATGCTTGGCCGGCCACCTATTGTAGGTTTTTAAATTGATTTTTTCATTATTTTAATGCCATATAATTCAAATCTAACCCTAGTGGAATGCTATAAATAGATAGTGAAGGCTTCAGGAAAAACACTTCTTCTGATTCAGAAAATCTGAGCCTCTCTCTCTCCCTATCTTTAGCTACCACTTCTTCTTTCTTCTTCCTTTGAATTTCGAAATCCTTAGTGATTAGAGTAGTGCCCACACACATCAAACAATACCTCAATCATAGTGAGGAAGATCGTGAAGAAAGATCATCAGCAAAGGAGTTTCAGTATCAAAGATTCAGAGAAAGAGATCCGAGGTTCGGATATTGATAATGCTCGCTACGTAAAAGGAATCAAGGGCTAGATATCTGAACGGAAGGAGTCATATTATTCCGCTGCACCCAATGTAAGGTTTCCTAAACTTTATATGTGTTTATTTCATCGTTTTAGAAAGTTCATATTTAGGATGTTAATAAACATACTTGTGAGTAGATCTAAGATCCTGGTAAAATAAATCCAACATTAAGCAGCGGGATTTGAGGTAAGGAAATTAAGTAGTTTTTATGTGTTGAATTGCATAATTTAAATTATTTGTCTATTGAAATATTATTTGTGATGTATTATTATGAATGTGTATATAGTACTGAGAATGTGTGGTATGGACACAATATGAGTTTGTGAATCGATATATATTATGGTTAGTACGATTTGTATGTTGTATGTTGTATGATGTATGTGGTGTGTTGTATGTTGTATGTTGTATGTTGTATGCTAACGTCTCAGGTACAAATGAGGGGCCATGGTGGGGTATGATACGGGGTAAGGTCGTTGAATGTAGAGATACCCTACCCTACATTTGTCTGATTCGTGTATGACATTGTTATGGTGGGGTATAATACAGTGATATTACTGTTGAATATAGAGATACCCTATCCTATAACAATGGTAGGGCTACATAGGCCCAGGTTATTATATGGGCAGATTAGGCCCAGGATATTATAGGGCCAGGCTAGGCCCAGGTTATGTAAGTAATGGCTATGATATGCCAATGTTATGGTAAAGACATGATATGATTGAAATAATTTTATTGCTATGATTGTGCTATGAGTATGATGTCAGGGTTGTGATCCCTACATATATGTAATGGTTTCGTTTAGTACAAATATATGGTATATGATATAGCTTTCCATATCTTGAGTTATTTAAATTACAATTATGAGCTAAGGCATAGAATTTTGTTAAGACTGGATACGTTAATGTTATAAAGAATCATATTATTGTGAATTTTAAGATATGTTTAGTGTATTGAATGCTATTGTATGTTAAGCATTTCCTTACTGGGCTTTTAGCTCACCCCCCTTACTTTCCCCCTACAGGCAATAGACAGGGAACATTGAATGTAAGTTTGATGAGCTGGGTCAGTTCTAGTATGTATACTGTGAGGGGCTATGGACGAGCAAACGGTCTAGAACGTCGGTGGAGCCTTGGTTTTGTTTTTTTTTTTTATAGTAAAGTAATCTGAGCTCAGTGGGATGTTGCAAATTTATTTCTTTTTTAAGAAAAATACACTCAACTACTTATTTTGTTTTAATATGAATGATCATTCACCTTTTTGCATATTCATTGTAAAACCCACTGTGTATTTCCAAACATCTTTGAATCTTTTTAATTAATGCATCAAAAATAGTATTTTGTAAAATAAGGCAAAATATTGGGGCGTTACATTCTCTATCATATCATTGACACACATATATTGTAAATATTATAAATGATAAGAACATAATATATATATATATATGAAATCAATAATAAACATATAAAAGTATATACATATATATTTAATATATAGATATATAGATAAAAATAAAATAAATAAAAAAAAAAGAATTCTTGAAATTGTTTCGGTCAGGATGAGTATATATATAAATATATATTTAGTGTATCATGACTTTAAAACAATTCAAGAACTTTAGCAAAATACTTACATTGAGTCTTAGGCAGAGACTCATGCTTGAAGCTTGGGCAGAGACTCGTGCTGATAACGTGTTATAAAATAATATAATATAATATAGAATAGATGAGAAGAAAGAAGAAGAAGATGAAGAGAGAAAGAGAAAGTGAATGAGAATTTTTGAGTTGTTTATTCTAATGGGGTGAACCCCTATTTATACAAATACAAGAGTGAAATATTAAGAAACTAAGAAAAAGGGAAACTAAAAAAAAGAGGAATGTTGATTACAATTAATGGTAATAAATAAAAGATTCTGACATCCACATAATTATTAATATTTATAACACAATCTATATTATTATTAATCTAAAGCGTTCACAATTTACATTTAAAATAATCAATCTATATATATTATTTTTGTGCCATAGAATTTCAATATTAATTAGTATATATTTTATAATTTTTTGCAAATAATAATCAATATCATTAAAAATCAATGTTAATTAGTATATTATCATTCTCTTCATATATGGCATAGAATATTTTTTTCTTATATACTCATAATAAATATAAGAATTGCAATAAATGATGAATCTCATAATTAAAGGTCATAGTTGCAACATGTCTCTTCGTATATGAGTCTCTCTCCTATCATTTCTTAGCATATTTTATCACAAGGAAAATTGTCGATAAATAATTAAATTAATTGTATATTTCGGGTTAATATAACTTTAAAATTTTTAATTTTTGTATATCAATAATGTTGGGTTTCATATTATTATCAATGATCTTCATAAGTTTCATAAAATTTTATGATTTTAAATCTTACAAATTTAAATTTTGACTAACAAAATTACTAAAATTAATTAATTATCATTAAACAAAATATCACCGCACGCGAAGTGCAGTTTATTCCTTAGTTAAGTATATATTACTTATTTGATACTGCTATGTGTAAAAGTAGATGACTTGTTGGCTTTGTGGCTGTGGTGGATTCTGCACTTTTCAGATTAAATTGGAAAATTTAAAATTTACACTTATGCGATTAGATGTTAATTGACATACAAAAATAACTTATCTAATCCAATACACATATTTATATATAATTAATATTTTAATGTAAAAATATTTCAAAAAAAAATATTTTAATGTAAAAAATAATAATTTAAAAATTTAATACATATAAAATAAATTCATATCATAATAATAATATGTAAATTCCTTATCCTATTTTCTCTATTATTAATATGAAAAAATTTCAAAGAAAAAAATACATATCATATAAATGTATTTAAAAAAATAATAATAAATCAAATATTATATTGCATTCTTATTTATAGCAAAATATAATCTAGAATAAAATTAAATTTTTTTTTCTTCATCTTTTTTTGAATTTGTTATTTTATTTATTTATTTGAATTGGTTGTTCAAGATACAAAATAATAATAATTTATTTTATTTTATTATTAGTTGTGTGAAAAAAAAAATATTTTTTAATAAATGTTAATTAATTCAATATTAAAACGTAACAATAAAAAATAACCGATCCAATCTACAAATTTTTCGAATTTGATTGTATCCAAAATATAAAATTTGAATAAAATAGTACGAATTAAATTGGATGAATACCCCGAATACCTAATACATTATCAATTTATCTCACCAAAATACATAATAATAATAATTAAAAAAAAAGATGTAATACAATTATCTCATCTCATCTCATCAGCTATATCAAGTTTTTGAGTAATGAAGAGAATGGTAAATTTGGCGAAGAAAGAGATAAGAGGCTAAGAAACCAACACTACCAAACATCAAGAAAAGGGCATAGCAAATGCAAGCCATGTATCCTAAGAAGAATGAGAGTTGTAAGGAACCTGACATATCTGATCTCTTATACAATAAGTAATGTATGCAAAACCCATAAACATACAATCCAATTGATCCACCATACACAAATGACCTGAATCAAAAATACACAAACTTTATTATTATTATTATTATTAACTTACTAAACAAAATTGATTCTTTTCAATTCCATTCCATTTCAATACCTCTAACCAAACACAGCCTTAATCACAACCTCTCTAAACTCAAATACTTTCATTGTTAGGATATATTCTCACAAATTGTAAATCAATCATACTTATAGTCTAGTAATTTCCCCCATCCAACCAAAAAGAATCCCTCTAAACAAGAAATTATTTCACTGAAACATATAATCATTTTTATCAATGGATATAAAATAATCCTCTCAGTTCCTGCAAGAGATGCATTTAGTGTAAATTAAAAAAACAAGGATCAATCAGTTTCAATTATTTTGTCACAATTATAGGGTCCATAATTTGAACATGCCAAACAACTCTACTATAGCTAAAATTAATAACCTCAAAAGAAATTAAGTACATACCTCCACCACCATTTGTGATCTTTAGAAACAATCTTGCAACAAATCAAGCCCACATTGATTAAAGCAGTGATGATTAGAAGAAGAATGAAGGTTACAAACAGAAACTTGTACTGAGTGTAATTCTCATAACCCCACAAGCTATAAACCACAGACGAAAGCTCAACGCAAATCGCACTAAAAGGAAATATCCCAGCCAATGCCATCTGAGGAAGATAACACATGAACCGCGGTACCTTTAGATTTTTTCGGTTGGTTTTTACCCTAGTTAATGAAGGTTTTAGCTCATCCTTGTTATTTTGGGATTGAGCTTGAACCTCAGTTTGGGAACTTTTTCCAATAAATTCACCCAAAAGATACAATGGGGTAGCAAAGAACATCCAAACAAGAACAAACTTTATGATTGTGTTTATAGGAAGAGCTATAGATGCCTTGTAAGTAGATGCTATTGAGTTAAGAAGGCAAAATGTAAAGAGAAGAGGTCCAGTAAAAAGGCATCCTGTTAGAAGTAACCCTTTACTTTATACAAAATAACATCTATGGTTCTATAATTTGTTTATGATTCTTTATAATTTTTATTAAAGTAAAATATGTAGAATTTAATAGTAAATTACATCAGCAGTAATAATATTACAAGTAACATTTCTCAAATAACATATTATTTTCTTTAAGATAAGATCATACCATCAATTTAGAAGGTCATAACACAATCATTTCATTCCATTCCAATCAAATGTATGTGACAATCACCAAACTATATAAGTTAGTGTATCAATCAAAATGGAGTTGGAGTAACCATTTTTTTTTTCTGCAAACAACCATGTAATAGCATTTTTATCAAAACCTTTAAAAGGTTTGAATCATCTATTAATTAAAATAGTTTTCCTAATTAAAATAGTTTTCCTAATTAACATAAAAGACTAATTAAAATAGTTTTCCTAATTAACGTAAAAGACTAATACAAACAATAAAAGAAGCACTCAGTTGGATAAAAGCAAACAAGCTGCGGAATGTTCAAGTTGAATTGGATTGTCTTAATTTCGTTCATGCAATTAACAGCAAAGTCCACATGTTCTCTCCATATGGAAGCCTTATTAACAACTCCAAAAATCTGCTTTATTTTCTTTTTAATGTTTCTGTAACTTTTGTAAAACGATCTGCGAATAACATGGCCCATGTCCTTGCAAGGAACTCTTATTCTAAAGTTGATTGTACTCTTAGCGTGTCTTCTATTCCTGCTAACTTATCGTCTTTATTGTTGAAGGACCTTGAATAATAAAGACTTTATTTTTTTTTAAAAAAAAAAAAGGGGGGGGGGGGGGGGGGGGGGTTATATGAACCGACGCCATATGTACCCCTATGGCGTCGGTTATTATTAAATAACCGACGCCATAGGGGTACATATGGCGTCGGTTTGTATAAAATAACCGACTCCATAGGGGTTTACTAAAAAAAAATTTCAGCTTTAATTAATATATTTTTTTTACATTTATTAAAATTCTAAACTTATTTTTCATTATTAATTAAATTAAATTAAAGCATAAATAAAATTAAATTAAACAGTTAAATAAATACAAATTTACATTGCTCTAAGTGTTTGTATATTAGGTATTTTTTTATTAATATTTTATATTTTATAATATGTGTTTGTATTCTAGTATTTTAGTATCATTTTTATAATATTTTAAGTTATGTTTTATATAATAATTAGTATATTGAATAATAAAATAATGTGTAATATTTTAATTTTTATGTAATTTAATATTTTTATACATTTAAATTTTATAATATGGGTTTGTATTTTTCTAGTATATTATTATTATTTTTATAATTTTTTAAGTTATGTTTTGTATAATAATTAGTTTATTGAATAATAAAATAATGTGTAATATTTTAATTTTTATGTAATTTAATATTTTTATACATTTAAATTTTATAATATGGGTTTGTATTTTTCTACTATATTAGTATTATTTTTTATAATTTTTTAAGTTATGTTTTGTATAATAATTAGTTTATTGAATAATAAAATAATGTGTAATATTTTAATTTTTATGTAATTTAATATTTTTATACATTTAAATTTTATAATATGGGTTTGTATTTTTCTAGTATATTATTATTATTTTTATAATTTTTTAAGTTATGTTTTGTATAATAATTAGTTTATTGAATAATAAAATAATGTGTAATATTTTAATTTTTATGTAATTTAATATTTTTATACATTTAAATTTTATAATATGGGTTTGTATTAATATTATTCGAAAATTACTCTTAGTATTTAAGGATTATCTAAATATATATAAAAAATATTCTTATAAAAGTAAGTTAAAGAAAACATACCTTATACCAAAAATTATGTACTTGACTTCCGATAAAGTCACTTCCGATAAAATCCTGACAACCAAGTTTAAGAGAAACTAAAATCAAATATTATCCTAATTCTACCAAAATTTCGGCAGCATAACGGTTATAATTGAACGTTTCCAAAAAATTTAAACCTATTAATAACATTTTCCTAACACCATTAATAAACAAAATTTGAGAACCTTTCAAAGTATGAACTTTGACATTAATAATCATGCTACTAACACGAACATGTTTTGAGTCAAATATAAAGACCTACTAAGTATAATAAATGCATAGACACATCAATTAGATTATACAAGACAAGTGCCTAAAGTAACAAACAAAACAAATGTCACCTAATTTCACGAACATGTTTTGAGTCAAATATAAAGACCTACTAACACGAACATGTTTTGAGTCAAATATGAATGAGTTATGTCACCTAATTTCTTACAACTAGCGAGTAATAACCTAGTTATTTATGTTATGTACTTTTCCTTTAACATTTATGTTTTTTATAATAAAATTTGATCCAAATTCTACCGAAATTTTGGCAAAGCATAACTACTGTGTAATTGGACGTTCCCAAAAATTTTAAAAGTGCCTAAAGTAACAAACAAAACAAATATAACAATACAGAACAAAGAAACTAACATAAACAATACAAAATTTATCCACCCATCCGACCGCAGTACATGTATTCGCAGAACCTACTTCACTACGGATGAATATTTAAGATATTCAAACTCAACTAAGCATGCATTGATAATTAATTATACTAACAAAATGTTAGCGGATGGATGTACCTATTGCAAATCCGATCAACACCGAAATATGTCGACCCTCAAATATTAGCACACAACCTATAACATAATGCAATATACAACCAATTTAAAATTTTAATTATTAAATTACTCACTAGTTATTAAACAAAGTAGCAAGTTACTAGCTAGTTACTAATTTCAATAGTTAATTTTTTTAAAAATAACATATAAATATATACACATATATAATCAATTATATATTCACACTACCATTATTTTAAAAACTTTATCTCTAAACTAATTAAATTCCTACTACCTCTCATTCTCATTCACAACAAATATATATACAATACAAATACACAAAATACACAAATAGTATATACACACAAGATATATATAAACACATATTCAATAATAAAACACAAAATATATACATATATATTATATATCAAGTTAATAAATATTTACCTTATAAACGCAATCCGGCGATAAAATGCTACAAAAATCCGACCACCTCTAGAACACACACAATATAATATTAATAAAATAAAAAAATTCTAAAAAAATTTACAAAAACGAAATAATACCAATGTACATAAATAAAATGAATAGAAAGCATATTTATACCTTAATGGACGTTGAGACTCAACGTTTTCTCCGCTAAAATCGGTGGCCGGAGTTATACCCACCACCTTTCTTTATAATAGGTTCGGTTTGGTATATAGAGGGGAAAAAAACTAAACTTTTTAACAGTATAGGTTTAGGTATAGAAAATAGAAGATTTTAAGACAAAAATGGGGTAAAATGGTTAAGAAATGAGGGAGAATGAGGTTATTTTAGTGGTGGTTGGCGAGGGTTTTTTCGTGGGTTTGGGGCTGCTGTGGGTGGCTGTTCTTCGTGTTCAACAAGTTGTGAAATGAGGAAGTGAGGAAGACGAAGCAGAAAGGGTTTGATATATAACCCTATGGCGTCGGTTATTAGGTATTAACCGACGCCATAGGTGCCACGTGTTGAATAAAGGTGGCACCTATGGCGTCGGTTAATACCTAATAACCGACGCCATAGGGTTATATAAAAAAAACCCTGATTTTTCCAATCCCCAACCGACGGCATAGATATATATACATTCTATACCTACGGTTTTTACTAAAAAACTGCCTCTAAATGTCAATGTAGATATTTTCACCCCCTTTAGCTTCCCTTTTTATAAATTGGGTTGAAAAAAGGGAAGCTAAAGGCTTACATTGTAGTAGTGGGGGGGGGGGGCTTTTCCTTTGGTTAGATTAGTCTTAGGAGTATTTTTTTCTCTCTTTAGTGATCTTATTTTAAATGCTTATAAGAGGCTTTAATTTGGTGCTCTTTATTAGCTTTTCCAAAGAAAAGCGATTACATTGTTGGTAGACTTAAGATGGGCTCTGGATGTTGTACTCCATATTAATGTTTTTTTCTCTGATTCTTTGTCACTAGTTTTTGTTCTTAATTTTGAATCTGTATACTATAATGAATTAGGTGTTTCATTTTCAGACATTAAAGCTTTATTATTTAGTTTTCTGGGGTATCTTTTTCTCATGTTAGCCGCAATTTGAACGTTGCAGCTCATGGATTGGCTAAGCATGTCCTTAGGATAAATGATGAACTTTTTCGGATGAAACAGACCCCTTCAACCTTCTTTGTTGATGTAATTCTTTTCTGATCAATATTTGATCATGACAAAAAAAAAAAAAAAAAAAGTTAGTGTATCAATCAAAATAAGCTAACCTACCAAAACCAATTAAACACCATTAAATTTCAGTTACTTATCTTGTTATGCAAACTCTCTCTCTCTCTCTCTCTCTCTCTCTCTCTCTCTCTCTCTCTCTCTCTCTCTCTCTCTCTCTCTCTCTTATGTTGTTATGCAAAATCTCTCTCAACTCAACTCGATCTCTCTTCCACTCAACTACGGTGACACACAAAGAATGGCTATTGAGCCTTAGAATAATTACACCTATAGTCTAACACTTCTTGAACAAGATCATGCTAAAATAATTGAATCTGTTTATTGATATGAAAGTGTCTTACAATATATTGTGTCAAATGAATTAGGGTATAGACTTGTACAAAGCCTTCGACTCAGCTCACTAATAGACATAACGGTCTCTAACCTCTAGTCATAACACTTAATTAGTACATTGGTATACTAAATAATATTACAAATCTCCACCTATACTTCCAAATGTACCTAAGCACACAACAACAACAAAAAAAAAAAATTACAGATAGCAAATCACAAACCATAACTATTTTGTGTCTAAATTTAGCAGCAAGGAAGTGAGCATGTCTAAAGGATTGTCTTATGTTTAATTATTTTTTAATGAACTTATAGACCATTATTAGATGTTATAACAAGTTTGTTATCTAAATTTTTAGGAGTTTCCTTAATCCATGTTTGTCGGATGACCAATATGCCTGCACATAGATTAATTGATGGATGAATATCTTGTTTGGTTGGACAATTTCCTATTACGTCTTTGGAATGTTTAGTTTCATTGTTTAATAGGTTGTTGGATATTATTTTTTTAAGTTCAATCTAAAACACTCACCATCTTGCACCACTGACACATTGCCCAAAACATAATGGAATTTGATCAGGGACGGACCCACAAGTAACAATGTGGGGGCTATAGTCTCCACTAACAAAAATATTGCCTTAATTTTTTTTAATTTGATAATTATAGACCAAAATAATAGAAAAACCTCCCATGAAATTAAATAAAACTAGTAAAAATGATTATAATATATGTATAAATATTTTTTAATGATAAATAAGCCCCCACAAAGTAAAAATTTTGGGTCCGTCACTGAATTTGATGATGATGATGATTAGAGAAGCGACTATGCTAATGATCTTCGTGACTTGTTCCACCGTTGTTTTCAGGTGGCTTTGGCTTTGTAGTTGTTCCGGGCGATGCGGCCGCTACCGGTTTTAATGATGAAGACTCATGATTTTTGTTGTCAGAGATCAGACGCTTATGACAACGAGAGAAAAAAAATCAAAGATTTAATTTTGTTTATTATTTCAGGAAAATAATTTTTGAATCATTTGTTAATCAACAAAGATCCAGGGTTGGTGTTGTGTCTTTGTGTTAGATTTGAGCTTCATTAAAGTTTAAGAGGTGATACTTCTAATGTTATATACATATAAGAAGTGATACTACGCAGAAGATTGTCTTATTTCCAATATATTTGTATTTCTAATTCTTGCTTTGGTTTGTCCCTTCTGCAATTCCATAAGGAAATTCACTTTTGTATTCACTTTACAGTTCTGATTTTTTCATTCAATAAATATCTTTTATTTAGAAAAAAAAAATAATTTAAAATATACAAAAAAAATGGACCGATGAAATTTCACCATGTGCGTATACAGTAAGCCAAAAGACTACATAATAAAATGATTGTAGAGATTGAGAAATTTAGACATAACTTTTTCAGATTAGGAATTTGACCGTGCCAAACTTTAAAGTTTAGCGAGTTTAGCCGCAATCAAATTACCATAATAAAATATGAGAGTTTGAGTATTTTTGTCACAAATTTTAAATTTTGAGCATTTAATAGCAACAAATGGAACAAAATAAATATTTTGCTGCAAATTTTTCTTTTTTGAATAATACATTTTATTTTGCAAAAATACGTGGGTTGGGCTTCTACTCAGATTTGCCCCCATCCGTGTGCTAGCGTTGGCACCAAACAGAGGTCTGGAGACAACCGAACCTCCATTATCGCCGTTTTCCGAGCTGCGCTGCCGAGTCTCCGTTGCAAGCATCCGGAGGTTAGCTTCTCCGACCCTTCCCCAAACCCTCGCAGGTAGTGTCAAAATTGTTTGGTGAATTTTGCTGTTTTACCTCAAACCATATTCCATTAAGAACTTTTGGTATGGTTCTCATTGAAAATAGTCTAAGGGCATATCTGTAGCATTATTTTTGGAATGACAAATCTGTAGCTAATCTCTCCCTCTTCTACACTTGTTGTGTTTTTTATTGCACAAATACAGTTTCTTTAGCAACTATACGGTTTGTTCCTCTTCTCCACTTTGTCGACAGAGAAAAAAGAACCAGAGCTCGAGAAAAGGTTGGCTTATCGACCAAACAGCATACCCGCCTCTCTTGTCGGCAATGTCTTTCCTTCTCTGGCGTCTCCTTTTAGCTCCGGTGACTTTCGCCTTCATTACATTGAACACAAAGTGGATGTTGTTTCTTTATGTCAATATTGCAACAAGTTGTATCGGTACCTGTTTGAGGCAAGGCTCATCTATCGAGATGAGGGAGTCCGACAATTTCTGCTTCAAGGAAAAAGGAAAGTCTCAGATTTAGGGATTTTGGAAACAGAAAAAACGTATAAATTAATATAAAAATGTTAATAAAATGTATTTATGAAAAAAAAAAAAAGTTTTATAAAGGTGGAAAACACAAATTAAAAGCGTAAAAACGTGAAAAAATTAGGAAACTAGCCTGTAATGGGTAAATTCCCTATCTTTTTTTAGGGGAAATATATATATCATATCCTTATAGGATTAGGTATTCTGTTTTTATATAAATAATACATTAGTTCTTTTAATCAATACACGCAAAACCTAAGAGTACTTCCAAGATAGCAAATAGGTTCTCTTCTTCCAAAATTTAGTCACTTAATTATTAAACTTAAAACACCATGAACACCCCTACCATTTACAACATGACTGTAGATCTAGATTTAGATTCACCAAATGATTTTTTACTATCAAACTCTTTGGCCCAACTAAACAATAACTTCTTAGTTTTTAAACTAAATTTTTGTCATCAATTGTTACCTTTTGGAGACATTACTCAAAGAGTACGTAAAAGAATATCAACTTCTCGTACTTCATATTTTTATGATCCTTTCAACTTCATTAGACGTATTCTACTTGAACTTGGCGTGACAGATTCAACAATTTTATTTTCTTTTACCAACGAAATAGAAACTAGTCTCATCAATATTCTCAACGATCCTCCATTTGCAGCTTCTAAAATCGTTTTTATTAATATTTTTATTGTTGCCACAAGTATTCCAGAACAAGAAGAAGAATCGAATATCATTGATATTACTTTTAGGGAAGCACTTAATGCTATTCCAAATGTTCCTGCAACACATGAATCCATTAAAAAACTCAAAGAATTGAATGAGGACGATGATGATTTATTAGTCTCTTTGAGTACCGACAATAATTGTACCATTTGCCAAGAAAATTTATTGTTTGAAGATTGGAAAATCGTAGAGATGCCATGTTCTCATCTTTTTCACAAGAATTGTATTGTTTCTTGGCTAAAAATTAATCATTTGTGCCCTTTATGTCGCTACTCGATGCCTACTTCCAACAACGTTACTGCCGCTGAAAATTAATATTGTTGTCAACACACCAACAGTACCACTACCTTGTCTTGATTTTATGAACACTCATATTCTATCTATCTATATATACTAGGTGAATGTACGTGCCGAGCCACGTATTGCTAGTTTCATTTAAGATTTTGGTCTTTTTAAGATTTTGAATGTATTTTATTTTTAAAGATTACAAATTTTTTGTTTGAAAAAATTAAATATTTATATTTGAAATATTATTTAATAATGTATTAAAAATAATATTAGTGTAATTATAAAATTGTAAATAAATTTATTATTGGAGTAGTAGATTATTCTATTTAGTTCTTTTTTTAACATAGCATTATAATGTAAGTTTATATCTATAAATATTCTGTAAAGTGTTAATATTATATGAACATCTCCATTTATAAAGCTAAAAAGTGAGTCAATGACAGAAGTGGTATATCTGCAATCACACAAAGATAGAAGTGGTATTTCTGCTTCCTATGCTTATCTAGAGAAAACATTAGATAAGTGAGGTTAACTTTAATATATAAAGATTTTTCTTTTTTAAAAAATAAATAAAAAAAATTATTAATATTCTCCCAAGATGTTTGTTAGAGAGATATGTGGCTAAGATAATTTTTTTAATTTAAAAAGAGATTATTAATATTTAAAAGATTGTTTAATTTTTTGGGTTTATTTATTAACGGGAGATCAAACCTAATCGTTAAATTTAATAAAATATTCTTTTATTTTTAAGTATATTTTGTTAAACCAAGAAATGTCGTTAAATAGGCACTTTTAATATATAAAGATATAAAGGAGAGATATGAGGTAGTGACATGTCACTCTAAGATCTCTCCAATTAGCATTATTTGTTCTCTCTTTAATTTTTAGTTTTTAAATTTTTTATTAGTTTTGTAACTCCAAAATTCATATTTAAAAATGAGTATTTAATTAGTATTATTGAATATTTATTTTTTTTATTTTAATTTTTTATTAGTATTATTTAAAATTACGTTTTTTGCTTTTTGTTTTATTTTTCTTAGAATTAAGATTAAAATGATATTTGCTTGTTCTTTTTTAGAATTAATATATTTAAAAATAATATTCTTTTAAAAAAAAATGATAACTATCATCACGTTTTTGTTTATTGAATAACTAGGTAACTAAGCCGCGCTTCGCGCGGTATTGTTTAACTTTTATAATCTTTATTTGTACATATATTTATTATACTTATATTGAGTGATATATCTAAAATATAATATTTTAATTTGTGTATTTAATTATTATTTATAAAAGTTTTTACATTTTATTTTATGGTGCCGTTAAAATACCTTCTCTATAAAAATGAATGTAGGATGAGAACTATAAAAGGGATTGTCGTAACATTATCTTTTTTTAAAAGTTAAAAACTGCGAGATTTATGTAAAACTATTAGTGATAGAATATTTCTATATAAAATGTTTAGATAAGAGAATTAATTTTAATAAATTATATGGATGTAAAATTTATACCAAAAGAAAACTCATAATCCATATGACTAATTATTTCCATAATAAAATATTTATTTATCTTACTATTTTGCGATAATTAAAATAATAAGTGCCGTATGAAGTTGGTTATAGTTATATAGATTTGTCAACATTAAAAAAATATAATTTAAAAAAAAACTTTAATTTTGAAAATAAATTAATAAATTTTTTCATTTGTTAGATTTTTAAATAATTAATAAAATAATGTATATTTTATTAAAAAAAATTAACTATGTGGGATAGATTAATACTATTAAACACCCATTATACAACTTTCACAAAAATTACTAAGCACATTAACATTCTTAATGATTTCTAAACGATGTGGGATTTTTGCTTCTCCTAAAGAACTTTCTATTATTGAGTGTGAAAATTAACAAAGTTACTTAAAAAATACAAAAAAAAAAAAACAAAAACAAAAAAAAAACATAGAGAAATGAATTCTTAGAATGTCAGCTCACATTGTCTTGTGCATTCCTTTATATATATATATATATACTAGCAAAAAATTACGTGCGAGGCACGTATACTAAATTTAGCTTAGTTTTTTTCTAGGTTATTTGAAAGTGATACAATTAAAAATTAAAGAAAAAATATTATTAATTATTAGGTGAGATTATTATGTGTATCTAAATATTATATTTTATAATGTTCTCAATTAAAAGTGAATACCGGATGCAATATATTAGTGTTTAAGAAAGCTTGATGATTTAAATATGTTTTAAGTTAATCCAAAAATAAATTAAAAATTGATGTTCCAATACTTAAAGAAACATTACTTAAATGGGTGTAAGATAAAAAGAAAATTAAAAATCAATCTCAAAATTATTGATAATTGAAGATAGCATTTGTCTAAAAATTGTAGATAAGAAAACTAATGATAGTCATTGGTGGATTTCAATCTTCATTTGCTTCGATAGAGACAATAGTGTAATTTTTGTATTTTGCACTTTTCATTCTAGCCGGGTCCGCATATATTTGGATTGTCCATTTTTTCGTTGATAAATTGAATATGGTAGTGTCGACAAAAAGTGAAAACCATGTTTAACAAAAAGTGATAGTATTCTATAACAAAATACTATTAAATTATTTTAAAATACTATATTTTATTAAAATAAAACTCTATGCGATTAAAATTTCATATTTATCTTTACTCAAAAAGAAAAAAAAATTGATAAAAAAAAAATGAAAAGTTTCTATTATTATCTCCACTGCCTTTCTAGATGTGAATAATGGTCTCTTCTTTCTTCCATATTCTTCTTTATTTTTTGTATATTGTGTTTGCAACATATATGTAAATTATTACGTAACTTTAAAAAACTTTACTCCTGGAAACTAATGCATATGCCGAGCACTTAGAATCATTTATTAGCTGTAAACTTTGTTGGGTTTTTTTCGCCATTGATGCTTGGTTTTGTGAACTTTGATAAAAGTCACGCTTCTTTTTTATTCTTATTATTACTTATATAATTTGTTATTAAGTTGTGAAGAAGATAAAAGAGAAGTGCGGATTGAAATATTATATGTGATCCCATGGGAATGTCCAAATTGTAATAGAAAAAGGAATACAATAAATAATTGAAGAAAACCTAATCGTAGATGTACAACAGCAAAAACTCAATCGTATTTTTTTTGGATTGAATGGGATTTATTTTGTTTATTTTATTATATATAAATGAAAAGTGACTCATGAAAATCTCATAAACCATTTTATTTTTAATAATAAACTATTTTATTTTTAATATAAATAAAAAGTAAATACCGAATACAGTATATTAGTGTTTAAAAAAGCTTGATAATTTAAATATGTTCTTAAGTTAATCCAACAATAAACTAAAAATTGATGTTCAAATACTTAAGGAAACACAATGTGTGTAAGATAAAAAGAAAATTAAAAATTAATTTCTGAATTGTTGATAATTGAAATTGAAGATATCATTTGCTTCGACAGAGACAATAGTATAATTTTTTATTTTGCACTTTTCATTTTAACCGAGTCTGCATATAACTGGATTGTCCATTTTTTTTTTGGTAAAAAAAAAATCCATATATAATTCGTTCTTTTTCTGATCTCTCTCAACAAACTAATTGTATATGGGGTTTAAGGTTCAATTTATTTTATATATATATTTTTAATTTCTAGAGTTATAGTTGTGATTATATATAGGGTTGAAATATGTTAAATATCAGTTCAAATATTAATATGATTTGTTTTATTATTATTTTATGATATATAAATAATATTTTATTATTTTATTAAATAAAAATAATAAAGTCACCCATGAATTTCTCATAAACCAAGAATTTCAGTTATATAGGCACACTTTATATAGAATAGATATATATATATATAGATACGAAATTATGTAGAAATAGATTTATCTTAATTTAAATTTTATTGGGGTCAAAATTAAGCTACAAAGTGACGACCTGTTAAGTTTAGTATAGAAACCCTAAGTTTTAAAATTCAAATTTAAAACTTATATCTAACAAATAAGATTTTTATTTAATTATTCTATTTAGAGTTAAATTAGTATCAGATTATAGGGGTTATTTTATTATTTTCTTTTATAGGTTTAATTAGATTATAAAACCTAAATCTATCACATTCTTAATACATAATATGCAGAGCCTCTAATGCACAACGATCTAGGCTAGGACCCCATGAAATTTCATGATCTTTGGAGATGTGTAGGTCGAGATTTTAACAGATAACTAACGAGTGTAAGAGAGAAAAATAAAACTCAATCTCAATCTCTTTCTTTCAGCCTTAACACAATTCTTAGAGAAGACACTCATAAAATCTTATACCCTACAAGTTATTTATCTCGCTATCTATCAAAGATTTATAATTTTCCTTCTTGTTTCGTTCTCTTCGCCAAACAACACTCATGATTTTCATCAACATAACATTGAGATCATCATCACCATTCTAATAATTTGAGATTTCAAGATCTAGCACTGATTAAGAAGAGTCATCAAGAGGTAAGAGAGTTCTTCCACTTATTGTTGTGAACTTTTAGGTTAAACTATGAAATCTCGTGTTTTATTTTTTTTCTGAAAATTATTGTCTTAGTAAAATAGTCATATCTCTCTCAATATTGATCCGCTTCCATCGATTTTTGTATCGTTAGAAAGCTTATTCGATGATCTAAAATTTTTTATGAAGAAACTATTCACCAATTTGGTGTTCTTCTTGTTAATTCTATTTTTGGCATATTTAATTGACAAAAATATTTTATTATTTAATGTGTATTTCGGCTGGAGTGTTTAATATGGTTACCCTATTTGTGTATATCTAAACTTGGAAGGAAAGTTGTCTAGCTTTCCTATTTATGAAAATTGAGGTAAATATGGTAAGTTTTGATTACACATTGATTCTTTGCTAACCAGCTGTTATTCTGATCTTGTGTTGAGTTTCCCATTTTCTAAGATCAGGTTTCTTGAAGAGAAAACCGGAGCTAAACTTTCCTTTTCTATAAAAGGAAAGTTGTAGTTACTGCCCACGATTCTGTAGGTACAGAAACGGAAATTCCTGGACTGATTGAAGAATTATTTTAGGGAAGTTTCTAGTGGGTTGAGGTCTTGTTCAGACCGAATGTAAGCTGTCTATGAGATGTATATTCATTATAAATACATCTTATAGTAGCTAGATTTTGTATCTCTTTCACACACTTAGAATTATATTCATATCTTAAGGAAAGAGTGTCTTTGTTATGTTAACTCTTTTATTCACTTTCATATCATAAGAAAAGAGTGTCTTTGTTTTGTAGAGAAGAGTTGTTCTACTCTTACTCTGTTTATTTGTTGTTTGTATTGTCTTGAGTCTGTATTCAAGTCTACAACGAAGAAGAACATCAGTGCACCTTCGGGAGAAGGGTATTTACAAGCTTTCGGGAGATTGCTTTTGAAGTCTTGCATCGGGAGGATACAAGCACACAACCTTCGGGAGATGGTTGTATAGGCTTTCGGGAGATAGCCTTTAAGCCTTGAATCGGGAGGATTCAAGCACTCTTCAAGGTGATCGAAGGGAGTTCGAGCACTTGGAGTTTTATCAAGATTCGGTTAGTAGGTGGAATACATCAAGCTTGCGGCATACAATAAGAGGGAGTCTATTTATGCATAAGTCAATTACTTTGTATTTTTGATACCGATCTAATGAATCTTATCTCTGGGCGTGGCCCCGTGGACTAGTAACAATCTAAAAGGATTGTTGAAACCACGTACAAAAATCTTGTGTGTTTTTACTTTTATGCACTGTTTGTTTTTCTGGGTTTCTCTGGAGTTACAGAGTTGCATTCTGTAACTACAGAAAACTGTTTTCGATACAGCTTTATTATTCCGCATTTAATTAATCATTTAATTAAATAATCAAACTGGGAATATTAAAATACGGAATTTCAATTGGTATCAGAGCAAGTCACTAAATTCTTAGTGAGATCTTGAGGTTATTCCGTTTAACTTGTTTTGTGTGAGATGTCTTTGTTTGCAGAAGGAAGTTCTATCTCTAGACCTCCTCTATTGAATGAGTCGAATTATCCTTATAAGAAGGTCAGAATGAGAGCATTCATCAAATCGCAAGATGAGAAGGCATGGAGAGCTATTCTTACAGGTTGGTCTCAACCTACTGAAAATGATGAAAAAGGTAATACTCAGGTAAAATCTGAACTCAGTTGGACCACTGAAGATGAAAAACTATCTGGTTATAATTGTAAAGCCCGCTTAGTTAATTTGGAAATTAGCAGTTGTTTATGTTTAATCATGAAATTATTTATAGCCATTTAAATAATTTATTATGGATATTTATGGAATTCAGATATGCATGAGTATGTTATCAGTAGCTTTTATATTTCGCGTTTCCGGTGTCCGGTATTTTGGAACGCGGCGTTTGGCTCAGTAGAAATCACAACTTAGTATGTTAGTATTTTGGGGACGGGTTTTAGACATTGGGAATGTCGGGAATGGCCGGGAATTTAGAATTTCCCAAAAATACCCCTTTAGTATGATTTATGTGATTTTATGGTGGAGGGGCAAAATGGTCTTTTTGCCCCATTAGTATTTTTGTCTTATGTGATTTATGAAATGGAAAATAAATGATAATTGTTTATTTTAATGGCTGAAATAAAATGGTTTAAGTGGCTATTCTTTCTTTTTCTCTCATTTCACACTTAGTCAAATTAGAAAGGAAAATTTCAAAAAAACTCACACACAAACTCTCTCTCTTTTTCGGCCAAGCTTTGAGCAGCAAGGAGGGGATTTTTCTCCTTTGATTTTGGCTGGTTTTTCATCATCTTTTAAGGTCCTTTGCAAGCTAGGTTGGTTCATGTCTCTCCTCCTTTAATTTCTTGAAAAATTATGTGAAAAATGATGATGCATGCATGAGTTTTTAGTATTTGTTGCTGCTGTGAATTTTTTATTTTTCTAAGGTTCAAAGCATGATTATTTTGATGATGATTGAGTTGTTTGAATGCATATTAGTTAGGTTGTTCAAGCTTGTAGTTTTTATGTGAAAAAGTTATGAATTTTGGAAGGAAAATGTTGTGATTATGTTCTGTGATGTTGCTGTTGTTCTTGTTAGTTTGCAGAAGTGATATTGTGCTTAGTTATGTAGAATTAAGTTGGTTTGCATGCTTGTTTAGGTGTTTTGCTCAAGCTTGAGTTTGGAACTCAAAGCTTGAGCTCCAATGGCAAATTTTGTGTTTGTGATTTCTGGGTAGGTTTGATGCCTTGGATTTGTTCTTTAGGGTGTTTAGAACAGGTCTGGAAAGTTTGGGACCAATTGGGGTTGAATTGGTCGAGTTATGGGATTTTTAGTTGGCTGCCTGCGAGGAACCGGAATTCCGGTTGTGCATCCGGAATTCCGGATGGGGGTCCTGAATTTCCCAGAACCGGAATTCCGGTTGGGCAACCGGTCTTCCGGATGGGGGATTTTTCAGAACCCTAGTTTTCCTCGTTTTTGGGTTTTTAGGGGTATTGCCATGCTTTTTATCGATAGGGAAACTGTTAGTTTCAAGTTTTAGTCCCCGGGAAGTGATTTAGCGTGTCACTTATAGCGTTGTGATTTTTATGGTTTAGGAGCCAGTAATCCGCCGTTCAGCTTCAGTTCCAGTCAGGTTGACCGGCACACCTGAAATCGGAATCCAGGTAAGATTAGTATAACAGTATGCATATGTAGATTACATGTTTAGCGTGCATGTAGGAAGCCTGCTAGATTACATTAGATATGTATTTAGGCTTCGAACCATCCAACCCTGTCACGTCGGTACAGGCTGGAGTATGACCAGCAGCCGGAGTATGACCGGTTCGACCGATCAGGCTGACACTTGGTTGGTGGTTCGATCATTGACCTATCCGTCGGTACAGGTGGAGTATGACCAAGCCGGAGTATGGCCAGGTTCGACCGATCGGAGGATACTTGTCAATAGTACCGTCCCCCGAACGTTCAAAACTCGCACCATGTTGGACATGGCGGTAGTGCTCAGTACCATGTTGGACATGGCAGTAGCGGGACTCAGTATCGTGTTGGACACGGCGGTCGGTTTTATGTATGATATTATTATGCTTTTCATTGCGAGTCTGTCGACTCACAGTTTACGTTCATGTGTAGGTAAAGGCAAGGCAGTTGCTGATGGACCGTGAGCGAGCTTATGAGATTGTACATGTCGGGGCGGTTAGGCCTGGAGCGTACGATCCTCGGGACAGCACGGCTGGGATTTTTGTAACTGTCGTTAGACGACTTTATTTTGATGTAAAAGTTAAACAGTTAAAACGTTTGTAAATGATTTTATAAATCGGGATCCCGAGACTTTTATAATATGGTTTATAAGTTTAATGAAAAAGCAAAATTTTAATTAATCACGTTTTTCCATAAACCTCGTTGATTAGCAACGAGCTGCACAGTACGTTTAAAAATCACGTAATACGCCTAAGATAGTTAGGGTGTTACAATTTGGTATCAGAGCCGCCAGGTTGTCTTCCGAAGATCGTCACGACATGTACAATCATCATCAGCAGTTAGCTCGGTTCACGGTTCAGTAAGCCTTTATTGCTTTAGTAGTTTATTTTATTCAGTTATGAAAAAGAAAAGCCTGTTAGGAAGCATGTTAGTAGCCTGATAGTAGAATAGGCGCATGTTTCATTTCTAGTTTCCAAATTAAGCGGCATTAGTAAGCTCGCCTTGAATACGACCTGATATGCCAACTCTTGGTTTCGCAGGCGGTTCTAACTAGATGGACGCCAGGCGGACTACCAGGAGTCAGGGCAACTCCGTAGGGTCGAATCAGGGACAGGGAGCTCAGTTTCCCCCACCTGCTCGGGGCCGAGGTAGAGGTCCCCGAGGCAGGGCTCGTGGCCGGGGTGATGAGAACCCGCCACAGGCTGCCTGAGCTCCCCGCCGATCGGGAGTCCGGGTGGGAGTTGCGGTTTGCGGAGATGCAAGCCGGATCGAAGAACAAGACCTCGAGATTCGAGAGGTTGAGACGAGCGGGGTGCTCCCGGCAGCCCGCTCCGTAGTTCCAAAGTGGCACCGCCCCTCGCCGCCTGTGCCGAGATAGTGGTGGCGGCCCACGATTGGAACCTTTATATGAGCGGTTCGGAAGCAAGCACCTCCGGTATTCTGGGAGGTCCGGATGTATCGAAAGCCGAGCTTGATGGGCCGACGGTGATTACCAGAATTCTGAATTTCATGGGTGTCACCGGTAATGACAGAGTGGTGTGCGCCACATTTCAGTTCCAGGAGGACGCCCTGGTATGGTGGGACATGGTGTCTCAGATTCATGATGTCACCACCATGACTTGGGAAAGGTTCCAAGAACTCTTCAACGCGAAATACTACAATGAGGCGGTCAGAAGCGCCAAGAGGAAAGAGTTCGTTCACCTGACCCAGCGGGAGAACATGAGCGTCACTGAGTATACTACTCAGTTTGACCGGTTGGCGAGGTTAGCCTCGGGAATTGTGCCGACCGACTTCAGCAGGAAGGAGAAGTATCTGGACGGGTTGAATCCCAAGATCAGGCATGACCTGATGATTACCACCGACGACAGCACCACCTATGCTCAGATGGTGGAGAAGGCACTGCGAGCTGAGGGCGCAGTGGGGTGCATGTCAGATTCAGTCAGTACTCCGGTTGGTGGCGGGGCTCCTACCCCTCCTGCATCAGGCTTTAGCAGGGGGAGTAGTGGTTCGGCCATTGATCAGAGGAAGAGGGCACCCACTGCTTCCGGCGGCTCGAGTCAGAACAAGAGGTTCCGGGGGAACCAGAACAGAGGGAGTCGTCCTGGTGGTAATGAGACCCGATTCTCCTATCCCGAGTGCCCTAGCTGCAAGAGGCATCATCGGGGTGAGTGCAAGGGGCAGGGATGCTTTCATTGTGGCATGCCCGGACACTTCAAGAAGGAATGTCCCCAGCTCCGGCCAGAGGCACCGAGAGCTCCAGCGATACCCACTCCAGCCAGGGTATTCGCTATCACGCAGGCTGATGCAGATGCCAGCCCATCAGTTGTTACAGGTCAGCTTTTTATTAACAACTCGCTTTATTCAGTGCTGTTTGATTCTGGGGCTACACATTCTTATGTGGCGGCCAGAGTCTTTAGTAAGTTGGGTAGACCCTTTGATAGATATGAATCAGGGTTTGGAACCCTGTTACCTGGCGGAGAATTGGTTATCTCCAATAGGTGGATTAAGTCTATGCCAATCAGGATAGACGGTAGAGAGTTAAGCGCTGATCTGATAGAGATGAGCTTAGTCGAATTCGATATTATTTTAGGAATGGATTTCCTATCTAAATATTCGGCGAGCATTGACTGTAAGAGGAAGATGGTGGTCTTGCAACCAGAAAGTGAAGAACCGTTTGTGTTCGTGGGTTCGGTTCAGGGATCTCGGATCCCGGTGATCTCGGCTATGTCAGCAAGAGAATTATTGCACGGAGGGTGCTTAGGGTTTCTGGCCGTAGTGGTGGATACCACTCGGCCAGACACCATTCGGCCAGAGGACATTAGGGTGGTTCGGGAATTTTTGGACGTTTTTCCCGAAGAACTTCCAGGGTTACCACCTCAGCGGGAGATTGACTTCGTGATTGACTTGGCACCAGGGGTGGATCCGGTTTCCAAAGCCCCGTATAGGATGGCTCCAGCTGAACTTAAAGAATTAAAGATTCAGCTCCAAGGGTTGCTTGACATAGGGTTCATTCGGCCCAGTGTGTCACCCTGGGGAGCCCCGGTTTTGTTCGTCAAGAAGAAGGATGGATCTATGAGGATGTGCATCGACTACAGAGAGTTGAACAAGTTGACGGTGAAGAATAAATACCCATTACCTAGGATCGATGACTTGTTCGATCAGCTTCAGGGGAAGACGGTCTTTTCTAAGATTGATCTCCGTTCGGGTTATCATCAGTTGAGGATCCGAGAGGAGGACATTCCAAAGACGGCTTCCCGCACTAGGTATGGACACTACGAGTTTCTGATTATGTCATTCGGACTAACCAATGCTCCTGCAGCATTCATGGACCTGATGAATAGAGTATTCAAGGATTTCCTCGATATCTGTGTGATTGTGTTTATCGACGACATCCTCGTGTACTCTCAGTCAGAAGAGGAGCATGAGTTACATCTTCAGATGGTACTGCAACGACTTCGAGAACATAAGCTCTACGCCAAGTTCAAGAAATGTGAGTTCTGGTTGTCTCAGGTGTCCTTCCTAGGGCACATTGTGAGTAAAGACGGGATCAAGGTGGATCCCGGGAAGATTGAATCCGTCAGGGATTGGCCGAGACCGAAGACAGTGACAGAGATCAGAAGCTTCTTGGGATTAGCTGGGTACTATCGTAGGTTCGTGGAGGGGTTCTCCAAAATTTCAATGCCCCTAACCGAGCTTACAAAGAAGAATCAGCGATTTATCTGGTCAGATAAATGCGAAGCTAGTTTTCAGGAGCTGAAGCAGAGGTTGATTACTGCTCCGGTACTAGCTTTGCCTTCGGACAAGGAGAAGTTCGTAGTCTACTGTGACGCATCCAAACAGGGTTTGGGGTGCGTATTGATGCAAGCCGATCGGGTTATCGCTTATGCCTCCCGTCAGTTAAAGGATTATGAACAGCGATACCCGACTCATGATTTAGAATTAGCCGCAGTGGTTTTTGCACTGAAGATTTGGCGGCATTACCTGTATGGAGAGAAGTGTGAGATCTACACCGACCATAAGAGTCTCAAGTATTTCTTTACTCAGAAAGATTTGAACATGAGACAAAGGCGTTGGTTGGAGTTAGTGAAGGATTATGATTGCGAGATCCTCTATCATCCCGGAAAAGCCAATGTAGTGGCTGATGCCCTGAGCAGAAAGGGTCCCGGGCAAGCAGCTAGCATGGTTCAGATCTCACCTCAGCTAGCAGAGGATATGGTTAGATCCAGCATTGAGTTTGTGGTAGGTCAGCTTCACAACTTGACGCTGCAATCTGACCTGTTAGAAAGAATAAAGGTTGCTCAGACGACAGATCCGGAGTTAGTGAAAATCCGAGATGAGGTATTGGCTGGTCAAGCCAAAGACTTTTCAGTGTCAGATAGTGGGACGCTTTTGTATAAAGCCAGGGTTTGTGTTCCGAACAGTGTGGAATTGAGAAACGAGATCTTTGAGGAGGCTCATTCTACTCCATATTCTCTGCATCCCGGCACCACCAAGATGTACCAAGATTTGAAACCGTACTTCTGGTGGAGCGGTATGAAGAAGAATTTGGTAGAATTCGTATCGAGATGCCTCACGTGTCAGCAGATCAAGGCTGAACATCAGAGACCAGCAGGGTTGTTGCAGCCTCTAACCCTACCAGAATGGAAATGGGAGGATATTACGATGGATTTTGTGGTCGGGTTACCTAGGACCACGGGTATGTATGATTCCATCTGGGTAGTGGTGGATCGATTTACGAAATCTGCTCATTTTCTACCGGTCAGAACAACATTTACAGTGGATCAGTTGGCAGAACTGTACGTCAAAGAGATAGTGAGACTTCACGGGGTACCGAAGTCTATAGTTTCGGACAGGGATCCGAAATTCACCTCCAAATTTTGGCAAAGTTTGCAACGGGCAATGGGTACGAAGCTGAAATTCAGTACAGCATTCCATCCTCAGACAGATGGTCAGTTCGAAAGGACAATTCAGATATTGGAAGATATGTTGAGAGCCTGTGTTATGGACTTTGAGGGTTCATGGAGCAAATATCTACCGTTAATAGAGTTTTCGTACAACAACAGTTATCAGAGTACGATAGGGATGGCACCCTATGAACTGTTGTACGGTAGGAAATGTAGATCCCCTATCCACTGGGATGAGACAGGGGAGAGGAAATACCTAGGTCCAGAGTCAGTTCAGCGGACCAATGAGGCGATAGAAAAGATAAAAGCTAGAATGCTTGCCTCACAGAGCAGACAGAAGAGTTACGCAGATCCGAAACGTAGGGATGTTGAGTTCCGAGTAGGGGACCATGTGTTTTTGCGAGTATCTCCGATGAAGGGGATTAAACGTTTCGGGAAAAGAGGCAAGTTATGCCCTAGATTTACTGGACCTTTCGAGATTCTCGAGAAAATAGGTCAAGTGGCATATCGGTTAGCATTGCCTCCAGCCTTATCAGCAGTGCACAACGTATTCCATGTCTCAATGTTGAGAAAATACGTTTCAGACCCCTCTCATATACTCAGTTATGAGAGTCTTCACTCGGCCGGACATGTCATATGAGGAACAGCCAGTGCAGATCCTGGATAGAAAGGATAAAGTCCTTCGGAATAAGACCATAGCATTGGTCAAGGTTCTCTGGAGAAACAGTAAGGTGGAAGAAGCCACCTGGGAGCTAGAGTCAGATATGAGAGCTCAATATCCAGAGTTATTCAGGTTAGATTTCGGGGACGAAATCCTTTTAAGGGGGGGATAGTTGTAAAGCCCGCTTAGTTAATTTGGAAATTAGCAGTTGTTTATGTTTAATCATGAAATTATTTATAGCCATTTAAATAATTTATTATGGATATTTATGGAATTCAGATATGCATGAGTATGTTATCAGTAGCTTTTATATTTCGCGTTTCCGGTGTCCGGTATTTTGGAACGCGGCGTTTGGCTCAGTAGAAATCACAACTTAGTATGTTAGTATTTTGGGGACGGGTTTTAGACATTGGGAATGTCGGGAATGGCCGGGAATTTAGAATTTCCCAAAAATACCCCTTTAGTATGATTTATGTGATTTTATGGTGGAGGGGCAAAATGGTCTTTTTGCCCCATTAGTATTTTTGTCTTATGTGATTTATGAAATGGAAAATAAATGATAATTGTTTATTTTAATGGCTGAAATAAAATGGTTTAAGTGGCTATTCTTTCTTTTTCTCTCATTTCACACTTAGTCAAATTAGAAAGGAAAATTTCAAAAAAACTCACACACAAACTCTCTCTCTTTTTCGGCCAAGCTTGAAAGCAAGAAGGAGGGGATTTTTCTCCTTTGATTTTGGCTGGTTTTTCATCATCTTTTAAGGTCCTTTGCAAGCTAGGTTGGTTCATGTCTCTCCTCCTTTAATTTCTTGAAAAATTATGTGAAAAATGATGATGCATGCATGAGTTTTTAGTATTTGTTCCGCCGTGAATTTGTTATTTTTCTAAGGTTCAAAGCATGATTATTTTGATGATGATTGAGTTGTTTGAATGCATATTAGTTAGGTTGTTCAAGCTTGTAGTTTTTATGTGAAAAAGTTATGAATTTTGGAAGGAAAATGTTGTGATTATGTTCTGTGATGTTGCTGTTGTTCTTGTTAGTTTGCAGAAGTGATATTGTGCTTAGTTATGTAGAATTAAGTTGGTTTGCATGCTTGTTTAGGTGTTTTGCTCAAGCTTGAGTTTGGAACTCAAAGCTTGAGCTCCAATGGAAAATTTTGTGTTTGTGATTTCTGGGTAGGTTTGATGCCTTGGATTTGTTCTTTAGGGTGTTTAGAACAGGTCTGGAAAGTTTGGGACCAATTGGGGTTGAATTGGTCGAGTTATGGGATTTTTAGTTGGTGCTCGCGAGGAACCGAATCGGTTGTGCATCGGAATCGGATGGGGTCCCGAATTTCAGAACCGGAATTCGGTTGGGCAACCGGTCTTCGGATGGGGGATTTTTCGAACCCTAGTTTTCCTCGTTTTTGGGTTTTTAGGGGTATTGCCATGCTTTTTATCGATAGGGAAACCGTTAGTTTCAAGTTTTAGTCCGGGAAGTGATTTAGCGTGTCACTTATAGCGTTGTGATTTTTATGGTTTAGGAGCGATGTCCGCCGTTCGGCCTTCAGTTCCGGTCGGGTTGGCCAAGCACACCCGAAATCGGAATCCGTGTAAGATTAGTATAACGGTATGCATATGTAGATTACATGTTTAGCGTGCATGTAGGAAGCCTGCTAGATTACATTAGATATGGATTTAGGCTTCGAACCATCCAACCCTGTCACGTCGGTACAGCCGGAGTATGACCAAGAATGGAGTATGACCGGCTCGACCGATCAGCCGACACTTGGTTGGTGGTTCGGTCATATTGACCTATCCGTCGGTACGAGTGGAGTATGACCAAGAATGCGGAGTATGACCGGTTCGACCGATCAGGAGGATACTTGTCAATAGTACCGTCCCCTGAACGTTCAAAACTCAGTACCATGTTGGACATGGCAGTAGTGCTCAGTACCATGTTGGACATGGCAGTAGCGGGACTCAGTATCGTGTTGGACACGGCAGTCAGTTTTATGTATGATATTATTATGCTTTTCTTACTGAGTCTGTCGACTCACAGTTTACGTTCATGTGTAGGTAAAGGCAAGGCAGTTGCTGATGGACCGTGAGCGAGCTTATGAGATTGTACATGTCGGGGCGGTTAGGCCTGGAGCGTACGATCCTCGGGACAGCACGGCTGGGATTTTTGTAACTGTCGTTAGACGACTTTATTTTGATGTAAAAGTTAAACAGTTAAAACGTTTGTAAATGATTTTATAAATCGGGATCCCGAGACTTTTATAATATGGTTTATAAGTTTAATGAAAAAGCAAAATTTTAATTAATCACGTTTTTCCATAAACCTCGTTGATTAGCAACGAGCTGCACAGTACGTTTAAAAATCACGTAATACGCCTAAGATAGTTAGGGTGTTACAATAATAATAAGGCTTTACATGCTATTTTTAATGGTGTTGGTGAAGGTTTTATTAAATTAATCTCATCTTGTGAATCTGCAAACGAAGCATGGGAAATCCTTCAAATTCAATTTGAAGGTACTGCTGATGTAAAGAGATCACGATTTACCATGCTGCAAACTAGATTTGATGAATTGAGAATGTCAGAAACTGAAACTTTAAATGATTTTTATGAAAGATTATCTGATATTTCTAATGAGTTTTTTGCCTTGGGAGAAAAATTAGATGAATCTGTCTTGGTTCGGAAAATTGTTCGTGTGCTTCCTGACAGGTTTGACACAAAATTGCTAGCAATGGAAGAGGCAAAAGACTTTGGCAAAATGAAGGTTGAGGAACTCATGGGTTCTTTAAGAACTTTTGAGTTAAATCAACAGATCAAGAAAAAGAGTAAGCAAAGGTTCTCGAATGAGAAAAGCAAAGGTATTGCTTTCAATGATTCTGAAAATATTGTTTCTGATGATGAAAATGATGATAAAATGGCCTTGTTAGCAAAAAATTTCCAAAGATACATGAAATCTGTTGGAAATAAAATGAACTTTTCAAAGAACTCAAATGGTAACATTTCAGGTAACAATCCCTCTAAACCTTTTTCATCTAACAAAGATATTCGTTGCAGAGAGTGTGAAGGGTATGGTCATATTCAATCTGAATGTGCCAATACCTTAAAGAAAAATAAAAAGGGATTGAATGTTACTTGGAGTGATGATTCTGAAAGTAGTGAAGATGAAAAAGAAAAAGTTGCTCTAACAAGTGTTTTGTCAAGAAATTTGCAGGAAAAAGGAAAATTCATGTGCATGAATAATACATCGATCGATGACAACAAGGAAGAATCTAGATCCGAATCAGATGAGTCAGAAATTGATGAGAATTCTATGGTTGAATCCTACTAGGTAATGTTTGGTAAGTTGATGGAAACATGTGCTGAAAATCGTTCATTGGTTAAAGATAATAAAATCTTAAGATAAAGAAGAGGAACTATATGTTAGTCTATAAGGGTGTGTTTAAAAACACTTAGACTACACCATATCAGATTTCGAAATTTGCCTTTGTGCTAGTAAATCTTTCTGATAAGATGGTGATTACTCTTGGGGTGGAATAGTGATTTTGGAGAAGTGTAAAAACCTATCTGAAGTCTCTAGGTCTACCAGAGAGGACCGAATGTTAAAGCCAGCAGGAAAGGTACTTATTCAGTCTAAGGAAAGTTCTATACATTTTTGGCATCATTCCAAATTGCCTTAAACTACTAGTGTTAATTTCCTGATTAACCAAAAGTAGTTGCCAAAGATATAGAATCCAGTATCCCAAGAGAGTAGACATATAGAGAGGAATTTCACATTATCAATGATTTTGTGATTAAGGAAGAGTAATAGTGGAGGAAAGGTTGTGGTTAATTCAACCTTTCAAATCCTATTACGAGGAGTTTACTACTACTACACTTGATTTGTATATCGAGGTGTTGAGATTATTTGAAATGCACTTTTTGTTTTATATTAGTGCAAGTGGGAGTTTGTTGGGTTTTATGCCATAAATAAAACTCATTTCAATATAATCAGATTTACTTATTAATATAGATCAGAAATAACATTTAATGTTGCATGGTTCACATGATTTATTTCATGATTATATGTACATAATGTATAGATTCATCTGAAACCCTTTTCACATACTTGATCCTGTTTATTGTGCCGTCAACACATTGGAAAGTAAACATGACTATGTGAATAAAGTTTCCTAGATTTATCAGACATAGGGTTTTACTGATATGATAATCTACAACAGAGTTTACTTGCATTTGGAGAAGTGCTATGTTCTTTCCAGAGCATTGGTTAAAGTAAAGCTCAGGTTGGATGCATGGAGTATGCATCGGAAGGGACCGATATTGAACTTTGACTTAGATTTATTAAACTTACCGTAATATCTATTCAAGTCAATATCGCCTAGTTGATCCTAGATCAAATGATCTTAATCCTGATATGATTAGGCTCAATCTCGAGAGGCTATTCGTGTTCTTTGATTTGTTAGTTAAGCCTACTTTTAGGTCAGGGTGATGTCATAAAAATTAATTATATACCTAAGATCTATTTGTATATAACATAGAACACAATAGTAATACATAATAATTAGGCATGTGTACCTGATTGATCCATAGCAATTATCTCAGTTTGATCCACAACAGTTACTCCAATTCGATAGTGCAATACTATCAACTAAGTCTTCCTCCCTAGATCTCTAAATCAGAAGCAGTTTCTTTATCTGATTATCAAAAGGTATACAATTGTGATGAGACAATATGTATTTATAGAGTTAGGGAGGGGACTTAGCTACAAAACCCTAGTTGGGCTGGGCCTGCTCATCAAAGGCTTCAGTCAACTAGAAAAGCCCACACTTCTGCTTCACCTAGACTTTACACACAGATGCTAAGCCCATGAACAAGTGATCACCAACAATATGGGCTAACACAGCAAAGAACTATCCAGTCAACCCAAGTTTTAATAAAACCAATAAAATTTAACGTAAGCCCAAATAAAAGTCTAACAGGTGATACGTACATTTTGGGAACACGGTAGTGCAATTGAGTGGGAGCGCTAGCATAAACATGGAATCTATAGCTTCTATCTGGCGAATAGTAAGCAAAGGATGATCTCCTTCGAGCTTGACCAAACGAACATAAATGGTGGAGTACTCATTTCACATTAGCTGAAATATCATTTATACGGGGTCAAGTGTTTTAAGGAATAAATACATTGTAGGGTGTAACGGTAATTTAATCCCTTTACAGTGTAGACCATTCATATAGAGGATCATTGATCACATTAGGATTATAACAATGGATAACTAATGATGTGTCTATATGGTGGAACATATAGAGCATTCTATATACTGAGAGTGCAATTCTAAGTTCTATGCGTGGATTCAACGAAGAATTAATAAGTTAGTGAATTTTAGTGCTAAATTCTTGATCTACTTATTGGAAGCTCGGTTATATAAACCCATGGTCCCCCCACTAGTTGAGATAATATTGCTTGTAAGACTCATGTAATTGGTTTTGATTAATCAATTATAATTCTCAAATTAGACTATGTCTATTTGTGAATTTTTCACTAAGTAAGGGCGAAATTGTAAAGAAAGAGTTTATAGGGGCATATTTGTTAATTATGATACTTTGTATGGTTCAATTAATAAATATGATAAATGACAATATTATTTAATAATTATTTATAGTTATTAAATAGTTAGAATTGGCATTTAAATGGTTGAATTAGGAAATTGGCATTTTTGAGAAAATCAGATACAAAAGGTGTTAAAATTGCAAAATTGCAAAGCCCAAGGCCCAATCCACTAATGCTTGGCCGGCCACCTATTGTAGGTTTTTAAATTGATTTTTTCATTATTTTAATGCCATATAATTCAAATCTAACCCTAGTGGAATGCTATAAATAGATAGTGAAGGCTTCAGGAAAAACACTTCTTCTGATTCAGAAAATCTGAGCCTCTCTCTCTCCCTATCTTTAGCTACCTTTTCTTCTTTCTTCTTCCTTTGAATTTCGAAATCCTTAGTGATTAGAGTAGTGCCCACACACATCAAGCAATACCTCAATCATAGTGAGGAAGATCGTGAAGAAAGATCATCAGCAAAGGAGTTTCAGTATCAAAGATTCAGAGAAAGAGATCCAGGTTCAGATATTGATAATGCTCTGCTACAGAAAGGAATCAAGGGCTAGATATCTGAACGGAAGGAGTCATATTATTCCGCTGCACCCAATGTAAGGTTTCCTAAACTTTATATGTGTTTATTTCATCGTTTTAGAAAGTTCATATTTAGGATGTTAATAAACATACTTGTGAGTAGATCTAAGATCCTGGTAAAATAAATCCAACATTAAGCAGCGGGATTTGAGGTAAGGAAATTAAGTAGTTTTTATGTGTTGAACTGCATAATTTAAATTATTTGTCTATTGAAATATTATTTGTGATGTATTATTATGAATGTGTATATAGTACTGAGAATGTGTGGTATGGACACAATATGAGTTTGTGAATCGATATATATTATGGTTAGTACGATTTGTATGTTGTATGTTGTATGATGTATGTGGTGTGTTGTATGTTGTATGTTGTATGTTGTATGTTGTATGCTAACGTCTCAGGTACAAATGAGGGGCCATGGTGGGGTATGATACGGGGTAAGGTCGTTGAATGTAGAGATACCCTACCCTACATTTGTCTGATTCGTGTATGACATTGTTATGGTGGGGTATAATACAGTGATATTACTGTTGAATATAGAGATACCCTATCCTATAACAATGGTAGGGCTACATAGGCCCAGGTTATTATATGGGCAGATTAGGCCCAGGATATTATAGGGCTGTGCTAGGCCTGTGTTATGTAAGTAATGGCTATGATATGCCAATGTTATGGTAAAGACATGATATGATTGAAATAATTTTATTGCTATGATTGTGCTATGAGTATGATGTCAGGGTTGTGATCCCTACATATATGTAATGGTTTCGTTTAGTACAAATATATGGTATATGATATAGCTTTCCATATCTTGAGTTATTTAAATTACAATTATGAGCTAAGGCATAGAATTTTGTTAAGACTGGATACGTTAATGTTATAAAGAATCATATTATTGTGAATTTTAAGATATGTTTAGTGTATTGAATGCTATTGTATGTTAAGCATTTCCTTACTGGGCTTTTAGCTCACCCCCCTTACTTTCCCCCTACAGGCAATAGACAGGGAACATTGAATGTAAGTTTGATGAGCTGGGTCAGTTCTGGTATGTATACTGTGAGGGGCTATGTACGAGCAAACGGTCTAGAACGTCGGTGGAGCCTTGGTTTTGTTTTTTTTTTTATATAATAAAGTAATCTGAGCTCAGTGGGATGTTGCAAATTTATTTCTTTTTTAAGAAAAATACACTCAACTACTTATTTTGTTTTAATATGAATGATCATTCACCTTTTTGCATATTCATTGTAAAACCCACTGTGTATTTCCAAACATCTTTGAATCTTTTTAATTAATGCATCAAAAATAGTATTTTGTAAAATAAGGCAAAATATTGGGGCGTTACATTCTCTATCATATCATTGACACACATATATTGTAAATATTATAAATGATAAGAACATAATATATATATATATGAAATCAATAATAAACATATAAAAGTATATACATACATATATAATATATAGATATATAGATAAAAATAAAATAAATAAATAAAAAAAAAGAATTCTTGAAATTGTTTCAGTCAGATGAGTATATAATTAAAAATATATTTAGTGTATCGTGACTTTAAAACAATTCAAGAACTTTAGCAAAATACTTACATTGGGTCTTAGGCAGAGACTCATGCTTGAAGCTTGGGCAGAGACTCGTGCTGATAACGTGTTATAAAATAATATAATATAATATAGAATAGATGAGAAGAAAGAAGAAGAAGATGAAGAGAGAAAGAGAAAGTGAATGAGAATTTTTTTGAGTTATTTATTCTAATGGGGTGAACCCCTATTTATACAAATACAAGAGTGAAATATTAAGAAACTAAGAAAAAGGGAAACTAAAAAAAAGAGGAATGTTGATTACAATTAATGGTAATAAATAAAAGATTCTGACATCCACATAATTATTAATATTTATAACACAATCTATATTATTATTAATCTAAAGCGTTCACAATTTACATTTAAAATAATCAATCTATATATATTATTTTTGTGCCAGAGAATTTCAATATTAATTAGTATATATTTTATAATTTTTTTGCAAATAATAATCAATATCATTAAAAATCAATGTTAATTAGTATATTATCATTCTCTTCATATATGGCATAGAATATTTTTTTCTTATATACTCATAATAAATATAAGAATTGCAATAAATGATGAATCTCATAATTAAAGGTCATAGTTGCAACATGTCTCTTCGTATATGAGTCTCTCTCCTATCATTTCTTAGCATATTCTATCACAAGGAAAATTGTCGATAAATAATTAAATTAATTGTATATTTCAGGTTAATATAACTTTAAAATTTTTAATTTTTGTATATCAATAATGTTGGGTTTCATATTATTATCAATGATCTTCATAAGTTTCATAAAATTTTATGATTTTAAATCTTACAAATTTAAATTTTGACTAACAAAATTACTAAAATTAATTAATTATCATTAAACAAAATATCACCGCACGCGAAGTGCAGTTTATTCCTTAGTTAAGTATATATTACTTATTTGATACTGCTATGTGTAAAAGTAGATGACTTGTTGGCTTTGTGGCTGTGGTGGATTCTGCACTTTTCAGATTAAATTGGAAAATTTAAAATTTACACTTATGCGATTAGATGTTAATTGACATATAAAAATAACTTATCTAATCCAATACACATATTTATATATAATTAATATTTTAATGTAAAAATATTTCAAAAAAAAATATTTTAATGTAAAAAATAATAATTTAAAAATTTAATACATATAAAATAAATTCATATCATAATAATAATATGTAAATTCCTTATCCTATTTTCTCTATTATTAATATGAAAAAATTTCAAAGAAAAAAATACATATCATATAAATGTATTTAAAAAAATAATAATAAATCAAATATTATATTGCATTCTTATTTATAGCAAAATATAATCTAGAATAAAATTAATTTTTTTTTTCTTCATCTTTTTTTGAATTTGTTATTTTATTTATTTATTTATTTGAATTGGTTGTTCAAGATACAAAATAATAATAATTTATTTTATTTTATTATTAGTTGTGTGAAAAAAAATATTTTTTAATAAATGTTAATTAATTCAATATTAAAACGTAACAATAAAAAATAACCGATCCAATCTACAAATTTTTCGAATTTGATTGTATCCAAAATATAAAATTTGAATAAAATAGTACGAATCAAATTGGATGAATACCCCGAATACCTAATACATTATCAATTTATCTCACCAAAATACATAATAATAATAATTAAAAAAAAGATGTAATACAATTATCTCATCTCATCTCATCAGCTATATCAAGTTTTTGAGTAATGAAGAGAATGGTAAATTTGGCGAAGAAAGAGATAAGAGGCTAAGAAACCAACACTACCAAACATCAAGAAAAGGGCATAGCAAATGCAAGCCATGTATCCTAAGAAGAATGAGAGTTGTAAGGAACCTGACATATCTGATCTCTTATACAATAAGTAATGTATGCAAAACCCATAAACATACAATCCAATTGATCCACCATACACAAATGACCTGAATCAAAAATACACAAACTTTATTATTATTATTATTATTAACTTACTAAACAAAATTGATTCTTTTCAATTCCATTCCATTCAATACCTCTAACCAAACACAACCTTAATCACAACCTCTCTAAACTCAAATACTTTCATTGTTAGGATATATTCTCACAAATTGTAAATCAATCATACTTATAGTCTAGTAATTTCCCCCATCCAACCAAAAAGAATCCCTCTAAACAAGAAATTATTTCACTGAAACATATAATCATTTTTATCAATGGATATAAAATAATCCTCTCAGTTCCTGCAAGAGATGCATTTAGTGTAAATTAAAAAAACAAGGATCAATCAGTTTCAATTATTTTGTCACAATTATAGGGTCCATAATTTGAACATGCCAAACAACTCTACTATAGCTAAAATTAATAACCTCAAAAGAAATTAAGTACATACCTCCACCACCATTTGTGATCTTTAGAAACAATCTTGCAACAAATCAAGCCCACATTGATTAAAGCAGTGATGATTAGAAGAAGAATGAAGGTTACAAACAGAAACTTGTACTGAGTGTAATTCTCATAACCCCACAAGCTATAAACCACAGACGAAAGCTCAACGCAAATCGCACTAAAAGGAAATATCCCAGCCAATGCCATCTGAGGAAGATAACACATGTGTTAGAAATATCAGAGATCCAGTAGGCCCAACAAATGTAGCCCAGTGATGATGGCCCAAGTGCAAAGATGCTGCTACAGCAGTCCAAGAAGTTTGGGCATTTCAGACCGTTACAATGATTGTCCTTTAACCTAGAAAATATCTTTATCAAATCTTATCTTTTGTAACAAACTCTGAGCTGTCAGGGTATTGTATTTTACTCTAGAATATTCCCTCCAATGTAATCGATCACTATAAATTCAAGCTGCAACCTCAGTCTCATTTGAGCTGAGTTTTCATAATTCTTCCTTTCCTTCTTTCTACTGCTTCTTTTATAATTTTAAGTTGGTATCAGAGCATAATCGGTGTGTGCCGTGATCCATGGATAATACACCAGTCGAAGGAAGCTCTGCCACCAGAGCAGAGGGTGCAGGGAACCAGCAGACTCCTGTCTCGAACATTTCAGCTCAAAACTCAGCTCCGAATATCATTGTGCCTCAATTTGGAAGCACACTCAACCAGCCATTTGCTCTCAAGCTGGATTGAAACAACTTCTCCTTGTGGAGAACGATGGTCTCTGCCATAGTTCGAGGACATCGGCTAGATGGCTATCTCAAAGGTACTTTACCCAAACCTCAAGAATTTCTTTCCCCTTCAACTGACCTACATGGCAGTGTTAGTTCTGTTGGACAGGTGAACCCTGCGTTTGAACAATGGATCGTGAACGATCAACTTCTACTTGGCTGGCTTTATGGATCAATGACAGAGGGAATCGCCTGCGAAGTAATGGGTTGTGACTCCTCAGCCTCCTTGTGGACAGCCCTTGAAAACTTATTTGGAGCACATTCGAAGGCGAAAATGGATGAATATCGAACAAAGATACAAACAGCGAGGAAAGGAGCTTTATCCATGGCAGATTATTTGCGCCAAAAGCGTCAGTGGGCTGATGTTCTCGCTCTTGCCGGAGAACCATACCCAGAAAATCAACTTATATCCAATGTTTTGTCTGGTCTTGACATTGAATATCTGCCCATGGTGCTGCTGATTGAAGCTCGCGGCTCTACGACATGGCAACAACTTCAAGACATGCTATTAAGTCTTGACAGTAAAATGGAGAGACTCCACTCTTTTTCTGGCTCTTCAAAGCTCACTGGAGTACCAATGAATCCCTCTGCTAGCTTAGCCAATAAAGGCGCACATCCAGGAGCAAACAGAGGGAATAACAACAACAACAATCGAGGTGGCCACAACAACAATAGAGGCTCGAGTAATAGATCCAGAGGAAGAGGAGGCAGAACTAGTGGTCCTCGTCCAACTTGCCAAGTTTGTGGCAAGTATGGTCACTCCGCAGCTCATTGCTACAACCGGTATGATGAAAGCTACATGGGGAATCCACCTGGTGGGTTTAACAATCAGAATAAGTCTCAAAACACCTCAGCTGCCTTCACTGCCACCTCTGAAACTCTCGATCATGATGCTTGGTTTGCTGATAGTGGTGCGAGTAACCACATCACGGCTGAAATCAACAAAATGAATCTCAAAGAAGAGTATAATGGTAAGGAAAAGGTCACTGTGGCCAATGGGAATCGGCTTCCCATTCATCATATTGGTATAGGCTCACTACAAACTCTATCTGCTTCTCCTCTTATATTAAAGGAAATTTTGCATGTTCCTAGCATTACCAAGAATTTGTTGAGTATTTCAAAGCTTACATCTGACAATAACGTGTGTGTTGAATTTCTCTCTGATTTGTGCTTTGTGAAGGACAAGGAGACAGGGCAAGTAGTTCTCAAGGGGAGGCTTAAGGATGGACTTTATCAGTTTGATGCACCTACTTCAGCTATATCACCACTCAAATCCGTCTCATGTCCTACAGTTTTCTCTGGTTTAGTTGTGTCCTCTGTCGAGTCAAATGTAACAAAGCCTATGGCTAGTCAGTCTTTATGTTCAATCAAAGATAGGTGGCATAGGAGGTTAGGCCACCCATCTAATCGTGTCTTGGATACTGTTTTACACAAGATCAATGTTAAAAATATTAATTCCAATCTGAATTTTTGTGATGCTTGTCAATTAGGAAAGTCTCACTCTCTCCCATTCAAAAATAATCCAAAGAGGGCGGCTGCCCCACTTGAACTCGTGCACACTGACATTTGGGGGCCATCCCCTGTCATGTCCAATACCAATTTTAGGTACTATATTCACTTTATCGACGACTTTAGTCGATACACTTGGATTTATCCTTTAAAAGCCAAGTCTGAAGCTCTTGAAGCTTTTGTCCAGTTCAAGTTACTGGTTGAAAACCAATTTAGCTGTCGTGTTAAACGTGTCCAAACCGACTGGGGGGGAGAGTACCAGGGTTTTCCTCGATTTGGAAGTGATCATGGGATCAGTTTTCAACACCCTTGTCCTCATACTTCTGGCCAAAATGGTCGTGCCGAACGTAAGCATCGCCACATTGTTGAAATGTGTCTTACGTTGCTGGCTCAAGCTCATGTTCCACAGAAATACTGGTGGGACGCTTTCCAGACAGCCGTCTATTTAATAAATAGACTTCCTACTCCAATCCTCAAACTTAAAACACCCTTTGAGATCTTGTTTAAACAACAACCAGACTACAAGTTCTTGAAAGTCTTTGGAGTGTCATGTTTTCCTTGTCTCCGTGCTTATCAAAATCACAAATTTCAGTTTCACTCAACTAAGTGTGTGAATCTGGGATATAGTGACAAGCACAAAGGGTACAAGTGTCTGTCCAGTACAGGTCGGTTGTATATCTCTCGTGATGTTATATTCAACGAGGATGAGTTTCCTTTCATGACTGGTTTCCTAAATACAAGCAAACCAGAAACTTCAGTGTCTGTTCTTGTCCCGTTTTGGACAGCTTCTTCCCACATAAACAGCCAGTCACCCTCACGAAATGACTCTCCTCTTGCTGCAGGGAACAATCAAACTGATGAAGTTGATCATGGCACTCCAACTGCTTCGCAAACTGTTCCAGACCTTAGCACAATTCAGGTGATTGATACTGACCATGTTATTGCAGATCTTGGTAATATGGGCAGGTCAAGTGATGTCCAAACTCAGCAACACACAGATGCAACTATTTCTGAATCGACAGCTGATCCTGTCAACACTTCAGCTGCTGATCATGACACCAAAGCTGTTGTTTCAATGCACCCTATGATTACAAGAGCTAAGGCCGGCATCTTCAAGCCGAAAACTTACCTAGCTCAGACCAAGAAAATCAGCAACAACAGTGAACCTCAGTCGATTGAGGAAGCCTTACAACACAAAGGATGGAATAATGCGATGAGTTCTGAAGTCTATGCTTTGATCAAAAATGGTACTTGGAAGTTAGTTCCTCGGCTGCCTCATATGCACATCATTGATAATAAATGGGTTTACAAGGAAAAAAGGAATGCTGATGGCTCATTTCAGCGTCTTAAAGCTCGGTTGGTCGCCAAGGGCTTCACTCAACGACCTGGGGTAGACTTCAGTGAGACATTCAGCCCTGTCATCAAAGCTGCCACTGTCCGAATTGTTTTATCCATTGCAGTAGCCAAAGAATGGGAGGTGAGACAACTTGACATCAATAACGCCTTCCTAAATGGCCACATTACTGAAGATATTTACATGAAGCAACCCCGTGGTTTTGAAGACAAAAGCAAACCGAACCATGTGTGCAAACTAATCAAATCGATCTATGGATTGAGACAAGCTCCAAGAGCATGGTTCGACAAATTGAAAGCAACTCTAGTCAGCTGGAAATTCAAAAACTCCAAGTCAGATTCATCACTCTTTTTTCTCAAGACATCATCTTACATAATTTTTGTCTTAATATATGTAGATGATATAATTATAACAGGAAATAATTCAACAGTCCTTCAAATGTTTATCAACAAGTTGGATCGACAATTTGCTTTGAAGGATCTTGGAGCTCTCCACTATTTCTTGGGAATAGAAGTCAATCGGGATGCTACTGGTATGTATCTCAGTCAGCCTAAATACATTGAGGAACTATTGAAGAAAATGAATATGATGAATCTCAAGGCGTGTCCAACTCCTATGGCTACTGGGAAGGTGTTGTCTATTGAAGATGGTGATGCTCTAAAGAACCCGACTGAGTACAGAAGTATAATTGGAGCATTGCAGTACCTAACTTACACACGGCCAGATATAAGCTTTGCTGTGAACAAGCTTAGCCAGTTTCTCAAAGCCCCGACAACGGTGCACTGGAGTGCAGCTAAACGCATCCTTAGGTATCTAAAGGGAACCCTTCATCATGGCTTGCACATAAGATACTCAGACAGGCTTGGTCTCACTGGTTTTTCTGATGCGGATTGGGCTTGTTGCCCAGATGATAGAAGATCTGTGGCTGGTACATGTGTGTATCTTGGTGACACCTTGGTTTCATGGTCCTCTAGAAAACAACCTGTTGTGTCACGGTCCAGCACAGAGTCGGAATATAGGGCGTTGGCTCAGGTGGCTGCTGAAATGACCTGGGTTCAAAGCCTCCTAAAAGAACTTGAGTTTCCCTTGCCTGCAACACCAATAATCTGGTGTGATAATATGGGTGCTAGTGCCTTAGCATCCAATCCCGTGTATCATGCCCGTACAAAGCATATTGAGATAGATATACATTTTGTTCGTGACAAGATCATTGAAAAAGTGTTAGAGGTTAGATATATTCCATCCAGTGAGCAAATTGCAGATTGCCTCACTAAAAGTCTTGCTCATGGTCATCATCACCTGTTAACAAGCAAACTTGGTGTAGTTCCTATACCACAAAGTTTGAGAGGGAATGTTAGAAATATCAGAGATCCAGTAGGCCCAACAAATGTAGCCCAGTGATGATGGCCCAAGTGCAAAGATGCTGCTACAGCAGTCCAAGAAGTTTGGGCATTTCAGACCGTTACAATGATTGTCCTTTAACCTAGAAAATATCTTTATCAAATCTTATCTTTTGTAACAAACTCTAAGCTGTCAGGGTATTGTATTTTACTCTAGAATATTCCCTCCAATGTAATCGATCACTATAAATTCAAGCTGCAACCTCAGTCTCATTTGAGCTGAGTTTTCATAATTCTTCCTTTCGTTCTTTCTACTGCTTCTTTTATAATTTTAAGTACATGAACCGCGGTACCTTTAGATTTTTTCGGTTGGTTTTTACCCTAGTTAATGAAGGTTTTAGCTCATCCTTGTTATTTTGGGATTGAGCTTGAACCTCAGTTTGGGAACTTTTTCCAATAAATTCACCCAAAAGATACAATGGGGTAGCAAAGAACATCCAAACAAGAACAAACTTTATGATTGTGTTTATAGGAAGAGCTATAGATGCCTTGTAAGTAGATGCTATTGAGTTAAGAAGGCAAAATGTAAAGAGAAGAGGTCCAGTAAAAAGGCATCCTGTTAGAAGTAACCCTTTACTTTATACAAAATAACATCTATGGTTCTATAATTTGTTTATGATTCTTTATAATTTTTATTAAAGTAAAATATGTAGAATTTAATAGTAAATTACATCAGCAGTAATAATATTACAAGTAACATTTCTCAAATAACATATTATTTTCTTTAAGATAAGATCATACCATCAATTTAGAAGGTCATAACACAATCATTTCATTCCATTCCAATCAAATGTATGTGACAATCACCAAACTATATAAGTTAGTGTATCAATCAAAATGGAGTTGGAGTAACCATTTTTTTTTTCTGCAAACAACCATGTAATAGCATTTTTATCAAAACCTTTAAAAGGTTTGAATCATCTATTAATTAAAATAGTTTTCCTAATTAAAATAGTTTTCCTAATTAACATAAAAGACTAATTAAAATAGTTTTCCTAATTAACGTAAAAGACTAATACAAACAATAAAAGAAGCACTCAGTTGGATAAAAGCAAACAACTGGCAGAATGTTCAAGTTGAATTGGATTGTCTTAATTTCGTTCATGCAATTAACAGCAAAGTCCACATGTTCTCTCCATATGGAAGCCTTATTAACAACTCCAAAAATCTGCTTTATTTTCTTTTTAATGTTTCTGTAACTTTTGTAAAACGATCTGCGAATAACATGGCCCATTTCCTTGCAAGGAACTCTTATTCTAAAGTTGATTGTACTCTTAGCGTGTCTTCTATTCCTGCTAACTTATCGTCTTTATTGTTGAAGGACCTTGAATAATAAAGACTTTATTTTTTTTTTAAAAAAAAAGGGGGGGGGGGGGGGGGGGGGGGGGTTATATGAACCGACGCCATATGTACCTATGGCGTCGGTTATTATTAAATAACCGACGCCATAGGGGTACATATGGCGTCGGTTTGTATAAAATAACCGACTCCATAGGGGTTTACTAAAAAAAATTTCAGCTTTAATTAATATATTTTTTTTTACATTTATTAAAATTCTAAACTTATTTTTCATTATTAATTAAATTAAATTAAAGCATAAATAAAATTAAATTAAAATGAGCTTAAATAAATACAAATTTACATTGCTCTAAGTGTTTGTATATTAGGTATTTTTTTATTAATATTTTATATTTTATAATATGTGTTTGTATTCTAGTATTTTAGTATCATTTTTATAATATTTTAAGTTATGTTTTATATAATAATTAGTATATTGAATAATAAAATAATGTGTAATATTTTAATTTTTATGTAATTTAATATTTTTATACATTTAAATTTTATAATATGGGTTTGTATTTCTCTAGTATATTATTATTATTTTTATAATTTTTTAAGTTATGTTTTGTATAATAATTAGTTTATTGAATAATAAAATAATGTGTAATATTTTAATTTTTATGTAATTTAATATTTTTATACATTTAAATTTTATAATATGGGTTTGTATTTTTCTACTATATTAGTATTATTTTTTATAATTTTTTAAGTTATGTTTTGTATAATAATTAGTTTATTGAATAATAAAATAATGTGTAATATTTTAATTTTTATGTAATTTAATATTTTTATACATTTAAATTTTATAATATGGGTTTGTATTTTTCTAGTATATTATTATTATTTTTATAATTTTTTAAGTTATGTTTTGTATAATAATTAGTTTATTGAATAATAAAATAATGTGTAATATTTTAATTTTTATGTAATTTAATATTTTTATACATTTAAATTTTATAATATGGGTTTGTATTAATATTATTCGAAAATTACTCTTAGTATTTAAGGATTATCTAAATATATATAAAAAATATTCTTATAAAAGTAAGTTAAAGAAAACATACCTTATACCAAAAATTATGTACTTGACTTCCGATAAAGTCACTTCCGATAAAATCCTGACAACCAAGTTTAAGAGAAACTAAAATCAAATATTATCCTAATTCTACCAAAATTTCGGCAGCATAACGGTTATAATTGAACGTTTCCAAAAAATTTAAACCTATTAATAACATTTTCCTAACACCATTAATAAACAAAATTTGAGAACCTTTCAAAGTATGAACTTTGACATTAATAATCATGCTACTAACACGAACATGTTTTGAGTCAAATATAAAGACCTACTAAGTATAATAAATGCATAGACACATCAATTAGATTATACAAGACAAGTGCCTAAAGTAACAAACAAAACAAATGTCACCTAATTTCACGAACATGTTTTGAGTCAAATATAAAGACCTACTAACACGAACATGTTTTGAGTCAAATATGAATGAGTTATGTCACCTAATTTCTTACAACTAGCGAGTAATAACCTAGTTATTTATGTTATGTACTTTTCCTTTAACATTTATGTTTTTTATAATAAAATTTGATCCAAATTCTACCGAAATTTTGGCAGCATAACGGCTGAATTGGACGTTCCCAAAAATTTTAAAAGTGCCTAAAGTAACAAACAAAACAAATATAACAATACAGAACAAAGAAACTAACATAAACAATACAAAATTTATCCACCCATCCGACCGCAGTACATGTATTCGCAGAACCTACTTCACTACGGATGAATATTTAAGATATTCAAACTCAACTAAGCATGCATTGATAATTAATTATACTAACAAAATGTTAGCGGATGGATGTACCTATTGCAAATCCGATCAACATCGAAATATGTCGACACTCAAATATTAGCACACAACCTATAACATAATGCAATATACAACCAATTTAAAATTTTAATTATTAAATTACTCACTAGTTATTAAACAAAGTAGCAAGTTACTAGCTAGTTACTAATTTCAATAGTTAATTTTTTAAAAAATAACATATAAATATATATACATATATAATCAATTATATATTCACACTACCATTATTTTAAAAACTTTATCTCTAAACTAATTAAATTCCTACTACCTCTCATTCTCATTCACAACAAATATATATACAATACAAATACACAAAATACACAAATAGTATATACACACAAGATATATATAAACACATATTCAATAATAAAACACAAAATATATACATATATATTATATATCAAGTTAATAAATATTTACCTTATAAACGCAATTCGGCGATAAAATGCTACAAAAATCCGACCACCTCTAGAACACACACAATATAATATTAATAAAATAAAAAAATTCTAAAAAAATTTACAAAAACGAAATAATACCAATGTACATAAATAAAATGAATAGAAAGCATATTTATACCTTAATGGACGTTGAGACTCAACGTTTTCTCCGCTAAAATCGGTGGCCGGAGTTATACCCACCACCTTTCTTTATAATAGGTTCGGTTTGGTATATAGAGGGGAAAAAAACTAAACTTTTTAACAGTATAGGTTTAGGTATAGAAAATAGAAGATTTTAAGACAAAAATGGGGTAAAATGGTTAAGAAATGAGGGAGAATGAGGTTGTTTTAGTGGTGGTTGGCGAGGGTTTTTTCGTGGGTTTGGGGCCGCCGTGGGTGGTCGTTCTTCGTGTTCAACAAGTTGTGAAATGAGGAAGTGAGGAAGACGAAGCAGAAAGGGTTTGATATATAACCCTATGGCGTCGGTTATTAGGTATTAACCGACGCCATAGGTGCCACGTGTTGAATAAAGGTGGCACCTATGGCGTCGGTTAATACCTAATAACCGACGCCATAGGGTTATATAAAAAAACCCTGATTTTTCCAACCCCCAACCGACGGCATAGATATATATACATTCTATACCTACGGTTTTTACCAAAAAACCGCCTCTAAATGTCAATGCAGATATTTTCACCCCCTTTAGCTTCCCTTTTTATAAATTGGGTTGAAAAAAGGGAAGCTAAAGGCTTACATTGTAGTAGTGGGGGGGGGGGGCTTTTCCTTTGGTTAGATTAGTCTTAGGAGTATTTTTTTTTCTCTCTTTAGTGATCTTATTTTAAATGCTTATAAGAGGCTTTAATGATAAGATGGGCTCTGGATGTTGTACTCCATATTAATGTTTTTTTCTCTGATTCTTTGTCACTAGTTTTTGTTCTTAATTTTGAATATGTATACTATAATGAATTAGGTGTTTCATTTTCAGACATTAAAGCTTTATTATTTAGTTTTCTGGGGTATCTTTTTCTCATGTTAGCCGCAATTTGAACGTTGCAGCTCATGGATTGGCTAAGCATGTCCTTAGGATAAATGATGAACTTTTTCGGATGAAACAGACCCCTTCAACCTTCTTTGTTGATGTAATTCTTTTCTGATCAATATTTGATCATGACAAAAAAAAAAAAATAAGTTAGTGTATCAATCAAAATAAGCTAACCTACCAAAACCAATTAAACACCATTAAATTTCAGTTACTTATCTTGTTATGCAAACTCTCTCTCTCTCTCTCTCTCTCTCTCTCTCTCTCTCTCTCTCTCTCTCTCTCTCTCTCTCTCTCTCTCTCTCTCTCTCTCTCTCTCTCTCTCTCTCTCTCTCTCTCTCTCTCTCTCTCTCTCTCTCTCTCTCTCTCTCTCTCTCTCTCTCTTATGTTGTTATGCAAAATCTCTCTCAACTCAACTGATCTCTCTTCCACTCAACTACAGGACACACAGCAATGGCTATTGAGCCTTAGAATAATTACACCTATAGTCTAACACTTCTTGAACAAGATCATGCTAAAATAATTGAATCTGTTTATTGATATGAAAGTGTCTTACAATATATTGTGTCAAATGAATTAGGGTATAGACTTGTACAAAGCCTTCGACTCAGCTCACTAATAGACATAACGGTCTCTAACCTCTAGTCATAACACTTAATTAGTACATTGGTATACTAAATAATATTACAAATCTCCACCTATACTTCCAAATGTACCTAAGCACACAACAACAACAACAAAAAAAATTACAGATAGCAAATCACAAACCATAACTATTTTGTGTCTAAATTTAGCAGCAAGGAAGTGAGCATGTCTAAAGGATTGTCTTATGTTTAATTATTTTTTAATGAACTTATAGACCATTATTAGATGTTATAACAAGTTTGTTATCTAAATTTTTAGGAGTTTCCTTAATCCATGTTTGTCGGATGACCAATATGCCTGCACATAGATTAATTGATGGATGAATATCTTGTTTGGTTGGACAATTTCCTATTACGTCTTTGGAATGTTTAGTTTCATTGTTTAATAGGTTGTTGGATATTATTTTTTTAAGTTCAATCTAAAACACTCATTTTCCATCTTGCACCACTGACACATTGCCCAAAACATAATGGAATTTGATCAGGGACGGACCCACAAGTAACAATGTGGGGGCTAAAGTCTCCACTAACAAAAATATTGCCTTAATTTTTTTAATTTGATAATTATAGACCAAAATAATAGAAAAACCTCCCATAAAATTAAATAAAACTAGTAAAAATGATTATAATATATGTATAAATATTTTTTAATGATAAATAAGCCCCTACAAAGTAAAAATTTTGGGTCGAATCCTTTGAATTTGATGATGATGATGATTAGAGAAGCGACTATGCTAATGATCTTCGTGACTTGTTCCACCGTTGTTTTCAGGTGGCTTTGGCTTTGTAGTTGTTCCGGGCGATGCGGCCGCTACCGGTTTTAATGATGAAGACTCATGATTTTTGTTGTCAGAGATCAGACGCTTATGACAACGAGAGAAAAAAAATCAAAGATTTAATTTTGTTTATTATTTCAGGAAAATAATTTTTGAATCATTTGTTAATCAACAAAGATCCATGGTTGGTGCTGTGTCTTTGTGTTAGATTTGAGCTTCATTAAAGTTTAAGAGGTGATACTTCTAATGTTATATACATATAAGAAGTGATACTACGCAGAAGATTGTCTTATTTCCAATATATTTGTATTTCTAATTCTTGCTTTGGTTTGTCCCTTCTGCAATTCCATAAGGAAATTCACTTCTGTATTCACTTTACAGTTCTGGTTTTTTCATTCAATAAATATCTTTTATTTAGAAAAAAAAAATAATTTAAAATATACAAAAAAAATGGACCGATGAAATTTCACCATGTGCGTATACAGTAAGCCAAAAGACTACATAATAAAATGATTGTAGAGATTGAGAAATTTAGACATAACTTTTTCAGATTAGGAATTTGACCGTGCCAAACTTTAAAGTTTAGCGAGTTTAGCCGCAATCAAATTACCATAATAAAATATGAGAGTTTGAGTATTTTTGTCACAAATTTTAAATTTTGAGCATTTAATAGCAACAAATGGAACAAAATAAATATTTTGCTGCAAATTTTTCTTTTTTGAATAATACATTTTATTTTGCAAAAATACGTGGGTTGGGCTTCTACTCAGATTTGCCCCCATCCGTGTGCTAGCGTTGGCACCAAACAGAGGTCTGGAGACAACCGAACCTCCATTATCGCCGTTTTCCGAGCTGCGCCAGTCGAGTCTCCGTTGCAAGCATCCGGAGGTTAGCTTCTCCGACCCTTCCCCAAACCCTCGCAGGTAGTGTCAAAATTGTTTGGTGAATTTTGCTGTTTTACCTCAAACCATATTCCATTAAGAACTTTTGGTATGGTTCTCATTGAAAATAGTCTAAGGGCATATCTGTAGCATTATTTTTGGAATGACAAATCTGTAGCTAATCTCTCCCTCTTCTACACTTGTTGTGTTTTTTATTGCACAAATACAGTTTCTTTAGCAACTATACGGTTTGTTCCTCTTCTCCACTTTGTCGACAGAGAAAAAAGAACCAGAGCTCGAGAAAAGGTTGGCTTATCGACCAAACAGCATACCCGCCTCTCTTGTCGGCAATGTCTTTCCTTCTCTGGCGTCTCCTTTTAGCTCCGGTGACTTTCAGTCTTCATTACATTGAACACAAAGTGGATGTTGTTTCTTTATGTCAATATTGCAACAAGTTGTATCGGTACCTGTTTGAGGCAAGGCTCATCTATCGAGATGAGGGAGTCCGACAATTTCTGCTTCAAGGAAAAAGGAAAGTCTCAGATTTAGGGATTTTGGAAACAGAAAAAACGTATAAATTAATATAAAAATGTTAATAAAATGTATTTATGAAAAAAAAAAAAAAGTTTTATAAAGGTGGAAAACACAAATTAAAAGCGTAAAAACGTGAAAAAATTAGGAAACTAGCCTGTAATGGGTAAATTCCCTATCTTTTTTTAGGGGAAATATATATATCATATCCTTATAGGATTAGGTATTCTGTTTTTATATAAATAATACATTAGTTCTTTTAATCAATACACGCAAAACCTAAGAGTACTTCCAAGATAGCAAATAGGTTCTCTTCTTCCAAAATTTAGTCACTTAATTATTAAACTTACAACACCATGAACACCCCTACCATTTACAACATGACTGTAGATCTAGATTTAGATTCACCAAATGATTTTTTACTATCAAACTCTTTGGCCCAACTAAACAATAACTTCTTAGTTTTTAAACTAAATTTTTGTCATCAATTGTTACCTTTTGGAGACATTACTCAAAGAGTACGTAAAAGAATATCAACTTCTCGTACTTCATATTTTTATGATCCTTTCAACTTCATTAGACGTATTCTACTTGAACTTGGCGTGACAGATTCAACAATTTTATTTTCTTTTACCAATGAAATAGAAACTAGTCTCATCAATATTCTCAACGATCCTCCATTTGCAGCTTCTAAAATCGTTTTTATTAATATTTTTATTATTGCCACAAGTATTCCAGAACAAGAAGAAGAATCGAATATCATTGATATTACTTTTAGGGAAGCACTTAATGCTATTCCAAATGTTCCTGCAACACATGAATCCATTAAAAAACTCAAAGAATTGAATGAGGACGATGATGATTTATTAGTCTCTTTGAGTACCGACAATAATTGTACCATTTGCCAAGAAAATTTATTGTTTGAAGATTGGAAAATCGTAGAGATGCCATGTTCTCATCTTTTTCACAAGAATTGTATTGTTTCTTGGCTAAAAATTAATCATTTGTGCCCTTTATGTCGCTACTCGATGCCTACTTCCAACAACGTTGCTGCCGCTGAAAATTAATATTGTTGTCAACACACCAACAGTACCACTACCTTGTCTTGATTTTATGAACACTCATATCCTATCTATATATATATATATAAATATATATATATATATAAATATATATATAAAGGAGAGATATGAGGTAGTGACATGTCACTCTAAGATCTCTTCAATTAGCATTATTTGTTCTCTCTTTAATTTTTAGTTTTTAAATTTTTTATTAGTTTTGTAACTCCAAAATTTATATTTAAAAATTTATATTATTATCAATCTAAAGCGTTCACAATTTACATTTAAAATAATCAATCTATATATATTATTTTTGTGCCAGAGAATTTCAATATTAATTAGTATATATTTTATAATTTTTTGCAAATAATAATCAATATCATTAAAAAAATCAATGTTAATTAATATATTATCATTCTCTTCATATATAGCATAGAATAATTTTTTCTTATATACTCACAATAAATATAAGAATTGCAATAAATGATGAATCTCATAATTAAAGGTCATATTTGCAACATGTCTCTTCGTATATGAGTCTCTCTTCTATCATTTCTTAGCATATTCTATCACAAGGAAAATTGTCGATAAATAATTAAATTAATTGTATATTTCTGATTAATATAACTTTAGGATTTTTAATTTTTGTATATCAATGATGTTGGGTTTCATATTATTATCAATGATCTTTATAAGTTTCATAAAATTTTATGATTTTAAATCTTACAAATTTAAATTTTGACTAACACAATTACTAAAATTAATTAATTATCATTAAATAAAATATCACCGCACGCGAAGTGCAGTTTATTTCATAGTTAAGTATATATTACTTATTTGATGCTCCTATGTGTAAAAGTAGAAGACTTGTTGGCTTTGTGGTTGCGGTGGATTCTGCACTTTTCAGATTAAATTGGAAAATTTAAAATTTACTTATGCGGATTAGATATGAATTGACATATAAAAATAACTTATCTAATCCAATACACATATTTATATATAATTAATATTTTAATGTAAAAAATAATAATTTAAAAATTTAATACATATGATATAAATTCATATCATAATTATAATATGTAAATTTCTTATCCTATTTTCCTTATTATTGTAAATGACTGTTAATAAATAATAATATGGAAAATTTTCAAAGAAAAAAATACATATGATATAAATGTATTTAAAAAACAATAAATCAAATATTATATTGCATTCTTATTTATAGCAAAATATAACCTAGAATAAAATTAAAATTTTGTTTTTCTTCATCTTTTTTTGAATTTGTTATTTTATTTATTTATTTGAATTGGTTGTGTAAGATACAAAATAATAATAATTTATTTTATTTTATTATTAGTTATGTGAAAAAAAAATATTTTTTAATAAATGTTAAATAATTCAATATTAAAAAGTAACAATAAAAAATAACCGATCCAATCTGTAAATTTTTCGAATTTGATTGTATCCAAAATATGAAATTTGAATAAAATAGTACGAATTAAATTGAATCAATACCCCGAATACCTAATACACTATCAATTTATCTCACCAAAATACATAATAATAATAGTAATAATAATAAAAAGATGTAATACAATTATCTCATCTCATGTCATCAGCTATATCAAGTTTTTATGTAATGAAGAGAATGGTAAATTTGGCGAAGAAAGAGATAAGAGGCTAAGAAACCAACACTACCAAACATCAAGAAAAGGGCATAGCAAATGCAAGCCATGTATCCAAAGAAGAATGAGAGTTGTAAGGAACCTGACATATCTGATCTCTTATACAATAAGTAATGTATGCAAAACCCATAAACATACAATCCAATTGATCCACCATACACAAATGACCTGAATCAAAAATGCACAAACTTTATTATTATTATTAACTTACTAAACAAAATTGATTCTTTTCAATTTCATTTCATTTCAATACCTCTAACCAAACACAGCCCACTACCTCTCTAAACTCAAATGCTTTCATTGTTCAGAATATATTCCCACAAATTGTAAATAAATCATACTTATAGTCTAGTAATTTCCCCCATCCAACCAAATAAGAATCCTTCTGAACAAGAAATTATTTCACTGAAACATATAATCATTTTTATCAATGGATATAAAATAATCCTCTCAGTTCCTGCAAGAGATGAGTAGCTCATGTTCTTATATATGGCGGACAATGTTATCCAATAGTCACATTATAGGGTCCATAATTTGAACATGCCAAACAACTATAAAATAGCTAAAATTAATAACCTCAAAAGAAATTTAAGTACATACCTCCACCACCATTTGTGATCTTTAGAAACAATCTTGCAACAAATCAAGCCCACATTGATTAAAGCAGTGATGATTAGAAGAAGAATGAAGGTTACAAACAGAAACTTGTACTGAGTGTAATTCTCATAACCCCACAAGCTATAAACCACAGACGAAAGCTCAACGCAAATCGCACTAAAAGGAAATATCCCAGCCAATGCCATCTGAGGAAGATAACACATGAACCGCGGTACCTTTAGAATTTTTCGACTGGCTTTTACCCCAGTTAATGAAGCTTTTAGCTCATCCTTGTTATTTTGGGATTGAGCTTGAACCTCAGTTTGGGAACTTTTTCCAATAAATCCACCCAAAAGATACAATGGGGTAGCAAAGAACATCCAAACAAGAACAAACTTTATGATTGTGTTTAAAGGAAGAGCTATAGATGCCTTGTAAGTAGAGGCTATTGAGTTAAGAAGGCAAAATGTAAAGAGAAGAGGTCCAGTAAAAAGGCATCCTGTTAGGAGTAAATTCCTCAACTGTCATAATAACAAATCAAAAATATTGGAAAAGGAATCAGTACACAGAATCATACTCGTAAAAATCACCATTGTGTAGATCAAGAACAACACACATCACATCACATACCCAGTTTGTTCCTCCAAAATAACAGTAAACTGAAGTTGCAGTGTATCCAGCAACACTAGAAGTTATTGTGTATGTAATTATCAATGCAGTCAATAAGGGTACTCGGTTGTACGGATAAAACATACCAATTACCCCAAGTATGAGAATGACCATGGTACTTGAAATGCATTGCCAAGAACATTGAAACAGAGTCATATTAGCTTACCCAAAGAGAAAAAATCCTGTTAGTAAAAAGTTAGTACTTTTCATAAAAAAAAATGGCCCAACTATGACATTTGTAGAGACTAGAGAGTATTGCTCTCTGAACTTTTTTCTATTGCAAAAATTCCCCCAAACTATAAATCATTGCAAATACTACCCTTCAGTTACATTTCGCTCATTTTTTTTAAAACAATTTTCCTACGTGGCTATGAGTCACATGTATAGTTGCAATACAAGAGTCTATTTAACAACTTTAAGTTACTCGAAATTCAGTTTATTTGCATTAAACATAAAAACATTAGCTCTAATAATGTATGTATATATTCTCATAATCTATCATTATATTGCTATTTATGCATTTACTGTATGTCTGGACTCTTAAATTAGGCTAGATTAACGCTATGTTAGTACTACATTAAAAATTTATTTAAAAAAATGAGCAGAATGTAACAAAAAGAGATATTTACAACAATTTTCACAATAAACAAAATTTCAAGAGGCAAAATTCTACAATTGTCATAGTTTGAGGAGAACAAATCCTATTTATTCAAAAGTTTAAGTTGATAGCTCAATAGACTAGAAGAATCTTTAGGTACTTACAGTGTAAACAATTGAGTACCAGAACCAAGTGCTGCAGCAAGCAATGACTTGTGAGCTGGTAATGTAAATACATCATCTAGAATACACTTCCATCTTCTTTCATGTTGGTAATTGTTATTCAATTCTTTATAATGCAACCTCCTATTGTAGTCATCATTTATGAAAAACAAAAATACATAAAGGAAAAAACAAAAACAAGAAACAGATCATAAGATTAATATATAGCTAAGGATTAACAATGCTTACTCAGAAAAATCCTTCTTAAGAGCATGAAAGTAAAGTTTCAGAAGGATACCAATCGCGACGATTAGTGATTCGCATGTATTTATAATTGCAAACCAATTGAACTCGATGTGATTGCGCCGTGATGGAGCAACTAAGTACTTCTCCATTCTCTTGTCAAATGCAGTGTCAACTTCCTTCCAATATACATTGTAAACAAAGTCTACACACTTTTCCTTGTCCTCAGTTATGTCTTTTCCTAATCCGGGGATGAATTGAATCTTGATTTCGATTACTCGGTCCTTGTTGAAAAGAATTTCAAATTGAATGTATGTGTGAAGTATAAATGTGTAGTTATCCATATCAGTAATAATGCCTCTGTTGTAACTCTCTCCTATAGATTCCAAGATTGGCAAGTCATCATAGTACATTTGGAAGTAGTAATTTCTTTTGATTGCTTCTCTAAACTGAGAAACTTCTTCCTTTGTTAAGGTTTTGGAACAAGCAATTTCAAGCCTTTTTTCAACTAAAAACTCAAGTTCATATGGAGCCTTGATGAGATTATCTCCACTCAACAACTCACTCAAAGTTCGATTTTTCTTCTTGAAATTATCTGCCATTATAATATACCAAAAAACGTAATAAAAGTTCCAAATAAAAAATGCAAAAATATATTAAGAGAAAGGATTATAAGTGGCATGAATATTCAATATTTGTTAAACTCTCTCTATTTTCTTAAGCACAAATAACCAAATGTTGATAAATAGTGACTTCTTTACTAATGCTCAATTAGTTCTGTTAAATATTAACTAAGGCATGCTCCTCATTGGTCTAACCAATCAATTTAGACCAATAAGGAGTTGACAATTGTCACACGAGTCGGGCATTTAATAGAGCATCAATAAAAGAGAAATGTTAAAGATTATTGGTGTAATTATATCTCGAATTCCACACATTTTAATTTAATAACTTACGAACACAATTAGTACCCAATAGCAATACTCGTAATAAAACAACTGTTTTATGAACATTGAGCATTAAAGCCATAAAAAATCAAGATTTTTGAGTATAGAATTGCAACAAAATACATACATTAGGGTATTTATGCAACCATTTTTCCCTAAGAGGAAAATAAAAAGTTGAGGAGTGAAAAGAAAAAAGAACCTGGTTGACAGAATGGTAGATCAAAATAGCTGTATGATTCACTGACAGAGAAGCAGAAATTAATAAAAAAAGGAAAAATCACCCAATCCAAACTGAAAAATCCCATATACAAGAATGAATGATTTTAGAGATTACCTGGGATTTTGATAGGGACCAACTTTATTAACATATAAAGGAACAGGATCTCCAGCTTTATAGCTGTGATTTTCAGTATCAGATCTCACTAGGCTTCCACTTCCACAACATATTAGAACACAGATAATAATAATAATAAGCAGAAACTTCACCATTTTTTTGCTTCAGTATTCAATATAAGAACCCTTCATTACAAAAAAAAAAAAAAAAATCAAATGAGGTACAATGCAAATGAAAATGGAAGAGGGGAGAGAGAAAGAGAAAAAGGATATAACCTTGAGATGGTGAAAATGTAAGAAAGAATCTTGATCCATGTCTGGATTTTCAGTGATGCGTTGACTTTTTGAGTGGGATTTGACTTTTATTTTGAGAGAGAGAGAGAGAGAAGATTCCAAATTTGCAGTGAGATTGAATCAAAGGAAAGAACTGAATCAACAGAAATTGGCATTTGGCGCCATGGTGTAACAGGATAGCTAACGTTTTGGGCTTTATGGGTGGTCAATTTGGGCTTTGTCACGAGGCCCAACAATATCATTCATAGTCCATTGTTTGCGCTGTAAATACAGGCCGAACATACGATATGTAAGCATAAATTAACTCAAAAATACAATACACAAGTCCAAAAAGTGAATATTAAAAACCCTATAATTTAATAAGGGAAATTTACATGGTATACTAATTTTTACTATTTTTTTACAAAAATACTGCAAGACGGTATTTTTGACTTTTTTACTGTGTGTTTTATAAGTTTCATACTGCAGTATACTGTGTTAAGTTTTCACTGGTGTTCTACTGGTGTTTTACTAGTGTTCTACTGTTGTTTTGAGTTGTTCTGCTTTGTATTTTAGTGGTGTTTTATAAAAATACAGTATTTTTGAAAAAATTTCCGTGTGACAGTATTTTTGTAAAAATTAACCCAAATTCCAGTATTTTTGTAAATTTCCCTTTAATAATTATAATAATAGCATATATATTTTCAATCATAAATAAATTAAAATAATAATAAAACTTAAAATATTATAATTCTATAATTAAAATTATTAAAAAATATAAAATAATATATTAATTTATTTATAGAGTGTGATGTGTGATATATAAATTAAAAATAATTTTTTTAAATGTATTCTATGTTTTCAAATTATTAAATTTAAAAACTATTCAAATGTTCTTTTACTATTTTGCTGTAAGATTCCCAATCAATTTAATTTTCTAAAATTCAAAAATATTAATTACATTATAGCCCATCATATTTTTAAAAATAATTTTTCACATACAAAATTGAAATTGTTGTTTTAAATTACTCTAGGCAAATATCTCATACAAAAATAACAAGGGACATATATTTTCATTTATTTTTGATTTAATAGTATTTAGATAAAAGTCATTTTGCCTCATTTGAAATTTGGTATAGCTTGTAAAGTCACTTTAGAAGTAGTTATTTCCCTTACTTTAGACCTAATTCTTTTACTCCTATGTTATTGGTGTACCTTCCATATTAACCATCCTAATTTTTTTTATTATTTCAAAAATATTTGAAATTTTTATAATTGAAAATTATTCATGATTTGGGTATTTTTTAAAAAATTAATATTATTTGTTAAAAAAAACTTAATATTGAAAAATATATACTTTGATATAATAAACCCAACCATGTTTCCAAATAATAAATAAATGTTGGCAATGCGTACTATCATTTTAAAAATACCAAACACTATAACAATGTGACAATTTAAAAAGAGTTACTAGTTTCTTTATTATATAATAATTATTAAATTAAAATATGTGAAATTCTATATTAATTATATGAATTAATATATAACATTTTATGATAGAATAGAGCTCGGTACTACAAGTATTTTTTAGTATTTTTCTAAATCAAAAGTATTATTGTACAATAATGTTTGGTCACTAATTTAAAACCATAGTAATTAACTGTCTATCACCTAGTACTAGTACATTGATAATCTTAGCAAATTTAGATAAAAGGTGCAAAACGTGAACAAATATTTCCTGGTAAATTTTAGGTCAAATTAAGTAAGTTTTGATTATTACAAATTTAATAATTAATATAGTTAATGTAAAAACAGAAAGACTTTATATTATACTAAAATAACATATTGTGAAATATGTCTCCCTTCAATAAAACCAAAAAAATAAATAAAATGTAGGACCTTTGTTGTTGCTTGATTGATTAAACTTGGCTCCATCATTAACTTTTTGTTTATATCTAATTATTTTTTGGTGACAAATTGTAAAAATAAAAATAAAAATGAAAAATAGTTTGGTGTGATATGGATATAGGTACACCATCACACTTTAATTGCTGGTCAAATATCTTAGTACGTAATAATTAAATAAATAAATAAAAGAAGGAAATTTGTCATAATTTTTCCTAACAAATAATAATATGCTACTTGACATTTTACCTATTTTCTTATAAATTAATTTACATTTTGTAAGTATTATAATATTTTATTTTGTGAACCAACGTACAATTTTTTTTTTTTTTCATTTTTCATTTAATTGTCTTTTAAAAAGTTATTATAAATTGCTTATAAGTAAAGGCACACACACTAGTGAGAGAGTACTAGTTAGGACGCTGCTTTGACTTTTCAGTAAAATTAATCACGTGATTAGCACGGGATTAATGGAATTGGTCAAGTGTTAATATTAAATACAAAATGGACAAAAACCTCAAATTAAGTAAAGTTGTGATTTGTGCATTACTTATTACACATTAATATTATTAATAATAATAACTTAAAATAATAATAATTATAGTAATGCCTTAGGAGAAAAACTTTAAATATTGAAACGTATAATAGGAAAAGTTATTAGGGTCACGTGACTATTCTAGGTGTATGATTATGATTTATGAAGAAGTAAAAGTATATATTACAGCAATCAAAAAAAGATAAAACTATAAATTTTTACTAATATTGAACTAGCTAGCAAAAAAGAAATATAATAATAATAGGTAAATATATCTTATCTTAATTCGATGAGATTCCTTGAAATATATAATAAAAACCATTTACTCCGAATAATTTTCAATTATTATTATCTTAATTATCTACAATTATTTAATATTATTTTTTGTATATTACATACACAAACTACTACAAAGTGAAGTAAATAGATTTATAGATACTATGCTGCTAGGACTAGGAGTGTCATTGTTAATTTAATATTTTAGTTACAATAAAATGTTATCATATAAATTATTATTAATGTTGCTTTCAAAAAAAAAAATTATTATTAATGTAGTTTTGTTATACTATATTTAATTATAATAAATTATAATTTTTGTGACTAATTTTTTAGTGTCAAACTTATTAATAAGTATTAGATAGTCTTACATCACTAATGTGTGAAAAGATAATAGTATATATAAGAAAAATGAGCTAGTACTCTTCCCATGGCCAATTAATTTTGAGATAGAACCTCCTTCATTTTATCCCTAAATTCTAACAATAAATAATATAAACTTAATAATATTTTTCTTAGCAATAGTTTATTTTAGTTTTTTGTTTAATTATTTTTATAAAAATTTATTTTAATTTTAGTCACAAATTTTATTTGATTCAAATTAGATAGTAGTTTTCAATAAGTAAATTTAACAGTAATAATAAGTAAAATTGGCTATTTACAATCAGTGTCTCATTTGCACCCTACCAAACTAAATTATGAGCACATGTTAATATTTTAAAAAATTACTCTTTATATATTTTATAAAATTTTATTGTTCACATTTTTTATATTAATTTCTATAATTAATATAATTTCTCTTATACTTATTTTAAATCATGTATAATTTTTTTTATATTTTTTTTTCTATATAATTCATATAATTTCTTTGTCATATATTTAAAGTATAAGTTAAAGAATACTTTATATATAATTAAAATTATTAGAATAAAGTATGTTTATAAGTTCTTCAACTTCAAATAAAAAGACGATCTCTAATGAATCAGTTGTACTCCAATATATTAGAAGTAAAATAAACTTTATTTTCATAGGAAGATTAAAAAAGTCAATAAAAATATTTAATTTTTATTGAAAGTATATAAATACTATAGGAAAATTTTACAATGCACTCCCTTAAAATGGATATATTGATGCACTCCTATCTGTTTTAGCATCCGAAATAATTTTTTAGTCAAATTTTTTCTCATGGTCATGTACGTTATAGTTATTTAAGACATCCTGCAAAATTTTAAGAAATTTGGAAAAGTTTAACACGCCGAAAATTATGTTCAAACAGTGTGTTGCACGCGTGACTATTTTATTTTATACGCGTGTAAAATAGACTGTTTGAACATTGTTTTTTATATTGTAAATTATTCCGAATTTTTCAAAATTTTGTAGGATATCTTAAATAGCTATAACGTACATGAATATGAAAAAAAATTAGACTAAAATTTTTTTCTGGATGCCGAAACAAGTTAAGGGTGCATCAATACATCCCTTTTAAGAGCTTGACCGGCTCAGTAATTGGTGGCCCTTCCTTGACTTAGTGGCTTCTGTAATCCTAAGTCTAGTACTCGCTGAATCGATATCGCAAAGCGGCATTCCTCTAGTTTAATTTAGTTATAGAGTTTTATTCTCCTAAAAGCAAACCATGTAGAATCACCCAATACTATATTAAATATAATAAATAAAAGAGTTATTTTTAGCAAAAAAATTTTATGTTTACTTTTCTTGTAAATTTGAGGTGTATTACCATTAAATATCAACGAGATTATTATTGTATTACCTTCAAAGTTAAAGTTTTACCATAAAAAAGTAAAAAATTAAGTGTATAAAAATTAAAATATAATCGGGATTGACCGTCAATTACTCAAATAAAAATATAAAAAATTATTAATTACATTAATGAGGGGTAAACAGGTAAATAAAAAATAATATTTATTGTGGTGTAAAATTTAATTCATACTATATTTTGTAACAAATTTAAAACAACTTTTAGCTCAAATTTAAATCATATTATATACACTACCATTAGAGTTCAATTTTATAGACATGAACTAAAAAAATTCGTTTATATTATTTTTAAAATACTCTATTAGAGATGTAGCATATGTTAAAATATAACAATATGCTCAAAAGAATAAAATTAAATAATAAAATATTGTGGCTAAGTAGAAATAAGAGTAAAATATCAAGATCCAGATATAATTAAGAGCAAATAAAGTGGCTAAAGGGAAATAAAGTAAAATATGAAGATCTAACTCAATAAATATAAATAAGAACAAATAAAGTGGCTAAAATGAATAAAGTAAAATATCAAGATCGAACTCAATAAGTAAATAAGAAAAAATAAAGTGGGTAAAATGACATAAAGTAAAATATGAAGATCGAGCTCAATAAGTAAATAAGAGAAAAAAGTGGCTAAAATGAAATTAAGTAAAATATGAAGATCTACATCTGAGTCGTTTCTTAAATTTCCCCTTTCTTCCATTGTTTGGAGAAAGGAGAGCTATATCTTGTTCATTTCTCCTAATCTTTTTTCTTTGTCTTCTTCTTCCTTAGTCTACTAGATCTGAGGATTCAGACAAGGAATCAATGGAGGATTCTCTCAAGTTCCTCGTTCTTGCGCTTCTTATCTCTTCTTGTGCCATCCATGTTACATCTGATGGCTCAGATCACCGCTACAAGGATAATGACGTAGTCCCTCTTTACGCCAACAAGGTCGGCCCTTTCCACAACCCCAGGTATGATGATTTCATATTCCTCGATCTGAATTCCGATCTGACCTCTTCGCGGTTCGGATCTCGTTTTTATCTTTTGAGCGATTTTTTTTCTTCTGTAAAATTCACCTGATTTTTGGACTCTGTGGGTTAGAAACTGGTTCGAGATTATAATGGCGGAGCTAAAATTGAATTTGGGGAAAAAAAATTCTTTCACTTAGTTTTTTTTTTTTGCTTGCAATGTGCACCGACGTTGATGCGAGGTAGTTTTGGAGGTCGAAAGGGGGGTTTTTCAGAACGAGTCTTTAGATTTTGATTTATATTGAGTATATTTGATTGAAATTGTAATTGATTTATTTTTTGATATGGCATTATGCTAAATTGCTAATTTTGATGTATCTGATATTATTGGTTCAGTGAGACGTATCGCTACTTCGATCTGCCCTTCTGTTCTGGAGGTTTGTGCTTTACTATTATTTCTTTTGTTACTATTTATATCTTGTGATTGTGTTTATGTCTTCAGACTTATTAATTGGTAAAGATTAATTCTTGGATCCCTTTTCGGGTCAGTGAACAAATGAATATAACTCTTCTTGAGCTGTCTTGTCATTTGTGTTTAGTATTTGCTATGGTGTTTTGGTGAATAGTATGGCTGTCGATTTAAGTTCCTCAAATTTACATTAGTTCCTTCCTATTGATGTTTATAAGGGAAATGAAAAGAATAAGGAGAATCTGTTGAAGTTTTTAGCTTGTTGTTTGTAAAAACCAAGCTCAGCAACGTGGGCCTGTAACCCAAGTGGGATCAAATAGATCATCGGATCCGATTCATTGTTAACTGTTTAAAAAATGTGAAGGGCTCTCCAATATAGGCTTAAGAAATGAATTATTTTGCAGATTCTGAATAAGTGCAATCTTTTAAAGCTTCCGAAATTTTTCAAGAGAATGGAAACTAAGTAAAGAGAAGCTTTGATTTGAATATATATCATTTTTGTTTGAATATTTAAAATATTATATCTAAATGTTAATGGTAGGTGATGTGAAGGAGAAGAAAGAAGCTCTTGGAGAGGTGCTGAATGGAGATCGCCTTGTTAGTGCACCTTATAAACTTGAGTTTAGGAAAGAGAAGGAATCTGAGGTTGCCTGCTCAAAAAAGCTGACCAAGGAAGATGTTGCTAAGTTTAGGGAAGCTGTGAAAAAGGATTACTACTTTCAAATGTACTACGATGACTTGCCAATCTGGGGTTTTATAGGAAAGGTTGATAAAGATGGAAAATCTGACCCAAGCGAATACAAATATTCTCTTTACAAGCATATCCATTTTGCTGTACTCTACAATAAAGATCGTGTGATTGAAATCAGTGCTAAGACCGATCCTTCATCAGTTGTAGACTTGACAGAGGACAAAGAGGCTGATGCCGATTTCACATACACTGTAAAATGGACAGAAACTGATATTCCTTTTGAGAAGAGAATGGACAAGTATTCACAATCTTCTTCACTGCCCCATCACTTGGAAATTCACTGGTTCTCAATCATAAATTCATGTGTAACAGTGCTTCTTTTGACTGGTTTCCTTGCAACAATCCTCATGCGGGTTTTGAAAAATGATTTCATGAAGTAAGATTTTATTTGTGAATTTACTGAAAGAATTTCATATGAGGGCCTATGACTCTTCATGTTCTTTTTACCTACTTATCAAAATTATTTAATTACTTGAAAGGTATGCACAAGATGAGGAAGCAGCTGATGATCAAGAAGAGACAGGATGGAAGTATATCCATGGTGATGTTTTTCGGTTCCCAAAGTACAAATCAGTGTTTGCTGCTGCCCTTGGTTCCGGCACACAGTTGTTCACTCTGTGAGAATCTTTCTATGCATTTATTTGTTTCTATAAATTTTGGATTTGTTTACTCTCACTAACCATGGTACTCTGCCACTTCTATGCATTTCCAGCACTATATTCATTTTCATGCTTGCATTGGTTGGTGTATTTTACCCATACAACCGAGGTGCTTTATTCACTGCTTTGGTGGTCATTTATGCACTCACATCTGGTATCGCGGGATACACAGCAACTGCTTTCTATTGTCAGCTTGAAGGAACGAACTGGGTAAATATATCTAAGATTCTCCTTGCAATGAATATCCATTCGATTTGTGAAAATGCTGTTGTAAACTTGACTTATTCTATTTTGTGTTTATATTGACAGGTGAGAAATCTGTTGCTTACAGGGTGCCTGTTTTGTGGGCCCCTGTTCCTCACGTTCTGCTTCCTTAACACTGTTGCAATTGCTTATAGTGCAACCGCAGCCCTTCCTTTTGGCACTATTGTAGTCATTGTCCTTATATGGACATTAGTAACCTCACCATTGCTTGTGTTGGGTGGTATTGCTGGGAAGAATAGCAAAGCTGAATTCCAAGCTCCTTGTCGCACCACAAAATATCCCAGAGAAATTCCACCTTTGCCTTGGTACAGGAGTACACTTCCTCAGATGGCAATGGCTGGGTTCCTTCCTTTCAGTGCCATTTACATTGAGCTTTACTACATATTCGCAAGTGTTTGGGGTCACAGAATCTACACCATCTACAGCATTCTGTTTATTGTTTTCATCATCCTCTTGATTGTCACTGCATTCATCACTGTGGCTTTGACATACTTCCAACTTGCTGCTGAAGATCATGAATGGTGGTGGAGGTAACATCTTGCATTTATTTTATACAATTTAATGGTTGTTTAACTGACTATTATTGTAATAAAAAATCAAGGAGGAGAGGGAGAAATTTATCTATCTCTTTTAACTTAATATTATAGTAGCCATAAAATTTTAGAAAAAGAAGTTATACAGGGAGCCTAGAGGGAGGGAGGCTTGCATTTATTATTTTCTTGGAAATAATAGCCTATTTTTACTCTCTTTTGGTAGAGTTTTCATTGCTGGGTCCACTGGCTCAATGCAACCAGTTGACTAAAGTATCTGAGTAAGTTGTTGTGGCTGGTTGGGCATTGTGAAATCAAACAGGAATCATTGTACTTGACTTCTCTAGCCATTTGCGTATATATTGGGCAGGGAAATAGTGTATTGGGGTTGTAGGTATATATAAGTTTGTGGAATATTCTTTCTTCAATTTTTGTGGGGTTAATATTCGTTTGATAGTTTTCTACAGGTTGGTAGTCAGTTTTTTCACTTTTGGTGTAAAGTGATGAATATTCTATGTTGATTTTGTTGCAGGTCTTTCCTATGCGGTGGATCAACTGGTCTGTTTATCTACGCATACTGTTTGTATTACTACTACGCCCGATCAGATATGTCTGGTTTCATGCAAACCTCATTCTTCTTCGGGTACATGGCATGCATCTGCTATGGTTTCTTCCTGATGCTCGGGATGGTGGGTTTCCGTGCTGCACTGCTCTTTGTTCGCCATATTTACAGATCGATCAAGTGTGAGTAAGCATTGTTGGCTCGATGCTGCTGCTCTGGGTAAAATCTGTGCTGGTTTCTTCTTCTGCTGCATCATCATCAAATGGAGGAAGGTCTGTGATTTTTGTTAGGTGGATTTGGTCTTTTAGGAATTCTACTCTGCGTTTGCTCCAACAGGGTTTAGGGATATATTGGGCTCTACTTATGTTGACTGTATGTATTTACAATGTTGATGTGGGGAAGAGATTGTATAACCACATTTTTACCTTACTCTCTAAAACGATATTTTCCATGTTAGCAAAAAGTGACCCTCTATTTTTATCTCTTTACACCAATTATTTTCCCACCATGGAGAGATTATTTTAATTATGGAGAGAAAAAAAAATAAGAGAATTTAAAGAGTTGCTTTCAATATATAATATAATATGTTATTATAGCTAAAAAATCTTTTACACTAAGTTTGTTATACCACCTTTTCGTGTGTATGTATGATTTTCAGTTACACAGCTACCAAATTTAATTATTTCAATCAAGAATTGGTTATTATGATGTATGTGGTACATTTTCACTATCTATCTCCCTTATAAAATTCCTCATTTGGACTAGAAAGAAAAAAGTGTACCAATTCTAGAAATTGTGACTTACTGATTTGATACAAAATATAACATGTGCTAATTTTATTACATAATAAATATTATACTTTTTATTTCATAATTTTTCTATTTACGTTGGTTTTTTTAGAGAATAATTGTAAAATTTAAGTCAAACATATAGTACTACTGGTCTTATAATGAAAGTCACTGTATTTTAGTAAATCTTATACAAATAGATGTTAGAAGCACAAAGCATTTGATACATTAATCAAAAAGTAAACAAGAAAAGAAATGAAGAGAGTAATCTTGGCACTCACTCAATGATCTCTTGGAAACTACAAAGTATATTATAGTGTGGATGAATCCGAATACATATATAATGATTTAAATTAATGAATTAATGATCATAATTGTTGATCAATATCAAGTACTAGGTCGTGTGGCCCTAGGATAGATGCGAAAGTAACTGTCTTTCTTTGGGGAATCTGAGCAATCTTATGTGATTCTTCATGGGTCAAAGACCAATCAAAGATGTCCAAGTTTGTTCTCATTCTTTCCTTGTTGTAACTTTTTGCTACTAAGCTAACCCCTTGCTCGTACACCCATCTCAATGCGATCTGAGCAGTAGTCTTTCCCTTGGAGTTGGCAATTTCTTGGAGGACATCACACTCTATGACACTATTGTCTCCCCATTGAGTCCCAAAGGCACCCAATGGAGAGTAAGCTGTTATATGAATACCTTTCTCATTACAAAACTCCCTTAATTTCTTCTGCTGCCAAATTGGGCTCATCTCCACCTATATACAATTCATATCAAACATGAGGTGAATCTATTTCAATGACATTTTAGTCATTGTAAGTATTCCACCAATTTTTAAAGAATTCCTTCAAACAATTTATTTTACGTTAGTATAAAAAAATTGAAATATTATTTGAAAACTTTTCAAATATTAGTGAGATGACTTTTATAATTATAATATAACTATATACCATCATAAAAAAATAATTATTTATTTTTCCGTACCTAAAAACAATAATACTCTAAGTAGAGGCAAAGTTACATCCCTATATGAGAATTCTTCAATATATGATTGTAATTTAATGAGTAAGTAAGTAACATGGTATATTTTATGATAGTGTATAGACTCTAAGTATTCATCAAAGAAATGCTAAATGGTATAAGCTTACGCACCACTTAAAGTGTTATATTGTTATTAGTATAATTAAGTATTGAGTCCCACATAATTTAATTTAATAATTATTGTAGAATATCACTAAGCATTTGCAAGACGTTACTTCAAGATAATGCTAAACACTACTGATACCTAATAACAATAATCTATTCGATATGATAAATCATAATATAGAATCTATATCCTATGATATAATATTTAATGCTATAGATTATTTACTTGGTTGAGAGCTGGATGGATTTTGGCTATGGAAAGTAGGTGGTGAAGCATTTGACAAGTGAAATTGCTGACTCCAATGTCCCTAGTTAGGCCAAGTCTCTTGCACTCTTCCATGCCTTCCCATACTGATTTTATATCTAAGGCTTCAATAAGTTCCCTCTCCACAGGCAAACTTTTCACATCTTTGCTCAATTTGAATGGCCAGTGAATAATGTACATGTCAACATACTCCAATTCAAGCTTTCTTAACATCATACAAATAAGTTATTATCATAAAATGTAATTTTGTGAAACTTAAATTTAGTGTTAAATCAACACTAAAAGAATACTATTTATTTAGTGTACCTAAGACTCATCTTGATTGCTGGCACCACAAGATCTCGATGGGCAAAGGTGGCGAAAAGCTTGGTAGTGATGAAGAGCTCATCTCTAGATTTGATCAAGCCTAGGCTTAAAGCTTCCGCAATGGCTTTGGCCAAGTGCTCCTCTGAGCCGTAAACAAAGGCCGTGTCAAAGTGGCGGTACCCCACTTTGATGGCTTCAACAATGGTGCTTTTCGCCTTTTCCATGTTGGTAGGAGGATAAGAGGACGTTCCCATCCCCACCAAAGGCATGGCCTTGATCTCATTGTTGCAACTACTACTAATACTACTCCTCAATTCTATTTTAGGAATAATAATAGCCATATAGTATAGTGCTTATGTATATAAGTCTTAACTTTGTGTTGCCTTAATATACCCTAAAGTGTGTTGTGTATGAATTAATAATAGATACACATGTAATTTATACACTTACATGTGTATAAAAATGCACAAAATAATGTCAACTATATAATTGTTTTCTAGTTTTGTCTATATTTGAAGTATATTATAAACGGTTAATATATGATATGGTGGTTGGTTTTTAGTGTTTGATTCCATTTTGAATCCATTAATTGTTTGACTTAGGGCACTTGGCCGGCTGATTTACAGATTAATTAAGTTAGAATTAGACAAAAATTAAAGAAATATTAAATTAATTTTTTATTGCAATCTCTTTAGGATGAAAGAAATAATTATAATTTACAGTGTTACAGATTTATTTTTGTTTTTTTTTAATTTACTTTTTTTTACGAAAAACAACTAAAAACAATATTAGTTTTAAATACGCGTGTTGTGATGTGTTAGTCCGAAATACAAGTTGTGTCGTGTTGAACTATAAAAAAATATGAGTCGTGTCGTGTAACAATTTTATGTTGGAAATTATTTTACCAGGATCTTAGATCTACTCACAAGTATATTGTTTAACACCCTAAATATGAACTTTCTAAAACGATAAAATAAACACATATAAAGTTAAGAAAACCTTACATTGATGCAGCAGAATTAATGTCTCCTTCCACTCAGATCTCTAACCCTTGTATCCTTTCTGTCGCAGAGTATAATCAAGATCTGAGCCCGAATGTCCTTCTCTTTGAGTTTGATCCTTCACAGTCTTCCAATCTATGATTGAGTTACTACTTGCTGTGTGTGGGCACTTACTCTTTCACAAGGGTTCGAAAATATAGAAGAAGAAAAGAGAAGAGAGAGGTTCGACCAAGGTATAGAAAAGGGGAAGGCTCAGTTTTTTTGAAGAGAGAATTTTCTGTCAGAAGAATAATGAAAAGCATATTATTTGACTGAGCCATCACTTTCTATTTATAGGCAACTACTAGGTTTAGGTTAGGAATTATTTGACATTAAAATAATGAAAATATCAATTTAAAAATCCTAAATAAGTGGCCGGCCATGGTGTAGATAATGGGCCCACTTGATTTTGCAGTTTTCACAAATTTTATTTCTATTTTCTCAAAAATGCCAATTTTCCAATTCTAACCATTTAAATGCCAAAACTAATTATTTAATAACTAAAATAGATTATTAAATAATATTGTCATTTAATTTAATTATTAACTAGACATATAAAGTCCATTAATAAATAAATAAACCTAGAATCTCTTTTCTTTACAATTTCGCCCATTCTTAGTGAAAATTCACAAATTAGACATAGTCTAACTTTAGAATTATAATTGACTAATCACGAATCAATTATTGAGTCTTACAAGCAGTATGTTCTCAACTAGAATGGGGACCATGGATCTATATGCTGAGCTTCCAATAAGTGAACCGAATTTACCAAGTAAATTCCTACTTATTAATTCTTCGTTGAATCCACTCTTAGAACTTAGAATTGCACTCTCAGACTTATATAGAGCATATTATATGTTTCACGATATAGATATGCTATCTCATTTAACCATTGTTATAATCTTATTGTGATCAAAGATCCTCTATATAGATGATCTACATCGAGATGGGATAATTTTGCCGTTCTCACCCCTCAATGTATTTTGCCCCTTAAAACACTTAGCTACCTGTAAATGTTGTTTAGTGATCTAAGAATTAGTCACTTAAACAAGAGCTCATCCATTTACTTCTATTTGCTAAGCTCGAAGGAAATCATCACTTGACTTCTATACACCAGTAGAAGCTATAGATTCCATATTTATGTTCAGTACTCCCACTCAATCATACTATCATGTTCCCAAAATATACGTATCACCCTGACCCAAAAGTAGGCTTAACTAATAAATCAAAGAACATGAATAGTACTCCTGAGTTGAGCCTAAGCATATCAGGATTTAGATTCTTTTAATCTTAAGATCAACTACTGATATTGACTTGGAAAGATATAACGGTAAGTTTGTAATATCTTAACTAAGTTGCAATATCGGTCCAGTCCAATGTATACTCCATACATTCGAAACTAGTATACTTTGTTAATGTCCTGGAAAGAACATAACACTTACTCCAAGTGTAAGTACACATCATCGCTGATTATCACATTAGTGTAAATCCAAAACACTGATGAAACAGGGACTTAGTCTTTTGATTCATATGATCACAATCGCATTCCACTGTGTTGACGACACTGTAATTGTGAATAAACATATGATCTGGATTTAACTGATTCTGTGTGTAAATGTAATAAACATATTAAACCATTAGCATGTAAAATTCATGCAAACATTAATCACTTCAAATTTCTTATATTGATTACTAATCAGATTGTAAAGAGTTTTATTTAGGGCATAAAACCCAACATTTTATAGGATAGGTCCAGTACGGTTTGTGTTGGGTTTTATGCCCTAAATAAAACTCATTTCAATATAATCAGATTTACTTATTAATATAGATCAGAAATAACATTTAATGTTGCATGGTTCACATGATTTATTTCATGATTATATGTACATAATGTATGAATTCTATTTAAGTCCAGAACATATTAATTTGTTAATGATTATAGTGTTGTCAACACAGTGGAATATAATCTTAATTATATGTTCGAAAGTTTATTCCCTGATTTGTCAGAACACTGGATTTAGACTGACATGGTATAATCAGCGATAGGTATTCTTACACCTTGGATAAGTGTTATGTCCTTTCCAGGACATTGGCAAAGTTTACCAGCATCGGATGTATGGAGTATACATTGGAAGGGACCGATATTGAACTTTGATTAGATATATTAGAATTTACCGTAATATCTATTCAATTCAATATTACCCGTTGATCCTAGATCAAATGATCTTAATCCTGATATGATTAGGTTCAATCTCAAGAGTGTTATTCGTGTTCTTTGATTTGTTAGTTAAGCCTACTTTTGGGTCAGGGTGATACGTACATTTTGGGAACACGGTAGTGCAATTGAGTGGGAGCACTAACATAAATATGGAATCTATAGCTTCTATCTGGCGAATAGAAAGTAAAGGATGATTTCCTTCGAGCTTAACCAAACGAAAATAAATGGTGGAGATCTCATTTCACTTAGCTGAAATATCATTTATACAGGGTTAAGTGTTTTAAGGATAAAATACATTGTAGGGTGTTACGGTAATTTAATCCCTTTATAGTGTAAATCATCTATATATAGGATCATTGATCACATTAGGGTTATAACAATGGATAACTAATGACGTGTCTATATCGTGGAACATATAGAGCGTTCTATATACTGAGAGTGCAATTCTAAGTTTTATGCGTGGATTCAACAAAGAATTAATAAGTCAGTGAATTTAAGATTAAAATCCTTGATCTGCTTATTGGAAGCTCGGATATATAGACCCATGGTCCCCATACTAGTTGAGGCCATACTGATTGTAAGACTCAGTTAATTGATTTTGATTAATCAATTATAATTCTAAAGTTAGACTATGTCTAGTTTATAAATTTTCACTAAGCAAGGGCGAAATTGTAAAGAAAAGAGATTCTAGGTTTATTTATTAATTAAGAGACTTTATATGTCTAATTAATAAATATATTAAATGACAATATTATTTAATAACTAATTTTTAGTTATTAAATAAGTAGAATTGGCATTTAAATGGTTGAATTTAAAAAATTGGTGTTTCTGAGAATATGGGATAGAAAAATGACAAAATGGCAAAATTGCCAAGTGGGGCCAATCCACTATCCATGGGCGGCACACTTAGTGTGATTTTCTTATTTATTTTTCTATTATTTTAATGCCAAATAATTCTAACCTAAACCTAGGTGGTTATCTATAAATAGATAGTGATGGCTCTCATTCACACTTAACTTTGTGAACTTTGTCAGATGAAATTTAGCCTCCTATTCTCTATAGCCGAAATCACATTCTCTTCTTCTTTTCTTCTCTAAATTTCGAATTCCTTGAGTGAATGAGTGAGTGACCACACACATCAAGTGGTATCTCAATCATAGTGTGTAAGACTGTGGAAAACCATCCAAGAAGAAGGAGAATCAGCATCAAAGGAAGGAGAGAAAGAGATCCAGGTTCAGATATTGATAATGCTCTGCTACAGAAAGGAATCAAGGGCTAGATATCTGAACGGAAGGAGTCATTATATTCCGCTGCACTCAATGTAAGGTTTCCTAAACTTTATATGTGTTTATTTCATTGTTTTAGAATTCATATTAGGATGTTAATGAAACATACTAGTTAGTAAATCTAGATCCTGGTAAAATATATCCAATAGTTTGCAAGTCTGACAATTTCGTGTCGTGCTTGAATTTGTGTTATGCTTTATTCAGCTCGACCTGTTATTCTTAAATAAACTAACCTGTTATTTAATACGGGTTCAAATTCATACTCTATAATTTTGTATTTTTATTACAATTGATGGTCTAAATACTAAAATATATGGGTATTTTATATTTTTAATTATTTTTATATCTTTTTTCAATAATAATAATACACAATTATATACAAAATAATTATAATTATTATAATTTAATTATTATTATTATTATTTTAATTGATAAATAAATATTTATCATTATTATAATTATTATAAAATGATTGTCATGTTTTCGAGCTAATCTATTCGTGTTTATGTGTTGTGTTTTTGGGCTTGTCGTGATGTGTCGTACCTAAGTTTATATTTGAGGAAATTATATTGTATACCCATTTTTACTTTATTTGGTTTAATTTTTACCTTTATTTTTATATTCTTTAAGATATACCCACTTTTATAGATAATGTTCTCATTAGACCCATAAAGTTAATGTAAATTATATTCTAAATTTAAGTAGAGAGTTAGGGTATATTAGTCAACTTACTCATAAAAGTAGGTATATTTTAATAAAATATAATATAAGAGTATTTTTGATTAATGGATATAACAAAAAAATAACACTCCATATATTTGTAAAATAAAATTTAAAATCCCTTTAAATATATATATACATATATAAAAAAATATAAATCCATACCAAAATAAACTTTTTAGGGGTAAATTGAAAATACCTCTTTTATTTATCAATTAATTAAATTTACTTCTAATTTATATTTATTTGAAACATACATCTTTTTATATATACTGTACTCAAAATATCTTGACATAAGAGAGTCACATGGAGAGTGTCTTGAAATGACATGAGAAAAATTGGTATAATGTTTAAAAAAGAGGTAAAAATGATAAACTTCAAAAAAGAAGATAAAAATAAAAGAGAGCAGTATAAAAAAGGGAAATTTACATGGTATACTAACTTTTGTCATTTTTTTACAAAAATACTGCCTAGCGGTATTTTTTACTTTTTTACTGTATTTTTTTATAAGTTTCATACTGCAATATACTGTGTTAAGTTTTCACTGGTATTTTATTGGTGTTTTTTAGTTGTTCTACTGGTGTTTTGAGTTGTTCTGTTTTGTGTTTTACTAGTGTTTTGTAAAAATATAGTATTTTTGTAAACTTTTCCGTGTGACAGTATTTTTGTAAAAGTGACTTTAAATTCCAGTATTTTTGTAAATTTCCCTATAAAAAAAGTATAGAGTCTAATTTCTTAAACAAACAAGAGGATGAACTAACGGGCCGATTGGGCCACCCTTCTAAAATTTGGGCCGGCCCACATTCATACCTCTGCAAGAAATAGGCGAAACGGACAGTGAAAAGTGAAGCTAGTTTCTCATTCTGAGTTGTATAATTCTTTCTTGAGGGAAAAGCAAAGAAAGAGAGTGTGGAGAGTATATGAGTTGCTGCTTCAGCTTTCTCTTCCTCTATTTCAACCTCTTCTTCAATCCAACAAACTCGACCGACTTAACTCACCAATCCAAACGGTAAACATGAGCAGCATAGGCACAGGTTACGATCTTTCCGTCACTACATTCTCTCCTGATGGCCGCGTTTTTCAGATCGAGTACGCCGCCAAAGCTGTTGACAACAGTGGGTATGTTCCTCTCTTTCTTTTTCTCTTTTGTTTGGTTCCCGAGAAAATGCGAGGACGAGAATCGTTGTTTTGTTGTATTACTTTTTAGGTTTTTCATTTTTGATTTCTTTTCTTCGATTTGGGAAATCTGAAAATTAAAAACGGTGTTTTTGCAGGACTGTTATTGGAATCAAATGCAAAGATGGCGTCGTTATGGTATAATTCCGTTGTTTTTTTTTTTTTATTTATTTTCCATTTTGTAAAAAAAAAAACTGGAAGCTTGAGTTTCGGAATTTTGGATATGTTTTTTTTGGAAATTTAGGGTGTGGAGAAGCTCGTAGCGTCAAAAATGATGTTGCCTGGTTCCAATAGAAGAATACATTCGGTTCATCGACACTCTGGCATGGTAGCATATCTTTTCTCTTCTTGAAAATCAGATATTGGTTGTTTCTTTAATTTTATAAATGTTTGTGTATGTTTGTATGATCTTGGAAAAGTGCTTCATCATTTTCTAAAGATTACTACTAAAAATAAAGTTCTGCTTAATAAGTCATTTGCTAATAATGGTTTTTCAACTATAGGCTGTTGCAGGCTTAGCAGCTGATGGCAGGCAAATTGTTGCCCGGGCCAAGTCTGAAGCTACTAACTATGAAAGGTTTGTTTTGTTCTAAAGATTTTCGTGATTATGAGTATTTGTGAAGACAGTGCATTTAGAAAAGCTGAATTTCTACAGTAAAAAGTATGAATTACATTTTAAAAATCAAACGAACATTTTTTCCCCCTTTCATGGGTTAATAAGTTAAGGGCTAGGTTATCATATATAAGTTTATCTGAGTTTAAAATTACTGGATGTTGTGTTTGGTCGGTGTTTTTCTTTGCAAAGCACTATGCAGTTGGATGCATTTGGTGTCTGAGCAAAATGAATGAATGGAAGTAGTTCAGTTCCTGTCAAAATGAAGAACAGTTGAAAGATCAATTTTTACTAGGAAAATATGCACTTACAAGTACAAGTTAAAGATCAAAATGATATATATGTGTATTTTTTTTTTCAAAGCTTTTTCCTTTTTTTTGGTTAATCAGTTTTGGGCTAGGTTAAGAAAGGTAAGTTATTCTGATTTAAATATCATTAGATTTGTGTTCGGTTGGTGCTTTTCTTCTAAAGGGGCCATTTATAATTTGATTCAATTGGTGTCTGAAGCAAACTGAATGAATGGAAACAGTTCATTAGCTTGGCTTTGAATGTGAAGAAAGTTAACGGAATTGAAGTAGATGTTTAGCTATTGCTGTTTATGATTTTTCCTTTGCCATGACCGTTGATTGGCTACTTTTGCAGTTTGTATGGTGAGGCAATCCCTGTTAAGGAACTGGCTGAACGTGTTGCCAGCTATGTGCATCTTTGTACACTATATTGGTGGCTCAGGTTAGATTATAAGTTGATAATGACTCATTAAATAGTGTTGTCAACTCAGCCCACCTTTTGTATTCTGAGTGTTTTTATTTTGCTACAGACCTTTTGGGTGTGGAATAATCCTTGGTGGCTATGACAGAGATGGACCTCAATTATACATGATTGAACCATCTGGAGTTTCTTATGTGAGTTTATTTTTGATGTTTTGCTGTTATTGAGGCTAGTGGTATACTCTTTTTCTATTATTTTGATGTTTTGTTGTGTGTTCTCAAATAAATTGGTTTTGGAATCTTTTTCAGAGGTACTTTGGAGCTGCGATTGGGAAGGGCAGGCAGGCTGCTAAAACGTAAGATTTTTGCTTGCAGACTCTTCTATTTTAGCCCACAGCATTAGGTTGCAAAATTTGATCATCTAGTCCCTAGTCATAAAGTTCTTAATTCTTATGCTCTCCATACTTCAACTCATGGAAATTCTAAGATGCAACTTCGTTCAGAAATGCAAATTTCTGCAGATGTATCTTTGTAGTGCTCTTTTCTGTTATAGGTCTATCATTGCATATGGCAACATGGGGATTGTTCTTAAACTGACATATGCTGTTTTGAAAGTTTTTCAATGTTAGATGTAATAGACTTCTTAAGAATGATATAAACAATACAACTTTGTCTTTCTTTCATGTGATGTGTGTGGCAGTCCATATATTTTTTTCTTACTTTTACAAATCTCAAATGTGTATAACACTAATTAGCAGCTACAATATTTCATACTTAGTCAGAATTCAAATCCATTTTTCTGAACTTCCTCTGTTGCCAAAAGCAAATGTAAATCAAATGCTATACAAGGCTATTTTCTTCTGTGTTCCATTTTTGCATAAGAGGCAGAAAAAGAAACACGTGCGTCTTAATACATAATGCTACTGTTTTTCTTGTCAAAGATTAATAATTTCCCTTTGTTTACTGCAAAACGGAGCATATTTGTTTATGAATTATCTATTTATTCATTGGTTATTTTCCTTAGTTTTTTTTTTTTGAGTGATTGTCATTCAAAGTTCAAAAAAATATTTGAATGATGAGCATTTGACAACATAATTGCTCTTTATATGCCCTGCTATATAGGATCATTGTTTAGTAAATTGTTTTTGTTGATGTATTGTACCATCTGTTAATACATTTGGTGTGGACATATTCTTGATGTTCTTATTTTATAAGAAACATATTTCTTATGTTGAATGTTTTCATCAATGTAAACTTATGTTGGTTATTATTTTTCTCTTTTTTCATGTGGCAGAGAGATTGAAAAGTTGAATCTTTCTGAAATGACTTGTCGACAAGGGATTGTTGAAGTAGCGAAAATGTGAGTGCCAATCTTTATGCATTTGAAATGTTTTCTTAAGGTTGAATACTCTTTACTGCAGTTCGTGTTTTTGTGTGTCAAATGTGTACTATAGAATCGTTATTGGCGTTGTAAATGCTGTGAAACACTGATGTTTGTGTAGAAATTTGATTCATGTGAAATGGTGATAGATAAGGAAGTAGTACATTTGCAAGAATGAATACTTTAAGTTCCGATTAAGTAAATATATTTTTGTTGGGATATTTAGCATCTTCAGCTTTGACATTTGAACGGTTCTACCATAGTTCTCCTTGCTTTAATTATTGGAGATTCGTGAATGCTTTTGAAAATTAGAAAAGCTGCAATAATAAAGCTGTTGAATTAGAAGAGCAGATTCATATCTAAACTTTTAACTTTGCATACTTTGTGCTTCTATTTTCATTTTGTGTCCTCTAAGGTTAGTTTGTTTGTGTTGTATGATATTTGGATATGTTATGTCCTAGTTATGCGACATGAAGTGAATATAGAATAAGGTGTTTTATTTCGACTATCGGTAGTGATGACATCTTTTTCATGCTGAGCAGTATTTATGGAATACATGACGAGGCCAAAGACAAGGGCTTTGAACTAGAAATGAGCTGGGTCTGTGAAGAATCAAACCGACAACATCAGAAGGTAACTCATTTTTTATTTTATCTTATTACATCATTGTTATTTTTTGCTGACTTATTTCTTCATCTACATTTAGTTTTTGTTTTTCCCATTTCATATCATTAATTTATATAAAATTTATCAATCAAGGAATTTTATTACTTCTAAGAGTTGATGTATTTTATATTCAATAGATTATTTTACTTAATAATTCATCTTGCATTTGATACTCTCAGTCAAATTATGTAATATGTCTCATTTGAACAAAGAAATCAAGGTTTACAATGAAGATATAAGCAATTCATCCATTAATAGTCTAGTCACATTCTGTCTTGTTAAACCAAATGTGTGATCTTAATGTATTTGAGGCTCTAAAACATCTTATTCTGATCTGTTTTTCTCGGTCGGGAATCAAACATAAATATGTGCGATTCAACATTGGTTGATATTTATTTATTTGTAACTTGGGTAATCAACATTGAATTTTGTGTTGTTTCAGGTTCCAGAAGATCTTTTAGAAGAGGCGAAATCAGCGGCTAAAGCGGCTTTGGAAGAAATGGATGCAGATTAAGTTGAATGCATTTAAGCCTTGGTGTAAGTGAACCCAATAGAACACAAATTGAAAGAATGTACGAAGGGGGGGACATATGATTTGGTGGGTTTTGATATCCTCATAGATGTTTGCTGGTCCAACTATTGCCCATTACAAATATTTAAAACCTCTATTGTGTGAGGTGCTGCAGACCTTAGGATAAGCTTTTTGCTTTACGTCAAATTTGCTCTTTTTCTTCACTTGCTTTTGTTGTTTTACTTCTTTTTCTTATGAAAAATGGGAGAGAGCTACCAGTGTGGCTACCTTCCTGGGCATAATCCTGACCCTTTATGGCTACCAGTGTGCACTCTTTTTATGCCACATAAGTGACAACATAGTTGTAGAAGTAGCTCCACCCAATTTACAAAGTGAGAAATAAATATAATATGGTAAATTGATTAAAGGAAAACATTCAAAAAAAAAAAAAAAAAGAAAAGAAAAGAAAAATAGTGTTGTTCATGAAAGAGGGTTGCCCATGAGTGTTTAGTCAAGTTATTGAGTTTTAAACAAGTGAGTGGTTTAGTATAGTGTTCGGTTGTGGAAATTCTAATGTGCAAGTGTACTTACAAGTAATAATAGTAGAATTAGGGTATTGTTTTCACAGGACTATAGTTAAATATCAAATAATTTAATTTTTTATTTTATCTGGTTGCAATAATCTATAAGAAATTTTTGAAAAAAATAAATAAATTGAAAGCAATAAAAATAAGGACTAATAACAATGAATATAATTAGAGCAATTAATTTTGATTGTATCAATTTTTTATGGTTTAATAAAATTTTAGTTTTTATTCTAATTTTTATGTGATAACGGAGTAACTATTTCAATCTACATTTTTATTATTAGGATATATAGAATTTAAATTGTATTGTAAAGTTCTATGATAAATTAGTCATACAATTTGCATTAAATATGAAAATCTTAAATATATAGGTACTCTTATCTAATTTTGAAATCTATGTCTATTGTATAATAGAACTTTTTAGATTTTCCATTGAAATCATAAATAATTAATTGATGATCAGACAATTAAAAAAATTAAGTACAAATAAAATAGATACACATAAGAAATTGAGGAAGAACTAAAATTGTATTAAACCATAAAGATATATCAATCGATGTCCATTAACACCCTAATTAGAAATTTCGCTACTCATTGTCATTGTGAACAATTGATTAAGACTAATTAAAAACATAAAAATAAAGATAAAAGATGGAAACCCTTTGAAAATCAATGGTTGTAGTCGATTTCTGTCTCTATTTTCGTCATCCCAAAAGTCCCCATCAAAAAACCCCTCTTCTTTTTCGAAATTAGGTTTTAAAACCCTCTGGGCCTCTAAAAGCAGGCAGTAGCCCTTTCAATGTCGCGGCTCGGGTACTTGGTTTTTGGGCAGCGAGCTTCTTGGTGCGACGATTGATAACGTTTTGGCCATAAGTCTTTCGATATTGCTTGAAATCTGACGATTCAATATGATTTGGAAAGCTGAAAGAGAGATCTAAAACTTTTATTCACAGAGTTTTTCTTGAAAGTGAACGCATCATAGTCAAAAATTAGCTTGTAGTTTCAGATTTGATTTTCGATCACAAACGGAACATGTTGAGCATCCAAAACTTAGAATTTTTCACTCATATATCTTAGAACTTCAAATTCCATGATAAATTGATCATATTCATGTCATTTAACATATTTCTTCTCATTTTTATTTCATATTATGATTTTTACAATTTAAACTTGAAACAAGTAGAAAATATAATTCTACACAAAATGAACATAATCAATTAAAACACTCCTCTAAAATAATTTATAAAATGAACCTAAAACTAACCTATCAGGTGCTCAAAGGTCTTACCAAACATATGTGAGAAGAGTTGGAACTCTCCGCTCATGCCTAGAGATAGAAGCCACACCCGGTAGCCTCCTCCTCTTTTCCATTAGAATAAGAAAAAAGGTTATTGAGTTTTAAAAATAGAGTAATTTGTGGTTAAATCCCCTTATAGTTTAATTTGTATACAATTAACCTTTTGATTTGTTTTTGGTGGCAATATTTCCCTAATTTTACTAATGTTTGTAAATTTGAAGTTTCAGTTACAAATAACATCTGACAACGTTAATATTAATTTATTTACATAAATATTACATATTATTTTATTATTCAAAACGTTGACTTTTTTTTTGAGCTTTAAACATGTATACCGAGAACTCTAAATGAAATCTTATATTCCACTTTTTACTTTCTTTTTAGTTGATGTAGTCAATATTTTTTCATTTCATTTTATATTTTACACACGTACACTGTCAATTTCTCTCTTTATCTTTTCAAAATTTTAAAATACCTTTTCAACTACACGAGTAATTATTTGATCTTGAAATTTATACTATGATCATGATCTATTTTTTAAGATAATTATTTTTAATATGTGGAAAATATGTATATAATTTTTTTTTGTCATCAGCGGAGAAAATGACTGGAATAAAATCTAAACATTTAGTTTCTTTTATATTTAATTACCAATAAACAATCTATTTTTAACTTAATCAAAACTCACTATAGTATCAATCAACTTTATAGATTACTCAAATGTATTTTATTTATTTCATATATAAAAGTTATAAAATTGTGCCCTAAATAAATAAATATTTTTAAAACAATTCAATAAAGTTATAATTTTGCACACATCATATAAAAATCCATACAATATGTAAATATAGCTCTTATTACAAACACACTTAAATTTCACCATCCCATAGGTCTTCAACAGACTTGAAAGGGCCTTGATTTGAGATGAAGCTAATAGCTGGATTCCCTTTTTGCTGTGGAATTTGGTCAATCATTTCCAACTCTTCACTGCTCAGACTCCAATCCAATATATCAATATTTTGTTTCATTCTTTCCTTGTTGAAGCTCTTCACCACAAAACTCACCCCTTGCTCATACAACCACCTTAGACATATCTATAATAATATAATAATATGAAATTATAATATGATCATATATATATTTATTCTATATAAAATGTGCCTATATAACCGAATTCTTGGTTTATGAAAAATTTATGGGTGATTTTTTATTTATATTAAAAATAAAATAATTTATTATTAAAAATAAAATGGTTTATGAGAAATTCATGGGTCACTTTTTATTTATATATAATAAAATAAATCCCATTACATCAAAAAAATAGGGTTCTAGAACCCTAAGAGTTCAAATTCCAGTATTCTATAAATCTTCAATTTATTCTATTTCTTATATTAACTGAAATTTTGCTACCTTTTTTTAATTTACAACTTTATTGTTTATATCTTATTAGGGACATTCATGGAAATTTGAGTTTCTTTGAAATATACAATTAATGAGCATTACTTTTTGATCATAGTGTGTAATCCATGGCTGAAAACATCAATAATCTCTATCATTTGATATCAAATAAAATAAAATTATCATGATGTATAAATTATGGTTATTTAATGAGTAATTAGTGTGTTGAAATTGTCAAACTGATATTTATAATTGTTTACAATTGAATTGTTTCTTTGTCAAAATTAATATTAAGTATATTTATATGTTTATAGGTTTTTCTATTTTCTCTTAGATCAATCATGCTCATATAGCAAAAAAATCATACTCATATAAACATGTTATTTTCATTTTATAATTTAGATCTTCTTAGTCATTATTTAGTTCACTTAAACCTTTTCCGATTATGGTAATTGAAGTTTTGTTTCTTTTAGGTACTCTATTACAAAGATTTGTATTACATGTATTATTTATTTTTGACTATGAGGAAGTGGATTTCTTTATTGAGAAACATATAGCGTGACAAATTATTGTTCATATATTGAATAATTATTTTTGATTAATGGGATTCATATATATAACTGTGTATATTGAATTCTTTATTCAAATAATTATTTTTTATTTTTACGTGATTATTTATTATTCATATATCTAGAACCCTATTTGATTAATCTTAAGATTATTATAAGATTTAATTAATTTGTGATTTCTTCCTATACACATAATAATAATCTCACCTAATAACTAATAATATTTTTTCTTTAATTTTTAATTGTATCACTTTCAAATAATATAAAAAAAAACTTAGTATAAAATTTAGTATACGTGCCTCGCACGTAATTTTTTGCTAGTTAATAATATAAACAATATTAATGTAATTGGTTTCTATATATATATTAATAATATAATCAATATTAATGTAATTGGTTTCTATATATATATATATACATTAATAATATAAACAATATTAATGTAATTGGTTTCTATATATATATTAATAATATAATCAATATTAATGTAATTGGTTTCTATATATATATATACATTAATAATATAAACAATATTAATGTAATTGGTTTCTATATATATATATTAATAATATAATCAATATTAATGTAATTGGTTTCTATATATATATACATTAATAATATAAACAATATTAATGTAATTGGTTTCTATATATAGTATACCTGAGCAATAGTTTTTCCTTTGGAATTAGCAATTTGTTTGAGCACATCAGAGTCCATCACTCTATTTGTTCTCCATGTTCCCTCTTTGTTACCCCCTAAGGGAGAATATGCTGTAATTAAAATTCCATTTTCTTGGCAAAATTTTCTTAATTTTTTCTGTTGCCAAACTGGATTCATCTCCACCTATTACAACAAATAAAGAGTAATTAAATCAACATCAATTCCACACAAAGAAATTATATACATACATGTATATGTAGTCCCAGCTGCTATTTTGTTATTTTTTTCATTAATTATTACTTCCATTTCTCAATAGCAGCATGTAATTAAATTAGTGTCACATATTAATTGCTTGTAGCAATTGTAACAATTTAGGCCTAGTTATAAATGTATTCATCAGATCTGGCCTCTGTGGAATTATTTAATTTTCTTGAGAGAAACGGTCCCAAGGACTCCATCTTCTTAGAGAAAACCTCTAAGAGAGGGTACCTAGCGGACACGAAACTTGTATTCATTCATTAAATACAAGGAAGATAGTCGGGCAACCAAACCTTGCTAACAGTAGCCAATAAAACATACTTAGTCAAGGTGTGAGCCGCCATATTAAGAATTCTAAAACTAAATTTATTAAATTCATATATAGATTTTGTGAAATAAACAATTTTCATGTGATATAAAATAAGATTAAATTAAGACCACACATATATTTATATAGTAAAATTAGAACAATATCAAATATATGTATGAGATGAAAAAGTATACTTGGTTGAGTGCAGGAGGGATTTTGGCAGTGGCAAGTAGGGTTTGGAGCTTTTTAGATGAGAAATTGCTGACTCCAATGGATTTTGTGAGCCCTAAGTTTTGACACTCCTCCATGCTTTCCCATACACACTTAAAATCCATACCAACAAGATCTTCCTTCTTGAAATCTAAATATTCTCCAGGTTTCATTGCAATTGGCCAATGAATTAGGTACCAATCAAGGTACTCCAACCTCAAATTCCTGTTCAAATATTAATATATAATATGGACTACAAAATCAAATAATTATATAATATTAATATATATGATATATTTAGCCACAATTTTTTTTTTTTCATTTTTAATTACTCACAAATTTTATTGTGATAAAAAAGATTTTTATTATTGGTATACTGAAGGGAGTTAATTAATCAAGGACACTTCCTTACTAAAAAAATTTAATAAAATAATTTTTTTTTGAGCATCCAATGATGTTGTATACCTTTGAAATTGTAGACCTTCCAAAATAAAAAAGAAAGGTGATTTTTTTAAATCATTGTTATTAGATAGTAATGGTACTTAATGTTACCTAAAGATATATAATATTAATAGCGATATAATACTCACTGGTATACTAAAGAGAGCTAATTAATCAAGGACACTCTGTTATTAAAAAAACTTAATAAAATAATTAATTGTTTTTTAGGAATCATTGGTATTGATGTTGTATACCTTGGAAATATTGTAGACTTTCCAAAAGAAAGAGAATTGTAGTGCCTAATAGCAATGTTCTAAAAATTATTATGCTAAGTTATATGGCACACGACACTCAGGGGCGAACCCAAATAGAGGCGAGGTGGGGCATTCCCCACCTTGAAAAAAAAATTGGAAAAAAAAATTGGAAAAAAAATATATATGCATTTTAGTGAGTTACAATATATATTTATAAATAAAAGTGATATTTATACACAAAAAATAAACTTTGGTATAATGGCAAAGACATTTCATGCATTTAAAGAAGGTCATGAGTTCTAATTCTAATAAAAGCCTTTACTTTAGTATTTTTATTTTACTTTTTGAATCTCTATCAATAATACTTATAGGGAAATTTACAAAAATACTGGAATTTGGGTTAACTTTTACAAAAATACTGTCACACGGAAATTTTTTCAAAAATATTGTGTTTTTATAAAACACCAGTAAAACACAAAACAATATAACTCAAAACAACATTAGAACACTAGTAAAACACCTGTAGAACACCAGTGAAAACTTAACACAGTATACTGCGGTATGAAACTTATAAAAAAATACAGTAAAAAAGTAAAAAATACCGTCTGACAGTATTTTTGTAAAAAAATAGCAAAAGTTAGTATACTATGTAAATTTACCTACTTATATTTAATGTCTTAATTATTGAATTAAATATATTTTATTGTTACTTTTTTTTTTTTTTAACTTTATACTATATTTAATACTAAAATATAAATTTGCATTAATTTTTAACATGCTATGCAACGTAGAAAAAAAAAAAAGAAACGCACCCCTCACTTACAAAAAAAAAAGTGTCGCCCCCCTCAACTTAAATCTTGGTTCGCCACTGACAACACTTATAGCGATATAATATTAAAGAAGATATTAAGCACTATTGGTATTTTAGCATTTCTCTATCTTTTAACTAAATAAGTTTTTTTTGTTTTTCTTTTTTTATGTCTACTCATAAGAGCATCAATATCTAACTAATTTAGGAGACTAACACGAATTAAGGACACTAAATTTGTATAAACGAAGTTGATATAAACGATTTGTTTCAAAAAAAAAAAAAAAGCGAAAGAGTCCAATAATCCAACCTGAATTAAATTTTTTTGTGTATATATTTTGATTAATAATTTTGTAAGATTAATACATATAATAATAAAAAATAAATAAAATAATCTTACTTAAGAGTTTTTGTTATGGCTGGCAAAACAAGATGATGATGAGATTGAGTGCACCAAAGTTTAGAAGTGACAAAAAGCTGAGCTCTTGATTTGATGAGGCCAAGGGAAATAGCTTCCGAAATGGCGTCTCCGAGAGGCTGTTCGGTCTGGTAAACGGCGGCGGTGTCAAAGTGTCTGTAGCCAAGCTTGATTGCTTCAACAATGGCTTCTTTGGTTGTCTCAGACCTAACAAATGGAAATGTAGCTGTTCCAAACCCTATAACAGGCATACTAATATTATTACTACTATTAACTATAACACTTTTGTTTTCCATAACACCAACAATTGTTATGTAATTATTAACTTTATAATTATGATGGTTAAAGGGTGTATATATAAGCACTAATTAATTATATATATATTGGGAATCTTTTTGCAAATAAAGCCGGCTGATCATAAAATATTATATATGTTGTTAATTATATACAGTGCATGACATCATCGATCTTAGAGCTTAAAAATGGCCATATAGGGATATGTTTTGTCATTACTTTTTAACACATGCATCAACAGCCTGCAACACTATTTTTTTTTAAAAATTTCTTTTATAGTTACAACATTTAAATTTGTAAATTTTTTAAAAAATTTGAATAATTTACCGTCTCAAAAATAAGCTTAATTTTTTTTTTTTCTGAACATACGTAGTAAATTGGAATATTAGAAATTCTGCTTTTACTTTTCTAATTAAAAAAACAGAAAATTAATTAAAAAAAGTAGGGTAAATAGCGGCATAAGTACCAAAAATTTTATGTTTGTAAGCGGCATAAACTCAATATTTATTTTTAGCGGCATAAGTACCCAATGTTTGTAAAACTATAATTTTTCTCTAATTTTGTCAGTACAGACTCTGTTATTGTCTTAAACAGGGCACATATAAGGTCTAAATTCTTGATCATTGGGTTAAGATAAAAATATGTAGTATCAGTTACTTCCAAATGTTCTTTTAATAAATTCAAAACATAATCTATACTGACGAAACTGAAAGAAAAGTACAGTTTTACAAACATTAGGTACTTATGCTGCTAAAAATAAACATTGGGTTTATGCCGCTTGTAAACACAAAACTTTGGGTACTTATGCCGCTATTTACCCAAAAAAGTATTACCAAATGCAGCAATAATAAGTAGATATTGTCATTTTTTTTTTGAATAATGATGAAATTTTATGAAATCAAATCATTCAAAACTAAGGAGGCATAAGCCATAGGTAACACATGATCCCCAGAATAATTACAATCAGCCTCAACAAGAGAAGATCGCGCAATAGTGTGCGCAACTTTATTAGTAGATCGCTTTACAAAATGAAAAGAAACATCACCAATAACCGAACACATAGTCATACAATCTGAAAGTATATGGCCATAAGGAGAAGCCATATATTTAAACTTTTGTAAATCCCTAATGACTCTCAAATAATCCGACTCCACCACAACATTTATCCATCCATTGTCTTTAATCCAACTCAAAGCCTCCTTTATACCAATAGCTTCCACCACATGAGGCTTCAAAACACCCTCTTTGATCAAACTCTTGGCTTGTAAGATAATCCCAGCCGCTGTTCTTGCTACCAAACCGATGCCAAAACGCCTTTTATTAGAGAAGATCACACCATCAACATTAACTTTAATTATAGGAAATTGGGGAGGGGTCCAATGCTCTAAATATACATCACCCGAACCATTAACTTCAAGGGTAGGAACGGTATTCTTACAAATAATTTGCTCCCTACAAATAATTTTCTCTGCTTTGCAATATATAATTCAATTTTGATGTAAACAAAGATGGATCTAGACTTTAAGTTAAGGAAATTGTAGGTACTTTTTTTATATGATAAGACATGTTGAAAATTGATACAAAAACCCGTAATTTTTTAGTATTAATTATAATTATTTAAAGTAAAAAAATAACAAGAAAAGTAAACTTAAATATTAAAAATATTATTATTGAAATTTAAACTCTAAAATAACTTAATTATTATACCAGTAACACTATATTTATAAATCATATTTAATTACCAATATATATTTAAACTAATTAAAATACATATTATATATTTTTTAAGAAAACAACTGAAGTCTCTCCCTTGGTCCACCCTTATACATGTAGAGATAATAGGTAGTACGTAGTGCTTCTTCAGCCACATAATATTGTAGCAGCTAATAATATCCTAATCTTATCACACTCAATATTCATATATACTATGACATTTTTTCCCTTTTAAGGTGTGCATCAATTATCAATTATATATTATATATCACACCAAATACCAATTATAACAATAAAAACAATTCCCATTATAGAAAACTATAGAGAAATAACATGGAAAAGATTATTGTTCCTGATTTGGTAATTAAATCATCATCAGGAGGAGAAGTGAAGATTCCGGTAATAGGGTTCGGAACGGCGGTGTTTCCACCAATGGAATTGGAGACGAAGGAAGCCATAATTGAAGCCATGAAGCTTGGATACAGACATTTTGACACTGCTTCTGTGTACCTAATTGAACATGTTTTGGGCCAAGCTATCTCTGAGGCCATCTCTATGGGCCTCATCCAATCCAGGGCCCAACTCTTCATCACATCCAAACTATGGTGTGGTGATGCACACCATGATCGTGTCATTCCAGCAATCCAAAAAACCCTCAAGTAATTATTAATATTAATAATTACTATCTCAATTCACATTCACTAAATATTTCTTTTTTTTTTTAACTATCTATGTTCTAATATAATTTTTATAAGATTTCTTTTTTTTTTTTTTAATTTTTGAAATGAATTTCTTATAAGAATTTAAAGATAAATATATTTAGGATTTTTTTTGGTAGGACACATCAATATTGCTCAAACAAAATTGTTGTTTCTCTAATTAATTACCATAGAAATTTTTGGAAATCATAAAAACCTAACAACCTATTTCTATGATCAAGAAAAAAGGTTTTTTTTTTGTTATTTAATTTAACTTTAATGGTATTTTTAAAAAAATGTTATAATTTAGTGTATATATATATTGAGAAAACATGATTAATATATTCTTAAATTTTATACTTAAATTATTCGATATTGATGTTTAAATTATAATTTTAATGATACAATTAAAATTTGATGTGATCATACTTAAAAATATTTATGATTGAAATTAATTAGACATGATAGTGTAGTGTGTGTGATTTGAATGTATATATTAATACTAATGAAAATTGATTATACTAATAAAGATATGTATATATTTGATTTAAATGAACAGAAATCTGAGGATGGATTACTTGGACCAATATCTAATTCACTGGGCAGTGGCACTGAAGCCTAGTGAACCAAATTTTGTGTTTAGTAGAGATGATGTTATTCCTCTGGATATTAAATCTGTGTGGGAAAAGATGGAAGAGTGTCAAACATTAGGGCTTACTAAAACCATTGGAGTCTCCAATTTCTCATGCAAAAAGCTCCAAACATTGCTAGCCACTGCCAAAATCCCTCCAGCTTTTAACCAAGTATATATACATCATATTTTATTCATTAGCTTAACCTAATTATAATTAATTATTAGTTAAGTATATAATAAACATTTGTTGTTTTCAACTATAAAATAATAAAGTGTGTACTTGTTGTGAATTACTGATTGCTTTTACTGACATCCTTTCTTTGTTTGGGTCAAAGATTCGAAACTCACTACAATAGTATAGTCCCTCTCGAAAAAGTGATTAAAAGTTTGGCCATTCTGAAGGCTAGCTTAGCAGGCTGTAGGTAGTATTATCTGTGTGATGGGAATCCATAAAGTATTACCGATGACTCAATCAAAGTAGGATGAGATATTAGGCCCCTATAACTGACACGTAATTCCTAGAATTATCAATATGACTAAAAGAGTAGGGAAATGATCTGAATTACGTTATCTTCTTTTAGTTAATAATAAAAAGTGGACTTTTGAATTTTGATATTTTATTTTTGTTTGTTTTGAAATATTAAGGTGGAATTGAACCCAGTTTGGCAGCAGAGAAAATTAAGAGAGTTTTGTAAAGAAAAGGGGATTTTGATCACAGCATATTCTCCATTAGGAGGAAAGGGATCAATTTGGGGAACAAACAGAGTAATGGAAAATGATGTACTCAAACAAATTGCTGAGGCTAAAGGAAAAACTGTGGCCCAGGTATTATTATTATTATATATTTAAAATAATTAATAATTTTGTTTCTTAAACTTTTAACTGATGTCTATTAAATATATAGTTAAATATTTTCCTTAGTCTTTATGTTAGATTTCGTTTTATTATTCTATTTAGTTTAAATAAATAAAAAAAATTGATAATGGTGTAATTTGGTCTTATATTCAAATCGTTTTATATGATAGGATAAACTGTAGTTATTTAATAAATTTTATAAAAAAAAATTAGACTTTAACTAAAAAAAATTGTTTGACGCGCGTATGTATTAAACAAGTTTCATGTTTTTTAATCTTTTGCACATTGAACAATTACAATCCTAATATTTCTTTTATAGAGGAAATCATAAATTTTATAGATTTTTATATAACGATGAGTTATATGCATAGTTAATCTTTGATGCGTATATATATAAATATATATATACAGTTGTAAATTACTTCACATACAATGCAAAAATAAGATTTAGAAAAATAAAGAAATAAATAATATTTCATAGTGATAGAATATTGATTTGTATATATTATAAGCTTGTTCGGTAACCATTTTGTTTTTTTGTTTTTCTTTATTCAACTTAACAAAATTTTATAATTTGTTCTTAGTTTCTGATTAATTAAATAGAAAACTGATTTTTTAATGGCTACCTAACACTACCTATAAATTTTGGTAAATGAAGGTTTGTTTGAGGTGGGCATATGAACAAGGGATTTGCTTTGTTATGAAGAGTTTCAACAAGAAAAGGATGCAAGAAAACCTTGACATATTTGATTGGAGTCTTACCCCTAATGAGCTTCTACTAATTGACCAAATTCCACAACAAAGATCATATGGAGGACAACATTTTTGCTCATCTGCTCAAGAGTTTTGGGATGGAGAAATTTAGCAAAAATAATCTCACTATGTTTACTTAAATATTAATTATGCTTAATTACTATGAGTACTTAAATTTACTTATTTACCATAATAAAACAGTTATTAATACATTCAACTCTCTTTGTTAAAATTTAGAAGTGTGTTGTGTTAAGATGCATGAGATTTTATCTCAAAATCTATTCGTAATGAAATAAATAATTTCTTCATCTTGATGTGGAAGTACTCTAATATTTTTTGAAAATCTCTTTCTTAATTCAAACCCTAGATTAATTAGTTTTGTCTTCCTCTTAGCTAAAGTGGGCACCGAGTAATATTATAAATCGTGACACGATAACATAACTCGAAAGTAACATGTAATTAGAAATCTCTAGTGATTATTATTCTATAATGAGACAAAAATTGAATGAGATGGTTACTTCAACAAATATACAATGAGACAAATTAAGCTCAGATTTGCAGCTTTGGTTTGAGCCATAAATTTCTTCACCAATATTTCTCCCCTTGTTTTCAAGCTGATCTGTTTTTAATTCATTTTATTACAATTACCATAAGATATAAAATGCAAGGTTGATGAGAAGAATTTGAATGGTTATTAATAATTATTGCATTGAAATTGACTTTGTTGTGAGGTCTATTTTTGAAAAATACCCAAATAATTTAGTGGTCTCTTTCGGCGCCATACATATATAATTATTATATGAGTGCAGCCTCACACAAAAAAGCTCATTTCAATTTATATCCTCAAAACCTATGAATAGTGGAAAATATATATATCTTCATACAAACAATTATATATATAAATATTAATATTAAAATGTACCATTTAAATTTATTTATCCTCCTTTATGTACCAAAATTTCAGTATCATCATCTTGTTCAAAAAATTTCACTATCATCTAGTCAAATTTATTGGACACTCATGTATTTTTACGTGCATGGTATTATTATTACTTAAAAAAAAATTAAAAAAAAAAATACAACACACTTTTCAAGAAAGCCAAATCATGGTCACTTGCTTGATGAGTATTGTCACAATTTAATTTAATCCTTATTTATTTGTTATTGACCCATATTAATGATAAATTTTTAGGAGCCGTTTGGTTGGGAGGAATGAAAATATAGGAATTGGAATGAGAATAGGAATAGGTATAGAATGGAATAAAATTTAAAATACATAAAAAAAAATTGATAAAAAAATTATTAATTTTCTTTCCTTGTACATTGGAATAGTCATTCTTTTCTTTTAAAAATGGAATAGCCATTCCACCAAAATGGTGGAAAGAGCATTCCATTGGAATGTCATTCCAATACTTTAAAATGCAACCAAACAAAAGAATGGAATGAAAATTGTTTCCTTTCCATTCTATTCTATTTCATTAACTCCAACCAAACGCTACCTTAAGTCTCGTAGTTATATATATCTTTCATAGTATGAATGTATAATACTATTTAAGGTTATTTATTTATTTTAAAATATATATATACGTTAATTATAATATATATTTATAATAAAAAAAATAATATTTATATATATTATTAACTTTAGTGTAATTATTAAATTATATAGAATAGAGATTAAAGTTCAAATTTTACTAATAGTATTCTTTTTTTTTTCTTTTAAAGTTTATTTTTATCTTTATCTTATTAAAAAAAAAAAACTTCTATCACTTTAAATTCCGAATCTGGCCAGGAACTTTATATGACCAAAAATCAAATGCCTTATAACATATTTATTAATTTATATAAATGAAATTAACCAGTCAAAGTTAGAGTACAACTACTACAACATATATATGTAATAACTTTAATTCTCAGATATGTAATCATTAATTATTATGATCAAAATGATTTCTATTTCGTATGTGTTAGGCTACAAAATTATGTAACTTTTTTCTTTTGTGTTATGAAAATTTTGGATAAGATTATGCGTGCCAGGATTGAAAGGAAAATTATATAAAAGAATTTTCAAATATATATATCGTTTTTGAAGATAAAGAAATTTCAACTGTTGAATATTGCTTTTGTCTTTGGTAATTATTAATTATAAATTGGACCCACTTGGATATATATATTGTTGAAAAATGAATACTTAAATATATTTATAATTTCCATCTCACTAGCTGAAATTACACACCACAATGTAACACTCACATTTTTTTTTCTTTCTAACAATAAAAAGTATATATGTCACTTTATTAATTGTGCATATATAAGATATAATACATATAATATTTGTATGTTATTAACCCTCGAATCCCTAGGTTTTAAAGAAGAGACGATATAATTAGACAATTAAAAAGTAGATAATCATGATATATATATTTATATGATCAAATTAATTAGCCACGTTCTTTTTTTATATCTATATATAAAAATAATAATGATAATAATAAATCACAAAAAACCTAGAGCAAATTAATAAAGTGCATTCACTTAAATTAATTCATCAAAAAATCATTATATATTTTTTTACGTAATTACAAATATAATCTTAATAATATTTATTTGCTCTTTTAAGCATAATCAATTTCATCCAACCCGAGAAAAAAAAATCATCCAACTCCTAAAAAAGAATACTATAGAGTTATGTAAAAAATTAATGGGGGCCAAAATATAAATTATGAAAAAAAAACAAAGAAAAATACAACAAAGAAGAATAAAAACAAAGGGTTTTTTTTTAATATTTGGAGGGCACGGCCACCCTTTAAAGAGTGGTTCCGTCCCTGACAACAGAAATTCCTTGCGCCACCCCAATTACGAATACTTGACAATAGGGCTGAGGCAGATGTTAAATCATATAACGGATGAGGGCGGGAGAGGCACTACTTGCCAATTACCTGTCTAATTTTTATCTCTATATATTTAGTATTCACTACAAAATTTTTACTTTTAGTCATAATAAAATTTATAACTAAAAGTAAAAAAATTGTAACTAATTATAAATTATTATTTTTATTGTGACTAAAAGATCTATATAGTCAAAAATATTATTTATAAAAATTATAATTTATTATAACTAAATATTATTTACAAAAATTAAAATTATATGTAATCCCAAAAAAATTATGACAAAAGATAGTTATAGTGATTCCTTAACAATTATTGTGTATAGATATAGCTATAGGTACGTAAAGAAGAAAAATGTGGTTAATGGCACGCTATGGGACCGATGACTTGTATCACATAATTCCAGAAATTATTAGATTTATAGAGAATCCAATCCAAATGATTGGCGATGACCCCAACAACCGCCTTCTCTTTATTTTGTCTCTCATTTAATTCTATACCATAAATTCAACCAAAAATATATAAACCACTTATTAATAAGTGACACTATTATACACTAACACTAGTACACGCCAATGTATAATTTCAAATTAGTGATGGACTATATATGAGGAATTCTAGAACCCACTACTTGGCATGGTGGCTCGAGATTCAAACGGCTTTTTAATAGAGGCTCGTACTACTTTTTTGGATGTTCAAGTAGAATCGGAGGTTATTGAGGCAATGGGCCGGGGTTCGAGAAGCACTTTCTCGAATCAAAGACCATCAATAGCAGTCGGTTTCTCTTGAAACCGATTGTCTATTAGTTGTGCAAGTTCTGTAAGGCACCTTTTTTATGATTTTTTTTATTTGAACATGTAATTGATGATTGTAAGCATTTGCTTGCTTTATTGAGAAATATTTTTGTAGTTTTTGTAAAATGGTCAGCTAATATGGTGGTTCATAACTTTGTTAGAGTCGCTATTGATTATCGTTTCAGTTTGAATTATGTTCCAACTAATTTACTATCTTGTTTGATAACTGAAATTAATAATTAGTAAAGATGAATTTTCCATTAAAAAAAATATTACTAACTAATCTGGTGCTAGAAATTACTATGGTTAATACCAATCAATTCATATGTATTTATATATTAAGATAAGATGATATATTCCCTTGGCGTGCAAGTCATTGGTGGCCCAAAGTGTTCCCCAACTTTCACATCTCTCTCCTTTTAATAATTTTTTGTTTTACTTCTTCTTCATATCTCATCCACAAAATTGTAGAGTACTACTTCCTTAATTCTTTTTGGACAGTAATTACTTACCTATAGATAACTTTTTCATATCTAACTCTATACCTAGCTACTACACTTTATTATATGCTTTTATTTTTCTTTTTCTTTTTCTATTTCATATCATTCTTGTATGATTTTATTCTTATTAGAGCTCTCTATTCATAAATCAATCAGTTTGTACAGTCAATTAATGTATAGCTTTTGAAAACCTTAGACCAAACATCTTTTCAAGAGATGAAAATATATAGTTTGTTTCATCACCAAATGAACTATAGCTAGCCATTTCAATAATTTACAAGAAATTAATTCAATTTATTTTAATTTTAACCTAAAATTATGGCAATTCCAAGGCTTTTTCTTCTTAAAGGGGACTAATCATAAAATCTAGTGTCCTTCCCAAATTTGGTGTTTAAAGGAAAAAAAATGAGGATATATATAGAAGGGAGGGATATTATTTTTCAATTATTTGTGCTTGAAACATATATAATAGAATGACTACATATACAAATTTGATCTTATTTTACTACACTACTATATATACAATTTTTTTTTGTTGTGTTATTACCACTTCTATTTTTAAATTTTTCAATCACAGAAATAAAAATAGATTTTTTGTTTTTGAAAAACAAAAATGTGTTCTATAACTACTTTTGTTTTTTAATTTTAAAAACAGAATACAAAAATGTATTATGTAAATTTTATTTTCATTTGTTGATTTTATTTAAGTCGGGTCTGGGACTGGGGTCCGAGTCCAGCTCCGAGTTTGGGTCTAGATCTAGGTCCCAATTTGGGGTCCGGGTCCGGGTCTAGATATGAGTATGGGTACGTGTACGAGTATAAGTCCCAATATGGGTAAAGGTTCGAGTTCAAGTCTGGGGTTAGAGTCTGGATCCAGAGTTCAGGATCTGGGTCTAGAGTCTGGGGTCTGGGGTCTAGGGTCTAGGATTCTGGGTCCGGGGTCCTGGTCTAGGGTCCGGGGTTTGGGTCTGGATCTTTGTACTGGTCTTGGTCTAGGGTGTGGGTTCAGGTTCAGGGTCAGGTTCTAGTCCGGGTTGGGATACAGGTTCGGGGCTGGGTCTAGGTTCGGGTCCAGGATCCTAATCGGGGTTCGATGTCGGGATTGGGGCCAGGTTTGAAGAATGTGTCTGTGTTCAAGGCCAAGTTCGACTTTAGATTTAGGTCTAGGGTCGGGGTCCGAGTTTTGGTCCGAGTTTTGGGTCCGAGGTTTGAGTCCAAGTACTAAGATCCAGGTTGGGGCGGAGTCCAAAATATTGCTTAAAAAAAAACCGTTTAAAAAAAATTGATTTTTTTTTTTTTATTCTCAATTAAAAAAACTGAGAAAGTAAAACAATTTTATAAAACATAGTTATAGAAAATATTTTTAAATTTTTAATTAAAAAGTATTACTGAATACACCATTTATTTTTTTTACTATTTGTGTTTTACTCAAAAACAAATTTTGTGAAAACTTGTAGCCGAAACAATTATCAGTCATTTTCATACTACTATAGGTGTATATATACATATAAAAATACTATGACAATATATTATCACAATACATTCTTTTATTATAGATAAATAGTTTATCAGTAAAATTATTATAAGTGACAACATAAAATTAAATATTATAAGTATAAATACTGTCCATATTTTATAAAAATATTTTCATAAATAAAGTGTTAATTCCAACATGTGTTTTCAGATATATATAGGGAAATTTCACTATTTGACCCTAATAAAATACCCCATATCAAAATTTATACCCTCCATTAATTTGTACAAAACAATTCCACTATTACTCATTTCTACCCAAAATACCCCTCAAATTTAATTTTCCTATTCTCTCTCTTTCTTTCCCTCTTTCCCTATCTTTCCCTCTCTCTTTCTCTCTCTGTCGTTTGCTATTCGAACGCTGCCCCACGACGACGACCCAACGACCCAACAACGCAGTCCACGACCACGACCCCACTCCGGCCACCCACCCACGACCCTGACCCAACCCTCTCTCTATCTACTGTTCTCTTTCTCTCTTTCTCTCTGTCTATTGCTCTCGACATTGGAACCCAACCCACCCACACCCACGGCCGACATTGGAACCCAACAAATTTGCAGAGAAACCACCACGAACTGTCGCCACCACCAAGGTCCGTGTTCGTCGAAACAGAACAGAGGTCGTAGCCACCAAAACCACGAACAGTCAAAGGTAAGTTTTTTTCTTATTAAAAAATAAAATTTTCATAGATTTGGATGGGAATTTGTGTATGTTATTCTGATTAGATTGTTTTAGGTTGTGTATACGAACTTGTGCTTGTTTTTCTGCATGTTAATTAGTAGTGTTTTATTGTTCAAACAAGTTATCGATGACATATCGATAGGTTATTGATATAATGTCGACAAGATTGAAAGTTGTTTGACCATTAGAATTGTCTGTGTTGTTAATGTATGTCGATAGGATATCGTTGGTGTATCGATAGGATGTCGACCTTTTTTGGAATAAAAGTGCAGGTCTATAATGTCGATAGCATATCGACCTTATGTCGATATCTTGTCGACCAGTTGATTGAATTGTTATGTAGTTGATATATGTTTGATAATGTCGATCGCATGTCGACATGATGTCGACCTTATGTCGACGATTTTCGTTTACTGCAAATATAGTCCAGGTTTCTTTGTATGTCGACAGTTTGTCGATATGCTGTCGACAAAGTTATTTTGTTACTGCTTTTGTGATAATGTCGACAGTATATCGACAGTTTGTCGACCAAATTATTTGTTTACTAACTGTTTGATAATGTCGACTGAATATCGACATGATGTCGATGTTATGTCGACCATTTTTTAATTTTTTTGGCAGTTATATTGATTTGTTTTTTGTTTTTTCAGATGGCTCCCAGACTCATAATTCCAGCACCCGAGCATTTTACTGGCCGCGTGACATATAGAGGCACCGGAATTTTTGCAAAAATTAAAGCTCGGTTTGAGGAGTTCAATCTGAATAACACGGCGAAGGAAAGCCATTTCGGCAGCTTTTGGAATGCCGTACCCTTGACATTCTCCTCGGTGTTATTTCACCAGCTGATGCTCCACAAAATGAAAGTGGATGCTCAGGAGGAGTTGAGGATGCGGTTTTACGTTGGTCGGAAGGAGGTCAGATTCGGAGTGCTGGAGTTTGCACTCATTACAGGCCTGGACTTCTCCTCGGGGCCAACAGAAGAGGAGAAGGCTGCGCAGGTCGCTCGCTCAGGGTCAGACCGATTGTTCAACAAATATTTCAACCGGTCTGATAGTGTGAAGACAGAAGCACTCCAAGATAGGTTCACAAACTGTCAGAACCCGGAAGACTTGTACAAGCTCGGCTTGTGCTTGTTTGTGGAGTCAGTGCTTCTGGGCCGCGAGGCAAACACGCTGATTACGCCTCACATACTTAGATATGTGGAAGACCTCGAGTTCTTCTTCCGGATTCCTTGGGGGAAGCACTCATTCGCCAGACTCATGCACTCGCTTCAAAAAGACATGTTGAAACAGAAGGCCAACTACGAGAAGAAGCTGAGTTCGGATGTTCAGCACGAGTGCAAATACACAGCATATGGCTTCGCACCTGCAGTACAATATTGGGCGTACGAGGCCATTTTGGAGGTTGGGAAGAGGTATGGCACGAATCACGGGATTCGGTTCCCCAGGATGCTTAGCTGGACGAGCAAAGGCGATATTGGGAAGAAAGACGTCAGCGCATTATTTTCTAGACGGGTATGATTTTCACTTATGTTCAGAATAATTATTTAACATAAATGCTTGTAATAAATGCTAAATGGTTTTATTTTGATATTTTTTGAACCATAAACAGAATCTTGAAGTGGTGAAGGGGCTACTTCCACGGACAGAGGAGGAGGCATTTGTGAGGACCATATCTTACGATGGTGTGGAGAACCTGGTTGATGATGGTGTGGATGACACAGAGGCTGAGGTAGGTAGTCAGGTACCAGAGACTCAGGTCCCAGACACTTAGGAAACAGACACTCAGGTACCAATTTTTGGAACTTTTTTTTTATGTCTTTATTTTTTATTGTTTTTGTTTTGTGATATTTGTTACATTGTGGAATTATCGTATGCTTACCGTATTTTTTTGATATATATTTTTTCAGGCCACTGGTTCAGAACCTCAGCCCAGTGCACCATCTTCATCAGGCGTTCGGGGTGCCGAGTACACTGATTTAGTGGCGAGGTTGGATAGGATCGAGGCTGACACTCAGGGTCTGTATGCTGCTCATGTCGAGCTGAAGAAGGCATACGAGACCAGCCATGTAGAGCTGAAGGGTGGTAAGAACGTAATTATGGAGCAGCTCAGAGACATATTGGCCATGTTGAATCGTCCGCCAACGACAGCTTCAGCACCGGAGGCCCCAGCAGATCCATCTACCCCACCACCAGCTGCTTCACCCCCAGTAGAAGAGGAGGAGGTCTTCCCCGACGATTACGATCCTTATGAGGGAGCTCCAGCGACTCCGATCGAGGCACAACCTGTTATCCATGTACATGACACCGAGTCGCAGGGTGAGATTTTGTCGATAGAGGCACAACCTGTAGTGGTTAAGAGTCGGAAGAGGAAGAGAAAGCCTCCTGTATGGTTCGGTGACTATACGGAGATGAAGAGGAGACATAGGCCATCTTCGACTTTTGATCCTCTGGAGCCACCAGATGAGAAATTGTTAACCACTTTCCGAAAGTGGTGTGTTGGACTCATTCCAAACCACCGACTTCGGGATTTGAGAAGTGGTGATTACGGTCCAGGATTCTTTTGGATAATGCTCACACCAAAGGAATGGCTTACAGATGACGTAAGTAAAGTATTTTATAATATTACTTCACTTTACAACTTTATGTGCAATTAATATATTTTTTTGTCTAACTGACATTTCCCTTTATATGCAGCATATAGATGCAGCAATGCATATGCTGAGGAGGCGACACACCGACTATCCACTGACATTTCCTCAGAAGGGTGTCATTCTCTCCACATTCGTGACCAGCATGATCAGCAGTGCATGGACGAGCCACAAGGGTCCGAGGAGAAACTTTGTGTGGGAGGATTATATCCTGGACTACTGCAGAGGGGTTCATAAGGTATTGTTTTAGTAAGATTTTAAATGTTAATTGTTTGGGAGGATTATTATGGTTTGTTAATTATTTCGTTGTTCTCTGTAATTACAGTCCCAAGTCTTTGAGAGATGAAGGGGTAACGAGTTTATTTACTTCGTTCTGAACCTTCCCGAGGCAAGGCACTGGGTCACACTTGAAGTCGACATAGAGCTGTGGAAAATTAATGTCTACGACTGTGATTCCAGCGTCTGTCATTGGACCGCCATGGAACCCATCCTAAAGACTTGGGGAGAACTGCTGCCCTCGCTAATCCTTGCAACCGGGGAATTTCCACATAACAACCAGATTTTAGCGTTAACTAACAAGGACATCACGGTGCTTCCAAAAATGCACTCGACTCGAGCCACTCACGACTTAGTTCCGAAGTCAACAACCAGGTACATAGCGATAAAAAAGTATTATAGTATTAAAATATGTTTTACGTTAGACTGACTTTACATTTTATTTTGCATTTAGTGGTGATTGTGGCGTCTATTGCATTGAGTATGTGGAGCATCTCATGATGCAACGTGGATTGACCGATGTGACGCCAGACTGGATAGCTATGTTTCGTCAACGGTGGTGTGTTGATTTATTTTACCAAAATGTCGGCTGATTATATGTGTAATTATTGGGACATTGTATATTTTGTGTAATTAACATTACAATTATGTATATATAGACTTTCTCTTCGTTCAAATTTTGATAATTATTCGTGGTTTCAAATATAAAATATCGATATTATTCAACAAAAATAACTATTAAACCTAAAAATAATTAAAATATTTGAAAAATATTCAACCTCAACAAAAATAACTATGACAAAATATGCATCATTACAATATATCAAATTTCCCAATAGAAAAAAATGTTATTACAACGAATAAGTACAGGACGCCTCAAATGCGGGCTTTGCATGTTGCTCTGTTGTGGCCTGAACTGCCACAGTGGCTGCAGTTTCGTGGTACAGAACCTTTTTTATCACCAGACGGGAAACGGTTCTCCCGTCTTCTTCCAGCGTTGCTTTTTCTTGGACGACCTACAGGCTTCTTTTCCACAGGTACCCCAACTTTCATATTCTTGATGTGTTCTGGGAGAACCCAATCATCCTCGTCACCAGCAAGATTGATGGTATCATCGTAAATCTTTCTCCACATTTCTTTTGAATAATAAGGTGAGCAAAGCGTGTACACACTTGTGTTCGTTTTCAATGCCGCGGCACATGCATGAAGGCAAGGGAGTTTCAATAACGTGAACACGCCGCAGGTGCATGTTCTTTCAACTAGATTCACATCACCACCTCTTTCACCGTTAGGTCCCCTACCAACGTTATACAAATTGGCTCCATTTCGTTGGACGCGCCTGTACCTTGCATTTTCATGAATTTTTGCCAAGTTTTTTTCAAAGAGCGTGGCCAAAGGGGTGGTACATTTGTCAGCATTTTCGAGGCGATCAGCGAACCACGATTGGAGTGTGAACCTGATAAATTCAACCAAAGTAGTTATCGGATATTTCCTGAACTCTTCTGTGACACTATTGAAGCTTTCAGCAGCGTTGCTCGTCATGATGTTGTATCTATCGCCCAAAAAATAAGGGTGAGCCCACTTCTTAAACCCTATACTCTCCACATATGCAGCAATGGCCGAATTCATCTTTCTAAGCTTCTCGAACTCTCTATCGCATTCAGTCTTCAACCATGCGTAAGCAACATTATATATTTGGTTGTGAAAAGCATCAGTCTTGAATTTGGCGTTCACGTTCATAACAATGTGGTGATAGCATGCACAGTGGACTGCTTCGGGAAAAACGAGTTCAACAGCATGATCAATGCTTTGATGCCTATCTGACACAAACACTAAGTTCTCAACCACGCCAATTGCTACCCTCAACTTCTGTAAGAAATATGTCCAGGAGTCGTTATTCTCACTGTCAACGATACCATAAGCAACCGGCAACAATTGGTTGTTCACATCGTATGCCACAGCAACTAACATTATACCGTCGTACTTCGTCTTCAAGAAGGTGCCATCGATACTCAAAACAGGACGACAAAAAGAAAAGCCCCTTCTACATGCACCGAGTGATATAAAACAGTGCTTGAACCACTCATCCTCTAAGTACAAGTCAGTAATGGTACCTGGATTCTTTTGTTCCAGCATGTACAAGTACCCAGGAAGCTTCATGTATGAAAACTCAGGCGTACCCCTAGCATACGTAAGTCCCATCTCCTTGCACCTCCACGCCTTCACATAACTCATATTGATACCATAGTTGTCAAACATGTCCCTCTGTATGTCTTTAGCCTTGTACTTAGTTCCATCTTGGGTGTACTTCCCCTTAATAAGGTGGCCAACTACCCATGGTGATCTGAACGTCTCGCATTCAAGTTACATGTGTGTTCATTGTGAAATACAGTGACCTCAAAGTTGTCAGAATGCATCTTCTTCCTCCCCCTCAATCTCCATTTACAATCTGGAGCCTTGCATGTAACGTACAACACATCAGGGGATGACTTCTTCACCATCCACTCGAAATTGTTATTAAGTGCAAACCTACCCACTACTTGTCTCAGTTCTTCCTTGTTTTCATAAAAATTACCAAGCTCTATCACCCCTGCTTCCTTACTTTGTAAACAAGTAGTTAGCTCATGATTTTCCATTATATCTTCCTTTGTCCACATGGGAGCTTTGAACTTGGTACAAACTTCAAAAGAGGAGAACGTTGAGAAGGTTGCATGACGAGCATGTTCTTCAGTTCTGCCTTGTCGACTACTGCTAGTTCCAGGTGTAGTGCGATTTTCACTACGAGGTTGTCGTTCTCGCTGTGTACCTTGGTTACTCGGTACACACTCTAACCTCAACGATGGTCCCGCTACGGCTTCATCGACTGCCAAATCATGTTCATCGTCTATATTCAAATCTACAATAGGATCGTTATTGTAGAAGGGTGTATCGAACTCTTCAAACTGATGAAATCCGGTCGCTTCTTGTTCTTGCCCTACATTGGTCGGAACCTCTAAATTGGTCGGAACCTCTAAATTGGTCGGAACCTCCTCTTTCACACCAATCCCAACATCTGTTTTGGGAACGCAAGACCCTACCACACTTCGAGGGAGAGGATTAGTAGGCGGCGTAGGCTCCGAATTCCCAACTTTTCTCACCTTGGTCACGAATAATGGCATAAACTCTGTATTTGACATTGTTGCCCTCATCTCTAAGAACGTTCTCAGTTGGCGTTCTCTCTTAATAACCTCTGGCGCAACCATTTTTCCCTTCATGTACAAGGAACAAATCTCCAACTTTAAATCATACGCTACCGGATCAACTTCCAACTCTTCATATAAAATTTGTCGCAGTTCTTGTAGGGTTGTCTCAGTTGTAACTGTCAACGTCAAGCTGCTATTTGCTTTGTAGATCCAATTATAATTCTCACATAACCAAACACCATCGTACGATACAACAAGGAACACTTTCTCTCATGCAATTTCAAACCAAAAAAACAAGGTGAGTAAAGGAAAAAACACCAAAAAAAAAATAAAAATCGACATCCCATCGATATCAATCGACATAATGTCGATAATCACAACAGCAGAAACTATGGCACTAATTGTCGACATTGTGTCGACATAATATCGACATAACGTCGACAACCACACCAAGCATGCTCGCCATCGATATAACATCGACATACCATCAACATTCAATCGACAAACACACAGTGCATGCGTTTCGTGTTTTACGGTTACACATTTAATGTTAATAAATTTTACCTACGTTCCCAACAACCCTTCCCAACTGACACGTTGCATGTCAGACACGTGTCCTATCGACAAGCTATCGACATGACGTCGACATGGTATCGACAAATAAGTTAGCAGTGTCACTAAATTGGCATGTTGTCGACATCATATCGACATAGTATCGACATTCAGTCGACAAATACACCATTTCATGCGTTTTACCTGTACAGTTACACATTTAATGACCATTAAATTTTCCTACATTCCCAACATGTTTACTGCTCTATAAAAGCAAATCCCTTTCTTATTCATAAGTGCTCTTGTCTTCTACTTCTCTCTTACTCTTAAAAATTTCTCTTATTCTTAAGTTCTAAATATGGCCTCAAGAAAGAACAAAGGCAAATTCCCCATCTTAACTCGTGAAGAGCTGAAGCAGGAGCCTGATGTTGGCATAATTACTCCTGAAATGCAGAAAGTTTTTGACGCCCAAAGAGCTTTCGAAAGAGAACGATGTGGGAACGAGTTCAGGTTCAGGCAACTTGAAGCACATTTTTGCAAAACTGGTGTATGGCCGGCTCCACCACCAGGGTTCCCCGAAGGATGCCGTCGTTGCAAACTAGGCATCTTTAACGGTAAACCGGTGAAGCCTGGAACATTATGCAAGTATTGCAAGGCTCACCCACAAGCCAAAGAATTTTAAAAAAATAATTTTTTATGTTATGGCTTGTGGTGAGTTTTATTTAATGTTTGTTTTTTTTTATGAACTTTATTTTCTGTTTTTTTTAATGTTTTTTTCTTATTTTAATGAAATTTCCCTTTTATTTTATGTTATTATAATGTTATGTTATGTTATTTACGGCTTTTTTTCATTTGCATCGATATTTTGTCGACATGGTGTCGACAAAATATCGACAACTTCTAAAAAAAGATAAATGCTTGTTGTCGACATGCTGTCGACAACAATCGACAAAATGTTGACAAATTGTAAATAATATGTGTTGGGTTTTATGCCCTAAATAAAACTCTGTTTCAATGTAATTCAGATTATTCAATATCAATAAAGTAACAGAAGTAATTTTTCATTCACTTGTGTATGTTTTGGTTCACTTAATCAATTGCTTGTCTATTTGATTTATAAATTCATCCAAACCCTTTTCACATACTTGATCATGTTTATTGTGTTGTCAACACAGTGGAAAATAAACATGACTATGTGAATAAAGTATTCCTAGATTTATCAGAACACTGGGTTTCACTGATATGACAATCTACAACAGAGTTTACTTACATTTGGAGAAATGTTATGTTCTTTCCAGAACATAGGTTAAAGTAAAGCTCAGGTTGGATGCATGGAGTATGCATTGGAATGGACCGATATTGAACTTTGAATTAGATTTTGAAACTTACCGTAAACATCTATTCAATTCAATATCATAAGTTGATCCTAGATCACATGATCGAAATCTTGATATGGTTAGGCTTAATTTCAAGAGTATTATTCGTGTTCTTTGATTTGTTAGTTAAGCCTAAATCTTTAGTCTGGGCAATACATACATTTTGGGAACACGATAGTGCGATTGAGTGGGAGCGCTAACATAAATATGGAATCTATAGCTTCTATCTGGCGAATAGTAAGCAAAGGGTGATTTCCTTTGAGCTTAACCAAACGAGATAAATGATTGAGTACTCATTTCACTTAGTTGAAATATCATTTATACAGGGTTAAGTGTTTTAAGGATAAAATACATTGTAGGGTGTTACGGTAATTTAAGTCCCTTTACAGTGTAGATCATCCATATAGAGGATCATTGATCACATTAGGATTATAACAATGGATAACTAATAATGTGTCTATATGGTGGAACATATAGAGCATTCTATATACTGAGAGTGCAATTCTGAGTTCTATGTGTGGATTCAACGAAGAATTAATAAGTCAGTGAATTTAAGTCGTAAATTCTAGATTTGCTTATTGGAAGCTCGGATATATAGACCCATGGTCCCCTCACTAGTTGAGATGATATTACTTGTAAGACTCATTTAATTGATTTTAATTAATCAATTAAAAATTCTCAAGATGGACTTGTCTGTTTGAGAATTAATCACTTATTAAGGGCAAAACAGTAAATAGAGATTTTGAAGGGCATATTTATTAATTAGGAAACTTTAATTAGTTTCATTATTAATAAAATAAATGATAATATATTATTTGATAATTATTTTTAATTATTAAATAATTAGATTTGTCATTAATATGGTTGAACAATGGAATTGGTAGTTTTTCACAAAACAGGAAACTATCAGTGTAGGAAAAGGAAAGTTGGAAAAGTGGCAAGCCTTGTTTCCACATTGCCTAGGCCGGCCACTTAGCTTCCTTTTCCCTTTGATTTTTTCAATTCCAAATGTCGATCATAGCCCTTGGTGGTCTTCTATAAATAGAAGGCAAAGGCTTCAGAGTTACATAGAACTGTACAACCTTTTCACAGCATTATTCTGAAAGAATTTTCTCTCAGAAAATTCTCTCTGAGCCGCCACCCTCTCTCTCTCTATTCCTTCACTGTTTCGAAATGTATAAGTGCTAGAGTAGTGCCCACACACATCAAGTAATACCTCAATCATAGTGAGGAAGGCTGTGTAGAATTCAGAAACAACAAAGAAGGACTTTCGGGCTCAGATCTTGATTATACTCTGCTACAGAAAGGAATCAAGGGTTAGAGATCTGAGTGGGAGGAGACATATATTCCGCTGCAATCACTGTAAACTCTTATGTGTTTAATTTCATATCGTTTTAGAAGTTCATATTTAGGTTGTTAAATCAACATACTTGTGAGTAGATCTAAGTGTTGGAAATGATTTTACCAGGATCTTAGATCTACTCACAAGTATGTTTATTAACATCATAAATATGAACTTTCTAAAACGATGAAATAAACACATATAAAGTTAAAGAAACCTTACATTGGGTGCAGCGGAATAATATGACTCCTTCCGTTCAGATATCTAGCCCTTGATTCCTTTCTGTAGCAGAGCATTATCAATATATGAACCTGGATCTCTTTCTCTGAATCCTTGATGCTGAATCTCCTTTGCTGATGATCTTTCTTCACGATCTTCCTCACTATGATTGAGGTATCACTTGATGTGTGTGGGCACTACTCATACACTAAGGATTTCGAAATTCTAAGGAAGAAGAGAGAAGAAGTGGTAGCTAAAGATAGGGAGAGAGAGGCTCAGATTTTCTGAATCAGAAGAAGTGTTTTTCCTGAAGCCTTCACTATCTATTTATAGCATTCCACTAGGGTTAGATTTGAATTATATGGCATTAAAATAATGAAAAAATCAATTTAAAATAGCTACAAAGGTGGCCGGCCATGCCTTTAATGGATTGGGCCTTGGGCTTTGCAATTTTGCAATTTTAACACCTTTTGTATCTGATTTTCTCAAAAATGCCAATTTCCTAATTCAAAATTTAAATGCCAATTCTAACTATTTAATAACTATAAATAATTATTAAATAATATTGTCATTTATCATATTTATTAATTGAACCATACAAAGTATCATAATTAACAAATATGCCCCTATAAACTCTTTCTTTACAATTTCGCCCTTACTTAGTGAAAAATTCACAAATAGACATAGTCTAATTTGAGAATTATAATTGATTAATCAAAACTAATTATATGAGTCTTACAAGCAATATTATCTCAACTAGTGGGGGGACCATGGGTCTATATAACCGAGCTTCCAATAAGTAGATCAAGAATTTAGCACTAAAATTCACAACTTATTAATTCTTCGTTGAATCCACGCATAGAACTTAGAATTGCACTCTCAGTATATAGAATGCTCTATATGTTCCACCATATAGACACATCATTAGTTATCCATTGTTATAATCCTAATGTGATCACTGATCCTCTATATGAATGATCTACACTGTAAAAGGATTAAATTACCGTTACACCCTACAATGTATTTATTCCTTAAAGCACTTGACCCCGTATAAATGATATTTCAGCTTATGTGAAATGAGTACTCCACCATTTATGTTCGTTTGGTCAAGCTCGAAGGAGATCATCCTTTGCTTACTATTCGCCAGATAGAAGCTATAGATTCCATGTTTATGATAGCACTCCCACTCAATTGCACTACCGTGTTCCCAAAATGTACGTATCACCCTGACCTAAAAGTAGGCTTAACTAACAAATCAAAGAACACGAATAGGCTTTCAAGATTGAGCCTAATCATAACAGGATTAAGAACATTTGATCTAGGATCAACTAGGCGATATTGACTTGAATAGATATTACGGTAAGTTTAATAAATCTAAGTCAAAGTTCAATATCGGTCCCTTCCGATGCATACTCCATGCATCCAACCTGAGCTTTACTTTAACCAATGCTCTGGAAAGAACATAGCACTTCTCCAAATGCAAGTAAACTCTGTTGTAGATTATCATATCAGTAAAACCCTATGTCTGATAAATTTAGGAAATTTTATTCACATAGTCATGTTTACTTTCCAATGTGTTGACGACACAATAAACAGGATCAAGTATGTGAAAAGGGTTTCAGATGAATTTATACATTATGTACATATAATCATGAAATAAATCATGTGAACCATGCAACATTAAATGTTATTTCTGATCTATATTAATAAGTAAATCTGATTATATTGAAATGAGTTTTATTTAGGGCATAAAACCCAACAAACTCCCACTTGCACTAATATAAAACAAAAAGTGCGTTTCAAATAATCTGAACACCTTGATATACAAATCAAGTGTAGTAGTAGTAAACTCCTCGTAATAGGATCTGAAAGGTTGAATTAACCACAACCTTTTCTCCACTATTACTCTTCCTTTAATCATAAAATCATTGATAATGTGAAATTCCTCTCTATATGTCTACTCTCTTGGGATACTGGATTCTATATCTTTGGCAACTACTTTTGGTCAATCAGGAAATTAACACTAGTAGTTTAAGGCAATTTGGAATGGTGCCAAAGATGTATAGAACTTTCCTTAGACTGAATAAGTACCTTTCCTGCAGCTTTAACATTCAGTCCCTCTCTGGTAGACCTAGAGACTTCAGATAGGTTTTTACACTTCTCCAAAATCACTATTCCACCCCCAGAGTAACCGCCATCTTATCAGAAAGATTTACTAGCAGAGAGGCAAATTTCGAAATCTGATATGGTGTAGTCTAAGAGTTTTAAACACACCCTTATAGACTAACATATAGTTCCTCTTCTTAATCTTAGGATTTACTTGATTGTCTTCCAATGTTCTTCTCCTGGATTAATCTGATACCTACTCATTACTCCCACTCAACAACAGGTGTCTGGTCTAAGGCATACAAAAGCATATCTAAGACCTCTCACTGTTGATATAAGAAATTCTTTCATGGCTTTATTTTTTCTGGAATAGTTGAGACTTTTCCTTAGATAAATAAAATCTATGTCTAAGAAGTTGTGAAGCTTCTATAGATTGCCATTAGAAAGAAAATGCTTCAGCATCTTACTAAAGTAAGTTGCTTGCATTAGAGTAAGTAATTACCAGGTATACCACAAGCCATAGGTTTAGATAAACTCAAACCTATAATACTAGGAACAGGAAGTTTTGTTAAGTCCATTGAATGGACTTATAAACGAAAATTTCCTTTTATGTCCTTGTAATAGAAAACTTTAGGTTATTCCATGTGAATGGATTAAACCATAGTTCTATTGGCTTACTTCTTAGTTTCTTATCTTGACAATCCATTACTTGTTTAAACTCACAATGGATTTTAATCACTAGTGTCTCCCAAGTCATAGGAAAGTGAGTTCCTAGAAACTCTCCCACTACGACAAGGTACCGTGAATTATGTCGAAGAAAACTAAATGGTATTGATCTCCTCGGTTGTGACAAGACAACAGAGGTAGTGGGATCATCATATGTTATATAAGATGATAGAACACTTTTGGAATCAAGAAAAATATCTCCTTTATTTTCTACTTGTTTTCAGACTTAGTCATTTTCTTAGAAAAGTAGTATTTGTTTGAACAAACACTTTCTTATCTATTGACAATGGGATGGTCCACCCCTAATCACTTAGAATAGCTAAGAAACCATGGTTAACAGTTCTAGCTTTTCTTAAGATTTTGATTAGGTCATCCATGAATCTAGTAATGATTTACATTAAGTATACAACCATTACATCATTCTGAAATTGTATTACCATAGAAGGAATTAGGCAACGACTAGTAACTAATCATCAACATGCAACTCGAAATTTCTGGGGAGGTAAGTTTGGATATAATTCAAAAATCAATTTAATGATCTTTGAACTGCATATCTACTAACTATTTCTCCACCCCTATCAGTTCGCAAGATCTTTAACCACTTACCTTAATGGTTTTAACCATTGCTAGAAATTAATGAAATTTTTCAAACATTTCAAATTTCTTTGCTAAAAGGTATAATCTAGAGTTATCGTTTTAAGAATACAACGAAAAACTCATATCCACCCCTGAATGTACGTCCATATGCGAATGAGATGAACTACTTTCAGTGGATATAGGCATATTAACTCTTTGCAGAGATTGATCTTGTCAAATCCACTATGAACAAGATACAAATGCCATAGATTAAAAAAAATGTGGTAGTGTCTTTTGATGACATAGGTTTATAAAAGAATTCTTAGAATAGTGCAAGTGGATCCTGGTCACAGAATACCTAACTCATATTCCATACAGTTTGAATCCATTAATAAAAGATGGATATTAAACACTTGAGAAAGTGTAACTGTATTGTATCTGGAATTAGAAATATAAGAAAATTTCTGTTTGGATTCTAAAATTAAAGTCAAAGACTTAAATTCAACCAAATATAATGAGTAATTCTTTCTTGGACCACCACTACTATTTAAACTCCAAGTCAGATTTGCCCATACAAGTAGGAGATTTCTAAGATTGAGGATTTATATCAATTGGGAATAGAATTTCGGGATTATAATCATATGCGTCATTTAATTTCTTAAGAGAAAATATAATGACATGAAATGATATATAGACCATTCATCCAATGATATGTTTTGAAGCTAATTCGAAATGAATAAGCTAAGAGGAATTAGGATAATTTCGTTTATAAATAAGAATCCAACGATGCTTCGATTAGCGAATGACAAAGCAATCTTATTTATGTAATCTTCTTGTTTCATATTGTAAAAATACTAGTCTAAGGTGTCATCAATTGATGAACAGCTAGATGTCGCATATACAATAATTATCATTCGAGATCTAACACTATTATGTATGTCTAATGGTGAAAATCCACTAGGGATTTATCTCATTAGATAAACAAACATGTTGGACCAACAATGAAGATTCGAAATTAACTACAACTTAATAACAGAAAATAACATGGTTCAATATAAATTCATACACAATTCAGAAATTATAAGCATATAGCAAGTAGGAATGACAAGTGAAAATACTAAAACTTACAATCCTAAATAATTTCCAAGGTTTTTCAACAAACTGATACAGTGTCCCGTTTAGAAGAGAGTCAAAGCATCATCCATTGAATAGAGTTGTCAGCTCATCTAAAATGATAACCATTCTAGCAACCTTTTATTCGATCAAGATTGGAATTCAGCGTTGTCCCGTTTAGGCGAGAGTCAAGGCAATTCTATCTTATGAGCTTCCACCATTGTTTCATAATTTGCAAGTCAAGTATGGTCGCCACCATTAGGGTGATCTATACCATACAAAACACTTACAAACTACTTATCATGCGAGGTTAAACGGTGCGAAATTGCTAATGAACGTTCCTCCATTAGGGAGGATTACTCACTAAAACAAACGCGGTGTAAAACCCACAATGGAGATCGAATGTCTTAATAATAATCAAGCTCATTATTTAAAGTGAGTTGTATTTTCTTTGATTCTCTTTATTTATTCTATTTATTTTGAATATATATTTATTTAATTAAAATTTCCAATTTAGAATGAAAAATTCTAAATATAAATTTTAATTTAATATTTATAAATTTTACTTAGATGGATATGAAATAATATGAATTATTTCCATCTTAGTAATAATTTCCAATAAATATTTAGAAAAATATTCAATTTAAGTTGTTACAAAATTAATTTAAATTAATTTACAACTCAAATTTTATTTTCTATAAATATATATTGCATTTCAAAAAATTAAAGTATTTAAAATACAATTTTCGAAAAATGCATGTTAAAATAAAAAATAAATCCTGGAAAAATTATTATAATTTAATGTTGGCCCAAAATTAATTTACAACAAAAAATATAATTTTCCTATTTAATTAAATATATAAGAAAATTTTCAAATATTTAAGTATGATGATGAAAATCAACTTAAATATTAATTTTCTATTTAATTAAATACACTAGAAAAATACTTCAAGCAAAAATATCATCTATCTAGATTTTCCTTTGACTAATTAATTCAATTTCTAATAATATACTTTAATTCAATTTATTTTAAATTAATCAATAAATGAAAAAATCATTGATTTAAGTTGATCCAAGAATTAATTAAAATAAATAATTAATTTACAACTTAATCTATTTTTCAAGATAAAATTCGAAATTCTAGCATTTAAGAAATGCAATTTCGAAAATTGATTAATAAAATAAAGAAAAAATATATTTTGAAAATTATTTAAATTTAGTTGAAAAAATAAATTTCAACTAAAAATAATTTTCTATTTAATTAAATGTCATGAAAAAGAAATATTTAAGTATGATGATAAAAATCAACTTAGATATTTAATTTTCAAATTAATTAAATGTATTAAATTCAAGAAATAAATAATTAAGTGTAGAGAAGGCTTAATTATTAATCTCTAGTTTAATACTAGGAAAAATATACTTAAAATAAATTGTACCAAAATTAATTAATAAATAATTAATTTCACAATGTATAATATTTCCTATTTAATATTAGAAATAATAAGTAGTCTAGAAATAACTATCTAGAAAATATCTTATTTGACTAAGTATCTTTTCCACAAAATTTGAAAAAAATATCTAATTTAGGTTGTATTAGAAAAAATCTAGAACCTAAATATTTTTCAAATTTAAATTTAATTAAATATCAAAAATTAAGTTGTAACCACTTAATTTGAAAATATTCCATTTTAAGTTAATATTCGAAAAGATATTAACTTAAGAAATATCTAAAGAATCTTAATAACCAATGCCTAAAATTCCTCAACTTAATTTTGAAATTTGAAATTCAAAAGATATTCAGATTTAAGTTGGTTAGTTGTAGATAACTAAATATCAACTTAAATAAGAATATTTAATGAAAAATTTAAATTAAGTTCCAGAAAGAATCTAGATGGTTATAATTCTATATTTAATTAAATACAAGAAAATACATATAGTTTAGCTTAGAATAAAAAATTCTTTAAACTATAATTTTCTTAAATTAATTTCAAAATAAATGAAATTAATTATGTTGCTAATCAATTTTATTAGGTTAAACTAGTTTAATTAACCTAGTACAGTTATTCAAATCAGGCAAATGGACCTTCACAATTGGGGTGATTCATGTGAGGGGGTGCTGGGTTCAGTATGTCGTACCCACTACTATGGCTCTCAACTCTCACACAAGGCCCAAAAGAGAGGAATTTAACCTTAATAAGAACAACTGTTATTAATTGAATAAGCCCAATAACTAAATGGGCCTAAATAAATTCTATCAAGAACTATGATAATTTATTTTAGCAACAACAACCTATATGCATCTATAATAAAATTAAACACATAGGCTCACACAGGCACACTTTGGATGGGTCCTATCATGTTGCTAGGTCATACACAGATGAAAGAAGATTGTAAATATACCTGTTACAAATTATTAACTTGACCAAGGGAGCCATCAGATCATTAGATCTGGCAAAAAGTAACCATGGCTATTTGCAATCAAGTAATAATAGGTTTTGAAAACTTACAAACAAGCTAAAACACATACTCCTGCAACAAGGTTAGCTGGATAGTTGGATGTAGGATTTATTTAATTTTAAATTAAATATTTAATTTCGAAAATAATTAATTAAATAAAAAAAATTTCGAAAAATTTTAAAAAAAATTGAAAAATTCGAAAATTAAAAAAAAATTTAAAATTAAACCTACAATTTTTGAAAAATTAGGTTTCAACCAACCTAAATATCATTTCAAAAATTTGCTAACTACTTTTAAATTTTAAATGTTATTTTATAAATAAAAATTAAATAAAAAATTAGAAAAGATAAATAAATATCTTTTCAGATTTTAAATTTAATTTAAATAAATAAAATAACAAAATTTAAAAGTTAGCAAAATATCTTACATCAATTTAAAATTACATGATTATAAATATCTTATTTTAAATTTAAATAAGGTCAAAATATCTAAAAAGATTTAATTTAAAAAAATATCTTAAAAGATAAGATATAATTAAAAATATCTTAAAAGATTTTATAAATATCTTATAAAATCTGACCTTAAATTTAAAAAAATAAGATATAATCAAATTTAAAAATAAGATAGATTTTTAAGCAAGAAGATAGATACTAATTCTATTCAAATTCAAATTACACTAATATCTTGAATTAAATTTAAAAAATATTAAATTAATTCAAAATGATAATTAGAATTGAATTAGGAATAGTGATAGTATAAATACAAAACTATACAAAAAATTGGAAGTTAATTCCATGAAAAAGCATGAAAAATCGAAGAAAAACGAAAAAAATTCGAAACTGTATGGACAGATTTGCGATCGCAGGAAAATATCAAAGACAAATTTCCCCCAATTTTTTCAAATCTTAAAAAAATCATAACTAATTCAAATAAAATCCAAATTAAGTTCTGTAAAAGGCTAACTTGCTTAATTTTTTCCATACTATCCAATAAAAATAATTCCAGAGATAAAATCGCAATTATTTTTCACGAAAATTTACAAACATCAATCAATCATCAAATAACACTCAATACAACATGATACCATCCAAAGAACATACAAACAATCGTTTTAAAGTCCAAATTTCTTGTAAGTAAATCAATTACCATGGCTCTGAGGCCAGTTGTTGGAAATTATTTTACCAGGATCTTAGATCTACTCACAAGTATGTTTATTAACATCCTAAATATGAACTTTCTAAAACGATGAAATAAATACATATAAAGTTAAAAAAACCTTACATTGGGTGCAGCGGAATAATATGACTCCTTCCGTTCAGATATCTAGCCCTTGATTCCTTTCTGTAGCAGAGCATTATCAATATATGAACCTGGATCTCTTTCTCTGAATCCTTGATGCTGAATCTCCTTTGCTGATGATCTTTCTTCACGATCTTCCTCACTATGATTGAGGTATCACTTGATGTGTGTGGGCACTACTCATACACTAAGGATTTCAAAATTCTAAGGAAGAAGAGAGAAGAAGTGGTAGCTAAAGATAGGGAGAGAGAGGCTCAGATTTTCTGAATCAGAAGAAGTGTTTTTCCTGAAGCCTTCACTATCTATTTATAGCATTCCACTAGGGTTAGATTTGAATTATATGGCATTAAAATAATGAAAAAAATCAATTTAAAATAGCTACAAAGGTGGCCGGCCATGCCTTTAATGGATTGGGCCTTGGGCTTTGCAATTTTGTAATTTTAACACCTTTTGTATCTAATTTTCTCAAAAATGCCAATTTTCTAATTCAAACATTTAAATGCCAATTCTAACTATTTAATAACTATAAATAATTATTAAATAATATTGTCATTTATCATATTTATTAATTGAACCATACAAAGTATCATAATTAAATAATATGCCCCTATAAACTCTTTCTTTACAATTTCGCCCTTACTTAGTGAAAAATTCACAAATAGACATAGTCTAATTTGAGAATTATAATTGATTAATCAAAACTAATTATATGAGTCTTACAAGCAATATTATCTCAACTAGTGGGGGGACCATGGGTCTATATAACCGAGCTTCCAATAAGTAGATCAAGAATTTAGCACTAAAATTCACAACTTATTAATTCTTCGTTGAATCCACGCATAGAACTTAGAATTGCACTCTCAGTATATAGAATGCTCTATATGTTCCACCATATAGACACATCATTAGTTATCCATTGTTATAATCCTAATGTGATCACTGATCCTCTATATGAATGATCTACACTGTAAAGGGATTAAATTACCGTTACACCCTACAATGTATTTATTCCTTAAAACACTTGACCCCGTATAAATGATATTTCAGCTTATGTGAAATGAGTACTCCACCATTTATGTTCGTTTGGTCAAGCTCGAAGGAGATCATCCTTTGCTTACTATTCGCCAGATAGAAGCTATAGATTCCATGTTTATGATAGCACTCCCACTCAATTGCACTACCGTGTTCCCAAAATGTACGTATCACCCTGACCTAAAAGTAGGCTTAACTAACAAATCAAAGAACACGAATAGCCTTTCAAGATTGAGCCTAATCATAACAGGATTAAGAACATTTGATCTAGGATCAACTAGGCGATATTGACTTGAATAGATATTACGGTAAGTTTAATAAATCTAAGTCAAAGTTCAATATCGGTCCCTTCCGATGCATACTCCATGCATCCAACCTGAGCTTTACTTTAACCAATGCTCTGGAAAGAACATAGCACTTCTCCAAATGCAAGTAAACTCTGTTGTAGATTATCATATCAGTAAAACCCTATGTCTGATAAATTTAGGAAATTTTATTCACATAGTCATGTACTTAGTTCCATCTTGGGTGTACTTCCCCTTAATAAGGTGGCCAACTACCCATGGTGATTTGAACGTCTCGCATTCAAGTTACATGTGTGTTCATTGTGAAATACAGTGACCTCAAAGTTGTCAGAATGCATCTTCTTCCTCCCCCTCAATCTCCATTTACAATCTGGAGCCTTGCATGTAACGTACAACACATCAGGGGATGACTTCTTCACCATCCACTCGAAATTGTTATTAAGTGCAAACCTACCCACTACTTGTCTCAGTTCTTCCTTGTTTTCATAAAAATTACCAAGCTCTATCACCCCTGCTTCCTTACTTTGTAAACAAGTAGTTAGCTCATGATTTTCCATTATATCTTCCTTTGTCCACATGGGAGCTTTGAACTTGGTACAAACTTCAAAAGAGGAGAACGTTGAGAAGGTTGCATGACGAGCATGTTCTTCAGTTCTGCCTTGTCGACTACTGCTAGTTCCAGGTGTAGTGCGATTTTCACTACGAGGTTGTCGTTCTCGCTGTGTACCTTGGTTACTCGGTACATACTCTAACCTCAACGATGGTCCCGCTACGGCTTCATCGACTGCCAAATCATGTTCATCGTCTATATTCAAATCTACAATAGGATCGTTATTGTAGAAGGGTGTATCGAACTCTTCAAACTGATGAAATCCGGTCGCTTCTTGTTCTTGCCCTACATTGGTCGGAACCTCTAAATTGGTCGGAACCTCTAAATTGGTCGGAACCTCCTCATTCACACCAATCCCAACATCTGTTTTGGGAACGCAAGACCCTACCACACTTCGAGGGAGAGGATTAGTAGGCGGCGTAGGCTCCGAATTCCCAACTTTTCTCACCTTGGTCACGAATAATGGCATAAACTCTGTATTTGACATTGTTGCCCTCATCTCTAAGAACGTTATCAGTTGGCGTTCTCTCTTAATAACCTCTGGCGCAACCATTTTTCCCTTCATGTACAAGGAACAAATCTCCAACTTTAAATCATACGCTACCGGATCAACTTCCAACTCTTCATATAAAATTTGTCGCAGTTCTTGTAGGGTTGTCTCGGTTATGCTTGTCAACGTCAAGCTGCTATTTGCTTTGTAGATCCAATTATAATTCTCACATAACCAAACACCATCGTACGATACAACAAGGAACACTTTCTCTCCTGCAATTTCAAACCAAAAAAACAAGGTGAGTAAAGGAAAAAACACCAAAAAAAAAATAAAAATCGACATCCCATCGATATCAATCGACATAATGTTGATAATCACAACAGCAGAAACTATGGCACTAATTGTCGACATTGTGTCGACATAATATCGACATAACGTCGACAACCACACCAAGCATGCTCGCCATCGATATAACATCGACATACCATCAACATTCAATCGACAAACACACAGTGCATGCGTTTCGTGTTTTACGGTTACACATTTAATGTTAATAAATTTTACCTACGTTCCCAACAACCCTTCCCAACTGACACGTTGCATGTCAGACACGTGTCCTATCGACAAGCTATCGACATGACGTCGACATGGTATCGACAAATAAGTTAGCAGTGTCACTAAATTGGCATGTTGTCGACATCATATCGACATAGTATCGACATTCAGTCGACAAATACACCATTTCATGCGTTTTACCTGTACAGTTACACATTTAATGACCATTAAATTTTCCTACATTCCCAACATGTTTACTGCTCTATAAAAGCAAATCCCTTTCTTATTCATAAGTGCTCTTGTCTTCTACTTCTCTCTTACTCTTAAAAATTTCTCTTATTCTTAAGTTCTAAATATGGCCTCAAGAAAGAACAAAGGCAAATTCCCCATCTTAACTCGTGAAGAGCTGAAGCAGGAGCCTGATGTTGGCATAATTACTCCTGAAATGCAGAAAGTTTTTGACGCCCAAAGAGCTTTCGAAAGAGAACGATGTGGGAACGAGTTCACGTTCAGGCAACTTGAAGCACATTTTTGCAAAACTGGTGTATGGCCGGCTCCACCACCAGGGTTCCCCGAAGGATGCCGTCGTTGCAAACTAGGCATCTTTAACGGTAAACCGGTGAAGCCTGGAACATTATGCAAGTATTGCAAGGCTCACCCACAAGCCAAAGAATTTTAAAAAAATAATTTTTTATGTTATGGCTTGTGGTGAGTTTTATTTAATGTTTGTTTTTTTTTATGAACTTTATTTTCTGTTTTTTTTAATGTTTTTTTATGTTATGTTTTTTTCTTATTTTAATGAAATTTCCCTTTTATTTTATGTTATTATAATGTTATGTTATGTTATTTACGGCTTTTTTTCATTTGCCTCGATATTTTGTCGACATGGTGTCGACAAAATATCGACAACTTCTAAAAAAAGATAAATGCTTGTTGTCGACATGCTATCGACAACAATCGACAAAATGTCGACAAATTGTAAATAATATGTGTTGGTTTTATGCCCTAAATAAAACTCTGTTTCAATGTAATTCAGATTATTCAATATCAATAAAGTAACAGAAGTAATTTTTCATTCACTTGTGTATGTTTTGGTTCACTTAATCAATTGCTTGTCTATTTGATTTATAAATTCATCCAAACCCTTTTCACATACTTGATCATGTTTATTGTGTTGTCAACACAGTGGAAAATAAACATGACTATGTGAATAAAGTATTCCTAGATTTATCAGAACACTGGGTTTCACTGATATGACAATCTACAACAGAGTTTACTTACATTTGGAGAAATGTTATGTTCTTTCCAGAACATAGGTTAAAGTAAAGCTCAGGTTGGATGCATGGAGTATGCATTGGAATGGACCGATATTGAACTTTGAATTAGATTTTGAAACTTACTGTAAACATCTATTCAATTCAATATCATAAGTTGATCCTAGATCACATGATCGAAATCTTGATATGGTTAGGCTTAATTTCAAGAGTATTATTCGTGTTCTTTGATTTGTTAGTTAAGCCTAAATCTTTAGTCTGGGCAATACATACATTTTGGGAACACGATAGTGCGATTGAGTGGGAGCGCTAACATAAATATGGAATCTATAGCTTCTATCTGGCGAATAGTAAGCAAAGGGTGATTTCCTTCGAGCTTAACCAAACGAGATAAATGATTGAGTACTCATTTCACTTAGTTGAAATATCATTTATACAGGGTTAAGTGTTTTAAGGATAAAATACATTGTAGGGTGTTAAGGTAATTTAAGTCCCTTTACAGTGTAGATCATCCATATAGAGGATCATTGACCACATTAGGATTATAACAATGGATAACTAATAATGTGTCTATATGGTGGAACATATAGAGTATTCTATATACTGAGAGTGCAATTCTGAGTTCTATGTGTGGATTCAACGAAGAATTAATAAGTCAGTGAATTTAAGTGGTAAATTCTAGATCTGCTTATTGGAAGCTCGGATATATAGACCCATGGTCCCCTCACTAGTTGAGATGATATTACTTGTAAGACTCATTTAATTGATTTTAATTAATCAATTAAAAATTCTCAAGATGGACTTGTCTGTTTGAGAATTAATCACTTATTAAGGGCAAAACAGTAAATAGAGATTTTGAAGGGCATATTTATTAATTAGGAAACTTTAATTAGTTTCATTATTAATAAAATAAATGATAATATATTATTTGATAATTATTTTTAATTATTAAATAATTAGATTTGTCATTAATATGGTTGAACAATGGAATTGGCAGTTTTTCACAAAACAGGAAACTATCAGTGTAGGAAAAGGAAAGTTGGAAAAGTGGCAAGCCTTGTTTCCACATTGCCTAGGCCGGCCACTTAGCTTCCTTTTCCCTTTGATTTTTTCAATTCCAAATGTCAATCATAGCCCTTGGTGGTCTTCTATAAATAGAAGGCAAAGGCTTCAGAGTTACATAGAACTGTACAACCTTTTCACAGCATTATTCTGAAAGAATTTTCTCTCAGAAAATTCTCTCTGAGCCGCCACCCTCTCTCTCTCTATTCCTTCACTGTTTCGAAATGTATAAGTTCTAGAGTAGTGCCCACACACATCAAGTAATACCTCAATCATAGTGAGGAAGGCTGTGTAGAATTCAGAAACAACAAAGAAGGACTTTCGGGCTCAGATCTTGATTATACTCTGCTACAGAAAGGAATCAAGGGTTAGAGATCTGAGTGGGAGGAGACATATATTCCGCTGCAATCACTGTAAACTCTTATGTGTTTAATTTCATATCGTTTTAGAAGTTCATATTTAGGTTGTTAAATCAACATACTTGTGAGTAGATCTAAGTGTTGGAAATTATTTTACCAGGATCTTAGATCTACTCACAAGTATGTTTATTAACATCATAAATATGAACTTTCTAAAACGATGAAATAAACACATATAAAGTTAAAGAAACCTTACATTGGGTGCAGCGGAATAATATGACTCCTTCCGTTCAGATATCTAGCCCTTGATTCCTTTCTGTAGCAGAGCATTATCAATATATGAACCTGGATCTCTTTCTCTGAATCCTTGATGCTGAATCTCCTTTGCTGATGATCTTTCTTCACGATCTTCCTCACTATGATTGAGGTATCACTTGATGTGTGTGGGCACTACTCATACACTAAGGATTTCGAAATTCTAAGGAAGAAGAGAGAAGAAGTGGTAGCTAAAGATAGGGAGAGAGAGGCTCAGATTTTCTGAATCAGAAGAAGTGTTTTTCCTGACGCCTTCACTATCTATTTATAGCATTCCACTAGGGTTAGATTTGAATTATATGGCATTAAAATAATGAAAAAATCAATTTAAAATAGCTACAAAGGTGGCCGGCCATGCCTTTAATGGATTGGGCCTTGGGCTTTGCAATTTTGCAATTTTAACACCTTTTGTATCTGATTTTCTCAAAAATGCCAATTTCCTAATTCAAAATTTAAATGCCAATTCTAACTATTTAATAACTATAAATAATTATTAAATAATATTGTCATTTATCATATTTATTAATTGAACCATACAAAGTATCATAATTAACAAATATGCCCCTATAAACTCTTTCTTTACAATTTCGCCCTTACTTAGTGAAAAATTCACAAATAGACATAGTCTAATTTGAGAATTATAATTGATTAATCAAAACTAATTATATGAGTCTTACAAGCAATATTATCTCAACTAGTGGGGGGACCATGGGTCTATATAACCGAGCTTCCAATAAGTAGATCAAGAATTTAGCACTAAAATTCACAACTTATTAATTCTTCGTTGAATCCACGCATAGAACTTAGAATTGCACTCTCAGTATATAGAATGCTCTATATGTTCCACCATATAGACACATCATTAGTTATCCATTGTTATAATCCTAATGTGATCACTGATCCTCTATATGAATGATCTACACTGTAAAGGGATTAAATTACCGTTACACCCTACAATGTATTTATTCCTTAAAACACTTGACCCCGTATAAATGATATTTCAGCTTATGTGAAATGAGTACTCCACCATTTATGTTCGTTTGGTCAAGCTCGAAGGAGATCATCCTTTGCTTACTATTCGCCAGATAGAAGCTATAGATTCCATGTTTATGATAGCACTCCCACTCAATTGCACTACCGTGTTCCCAAAATGTACGTATCACCCTGACCTAAAAGTAGGCTTAACTAACAAATCAAAGAACACGAATAGGCTTTCAAGATTGAGCCTAATCATAACAGGATTAAGAACATTTGATCTAGGATCAACTAGGCGATATTGACTTGAATAGATATTACGGTAAGTTTAATAAATCTAAGTCAAAGTTCAATATCGGTCCCTTCCGATGCATACTCCATGCATCCAACCTGAGCTTTACTTTAACCAATGCTCTGGAAAGAACATAGCACTTCTCCAAATGCAAGTAAACTCTGTTGTAGATTATCATATCAGTAAAACCCTATGTCTGATAAATTTAGGAAATTTTATTCACATAGTCATGTTTACTTTCCAATGTGTTGACGACACAATAAACAGGATCAAGTATGTGAAAAGGGTTTCAGATGAATTTATACATTATGTACATATAATCATGAAATAAATCATGTGAACCATGCAACATTAAATGTTATTTCTGATCTATATTAATAAGTTAAAACTGATTATATTGAAATGAGTTTTATTTAGGGCATAAAACCCAACAAACTCCCACTTGCACTAATATAAAACAAAAAGTGCGTTTCAAATAATCTGAACACCTTGATATACAAATCAAGTGTAGTAGTAGTAAACTCCTCGTAATAGGATCTGAAAGGTTGAATTAACCACAACCTTTTCTCCACTATTACTCTTCCTTTAATCATAAAATCATTGATAATGTGAAATTCCTCTCTATATGTCTACTCTCTTGGGATACTGGATTCTATATCTTTGGCAACTACTTTTGGTCAATCAGGAAATTAACACTAGTAGTTTAAGGCAATTTGGAATGGTGCCAAAGATGTATAGAACTTTCCTTAGACTGAATAAGTACCTTTCCTGCAGCTTTAACATTCAGTCCCTCTCTGGTAGACCTAGAGACTTCAGATAGGTTTTTACACTTCTCCAAAATCACTATTCCACCCCCAGAGTAACCGCCATCTTATCAGAAAGATTTACTAGCAGAGAGGCAAATTTCGAAATCTGATATGGTGTAGTCTAAGAGTTTTAAACACACCCTTATAGACTAACATATAGTTCCTCTTCTTAATCTTAGGATTTACTTGATTGTCTTCCAATGTTCTTCTCCTGGATTAATCTGATACCTACTCATTACTCCCACTCAACAACAGGTGTCTGGTCTAAGGCATACAAAAGCATATCTAAGACCTCTCACTGTTGATATAAGAAATTCTTTCATGGCTTTATTTTTTCTGGAATAGTTGAGACTTTTCCTTAGATAAATAAAATCTATGTCTAAGAAGTTGTGAAGCTTCTATAGATTGCCATTAGAAAGAAAATGCTTCAGCATCTTACTAAAGTAAGTTGCTTGCATTAGAGTAAGTAATTACCAGGTATACCACAAGCCATAGGTTTAGATAAACTCAAACCTATAATACTAGGAACAGGAAGTTTTGTTAAGTCCATTGAATGGACTTATAAACGAAAATTTCCTTTTATGTCCTTGTAATAGAAAACTTTAGGTTATTCCATGTGAATGGATTAAACCATAGTTCTATTGGCTTACTTCTTAGTTTCTTATCTTGACAATCCATTACTTGTTTAAACTCACAATGGATTTTAATCACTAGTGTCTCCCAAGTCATAGGAAAGTGAGTTCCTAGAAACTCTCCCACTACGACAAGGTACCGTGAATTATGTCGAAGAAAACTAAATGGTATTGATCTCCTCGGTTGTGACAAGACAACAGAGGTAGTGGGATCATCATATGTTATATAAGATGATAGAACACTTTTGGAATCAAGAAAAATATCTCCTTTATTTTCTACTTGTTTTCAGACTTAGTCATTTTCTTAGAAAAGTAGTATTTGTTTGAACAAACACTTTCTTATCTATTGACAATGGGATGGTCCACCCCTAATCACTTAGAATAGCTAAGAAACCATGGTTAACAGTTCTAGCTTTTCTTAAGATTTTGATTAGGTCATCCATGAATCTAGTAATGATTTACATTAAGTATACAACCATTACATCATTCTGAAATTGTATTACCATAGAAGGAATTAGGCAACGACTAGTAACTAATCATCAACATGCAACTCGAAATTTCTGGGGAGGTAAGTTTGGATATAATTCAAAAATCAATTTAATGATCTTTGAACTGCATATCTACTAACTATTTCTCCACCCCTATCAGTTCGCAAGATCTTTAACCACTTACCTTAATGGTTTTAACCATTGCTAGAAATTAATGAAATTTTTCAAACATTTCAAATTTCTTTGCTAAAAGGTATAATCTAGAGTTATCGTTTTAAGAATACAACGAAAAACTCATATCCACCCCTGAATGTACGTCCATATGCGAATGAGATGAACTACTTTCAGTGGATATAGGCATATTAACTCTTTGCAGAGATTGATCTTGTCAAATCCACTATGAACAAGATACAAATGCCATAGATTAAAAAAAAATGTGGTAGTGTCTTTTGATGACATAGGTTTATAAAAGAATTCTTAGAATAGTGCAAGTGGATCCTGGTCACAGAATACCTAACTCATATTCCATACAGTTTGAATCCATTAATAAAAGATGGATATTAAACACTTGAGAAAGTGTAACTGTATTGTATCTGGAATTAGAAATATAAGAAAATTTCTGTTTGGATTCTAAAATTAAAGTCAAAGACTTAAATTCAACCAAATATAATGAGTAATTCTTTCTTGGACCACCACTACTATTTAAACTCTAAGTCAGATTTGCCCATACAAGTAGGAGATTTCTAAGATTGAGGATTTATATCAATTGGGAATAGAATTTCGGGATTATAATCATATGCGTCATTTAATTTCTTAAGAGAAAATATAATGACATGAAATGATATATAGACCATTCATCCAATGATATGTTTTGAAGCTAATTCGAAATGAATAAGCTAAGAGGAATTAGGATAATTTCGTTTATAAATAAGAATCCAACGATGCTTCGATTAGCGAATGACAAAGCAATCTTATTTATGTAATCTTCTTGTTTCATATTGTAAAAATACTAGTCTAAGGTGTCATCAATTGATGAACAGCTAGATGTCGCATATACAATAATTATCATTCGATATCTAACACTATTATGTATGTCTAATGGTGAAAATCCACTAGGGATTTATCTCATTAGATAAACAAACATGTTGGACCAACAATGAAGATTCGAAATTAACTACAACTTAATAACAGAAAATAACATGGTTCAATATAAATTCATACACAATTCAGAAATTATAAGCATATAGCAAGTAGGAATGACAAGTGAAAATACTAAAACTTACAATCCTAAATAATTTCCAAGGTTTTTCAACAAACTGATACAGTGTCCCGTTTAGAAGAGAGTCAAAGCATCATCCATTGAATAGAGTTGTCGGCTCATCTAAAATGATAACCATTCTAGCAACCTTTTATTCGATCAAGATTGGAATTCAGCGTTGTCCCGTTTAGGCGAGAGTCAAGGCAATTCTATCTTATGAGCTTCCACCATTGTTTCATAATTTGCAAGTCAAGTATGGTCGCCACCATTAGGGTGATCTATACCATACAAAACACTTACAAACTACTTATCATGCGAGGTTAAACGGTGCGAAATTGCTAATGAACGTTCCTCCATTAGGGAGGATTACTCACTAAAACAAACGCGGTGTAAAACCCACAATGGAGATCGAATGTCTTAATAATAATCAAGCTCATTATTTAAAGTGAGTTGTATTTTCTTTGATTCTCTTTATTTATTCTATTTATTTTGAATATATATTTATTTAATTAAAATTTCCAATTTAGAATGAAAAATTCTAAATATAAATTTTAATTTAATATTTATAAATTTTACTTAGATGGATATGAAATAATATGAATTATTTCCATCTTAGTAATAATTTCCAATAAATATTTAGAAAAATATTCAATTTAAGTTGTTACAAAATTAATTTAAATTAATTTACAACTCAAATTTTATTTTCTATAAATATATATTGCATTTCAAAAAATTAAAGTATTTAAAATACAATTTTCGAAAAATGCATGTTAAAATAAAAAATAAATCCTGGAAAAATTATTCTAATTTAATGTTGGCCCAAAATTAATTAATAAAATTAATTTACAACAAAAAATATAATTTTCCTATTTAATTAAATATATAAGAAAATTTTCAAATATTTAAGTATGATGATGAAAATCAACTTAAATATCAATTTTCTATTTAATTAAATACACTAGAAAAATACTTCAAGCAAAAATATCATCTATCTAGATTTTTCTTTGACTAATTAATTCAATTTCTAATAATATACTTTAATTCAATTTATTTTAAATTAATCAATAAATGAAAAAAATCATTGATTTAAGTTGATCCAAGAATTAATTAAAATAAATAATTAATTTACAACTTAATCTATTTTTCAAGATAAAATTCGAAATTCTAGCATTTAAGAAATGCAATTTCGAAAATTGATTAATAAAATAAAGAAAAAATATATTTTGAAAATTATTTAAATTTAGTTGAAAAAATAAATTTCAACTAAAAATAATTTTCTATTTAATTAAATGTCATGAAAAAGAAATATTTAAGTATGATGATAAAAATCAACTTAGATATTTAATTTTCAAATTAATTAAATGTATTAAATTCAAGAAATAAATAATTAAGGGTAGAGAAGGCTTAATTATTAATCTCTAGTTTAATACTAGGAAAAATATACTTAAAATAAATTGTACCAAAATTAATTAATAAATAATTAATTTCACAATGTATAATATTTCCTATTTAATATTAGAAATAATAAGTAGTCTAGAAATAACTATCTAGAAAATATCTTATTTGACTAAGTATCTTTTCCACAAAATTTGAAAAAAATATCTAATTTAGGTTGTATTAGAAAAAATCTAGAACCTAAATATTTTTCAAATTTAAATTTAATTAAATATCAAAAATTAAGTTGTAACCACTTAATTTGAAAATATTCCATTTTAAGTTAATATTCGAAAAGATATTAACTTAAGAAATATCTAAAGAATCTTAATAACCAATGCCTAAAATTCCTCAACTTAATTTTGAAATTTGAAATTCAAAAGATATTCAGATTTAAGTTGGTTAGTTGTAGATAACTAAATATCAACTTAAATAAGAATATTTAATGAAAAATTTAAATTAAGTTCCAGAAAGAATCTAGATGGTTATAATTCTATATTTAATTAAATACAAGAAAATACATATAGTTTAGCTTAGAATAAAAAATTCTTTAAACTATAATTTTCTTAAATTAATTTCAAAATAAATGAAATTAATTATGTTGCTAATCAATTTTATTAGGTTAAACTAGTTTAATTAACCTAGTACAGTTATTCAAATCAGGCAAATGGACCTTCACAATTGGGGTGATTCATGTGAGGGGGTGCTGGGTTCAGTATGTCGTACCCACTACTATGGCTCCCAACTCTCACACAAGGCCCAAAAGAGAGGAATTTAACCTTAATAAGAACAACTGTTATTAATTGAATAAGCCCAATAACTAAATGGGCCTAAATAAATTCTATCAAGAACTATGATAATTTATTTTAGCAACAACAACCTATATGCATCTATAATAAAATTAAACACATAGGCTCACACAGACACACTTTGGATGGGTCCTATCATGTTGCTAGGTCATACACAGATGAAAGAAGATTGTAAATATACCTGTTACAAATTATTAACTTGACCAAGGGAGCCATCAGATCATTAGATCTGGCAAAAAGTAACCATGGCTATTTGCAATCAAGTAATAATAGGTTTTGAAAACTTACAAACAAGCTAAAACACATACTCCTGCAACAAGGTTAGCTAGATAGTTGGATGTAGGATTTATTTAATTTTAAATTAAATATTTAATTTCGAAAATAATTAATTAAATAAAAAAATTTCGAAAAATTTAAAAAAAATTGAAAAATTCGAAAATTAAAAAAAAAAATTAAAATTAAACCTACAATTTTTGAAAAATTAGGTTTCAACCAACCTAAATATCATTTCAAAAATTTGCTAACTACTTTTAAATTTTAAATGTTATTTTATAAATAAAAATTAAATAAAAAATTAGAAAAGATAAATAAATATCTTTTCAGATTTTAAATTTAATTTAAATAAATAAAATAACAAAATTTAAAAGTTAGCAAAATATCTTACATCAATTTAAAATTACATGATTATAAATATCTTATTTTAAATTTAAATAAGGTCAAAATATCTAAAAAGATTTAATTTAAAAAAAATATCTTAAAAGATAAGATATAATTAAAAATATCTTAAAAGATTTTATAAATATCTTATAAAATCTGACCTTAAATTTAAAAAAATAAGATATAATCAAATTTAAAAATAAGATAGATTTTTAAGCAAGAAGATATATACTAATTCTATTCAAATTCAAATTACACTAATATCTTGAATTAAATTAAAAAAATATTAAATTAATTCAAAATGATAATTAGAATTGAATTAGGAATAGTGATAGTATAAATACAAAACTATACAAAAAATTGGAAGTTAATTCCATGAAAAAGCATGAAAAATCGAAGAAAAACGAAAAAAATTCGAAACTGTATGGACAGATTTGCGATCGCAGGAAAATATCAGCACAGCCCCGATTTTTTCAAATCTTAAAAAAATCATAACTAATTCAAATAAAATCCAAATTAAGTTCTGTAAAAGGCTAACTTGCTTAATTTTTTCCATACTATCCAATAAAAATAATTCCAGAGATAAAATCGCAATTATTTTTTACGAAAATTTACAAACATCAATCAATCATCAAATAACACTCAATACAACATGATACCATCCAAAGAACATACAAACAATCGTTTTAAAGTCCAAATTTCTTGTAAGTAAATCAATTACCATGGCTCTGAGGCCAGTTGTTGGAAATTATTTTACCAGGATCTTAGATCTACTCACAAGTATGTTTATTAACATCCTAAATATGAACTTTCTAAAACGATGAAATAAACACATATAAAGTTAAAAAAACCTTACATTGGGTGCAGCGGAATAATATGACTCCTTCCGTTCAGATATCTAGCCCTTGATTCCTTTCTGTAGCAGAGCATTATCAATATATGAACCTAGATCTCTTTCTCTGAATCCTTGATGCTGAATCTCCTTTGCTGATGATCTTTCTTCACGATCTTCCTCACTATGATTGAGGTATCACTTGATGTGTGTGGGCACTACTCATACACTAAGGATTTCAAACTTCTAAGGAAGAAGAGAGAAGAAGTGGTAGCTAAAGATAGGGAGAGAGAGGCTCAGATTTTCTGAATCAGAAGAAGTGTTTTTCCTGAAGCCTTCACTATCTATTTATAGCATTCCACTAGGGTTAGATTTGAATTATATGGCATTAAAATAATGAAAAAAAAAATCAATTTAAAATAGCTACAAAGGTGGTCGGCCATGCCTTTAATGGATTGGGCCTTGGGCTTTGCAATTTTGTAATTTTAACACCTTTTGTATCTGATTTTCTCAAAAATGCCAATTTTCTAATTCAAACATTTAAATGCCAATTCTAACTATTTAATAACTATAAATAATTATTAAATAATATTATCATTTATCATATTTATTAATTGAACCATACAAAGTATCATAATTAACAAATATGCCCCTATAAACTCTTTCTTTACAATTTCCCCCTTACTTAGTGAAAAATTCACAAATAGACATAGCCTAATTTGAGAATTATAATTGATTAATCAAAACTAATTATATGAGTCTTACAAGCAATATTATCTCAACTAGTGGGGGGACCATGGGTCTATATAACCGAGCTTCCAATAAGTAGATCAAGAATTTAGCACTAAAATTCACAACTTATTAATTCTTCGTTGAATCCACGCATAGAACTTAGAATTGCACTCTCAATATATAGAATGCTCTATATGTTCCACCATATAGACACATCATTAGTTATCCATTGTTATAATCCTAATGTGATCACTGATCCTCTATATGAATGATCTACACTGTAAAGGGATTAAATTACCGTTACACCCTACAATGTATTTATTCCTTAAAACACTTGACCCCGTATAAATGATATTTCAGCTTATGTGAAATGAGTACTCCACCATTTATGTTCGTTTGGTCAAGCTCGAAGGAGATCATCCTTTGCTTACTATTCGCCAGATAGAAGCTATAGATTCCATGTTTATGATAGCACTCCCACTCAATTGCACTACTGTGTTCCCAAAATGTACGTATCACCCTGACCTAAAAGTAGGCTTAACTAACAAATCAAAGAACACAAATAGCCTTTCAAGATTGAGCCTAATCATAACAGGATTAAGAACATTTGATCTAGGATCAACTAGGCGATATTGACTTGAATAGATATTACGGTAAGTTTAATAAATCTAAGTCAAAGTTCAATATCGGTCCCTTCCGATGCATACTCCATGCATCCAACCTGAGCTTTACTTTAACCAATGCTCTGGAAAGAACATAGCACTTCTCCAAATGCAAGTAAACTCTGTTGTAGATTATCATATCAGTAAAACCCTATGTCTGATAAATTTAGGAAACTTTATTCACATAGTCATGTTTACTTTCCAATGTGTTGACGACACAATAAACAGGATCAAGTATGTGAAAAGGGTTTCAGATGAATTTATACATTATGTACATATAATCATGAAATAAATCATGTGAACCATGCAACATTAAATGTTATTTCTGATCTATATTAATAAGTAAATCTGATTATATTGAAATGAGTTTTATTTAGGGCATAAAACCCAACACTAAGTTCCTGGTAAAATAACTTCCAACAATATGTTTGTTGCTTAATGTCGACATAACGTCGACATTATGTCGACATAACGTCGATAATGGTCGTCACTGACCTTTCCTTTTGTAATCATCGACAAACCATCGACAAATTATCGATATATCATCGATAACACTGGAAAACCCAGAATTTGACTGAAAATCAGATCTGCCAGATCTCAACAATTTCAGACCAATAAACAGCAGTTCCAACAAATAACACACATATAACAATTTTAAACTACATAAAGTCAAACAAAATGCTTAAAACACAACTTACCCATTATAATGGTGTAAGATTCTTGAGTGATATTGGGTTGTGCTTCGGTTTTCCACCAACACCCACCGAGAAAACAACCATTCAAGAGGGAAGAAAGAGAGGGACGAGAGAGTGGGACGGACAGAGGGAATTTTTTTGATAAATTTTTCAGTTTTTTCTAGAGAGAGAGAGTGGTGCACGAGAGAGAGGGAAGAGAGAGAGAAAGATCAATTTCAGATTTTAGCTATATTTTTTTTTTTTTTGAAAAAAAAGGGTAAAATGGGAAGTTCATGTAATTAATGGACTAAATTTGTACAAATTAAGGGAGGGTATAAATTTTGATATGGCTTGTATTATTAAGGCCAAAAAGTGAAATTTCCCTATATCTATATATATATATCTTTATATATTAAAAGTGCCTATCTAACGGCATTTCTTGGTTTAACAGAATATACTTAAAAATAAAAAGAATATTCTGTTAAATTTAACGATTAGGTTTGATCTCCCGTTAACAAATAAACCCAATAATTAAACCCAAAAAATTAAACAATCTTTTAAATATTAATAATCTCTTTTTAAATTAAAAAAATCATCTTAACCATATATCTCTCTAACAAACCTATCTTGGGAGAATATTAATAATTTTTTTTATTTATTTTTTAAAAAAATCTTTATTTTTTTTGATTCCGATGCATAATGTGATGTTATTCTTTTTAATTGCTTTATTAATTTCTTTTCTATTCTAATGTGAAGAAATTTTTGGCAATAGAGAGTCATCAAATGTAGTCCAAGTGTTTGCACTCCATAATCTATATATCTATCTATAATATAGGTCAATACTCTTTTTTTTAACCTATTGATTATACACGTATAATTATTAATTTTAATTGATGATAAAATTTAATTTTTCTATTTTTCTATTATATAAGGATAACTATTTTTTTTTATTGTTATTATTTTTTTCACTATGATGTTTGTAGATATTTTTTTTGACTAAATAATTATTAAATATTAAATAGATTAATTAAAAATATCTAAATCATATACTATTTAAATTTAAATTTGATTAGATTTAATCTTGTATCTACTTTCTCATTATTTGTAATTGTTCTAAATCTGATCGTGCAAACTCATATATTAAACACAATACTCCACCTTGAAATCGTTCTCTGTTTTTTTTTTCTTTCTTATTGGTTGGTGTTAATTCGCCCCGATGATTCAAGTGTCATGGTTTAGCAAAAATACCACTTCTATCTTTGTGTGATTGCAGATATATCACTTCTATCATTGACCCACTTTTTAGCTTTATAAATGCAGATGTTCATATAATATTAACACTTTACAGAATATTTATAGATATACACTTACATTACAATGCTATGTTAAAAAAAAGAACTAAATAGAATAATCTACTACTCCAATAATAAATTTATTTACAATTTTATAATTACACTAATATTATTTTTAATACATTATTAAATAATATTTCAAATATAAATATTTAATTTTTTCAAACAAAAAATTTGAAATCTTTAAAAATAAAATATATTCAAAATCTTAAAAAGACTAAAATCTTAAATAAAACTATCAATACGTGGCTCGGCACGTACATTCACCTAGTATATATATATATATATATAAATTGATTAAGAAATTGTAATAAAAAATTGACGGTAATATTTCAATTCGATTCAATTATGTTAATTCAAGTGTGTACGTAATTAACATTTAACATATATATGTTGTATAATCAGTTTTATTTTAGTTATAACCGATTTGAGTTATTTCGTGTTATTTATTTTTATTTATTATAACACTGTTATAGAACCGATTTTATTTTAATTATAATTGGTTTGAGTTATTTTGTGTTATTTATTTTTATTCATTATGTTATAGAACCGATTATATTTCAATTATAACCGGTTTAATTAGTTATTTTGTGTTATTTATTTTTATTCATTATATGTTATAGAACCAGTTCTATTTTTATTTATATTTGAGACATACATTTCTGGTAACTTTTCTAGCGATAGTGACTTTACCGGTGACGATGACTTTTCGGCGATTTTTTCGGTACCGGTGACTTTTCTAACAAAACTTATTATTACAAGTTTTATCAAATTTATTTATTATTTTATAAATATGGCATAAAAAAGCCCATATAAATTAAAAAAAAAAATACATAATCTTATGGTATTATTTAATTTATGTTATAAAAAATAAACTCTTATAACTATCTTATATATTGTATAATTTCTACTTATAAGATTTTGGCTGTGTGCAAATAAAATTTGAGAAAATTATATTGTATACCCACTTTACTTTATTTATTATAATTTTTACCTTTATTTTTATATTCTTTAAGATATACTCACTTTTATAGATAATATATTTGTTATACTCTTTAGGTTAACATAAATTATGTAATAGACTCACTTAGGTAGAAAGTAAAAGTATATTGGGCAAATCACTCACAAAAGTGAGTACTTTTTAATAAAATATATGTAACGTCCCCGCTTCAAGTCTCTATTGGGTCATTACACCCACGGAATAATGACTCTTATACACGGGTACGCCACTCTGGCTGCTTCTTGGATTGATGACTGACCCTACAGACCAACACAAGTGTTTCCAGCGTGCTTTGTCCTCACTTACACGCTTCTTAGGAAAACTTCTCAGGAGGTCATCACCCATCCTGAAATTGCCCCAGGTCAAGCACGCTTAACTGTGGAGTTCTTTCGTGATGGGCTACCGAAAAACAAGATGCACCTTGTTGATATAGGTAGTACCAATCAATCCATTTAAGCCCTCTTTAACTGTGTAGTCCCATACCTCCACAGTCTCAGAATCATCCCACTTGATCTTTCCCAGGCAGTGTGGGATTGCACAGCTTACCCAGTATTTCCTCTTACGGATCACGGGACTACTGACTGTCACAATATAATATAAGAGTGTTTTGATTAATAAATACAAATTGCTCATCTTATCCCATAAAACTTCCTATAGACAAAACTCAAAACCCTACTATATATATAGCTTTGCATCAAAACTCGAAAGTACTGGAGGCATCAAATATAGTAAGAACATTTACTAGTTATATAAAGTGATCAAATGCTTTTTTTTCTTAAAAAAAAAATTACATATAGTTGACCCCTGTAGTGAATGTGAATAAATTTCTTTAGTAATTTAAATTGAATAAAGACAAAAGAAAAGAAAAGGGAGGGTAACTAATATTCCTCAATTCCTATTATGACCATTAGTTTTGTCATATCTTTATCATCTTTCAGTCAAAATAAACTCTTTGATCTTGAAAAGCCTTTACTGCTCAATATTGACTATACATCTATTGGTCAGTATGTATTAACCCTAGTTAAAATTATAAATTTTTTGTAAAATTAATATATTTTTTTATTTTTTACTTTTTAAATATTTTATTTATAAAAAATATTTTTTTTAGTAAAAATAATAAATCATTTTTTTTTATTATTTTATAGTTTATTTATAGTTGTATTATAATTTTCGTGAAGTGAATTTCTCGTTATTTTTTAATTATATTTTTACTTTTTGTTAAAAAAATTATATTTTTATAATTTTAAAACTTTCAAAGATATAGGTAGATGGATTTGATAGCTTCCTAACAATAATATATGCATCAGTTAAAAAATAGTAATTGCTTGGAATCCTTTCAGGTTTACTGTTGACATCATTAAATACACTAGTCAATTAATGCATTTAAAGGTTTCAACAGTAGATGGATTTGATAGCTTCCTAACAATAATATATGCATCCAATAACAGAAGTGAAAGGAAGGCTTTATGGAAGGATTTAAGTGAATTAGCTACGGTTGGAAACTGGTTTCTCATGGGTGATTTCAATGACATTCTTGCTAAAGAAGAAAGAATAGGACACAGAGTTAAGTCTTATCCTGATTCGGAATAAGCAGCCTGGGAGTGATAGAATCTACTCTAAAATTGACAGAATACTTGCTAATCAGACTTGGATCAATAAGTTTGAGTTTGCTGAAGCGGTGTTCCTCAATGAGGGTCTATTTGACCATTCTCCGGGTATCCTCACCCTACATCCTGGTGTGGTAAGTGGGAAAAAGCCTTTCAAGTATTTTCGAATGTGGAAGTCACATCCAATGTTTGAGACTTACTTGAAGGAGGTGTGGAATGCAAGGATTCAAGGGTCCAAAATGTATCAGGTGGTGTCCAAGATGAAAAGTTTCAAGGCCAAGCTCAAAGAGATAAATAGAGATGGTTTTTTGGATTTACAAAGCTCGGTTAGGAAGGCCAAAGATGAACTTCAGGCAGTACAAGATCAATTACAGCAGCAACCATTGGCTATTGAGTTACATAACAAAGAAAAACTAGCTAGAGAATTGCTCATCAAAGTTCAGAAAGATTACTCATCTTTTTTACAACAAAAAGCTAAACTAGCTTGGCTAGAGAATGGAGATACCAATTCTGCTTTATTTCATGCTTGTATAAAGGAGAGAATAAGGCAGAATCGTATCCTTTCCATTGAAACAAATGAGGGGGAAAGGGTGCACGATCCTACCAGAATTACAGAAGCTTTTTTGACCTTTTATGGAGAGTTACTTGGTTCTAAAATGGAAAATAGAAGGAAGGTTGATAAAAGAATTGTGGCAAAAGGTCCGGTGGTGTCGACTGAGCAAGCTCAAATGTTATTACATAGTTTTTCCAAAGAGGAGGTGAAGAAAGCTGCATTTAGTATTCCTGGAAACAAGTCCCCGGGGCCTGATGGATTCTCAAGCAGTTTCTTTCATGACAACTGGGAGAGTATTGGTGATGACATTTGTGATGCTGTGGTGGATTTTCTGGAATCAGGTAAAATACTTAAAGAAATCAATTCTACGATTATTACTCTGGTTCCAAAGATTAAATGTCCTAACACTGTAAAGGATTTTAGACCTATAGCTTGTTGCAACGTTATTTATAAAATTGCAACTAAGCTATTGAGTTCTAGAATCAGAAATATCCTTCCTGAAATAATCTCTCCTTCACAAGGAGGTTTTATTAAAGGAAGGTATATAGGGCATAACATCATGATTTGTCAGGACTTGGTGAGACATTATAACAGGAAAGCCAACAAACCAAGTTGTTTGATCAAGCTTGATCTTCAGAAGGCCTATGATACCATTGAGTGGGAATTTTTAGAAGAAATGTTGGAGGGTTTGCACTTTCCCAGGAAGTTCATTCAACTTGTCATGAATTGCATCACAACTCCTAAGTTCTCTCTTATGTTCAATGGATCTTTACATGGATTTTTTGAAGCTAAGAGAGGGCTTAGGCAAGGAGACCCCATGTCACCACTGTTGTTTGTCTTGGGAATGGAATACCTTTCTCGGCTTATGAAGAAGATAGGTGAGAAGAAGGATTTCAGATTTCATGAGCGTTGCTTGGGGCTCAAATTGAATCACCTGGCATTTGCAGATGATGTCTTGCTCTTCTGCTATGGAGACAACAACAGTGTTTCCTACTTATTAAAGGCACTCAAGTTGTTTTCACTTACCTCGGGATTGAATCCTAATGCAAATAAAACGGCAATGTACTGTTGTAATATGCAGGAGGAGAGTGTGAAAAGGCTGATTCAACTCTCAGGTTTCTCGAGACATGATTTTCCTTTCACTTACTTGGGGATTCCTATTTGTGCGAAGAAAATTTCTGGTAAGGAGTGTGAGCTACTAGCAGAGAGAATGACAGCTAGGATTAAGAGTTGGAGTTCTCGAAATCTTTCTTTTGCAGGCAGAATTACCTTGATCAACTCGGTTTTGATTGCCATACAAGCATATTGGAGCCAGATTTTGGTCCTACCAAAGAAAGTGATTAAATCCATAGAAGCCATTTGTAGAGCCTTTTTGTGGAAAGGTCAAGCTATGTTTCATGGGGGTGGGGCTGTTGCTTGGGAGAATGTGTGTCAGCCCAAAAGTGCAGGTGGTTTGGGAATTAAAAAGATTGAGGAATGGAACAAGGCTGCTATGTGCAAATATATTTGGGCCATTGCGAATAAGCAAGATAGTCTTTGGCTAAGATGGATTCAAGGTGTCTACATCAAAAATCAGGATTGGTGGAGTTACAATGCTTCCATACATGCTAGTTGGTATTGGAAGAAGGTTGTAACTCTCAAAAACCAATTGAAATCCTTATGCAATGTAACTGAATTTCAGAGAGACAAATATACTATTGCAGCAGGATATTGTATGTTCTCTCCTACTCCAATCAAGATAAACTGGTGCAAGGAAGTTTGGGGTAGGTTGAATACTCCAAAACACTGTATAATTCTTTGGCTAGCAATGCTCAATAGATTAAAAACTAAGGATAGATTGCTGAAATTTGGTCTGCAAATTGATGGCAGCTGCTGCCTTTGTGAAACACAGCAGGAAACCAGCCAACATCTCTTTTTTGAGTGTTGTTTCTCCTGTAGCAGGTTGCAAGAAATAAAGTGTTGGTTGGGCTGGAATGCTACTTCTAACAGCCTTCCGATGTTGCTGAGATGGGTTCAAAGAGCCAAGCTCTCCAAGTTTCGAAAATTGGTGTACCAAGCTGCAATAGCAGCCCTTGTTTATGCCATGTGGAAGATGAGAAACGGGAAAATTTGGTAGGAAAATTCTCTGAATAGTAGCAGTTTTTGTGATGAAATAAAATGGAATGTAAAAATGAGGTGTAACATGTACTTACCAAGAAAGATCCAAGATAAGGATAGAGTTTGGTTTAATGATTTGTAAGGTGTATAGAATTGATTGTGTATAGATTGAAACAGCTTGGGCCCGAGGGGGTGCCGTTAGGTTGTAAATATTGATTGGGAAATTTGATTTTCTATGCTTAGAAAATCAAAAAATTTGATTTTTAAACCAATAATTAAAACCCTAAAAAAACTATACCTTTTTTTTCAAAACCCCAAAAATACCCCCAAACTAAAACTATCTCTCTTTCTCTCTCTATCTAGCCGGTCCCAATAATCCCACACCCCAGGTCCGATGGTCGGACCATGGGGTCCGATGGGGTCCGACCAATCGGACCCATCGGACCCCAAGGTCCGACCATCGGACCTCTCTCTTCCCCTCTCTCTCAAATCGCAGGGAAAAAAAAAAAAAAAAAAAATTAAAGCGGTCGGACGCCCGGTCCGATGGGTCCGACCATCGGACCCATCGGACCCGAAGGTCCGACCATCTGACCCTTTCTTCCTCCCTCTCCAAAATTGCGAAAAAAAAAAAAAAAAAAAAAAAAATTCAAAGGTCCGATGGTCGGACCTTGGGGGTCCGATGGGTCCGACCATCGGACCCCCAAGGTCCGACCATCGGACCTTTGTCTTCTTCCCTCTCTCAAATCGCAGGAAAAAAAAAAAAAAAGTTTCGTAGAGGCGGGGTTGCTCTTTCGGGTTGGGGTTGGGGTCGGAGGGGTTGGGGTCGTGGTCGACGGGGGTGAGGGTGGTGATCGGCGTTGGGGTTGACGTGGGTGGGTGAGGGTGGTTCGGGTGAGGGTGGGCGGTTGGGGTGAGATAGAGGGAGAGAGAGATGATGCAGAGAGAGAGAATATTGTGAGGGGGGTATTTTTGGGGTTTTGAAAAAAAAGGAATAGTTTTTTTAGGTTTTAAATTTTTGGTTTAAAAATCAAATTTTTTGATTTTCTAAGCATAGAAAATCAAATTTCCCTATTGATTGGTGCAATACAACTTCTGATTTATCAAAAAAAAAAAAAAAAAAAAAACTTTCAAGGATAGTTTTGTGTATAAAAAGTTTACGTCGTAAAATTGTAAATAGAACATTAAAAATATAGTATTTTTAAAAATTCACCTTTAATTAGTCCTTTTATGAATTTTATACAATGTAAAAATATAATTTGTTTTTTTTTTCGAAAAAATATTTTATGAGAATTTTTTTAAAAAGTTAAAAAAGATAGCCCTCTAGTTACCCAAAATTATTATTTTTTTATATATATTTTTTCAATGTTTTTAATGAATTCTTCCCATAAAATAAATATATATATTTTTTTAAAAAAATCTATTTTTATAAACTTTATAAAAATGAAAATTCCCAAGAATAGACATTAAAAATAACAAACATATATATTTGAAGGAGTAAAAAAAGGAAAAAAAAATTGAGGAGAATATCAAAAGATTTTCTGCTATGTATATTACAAACTAGTTGCATAGTATATTCCAGCAACTATATAATAGAAATACACAAAAGTAGTTATTTCGATCATATATTATAGGACCAAAATGATTATAAAAAGGGCCACCACTTGGAATTCTAATAATAAAGCTATTCATTAATAAGAAAATATTATCATAACAACTTTTCCCAAAAGTCAAAAATGCAATAATATTCCACCAATTGTCACTATGTAGTTTAGACTATAAGCTGACTTGTCAAGTAAAGACAATCTATTTATGTTTTGTTGCAAATATGCCAAGAGCAAAAGGAATTGAATTTATGGGTTGAAACACAAGCAAAGAGATCATTTTGGAATTTTAATTAGTTTTGACTAAATACTATTATGATATATCAGGATGGCTACAATATATTTTTTAAAATTTTGATTTTTATTTTAAAAACTAAAGTAATAATATGATTAGAAAAAATTGAGAAATTTCTTGAACTTATATAAAAGTGTTCGTAATGTTTTTGAACTATTATCACATTTAAATGACGCCTTCAAATTTTTGTTGTCGTAAAAATTATTTTCAAATTTACTATTTCTGTTATTGAGTTGTGCCTATTTCGTTAATTTTAGTATTAACAAACTACTTATATGCTATTTTAACATTGAATAATCTTTAACAACCATAAAATCTAATTTTATTTATATTTATAAATGCTATTTTTAAAAATATAACATTAAATAATCTCGAACAATATTCAACAGAAAACAATTGATATGATGATTAGGGTTCGAATCTGTCTGTTCGCTACAACAAAACCAACAATAAACTCTTAACACCCGAACCATCACCATCTTCATTGGCTACCTTATAGCCATTAATCATCTTCATTGACATTTTTAGGAATTTAAACTACCCTTAGCTTGCTACCTCACTCTTGTAGACGTTGCAAAACTTAAGCGATATTCCTGGGGCTCGTGAAAGACCATCGACCACAAAGAAAAGCAAAAAAAAAAAGTGCTATTCAGCCTTGTGCTTTGTGGAATAAAAGTCTTGTTAATCAAAAAAAAAAAAAACAAAGAAAAGCAAAATCCCCTATTGTCGAGCTTCCCCACTGCCCAAGTCCCATGTCAACCATCAGGCTAACCTTCAAGCTCCACATTGAACTTGTTAAAATAATGTAGAAAGTGTAATGGTTGAGAAATAGGATGGGATGAGGTGTATGATCAGGGTCGAGCTTAAAATTTAGTGGGTAAAAAAAAATTATTTTTAGACCTTATTTAAAAAAAAATATGGTATTTTTTAAAATTAATAAAAAAAAAATATGTATTTTCAAAAAGAAAAAAAATTATACCACTGGGCTGGTGGGCCTTAGGCACAGGCCTAGTCCGCCAATGCCTAGAGCCAAGCTTGTGTATGATGTTCTATTTCAAAATTAATTAACAATAAAAAATATAAATTATGTTACCACATATTATTAATGAAACTCTATACTATTGGACTAACGACCACTTGTGATATTAATATACTTTTTTTTTATTTAAATTTAGTTTTAATTTAAAATATGTTTTAAGTTAAGATTTAAATTTGAGTTTTTTTTAATAATTTTATTTTAGATGTATTTTAAGTAATTTGTTATTAAAATAAAGAAATAAATTTAAATATTTAAACGGCACTACACATTAACATCATGAATAGTTTTTTTTTTATTATTTAAAATATATTTATTTATATAATAATTATTATAGTGTTTTAGAATGGTTGTAATCTTGTAGATGGCCAAACAATTAAATTTAATATTTAATTATAATAATTAATACAAGTATGTATATATGAGTGAGAGACATAATTAGGGGATAGCGAAAGACCAAATATCCAGCTCCATCCTTGTCGAGAATCTACGACACCTAATATAACAACACCATATTTGGTCGATCCAAGAGAATCTCACCCAATAATATACACATTACACACACCATTTTTTATTTTATATTTTTAAGAAAATGGTCCCCGAAAAAACCAGCTATAAAGTTGAATTGTAACAATTCTTCATAGAGATTTTAAACAAGTTTTTGATTAAATCGAGTTTTATTTTCAGCAGAGACTATAAAAAAAATGTATAAAAGCTAAAGAGAGTGAGTGAGGGACCAAAAGGACTCATCATCACCTCTCATGCCATTAACCACAAAATGTAATTGATGATTTTTCTCTTTTGTGGGCCTTTTCTTAATTAATTAAATTAATGACCCCACAAACAAAATTAACCACTACTTTATTTATTCCACAATATTAATCTTGCTTAGTACATAAAATATTAAAATTACCCCACCTAGTTAGCTAGGGTAGTGTGTGTGACTGTCAAAGTAAAATTTTTAGATCAAGGTCATGACTTGCATGATTTCCTAGTTAATTTGCAATAATTATGACTAACATTTGGCTACCTAGCTTGTTCATTAGAAACTCAAGATAGGGATTTGACCCTATAGACTATAGAGTGTCCAATGGAATAAATTATTTAGAGTATTGTTGCTAGGGAAAGGGGATTATTACAAATATGAGTTTCTTTACTTCGCGAATTAGATTGGAATGTTAAGTTTGAATAGCTTAAATCTTAAACCTAGGTTAACATATTCTCACTCAAAGATATATGAATTGGGTAAAATATAATAATAAAGGAATAAGAAAAAGATAAATGAACATAAATTATTTTCTTGAACAAATTGAAAAGAAGATTTTTTTTTTTATAAGGAAAGATGAATTATTTTTAGAGCTAAAGTAATATTATTGTGTTCAATACCATACTGATATGACGCGTGAAAGTAAATAATAGTTTCTCCTATTATTTATTTAATCAAAATGTGTGGAATGTACAATAAATTACACCAACAATAATATAAGTACCCTTTAACAAGAAATCATTTTTCATACCAATTAATTAATTAAGAAAGACCAGTATGAGTAGTCCAAATGGGTGAGACATGAGAGTGTTGAGTTGAGTGAGTCCCTAGTATACATAATATATTAGTATTTTTAATACTAGTAATCTAGTACTAATATGAATACTAAAAGAAAGAAAAAAAATAGAGGTGGGGCGTGCACCCACCCACCCAGTCATGAATAACAACATCATCCAAATTTCTAGTAAGGAAACATTCTCACGCCTCACTGACACATAACACACTCACTCAATCTCTCTTTCTCTCTATTATTAAATCAATAAACAACAGTGTCTTCTTTCTTTCTTAATCTTATATTCTATTCTATAGAGATTACACACTCACATATATACCTATATTATACATATTTATATATCTGCAGCGCCGATTTTAGATGTACCTTGTCTAGTATGTTGACCCCACCAACCCTCTTTTGACCAAAAGTCAAATCACTTCTCTATTTTGGCAATACCCTTTTATTTTTCTCTTCATACTATCAACTCACTCACTACTACAACTACTACTAAAGTAGTTTTTAGTACTGAAAAAATGATTTGATGAGTAACCGTATACTTCATTCCAATTCTTCTCTTTTTCTTATTCATTCCCACGTTTTCCCTCTCTTTTTCTCTCCATTCCCATTTTTATAATCAAACCACAAAAGAAAGAAAGAAGGAAAGAAAAAAAAAGTTGTCTTTTTTGCCACAACAAATTATCATCATACTCACTCACTCACTCACCACTCTATCTTTCTTTCTTTCTATCTTTCTTTCTTTGTTTCTCTCTATCAATGGAGAACAACCAACCAGTTCAGCTTTTTCTTTTGATGATAATGGTAGTTCTTGTTTCATTTTCCATGGCTGAACAAGGAGTTTTTTCAGCCAAAACAGATGCAGTAGCTCTTATCAACTTCAAGAAGATGATTGAGAATGACCCAGATGGAGTTTTGTCAGGTTGGCAACTGAATAAGAACACATGCAACTGGAGAGGTGTTACATGTTCTTTGGGGAGAGTAACTGAGCTTGATCTTAGTGCAACTCGTCTTCAAGGGATCATATCTATGGACCCTTTGGCTTCACTCAACATGTTATCTGTTCTAAATCTTGGTTCAAATTCATTTAGTATAAATACAGCTTCTCTGCCTCAACTTCCATATGGTTTGAAACAGCTTGACTTGTCTTTAAACAAACTTGTGGGTTCATTCCCAGAGAATCTCTTCTTCAAATGTCCAAATCTTGTTAATGTGAATCTTGCTTTTACAAATTTAACTGGTTTTTTACCTGAGAATTTCTTGTTGACTGCTGATAATCTTCAGTCTCTTGACCTTTCTTATAACAACATAACAGGGTCCATCTCTGGTTTGAAAATCATGGCCAATTCTTGTACTTCTTTGTTGGTTATTAATTTTTCAGGGAACAAAGTACTAAAGGGATCCCTTCCTTCATCACTTTCCAACTGCACAAATCTCCAATCTATTGACTTTTCAATCAATTCTCTTACTGGGGAAATCCCAAAAGCTTTTGGGGAGTTAAAGAGCTTACAAACATTAGATCTCTCTGAAAATCAAATCACTGGTTGGATCCCTTCTGAACTAGGAAACACCTGTAATTCACTTCAGGAACTTAGGCTTTCAAATAACAATATTTCAGGCCTTATTCCTTCATCTTTTTCATCATGTTCTTCTCTCCAAGTTCTTGATATTTCAAACAATAACATATCAGGTCCACTTCCTGATACTTTGTTTCTGAATCTAAGCTCTTTAGAGAGCTTGCTTTTGAGTAACAACATCATCTCTGGACAGTTTCCTTCTTCCATGTCTTCTTGTAAGAACTTAAAGGTCATAGATTTAAGCTCTAATAAGATATCTGGATTCATCCCAAGAGAGTTATGTCCTGGTGCAGCATCTCTTGAGGAGCTAAGAATGCCTGATAATCTCTTTGTTGGAGAAATTCCAGGGGAACTTTCACAATGCTCTCAGCTGAAGAGAATAGATGTGAGTCTGAACTATCTCAATGGATCAATTCCAGCAGAGTTGGGACAACTTGAGAATCTAGAGAAGTTGATAGCTTGGTTCAATGGATTGGAGGGAAAAATCCCACCAGAGTTGGGGAAATGCAAGAATCTAAAGGATCTCATTCTCAACAACAACAAGCTAACTGGTGAAATTCCACAAGAGCTGTTTCAGTGCAGTAATCTTGAATGGATATCACTCACAAGTAACAAGCTTAGTGGCGAAATCCCTCCTCAGTTTGGGCAATTGACAAGGCTAGCTGTTTTGCAGCTGGGGAATAACACCTTGAGTGGACAAATACCAGGAGAGCTAGCCAATTGCAGCAGTTTGGTTTGGTTGGACCTCAACAGCAACAGGCTCACCGGTGAGATCCCACCCCGGCTTGGAAGGCAGCAAGGCGCGAAAGCCTTGTCTGGTATCCTTTCTGGGAACACTTTGGTGTTTGTTCGAAATGTGGGGAGCTCTTGTAGAGGAGCAGGAGGTTTGCTAGAGTTTGCTGGTATAAGGCCTGATAGGCTCTATCAGGTGCCTACATTGAAGACTTGTCAATTCACTAGAATGTATTCTGGAGCAGTTCTAAGCATGTTTACACAGTATCAGACTCTGGAATATCTTGATCTTTCTTACAATCAACTTCGTGGTAAGATACCTGAAGATTTTGGTGACATGATAGCTTTACAAGTTCTTGAATTGGCTCACAATCAATTATCTGGTGAGATTCCTTTCTCACTTGGAAAGCTTAAGAACTTGGGTGTTTTTGATGCTTCACATAACAGATTGCAAGGTCAAATCCCAGATTCATTCTCCAACCTTTCATTCTTAGTGGAAATTGATCTCTCAAGCAATGAATTAACTGGTCAAATTCCAACAAGAGGCCAGCTTAGCACACTGCCAGCAAGCCAGTATGCCAACAACCCGGGACTTTGCGGGGTTCCATTGCCCGAGTGCACGAGCAATAGCCAACCAACCACAACAGACCCAAGTGCAGATATGGGCAGAGGTGCCAGAAAGTCCTCAGCTGCTTCATGGGCTAACAGCATTGTCTTGGGAATTCTCATTTCCATTGCTTCCATTTGCATACTAATTGTGTGGGCAATCGCGATGAGGGCGAGGCGAAAGGAGGCAGAAGAAGTGAAGATGCTGAGTAGTTTACAAGCATGTCATGCAGCCACTACATGGAAGATTGAGAAAGAAAAAGAACCTCTGAGCATTAATGTTGCTACTTTTCAAAGACAGCTCAGGAAACTGAAATTCTCCCAACTCATTGAGGCCACCAATGGCTTCTCAGCTGAAAGCCTTATTGGATGTGGAGGGTTTGGAGAAGTGTTCAAGGCAACACTTAAAGATGGTTCAAGTGTTGCTATAAAGAAGCTTATCAGATTGAGCTGCCAAGGTGACCGCGAATTCATGGCCGAGATGGAAACTTTGGGAAAGATAAAACACAAAAATCTTGTACCTTTGTTGGGATACTGCAAAGTTGGTGAAGAGAGACTCCTTGTCTATGAATTCATGGAGTATGGTAGCCTTGACGAAATGCTCCATGGGAGAACCAAGCTCAGGGACAGGAAAATGCTTACATGGGAAGAGAGGAAAAAAATTGCAAGAGGTGCAGCCAAGGGACTATGTTTCCTCCACCACAATTGCATTCCTCACATTATCCATAGAGACATGAAGTCGAGCAATGTACTACTAGACCACGAAATGGAAGCAAGAGTGTCTGATTTTGGCATGGCTCGGCTCATAAGCGCGCTAGACACGCATCTAAGCGTAAGCACATTGGCTGGAACACCCGGCTATGTTCCTCCTGAGTACTACCAAAGCTTCAGGTGCACAGCCAAAGGAGATGTCTACTCCTTTGGAGTCATTTTACTCGAAATCCTTACAGGGAAACGTCCTACAGATACAAAAGATTTTGGGGACACAAACTTGGTAGGATGGGTGAAAATGAAAGTAAGAGAAGGTAAACAAATGGAAGTAATAGACTCTGAATTGCTAATGGTAACAAAAGGAACAGCTGAAGCAGAAGTTGAAGAAGTTAAAGAGATGATAAGGTACCTTGAAATAAGTCTTCAATGTGTTGATGATTTCCCATCAAAAAGGCCAAGCATGTTGCAGGTTGTGGCTATGTTGAGAGAGTTAATACCTGGTTCAACACCAGGAAGCAGCAACAGTGCTTGAATTGACATACCCTTCAGTTAATTTGTTTGTAAGAACATAAAAAAGTTTTCTTTTTTTAATTAATATAAAATTATAAGAAGTTTTGTTTGTCAGATTTTGAAAGATTTTCATGTATGTATTCTCTGCAAATCTTTTGATGTTCTTGGTTATTATATGTGTGAGTGACCATTATCTAACTAACATACAGGATGGCTTGATTTGCAAATGTTGGAAGAAATTACTAATGTAAAACACCAAGATATATAATATGATTTAAGTACAGTTTTATGTAGGTTTAAGAAACTCAGTTAGACATTTTATCGAACATATGAAGTGCTTACCAATTAGTACGACATTAAAAACATGGTGTTGCTTATATGATTAATCAATCTTGTAATTGTAGGTAATCTTTCCATTAATCTTTCTCCATTTTGGTATGATGTGATTAAAGATTGCAACAAAAGAATTAATTTTCTCCCATGCATTGCTATTTACAAACTAATACCATAAAAGTTTCCTCAATGGTTTTATGGCTAATATTCGTTTTTACTTAAATTTACTTTAAAGCTATGTTTGGATCAAACAAACATAGTATATTGTCTTTTGGTATTTTATTACTTTTATACTATCATACGGTAGAAATTACAAAATTACTGTACATTTATACTGTCTTTTGCCATACTGTCACTTGTCACTTTGCATGTCTTTCTCTATTTTTTTAATTAATTAATTTTTTAAAAAAATTGTCGATGTGATGCTCATAGTCAAATCATGGCAGCTCACATTTTTTTAAAAAAAGTGAAATAAAAAAAAATTATATATTATATTTATTTTATAATTACACGTTATCCCACATTTCATCATTTCAATTTTCTTCATCATCTTAAGCTATTCATCTCCTTCACATGTTCATCTTCTTCTTCATGTTCTTCTTTATTTATTTATTTTTTTTTTTGTTTACAAATCCATACAATTGTGCTTGAACTTTAGCCCTCAAGATGTGTTTGAAGAGAGAGAGCGAGAGAGAGAGACCAGTAGACAGAGAGCCTATCCTTGAGAATATCTTCAAGAAGAACAATACAAAGGAAGAAGAAGAACAGTAGACAACTCAAGCTTTCTAAGTAAAAAAAATCTCTTTTTTTCTTTATTTATTTTTTCTAGAACAACATAAACTTTACTGAGTTTTTGTTGTTTTTACTAATTATGTTTTTTTTTTTCTTTTTTGGAGTTATAGTTAGCTCTTGTTTTTGTAAGTAGTTTGTATCATTTGATGGCTCTGATGGTTTATTTTGTTATTGTTTTATTATTGTTTTAATGTTGTTTTACTGTAGGCTAATTAGTAATTTTTTCCCCCGAACTTTGACATGTACTAAATTGTGCCCCTTGAACTTTTTTAGCCGTTAAAAATTCCTCCCGAACTATTGAGATTGTTAAATTTAAGGACTTTTGTCTAATTTTAGTAACAAAATTCTAACATAGATGAAAGTTCAAGGGGCATGATTTAGTACATATCAAAGTTTGAGGGGCATAATTTGGTAGATATCAAAGTCTGGGGAGCATGGTTTAGTACATAAACAATCACTGAAACAGTAAAATTGAATGAAATTAGACAAAAGTCCTTAAATTTAACAATCTCAATAGTTCGGGGGGAATTTCTAACGGCCAAAAAAGTTAAGGGGGCACGATTTAGTACATGTCAAAGTTCGAGGGGAAAAATTACTAATTAGCATTTCTTTTATTTTTCTTTTATCTCATTTTTTTAAATATTATTGTATAGCTCTATTTTTAATAGCAATAGGGAAATAATAAAATTTGCATGTAAGTTATCTCTTCAGTATCATATACTTCAATATATGTTCAGTTTTCTTTTGTTATTCCACTGTTGTTTTTTAGCTGTTCTCATTCTTTTCATTTTTGATGTCTCCTCATGTATGTTCTCTTGTTGTGCCCCAGCTTCCCACATTTACTGTATTTGTTATGTTATTTTTTTTTCCCAGTCAGCTTCCATCCTCTTTTTTTTTTGTCTTCTAGATTTCACCACTTTAATGGAAGGTAAGTCTTAAACTGTCCATAATTCTTTCATTCTGGTTACCTCATATAAATATTTAGTAGTTGGTTTAACATGTGTAATTTAAAATCAATATTTGTTAAACATACGAAACAATAGTGGAACAACCCAAAAACAACATTAAAAACCATGACAGCCCTAATATCAATGGTTTTAATGTTTCTGCTTCATCTCACCGGATTTAATGGTTGTTTTTCGGTTGTTCTGGTGTTATTGTGGTGGTTCTGTGTGTGGGTGTAGAAGATGGACCCTCGTTTTTTATTTTCGGTGTTTACAGTATTAAAAAAAAAAGTCCCAAAACAGTATAAAAGTTATTTTTACCGTGTGGTAGTATTTTTGTAAGAATTGGGTCAAAATTCAGTATTTTTGTAAGTTTCCCACAATATATCAGAAAAAAAAAAAAAAAAAACCCCACAAATATGATAATGGATTTTTTCTCTTTTTTTTAATATATATAATTTTTTTTACATTTTATAAAATTATAAATCTTTTCTTTACAAAAATATGCAAATTATCATAAAAATATTTTTTCTGTATTGCACTTGGTTCTTGTTTTTCTCCATATCCTACTATTTAGGAGAGTTCTATCTCATGAGTTAGTTGTTATTCTTATGGCTTATTTCTGTTTAATAATTATTAGTATTTTCATTCAAAAAAAAAAACGTCTATTAATTATGTTAAGTTCGGGCGTGGTAGTGGGCGTCGACTCGTACCTCCGATGATGGCTCAGGGTAGCTTTTTGCTACCGTTGGACACCGTACAAGGTGTCCCAGGGTACAATATCCCTTCCTTATTGGAAATACATTTCTTTAGCAAAAATTTTACTCCTTTTAGGGTTCTGGCACAAAGTAATTTTCCTCTGAAATCCTTTTGTTTCCCTGGAAAATTTTTCTGTAATAGAATGAATATGAATATTCCTTCTGGTTCTGTGGTGGAGGAGTTGATAGAAGAGACGGAAAACGTCAGTCTGGACGATTTTTCAATCCAAGTAGAAGCTGATAATGAAGGGGCTCGGGCGACGGTGGAGTCTACGGTGGTGGGGCGTTTCTTCTCAAAGAAACTGGTCTCTAATGGAACCTTGAGGAAGGCCCTCTCTGGTATGTGGAAACTGAGCAGGGGCTGGCGTCTTCAGAGCCCTGCCCCAAAAACTTTCATCTTCCGTCTGAATAGCCCACAGGAGGTTAAATACGTCCTTGAGAATGGGCCGTGGAACCCGTGTGGAGGCTTCATGATGGCGGTGGCTTTACCGGAGGATGGGAGATGGGAGTCTGCTGATTTCTCTGGATTGGAGATTTGGGTGAAGGCTTTGGGGGTGCCGATGCCTTATCTGACGGATGAATGTTTGAAGCAAATGGCTAATAGAATGGGGACCCTTGTTCGAGCTAACAAGGTCAGGCACAATGGAACCATTGTCAAGGACTATTTGCGGTTTCATGTCAGGATCAATCTTCTTGCTCCCTTGCTAGCTGGTGTCTCGCTGCCGGATCTCGGAAACAAAAAGGTATGGAGCTATTTTAAATATGAACGTCTTCCTCTGTTCTGTTTTAAGTGTGGTATCATTGGTCACGAAGAGGATGGTTGTTCTGGACGTAAGAGAATGGTGGCGGCCCATGACGGACGGTCTATTCCTTTGTATGGACCTTGGCTTAGGGATGGGCTAGGCTCGAAAATGGCTTTGCTCTACTCGAGGTTGACGACCTACAGGACCGGCGTCGTCTTGAAAAATCAGAAAGTAGTGCTCTAGTCAAAGAAGCTTCTCCGAGAGTGTTACAGTCGGGGGAGGTTGGTAGTGACGGGATTAACAGGGGGTTGGAGTCGTCTCCAATTGTTGAGGCTATTGGGGGGTCAACTAGAGTGGAAAAGGAGGGCATGGAAGGAGTTGTTTCACAGAGGTCTGATAATTCCTTTGAAGTAGCTTATAATGACTATGTGGATTGTTCTCGTTTTCCGACTCAACATGTGGTTCATGTGGCCAATATCTTTAAAGAAAAGCTTGGGCCGATCAAGTTTGGGGCTTCTAGGGAAGATGTGGATTCGGCTACCACTAAACCAGTGAACATTAAAAAACTCAAGAAGCCCCGTGTTGTGGGGCCTAGAGGCATTCCAAGACCTCCAATCTTTGGTCGGACTATGGATGAATCGGGATTGGCCAGAGGCAATAAGAGGAAGAAGGTCTCGGGGAGTAGTGACCCGAAGAATGACTTTGTTGATGAAAGCCAAGGTCAATGTTGTTTCTTTGGTGTGGATAAAACAGGGGTTAAAGATGCTTTTGGGGAAGTAAGTGGTGTGAACCAGAGTATTGAATCCAATAGTAGAGATGAAGAGATTGACCAAAGCAAGAAGGCGAGACTGATCACTCAAGCTCTACGTTCGGAAGAGAGTTCCTTTGAGGCCGATAATGATTCAGAGGAGTTAACCCGTGGGGTGTTGGAAGTCGGTGGCCTTGAGGCGGCAACGGCTAGAGGAGGGGGTCATGTTGCTATGATAGAATCGGCCCCTGCACGTCTTGGTGGTTTGGAGAAAGTGGAGTCATCGGCTTTGTCGGATGCTAGAACTCCATTACTTTTGCATAACCCGAATGCTAATGAAAGGAGGATCGCTCAGGATTTTTCTATGGCCGAGGAGGCGGGCCGAAACATGCCCCCCAAAGACTCATGAAGTTTCTTTCGTGGAATTGCCGAGGACTAGGTAGTCCGTCGGCGAAGCGAGCTCTTCGAGCTTTGGTGACTAGAGAGGATCCAGATGTGTTGTTCTTGATGGAAACTAAGCTAAGTGGTTCGCAGATGAATGGGGTTTGGAAAGGTTTAGGCTTTGGTGGTGCCTTGGTGGTGGCGGCGGTTGGCACTGCGGGTGGAACCTGTCTTTGTTGGAAAGCGGGGGTGGATATACAAACTACTTCGGTTGATATAGGGGCCACTAAAGCTTGTTTTTCTAATGTCTTGGGGGTCCCGATTGGTATTGCTTGTTTGTTTATGGCCCGCCTTATAGGAGCGATAGAAAGGCTTTTTGGGAAGCGAGAACCTTGGATTTATTGGCTCTTAATCATCCTTGGTTATTGATGGGTGATCTTAATTCTATTTTGAATCAGCATGAGAAGTATGGGGGTCGAGAAGTGGATGATAATGATAGCAAAGATCTGAATGACCTTCTAGATGCTACAGGAGGGGTGGACTTGGGTTGTGTGGGGAATCTCTACACTTGGTCTAATGGAAGGTGCTTTCAAGACTTAATCAAGGAACGTCTTGATAGAGCTATTGGTGATCCGGAGTGGATTATGATGTATCCGAAGGCGGGGGCTCGAACCCTTGCTATAAAAGATTCTGACCATGCCCCTTTGGTTCTCGATCTTCTTATGGATAGAGAGCGTTTCCACACGCCCTTTAGATACTTGGATGCTTGGAACCGGGATGAGGGATGCAAAGAAGTCATCAAACAAGCTTGGGCAATTGATGTTAGAGGGGCTAGAAGTTTTCAGCTTGTTACTCGGTTGAATAATACCCGGAGATGCTTGGCGAAGTGGAATAAGACCCATTTTGGTTTGTGTAAAGAGAAACTGAGGGCCCTGAATAATCTTTTGGTAGATGTCCAAAGTCGGGTACCTTCTGAGAGCAATCTGAAGCTAGAGGCGGATATTTTGCTTGAGATTGATGAAGTGGAGGCCCGCCAAGCGGAAATTTGGAAGCAAAAGTCTAGAGAGCTCTGGTTCCGCCATGGAGACCGGAATTCCAAATTCTTTCATGCGGCGACGGTGATTAAGCGAAAGAGGAATTTCATAAATGCGGTCCAGGTCGACGAGGATGAGTGGATAGAAGGAAGACTCCCGGTTGGAGACTACTTTAGGACAAAGTTCATGTCAATGTTGTCCTCGACGCTACCCTCCGATCCTCAACTTCATGACCTTGTCTCAAATTCGATCTCGGATGAAGCCAATCAGATTCTTGTGCGAACCCCTTCGGTAGAAGAGATAAAGGCTGTGGTGTGGGCTATGCCTCCCCTGAAGGCCCCGGGGCCTGATGGAATGCCTGGTAAATTTTTCAAAGACCATTGGGAGACGGTGGGGAGTGATGTGGTTGCTACGGTGACTCAATTCTTTGAGACGGGGGAGTTTGTTAAAGAGATCAACCAGACTTTTATAGTTCTCATTCCGAAGAAACCTGGGGCTAATACGTTCGATGAATTCCGCCCTATTAGCCTATGTAACTTCACCTACAAGATCATTTCGAAGATTTTGGCTAATCGGATGAGGCCCCTCCTCCATGAAATCATATCTCCTTACCAGTCTGCTTTTGTCCCGGGGAGATGGATAGCGGAAAATAGCATTATGGCTCATGAGGTTATGGATTCCTTTAAAAAGATCAAGGGCCGCGATGGTTTTATCGGTCTGAAATTGGATATGTCTAAGGCCTATGATAGGATTGAGTGGAGCTTTCTGGAAAAGACCATGGCGTCTTTTGGTTTTGCAAGCAAGTTCATCAAACTGGTGATGAAATGTATCAGCTCGGTGTCCTTTTCGATCTTGCTGAATGGTGGTCCCCTGAAACAGTTTAACCCCGGTAGAGGCCTCCGTCAAGGTGATCCTATCTCGCCATACCTTTTTATTTTGTGCAATGAGGTGCTTTCTCGATTACTTTTGCAAAAGGAAACGGAGGGTTCCATCTCCGGGTTTAAGGTCAGTCGTCTTAGCCCGTCCATTTCGCATCTTATGTTTGCTGATGATCTGTTCATTTTCTGCAAAGCTAACCGGGCTGAAGTAAGAGCTGTTATGGATTGTGTGAATTTGTATGGCTCATGGTCTGGCCAACGTCTGAACATTCAGAAATCTGCCTATATCTGTTCTACTAATGTTTCGACTAACACCCAGCTTGATTTGGCTCACTACCTGGGATTTCGGAAGTTAAATAAGGAGGATCGTTTCCTTGGAAACCCGATCATTTGGTCTAATAGTAAAGTCAATGATTTGAAGTTCATCAAGGAGAAGATTTGCTCTAAGATTGAGGGGTGGCGATGCAAATTACTCTCCCAAGCTGGTCGGTCGACCTTGATCCGTGCAGTGGCCCAAAGCTCTCCGATCTATTCTATGGCTACTTTCCTTATCCCTAAAACTCTTTGCACTGAAATGGATCAAGCGGTTCGCAAGTATTGGTGGACGGGGAATGCGGATAAGGAGAGGTTCTTGGCGCTCATTGATTGGAATTCTCTATGCTTGCCTCTTGATAGAGGTGGGCTAAACTTCAAGAAGTTTGAAGACATTAACCTTGCTCTCATTTCCAAACTTGGGTGGAAGCTCGCGTCGGAAGATGACTCTTTGTGGTGTAAGGTCTTCAAAGCAAAGTACATGGGCAACGGGGACAAGTCCTTTTGGTCGATGAAGGTTCCAAAACATGCCTCCTTCGGAGCGAAAGGAATCATGGCTTCGAGAGATTTGATTAGAAATGAAACTTGTTGGCTAATTGCGAATGGGAGAAAGGCGGTGTTGGAAATTATTTTACCAGGATCTTAGATCTACTCACAAGTATGTTTATTAACATCCTAAATATGAACTTTCTAAAACGATGAAATAAACACATATAAAGTTTAAGAAACCTTACATTGGGTGCAGCGGAATATAATGACTCCTTCCGTTCAGATATCTAGCCCTTGATTCCTTTCTGTAGCAGAGCATTATCAATATCTGAACCTGGATCTCTTTCTCTGAATCTTTGATGCTGAAGCTCCTTTGCTGATGATCTTTCTTCACGATCTTCCTCACTATGATTGAGGTATCACTTGATGTGTGTGGGCACTACTCATACACTAAGGATTTCGAAATTATCAAGGAAGAAGAGAGAGAGAGTGGTCAGCTAAAGATAGGGAGAGAGAAGGCTCAGTTTTTCTGAATAGAAAAAGTCAGAAGAAAAGTGTAATTTTTCTGAAGCCTTCACTATCTATTTATAGCATTCCACTAGGGTTAGATTTGAATTATATGGCATTAAAATAATGAAAAAATCAATTTAAAAAAGCTACAAAGGTGGCTGGCCATACACTTAATGGATTGGGCCTTGGGCTTTGCAATTTTGCAATTTTAACACCTTTTGTATCTGATTTTCTCAAAAATGCCAATTTCCTAATTCAATCATTTAAATGCCAATTCTAACTATTTAATAACTATAAATAATTATTAAATAATATTGTCATTTATCATATTTATTAATTGAACCATACAAAGTATCATAATTAACAAATATGCCCCTATAAACTCTTTCTTTACAATTTCGCCCTTACTTAGTGAAAATTTCACAAATAGACATAGTCTAACTTGTGAATTATAATTGATTAATCAAAACCAATTACATGAGTCTTACAAGCAATATTATCTCAACTAGTGGGGGGACCATGGGTCTATATAACCGAGCTTCCAATAAGTAGATCAAGAATTTAACACTAAAATTCACTAACTTATTAATTCTTCGTTGAATCCACGCATAGAACTTAGAATTGCACTCTCAGTATATAGAATGCTCTATATGTTCCACCATATAGACACATCATTAGTTATCCATTGTTATAATCCTAATTTGATCAATGATCCTCTATATGAATGATCTACACAGTAAAGGGATTAAATTACCGTTACACCCTACAATGTATTTATTCCTTAAAACACTTGACCCCGTATAAATGATATTTCAGCTTATGTGAAATGAGTACTCCACCATTTATGTTCGTTTGGTCAAGCTCGAAGGAGATCATCCTTTGCTTACTATTCGCCAGATAGAAGCTATAGATTCCATGTTTATGATAGCGCTCCCACTCAATTGAACTACCGTGTTCCCAAAATGTACGTATCACCCTGACCTAAAAGTAGGCTTAACTAACAAATCAAAGAACACGAATAGCCTTTCAAGATTGAGCCTAATCATAACAGGATTAAGATCATTTGATCTAGGATCAACTAGGCGATATTGACTTGAATAGATATTACGGTAAGTTTAATAAATCTAAGTCAAAGTTCAATATCGGTCCCTTCCGATGCATACTCCATGCATCCAACCTGAGCTTTACTTTAACCAATGTTCTGGAAAGAACATAGTATTTCTCCAAATACAAGTAAACTCTTGTTGTAGATTATCATATCAGTAAAACCCTGTGTCTGATAAATCTAGGAAACTTTATTCACATAGTCATGTTTACTTTCCAATGTGTTGACGGCACAATAAACAGGATCAAGTATGTGAAAAGGGTTTCAGATGAATTTATACATTATGTACATATAATCATGAAATAAATCATGTGAACCATGCAACATTAAATGTTGTTTCTGATCTATATTAATAAGTAAATTTGATTATATTGAAATGAGTTTTATTTAGGGCATTAAACCCAACAAACTCCCACTTGCACTAATATAAAAAAAAAGTGCGTTTCAAATAATCTCAACACCTTGATATACAAATCAAGTGTAGTAGTAGTAAACTCCTCGTAATAGGATCTGTATGGTTGAATTAAACACAACCTTTTCTCCACCATTACTCTTCCTTAATCACAAAATCATTGATAATGTGAAATTCCTCTCTATATGTCTACTCTCTTGGGATACTGGATTCTATACCTTTGGCAACTACTTTTGGTTAATCAGGAAATTAACACTAGTAGTTTAAGGCAATTTGGAATGGTGCCAAAGATGTATAGAACTTTCCTTAGACTGAATAAGTACCTTTCCTGCAGCTTTAACATTCAGTCTCTCTCTGGTAGACCTAGAGACTTCAGATAGGTTTTTACACTTCTCCGAAATCACTATTCCACCCCCAGAGTAACCACCATCTTATCAGAAAGATTTACAAGCACAAAGGCAAATTTCGAAATCTAATATGGTGTAGTCTAAGAGTTTTAAACACACCCTTATAGACTAACATATAGTTCCTCTTCTTTATCTTAAGATTTACTTGATTGTCTTCCAGTGTTCTTCTCCTGGATTAATCTGATACCTACTCATTACTCCCACTCAATGAAGACAGATGTCCGGTCTAAGGCATACAAAAGCATATCTAAGACCTCTCACTGTTGATATAAGAAATTCTTTCATGGCTTTATCTTTTCTGGAATAGTTGAGACTTTTCCTTAGATAAATAAAATCTATGCCTAAGAAGTTGTGAAGCTTCTCTAGATTGCCATTAGAAAGAAAATGCTTCAGCATCTTACTAAAGTAAGTTGCTTGCATTAGAGTAAGTAATTACCAGGTATACCACAAGCCATAGGTTTAGATAAACTCAAACCTATAATACTAGGAACAGGAAGTTTTGTTAAGTCCATTGAATAGACTTATAAACGAAATTTCCTTTTATGTCCTTGTAATAGAAAACTTTAGGTTATTCCATGTGAATGGATTAAACCATAGTTCTATTGGCTTTTCTTCTTAGTTTCTTATCTTGACAATCCATTACTTGTTTAAACTCACAATGGATTTTAATCACTAGTGTCTCCCAAGTCATAAGAAGGTGAATTCCTAGAAACTCTCCCACTGCAACAAGGTACCGTGAATTATGTCGAAGAAAACTAAATGGTATTAACCTCTTTGGTTGTGACAAGACAACAGAGGCAGTGGGATCATCATATGTCATATAAGATGATAGAACACTTTTGGAATCAAGAATTAAATATCTCCTTTATTTGCTACTTGTTTTTCATACTTAGTCATTTTCTTAGAAAAGTAGTATTTGTTTGAACAAACACTTTCTTATCTATTGACAATGGGATGGTCCACCCCTAATCACTTAGAAAAGCTAACAAACCATGGTTAACAGTTCTAGCCTTTCTTAAGATTTTGATTAGGTCATCCATGAATCTAGTAATGATTTACATTAAGTATACAACCATTACATCATTCTGAAATTGTATTACCATAGAAGGACTTAGGCAACGACTAGTAACTAATCATCAATATGCAAATCGAAATTTCTGGGGAGGTAAGTTTGGATATAATTCAAAAATCAATTTAATGATCTTTGAACTGCATATCTACTAACTATTTCTCCACCCCTATCAGTTCGCAAGATCTTTAACCACTTACCTTAATGGTTTTAACCATTGCTAGAAATTAATGAAATTTTTCAAACATTTCAAATTTCTTTGCTAAAAGGTATAATCTAGAGTTATCGTCTTAAGAATACAACGAAAAACTCATATCCACCCCTGAATGTACATCCATCTGCGAATGAGATGAACTACTTTCAGTGGATATAGGCATATTATCTCTTTGCAGAGATTGATCATGTCAAATTCACTATGAACAAGATACAAATGCCATAGATTAAAAAAATGTGGTAGTGTCTTTTGATGACATAGGTTTAGTTACATCAAAGAGTTCTTAGAATAGTGCAAGTGGATCTGGTCATGAATCACCTAACTCATATTCCATACAGTTTTAATCCATTAATAAAAGATGGACATTAAACACTTGAGAAAGTGTAACTGTATTGTATATGGAATTAGAAATATAAGAAAATTTCTGTTTGGATTCTAAAATTAAAGTCAAAGACTTAAATTCAACCAAATATAATGAGTAATTCTTTCTTGGACCACCACTACTAATACAAACTCTAAGTCAGATTTGCCCATACAAGTAGGAGATTTCTAGGATTGAGGATTTATATCAATTGGGAATAGAATTTCGGGATTATAATCATATACATCATTTAATTTCTTAAGAGAAAATATAGAATGACATGAAATGATTTATAGACCATTCATCCAATGATATGTTTTGAAGCTAATTCAAAATGAATAAGCTAAGAGGAATTAGGATAATTTCGTTTATAAATAAGAATCCAACGATGCTTCGATTAGCGAAAGTCAAAGTAATCTTATTTATACAATCTTCTTGTTTCATATCGTAAAAATACTAGTCTAAGGTGTCATCAATTGATGAACAGCTAGATGTCGCATATACAATATTTATCTTTTGAGATCTTACACTATTATGTATGTCTAATGGTGAAAATCCACTAGGGATTTATCTCATTAGATAAACAAACATGTTGGACCAACAATGAAGATTCGAAATTAAACTACAACTTAATAACAGAAAATAACATGGTTCAATATAAATTCATACACAATTCGTAAATTATAAACATATAGCAAGTAGGAATGACTAGTGAAAATACTAAAACATACAATCCTAAATAATTTCCAAGGTTTTCAACAAACCGATACAAAGTGTCCCGTAGGCGAGAGTCAAAGCATCATTTATTGAATAGAGTTGTCGGCTCATCTAAAATAGAAACCATTCTAGCAACCTTTTATTCGATCAAAATAAGAATCCAACGTTGTCCCGTAGGCGAGAGTCAAGGTTATTCTCATTTCATGAGCCTCTACCATTGTTTCATGTTTCATAAGTTTATCTCTAAGTAGTCACCGTAGGGGAGAGTCTAATAGAGACGAAAACTTACAAAACACTTATCAAATGAAATCTTACGGTGTTAAATGCGTTCAACGAATAACCATCCATAGGGGGACGAAGTCTAGCGTCTCGAGGTTATATTGAAAACATTTAACTTTTGTAAGACCAACAATGGAGATCGAATATCTTAATAATAATCAAGCTCATTATTTAAAGTGAGTTGTATTTTCTTTGATTCTCCTTATTTATTCTATTTATTTTAAATATATATTTATTTAATTAAAATTTCCAATTTAGAATGAAAAATTCTAAATATAAATTTTAATTTAATATTTATAAATTTTACTTAGATGGATATGAAAATAACATGAATTATTTCCATCTTAGTAGTAATTTCCAATAAATATTTAGAAAAATATTCAATTTAAGTTGTTACAAAATTAATTTAAATTAATTTACAACTCAAATTTAATTTTCTATAAATATATATTGCATTTCGAAAAATTAAAGTATATAAGAATACAATTTTCGAAAAATGCATATTAAAATAAAAAATAAATCCTGGAAAAATTATTCTAATTTAATGTTGGCCCAAAATTAATTAATAAAATTAATTTACAACAAAAAATATAATATTCTTATTTAATTAAATATATAAGAAAAATTTCAAATATTTAAGTATAATGATGAAAATCAACTTAAATATTAATTTTCTATTTAATTAAATACACTAGAAAAATACTTCAAGCAAAAATATCATCTATCTAGATTTTTCTTTGACTAATTAATTCAATTTCTAATAATATACTTTAATTTAATTTATTTTAAATTAATCAATAAATGAAAAAATCATTGATTTAAGTTGATCCAAGAATTAATTAAAATAAATAATTAATTGACAACTTAATCTATTTTTCAAGATAAAATTCGAAATTCTAGCATTTAAGAAATGCAATTTCGAAAATTGATTAATAAAATAAAAAAAATATATTTTGAAAATTATTTAAATTTAGTTGAAAAAATAAATTTCAACTAAAAATAATTTTCTTTTTAATTAAATGTCATGAAAAAGAAATATTTAAGTATGATGATTAAATCAACTTAGATATTTTATTTTCAAATTAATTAAATGTATTAATTCAAGAAATAAATAATTAAGTGTAGAGAAGGCTTAATTATTAATCTCTAGTTTAATACTAGGAAAAATATACTTAAAATAAATTGTACCAAAATTAATTATATAAATAATTAATTTCACAATTTATAATATTTTCCTATTTAATATTAGAAATAATAAGTAGTCTAGAGATAACTATCTAGAAAATATCTTATTTGACTAAGTATCTTTTCCACAAAATTTGAAAAAATATCTAATTTAAGTCGTATTAGAAAAAATCTAGAACCTAAATATTTTTCAAATTTAAATTTAATTAAATATCAAAAATTAAGTTGTAACCACTTAATTTGAAAAATATTCCATTTTAAGTTAATATTTGAAAAGATATTAACTTAAAAAATATCTAAAGAATCTTAATAACCAATGCCTAAAATTCCTCAACTTAATTTTGAAATTTGAAATTCAAAAGATATTGCATTTAAGTTGGTTAGTTGTAGATAACTAAATATCAACTTAAATAAGAATATTTAATGAAAAATTTAAATTAAGTTCCAGAAAGAATCTAGATGGTTATAATTCTATATTTAATTAAATACAAGAAAATACATATAGTTTAGCTTAGAATAAAAAATTCTTTAAACTATAATTTTCTTAAATTAATTTCAAAATAAATGAAATTAATTATGTTGCTAGTCAATTTTATTAGGTTAAACTAGTTTAATTAACCTAGTACAGTCATTCAAATCAGGCAAATGGGCCTTCACAATTGGGGTGGTTTGTGTGAGGGGGTGCTGGGTTCAGTATGTCGTACCCACTTCTATGGCTCCCAACTCTCACACAAGGCCCAAAAGAGAGGAATTTAACCTTAATAAGAACAACTGTTATTAATTGAATAAGCCCAAAACTAAATGGGCCTAAATAAAATCTATCAATGACTATGACATTTTATTTAGCAACATTAACCTATATGCATCTATAATAAAATTAAACACATAGGCTCACACAGGCACACTTTGGATGGGTCCTATCATGTTGCTAGGTCATACACAGATGAAAGAAGATTGTAAATATACCTGTTACAAATTATTATCTTGACGAGGAGCCATCAGATCATTAGATCTGGCAAAAAGTAACCATGGCTATTTGCAATCAAGTAATAATAGGTTTTAAAAAACTTACAAACAAGCTAAAACACATACTCCTGCAACAGGGTTAGCTGGATAGTTGGATGTAGGATTTATTTAATTTTAAATAAATATTTAATTTCGAAATTAATTAATTAAATAAATAAAAAAAAAATTAAAAAATTTCGAAAATTTTTAAAAAAAATTTAAAAAATAATTCGAAATTTAAAAAAAATTAAAATTAAACCTACAATTTTTGAAAAATTAGGTTTCAACCAACCTAAATATCATTTCAAAAATTTGCTAACTACTTTTAAATTTTAAATGTTATTTTATAAATAAAAATTAAATAAAAATTAGAAAAGATAAATAAATATCTTTTTCAAATTTTTAAATATAATTTAAATAAATAAAATAACAAAATTTAAAAAATTAGCAAAATATCTTATATCTATTTAAAATTACATGATTATAAATATCTTATTTTAAATTTAAATATGGTCAAAATATCTAAAAAGATTTAATTAAAAAATCTTAAAAGATAAGATATTTTTAAATATCTTAAAAGATATTATAAATATCTTAAAATATCTGACCTTAAATTTAAAAAAAATATAATCAAATTTAAAAATAAGATAGATTTTTAAGCAAAAAGATAAATACTAATTCTATTCAAATTCAAATTACACTAATATCTTGAATTAAATTAAAAAATTTAAATTAATTCAAAATGATAATTAGAATTGAATTAGGAATAGTAATAGTATATATACAAAACCATACAAAAAATTGGAAGTTAATTCCATGAAAAAGTATGAAAAATTGAAGAAAATTGAAAAAATTCGAAACTGTACGGACAGTTCTGCGATCGCAGGAAACTGTACGGAAAATTGAAAAAATTGAAGATTGAAGTTAATCCCGATTTTGTCAAATCTTCAAAAAATCATAACTAATTCAAATAAAATCCAAATTGAGTTCTGTAAAAGGCTAACTTGCTTAATTTTTTCCATACTATCCAATAAAAATAATGCCAGAACCGAAATAACAATTATTTTTCACGAAAATTTCACAATCATCAATCAATCATCAAATAACACTCAATACAACATGATACCATCCAAAGAACATACAAACAATCGTTTTAAAGTCCAAATTACATGTAAGTAAATCAATTACCATGGCTCTGATACCAGTTGTTGGAAATTATTTTACCAGGATCTTAGATCTACTCACAAGTATGTTTATTAACATCCTAAATATGAACTTTCTAAAACGATGAAATAAACACATATAAAGTTTAAGAAACCTTACATTGGGTGCAGCGGAATATAATGACTCCTTCCGTTCAGATATCTAGCCCTTGATTCCTTTACGTAGCGAGCATTATCAATATCCGAACACGGATCTCTTTCTCTGAATCTTTGATGCTGAAGCTCCTTTGCTGATGATCTTTCTTCACGATCTTCCTCACTATGATTGAGGTATCACTTGATGTGTGTGGGCACTACTCATACACTAAGGATTTCGAAATTATCAAGGAAGAAGAGAGAGAGAGTGGTCAGCTAAAGATAGGGAGAGAGAAGGCTCAGTTTTCGAATAGAAAAAGTCGAAGAAAAGTGTAATTTTCCTGAAGCCTTCACTATCTATTTATAGCATTCCACTAGGGTTAGATTTGAATTATATGGCATTAAAATAATGAAAAAATCAATTTAAAAAAGCTACAAAGGTGGCTGGCCATACACTTAATGGATTGGGCCTTGGGCTTTGCAATTTTGCAATTTTAACACCTTTTGTATCTGATTTTCTCAAAAATGCCAATTTCCTAATTCAATCATTTAAATGCCAATTCTAACTATTTAATAACTATAAATAATTATTAAATAATATTGTCATTTATCATATTTATTAATTGAACCATACAAAGTATCATAATTAACAAATATGCCCCTATAAACTCTTTCTTTACAATTTCGCCCTTACTTAGTGAAAATTTCACAAATAGACATAGTCTAACTTGTGAATTATAATTGATTAATCAAAACCAATTACATGAGTCTTACAAGCAATATTATCTCAACTAGTGGGGGGACCATGGGTCTATATAACCGAGCTTCCAATAAGTAGATCAAGAATTTAACACTAAAATTCACTAACTTATTAATTCTTCGTTGAATCCACGCATAGAACTTAGAATTGCACTCTCAGTATATAGAATGCTCTATATGTTCCACCATATAGACACATCATTAGTTATCCATTGTTATAATCCTAATTTGATCAATGATCCTCTATATGAATGATCTACACTGTAAAGGGATTAAATTACCGTTACACCCTACAATGTATTTATTCCTTAAAACACTTGACCCCGTATAAATGATATTTCAGCTTATGTGAAATGAGTACTCCACCATTTATGTTCGTTTGGTCAAGCTCGAAGGAGATCATCCTTTGCTTACTATTCGCCAGATAGAAGCTATAGATTCCATGTTTATGATAGCGCTCCCACTCAATTGAACTACCGTGTTCCCAAAATGTACGTATCACCCTGACCTAAAAGTAGGCTTAACTAACAAATCAAAGAACACGAATAGCCTTTCAAGATTGAGCCTAATCATAACAGGATTAAGATCATTTGATCTAGGATCAACTAGGCGATATTGACTTGAATAGATATTACGGTAAGTTTAATAAATCTAAGTCAAAGTTCAATATCGGTCCCTTCCGATGCATACTCCATGCATCCAACCTGAGCTTTACTTTAACCAATGTTCTGGAAAGAACATAGTATTTCTCCAAATACAAGTAAACTCTTGTTGTAGATTATCATATCAGTAAAACCCTGTGTCTGATAAATCTAGGAAACTTTATTCACATAGTCATGTTTACTTTCCAATGTGTTGACGGCACAATAAACAGGATCAAGTATGTGAAAAGGGTTTCAGATGAATTTATACATTATGTACATATAATCATGAAATAAATCATGTGAACCATGCAACATTAAATGTTGTTTCTGATCTATATTAATAAGTAAATTTGATTATATTGAAATGAGTTTTATTTAGGGCATTAAACCCAACAGGCGGAAGTGTGGAATTCCCCTTGGATCCCATGGTTGGATTGGAATACGTTTAGAGCTGCCTTTAATCCATTAATTGAGCAAAGATCGGTTAAGGTTTCAACTTTAATTGGTGAGGATGGTGAGTGGAGAGCTAGCTCCATTAACAGATGGTTTGTTCCTAGTGTTGTTAACTCTTGGAACCTCATCAAGCGGCTGCCTAATTCTAGAAATGATTTATTGGTTTGGAAAGATGCAACTAATGGGTTATTTTCTCCAAGCGTTGCTTACAAATCGATTATCAAAAATCGATGGGCGAGTCGGACTCGTTTTGGAACCGAATTTGGAAACTCAAGATCACGGAGAGGCTGAAAATGTTTCTTTGGAAACTCTGCAAAGATATTCTTCCTTTTGGAAGTCGGCTCCGGAGGATCTTTGGTAATAATAACAGCTGTGTTATCTGTGGTGAAGCGGATGATTCGGCTCAACATCTCTTCTGGAAGTGTCCTCTTGCTAAAGCAGTGTGGTTTGCTAGCCGATGGTCCATTAGAAGCGAAAACCTCCAGTTTGATTCTCCGAGAAAGATGGTTGAGTGGATTCTAAATCCTGATTTTTTGAGTGGTGCGGATGCAGGAGACTTAGGCGAATTCAATAGGTTCGGTATCTGCTTGATTGATGAATTGTGGACAGCTAGGAATCGAGCTTTTCATGATAGGGTCAATCCGTCCTGGAGGGGAGTTTTGGCTAGAGTTTAGGGGGCTGCCTCTTGCCTTTTTACTGCTTCGGATAATCGGCCAAATCTGGAGGAGGTTCAACATGCTCACAGGGATATTTATGTGGGTAATTTGGTTGTACTTGTGGATGCAGCATTCAAGGATTTGCGTGCCACGGCGGGGATTGTAGTGTCGGATTCGGAGGGCAATCTCTTGGAAGCAAACGCTGTGAATTTTGATGCAACTCAGCCGCTGGAAGCTGAGTCCTGGGCCTTGATTCATGCTCTGAACTGGTGTCAAACCAGAGGATGGAGACAGGTTGTTGTTGTCTCCGATTGCTTGTTGCTACTGCAGGGGTTAAAGGCGCGCAGGGCCCCCGACTGGCGGTTCATGGGTGTCTTTTGGGAGCTGCTGGAGCTGTTGGAAGGCCTACCTGATGTGGAGGTAGTTTGGAAGCCTCGGGCGCAGGTTCAGGCGGCTCACCTGGTTGCTCAGTGGGCTTTTAGACTTAATTTTACTGGTTTTTTATCTGCAGAGGAGCTGGTCCCTCTTGTGACCTTCTAAACTTTGTTTTTCTGCTTTTGTGTTGTTTAATAGAGTTGATCTCCAGCAAAAAAAAATTATGTTAAGTTCGGAGTCAGAAACAGTAAGTATTATTGTACATATTTAAATTATAATATTTTAAGAAGAATTCTTAATTAATGGTTTGAATATAAACAAAAGAAAATTAAAAATTCAAGATACAAATATTAGTGCATGTTTGGCATCATAACTAAAAAACTGTTTTTTGTTTTTAAAAACAGAAAATTGTTTTTTGAAAACAATTTGGCTTGTTTGGCCTTGTTTTTTGAAAACAGTTTTCAGAAAACAAAGTTACAAAAAATAAAAATTTTGAAAACAACAAAATGTTGTTTTCTGTTTTAAAAACCAATTCACTTTTAGTCAATATTGTTTTTAAAAAAACACTAACCAAACATGACTTATTTTTAAAAACTTCAAAAACTATTTTTTGTTCTCATTTCTAAAAACAATTTTTTAAAAACAAAAAACAGAAAACAATACCAAACATGCTCTTAGTTACTATATTGACATTTTATTTCAAAAGTTTTTAATTTCACATGTTTCAATTAAAAAAACAGTACACATAATTCATATAAATTTTAATCTAAAATTTAATGCTCTTGAAGATTAACCTTAACTATCAAAAAAATGTTAGTAAAAGAACTTCTTTCATTCAAATTTTAAAAATTTGAGTACCTATGAACGCCACCTTAAAGTAAATTTAAATAAACTTTTAGGTGGTATAACATTCTGATTTTTTTAAATAAAATTTTTTATTGCAAAAAAAACTTTTGCTTGCGACTATGTTAAGCTAATATCTCTCATCTCACAATAGAATGGGGTAAGTTGAAAAATACCACTTTTATTAATCAATTGATTAAATTTGCCTATAATTTTGTATTTAATTAAAATATACCTCTTTTTTATATGGATTGTACTCAAAATACACTGATATAAGAGAGTCAAATGGAGAGTTTCTTGAAGTGACAGAGACAAAATTGGTATAATGTTTAAAAAAAGAGGTAAAAATAATGGACTTTAAAAAAGAAAGTAAAAATAAAAGAAGACAATATAAAAAGAGTATAGAGTGTAATTTTATCCAATCAATTAATCAATAATTATAATCCAATAAAAATGTAAACATGTAAACTGGGCCTCTAATTACAGTGTAAAACCCCCCAGAGGAAATTACACTCTACACCCTTTTTATATTGTCTTTTTTTATTTTTACCCTTTTTTTTAAAGTCTATCATTTTTACCTTTTTTTTTAAATATTGTACCAATTTTTCCCTTGTCACTTCAAGAGACTCTCTATGTGACTCTCTTATGTTAGGGTATTTTGAGAACAATACATATAAAAAGAAGTATGTTTCAACTAAATATAAAATTAGAGGTAAATTTAATTAATTGATTAATAAAAGAGGTATTTTTCAACTTACCCCTAAAACCCAGCTTAATAAGTAAGGCCCAAAGTGTAGCTCCAATCCCGAGATTGATAAGTACACAGTTTTATGATTAATTTACCAAAAATACCTGCTAAATAAATTTTGTTGATATATAACCACTTTTATCACCACACTTCCCAAACTACCATTACTTATTTTATAACACAACTATTTTTCTCAAACTCACGACCACCATCGCCACCACCTCCTCCTCCACCGGCCACCAAGGCTCTGCCACAACCACTGCTGCCCCTTCTCCTCAACCACCAGCGTTGTCTGCCTCCACCATTGCCACCTGAAGCTGTGATTTTCTTGGTGAGTTCTGAATTTCTCTCTTTCTCCCTCCCCAACCCAAGTAGTTTATCTCAGAGAGTATGTGTGGATATATGTTATATATATGTTTGTATGTATGAAGATCAATTCAGCCATTGTTGTTTGTTGTTCTTGTGTATGTTGTATTGTGTCATATTATACCTAAACTAAAATGCAGTCTAGTTGTTTGTTGAAATGTTTATTACATATGAAGCTCTCTTGTATAATGTTAATCATGTAAACTATGATGATAATGATGATGGTGATGATTCTTGGCTCTGTTTGAAATTATGATCTGCACAATCTCATTTGGGATTACTCTTGTGTTTTACTGAACTAGTCTGATTAATCATTTCTTTTTCTTTTTTGTTTTATCTAAATGATTGTTTTTTGTTTACTTTGTTTTGCGTCAGCAATAAGAAATATATTTGGACTTGATGCAAGTGGAGTGGGATTCAGGAGAGTGAGTTAAGAAAACTGTATAAGAACCTTGACATGGAGGTGTTCATGGTATCATTTGTATGAGTACATGCTAGTCAGATACTACTCACCTAGCATGCACCTCAACTCTGATTTCCATTTAGCAAACAACTATATTTTACTTATAATCTTCTTTTGGGTTCATTCTTCTTTTGTGGGGTTTCTCTCTCTATAATGTAATTGTTGTTGGTTTGTTTGTGCTTGTTGTAATGTACCCCAACAACAACAGAGGCTTCAATGAATTAGTTTATCAACAAAATGTTAGGCTAAATAGCAGCTTGAGTTGAGATTGATGGTGTTAACACTATTAACTAACTGGTGTTAATTCTCTGTTAGCTTTGGTTAGTTAAGGGTGTTAGTTAATTAGGTAGTTACAATTCTGTTATTTCTGTTATTAAGTTCTCTTGCTCTGTTTTCCTTTGTAATCAGTGTATAAATACTTGTATTCTTTTTCTAGTAATGAATTGAGCTTTCTTTTTCAATTCTCTCTTTTCTCTGCTTTCCTTCTCTACATGGTATCAGAAGTCTTGACTCAAGACTATGTCTTCGTCAGTCTCCGATCCTCCGGCCCCTGCCATGGCACCTGCCACTCAAGCTCCACCGGTCTCTACCACTGCTACTGGATCTTGGAATCCTTTCTCAAACTCCTTGTCCTCTTCTCTCACGATCAAGCTTGATCGTTTCAACTTCCTCTCTTGGAAGTCCCAGGTTGTTCCTACTGTCATTGGACATGATCTCGATGAGATCTTGTTCACCGGTGTCCCTCCTCCAAAGACTCTTCTTAATGGCACCTCGAATCCGGCATACCTTCAATGGCGACGCAAGGATCAACTTCTCCTTTCTTGGTTACGCTCCTCCATGTCCGACTCCATTCTTGCTTCCGTTGCAAACTACGACACCTCCTTCTCTGTGTGGCGTGCTCTTGAACAAAAGTTCACATCTCAGTCCAAGGCTCGATCGAAACATATTGAGATAGATTTACATTTTGTGAGGGATCAAATATTGGAAAAAATGCTTTCTGTTCGATATGTCCCAAGTCATGATCAAGTTGCTGATTTGCTCACTAAACCACTGTCAAAGGATCGATTTGTCTACCTAAAATCCAAACTGAAAATGGCTTCCACCCCTTTTCGTTTGAGGGGGGATGTTAACACTATTAACTAACTGGTGTTAATTCTCTGTTAGCTTTGGTTAGTTAAGGGTGTTAGTTAATTAGGTAGTTACAATTCTGTTATTTCTGTTATTAAGTTCTCTTGCTCTGTTTTCCTTTGTAATCAGTGTATAAATACTTGTATTCTTTTTCTAGTAATGAATTGAGCTTTCTTTTTCAATTCTCTCTTTTCTCTGCTTTCCTTCTCTACAGATGGTGGAAACATTATAGAGGAATTATTCTCTTAGTCTAATGTTTAGAGAAGTAATTAAGCTGCTAATGCACGTTTCAATCATTTGTTTTGTATTTATCAAAAGTCTGTGAAAAGTGTATTTAGTGAGCTGATAGAATAAATGTTTAGAGATGTGTTGTTTCATATTGATGGTGGAAACATTATAGAGGGTGTAATTTATTTTATGATATATAAATAGTGGTCTTTTCTCTTTTTGCTTCTACTTTATAACTATTTAAAAGTCTAATTTTGTTTTTCTTCCTAAAGTTGTTTATATTTCAAACCAGCTTGTTTACACTCTGGAAGGAGGCTTCTTTCCCTATATACATATTTGATTTTATTGCAGAAATGAAATCAAGAATATTGTATGTGATTTTTTCACAACTCAATATATCTCTTCTAAATGATGTTTGCTGTCTTTTTACATAGATCCAACAACTCTCAAAGGATTTACGTGTGGTGGCCTTCTTCCTCTTTTTTATGTTTTTCTTTATGTGGCAGTGATGAATGCACAACGGTGATCGGCCTTGCTGGGCTAGGACAAAGTGGACGAGTGGCTGGTGTGAGCAGATGTGGTTGACAATGACACAGACCAATTCATGAAACTGGTTGTTCGTTTTTACCACTCTTTTAAAAATGTCAAAGAGACGAGTGTTTGGGCTATTGGAAGACCAGGGCTTGTGCATGATTGCCCATTTCTGGCTGATGAATTATTTGGAAGAGTTTTGGATGAATACCCAGATATCAAAACACTCAAGAAACTCCATGCCAAGATATTTTTTGACCAGTATCTTCATCAGAACCCATCACTAGGTATTAAGCTTATGAGGGCTTATGCAGCCAATGGGGAAATAAGGATTACCCGCCACATATTTGATGGAATTCCTGTGAAGAATGTTGTCTTCTTTAATGTCATGATTAGAAGCTATGTAAACAATTATCGGTATGATGATGGTCTTCTTGTTTTTAAAACAATGTCCAGTTATGGATTCATACCGGATAATTACACATACCCTTGTGTCTTAAAGGCATGTTCAGCATCCCAAAATTTGTGGGTTGGGTTGCAAATTCATGCTGCTGTTGTGAATATTGGACTTGATTTAAATTTGTTTGTTGGGAACGGCCTAGTTTCTATGTATGGGAAATGTGATAAGTTATTGGAGGCACGACAAGTTCTTGATGAGATGCCGAGAAGAGATGTTGTTTCTTGGAACTCAATGGTTGCAGGGTATGCTCAGAATGCAAGGTTTGATGATGCATTGGAAATTTGTCGGGAAATGGAATTGCTGAGGCAAAGACCTGATGTTGGAACAATGGCTAGTCTATTGCCAGCCATAACTAACACATCATCCTACAATGTCTTATACATTAAAAGGATGTTTGATAATTTGGTTAAGAAAAGTTTGGTTTCGTGGAATGTTATGATAACAGTTTTCGTAAGTAACTCAATGCCTGGTGAAGCAGTTGATCTATTTCTACATATGGAGGATTGTGAAATAGAGCCTGATGCAGTCACAATTGCTAGTATTCTTCCTGCTTGTGGGGATCTTTCAGCTCTGTTGCTCGGTAGGCGTCTTCATCGATATGTTGATATGAAGAAATTTCGGCCAAATTTACTATTGGAGAATGCTATATTAGACATGTATGCTAAGTGTGGCTGTTTAGAAGAAGCAAGTGAAGTATTTAACAGTATGAAGTTTCAGGATGTTGTATCATGGACTTCACTGATTTCAGCATATGGTAGGAATGGACAAGGTAGTGAAGCTGTGGCACTCTTTGCTAAAATGCAGGATTTGGGTATGAGTCCAGATTCCGTTGCTTTTGTGTCTGTTCTGTCAGCTTGCAGCCATGGTGGATTGCTAGATGAGGGAAAGTACTACTTTAAGTTGATGACTGACAAGTATCAAATAGTTCCAAGGCTAGAACACTATTCGTGCATGGTCGATTTATTAGGACGAGCTGGGAGAGTTCACGACGCTTATAATTTTGTCAAAGAGATGCCGATAGAGCCTAACGAAAGAGTTTGGGGGGCTTTGCTGAGTGCTTGCAGAGTGTACTCCAACATGGAAATTGGACTTGTTGCTGCTGATAAACTCTTTCAAATGGCTCCACAGCAAGCGGGTTACTACGTTTTGTTATCCAACATTTACGCGAAAGCTGAAAGGTGGCAAGAAGTGACTAGAGTTAGATCAATTATGAAAAGCAGAGGAATCAAGAAAACTCCTGGGGTCAGTAATGTTGAGCTCAATCATAAAATTTATACTTTTCTAGCTGGTGATAGATCACATCCAAAGTCCAAGGAGTTATATGAAGAGTTAGATGTATTGGTGGGGAAAATGAAAGAGTTGGGTTATGTTCCCGAAACCGATTCTGCTCTTCATGATGTAGAGGAGGAAGATAAGGAGTGTCATCTAGCAGTTCATAGTGAAAAGTTAGCTATTGTGTTTGCAATTCTGAATTCAGAACCTGGAACAACGATCAGAATTACGAAGAATCTTCGTGTTTGTGGGGATTGTCATACTGCAGCGAAACTGATATCGAAAATATCTGAACGTGAAATTGTTGTTAGAGATACTCATCGTTTCCACCATTTCACAAATGGTATTTGTTCTTGTGGAGATTACTGGTAAACTTCATCATATAGAGTAGTATATTCTGTTGGATTACATTACTTGATTGAAAACTTGAACTTGTTTTACTAAACACTAATCAGTTGTATATTTGAACTTTTTAATTGAGACACTACATAAATGTGTGGTTTAAGATGGATAATATATACATTGTTATGTATATTTTTAGTGTATCTACCATTATTAATTGCTATGGAGCACTTTAAAGTGTCATTATTAGGCAGATTTTATATAGTTTAATTTTAAAAAATGCTAAAAGGTACTATTGGTGTTTATCATCTTTCTCATTATTATACTGTTATTAGTATAATTAAATATTGAGTCTTATATAACTTAAGAAAATAGATTTTAAGAAATATTACTAACTAATTGTAGGGCGCTACTTATAAAAGGTCTTAGACACCATTTATAAAAGGTGATGGGCACTATTGGTACCTGATAGTAATGCTATAAGTAATATTAAAAATTATTAAATACTAAGAAAGTGTATTGGACATTAAAGTGCTAAATACCATCTAAATGGATGTAGTGTATAATCTAGCACTTCACGATGGACCACATCCCAATCAAGCCAAGAAGATGTAGTAAGTACGACACAAGCCGCGGGAAGAACTCTGGACAAGGCATCGGCAACCTTGCTAGCAATGCCCGGGCGGTATTGTATCTCAAAATCAAATTCTAATAACTTCACCAACCACTTTTGGTGTTCCGGGGACACCAAACGTTGTTCCAAAAGAAATTTCAAGCTTTGTTGATCGGTCCTCACCAGAAACTGCCGACCCAACAAGTATGGCCGCCATTTGAGAATAGCCAACACTATGGCCATGAGCTCCTTCTCGTAAATGGACTTGAGTTGAGCCCGTGGCTTCAAGACTTGACTAAAATACGCAAGGGGCCGACCTTCTTGCATGAGAACTGCACCTAACGAATATCTCGAGGCATCCGCCTCAATCACGAATTGCTTAGAGAAATCCGGAAGAGCTAAAACTGGAAGTGTGACCATGGCGCGTTTAAGAGCTTCAAAAGCGGCTGTAGTGTCTTCATTCCAACAAAATCGATATATTTTTAGTTGCTCCGTAAGAGGTCTTGCAATGGACCCATACCCCTTGACAAACTTCCGATAGTACCCCGTAAGACCCAAGAAACCGCGAAGACTTTTCAAATTGGTAGGCAGCGGCCAATCCAACATTGCTTCGACCTTGTTGGAGTCAACCGAGACCCCAGAAGCAGAGATAATGTGACCCAAGTATTCTAACTGCTGTTGGGCAAAACAACATTTCTTCTTGTTAGCATAAAATTGGTATGTAGCCAAGGTTTCCATGACTACCTGTAAATGTGAGATATGTGCCTCCATGGTCGGGCTATAAACCAGTATATCGTCGAAGAAAACAAGCACAAACCGACGTAGATATGGCTTAAAGATCTCATTCATGTTGGCCTGAAAAGTTGCTGGGGCGTTGGTGAGTCCAAACGGCATAACCAAGAACTCATAATGTCCCTCGTGAGTCCAAAAAGCGGTCTTTGGAACATCCTCCGGTCGCACCCGAATCTGGTGGTACCCCGATTTCAAATCCAGCTTTGAAAAGACTTTGGCTCCATACAACTCATCAAGAAGTTCATCAATGACCAGTATTGGAAACTTATCATCAATAGTTTCTTTGTTAAGAGCCCGGTAATCCACACAAAAACGCAAACTCCCATCCTTCTTCTTCACAAGCAACACGGGGCTTGAAAACGGACTTGTACTAGGCTGACAAATCCCCCCTTGCAACATTTCACAAACCAATTTCTCAATCTCATCTTTCTGCACATGAGGGTAACAGTAGGGCCGAATACTGATCGGAGCGACTCCGGGGCGAAGGCAAATAGCATGGTCTCAGTGCCGGGGACGAGGCAGCTTGTTTGGCATGTCAAAAACACTCGTAAAGCACTGCAACAACACCGATACAGCGGCTGGAATATCCTCCACATCTCCCACGGTAGTTTAGTTGTATGACCAAGCTCCACCCATAATCCTTCATGTTCCTCCTTAATCGTCTTAATCATGGTCTTTAGTGAAACTCGAGTTTTGTGGAGAGCTGGGTTGCTACGTAGCTCCACGGTTTGACCACCTCTCTTAAACCTCATGATACCTTCCTTCCAATTGTGATGAGTGTCACCCAACGTCTCCAACCATTGGACACCCAATATTACATCGGTGCTTCCCAAAGCTAATGGTAGAAAATCATCAATGATTTCTACCGTTTGCAAAGAGACGGGCACGCCCAAACAAATTCCCGCTCCCTTGACGGCTTGTCCCGTCCCCATTTGCACTCCGTACGACTCCGTAGTTGAAATTGGAAGGTTGAGCTTGGTAACCAAAGATGTGGCGATGAAATTGTGGATAGCTCCACTATCAATCAATACTGTCACCTCTTGGCCATGAACATTACCCACCAACTTCATAGTTTTTGGAGAAGTCAACCCAACCACAGAATTGAGTGACACCTCCACCACTTGTGCCTCTGTTAACCCCTCTTGCTCATTATCTCCTAATTCCTCCATGGCTGTCAACTCCTCTATTTCTTCACTTTCATCTTGCACCAAAATAATCTGCAGCTCTGGAGACTTACATTGATGTCCCCTTGTCCAAGGACCATCACACTTAAAACATACTCCCCTAGCTCTCTTCTCCTGCACTTCTGTCTCTGTGAGTCTTCGAAAGCCCTTGCCCAGCTCAAAGTCCCGTCTCTGGTTGTTGGGAGTTGACACACGTGAGCCATTATTTGAGTAATGGGATGTTTTAAAGTTAGCTGACCCAATCAGCCCATTAAAGTTCTTGTGAGTGGGTCCAATTGAATTAACTTGAATACCCTTAATTGGGCTTATCCCCTTACTCGGCCCATTATAGAAGGCCCGAACCACTTTGGGATTGGCTTCCACAACCTCAGCCAATTCCATTGTCTTCTCCAATCCCACTGGTTCAAGAAGGCGGAGAGTACCTTGAATCTCAGCACTTAGACCTTTCATGAAAGCCGACTCCAACAGCGGCTCAGCCACCGGACCCAGCGCCGCCGTCAACGCCTTGAACTGCTGCCTGTACTCCTGCACCGTGGATGTCTGCTGCAACGCTAGGAACCGGTCATACGCCGAACCTTCATGCGCAGGTAGAAACCGCCGGAGGAGGAGGTCTTTCAGTTCATTCCAACTGCGAATTTCTCGCCTCCGATTCTCCCACCTGAACCAGCGAAGTGCCGACCCTTCCAAACACAACACCGCGGCCTCCAACTGCTCCTCCGACGTGAGCCTTTGCAACCTGAAATATCTCTCCACCCGATATGTCCAATCATCGGGGTCCGATCCCGCGAACAGAGGAAGTTCAATATTCCTTGGACGGAACTGTGATCTTCGTCCTCCATAGCCACCAGCTTCCTCACGGTTCTGAGTTCCCGATCCGCTTGACCCAATCGGAGGATGAGCAGTCCTTCCAATTGGACTTCGTGGACCGTCGGTAAGCTCCGTCGCCATTCTTGCCTGCCCCCGTAGAAGCAAATCAAGCTTCTCACTAATTACAGCGATGTCGCGTTCATGAGAGACAATTTTCTCCTTCATCGAGTTCCATTCTCCAGGAATTGGAGTTTGCGATTCTTCCTCCTCCGATTGAATTGCTTCTATCACTTTCTTTGAACTTCTGGTATTGGTCATTTTCTTCCCGGATTACCAGCTCTGATACCAATTTGATGTGCCCTGCCACTTGAATTCCACAATTACAACTTGCATATAGTAAGATATTGAGAGAAAATGAAGAGAAAATGCATCAGTGAGTGTATTGAATCAAAGAAAAATGGTTACAAGCTTGAGCCCTATAGGACTCTTGCTGCAGAGAAATAATTCTCACTACTAGCATAAACCCCATAAACCTCCCAAACAGTACTTTAACCAATTAGCAAACTCACTCACAATTACAATCATACCCTTAAACAGTAAAAGACCAAACTACCTTCAAGCATTAACATTCTTACCTCTCCTAACATAAGTAAAACGCACCTTGGTCCTAACATTATTTATTAGAAAGTAATAACCAATAAAATAATTGTGGTCATAAATATAGTGTAATGATTCTGTACTTCTTCTATCGTAAATTGAAATCTCTCATCCTTCAAAGTAAAAAAAAAAAAAAACCAATAAAATAATTAATTAATACAAATTCTCATTAACCAAGAATATTTTTTTGGTATCATAGAAATAAGTAACAGTTATACAATCAAAGTAAAGTATATTGCAGCATCAATGATTACAGAAAGAGTTATTTTACAGAAAGAAAAATGTTAAAAATAACATGAGAAAAATATAGTATAAGATAACAACATAATAAATGATAAATGTTAAGGGGTAACTGATTACCTTAAACTAATTTCTAATATTATTTTTTTTACTTTTCTTAGAAAAATTCCCATAAAATCATACTTTTGAAAAAAAAATCTGAAAACTCATAACTAAGTGCATGTTTGGCATCATAACTAAAAAACTGTTTTTTGTTTTTAAAAACAGAAAATTGTTTTTAAAAACAATTTGGCTTGTTTGGCCTTGTTTTTTAAAAACAGTTTTCAGAAAACAAAGTTACAAAAAACAAGAATTTTAAAAACAACAAAATGTTGTTTTTTGTTTTAAAAACCAATTCACTTTTGGTCAATATTGTTTTTAAAAAATCACTAGCCAAACGTGACTTGTGTTTAAAAACTTCAAAGACTATTTTTTGTTCTCATTTCTAAAAATAATTTTTTAAAACAAAAAACAGAAAACAATACCAAACATGCTCTAAGTAATTTATACTATTTCTTTCAAAAAAAAAAAAGTAATTTATACTATTATTTTAAAATTTTGAATAAAAGAAGGGTTGATTTTTGAAGTCATATTCATAGTGAAATGAAAGTTATACAAGAATTGAAATGAGTCAAAGAAGTAATGATATTTATATAGCCCACGGTTGAGTTGAATTTAGTGGGGGTCATAGGGAGCCGTGGCCTATGGTTTGGTTTGTACGTAGGCCTTTTTAACTGAAAATTTCCCTTTAATTATTGGATTTGGACCCAAATTCAAGGCTGAGTTGAGACTTGAGAGTGTACTATGGACCACGGTTATGGTTATGGATGTACACAAATGGCCCCATTATCCACTAGACAAGACTAGGCACTACAAGTACTAATAGTGTTGTTGTTACTTGTTAGGCACAAATTAAAACATTACTATTAAATTTAAATTGAAATATGAATCACTTAAAACATGTTTGTGTTTCTATACTATACTAGACTGGGACAACGCATTTCACAAAACTCGCTTAATAAGAATGATAAAAGAATAGATCTTTAAAGTACTATCGTGATGGATGTTCTATAAGTTACACACTCCTAAGGTAGAGGGGAACTATGTATGTGAAGGCTTTAGATATGAATCTGTTATAGAAATGCGTGTCGAATAGAATCCAAGATAAGAAGTTAGGAAGAGATCTGCTAAAATTGTTGGGGGTAATAGCTTATGAAGGTATCTTGAATTCAAAGAGATAAACAGAGCATCAACAAATATTAGATTACCGAAGGAAAGTTGTAAACTTTAATCTCAAGGTCATCTACTTGGTGGAGGAGACAATAGAGTAAAATGTGCAAGGTTTCGAAAGAGACATTTTCAAAGGAGAAAGAAAAAGAAGGTCCAGGCACAGCTAGCAATTTGGGTACAACATGAATGAGAGACTATTAGAGGGCAACTACTCGGAGTGGATCACTAATACACAACTAAGAGATTGTGGATGCAGCTTTGTGGTGGGTGTACAACAAAATAACTACAGAGAGTGTATTGCGAGTTCAAAACTCGAGGAAGAGGAGAAATTAACGCTCAAAGGTGACATCCCTAGATTCCAAATACTCAACGATACAACAACAACGGTGTGGGGTATAGCTCAATGAGAAACGTTAGGAAAGCCTCGCTCAGAGACAGGAGAAAAGTGAGACGCAATTAGGACCAAAGTAACATATATTGAAGAGTTTTATGGCATGGCAGGACTATACAAGTTCGTGATAAGTGTTGGGATTAGAAAACGTCCATGCAACATAAGAGAATTCAAGGCACAACATAAGCAAAGGGTACTACAATCCAATTATGACTTACATTATGGACAATAGTATAAGTATGTTGGAGTGTTATCGTAAGGAGAAACTAAGAGGAAAATTCACAGAGTCCAAAAGAGATGGTGTTTCTAGGCCCTATAGTGCCCGAGATGAGGATGACAATGGATTTGTCAAAAGCTAAAATTGTTAAGAGCAAAGAATTTGGAAAAAAAAAATATTAGATGTTTTTCTCAATCTAAAAAGCTAGTGGCAGAAATTTTTGGAAGGACTCTCTCAAGCTGACAGTAACCAACTTATTAGACACAAGTAAGTTTCGTCCAATTGAAAGTGGAGAAATTAGAAGAAAAGAACAAGATAGGTATTGATAATTTGATTGCGCTTGGATATAAAATAAAATGCTTAAAGGAAGTATCGACTTGTGCTTAAAGGTAGTGTGGGAAGTAAGAGTCAAGTACCCCTAACTAAGGAATTATTAAATAGTGAGTCTCTAATAGTAAATCAGATACAGGTAGGGGAATAGGAGGAATAATAGTGATGGACAGAGTAAGGTCTGTTCGGCATAGTTTGCCAATTATATATAGTATCCTTACCCCGATAACTTGGCTGATTAGTACATTTTAAGATTCGTATAGTTGACCTATTGTTAAAAGTCAACAGAAAGTAAATAGTTGAGCTACGATAACCCATGGTAAGGTTCAACTTATTTTAAAGGGAATATTAGTGCGCTTTCTATGTTTTAATACATATATGGTATAGTCTTAAGTAGATAATTGTAACACCCTAACTACCTTAGGCGTATTACGTGATTTTTAAACGTACTGTGCAGCTCGTTGCTAATCAACGAGGTTTATGGAAAAACGTGATTAATTAAAATTTTGCTTTTTAATTAAACTTATAAAATAATATTACAGAAAGACTCGGGATCCCGATTATAAAATCATTTACAAAAGATTTAACTGTTTAACTGCTACATAAAATAAAAGTCGTCTAACGACCAGTTACAAAAATTCAGCCTTGCTGTCCCGAGGATCGTACGCTCCAGGCCTAACCGCCCCGACATGTACAATCTCATAAGCTCGCTTACGGTCCATCAGCTCTAGCCTTGCCTTTACCTACACATCAACGTAGAACTGTGAGTCGACAGACTCAGTAAGAAAAGCATAATAATATCATACATAATTCTAACTGCCGTGTCCAACACGATACTGAGTCCCGCTACTGCCATGTCCAACATGGTACTGAGCCACTACTGCCATGTCCAACATGGTACTGAGTTCTGAACGTTCATAGGGACGGTACTATTGACACGTAACAACCTGATCGGTCGAACCGGTCATACTCCGCCGTCGGTCATACTCCACTCGTACCGACGTGTTACTATATCCTCCCGATCGGTCGAACCGGTCATACTCCGCCGCCGGTCATACTCCCCTGTACCGACGGGATACGTCAATAGCACGGAACCACCAACCAAGTGTCACTGATCGGTCAAACCGGTCATACTCCGCCGCTTGGTCATACTCCACCGTACCGACGTGACAGGGGTTGGATGGTTCAAAGCCTATATACATAACTAATGTAATCTAGCGGGCTTCCTACATGCACGCTAAACATGTAATCTACATATGCATACCGTTATACTAATCTTACTCGGATTCCGAATTCGGGTGTGCGGTCAACCCGACCGGAACCGAAGCCGAGCGCGGACATCGGCTCCTAAACCATAAAAATCACAACGCTATAAGTGACACGCTAAATCACTTCCCGGGGACTAAAACTAGGAACTAAAAGTTTCCTATCGATAAAAAGCATGACAATACCCCTAAAAACACAAAAACGAGGAAAACTAGGGTCCCTGAATTTTCCCCAACCGGTAGACCGGTTGCCCAACCGGAATTCCGATTCTGGAAAATTCAGAACCCTCATCCGGAATTCCGGATGCACAACCGGAATTCCGGTTCCTCGCAGGCAGCAAACCCAAATTTTCATAACTTGCACAATTCAACCCCAAATCACCTCAAACTTTCCAGACCTGTTCTATACCCTCCCTAGAACATTTCTAAGGCCTCAAAACAACCCAGAAACCTCAAACATGAAAAATGCCATTGGAGCTCAAGCTTTGAGTTCTAAACTCAAACTTGAGCAAAAACACCTAAACATGCATTTCACTAGCTTAATTCTACTTAATCAAGCTTATCTAAGCCTCTGAAAAACAATTAAAAACAACAGCAACATCACAGAACAGATTCACAATATTTTCACCAAAAATCACATTTTTGCATAGAAAACTCAAAGCTTTGAACAACCTAACTAACATGCTTCAAACAGTTCATTTAACATCAATTAGACATGCTTTAAACCACAGAAATCAACAACAAAACCCAGCAACAACAACAGCCACAAAAAGCATGCATTTACTCAATATTTCACCATTTTTTTCCAAGAAAACAAAAGAGGAAAATTAAGAACCACCTACCACAAACAAGAGTTCCAAAGTGATGATGAATCTAGCTAGAAATTGATGGAAAAACCCAGCCCTTTGAATCCCATGCACCAGCCGAAATAGAGAGAGAGAATGAGAGAGAGTTCTCTTTTTCAAAGTTTTCCAATTTTATGCTAAGTGTAAAATTTGAGAGAAAAAGAGTTTTAATGCATATAACACCTTATTTCAGCCAAAATAATTATTTAAAATAAACATTTAATCCATTTAATAAATCACATAAGACAAAACACTAATGGGGCAAAAAGACCATTTTGCCCCTCCACCATAAAATCACATAAATCATACTAAAGGGGTATTTTTGGGAAATTCTAAATTCCCGGCCATTCCCGACATTCCCAATGTCTAAAACCCGTCCCCAAACCGCTAACATACTAAGTTGTGATTCCTACTGAGCCAAACGCCGAGTTCCAAAATACCGGGCACCGGAATTACAAAATAGGCAAGCTACTGAATAACATAAATAACAGTATAATAAATTATTTAAATAGCTATAAATAATTTCATAATTAATCATAAACAACTGTTAATTTCCAAATTAACTAAGCGGGCTTTACAATAATCGTCGCTGGAATATAAGTTTGTTCTAAAGATTTGGAGGTATTGGCAGGGCAATTTAGAAAGCGAGAATTTTTGCAAATTAAAGAGGCTTTCAATTATGTTTCAATTGAAGAGAATCAAGATACAATACACAAACATGGTTGGAGCAATCGATGGTATCATAGGTATGAAATATTGTGTCAACTGGGAAGACTAGTATGAAGGAAGAGATACTCACTGCATATGACGATACACTTCTATTAGTTCTACAGGAATAAGCTTGACCACTGGAACAACAAGTTGTCAATTCAAATGCACGAAGAAAAAAAAATAATATTATGGAAAACAAGCTAGTGTCAAGGTTAAGCTTGATTGAAAGTAATAACAGAAGATTAGGCAACAAAGGTGAGATTAGCAATAAAGAGACAATAGAGTGGTATAAGAATCAAGAGGCTGCACAAAGGAATCTAAGAAGTTATATCTCATGTTCATTGGTAGTATTAAAATTATATAAAGAAATTTAAAAGGGTCTGTGTTGATTTTTCTCGTATCATGGGAACAAGTATCTATAGATGATAGATTAACAACTACAAAGCTATAGGTGGCACCGTGACTCTATGGTGGGAATATATTTCTCTAGAAAATTAAGCTGTCTATATGTAGTAACATTCAAAGGAGGAATGGGAATAGTTAAAGAGAAGCTAACATAAGATCTTCATGCCCTTTATTGGATGCTATTTTATGTAGTATATAGTGTTTCTGATGTGGCATGTAAGGATGTCTATAAGAGGGAAAAAAATATATAAGTATATATCTTTACTCTTAATGACATGTAAGGATGTTCATAAGAGAATAAATGATTTTACTCTTAATGACATGTAAGGATGTTCATAAGAGAATGAAAAATTTTATAATATCATGAGCATGCAATTGGAAAACTTGTATATTTAAAGTGTATGTGTAAGTTATTATTATGAGGTATGTTTTGTTATTAAGTAAAATATAGTAGTATAATAATTCTTAAATTAAGTAGTATATATTAAATGTGTTATGATTTTACAAGTAAGACAAACATTACATACATGACTTTTGGGTTCATGTGGTAGAAGAGGAGGTAATGTGGTGAGAGCAGACACAATACCCTAAGTGCATGGAAAGTTCAATTTCGAGGACGAAATTTCTTTTAAGGAGGGTAGAATGTAATATCCAGATTAAGAATAGTATTTAAAATTTATTGAAATGATAATCGTATAAAAATAATTGTCTTATTTGTTTTTTTTTAAATAGTGTAAGCAGAGATAATTATTAAGTGTAGTGGCTATTTTAGAAAAATAAGTATAAAGTTGCATTAGTTTCAAAAATAAAAGACTTTGGTATTCTTATGAGTTAAGAAAAATTATTTAGTTAAGACCTGAAATATAACTTAAGGTCCATTAGCGGTGGAGTAAGTCGGAACTAGCCCGTTAGGCTGGAATTGAACCATTTAAATTGACTTGAGTTATATTTAAGAGTCAGTTTAATTAGGCTTAAATTGGTGATGTTGTTCTTAAGTATGTGTACGTTATGGTACATAGGCAAGGTTTCTTGGAGCTTATAATGATCATGTGAGTGGAATAAAAAGACTAAGTTTGATTCTAAAGTGGTTGGAGAAAAATTAGGATATCAACTTAAATATCTATGTCAATACGAATTATATTCGGAAGTGTATCTCAAGTGTTGGACGTATTATAAGATTTATGATTATAATTAGAATATATATTACCTTAATAATAAAGATAATACATAATTGTTAGTTAGAAGTGATTATAAGAGGGAATCAGATATATATATACATAATTAGTTTCATAAGATTTTATTTATAATTTTTGTGGAGGAACACGTGTAGATTAGTGCTAAATCCTTATTGCTTTAGGTTTAGGTGTATTGACTAGTCAACATGTCAGTGATTTTAGTGGAGTTAGTTTAAGTATTTTCAAATTCAAATAAAAGATATGAAAAGATATTTATATATATATATGTTGTGGGATAAGTATTCTGTTCTTATTTTAAGAATTGGTGTGGAGCGCCGAACGAGAGAGTACATACTATGACTTTATATAGTATGAGTAAAAGTGTGATGTTTAGTTATTAAAATTATCTAATTGTGGAGTGTGTGTTCGGTGACTTACAGAAGGTAAGAGTGTGTGAGTAAAAGGTCTCTGCGACCATATAGAGACAAGCGTTGGACTATATCTTAGTGGAGGTTTATAGTGGTGATCGACTACCATATATTTAAGAGAGCTAAGGTAAGTTTAATTAAGATTTTCTTGTTAAGAATTAATTCTATTCAACCCATCTTCTAATTAGAATTTTCTTATCATGGTTTAAAATTAAGGAATAATAATTGCAGCAGTGTTGTTTCGGTTTAAGCATTCCAAAGGATTATAGTTGAAGTCATTCTAACTTTCGGATTCCAAGGTAAGGAAATTAGGTAGTTTTTTTTTTTTGATTGAACTGTACAATTTAAATTATTTGTGTATTAAAATAATATTTGAGATGTATTATTATGAATGTGAATATGGTACTGAGAATGTGTGGTATGGACACAATTTGAGTTTGTGAATCAATATACATTATGGTGTGTATGGATGTATATTATGGTTGTCATGACTGTATGTATGGTATGTTGTATGTTAACGTCTCAGGTACAAATGAGGGGTCATGGTGGGGTATGATACGGGGTAAGGCCGTTGAATGTAGAGATACCTTACCCTGCATTTGTCTGATTCGTGTATGACATTGTTATAGGGAGGTATGATACAGCGATGTTGCTGTTGAATGTAGAGATACTTTTCTCTATAGCAATGGTAGGGCAAAGTGTGCCCAGGTTATCGTAGGGCCAAGTTAGGCCCAGGTTATGTGTGTAATGGCTATGGCATGCCTATGTTATGGTACTGACATATTTTATAGTATTGATATGATTATGTGCTATGAGTATTATTGGAGTTATGAGTTTAATTTATGTATGTTATGAATGGTTAGCGTGGACATATATGATAAAGGTCTCATGTGTGCAATCACCTAGTAAGGTTATAAACTAAGGTATATGATATTGTTAAAACTTAATTATTATATTAATGATATATGTTATTGCGTGGTATTGTATGGTATTGGATGATAAGCATTTCCTTACTGGGCTTTTTAGCTCACCCCCTTACTTTCCCCCTACAGGCAATAGACAGGGAATATTGGATGTAAGTTTGATGAGCTGGGTCAGTTCTGGTATGTATACTGCGAGGGGCTATGGACGAGCAGACGGTCTAGAACGTCGGTGGAGCCTTGGTTTTGGTTTTTTTTTTTATATAGCAAAGTATTCTGAGCTCAGCGGGATGTTGTGAATTTATTTTAAAAGTGCATTCAACTACTTATTTTATTTTAATATGAATGATCATTCGTCTTTACATATTTAAAGTAAAACCCGCTGTGTATTTCTAAACAGTTTTGAGTCTTTTCAATTTATGCATCAAAGTTAGTATTTTGTAAAATAAGGCAAAATATTGGGGCGTTACAGTTGGTATCAGAGCCGATCGTCCGTTAGCCCGAAGGATACTCATAGTATACATACAGAAGACTGAAAAAGATCCCTCTCACTATAACGTAAGTGTTACTTTTAGTATGCTTGGTATTGCCATTAATTGTGGTATATGTGATACGCAGATATTTGATAAATATGCCTCCTAGAATAAGAAAGTCGCGTGAAGTGGTACTTAGAGAAATCAAGAGCATCTTATCGCTTAAGATTGACCATGTTTTGGGCAAGGAAGATAAAATACTTAGAGCTCTGAGGGAGATTATCGCTATCAATGGAGAGATTAATAAAATTGTAAGAAAACGGGGAGCCTTGATTTGGTCACAAGAGAAATTTTTAGTATTAAGGGTGGCATTATCTCACGTCCCCGAATTACTTTATCATATCGATGAAATTTGGCATAATACCACAAAGAATGTTGAGGAGACAACTAGGTACACAATATTGATACAGGAGTTAGTAACGAAATTCCATAGTTTCTCTTTTGAGAAGGCTTATACTGTAGAAGTCAATGGTGTGGAGGAACCATGCATCAAGACCGTACGGTACAAACTTAGTGATAAGAGTAAGAAAGATATTATCGATTCCATTGACCCTACATCTGAACAAGACTATAAAGAAACAAAAAGGCCTGACTATTTCGAGGTGACAGAAAATATGTTAGTAGTGGAATTAAAGAGCCCACCAGAAATTGAAGTAGAAGAGATAGTAGAAACGATGGAACTCCTTTCGGACTCAATATTTGAAGATGAAGAGATGGTAGAAAATTTAGACGAATCAGAGTATTCTCCATCGTTGGATAATGATGAATTAGAAAATGCAGAACTGTCTCCAACAACAAATGATAACAAGTCAAATGGAGATATACCAGATTATCATTTCGAGGTAGAGAACGAGGAATCAGAGTCGTAAAATAAAAAAAAAATAAATAAATAAAAAAAACCACCCATCGCCAGGACAAGAAGTCTCAGTCGAACCAACACCAATTCAAGAGGATGTGGGAATGGAGAAGGACTTGAAGAGTCAGTAGTCGAGTCATGTGTGGAGGACAATTAGTTATTGAAATGTTTTTAGTTGTTTACCTATTTAGTTTGTTTCTTTACTTTTCACTTTTCAATTTTATTAGTAAGAAGGAAAGGAATTTAACCCTTTTCTCAAAAATTTAGAATTTATGTTATTAAGAATTCATAAGACTTTTCTTTTGGAAAAAAAAAATGTATTAGTTTTGTTTGACGACATTAAGTTTAGATATATGCATGGAGTCTTCTCTTCCTAGAATTAAACTCTTTTGTCTTTATTAAATCAATCTTTTCAATGTTTAGGCTTAGATTGTGAGAGATCACAATTGCAACTAAAAGATCAATTATAATCAACATGAAAGGAAAGACCAATAGAAGTGGGGGCTAAGGATGTATGTTCCGCTGACCCACAGATGGTCGATGTTCAAAAAAAAAAAAAATCCAATAGTTAAGGCTAATGATCTAATAGAGGCATTGGAAGGAATGCGAAGATGACCGAGATGATTTTTTAAAGAGTTTTCACAGGCTCAGCGCCAGAGATCACCAACACTAGTAGTGCAACTTAAGGCACATAATAAAATGTATCAATATCTAACTAAATACTGATGCATAGAATTGTACCTGTCTATAAATGGTTAAAAAAAGCAGTTAGTTTCAATTCAGTTAGTTTCAATTCTATACTGGCCGAATACTTGGATAAAAAATCCATTCCCAGTATAATATCAAACTCAGTTAGTTTCAATTCTATGAGATCAGTACTCAATTCCCTATCCTCGATCCTAATCGGCATAGACCTAATGCGCCTATTAGAGATAACCAATTCCCCGCTAGGCATTAGGGTTCCAAACCCCCTTTCTAAAATTTCACAGGGCCTACCCAAAAGATCAATCACTCTTGTAGCCACATATGAACGTGTAGCTCCCGAGTCAAATAATACTGTAAGTAACAAGTTGTTGACGGGAAGCTGACCTGTCACAACAGAAGGACTGGCTGCAGCGTCAGCTTGGGTAATGGCAAACACACGAGCAGGAACCGGTTTCACCTCAGCTTTCGGCTCCTCTTTCTTTGCCTGGGGGCAATCTTTCTTGAAATGCCCCACCATACCACACAGGAAGCATGTCTTCCGGTTACACTCTCCCGGATGATGTTTCTTGCATCTTGGACACTCAGGATAAGAATAACCCTGGCGTCCCCCTCTGCCTTGGTTCCCACGGAACCGCTTGCTTTGCCCCGAGCCACCAGAAGCTGGAACAACTTTTCTTTTCTGCTCGGTGGTGGAGTCACCACCATCCCTACCATAAACAGGAGTAGGAATAGTGGGGGTTCCACCAACACTCGGAGTCACCCGGGCCTCCTGAAGGAACTTTACCGCACCCTCGGCTCTCAAAGCCTTTTCAACCATCTCCGCATAAGTGGTTGCCTCAGTAGTAGTAATAACCAGATCATGTCTAATTTTTGCACTCAAACCCGCCAAGTATTTTTCCTTTTTACTGAAGTCGGTTGGCACAATTCCCGCTGCCAACTTGGCCAACCGGTCAAACTTCGTCGTATATTCAGTAACCGACATTCCCTCAGTTTGAACCAGATCAGTGAACTCTTTCCGCTTTGCACTGCGGACTGCTTCATTGTAATACTTGGAGTTAAACAACTCCTTGAATTCTTCCCAGGTCATCAGCGTGACGTCTCGAGTGAGGGTTATCAACTCCCACCACACGAGAGCGTCTTCCTGAAACTGGAAGGTGGCACAGGTTACCCGGTCATTTCCAACCACTCCCATAAAGTTGAGGATGCGCTCTATTACCGAAAGCCACTGCTCGGCCTTCATCACATCAGGGCCTCCCAGAAACACTGGAGGTGCCTGTTTTCGAAATCTTTCATACAACGGTTCCATACGGTTGCCAACAACAGGTTGTTCTGCTGGCACCGCAGGAACTGCAACGGCCTGAACTTCTTGAGGAGGCACGGCAGGAGGACCCTGCTGCCTCAACCTTTGGATCTCTTCATCTTGCTGGCGGATTCTATCTTGCATCTCCGCAAATCTTTGCTCCCAATCAGGAGGAGCTTGAGGGGAATTTACAGGGCGACCACCCTGAGCTCTGCCACGGCCACGGCCGCGACCACGAGGATTTTGAGGATTCCTCTGACCGCCTCCGGTCTCAACCATGCCACCCTGACTTCTTGTATTTCGCGGGGCGTCCATTTAATAGGACTTAGCCTGCGAATCCATAAGCCAGGCAGGTTAGACAGCGATCAAAATTAACACCGCTCTTAATAACTTAAAGGCAACACACTTTCTTTTCTTTTAAGAAAATATATTTAATTTAAATCTAATATGCTACCTAACATGCTTTCACATTCACATTTATTTAAGATACTAAACAAGTACAGGCTTACTGAACCGTGAACCGAGCTTTCTCTGATGAAGATTGTACATGTCATAGCAAGCTTCGGTAGACAAACCTGGCGGCTCTGATACCAAAATTGTAACGCCCTAATGCTAAGGCACGCTACAGTGCTTTTTCAATAATTGTGCAATCTTTGCTAATCAAAGAAATTTCTCGAAAAACGTGTCAAATTAAAACTTTTGCATTAAACATTAAACTTTGTAATTTAATAAAATATTTACAAGTGCCGGGATCCCGATTTTTAAAACTTTACAAACTTTACTTTTTAAATATACATTCCAAAATATACAGATTTACAGGTCGCACAGCGACTTTCAAAATACAACTCCCAGATGTCCCGAGACCGAACACTCCAGGTCGCGCTGCTTGACATGTACAATCTCACCCGAGCTCAGGTTCACTCCTGTTCAGCTTTCGCCTTTCCTTTACCTACACATGGAAGCAGAAACTGTGAGTCAACAGACTCAGTAAGAAATGCATATAACATATCATATAATTTCCGACTCCGTAAATAGGCGCCCATACACCTATTTACAGAGCTTAACAGATGAGTATGAACGTTCTAACTGGGACACGACCATGTACCATGTACCACATACCCTTATTATACCTTCGTATTAGTATAGGTAAGGTATGACCGCACCCTGAGTACTCCAGTGTTGTACCACAACCACCTTGTACCTTTCCGTACAAGTGCTGGTAACACCAAGATGTACTTCCAAACATCACACACCTCACCAATGCCCTCCGTACCACATCCGTACAAGTGTTGGTAGTGTATGAATCACAATAAATAAGCATGTATACACATTAACACATACATACATTCAGATAACCACATCATACATTATACACAGTTCTTACCTGTTTTCCGAATTCAAGTGTGCTAAGCCAGGCATTCGAACGGAATTTCTGTGCTAGATGGATGCCCTAATCACATATTGAAACCGGGTAAGTCACATGATTAAAACCCTAATCCCGGGAAACCCAAAACCAAAACCCTAGGTTCTGCAATACTCTAAAGGGGGTATTCTAACTCTGGAAATGGGAAAACACCCAACCGAGGTACTGAAATGGACAAAAATTGAGAAAACGAAGTTTTCGGGAATCCTGCCAAAACCGGCAAACCGGTTTTTGGGGCATGGCAAACCGGTTTGCCGGTTTGCACCAGTAATCCCAAATCACTTCCTTTTTTGCTCAATTTTCCACCAAATGATACCAAACTTTCCAGAGCTCCTAAACAATGCATACACAATAAATCCCAGCCAGTATTTCACAAAAAAACACAATAAATATCAACTTGCCATTAAAGCTTAAAGCTTGAACTCAAAGCTTAGAATTTGCACAAAACTTACAACCAACCCCAAAACCAGCTGCTAGGATTGCAAAACAACTCAAACTAATCATAAAATTCGAACTCCAAATAACTCTAACCCTAACAGCTCCTAAAACTCAAAATCACCATTTCAACCTAATTTTAAAAGCTTGAAAAACAATAACCAAAAGACTAGGGCTTTACCTCACTTCCAATGGATTGAACCCTTGCTGAAAAATCCAAATAAATCTCAGCCCTTCCCCTTGCTCTTGCTGCCTTCGAAGAGAGAGAGAGAGAAGAGAAAGCTTCTCAACCAATTTTTGCTTATTTTCTAATTTCCTTTAATCTTTGACTTTCCTAACTTAGAAAAGAGTTAATTAACTCTTTGCTGCCAAAAGAAATGGCTAGGTGTCAACTAAAGGGGCAGCCACCTATTCCCCTTAATAGCAAAAGACTAAAATGCCCTTTAGACTTAAAACTAGGGTAATTTTGAAACTAGGGGTAAAATGGTCAAATTCCATAACCCCGCTCAATCCCGATAATTTATTTTCTCTAAACTATTTCCCACTATGAAATAAGGTTCTAAACTTACCCATGTGATCAATCTAGCCATCCATCGCATTTTCCGTTGTCGCCAAATAAAAATTACAAAAGTAACATATTGCACATATAAGCTAGATAATACCCCTAGAGTTTAATAAAATCTCCGAAATTGAGAAATTATAACTCTAATATTTATTTCTAAATATTGGGGTCCACAATTAAATTTAATTCACAAATAATAATAAAATAATAAAAATTAGTGCTAATTGCCTTTACTAATCCATAAACTAGAGCGGTCATTACACTATTAGAGGGCAACTACTCGGAGTGGATCACTAATACACAACTAAGAGATTGTGGATACAGCTTTGTGGTGGGTGTACAACAAAATAACTACAGAGAGTGTATTGCGAGTTCAAAACTCGAGGAAGAGGAGAAATTAACGCTCAAAGGTGACATCCCTAGATTCCAAATACTCAACGATACAACAACAACGGTGTGGGGTATAGCTCAATGAGAAACGTTAGGAAAGCCTCGCTCAGAGACAGGAGAAAAGTGAGACGCAATTAGGACCAAAGTAACATATATTGAAGAGTTTTATGGCATGGCAGGACTATACAAGTTCGTGATAAGTGTTGGGATTAGAAAACGTCCATGCAACATAAGAGAATTCAAGGCACAACATAAGCAAAGGGTACTACAATCCAATTATGACTTACATTATGGACAATAGTATAAGTATGTTGGAGTGTTATCGTAAGGAGAAACTAAGAGGAAAATTCACAGAGTCCAAAAGAGATGGTGTTTCTAGGCCCTATAGTGCCCGAGATGAGGATGACAATGGATTTGTCAAAAGCTAAAATTATTAAGAGCAAAGAATTCGGAAAAAAAAAATATATTAGATGTTTTTCTCAATCTAAAAAGCTAGTGGCAGAAATTTTTGGAAGGACTCTCTCAAGCTGACAGTAACCAACTTATTAGACACAAGTAAGTTTCGTCCAATTGAAAGTGGAGAAATTAGAAGAAAAGAACAAGATAGGTATTGATAATTTGATTGCGCTTGGATATAAAATAAAATGCTTAAAGGAAGTATCGACTTGTGCTTAAAGGTAGTGTGGGAAGTAAGAGTCAAGTACCCCTAACTAAGGAATTATTAAATAGTGAGTCTCTAATAGTAAATCAGATACAGGTAGGGGAATAGGAGGAATAATAGTGATGGACAGAGTAAGGTCTGTTCGGCATAGTTTGCCAATTATATATAGTATCCTTACCCCGATAACTTGGCTGATTAGTACATTTTAAGATTCGTATAGTTGACCTATTGTTAAAAGTCAACAGAAAGTAAATAGTTGAGCTACGATAACCCATGGTAAGGTTCAACTTATTTTAAAGGGAATATTAGTGCGCTTTCTATGTTTTAATACATATATGGTATAGTCTTAAGTAGATAATCGTCGCTGGAATATAAGTTTGTTCTAAAGATTTGGAGGTATTGGCAGGGCAATTTAGAAAGCGAGAATTTTTGCAAATTAAAGAGGCTTTCAATTATGTTTCAATTGAAGAGAATCAAGATACAATACACAAACATGGTTGGAGCAATCGATGGTATCATAGGTATGAAATATTGTGTCAACTGGGAAGACTAGTATGAAGGAAGAGATACTCACTGCATATGACGATATACTTCTATTAGTTCTACAGGAATAAGCTTGACCACTGGAACAACAAGTTGTCAATTCAAATGCACGAAGAAAAAAAAATAATATTATGGAAAACAAGCTAGTGTCAAGGTTAAGCTTGATTGAAAGTAATAACAGAAGATTAGGCAACAAAGGTGAGATTAGCAATAAAGAGACAATAGACTGGTATAAGAATCAAGAGGCTGCACAAAGGAATCTAAGAAGTTATATCTCATGTTCATTGGTAGTATTAAAATTATATAAAGAAATTTAAAAGGGTCTGTGTTGATTTTTCTCGTATCATGGGAACAAGTATCTATAGATGATAGATTAACAACTACAAAGCTATAGGTGGCACCGTGACTCTATGGTGGGAATATATTTCTCTAGAAAATTAAGTTGTCTATATGTAGTAACATTCAAAGGAGGAATGGGAATAGTTAAAGAGAAGCTAACATAAGATCTTCATGCCCTTTATTGGATGCTATTTTATGTAGTATATAGTGTTTCTGATGTGGCATGTAAGGATGTCTATAAGAGGGAAAAAAATATATAAGTATATATCTTTACTCTTAATGACATGTAAGGATGTTCATAAGAGAATAAATGATTTTACTCTTAATGACATGTAAGGATGTTCATAAGAGAATGAAAAATTTTATAATATCATGAGCATGCAATTGGAAAACTTGTATATTTAAAGTGTATGTGTAAGTTATTATTATGAGGTATGTTTTTTTATTAAGTAAAATATAGTAGTATAATAATTCTTAAATTAAGTAGTATATATTAAATGTGTTATGATTTTACCAGTAAGACAAACATTACATACATGACTTTTGGGTTCATGTGGTAGAAGAGGAGGTAATGTGGTGAGAGCAGACACAATACCCTAAGTGCATGGAAAGTTCAATTTCGAGGACGAAATTTCTTTTAAGGAGGGTAGAATGTAATATCCAGATTAAGAATAGTATTTAAAATTTATTGAAATGATAATCGTATAAAAATAATTGTCTTATTTGTTTTTTTTAAATAGTGTAAGCAGAGATAATTATTAAGTGTAGTGGCTATTTTTCTGAAAATAAGTATAAAGTTGCATTAGTTTCAAAAATAAAAGACTTTGGTATTCTTATGAGTTAAGAAAAATTATTTAGTTAAGACCTGAAATATAACTTAAGGTCCATTAGCGGTGGAGTAAGTCGGAACTAGCCCGTTAGGCTGGAATTGAACCATTTAAATTGACTTGAGTTATATTTAAGAGTCAGTTTAATTAGGCTTAAATTGGTGATGTTGTTCTTAAGTATGTGTACGTTATGGTACATAGGCAAGGTTTCTTGGAGCTTATAATGATCATGTGAGTGGAATAAAAAGACTAAGTTTGATTCTAAAGTGGTTGGAGAAAAATTAGGATATCAACTTAAATATCTATGTCAATACGAATTATATTCGGAAGTGTATCTCAAGTGTTGGACGTATTATAAGATTTATGATTATAATTAGAATATATATTACCTTAATAATAAAGATAATACATAATTGTTAGTTAGAAGTGATTATAAGAGGGAATCAGATATATATATACATAATTAGTTTCATAAGATTTTATTTATAATTTTTGTGGAGGAACACGTGTAGATTAGTGCTAAATCCTTATTGCTTTAGGTTTAGGTGTATTGACTAGTCAACATGTCAGTGATTTTAGTGGAGTTAGTTTAAGTATTTTCAAATTCAAATAAAAGATATGAAAAGATATTTATATATATATATATATGTTGTGGGATAAGTATTCTGTTCTTATTTTAAGAATTGGTGTGGAGCGCCGAACGAGAGAGTACATACTATGACTTTATATAGTATGAGTAAAAGTGTGATGTTTAGTTATTAAAATTATCTAATTGTGGAGTGTGTGTTCGGTGACTTACAGAAGGTAAGAGTGTGTGAGTAAAAGGTCTCTGCGACCATATAGAGACAAGCGTTGGACTATATCTTAGTGGAGGTTTATAGTGGTGATCGACTACCATATATTTAAGAGAGCTAAGGTAAGTTTAATTAAGATTTTCTTGTTAAGAATTAATTCTATTCAACCCATCTTCTAATTAGAATTTTCTTATCATGGTTTAAAATTAAGGAATAATAATTGCAGCAGTGTTGTTTCGGTTTAAGCATTCCAAAGGATTATAGTTGAAGTCATTCTAACTTTCGGATTCCAAGGTAAGGAAATTAGGTAGTTTTTTTTTTTTGATTGAACTGTACAATTTAAATTATTTGTGTATTAAAATAATATTTGAGATGTATTATTATGAATGTGAATATGGTACTGAGAATGTGTGGTATGGACACAATTTGAGTTTGTGAATCAATATACATTATGGTGTGTATGGATGTATATTATGGTTGTCATATTTGTATGTATGGTATGTTGTATGTTAACGTCTCAGGTACAAATGAGGGGTCATGGTGGGGTATGATACGGGGTAAGGCCGTTGAATGTAGAGATACCTTACCCTGCATTTGTCTGATTCGTGTATGACATTGTTATAGGGAGGTATGATACAGCGATGTTGCTGTTGAATGTAGAGATACTTTTCTCTATAGCAATGGTAGGGCAAAGTGTGCCCGGGTTATCGTAGGGCCAAGTTAGGCCAGTGTTATGTGTGTAATGGCTATGGCATGCCTATGTTATGGTACTGACATATTTTATAGTATTGATATGATTATGTGCTATGAGTATTATTGGAGTTATGAGTTTAATTTATGTATGTTATGAATGGTTAGCGTGGACATATATGATAAAGGTCTCATGTGTGCAATCACCTAGTAAGGTTATAAACTAAGGTATATGATATTGTTAAAACTTAATTATTATATTAATGATATATGTTATTGCGTGGTATTGTATGGTATTGGATGATAAGCATTTCCTTACTGGGCTTTTTAGCTCACCCCCTTACTTTCCCCCTACAGGCAATAGACAGGGAATATTGGATGTAAGTTTGATGAGCTGGGTCAGTTCTGGTATGTATACTGCGAGGGGCTATGGACGAGCGGACGACTCAGAAACGCTAGGTGGAGCCTTGGTTTTGGTTTTTTTTTTATATAGCAAAGTATTCTGAGCTCAGCGGGATGTTGTGAATTTATTTTAAAAGTGCATTCAACTACTTATTTTATTTTAATATGAATGATCATTCGTCTTTACATATTTAAAGTAAAACCCGCTGTGTATTTCTAAACAGTTTTGAGTCTTTTCAATTTATGCATCAAAGTTAGTATTTTGTAAAATAAGGCAAAATATTGGGGCGTTACACACTCGTAGCGTTCCTATAGGTTAGAGCGTTACAAACAAGGCTTCATGTGAATCAAGAACGTTCTTAACAGAAGTACGACTTCTATACCACATGCACTAAGTACTCATCCTATACTAATGTTGGTAGGGCTTAATCGCACCTCAAGTATTGTACCACATGCACTCTGTACTCGTCCTACTAGTCTTGGTAACTTGTGTCTTATCGTTATGGAAAGTCACTCGCTGAATGGAGGCCTAATGTCACATTACGCAAAACGGGTAAATAACTTGCTAAAATCTTCTTGGGAACTTAAACTGAAAAATGGAAGTTTCCTTAACGATAAATAACGTGGTAATACGCTAAATATTGAGTAAATATAAAATCTGAGGCTCCCAAAACTGCCAAAATTGGTGAACTGGATTACAAAAATGGTAAACTATTTTTTGAGAATCTTATTTGGGAAAACGGTGGACTGCTTTTTTGCAGAAACCTCAAAGAGCTTCGATTCTATCTCCATTATACCCCAAACTTCATATAACTCTCTAGAAAACCTAATTACATCCCAACAGTCATATTTCAAGTGATTACAGTAACTAACATCTACAGAAATGAAAAACGACATTGTTGAGCCAAGTTTGAATTCTTGATGTACTCGTGTTGAGCCAAGTGATTATAGAACAAAATTAACTCAAACGAACTTTAAACAACTTAAATTAACCTCTAAAAAAACATCCCACAACAACCTATAGGGTTCAGATAGAACAAATTCTAAAAACTTGCATGTTCAAATCAACACGAGTGTTTCTACCGTACTTTGTCCTCACTTGCACATTTCTTGGGAAAACTTTTCAGGAGGTACACCAATCTTGAAATTACCCCAAGTCAAGTACGCCTAATTTTGGAGTTCTTCCGTGATGGGCTACCAAAAGATACATTTTGTTGATATAAGTAGTACCAATCAATCTATTTAAGCACTCTTCAACTGTATAGTCCCATACTTACACAGTCTTAGAATCATCACACTTAACCTTCCCCAGGCGATGTGGGATTGCACAACTCCCAGTCTTTCCCTTTGTAGATCATAGAACTCTGCCTGTCACAGTCGTGCATGCGAGTGAGGGCAAAGTACGTTAAAAATAATCGTCTTAGTTGGTAGGGTCAGTCGTCATTCCAAGAAAGAGTCAAAGTGATGTACTCATGTATAAGAGTCATAAGTTCGTGGGAGGATGCCCAATAGAGAGTTACATCGACAATCAATTTTTACTCATTCATCATTATTTATTCGTTTATTTAGATTTATTTCAATTATTTATCGACAATTTAATAGATTGAACGTAGGAGTCCTTTTGGCTGATATTCTACCGGTGCTCCCAATTGAACTTTTATCGCTTTCTTTATTTTCAACAGTTGTTGGTGCCTAAATTCTGTAATTATAGATTTTACCCTCTACAATATTTGATTATTTTTACAAAATAGAGCCTATCGATGCTCATACTCAAATGTCTATTTTTTGAAAATAGGACATCCGGATCATGAGACTACTGATTGTTACAATCAAATGGTATCAGAGTATTTGTAACAATCGTTGTAATGACTCCATACTTAGAATATTGAATTAGAAGACAATTAACATTAATTGTGTGTAATATATGATGTGGACATATTTTCAAGAAATAGGTATTAATATCATTACTCTTAACTAAAAAATTCCAAAAAATGGTCCTTTGAGGGTAGGAGCCATATCTAGAACAAATGAGTATTCTTAGTGTGATTCTTTATATTTACATGAATGATATTTTAAATGTTTGTATCTTATTATTATTTGGATTAATTTTTATGTATATATTTTGAGAATTGAGACTATATATGAATCAAGTAAAAAAGAGTGGTGTAAACAAGAATAGGGTGTACAATTGTCCTCCCCAAGATGTCTAATAATTATTATGTATGATTTTTATGAAATGTATAATATTGGCAAAACAACAAAAGGACTTCATATGAAATATGTGTATAAATATATATAATGGTGATTGTTCTCTATCACTTGGATTTTCCTGAAAGAATTTCAACCACGTCGATCCTATCAAATTTCCAACTTGTTCTTCTAGATTTTTAAAAATTAATAAAATAAAATAAAAAATCTAACCCTTTCATGACAATGATTTTTTATTTATTTATTTATTTATTTTAAGATGTATATTTTTTTTCAATCTAATAATCATATTGTACTGTTTTTCATCATATTATACTTCGACCTGAATTTTTATGTATCTTTTGCTTCTCATTATTGTATTTAATAATGTATTCTTGAAATTAACATATGTACTCATATACTGACGAAAATATTTGAAAGAAAAAACAATTAATATAAAATTAAATTATGTTATAAATAGTATTAATTATATGGATGTCCAAATCTTTTATTTATTTCCATTAATGTAATCAACATTCCCTTTTTCTTAGTTTCCCTTTCTCTTAGTTTCTTAATATTTGACTCTTGTATGTGTATAAATAGGAGATCACCTATTGGAATAAAACACTCAGAAAATTCTCATCTCTTCTCTATTTTCTTTCTCTAAATTATAATATTACATAATACTAATATTGCATAACACGTTATCAGCACGAGCCTCTAACCAAGGTATAACAATATTTTTGTTATGTGATCTCGAATTGCTTCAAAGTCATGATACACTAAATATATATATGTATCTATATATATACTCATCTGACTGAAACACATTCGAGTTAGCTATTTTTTTTAATGAATTAATATTTATACAATATATGTCTATGCTTATATATATCTATATAGATGCTTATATATTATATATGTGTGTTGATTTGTTTATCATATTATATTGTTTAATCTTATTATCTTATTCTATATTGTACTATATTTTGTTGTATTTTTTCAAAGTTTATGTATATGTCTAATAATTTACACTTTATATTGATATAGTTTTATCCATGGCAAACCTTGCAAAACTTGATTTTGTGGCACTTGATATTTCTGGAAAAAACTATTTGTCATGGATTCTTGATGTTGAAATCCATTTAGATGCTATGGGTCTTGGAGACACCATCAAAGATCAAAATACTGAAACAAAACAAAATAAGGCCAAGGCTATGATTTTCCTTCGCCATCATCTCCATGAGGGGTTAAAATCTGAATATTTAACCGTAAAAGATCCTCTTGTGCTTTGGCAAAATTTGAAAGAAAGATATGACCATCAAAAAACTGTCATATTGCCAAAGGCTAAGAATGATTGGTTGCACCTGAGGTTGCAAGATTTTAAATCAGTAAGTGATTATAACTCTGCAATGTTTAATATCACTTCTAAATTAATGTTGTGTGGAGAAAAAGTTACTGACTATGAAATGTTAGAAAAAACATATACTACTTTTCATGCCTCTAATGTGCTCCTGCAGCAGCAATATAGAGAGCGAAATTTTAAAAAATATTCAGAATTGATTTCATGCCTTCTAGTAGCTGAGCAGAATAATGAACTTTTGATGAAAAATCATGAATCTCGCCCAACTGGGTCTGCTCCATTCCCTGAAGTGAATGCTACAATTGCTGACAATCATAATCATAGTCGTAGTCTTGATCATAATCGAAGTAATAGACGTAGTCGTGACCATAATCAAAGTCGCGGTCGAGGTCGCGATCGCGGTCGAAGCAATGTTTGGCATCGTAATGGTCAAAATAAAAATTCATATACTCCAATGAAAAGCACAACTACTGAGAACAAGCGAAAAGGTCCTCAAAATAATAATCATAGAAATTCTGAAAATTTATGTTCCAGATGTGGAATAAAAGGACACTGGGCACGTGCTTGTCGTACGGCAAAACACCTTGCTGATCTTTATCAAGCATCTGTGAAAGGAAAGGAGAAAATAGAAGCAAATTTTGCCTATCAAGATGATGGTTTTCTCAAAGAGCCTTTGGATATTACGCACTTAGATGTTGCATATTTTTTTAATGAAGATCTCATTAATAACAACATGAATATCGATAATGGAGATGGGAATGTCCACAATTAGTCACTTTTCTTTGTTATGTTTTTTTTTATTATTATCATTTATTTACTTTAAGGTGTTTATTTTATTTGGCATATTTATGTAATGAACTTTTATTATTTAAGCATTTATATTTTGAACTTATTATGTTTTTTTTGTTAATGAAGTAATGGACATTTGTCATTCTATACATGATTCTACAAATAATGGTGATGATATGTGTTTGGTGGATAGCGCAACCACTCATACAATACTTAGAAGTGATAAATATTTTTCAAATTTATCAAGAATGAAGGCAAATGTTAATACAATATCAGGCACTGCAAATTTAATTGAAGGCTCCGGAAGAGCAATTATATTGATGCCTAGAGGAACAAAAATTATTATAGATGATGCCTTATTATCCACCAAATCAAAAAGGAATCTGTTGAGTTTCAAAGATATACGTCGTAATGGATATCATATTGAGACAATAGATGAAAATAATTTTGAATATCTTTGCATTACATCTATTATTTCAAGAAAAAAATGCATATTAGAAAAATTACCTGGTTTGTCTTCAGGTTTGTACGTTACACGTATAAGTACAATAGAAACTCATGTTATTGTGAACGAGAGGTTCACAAACCAGAAAAATTTATTTGTTATTTGGCATGACCGGTTAGGCCATCCCGGTTCAATTATGATGCGTAGAATAATAGAGAACTCACATGGTCATCCATTGAAGAACCAAAAGATTCTTTTATCCAGTGAGTTCTCATGTGCTGCTTGTTCTCAAGGAAAGTTAATCATTAAGCCCTCACCGGTAAAGGTTGGAATTGAATCCCCTAGATTTCTTGAACGAATTCAGGGCGACATATGTGGGCCTATTTGCCCACCATGTGGACCATTCAGATATTTTATGGTATTGATAGATGCATCAACTAGATGGTCACATGTTTGCTTATTATCTACTCGTAATGTAGCATTTGCAAGATTGCTTGCTCAAATAATCCGATTACGAGCACAATTCCCAGACTATGCAATCAAGACAATCCGCCTTGATAATGCTGGTGAATTTACATCACAGGCTTTTAATGATTATTGTATGTCAATAGGGATAAATGTTGAACATCCTGTTGCTCATGTACATACACAAAATGGTCTAGCAGAATCATTTATTAAGCGCCTCCAATTAATTGCAAGACCATTACTTATGAGAACAAAACTCCCAATTATAGCTTGGGGACATGCTATTTTACATGCTGCGGCACTTGTACGCATTAGGCCAACATCATATCACAAATTCTCCCCACTACAATTGGCTTTTGGTCAGGAGCCAAATATTTCCCATCTAAGAATCTTTGGTTGTACAGTATATGTTCCGATTGCTCCACCACAACGAACAAAGATGGGTCCTCAAAGGAGGCTGGGAATATATGTTGGGTATGAATCTCCATCTATCATTAAATATCTCGAACCCACAACTGGAGATGTATTTACAGCACGTTTTGCTGATTGTCATTTTGATGAGACAAGTTTCCCAGCTTTAGGGGGAGGGGAAAAGAAACAACTGGAAAAAGAAATTATATGGAATGCACAATCATTATCTCAATTTGATCCTCGTACAAATCAATGTGAACTTGAAGTTCAAAGAATAATTTATTTGCAAAATATTGCAAATCAATTACCAAATGCATTCACTGACCCAAAGAAAATTACAAAATCACATATTCCAGCTGAAAATGCTCCAATTCGAATTGAAGTCCCAGAAGGACAATTAATTAATGATTCTAAAGCACGTTTGAAACGTGGTAGACCAGTCGGTTCCAAAGATAAAAATCCTCGAAAAAGAAAGGGAGCAAATAATCAAGATGGCCCTAATGAAGAAATTTGAAAATTTCGAGGAAGATGTTGACATAAACAAATCTCTTGAAGAGATTCAGGTACCTGAAAATATTAGCAATAATGAGATCTCAATAAATTATGTCAATACAAGAAAAGAATGGAACCGACTCGAAGTAATTGTCGACAATATTTTTGCTTATAATGTAGCGCTAGAAATTATGAATGAAAACGAGGATCTTGAACCTAAATCTATCAAAGAATGTCAAAATAGAAAAGATTGGCCAAAATGGAAAGAAGCAATTCAAGCGAATTGAATTCACTTGCTAAACGCAAAGTATTTGGACCTATAGTCCAAACACCTGAAGGTGTGAAACCCGTTGGATACAAATGGGTATGTTTACGTAAAAGAAATGAGAAAAATGAAGTTGTGAGATACAAAGCAAGACTTGTAGCTCAAGGTTTTTCTCAAAGGCCAGGTATTGATTATGAGGAGACATATTCTCCTGTGGTGGATGCAATAACATTAAGATATTTGGTTAGCACAATTTGTGAGTGAAAAACTCGATATGCGATTAATGGATGTAGTCACGGCTTATTTATATGGATCACTAGATAGTGATATTTACATGAAAGGTCCCCGAAGGATTTAAGATGCACGATGCATATAATTCAAGCAATCGAGAAATGTGCTCAATTAAATTACAAAGATCATTGTATGGATTAAAACAATCAGGACGCATGTGGTACAATCGACTTAGTAAATATTTATTAAAAGAAGGATATAAAAATGATCCTATTTGCCCATGTGTTTTTATAAAAAGTTCAAGTCCTGAGTTTGTTATCATTGTTGTATATGTTGATGATTTGAATATTATTGGAACTCCTGAAAAACTTTCAGAAGTTGTGGAATATCTAAAGAAAGAGTTCGAAATGAAAGATTTAGGAAAAACAAAATTTTGTCTTGGTCTACAAATTGAGCATTTAAAATGTGGAATTTTCATTCATCAGTCAACTTATACTGAAAAGATTTTGAGACGGTTTTATATGGATAAATCACACCCATTGAGTAGCCCAATGGTAGTTAGGTCACTTGATGTAGAAAAAGATCCTTTTCGACCTAGAGAAGAACATGAAGAGCTCCTTGGTCCAGAAGTACCATATCTTAGTGCAATAGGAGCATTGATGTATCTTGCTAATTGTACAAGACCTGATATAGCTTTCTCTGTCAATTTATTAGCAAGATTTAGTTCTGCTCCAACATATAGACATTGGAAAGGGATTAAGCACATACTCCGTTATCTCCAGGGTACTATTGATAAAGGATTATTCTATTCTAATAATTGTGGGTCACAACTTATTGGCTACGCAGATGCAGGATATTTATCTGATCCACATAAAGCCAGATCTCAAACTGGCTATTTGTTCACTTGCGGTGACACTGCTATATCCTGGCGATCAACAAAGCAAACTCTGGTGGCTACTTCCTCAAATCATGCTGAGATACTTGCAATTCACGAGGCAAGTCGAGAATGTGTTTGGTTAAGATCAATGACACAACATATTCGAGGAACATGTGGATTAACATCTAATAAAGAAGTACCAACAATTCTCTATGAAGATAATGCTGCTTGCATCGCTCAACTTAAAGGAGGGTACATTAAAGGAGACAGAACTAAACATATTTCACCAAAATTCTTCTTTACACACAATCTTCAAGAAAATGGTGATATCGATGTTCAACAAATTCGATCAAGCGATAATCTTGCAGACTTATTCACGAAGTCATTACCAACATCAACTTTTGAGAAGATGGTTCACAAGATTGGAATGCGTCGATTAAAGGATCTCCACGAATGCCAAAATGAGGGGGAGTAATTTCATACTGCACTCTTTTTTCCTTGACCGAGTTTTGTCCCACTGGGTTTTCTCGGCGAGGTTTTTAATGAGGCAGTTATTATGGACATCCAAGGGGGAGTGTTATAAATAGTATTAATTATGTGGATGTCCAAATCTTTTATTTATTTCCATTAATGTAATCAACATTCCCTTTTTCTTAGATTCCCTTTCTCTTAGTTTCTTAATATTTGACTCTTGTATGTGTATAAATAGGAGATCACCTATTGGAATAAAACACTCAGAAAATTCTCATCTCTTCTCTATTTTCTTTCTCTAAATTATAATATTACATAATACTAATATTGCATAACAAATTATACTTTTTTGATGTTAGTTTGACATCAAATTTAAGTTTTACCGTTAGTAGTACCCTAAATTAAAAATTATTCAATCAACCTAATTACTGATCTTGTTATTGGGGGTGAACCAAATGAAATTTCTAAATGGTACATTTAAAGATTTATAGTATTACTATTAGAAATTTGTTAGTTGTAAAGTTAATTATTATCAATTGGGTGTAATTATTAGTAAATACACTTTTTCTCACAAAAGTATTTTGTCAAATTCAAATTCCCTTTCTCCAATTAAAATTAAAAAAAAAAAGTCAAATTAAAACAATATAGTTTCTCCTTTCGAACATAATAAAAGATAGATATATTTATGTATATTCTGCAAGTGCATATATATATACATGATGAGCCCACATTAACAGTTGTAAAAACTATATATTAGAAAGGTCAGAGTCAGACAGAATTATTTATTAGTTGAAATAATAACCAACTTTTTCTTATTTAGTATACCAAATTGACCATTTGTCGAATGATTCAAATTTGGATTAATTAAATAAATATCAAAACATGTTGCCCTTCACTAAATACAAATGCAAAATTAAAGCACTGTGTTTTCCTCAACGTTATCAAAAATAAAATTATATATTTTCTAAAAATTCTTTTAAAACACCCTAAATATAAAAATATTTAAGCTAGCTATTCAGTAATTAAAGAAAACTGAGAATTGAGATTATATATCAATCAATGATGAAATATGATAAAAGTCAAAAGAAAAAGAAAAAGAATCATGTATTGTATACATCATACATGCTCTTAATACTTGTTCATAATATCAATAAATATAGGATAATACCAAAACAATAATATACAAATGTTTTATCTTATCTTTATCTACTTTTGATTTTGAAAAAAAAAAAAAGAACACTTATATATGGTTTAAAGTTTCGAAAATGATAACACGAAACTTTTAAAAAATTTATATATACGAGTGTACTACAATATACATAATTAAACTGTAAACACTTATTACATATAATAATATGTACATAAATATTAATTATTTGTATAGTTAATTAAGTAAGAATCACATCATTTACATTAAAAATATAATAGTTACAATTTTTGTATGACATACTATAACAGTTAACTTATAAAACATAAAAATATAAGAAAATAAATAAAATCAAATTAATGTTAGGATTACAGAAGTAATTTATTAATAATATACTTTTATTTAATTTTTTAAATTAATTACAACTACGTACAACAACAAATAAAATTAAATATAATCATTATAATTATATTTGATATTATAACTATTAAATTTTCTTATATATAGTAATTTTAAATGGATTGTATTTATGGAAAAATGGATTGTATCTTTTTTTCTATTTTTTTTTCTAGGAAAATGTTCTCAACCACTAATACTCAGAGTAATAGAAGTTCTATAACGTTGGGAGCGAGAATATATTCAAAAATAGCATTCGCTATTAATAATAAATTTTGAATACAAGTAAAGTTCCCAAGCCACCAAACTATGCTTTTTACATTAGTTAGAACAAGTTTGACCAAAGCATGTACAACTCCATTACAATACACAAAATTAACCATATAGAGCCTATTGCCAAGGTCAACAACATCATCTAAAACAAGACCCAAAGAGGTGATAATAAAAGCATTGTTTTTCAATTTAAGCACAATATTCAAGCAATCAGACTCAACAATAATGTTTCCTTATCCAAGAGAGATGCATTAATTGGATCCCAGCGCCTTGCAAATAGCCAAAGCTTCAGCAACTTCAGGAGGAAAGCAGCCATCCACATACCAGCTTACAGACGCTACAACTTCCAGGTGATTACGAATCACCATATACCCAAGCTACTACATTTGCCCAAAAGTGGCATCTGTATTGACTTTGAGATAATCAAGTTGAGGGGGTTCCACTTCGGTATCATCTGTAAAGGGCATGGCCCAGATTCTATCCCACCAGAAGGGATGCCAGTCGCCTCCCAACAAGGGGAAGCCTTCACCGAGGCCTGTTTGTTGTGAAACATCCCCAGGTAATCACGGGCATAATGTACGGTAAGCACGAGAGTCAGTTTAATGTTGTTATGGACCATTTTATTATGTCTGATCTAGATCCTTCACAGAGTCACTATAACCAATTCAGTCAGGCTCCTTTGAAATAAGGGGCAATAACTTGTTGAATGAAATTAAGAACATTCACACAACGAACTAGAGAATCTCAACGCAAACTCACAGTGTTTCTTGCAATAAACCAACGTAAAATACCTCTTTAGCATGATGAGTAATTTTATCTTCTAACCTACACAAAGGATAAAGCCCATTAGATAACAGATAATGACGTGATCTTCTTTTGTCAAAAAAAAAAAAAATGAATAAGATTGCATTTTGTTTAAAAAAGTTAGTGGTCTTCCACCGACTAAGTTTTCTATAAAATGAATAAGTGCTATATGCCAAGATTTTCTTTTTAGCCTACCAATTGAGCTAAAGAAAAAAAAAACAAATAAAAAATCAACTAACAAAACTTTAATTATTATTATTATTATGCTATCGTTAATATGTTTTGTACCTAAATATTTTACACACAAAATAATTTTTTAAAAAATGTAACATTAGAAATATATATGACATTACAACACAATTATTTGTAATTAAAAGTAAAAAAAAAAAATTATGAAAAATTAATATAAAGCAAGTGACTTACTAAAATAATATTACTAAACCCATGTCACTAAAAAAGTGTATGGCTATAAAAGTATTAGACTATAAATAATTAGTAACATTTATATTTAAATAATAATTTTTTTTAGTTTGATAGAGAGATACTAATCGGTGGTAACTTAAAATGTTGTGTAAGTAAATATCCGTCCTACGTAATTTAATTTAATAATTATTATAAAATATCATTAATTATTTACAAGCAAGATTTAGATAGTGTTAGACACTTTTGGTACTTAATTTACACTAGGATATGAGTGTTCATATAATCCGTAGTTGATAGTGTGAATTATTTGATCAATTCGGACCATTTAAAATTTTCTAATTTGGTCATGGTTTTAAAAATTTCAGTAGTAGTTCAAACCCAACAACTACATATAATTATTTAATATATAATTTTTGAACAAAATATTAATATTTAAGAACAACGGTAAGTATATAATATTGATATTGACTTAATATTGTTATGATAAGAATTTTTTATTGTTATTTATAAATAAAATTACCTGAGCAATTATTATTAAAAGAATTTAGAATAACTACAAAATACAAATTATAATTTTAAACTAAATCTTTTTGAGTGGACTGGTTTGATTTGGTTTAGTTTAAGCATTTAATTAGACCAAATTGATTTTAAATTCTTAAAAAACCATAAGACTAATTTAATTTTAAAAAAAATTAAAACTTTGAATCAAACTGAACATCTCTAAATTATATAGGGTGGATAATTGCAAGTTAATTGTGTATTATTATTAGGAAGGATGTATTGTTATCCATAATATATAGATGTAACATCGGCTGGACCCCACCTGTAGCTAACTATATGGCCTTGATTACGACCATTATTTCTATTTGGGTTTGGTTGGGTCGGGTGGTTACCAAAACCAAACCAATGGGGGTCATAATATACCTAATAAATAAAGGTTACAAAGTTACTTACACAAAATTTAAATTTAATAAACTTAATTTTACTTTTGAAATTATTAAGGTTTATACATATTGATTGACTCGATCCATATAGTACTTAAAATGTATGTGTACAATTTATAGTTTGGTAAAAAAAAATTATTTAGTAATTCCATGTTTTATCTAAATTAATAAATTATTTTGGCATCCTACATATTTTATCTAAATATATATACTTGGTTTAATTTTATAAATATGATCAAACCTTCACTTACGTTGCATTTTAAATTTAAATTTAATTAATTACATATAAATAAATTAAAAAAACTATCATATTGATGAAATTTATTTACTAAATTTAATCTCTAAAGTACTAAATATATATAATTTCAAATTATCGAATACTAAATTAAGCTCTAAGAATGAAGTGGCCTTGTCCCCTTCAATTACCACTCTTGTTTATATATAAGCTTGTTTTAGATGAGTTAATTGGTGCCAGATAGTCTTAATTCTTCTTTTTTCTTTTTTCATATTAGTAAATAAAATAAAAATCCCAAAAAAAATAAAAGAAGGGTATCAAACTAGGGATTCCAAAAGAAAGATCATGTCACAAAGATTCACAACGTAATATATATGAAAGCAATGAATTGACCCAACATATTTTTTTGGTAGCAGTAAACAGTCTTATTATTTGGCTTCATATTAGTATAATTTCTATTTGTATTTTTCATTGTCATTTTTATTAATATTATGAATATTGAAAACTCAAAGTAGAGAGAGAATGAAAGTGATATTTTTTATGCACTAACACACATAATACACTCGTACGTACACACATGTATATATATATATATATTATATAAGCATGTGATATCTCTTTCTATATGGAGTGGGGTTTCTCTCTCTCCTTCTCTCTCAACTATGCTATGTTTGACGAAGATTAGACCATAAAGCTACTTTGTTTTTCTCTTTGGCCAAACTTTTCAAACGAATAATATATATACGTATACATATACATATATATATTTCAATTCATTTAAAATAATATTTAGTCACCTTTAATGTAAAAAGTCACATACATTGCCATTTATTGATTTTCTACAAATTAAGTAAAATTTGGGATTTTATTTTGTACTCATATAATAATCATAATTTCTGTTTTTTTTTTCATGTTTAAATGTTAATTTCAAATCAAAACTCTTATCTTTTTGCTCTTTTCTATTTTACTTTTACATAGTATTTATTGTAGTAGAATACCCACGATTTTTTATTTTTTTTTGGAATATGTTTTAATAATTTACAGTCATAGTAAGAATCCAAACAGTATATTATTTATCTATTTTTCATATATATAACACAATACTATTTTAAACAATGATTTAGTACCATAAATTATATCTTGGCAATTTTTACAATGAATTCTATTTACATATACGTTTTTTTAGCCATTATTCTTAAGCGTAGTTTACTTTTTTTATGATACAATTTATCTTTTTCTTTTTAAAAATTGCTAGAAAATACACTATTTTTTGTAAGATAATAAAGGAGCTATATACTTTCATGTGTTACCACCACTTGGAGAGAATAAATCTAAAGTAATGTATTAACATTCATTATTATTTTGTTGAAAGTATACAATACAATACTATTTTATTCATTATTTATTAGAAAATATATATAAAATATGATTTTTTTTTTATTTTTACATTTTAAACTAATTTTATTTTTTTTTATTTTTACAGAAACTCACACAAAAACTTCATAACAAGTATAGAGCAACGTAAATCGTAAACAACGGAACAACTTAAATTACAACCAAAATGTACATAGCAATCCATATAAAAACCACCGAAGCATTCCAAATCGTAAATTAAAAATAAAATAAAAATAATAAAAAAAAATTATGGACTATAGAGTAATTCTCTTATATAAGGGGTTTAGTTTTTTTTTTTTTTTTACATATTTTTATGAAAAATTCACATAGCAACTCACATAACAACTAATACAGCAATCTAAATCACAGCTAAAATTTATAATTTATATTACAACTCAAATAGAAACTACCTAACTAACCCAAACTAAAAATTAAAAAAATAAATAAAAATAAAACAATATATATAAAATAATTCTCTAATATAATAATAAAAATAATAATAAATAAAAAAGGAAAACTCTTATTACCCACGTACTACTCCACCCGTAGCTATCCACAGTACAAAAAAGGCGAGACTGCATTAAAAGGTGGGTAAAGAGGTGCACGTGGTCCCAAATTATAACCCAAAATCAAAATCAAATCAAAACATAATGTTCTTCAAATAAATAATACACCAAAATCCAAACCAAACAGTTTTTCCAAAATTTCTGAAACATCAAAAAATTCAATTGGGTGGTCACAATAAATTTAATGAAAAAGGTTTTTTTTTTTTTCTCTTCATCTTGGTACCTTTATCTTTCTTTCTCTCTCTCTTCTGATAAAGTTATTTCTTTCTCTGTATCACAGTGTTGTTTATATTGAGAGAGACGAGACCCTGTGCTTAACCATTCCAACTGTGGCACTGAAAAACATGGTGTTTTTTTATTAATTATTAAAAAAAAAAAGAACACAAATGCAGTGAAAACGACATCCCATCTTTCTCATCACCAATTAAATTAAATTATTTATTTAAAATATTATCCAAAATTTACGATTTTGACGTATTAATTTCTCAGGTGTCATTGAACTAGATTTCCTAGAAAAATAAAATCTTTTTTTTTTTTTATAAAATGAATTGAAAATTTATAGAGAGTAGTGAAGAGAAGAGACTATTCAAATTTATATTTGGTCACAGTGGTTAAGATTAAAGGAACTTTGTCCTTTTACGCCATAAAAGTGAATGAGACAATTCTGATTTCCATACGATTTTGTAGTAAAATCTTTTTTTTTCCTTCTTCTTCTTGTTTTTTTAACTTTTTTTTTTATTTCATTTTAATACTAAAGCATATAAGAATTGATATATTGATGAAATATTAATAATTAATACACAATACAAGTACTTTTCTTCTTCGATCTACTACAAGATATTGTTAAGAGGAATTTCAGCTATATATTCCTGCAAACAAAGCAATAATCTCTCTTCAAATATTATCTTATATTATATATTTGATTATTATTATTATTATTACTATAACTACTACCATAAATAGATAACATAGTACAATATAGCAATTTACATAGGATATTCCCCTTTTTTTTCTTTATTTATATATAAAAATATAATTCAAAATGTTACAAAACCCAAATACTTTTTTCTTTTTTTCTCTCATAATACAATTAATGAAAATATATTTCGAAAAAAATAAAAGACCCCAATAATAACACAACACTACTTAATTATATTCACCACCCCCAACAATAATGGGCAGAAATAAAGAGCCCTACATTAACAACACAGGAAAAAGGAATAGCTTTACGACAAGAGTAAAAAACAAAGATCATTATGAGAGAGAGTTTTTTTTTTTTTTTCTTTTTAATTTTCAAATATATATATATAATAATGTTATTATGAAAAAATAAAATAAAAATTATTATTACCATAACGTCTCTTTACTACTATTATTACTAGCTTAGTTACTATACTACTACTACTACTCTCCTTCGCCTTCAGTAGTAGCGGACGACATATAACTCATAGCAAGCGACGTCGTTTCATCAGAAGGTCCCAACGGCGTCGTTTGGAAATGTTGTTTACAAGCTTGACAAGTGATTTGTAAAATTGTTGAGCTGATTTTCTTAGTGGCTTGTTCTCTAAGCAACTGAGCCTTTTCTAACTCAGCTTGAGCTTGTTGCCTTATCCTCTTGGCGTTAGTGAATTCCATCTCAGCCATTTCAATAAGCCGTTTAGCTTCACGCCGAGCTTCCTCCGCGTATGTCTTCTCAGCCATAGCCAATTTCATCTCATCGTTAGCCAAATCTCTCATTCTACAAACTTCCGCCCCTTGATTATTTTCACCACCACCGCCCTCCAAATTATTATTATTAGATCCGATCGAAAGCTTCAAATGAGTACTAGCGTAATTCTCTTCAGAAGAATTTTGATTCGAAACGCCGCCAACCGCTTCTGATGAATTAGTAGAAGGAAGAAGCTGAAGCTCAAGAAGACTTTGCTGATTCTTAATGTTGTTATTATTTAAGAACATGTTTGGTAATAATTCGTTGGGTTTAGGCAAATTGATCATGAGTAATCGATGATTTCCCTTACTATTGCTGAAATTAGCATCGCTCGAAGGGCTCGTACTCGAAGCCGTTCGAGACGAACAACCTGCAGCGGTGGTAGCGGCGGTGGCGGAGGCTGGTTGAAGAGCTTGTAGCTCGGGTCGGACTTGCCTTACTGTGCAACTGTCTTGGTGTTCGATGAAGCTCTCAACTCTAATTATGATATAATTAAAAAAGACAAAGGGAGAAAACCAACAAAATAATTATATAATTAGAATATTATAATAAGAGTTTGGTAGTAATGATTCTAGTGATTAGACTAGAAATGGAGTTAATTATTAGATTAAAACTTATGTTCTTGTAGGGTTACCAACAAGCAAAATAATATTATATTTATTTGTAATGATCGAACATATACCTTGAAAAAACTCGACCACAGTCACAGGAATGGCCTCGAGTACCGCAAGTTTTGAGATGTGCTTTGTAATCGGATTGTACAGCGTAACCTTTGGAACACTTATCACAGACCCACTGTTTATGGTTACTATGCTTTCGGCGAAAGTGTTTCTTGATACCAACTAAATCACCCAAAGCATGGCAAGGATCATGGTGTAGACAACTCGGTTCAGGACAAACGAAAACTCTCTTTTTAACTTCTTGAGTTTCTCTCTTCAGAAGCTTCCATGGCACTTTGTGTCTCCTTCTATGCATCTGAAGATTTTGGTCTCTTTGAAACCCTTGGTTACAGATCTCACAAACGTAACGGTCCGATTCCAATAGCGTCTTTGGCGATAAGGATACCACTTCCGCATCTGGATCTGTTAATTAATCAATTAATTCAAGAATTAGCTGAGATAATTAATTTTAATTTTAATTAAATTAAATTTAATTACATACCTGGTGTGCCTGCTGGTCTTCTTTTTCTTTTGGTATTGGTATTATTGATGATGACAACCCCATTTTCAGAAGAATTATTATGAGGAAAACCATAGTGAGTTTGATGATGATGATGATGATGATGAATATGATCAGAAGAAGAAGATGGATCAGCAGCAACAGCAGCAGCAGAAGAAGAAGCAGTATTGTTGTTGTTTTCTAGCATGGAGTGGTATTGTGTGAGCAAATTTTTTCCCACTTTTTCTATATATTTATTTTTTTTTTTTCCTTTTTTTTTCTTTTTGGGTATTTTGTTTGTGTGTTTTTAAGTGGAGAAACTATAACACAAACCCAACAAAAAAATTTGTACAGCTGGTAGTGAAGTTAGAATAATAGTGGGTATTCAGCTTTACTCATAGAGAAAGAAAAAAAAAATAAAAAGAAAGTAAGGCAAAAGCTCTTGCTTTCTGCAATCAACTTTCTTTAAACTTTAAGGCTTTTTTAAGCTTTTTTTTTCTTTAAATAACTTTTTTTTTTTAATTCATTGACCCCTCACCTTGAGCAGGTAAGGTTAAGGCAAGTCTTGTATATAAAGCCCCCCTTAGCTAGCTTATACAGTGAATTGGAATTTAGATAGAAAAAAAAAGTGGGGGCTATGGCTAAGAGAGTGAACCAATCAAAATATTAATATGAGCCCCACATAAACACAGAATTTGGACAGAAACAAAAAAACATCCTTTCTCTCTCTCTTTCTCTTATAACAAAACAAACAGTCATTATTCATACCATACACACACACTGTAATATTTGCATGAATATAAATGACAGATTTACACACAAACCCCTTACACGTGACTTTACACATCTTCCTCACGTGACAGAAGAAAAAAAAATATATACTTGATCTGCTTTCTAAAAAAAAGTAAAGCTGGGTGGTAAGTAATTATTATTAAAAATAAAATTTGGGGTTACTAAATTACAAGTAAGTGTCTTTCGTAAACCAAAAAAAACTTAAAGTAACTGTACATTGTTTTCTCTTTAATTGGTAGAGAAGAAGAAGAGAGATATTAGTGTTTTTCTTTTGGTTGGAAGTGGGTTTCTTCTGAAATCAAAAAAGAAGAAAGGAAGCACGATTAGTCACTTTCATGAGGAAGTAATCATCATTTTTTTCCTCAAAACTGATTTTTTTTTGTTCTAGCCAAATTAAACTATTTGTCTTGCCTTGTCTATGTGTGTTTGGATTTATAATATTGTATATTATTTTTTTTTTTATTGAAGTTGTTTTATTTTTGCTGTGTGAAGATAATATAATTAATTTTTTTAATATGTATGTATTTTATTTTTTATTTTTGGGAGATAAAATAGAAATATTTATTAATAGGTATAAAATTTATTAAACGAAAATGTAGTTTAGATAGTAAAATTAAAATGAAAGAAAACCTTAGACCACGAACTATAATGCCTAAAAATTTAAACAATATTTTTATGTAATAAGGGTGAGAATTATTTTGAAACTAGTATTTTATAAAAATTATTGATTGAATAACTTAATTTGAAAGTTTGTAATTATATTTATTATATTTATTCGCGTTAAAAATCTATTTTAAATTTGTTATATTAAAAAAATTAATAAAAATTAAATTTTATTTTATCATTTAATAAAATAAAAAGTTCAATTAATAATTTTTATAAAAAAAAACATAGTATGTATATTATTAGTGGACTTGTTTTTGAGAAATTCTAAAAAGAAATATCACACTTAATATAAAATTTATCAATGTTTCGGTTTTAATTCAATTATAACGAACTATACGTACTTTCAACTTTATTTTTGAAACTTTAATTTATAATTTTTATCAGTACAAGATATATAAATATACAATGTTATACTTAAAGGTACTGAAATTATATTATGTCCACACTCTTTAGGGACAAAAATATTATTCTTAATGAAGAAGCTTCCTACGAATTTATATAAAAGAGAAAATATAGGTTTATATATTTACTTAAGCTCTACTATACGTACCTTCTTTAAATTATGTTTCATGTCTTATTATTTTGTCCGTACAAGTTGTGATCCAGAAACATCTTTTAACGAGAGTTATTAATACCTAACATTTTTTCATTTTTTTTTCATTTAATTTCTTTCTTTCTTTTTTTTTTCTTTTAGAAAATTACTCTGACATTTCTTGATTTACATTAACATTTTTTCCATTAAAATTTATTACGCGTGACATATCCCCCTATGTTATTAATATCGTCATCGATTGAATTTGGAAAATATTATTTAAGAAAAATAGATTTTTCCATTTATTAATTTTTTTTTTAAAAAAGAAAAATAAACATGTATTGTGATTTTCACTTTAATTAATGCTTTATCTTAGCTTTTTTCAGCTCTACAGGTAAATTCTTGAAAAATTTACGACCAAAAAATTGAAATAATTTATCAACATGGAAATTGTTTCATTTTTATTCTTTGAACATTTTTATTTATAAAAATATTTCTTCAGTAAAAATAATAAATTATTTTTTTAGTTGTGTTATAATTTATTATTTATAGTTGTATTATTATTGTCATGAGATTTCTTTTGTTTTGTAATTTATTTATAGTTGTCATGGGGTTGATTTCACATTATGTTTTAGTTATTTTTTTTTTTACTTTTTGCTAAACAAAGTGTATTTTTGTAATTTTAAAACTTTACAAGAATATTTTTATAATTAAAAAGTTTAGACCGTAAAATTATAAATAAAACATAAAAATAATATTTTTAAAATAAATATCGCATATAATTGATCATAAATGTTTAAAATAATCAAATAATTATTTATTCAAAAAATTTAAGTGTAAGTAATAATTCTTTATTTATAATTCTTTATTTATTGTTAACGAAAGTTTGAGTTAATACGTACTTAAAATCTAATTCAAGTGTGTCGGCCAATTTAAGTGAAATTCTGTTCAGTGATGATCAAAGATCCTAAGTCACATTAGCTGTAGTAGTAATTGTGTATTTGAAACAATTTCTAATACTCGAATATAAAATCCAAGGTTTTTTATTTTTGAGATGCTCGGCCAAGAGAAACAACGAAGAGAGGATGACATTAATAATGGTTACCATATCTTTTTAGTACAATTCTACTAACTTCTTATAATAAAAGAAATAAAGTCTATCTTCCTAATTATAAAAAAAATTACCATACTACCCCTCATAATTAAAACTTTAAATAAAACTGTTAACGCAAAAAAAGTGACCGAGAACAGCTCGCTAGATTGACGAGATAAACAATAAAAGTAAGTCTATAATTTAGAGAGACCCATAAAATTTATAGTAGTTCACTCCTCATGTCGCGATGGCAGTGGAGCTACGTTTACTTCGAGTTCTTTTATTCTCACGAGATGGTATTACAGAAAAATAGCTAAGTATTTAATCTCCAATTTCTAAAGAGAAAAACTAGAGAGAGATGCTCTGACCTTATAACTACTTTTTTGAATATAAAAAATGAGCTAGAGGAGCTCTTTTTTTATAAGTGAATGAGCTCCTTCAAAGTAGGAAAAAATAATTCAAAATATGAAAAAAAAAAATCTAAATTGACTAATTTTGACCGTATATGATGATATTGCGGTCAAAATTAACTTTTGAGGTTGATAATCAATTTTTTGAGCCCGCATCGCGGCGGCGAAACCTGCTTCGGGTAAGTCGAAACTTATTTTCGTAACTTCCTTGGGATAAAATTTGAGATCGATAACTTCATAATTGCAATTGAAGTATGAGACATGACTTAATAGAACATTGAAATATCTTCGAAATGCAAGTTGAATTGTGTCAATCGGATAAATATTGAGTGAGTCATGGACGTTTTAATGAAGGCAGTTTATAACCCAGCGTCCAGGTTAACATCCGCGCCCAAGTTGACATCCCAGTACCCAGGTCGACATATGACGTCAACCTGGACGCTGGGTGAGTGGGAAATTGTCCTAGGGATGTACTTTTTGATACTTAAGTGATATTTTAACGTCACTTAGTCTGTTTCTGTATTTTGGCGAAGCTAGTCACCTATTCTCGAAGATGTTGCTGTTCTATAAAAATGAGAGACTCGAAACTCTTCATTTCCAAGTAGTTTTTCCTATGTTAGAAATGAGAGATGCGAAGTTGTAAATTTGAATTCTCTGACTTAGATCTTAGTTATTCTAAATAACTAGATGAACAGTCAAAATGAAATCATATACGGATAAGTGGAACCCAGCACACCAGGCCATTTGTCAACCTAGGCCTTGGGTACTCAATATTTCGGAGCTTCATGGATGTAGTTTTGATACTTCCAAGGTTCTTTAACTTTAAGACGAGGTCTCCTACCCTATTTTTGACCATTTCAGATAGAATACTCAGATTAGATTTGGCATTTGAATGATCGAAACTGATGCACTAGGTTGATTGTCAACCTGGGCGTTAGGCTCAGCTTTGAGGCCCTCGAGCTTGTGGTTTGCTCCTTGAGTTTGCTTGCATCTTTATTAGATATGATGACAAAAAAAAGCCTGAAACACTTTTTTGGGAAATTAATTAGAACTTTCCCAATGCCATGTGTTAACCTGGCCGCTGGGTCCCACTTTTGGCCTCCTTAAAATTTTGTTTGGTCCCCAAAAATAGTTGAATCTTAATTTTTGTTAAAACGGAGAACAAGCCCAAAAAAGTTCTCGGTAAACATCCTTGGAATCGGCTCAGGTTGACAAAATGTCAACCTAGACGCTAGGCTAGCCCCAGGTGTCAAGCTTGGCATTGGGCCTTACTTCTGGCACCTAGGAAGTGTTGTTACTTCCCCAAAAGTACTTGTTTCCCCGTTTTTGATGAAGACGAAGAATCGATGCACGAGTCAGATTTTTGATCTTATACTTGAAAGTTGCCCAAATTGACAAATTGTCAACCTTGGCTCTAGGTCTCTAGGCACTGGGTGCTCCGGGTACTCAAAATAAACTTTCTTCGAATCTGATGCCTCAAATATGTCCATGGTATGCCTTGTTCATGTTTCAATGCAAAGTTTGACCTATTTACACTAAGACGACTCCGAAAATTGAAACCTTAGTTAGGATGTCAATCTAAGCGTTGAGTGAAACCCTAGGTGCCCAGGTTGAATTCTGGGGTGCAGGTTCATGTAATTTCAGCTCCCGAGGCATGGATTTGGTTGCTCCATGTCTTCATAGAACAAAACACTAAAAGACAGTGAGTTGAAAAAAGGTTATCGAAGTCCAAACTTCCATTCCAGAGTTCTCAAAGTCAACCTGGGCATAAGGTTAGGGACCCCTCCCAGGTCGACTTGCTATAACTCGAGACTACGATCAATTCCAATATGTTATCTTTCTTGCCACATATTAAATATTGATGTTTACGTCATCAGAACTACTTTTGTTTTAAACAAAAATAAATTTAATAGTAGAGTAAAAATTTCCTGACTACTCATCAATTATAACGCGGTACGACACCCACTAAAACTCTAATCAACTGGGACCTTTCGCCAAACCACTAAATTCTCACTATTATCGATAATTTGACATAATTCATATAATAACATATTAAAAAATACTTAGGTAGAGTCATAAAAAAAGTCTGTACATATAGATATTTTTTTTTTCATTATATGTCACTCTTATATATAATATCAATATTTAATTAATTCCTTTTATATTATTTTTTTTAATAATTTCATGATATTAATATAAAGAAAATTACTTGTTCTAAGGAAAATTATTTATTAAATATATGGTACATATATCCCTATTAACTCTAAAAAGGATTCAAAAAAACAAAATAATAATAACTGCCAAAAAAACTACCATAATAAGGAGAAGTATTATAGATAATTTCTTGAGAGATTTTGGTGTCAGAATTTTTATCAAAAAATAACGAATAAAAAGACTTGGTGACAGACTTTGTTTGTTTGGTGATTTTAATTGATGAAGTTAAAATATTTTCTCTCTCATTAGATGATTATAATGATTGGAGTTTAGAAGGAACACAATTTTATAATAAATTTTCTTTGTTAGACACTAATTTTAGTGAGAAGATAAACTATCTCGGTGTAAGCTGTAAGGTATATATATTAATGAAATTGTGCACTGTAATTTATATCTTTATTTTTCATTTATTATTAAAAAATTTATTTAGAGTTTTTCTTTAGAGAGGATAAATTACAATAAACTATTATTATTTTGTTCTTTTAAAAAAAACAAAGTCATTTTTAGAATTTAAGGGTGTATCATATATTTAATTAGTAATTTTTTTTTTTTTTTGAGAAAAGTAACCTTCCTTATATTGAATAGATATATATCAACTTTTAGACAACCTGAATTAGAAATATTCAAATAAATAAAAACTTAATTCAGTATAAAACATGTTAATGAATTAAATTATTATATCTATTAATTAATGTGATTATATTATTTTTGATACATTATTATTTGTTTAAAATTAAAGTATATGGTTTTTTTAATGAACTTCTTTGTTTATATTTAAATTCAATTCAACTGGCTGGGCTCATGTACTTTGAATTTGATTGCTCATTTACTTTACGAGAAAATAAATAAGAATTATTGTTGATCCTAATAATGTGTAGTTCACTATTTATAATTAATTATTCGATACACAATGATATGCAATTTTTGGCTATCATGAACATCACAAGATCACTAAACATATATACTTTGCCCATATGTACACACATATATATATACTAGAAGAAAGTTACGTGCAAGGCACGTATATTTAGTTTTATGTTAGGTGTTCTATAATTTAATTGAGAAAGATTCAATAAATAATCATATAATTTAAAATGTTTTAAAAACTAATTTTAATTATAGGTGTTCTATAATTTAATTGAGAAAGATTCAATAAATAATCATATAATTTAAAATGATTTAAAAACTAATTTTAATTAGTGTGTGGGGTTATTTAAAAATCAATAGTGAAAAATCAAATTTAAAATTTGCAGAAAAAAGAAGAGGAGAATGGAGATTAGCTTGAAATATATTTAAAAGATAATAATGCTACACTTACTATGGACACTTAACTCGAGCCGGTAATAATAAAATTATAAAGAATCTCCAAATTTATCTTAATATCATTCTTCTCTTGAAGCCTCTCATCAATCTCATAGCACTCCATGATAGATTCAACAAAATATATGTGTTTATGTATATTTGGATTCAACAAAATATATGTGTTTATGTATATTTGTTTTGAGCAAATCAGTAAACATATATTTTCAACAAATTAACCTGATAAACTCAAGATCCACATATATATAGCTAAGTATTCAAATACAATTGTAAAATCTAAACTTAAAACAAAATCAAATGGACAATTCATGCTCAACTAATAAAGCTATATATATATAGTGTTATGATTACATTAACCCAAATATTCTTACTTGCTATAACCGAATTATAAAAATTAAAAAGTATAATTTGAGATATATAGACTAAAATCATCCAAATAAACAAATAAATTAGTTACACATAGAATTATAAATGATACTTTTTTTAGAGTGTGTTTGAACCTTATGTGAAATTTTTTGGATCTCTTCACTACTATTTTTTATCTCTATTTTTTTTTTTGTATAAATATATATGTATATAGAAAATTTATATTAAAAAATAAAAAATATATGTACATATATTTTATTGTTGTTAATTAAATTCAAAATAGAATAGTAATAGAGAGAATTTAGAAATTAGATTTTTATTATGAATTTTTATTTATTTAAAATAATTAACTTTAATAAAAAAAATTAGAAAAATGAGAACAAGATTAGGTATATATATTTTATTGGTTTTAATTAAATTCAAAATAAGATAGTAAATTTATGGTTTAAATAATATCACATGAGAACAATATATAATATTGTATATATATATAAATAATATCAGTTTAAATATCAAATATCAGTTTAAATGGGATTTGTTTTATTTTTATTTTATTATTTTATTATATATAAATAATATTTTATTATTTTATTAAATATAAATGAAAACGTTATACCCATAAATTTCTCATAAACCAAGAATTTAGTTATATAGACACACTTTATATAGAATAGATATATATATAGATATATATATAGATTTAATAAAATAAAAGAGGATAATAATCCAAAATCAAATTCTTGTGTGTGTATTAATTCCTTTAGTAATTAATGGAAGCTAGTATGCATTATTATTATTATGACAAGAGCCGAATAATATATAAATCTTTTATACAATAATATCTTTGCTTCTTCTTTCTGGCAGCTTCCTTGTGTCAACACAAAGTGCATAATTATCTTCATAATTTCATAAACATATATACAAATATAATAATATTCTACACATGTTTACATTGTATATGTTTTCCTCTATAAATATTTAAAGGAAATTATTTTTGTACATATATATCTTTTACTTTTTGGGCTGTATTCTATATATGGTTTTTGAAAAAAAAAAATGAATTATATTATAATATGTATATATAGGTATATATGATGAGATAGAGTTGGATTTTGGGAAATAAATATATAAATAATTTATTTATTTATTTAGAAAAAGTTGAAGATGCTTTGTAGTTCATGTCGAGTTGGAAAGAATGGGAAGATGATGGGAGAAAGGATTCTAATCACATGCTGCCTCCAAAAAAGAGAGGAACAAGCAATCATCCCTCCCAAGTGTCTTAGATTCCAAATCTAATGCACTTTCCTTAAACTAATCCATAATTAATTAATTAATTCAAACAAAGGTTACCACATCCAATTTTTAATTAATTAAACAAATCCTTTGACTTAACCCAAAAAGTCCAATATATATTAATTAGAGATATGTGTTCAATTTTTATAATTAATATGTTAACTACTAGCTAGTATCTCTTATATTTTCAGATTGATCCACACACATATTGTTTGTTGAGTCATCTTCTACTATATAAAAAATTTTACTTTTACTCAAAATAAAATTTGTGACTAAAAGTTAAAAAATATGACTAATTATAAATTATTATTTTTATATTGTGACTATAAAAATATCTGTAGCTAAAAGTATAAATCACAAATTTATAATTTATTGTGACTAAATGTGTCTTTAGTCACAATATAAACTAAATTAGTGATAAGTTATACTTAAATACTATGTTTTAGTCACAAAAAATTTATTTTGTGACTAAAAAGTTGTCACTAAAAATAACTTTTTTGTAGTGTTATTTCATTTTGTTGGATTGGTATCTCACTTTAATTCCCACATATAATATGATATTGTCCGTTTTGAGGCTGAATAATTCTCTCGTTTTTTGTTGAGCACCTTCCTAAAAGATAATTTTATATTAATAAAATAAGTAGAACACTTATATTAAATTTTATGTTGATACCCAATATATATACACTAAAAAAATGTTACCACTCCTCTTAATTAGCTAGCTACACCATTATTATTGGCAATGTGGTTTCACTATTATTATAATATATGTTCCTGTTTTCTGGCTTAAAAAGTATACAAAGGAAGAATCTTTCTTTAATTTTTAATCATATTTTAACCAATATTAAGGGAATATATAACATATCTATTCTATATATGCTTAAAACAATTAATAGATATTAATCACCGTAATTCTCATGCATTTTAATAATTTATATAAAAAAAATTCCATGCATAAGAAAAACATTCTTCAATAAAACTCATGACTTTTAATATATTTTAACAATTTTTTTAATTATTAAAAGAAATGGAAGTCTATATTGAAAATATTATCACTCAAGGAAAGATATTGGCAAACACTCATGATATCTTGAATACTGTGGGTTGTAATCCTAATTATATATTTTACAATAATATATTTATTTAAAACTTTGGAAAAAAATAAAGAAATTATGAAATTAATCTTAATTTTACAAAATCATTCCATATAATTTAACAATATCCAATTAATAATATCCCTGCAGATTTATTATAACAATTTATGGTAACTAATTACAAATGTGGTTTCAAAACAGAAACACTTAAATTTTGTTAGTTAATTTCATTATGTACACAATCAATATGGGATATTAATTGTTTATGTTCCTTTTTGTTGAGAATCTTATTTGGACATTTCTATTATTAATGAAAAATACATAAAATAAATAAAAATTGTTTATGTTATATAATTATTATTAACTTAAAAAGAAAACCTTCAAACATAACAAAAATATGTTATGAAAATTTACCACTAAAATACAATTATTATATATATGTTGATGAATGCAAGCACATTTTGACTACCTTATTAATTAGTTTAGTAGTTTATATAGTATAATATTTTTCATGGTATTGCTATATATAGGTAGTCTTGTCTTATATATGAGAAGAGAAGTGTATTCTCTGATCCAATAATACCTATCGTTGAAACCTATCCAATAAAGACAGCTTGTAAGCAATAATAATAATAAAATAAATAAATAAATTACTACAAAAAAATTTACTTTTAATTTAAAAAAAAATTGTAATTAATTATAAATTAATATTCTTATATTGTGACTAAAAAGTTCGTGACTAAAAATATATTAATCACAAAAATTACAGTTTGTTGTGACTAAATGTGTTTTTAAATATCACAATAAAACTAATTTAGTGACAAATTGTATCTAAATATTATATTTTAATTACAAATAATTTTTTATTGTGACTAAAAAGTTATCAACTATTTGTTGTAGTGAGTAATTAGTAATTAAATTTGGGATATAAATTATAATAGATACACTACAAAAAAAGACCACTTTAGTCACAACAAAAAAAAATTGTGACTAAATGTAATTTTTAGCCACAACAAAAAAATTACTTGTGACTAAATATAGTATTTAGATGTAAGTTGTCACTAATTTAGTTTTACTCACAACATATTTGTAACTAAAAATACATTTAATCACAATAAACTGTAATTTTTGTAACTAATACTTTAAGCCGTAGATTTTTTAGTCACAAAATTTTAAAGTGATATAATATAATGTACTCAATACATATGGTGTAAATATATATATATATATAGATACATAATTGCACCACCATGCAAGATCTGAAAAATTCCACAAACCAATCGATAGCTAATTCAGTAAAAAAAGAGATTATGTAAGAGAGTATAGCAGTGGCTATATACATAAATATATATACATATATATAGGAGTGAGTGTCGTGTGCATGAGTTTTTATGATCAATAATTTGATGATGGCCAAAGAGGCAAGCAAGCTAAGGCTCTCATGGCCTTCTGTCCACTGCACTGATTTTGCCTCAGAGTTTTTGTCTCTTTTAGTCTTGTTCTTATTCTTATCACTCAACTCTATTCTAATACCATATTATATATTAATTCTTTAATTACAAATCAAACCAAAAACAACAATAACAACAACAAAAATATAAAAATAACAAGAGAAACAAATAGCTACATAAGTTTGCTACAATCCAAAACCCAAAATCCCACCATTATTCATCATCTAGTTAATTGCAATTCCATACATACATGTAGTGGTTGGTGTTTCGACACGTCACGAAATCAGCACGAGTATAACTTGATACGAAAAATTATGAATTTTAACACGACACAAAATGATACTGTAAATTATTAACATAGTAAGATACAAAAATAATAAGCTTAAACATAACATAGCTCAAAAAACTCAAAGACTTAAGCACGATTAATAGAGGTAAGGCCAACCCCAAAAGCAAACACATTAAAAATTCTTATAATTTAATAATTATAATATATCACATATATTTCATAAGTAACAATACTAAACTGAAAATTAAACAACTAATTTACTTATTACTAAAAATAATAAAGGTTAATATTTAGTGATAACTTAAGAAAATTGACTAAAAAATAATATTAGCATATATAATAATATTTTTTTAATTATTTAATTTGATAATATATTTAAAAATATAATAGAAAAATTTTAAAATAAAAATTTATGTATATATGGGACACTATTGATGAAACAACAGTAACATTGAATGTGAAAATTAAAGAGAAATCCTCTTAATTTTCAAGATGATAATAATAAAAATATATATGTGAATGAGAAGAGCAAGTAACAATATACTATGATTTTTATTTGTTTATTGGTACTGTACTTGTATTATTGTTTTAAAAATATAAATTAAATAAATAAAATGGGCACTGAAAACCAAAAAATAAAAAACATGGGAATAAAGTTATTAGAATCCAAAACAAAACACTAGCTTAGCAAGTATAGGTGAATTTGGTTGTGACAACAAATCCCATCATCATCAAAACGCACAGTTTAATTAGATGAAACACTATTAATTTTATTTATTTATATTTGTTTGTTTGTTTGTATCACATTGTTTGTTTTCTCTTTACCTTCATGGAACTTTCATTTTTGTTTTCTTGGGAAAGTTTTTTGTGTTGAGAAAGAAAGAGAAAAAGAGAAAAAGATGAGAGAGATAAAAAGGAAAGGAAAAAAGTTGTTTGGTGGGTAATGTCAGCATATGTCTGAAAAGCCAACCTGCCTTGAGTAATAATAATAAAAACAAGTGAAAAATAAAAGTTAATAAACAAAAGGGAACAATGCCATGAGGGAAAAATAAATAAAAACAACAAGACTCAAGCAAAATAAATAAATAAAAATTAAATTAAAATTTAAAATAAAAAAGTCTATATATAGTATACCTTTTAAATGAGTGTTTGGGTAGATTTTTGTATGTATTCGGTATTTATAGGAATTTATTAATTTATTTTTTTTATGATCGTGTATGTTATAATTATTTAGAGTCACATGTCAATTTTTTAAAAAATTTGAATACTCTATGATTTGCCAAAAATAAAATTCAAATATTTCATTACAAGTGTGACTAATTTTTACTTAAACTTGTGATAAGCAATTATTAAAATTTTATTTTTGATACTGTAAATTATTTAAATTTTTCTAAAATTTTACATTATACACGATCGTTAAAACAATTAAATTAAAAAAAAATTCTTAAATACTAAGACTATGTTTGGTAGAGTGGAGTTCGAGATGGTGGAAAGGAGAGGAATAAAGGGATTGATTCCTTTGTTTGACAAGAGCGAGTGAAGAGATGGAGGGAAACACTGTTTCAGTCTCTCTCCAAATACCTAAGCTTCAATCCCTCCCAAAGTGAAGGAAACCAAGAAAAAAAAAACAAAAACGTTAAGCAAAATATTTTTCTAATCCTATGAAAAATAATATATAAATGTATTAAACTCTTTATCTTTCTAATTTTATTCATAATTAATATTTAACAACACAAAAGATAACAAATATCCTCTCTATTTTTTCTATTAATTCCTCATTTTTTCTAAATTTTCTATCAATCAATCCATCTTACTTTCTTGTTTTCCTACCAAACATAACCTAAACTAGATAAAGAGTGTACCTAAATACTTATTTTATAATATGTATTGTTATTAGGCACATAGTAATGTATAATATTTTCTATAAGTAATGTTTTACGATTAATTAACGATATTAAGCACTAGGAAGTGTAATTTTAAAAATTCTCTTTGGGAAATTTACATGATATATGTGACAGTCAGTAGTCCCGTGATCCGTAAGGGGAAACATCGGGTAAGCTGTGCAATCCCACATCGCCTGGGGAAGGTCAAGTGGGATGATTCTGAGACTGTGTAGGTATGGGACTGCACAAGAGAACTTAAATGGATTGATTGGTACTACCTATATCAACAAGGTGCATCTTTTTTTTTCGGTAGCCCATCTCGAAAGAACTCCACAGTTAAGCGTGCGAGTGAGGACAAAGCACGCTGGAAACACTCGTGTTGGTCTGTAGGGTCAGTCGTCAGTCCATGAAGCAGCCACGGTAACGTACTCGTGTATAAGAGTCATTTTTCGTGGGTGTAAGAGCCCAATAGAGGCTTGAAGCGGGGACGTTACGATATATTAACTTTTGCTATTTTTTTATAAAAATACTGTCAGACGATATTTTTTATTTTTTTTTACTGTGTTTTTTTATAAGTTTCATACTGCAGTATACTGTGTTAAGTTTTCACTGGTGTTCTACTAGTATTTTTTAGTTGTTCTACTATTGTTTTGAGTTGTTCTGTCTTGTATTTTATAAAAATACACTATTTTTGAAAAGAAAATTTGTGTGAAAGTATTTTTATAAAAATTATCCAAAATTCTAATATTTGTGTAACTTTCACTTTTTTATAATGTGTATTACATATTTTTACAAAAATATAAAGTGAAAAGGGAGTGAAGAAATTAATTAGGGGGTGAGTGAGTTTCGATAAAGTCAATAAAGTAGTTTTTGAAGTTTGGCCCCAAACAGAGACAAATATACCTACACTACACTATTAACCACTGCTGTGACCTTATTACATTTCTTTTTTATATATATAAATTTTGTACTTTAGATTTCAATCTTTATGACAATTTTATTGAAAAGGAAGTAGTGAAGTACGTAGTCTGTATATTTGAAATTAAAAGAAAATATTTATTGCAAATATAAGCTTTTAGGTATTGAAAGTTATTATTCCTTTTACTTTTTTAAAAAATTATTATTATTTTTTATGTAATAAAAGTATTTAAGATTAATTAAGTAATTTTACTTATATCATAAGTAATTATTGTTATTTTTTATTGAAAGACACTTATGTGGAAGAATAATTTAAATAAATTTTTGTGATAATAAAAAAAAGTAAATATCGATATAAGTATTTAATATTTTAATTTTGTATAAAATTAATGTTTATTTTTAGCGGTATAAATATCCAATATTTTTTAGTAAAAAAAATTTTAAAAAAAAATTAATGTTTCTATAACTGTAATTTTCTTCTAGTTTCGTCAGTACAAACTCCATTTTAAATTTATTAAAAAAACATTTAAAAGTAACTGATACTATATGATTTTGTCTAAACTACATGATCTAGAATCTAGGCTTTATATATTCCCTATTTAGAATAATAATAACGACGAAAGTGGAAAAAAATTACAATTTTATAAACATTTAATACTTATGATGCCAGTTACAAACTTAAAATTTTAAGTATTTATACTGTTATTTATCATAAAAAAATATTTAAGTTATGCTAATATTATGCTTAAATATATATATGTCTTTTATCACTATCAAATAATAAAACAAAAAAAATAATAAAACCCAGGTCCGATGGTCGGACCATGGGGTCCGATTGGTCGGACTCCATCAGACCCCATGGTCCGACCATCGGGCCACTATCTCTCTTCCTCTCTCTGAAAAATATTCAAAAAAAAAGGGCCCTGGTCCGATGGTCGGACCATGGGGTCCGATTACCCCATCGGACCCATGGTCCGACCATCGGACCAGACCCTTTTTTTTTAATCATTTTCAGAGAGGAAGAGAGAGAAGGGGGCTTGGGCGTGGGTGAGGGTCGTCGGGGTTGGGGTTTTCGTGGGTGAGGGTGGTGGCTGCCGTGGGTTGCTCGTGGGTGAGGGTGGTGGCTGCCGTGGGTGAGGGTGGTGTGTGCCGTGGGTGGTGGGTTGGTGAGTTGGGAGAGTCGGCTGAGAGTGAGGGAGGAGAGAGAAAGGGTTTGAGTTATAATGGGGGTATTTTTGGAGTTTTCAAAAAATTGGCATATTTTTTATAGTGTAAAATGTATTGGTTTTTTTTTTAAAAAAAAAAATAAGTTTAATAAGTATATTAAATCAAATTTCCCAATCTAAATTGGAGAGTATAACTCCTACCTAATTTTGTGTACTTGGTTGGTTTTTTCTTACTCAGGTTTAAATCTTTCACCAGCTTGGTAAAAAAAAAACCATATATAAGAAAATAAATAAGCTTTCTCTTTTGACAGGTAAAACAAATAAATATACTTGAGTCATTTAATTAATTAACTTCTTCATCAAAGACAACTATTGATCATTTTAGACTCTGCACTTTCACTATTTTATTTATCGACAGGTGTTATTTTTAAAGCAATATTTATTTATATTTAATAAGTACTCATAATGTTATAGTTTTATTACATGTTTGCCATTTTAATTAAAAATATATGTATTATGTAAAATAAAAATAATTATATATTTATATATTTTTGAAGTACGAATAAAATTTCACCCGAAAAAAAATATTCATCTCTTAAAATGTACAAATATTAAATTGGAAAAACAAAAGAATAATTTAATTAAAATGGCAAATATATAATAAAATTATAATACTATGAGTACTTATTAGGTGTAAGTATTATTTCAAAAATAAATACTTAGTAGTACTATCAATAGATTAATTGTGACCGTTAGTAGTCCCGTGATTCGTCAGGGGAAACACCGGGTAAGCTGTGCAATCCCACACTGCCTGAGGAAGGTCAAGTGGGATGATTCTGAGACTGTGTAGGTATGGGACTACACAGTTGAAGAGAGCTTAAATGGATTGATTGGTACTACCTATATCAACAAGGTGCATCTTGTTTTTCGGTAGCCCATCATGAAAGAACTCCACAGTTAAGCGTGCTTGGCTTGGGGCAATTTAAAGATGGGTGACCTCCTAGGAAGTTTTTCCAAAAAGCGTGCGAGTGAGGACAAAGCATGCTGGAAACACTCGTGTTGGTCTGTAGGGTCAGTCATTAATCCAGGAAGCAGCCAGAGTGGCGTACTCGTGTATAAGAGTCATTAGTCTGTGGGTGTAAGGGCTCAATGGAGGCTTGAAGTAGGGACGTTACAAATGGTATCAGAGCCTTGACCCAACCAGAAGTGTATTCGACGAGGACGTCGGACCCCGTAAGGGGGAGTGATTGTGACAGTCAGTAGTCCCGTGATCCGTAAGGAGAAACACCGGGTAAGTTGTACAATCCCACACTGCCTGGGGAAGGTCAAGTGGGATGATTCTGAGACTGTGTAGGTATGGGATTACACAGTTGAAGAGAGCTTAAATGGATTGATTTGTACTACCTATATCAACAAGGTGCATCTTGTTTTTCGGTAGCCCATCATGAAAGAACTCCACAGTTAAGCGTGCTTGGCTTGGGGCAATTTAAGGATGGGTGACCTCTTGGGAAGTTTTCCCAAGAAGCGTGCGAGTGAGGACAAAACATGTTGGAAATACTCGTGTTAGTCTGTAGGGCCAGTCATTAATCCAAGAAGCAGCCAGAGTGGCGTACTCGTGTATAAGAGCCATTAGTCCTTGAGTGTAAGGACCCAATGGTGGTTTGAAGCGGGGACGTTACATTAATACACTTTTATAAAATAAATAAATATGCATATCATTAATTATATTTAATATAAATGCCTCATATATAGGGGTGGGCATCCGATCCAATCCAACCTTTTTTTCTTCATCTGATCCAATCCAATTAGACCTCAAAATCTAATCCAATCCAATTACTAATTGGATTGGATCGGTTTTTTAATTGGATATCCAATTACACAGCTAAAGTTCAATATTAACTTAAAAATATGAAGAAAAATACGTAAAAACTAAGTATTACCTTTTATTTAAGTTTAATACTTCATAAATATACTATTTTTGCAAGTGTAATGTAGCTAAAAGTTTTAAATAATTAAAACAACAACATTTTTAAGTAATAAAATAGATCAAAACATCATAAAAATAAATATACAAAACAATCAAGTGTTACAAATTCAATTTACAAAAAAAATCTAATAAAATATAATAAATATATATTATATTTTTTAATATTTTTTATTATATAAATAATTTTTTAATATATATAAATGTGATTAGATTAGATCAGTTTTTAATTGAATTTTGATATTGACATCCAATAACAGATTCAATCCAATTAAAATCTAACTTTTAACCTTAAATCCAATCCAATTGTAATTGAATATCCAACTTTTTATAATTGGATTAGATTAGATCGGTTCGGTTCAATTAGATTGGAATGGATGATATCCACCCCTACAGTGATATATATATATATATATTATTAATTATTGTTACCAATTCGTTTTGTAAGAGAGGAAAGGGGTAATAATTAATCAAAATAATTCAAAGTTATTTGAATCTTCTTTAATGATCTCTTTTCAGGTACCATAATTCCAGTGCTATGATTAGGGTCTGATCCTGTATGTATATTAACCCATGGATAATATTTTCTTTTAGTTTTGTTTTTTCTGTGGTGGTTATTTCTTTTTTCTGAGAGTTTAATTACAATTTCTGGATTTACTTTATTGGATCCTTTGATTTTTCTTCTGCACAATTTATTGCTTCATTATTTCCATATGTTTTTTAAGTACTAATAAAGATAAGAACGCATGCAAAAAAAATAGTACCAAAAATTAATTGTGCACTTATTAAAAATTGATAGTTTTTTTATGTTTAACTTTATATTTAATTAGAATTTTTTTATTATTACTACATTATATGGATTGAAAGAAAAAAAAGATTAAAAAAAATTGAGTTTGACTTTTTTTTTTTTATATAAACATATTGGGAAATTTAAATTTCTATGGGGATAATTTTTTCCTTAACTAATACTTTTCAACATTGAAAACATATGATCACTTTTCAAAACTCCAAAAATATCCCTCTCAAAAACTCAAACCCTTTCTCTCTCCTTCCCTCAAACTCTCTCCGCCTCTTCTCCTTCTCCCGAACCCACATCGCACAACCCCCCACTCCGACCAAGACCCACACCCACCCGACCCTCATCACCGCCCTTCGCTCGAACCCACATCGCACAACCCCCCACACAACCCGCTTCGATTGACCACCCCGACCCAGACCCACACCCACCATTCCGACCCTCATCACCGCGTCACGGAGGAGACCCACTTCGGCACAGAAGAGACCCGAACGGTGCCCAACAATGTCCAAGGTTCAGATCTGCGATTTGGGGAAGACGATGGTCCGCTGGGGTCCGATGCATGTGCGAAAAAATTTAGTTTTTGGGTCCGACAGGTTCGATGGGGTCCGATGCATGTACTGGAAAAACTTTTGGGTCCGATGGGGACCCCAATTGGGGTGCGATGGGTATGAAGAAAGAGAGAAGAAGAGAGGGGATAGGGGATAATGTAAATGGGGGTATTTTATGGATATTGTAAAATGTGTTATATCCCACAAATATTACGTGTTATGTGTTTAGGGAAAAAATATTAAGTATTTGTAAACATAAAAAGTCAAATTTCCCAACATATTTTTAATATAATATAAAAAGAGATTTTTTTAATTAAGTAGTTAAATTAAGCATGAAAAGTTAAAATTTTCTTTTATTAAGCATATAAATATATATTAATAAACATCTATATATTGATAATTATTGAAGAATATTAATTCAAAATTTTTTACATAAGAGGCTAAAAATTTGAAAAAATAAATTATAAAAACATGTTAATATGGAAAAAAAAAATTACGGGTTGAGCTTTTTATATACAAAAATACAAACTTCAGTAAACTGTTAGATATTCTTTTTCAGTTATTTTATAATTTATTTATAATTGATGTATACATTTTATATAAGGTTGATTTTTCGTTATTTTTTAGTCCTTTTTTTTATTTTTTATTAAGAAAAATATTTTTTTTTATGATTCTAAAACTTTAAAATCGTATTTTTATAAATAAAAATATTAGGTCTTAAAATTATAAATAAATCATAAAAAATATATTTTTAAAACACTCCATTAATTAATTAGAGATTTCATTATCATTAGTTGAAGTATACATTCTAGAGTTCATGAGATCATTTTCAGACTAGAAAATTAGCTTGGGTTTTTTGAAACATGGAAAAGATTTGATTATAAATATACATAATAGTTTTGTCTTTCAATTAAATTTTAATTCTATTTTTCTAATACTTAATTATCGAGTTTGTCTTTAGTTGTTCCCATGTATTTGTATTTATAAAAATTTATTCAAACTAGACATAATTTTTATTATTAGTATAAGGAAAAAAAAGTCTTCAATGGGAATTAATAATTCAATATTCTTGATCTTTCTCAATGACATTGTGTCTAATTATTTTTATTTTTCAAAATGTTTATATAATATATATTTGATAATGAAATATGAGCTTAGATAGTTAAACATGATCACTATATATATTATAAATGTTCACATCAATATTGTGTACCTAGTTCTAATGTTCAGATCATAATCCATCTACATATTAATTAAGGTGAACCTTAAATATATTTTTTTTAATCAATAAATAAATATTTATGATACCATATGTAATTGATTCACAAACTTAATTTAATGATATCCAAATCTTAATGACAAGAACTCACTTCATTTCAGCAGCTAATATTTGGTAAAGAAGACCTTTCATTATCTCATTTTATCTCATATATCAATTAATTAATTAAATAAATAAAAAATGTGTGATGGAAATCAAAAACAAGTGGTCACAAATTTCCAATTTAATACAAACTAATTAAAAAGTTCTAAAACAGAACCTTATAGTTCAAGGAATCTTTCCTTTTTCAAGTCTTAACAACAACTATAAGTTTTTTTTTGAAATAATAATAAAAATAAAAGACATAATTTCATATTAAGTTGAGTAGTAATCTTCAACGATTAATGTTTAACTTTACCTGTGACAGTTTTATGCTTTTTCAAAATTTAGTGATTTTTTTTTTCTCGTTATATTAGCCCGACATATTGGTTAAGATGTCACAATAAGAAGATTAAATTAATTAAATAATAAATAATGAAAAAAAAAAATCTTTTAATAGAACATTCTTTGTCACATCTATTTGTTGGGTAATTAATTAAATCTTTGTTAAGCACTTCAACTGATTAATTTCATCACGACCAAATAATTGAGTTAGAAGTGATTAAAATTTATTTGATAATTATGTATGGTATGAGAATTATCTAGACAAAACCTAATTAGATAGTTACATTTGGAAAAACTGTTTTTTTTTTCCACTGACACATTAACTAAATGAATAATTACATTACGTTTAAAGATTTTTATTATTATTATTTTTTGTAGTTTTTTTATGAAAATAACACGAAAATAAAAAAAATAATTATATAAAAGTAACATAAAAATAATATTAAAATAACAATAAAAAATAACATACAAATATCAATAAATTAACAAGTGTATAATATAAAAATACATTAAAAATTTTTATTTTCTGTAAATAAAATCATAAAAAACGCAAAAATATTAAAAATTTTAAACAGTCGTATTTTTATATTTTTTCTATTTTTGTTGTATATTGGTTTAATAAGAGAAATTTACATGGTATACTAACTTTTGTCATTTTCTTACAAAAATACTGTTAGGCGGAATTTTTAACTTTTTTACTGTGTTTTTTCATAAGTTTCATACTGCAGTATACTGTATTAAGTTTTCACTGGTGTTCTACTGGTGTTTTACTAGTGTTCTACTGTTGTTTTGAGTTGTTCTGCTTTGTGTTTTACTGGTGTTTTACAAAAACACAGTATTTTTGAAAAGATTTCCGTGTGACAGTATTTTTGTAAAAGTTAACTCAAATTCCAGTATTTTTATAAATTTCCCTTTAATAATCCCTTAACCAAATCGGTATATATACTATGAATTGGGCTGTACATTTGGGCCTGGCCCAGTTACTACTGTAGGAGTGGGCCAGGTTGGGCTTAGCTCCTCTATCTACCACTTGATTGGTCTCATCATTGTCATATAGTGATTTTGGACAAAGTAATTAACTTTTCTTTTTGACCTATTTTTCTAAACATGTTAAAAACTTTCTTAACTTTTTTAAATTTGTGACCGTTATGATTTGTGACAAGTGGTCATTAAACTCATTACAGTCACAAATATTAGGTTCATTGATTTAAAAAAAAAAAAAATCTTTGTGTCGCTCTTATAAATGATAATAATTAAAAAAAAAAAAAAGTTAATCATTTTGGTTAAAAACACTTCATAGAGACAGGGTCCATTTTCATCAGTCAATTGTACTAATAATATACCAATTGAGGTTAGGGACATCTGTGTAATTAGCGGCTTTTAAAATAGGTATTTGTGACTTTTTTTTTTAAGGAGAAATACCATATTATCATAAAACAAAAGATAATTCGTTAATAAATTGGTGGTGGAATATTATCCAACTAAAAACAAGCTTCATCCAACCCTAAACCATATCTAAGTATTTGTGACTTAATTGGTAGTGGACTATAATTCAAAATAAATAGTATTTTGTTTTCTTTACCTTTTTTATTTTTAGTGATTTTGCAGCTAAAAAAAATAGGAGTTTTTATAAAAAATATTAGATTTTGAGTAAAAATTTATAATTTTACTATCATACGGAATTTTTTACAAAATACTGTCTTTTTATAGAATAACCATAAAACAACAAAACAGAATAATTAAAACAACTGTGGAATAACTATAAAACAACCATGAAAACTTAACACAGTACACAATATAAAACTTATACAGTATTTTTGAAAAAAATTCCGTCCTATAATAAAAAAGAAAAAAGTTAGAAATTTCAGGTGTAAAAACCACAAAAAAAAAAATATTAATTATGACTTGATGGAAGTTAAACCCTAGTTCACAAGACTGTAAAGTTCCTATGTTGTTAATCGTTAATAACAAAATAAAAACAACTTTTCTTTTGAAATTACATGTCACTTAATTGGAGAATTTTCAAAAATAGATTAATTTTCCATTATATATAATTTGTATATACATAAATAAAAAAATTATAAAAACAGCTAGCAAGAAACTTTATAGTACTTCATTTATGAACTCCTTTTACATTAATGCACAATGTTTGGAAAGATAAACAAACACATGCAAATTGACCATAAAATCAATAACTACCACTTATTATTAGAAGCTTAATTATTATTAATTATTACAAACAATAATTAATTAACTAATTTCACACTTAAACCTATTACTTAATTAATCAATATTTAAGGAAGAGAATTAGGTAACAAGACAATCTCTTGCTCACATCTAGTGCAGATAAATACATGAGGAACTTCTTCACTATTAGGAATCCCAACACAACGAGTATGTTGCCAAGTCTCACAAATGTCACACGAGACCCTTCTTTCTCCATCATCATCTTTGGCCCCACAAACACAATCCATAACACTTTCTTTATTACTATTACTATTACTATTACTATTAGTGCTATTAATAATGTTGTTATTAATGCTAGAGCTACATGATGATCCATATAAGCACTCATAACTATTGATAATATCATTACAATTGTATTTAGTATTATTTCTACCAACAAAAACTAGTTTTTGACCAACTTCTGAAACCATCCCAAGAGCCAAATCGGTTCCCTTTGTGTTCAAGTTATGAATAGACTCCACAACTAAGCTACTCAAGCTCCAATAAATCTCTTTGAAGTTTTTTTCTACTTCTAGCTTCAATTCATCTATGGTAGCATTTTTATTAATACTCACACACTCATATGGAGGCAATGGCATCATTAATGACTTGTTCACCAAGTTACCTTCTTCACTTTGAGTAGTAGTGTCTTTCAACATAATTGTACAACACAAATTAAATTTTCCTTCCAAACTTAACTCCATTTTTGATGAAAAATCATTGTGGTACTCTTTGATAAGGTACTTAGTATCGAGTACAATCCTTACCGCCAATGGAATTGCTGAAAGAATATTAGTACTTCCATCTCCATTCATAGAGCAAATTATGTTGTTTTGGTCTTTGAGAATGTACTTGTACAAATAAAACATGTCTTTCATCAATTGAAATCGTGTGATTTTGTATTTTGAGTATTTTGTTTTATCATTATTATTATTACCTTCACGATGATGGTGATGATGATCAGGAAATACATTCGAAATGTCTTCTAAACAATACTCAAGAACTTTTGTGACAGGGTTTAGGCTTCGTCTTACCAAGTAATTCCCAACAATTTGATTACCAAGTGATTTGAGGACAAAATCTAATAAACCGGTATCTCCAATATAGTTACGAGCTGCATCCCTAACTTGTTGCCTTGAAACCCATCTAAATTGAGCTCTTTTCAAGGCTTCTACAATAACCCTAGTGGCCATTTCGACTCTTTTTGGAGACCAACGACATGTAGTTTCGACCAAGATTCCAGGGTTGTATGATTCCATGTTGGAAGTTTCGTTGGGGAGGCGAGACTTGAGTTCTAACATGTAATGGAATATGTCGCCTAAGGTAGTCAAAGAATGATCAGAAAGTGTTTGGTACCTTGAGATTATTAAAGGTAAGTCACGATTTGATGTGCAAAAATGGTGGATAAGAAGTGTTAAGGGTATGCCTCTTAAGGCTTCTAGGGCTCTTTGGTGCATTTGTTGTGTGACACAATAGGTTCCTCGACCAAACTTGTAACCCCACCTTCCGAACCATGGCTCGCCATAAGCAACTCCATGGATTAGCCTCAATTCCATGCCTCTCTTTTGGGCAGTGTCGTTTAGACTCACTTTCCTATAAATACAAAATAAACATGGTAGTAAGATGTCATATTGTTATTGATGAAATTTAATATTAGGTCTTATGTATTTCAATTTAATAACTATTATATTAATTATTCTGTCATTTCATAATAATGTTAGATTTTACAAAAAAAATTATTTTTAGTCACAACAAAACTTGTGACTAAAAGTAAAAAAGCTGTGACTAATTATAAATCATTATTTTTATATTGTGACTTAAATATTCGTAACTAAAAGAATTAATCACAAAAATTATAATTAGTTGTAACTAAATGTGTTTTTAGTCATAACAATTGCTGTGACTAAAACTAAATTAGTGACAACTTGTATCTAAATACTACGTTTTAGTTACAAGTAATTTTTTGTTATGACTAAAAGTCACGTCTATTCAAAAAAAAATTATGTTGAGACTAAAAAATTATCACTAAAAGTAATTACTTTTTGTAGTGTACTGATGCCTAATCGCAAAACTCGAAAAAGGATATCATGAGTGTTCATGATAGTCTACTAGATTTAGAAGTGGTATAGCTCTTATTGTATTTTTAAAATGTGGTAATTGATTATTCGAGCATATTACATGGAAAGAATATGAAAAAAAGAGCAAAAGAGAAAAAGAGAAAAGGACATTAATTAATTGAAATCATTGGTAGACATAGTCTATTATTCTAGTTGAAAAAGTAAGTCCATTTATGTAAACAAAAAATTGGAATCAATCTTTACAAGTCCAAAACAAAAGTTTGGTTAATTTTGACTTTTGCTTACTTTTGTTCATATTAGACTCTTGACAGCCGGACAAATCTTACTTTTTTTCTGGTATCTTTTTGAAAAGAAAAAGTAAAGGATGAACACCATTCTAACTTTCTTTGATTTTTCTCTTTTTCAAAGCTATCATAATCTTTGGATATATGTTAGTTTTTTTTTTTTTTTTTTTTTTTGGCTGAAAGGATATATGTTAGAATAGCGATCTAGTTTAAATATGGTAGTTATAAAGCCCAAATATACACTAAAAAGAAGGCCCACATACCAAATAAGCTAAAGCCCAAAGTAGGCCCAACCTCGAGTTATAGATTCAGCTCGCCCATAAATTTTGCCAAAAACACCACATTTCTAAATATATAGTTTTATACACCATTTTGTTAAAAATACGCACGAAGTGATGATTTCTCATGTTACAATCTATTATTATTATTATTATTTAATATTGGGGCATCTATAAATTCTTGGTATATATGCATATATAATACTCCTTTTAGTGTGTAGATATAAAGCTCCTTCAAATATCTCAAGGAATAATTTCATAAATACTTAAAAATTAAAAAAAAAAAATTATAAGAATATGGCAGTATAAAATTTTAACATTTTTATGATTTTATTTACAGAAAATATGGTCTTTTAATATTTTTATGTTGTACTCTTGTTATTTTGTTATTAATTTTTTTGTTATTTCTATATTATTTTTATGTTATTATGATGTTATTTGAATGTTATTTTTTATTTAGTTTTCTTATTATTTTTGTGTGATTTGTATAGAACATTGTAAAAATGTGAAAAGTATATATATATAATATTTGAACGTAAAAAAAATTACCAATATTTTGTGTAAATTTCTCATATCTCAATATCTCATTTTATTTATTTCTAAAAAAACAAAAGAAATATAGTCATTTTATTATAAATTGATATATACATTGTGCATCAAAATAATATATCACCTTAATTTACCAAATATTAAATATTATCTTTTCAAAATAAGGATATATATAATCGTTTAAGAGTATGTAATAACTATATTTAAATTAATATTTGCTAAATTTAATCCTTAAAATAAATAAGTAATTAAGCTAATTACCTGGCACGTAAGGCAGTAGACAAACGATCCCAAAATTGAAGAATGTGATGGCCAGGCAAATCTGAACCAGTTTCTAACCCATTGACACAAACCAAATGCCCAAACCCATTTGAGTGAAACACACCATGCATCACATGCCCTTTTGATTCCACAAATATGTTGGACTTATTATAATTCCCTGAGTCCATCACCACTTGATTTTTATTATGATGATGACTACTACCACCGCTACCGCCACTGTCACCGCCTTTGCTGTTCAAACAAGCCGCCACCATGGATTCTTTCGAAGGCAACACGAAATGGTACTTCTTATTGCAAATCATGTGGTTTCCCCAACCTGATCATAATGAAAGTTACTACAAAATGTGAGCTAATAATTAATCACAACAATACTATTCACACTCTAAACATAATAATATTTTTCGCTACTACAAAATAGACTTTTTTGTATCGAAGAAGAAAATGTACCGCAAGACAGTTTTGTTGTACATTAGTTAGAAAATGAATACACTTTGTCAATATTTTCAAGAAAAAGTTTATTTGATGGATTAAAAGAGATTGGTTGTAAAATTTTACGACACAAATAAACGCCTTTAAAAAAAATTGTATAAGAAGATCGAAAAAAAAATAAATTTATTTTGTGCACTAGGGACACTTTGTTAATATTTTTTTGAAATGCATCGGAAAAAAAAATTATCTAGGGCATTAAGAGAGAGAGTGTTTGTTTGTGAACTTTACCAACGTATTGACATTGGTTGCAACTACGGTCAACAATACTATTTGAAGCATCATTAATAGGCTCTTCTACGACGAAGAGAAGAACATGAAGAGGAGGGTGGCGATGAATTTCTAGCTGAAAAGACCAACATGGCATGCCCGTCGTGCACAAATTACTCTCCAAATGCCCAAATTCAAGCAACGCTTTCACATTTTCTCTAAAACACCCCACGAATTCGACCGGGTAACCATTCTCCCCAAAGTTCTTGAACCTAAAAACCCTCTCTCCTCTTTTTCTCTTCTTGCAACCACTCAAGTCCAAATGAGATGATGACATAGTACCTAATTGAGATATGATGATGATCAAGAAAGAAAGATGGTTTGGTTGAGTAGTGCTTATATATATACATAGAAGAAATATAAAATGGAAAGTAAAGAAAAAACAAAATAATGATCCTCCAAGCTTGTTAGGGAATAAGAACAAAAAATAAATAAAAATAAAAAAGACCAACACATATGTAGTACTACTTGTTTTGTTTTTAGTTTCTTTTTTTGATCACACACATATTGTGGTAAGAAAAAAATAAAAAAAATTGGGATGAGACCCAAAATAGGGTTTTATTATAATCAAGGGTAAGGTGAGTTTTTGCATGATTTGATTCAAAAATGAGATGAAATGCAAATCTTTCGCGGTGGCATAAGCAATGAGTTGTGTTTTTTGGAGTAAATTATTGAACCATGCAATGCAACCATTGGATTGGGGTTTGGGCTCCGCCAATTTCTATGGTCACACCTCCAATTTGCTTCTGTTTTTATCTTATAAACCAATAATAAACTTATTAGAACGCAACAAACCTTGCCCAACTAACTCTTCTCTCTTAATAATTCTATAATTATTAACACATTATTTTCTCTTTTATAATTCAACTAAACCTTCTTATAAGTCATGTCATCACTTAATATAACACTACATGTTTTTTGTTCTTTTCTTTAGTTTGCTATTTGGGAGGTTTACTTGGAAGGTAACACAATTACACACACACATAAAGATTGAACAATGTTCTCCACGTATGCTATGGCTAATTTTGTAGAATAGTAATGCAATTCGAACATAAGTTTTGGCCTTTTGCTTTTACTAGCTGATTTATATTGCATGCATGTGTAATGTGCATGAATTTTTTTATTAATCATATGTGAAACTGGAGAAATTTGAGAAATTATGCATGATCTAAATTATAAAAAGTAAAAGTAAATAATCTTGTACTATATTAAATTATAGCTGACATGGTATGCGAGTAATGGAAACTCGCCCTTAATAAGGCGGGGGTATGGAAGATATGACCAGTGGTGAACTCAAGATTTAAAGTGAGGGGAGAGGGGACATAATTTTTTTTTTTTGTAATAAGGCTAATGCTCTTTATGAGAATTGAACCATTGATCTCTATCCTATATGTAATCTAGTTTAACTATTACACTAATTAAAACTAATATTATATTTATAAATATCATCTTTTTATTACAAATATATATGTCGTAATTAACTAAATTGCATATATATATTTTTTCAAAGAGCGACTGCCCCGTCTCGCCTACATGTGGGTCTACCCCTGGATATGACCATTGTTTTAGGGTCATGAACCTCAAGACATAACTGACCCCTGTCCCACTCTCGATCATTTACATCCTTTCTCACACATTCGAGTTCTAGTAATCAAAAGAACTTTTATTTTTAATCAAACTTTTTAAATGTATAGGGTATGGAGTCACGAAACCCGCCCTTAATAAGGTGGAGATAGAAGACATGACTATTGATTTAGGATCCCAACCCCAAGACGAAATATAGGTGGAGGGAGACTGTCCCACCCTGTTTACATCTCTTCTAACACTCGGATTCTATTAATCAAGATCCTTCATAAACACCAAATAAGAAAATAAAACTAAACAAGAATATAGGCACCAACTAGGAATGCGACGAATGTTATATTATTTATTATATAATATAATGTTTAAGATTAAAATTGTGATATGTTATATATATTATTACATATAATATAATTGGGAATTATATGCATGTAATAATCACAATATTATGTGATTGGGAGTTACATATAGTTGTAACATATAAGAGGTGGAGTTAATATTTTGTAACTTCCACATGATCACTAATTAAGTGTGTAAAGAGTGGTTACACAACTTAATTTTTGAAATTCAAAAACTATAATTCAAATATAGTTGTTGGGGATTGAATTTTATCATTTATAATGTGTATAAGTGATATAAAATAAAGTGGGAATGGTTTGGAATATGTTGGAGTGTTATTTGCAAAAGCTGAAAAATTTAGTAACTAGTAACTAGTTACTATTTTTTTCAGCATTAATAGTAGAACGTTTTTTGCTATTGGGATGGCTTTGAACAACTCCCATAACCTCCAAATCACTCATTTAATCCTATTTACACCCCATTAAGAAATGGTAACAGCCATTGGGTGTGTGATGTTTGAATTTCAAAGTTTGTGATCCTAAACACTATAAATAGAGGTCTTGCTTCATCCTTTGAGACACACTCTTCTCTTCTATCTTTCAAACACAAAGCTAGAGAGTTCTAAGGCTTGATAATTCCTAGAAGTATTTCCACAAAGCCCTAAGTTTTTCATAGAGGGGGAAATAATCTTCTTGGACAAAGGTGTAGAAACTTTGTTCAAGCTTTTGGTGATCCCCATCTCCACTTTGGGTGTTTGTTCTTCTTTCTTTTTTTTGTTCTATTCTCAAGTTTTATATTGTTTTCTTGTTCTCCTCTAAACACTCCTATATATATACTATCATATATTTATATATTGACTATATAGTACTATATATTATATATACATACTATATATACACTCTTTATTTCTCTACTATATATCATCTATTATATATATTCTATATCATATATCATATATATATATACTCTATTATATATATATATTCTATATCATATATATATACACTATTATATATATATGCTTTTATATAGTTTACATTTACTTGTATCTTTGAGTTTTGAGTTGTAACTCTTTTCTTTTATTTGTATTTTGTGTTTTGGGATTGTAACTCTTTATTTAATATATTGTCCTTGTAATATTTTGTTTAGAGTTGTAATTATCTTAATCTTTTATTCATCTTATTTTATTCTTCCATTGTAATCTCTCTATTATTTCTAACAACGAATTCAATGCTAGACATAAACAACATGGAACAATTGACAATCCTCAAGATATGACTCAAGCTTTCTTATCCTTTTAGGCTGATCTTCTTGGGATTATTATAAGGTTTAGGAAACATGTAAAGACATGTGGTTGCCAGGGTCGGCCCAAGCATTTTTGGGACTTTGTGCAAAATTTTAAAATTGGGCTCTTTAGGAAAAAAAAAAACATGTATATTAAAATTACAATTCTATTACTAGCATTTTTTTTTTAAGATTTGTTTATAAATTTTTTATTTATGTATATATAATAGGAAAAAAAAGAGAAAAAAATAGGCATTTTCTTTAAAAACAAAATTGGGCCTTAAGAAAATCGGAGCCTTGTGCAATGGCCCAAGCTGCCCAATGCTTGGGCCGACCTTGGTGGTTGCTAATGGCCTGATGGTTATGGAGCTTCTAAACTTGCAGCTGATGATATTCCATGCATGTGACAAAGTACATGCATGGGCTAGAAAGTTATAGCTATTTCTTCACATTACAAAAAACTATTATTTTTGTGATAATTTTTTAGTCACAACATAAATTTTTTGTGATTAAATGTGACTTTTAGTCACAACAAAATATTACTTGTGACTAAAATATAGTATTTAGATACAAGTTGTCACTAATTTAGTTTTAGTCACAACAAGTATTGTGACTAAAAATACATTTTGTCACAACAAATTGTAATTTTTGTGACTAATAATTTTAGTCACGGACCTTTTAGTCACAACATAGAAATGATGATTTATAATTAGTCGTAACTTTTTCATTTTTAATTACAAGTTTTGTTGTGACTAAAAGTAAAAAATTTTGTAGTGTGAAAGATAAATGGGTGACTGTTGGGGCGAATATGTGTGTCAAGTTGTCCTTTTTTTTATTCAATATGTGAACATTTGTAAAGGAACTCAACACAACAACTATCATTCTTATTCCAAAAAACAAATTCCTAGTATGGTAGTTATTAGTAACTTTAGACTAATCTCTTAATGCGATGTTATATATATAAGACTGCTACTAAAATGATTTGTGGGAGACTGCGAGGTCATGTGTTGTTTGATTTGATTGTCGAAAACTAAAGTGATTTTGTTCGTGGGAGATATATTACTCTTTATTCTGTTACCAAGTGTCTTTCAAAATGGCACGTATTAGTACTATGAGCATAATTTTTGTCAAATTAAAATTTAATTATAACTTGACTTGGATGTAGTATGACAAAATTGTTTATATTTTTTTTACACCTAAGTATACTAAAAATTGATTTAAGTTTGTTATATTAAAAAAAAAATAAAAACTGAATTCAAAATATTATTCTATACTATTTTAAAAAGGGATTTTTTCAATATTATACCTAAAATTGATTTTATTTACAAAAATACCTTTAAGAAAATTATTTGCACAAATACCATTGTGACACGTCAGCATACATACCGAAATTCAAAATAATTACCGAAAAATTAAAATAATTGAAAAAATCTCGTTTCCAGAAATTTTCTTTTTTCGGGAGAGTTAAAAAAAAGCAACCATTTAGTTACTTTTGATGTGAATAAGATATCAATTGGTTACTTTTCCATTAAAAAATTTATTTCAGAATGTTACACATACATAAATAATAAAATAACTATTTTAATATGTAAGAAACATATATTTTTTTGTCTCTAAAAAAATGACGGCTAATATTAAAAGAAACTTTTTGTTTCCTTTTTATATTTTTAAGCTATATTATGTCATTTTATTGTTTAAGATGCATTGATGTTACTTTTTTTTTTTTAATGTAACTCATATGACGTTTCAGATACTATTTAATTTATTTACAAATTATTTTATAAACCTATTAAAATAGTTTTATAACAATAAATTTAATATAAAATGGTGATGTCCATGTCACTGGAAAAGTTTCTGGGTTAACAGTAAGTAAATTTAATTTTGTTTAAACTTATAATGTTTAACTTTAAGATGATATAAAAATAGTTACAATTATAAGTTACATTTATATTTTTAATTGTAACTTATATGATATTTAAGATACTATTTGGTTTATTTACAAGGTATTTTATAAACTTATAAAAATAGTTTTATAAAAATAAGTTTATTTATAATTTAATCTTGTGAGATCTAAAGATAAAATAAGAAAATACTTTTTAATAACCTATCAAGTTGTTTGGCACATTAATTTTGTTTAAGCTTAAAGATTAATTACTTAAGAAAATATAAAAGAAATTAAATGTTAAATTTGATTTCGATTATCTTCTTTGGTAACGGTGAAAAAGTATATATTTCTCATTTAGTAAAATGATCATTTAAAAAATTGATTTCAATAATATAGTTCTTAAAACTAAAATAATTATTTGTGTAATAAAAATTAAATTTTTTAAAACTTCTAAAAGAAAAGAGAGAGAGAAATGAGTATAAGTTGGAAATTTAATTTTAAAGTTTTTTTAAAAAATATAAATAAAATAAAAGAGATATTTAGATCTTATGTCATTAAAAAAAAGTAACAAAATAAATAAATAAATGACATGAGGACTATCAGGTTCATGTTTGGATGTAAAAAACTTAGAGTAATTTACGACATAAATACCTAAATTTTATGCCGAGTAGCAGATAAATACCTAAGTCGTATTTTGGCGGTAAAAATACATTCCGTTACACTCTTGGAACTTCTGTAGGTACCTCTCCATCAACTGCCAAATCAGTACCTACGTGGCAGCCCCTAATAGGTCCATGTCATTTAATTTTTATTTTTTTCTTACAATTTTTAAAATTAAAAAATAAATTATTTAAAAATTAAAAAAAAATAAACATATAACGTAAAAATGATTTTATAATTTTAACAAAATCATGATTTTATAATTTTTTATTATATATAAAAAATCATTAAATTCTAAAAAAAATAAAAATGAAACCCTAAAATTATACAACCTCACCCTTTCTCTCTCCTTCGGTTTCTTCTTCTTCTCTCTCTTCAATCGCATGAAATTTCCTTCTTTGCGCACCTTCCTCTGCCAATCTCCTTTCTCTTCGTCGACATCAATGGTAGACGGAAACCAACACCATCACAGTTGGACGTCTCTCTTCATCTACGCATCAGCAGAGCACACCGGAGTTTGTTCTCCCTCTCGATGTCGCTTGAGTTCTCTCCACTCTCTCAGTCCCTCTCTTTCTCGATTTCTCTCTAACTCAAAGCCGAACGGAGCAACTCCGACCGTCCATGGCCCAAACAAACTTTACCGCACCTAATTTGGGCATCAATGGCATCTATTGTTTGTTTATTGCATCCCAATTTAAGTGAAGCTTGTTCTCCCTCTCGATCTGGGAAGCTTGAAGGCTGGGGTTGCAAAGAGGAAGATGATGATGTTCTGGGCAGACTGTTGAAGCAGTGTAGAAGAGAAGGCTTCTATGTATTATTTTTACTTTTTTATTTTCTTTTTCAAGATATTATAGATGGAGATTTTTGTGGGAGAAATTTTTCGGGTTTTTTTTTTTTTAGTTTTGGGATATTTTGTTTGTTGGATTGGTTAGAATAGTTTTCTCTTAGTAGAATATTTTTGAGCTTTAAGTGGGTAAATGATTTTGGGTGAGAATTTTTTTTGAGATTTTTGGTTGATTTTTTTTTTTAAGTTGGAGATGGCTCTGTTAAGAACACAATGGAGAAGACAATGGTGAGGGAGATGAAGATTTAGGTTTTTAATTAATAATTATTATTACTTTGTAAATTTAAATTTATAATCAGATTTAATTTTAATTTTTATTTAATTTAATTTTTTTAATTTTAAAATGCTTTTCAAATATTTTTATGAATTTCAAATAATAAAAATAATAATTAAATGATGTGGACCAATGCGAAGATGACATGTGGACACTTACATGTCACTTAACGGAGAGGTACCTACGGAAGTTCCAGAACCCTAACAGAAGGTATTTTTACCGCCAAAATTTTTACTTAGGTATTTATCTGCAACTTTGAGATAAACTTAGGTATTTACGCCGCAAATTACTCAAAAGCTTTAAGAAATAAAATTTTTTTTAAAAAAAAAGAAGAGAGTCTCAACTCACTCTTGTCAGCTAGCAAAAAGAATTGAAAGACTGACTTTTTCTCTAGGTACACGCGTACCAATCTTATTAAAAAGGTTTCGGTATTGGCAGCATTAAATTATTGAAGGTCATTTAGATAAATATTTTAAAAAGTGTGTACGGTGAGATAAATATTTCTTTTAAAAAAGGGATATTGGCGGCTAAACCACCTGAACTTTACGGTTTGTAACACTTAACCACAAAAACCGAATTTTTGGCGGCTAAACTACCTAAACTCTGGTTCCGTTTTGGTCTGCACACCTCCGTCCCAAAATCACAGTTAAATGCCACGTTGGATTGTCCACGTGTACACACTTGTACACGTGGCAAATTTTTAGTGGTCCACGTAATATTATTTTTAAAAAATAATTATAAATACTTAAAAAAATAAAAATTCAGAAAAAAAAATTAAAAATATTTTTTTTTTACTTTTTTTTCTTTTTTCTTTTTCTTTTCTTCTCTTTCATTTCTTTTTTTTTTCCAGTTGAAACCCTAATTTCCCCAGTCGCACTCTCGCTCTCTCTCTCTCTTCGTTTCTCCTTTTTGCCCAGCACCAGCAAGGTCGCATCCGACCACCTTACAAACCCAAAACCTAGACATCTATCTTCCTCTCTCGGTTCTCTCCTCTCTCGTCTCTCTCTCTCTCTCTGATGGAAAAGGGAATCGAGCCAAAAGGTCCCATCTCAGCCCTTCAATCGTTGAAGCCGGTGGGCATTGAACTCGTCGTTGAGGACGAAAGAATTAACATCGATCTCCACTAGGTTGATAGCGTCTTCGCCGAGATTAGAACAAAGCAAAAGATTTTTTATGGTGTCTCTGTCGTCGCAATGGAGGCGCGAAACGATTAGCACCACTTTCTTAAAATAGTTCTTTGTAGTTCAAGAAAAGGGTTGTTGTGATTATTGTGATTATAGTATTAGTATTGATGTATTAAAATGGTTCTTAAAACCCAAACGATTAGTACCACTTTCTCTATTTTTTAGATTTGGATATGTGGGCTTTTTTTAATTAGGGAAAAGGTTAATGGTGGTGGTATGATAGAGTGGCAGTGATAATGGTGGTGGTATTGGTAGTGTGGTGGTAGTGGTGGCTGTGGTGTGACGGTGGTGGTGTTAATGGTGGTGATGTGGTGGTTAAGGTGATAATGATTACAGTGATAAGGTTGAAGAAGGAAGAAGAAAAAAAAATTAAGAATAATAATTAATTTTAGGGTATTGAAAAAGAAGAAGAATAGGAAAAAGAAAAAAAGAAAAAGAAAAAAAGGAAAAGAAAAAAAATATTTTTAATTTTTTTTTTCTGATTTTTTAATTTTTTTAAAATATTTATAATTTTTTTAAAAAACTAATATTACGTGGACCACTAAAAATGTGCCACGTGTATAAGTGTGTACACGTGGACAGTCCACCGTAGCATTTAACTGTGATTTTTGGACGGAGGTGTGCAGACCAAAACGGAACCAGGGTTTAGGTAGTTTAGCCGCCAAAAATTCAATTTTTGTGGTTAAGTGTTACAAACCGAAAAGTTCATGTAGTTTAGCCGCCAATATCCCTTTAAAAAATATATATGGTTCAATTTTTCATTTTAAAAATTGAAAATTCAATCAGTGATTGTTGCAAAATACAATGTTCAACATAATATTTTCCCAAACATTAATGCATATTCACTAATTTTTAAAAGGAAAACTTACAAAAATATTAGAATTTGGGTTAACATTTACAAAAATACTGCCACATGGAAATTTTTTCAAAAATACTGTATTTTTATAAAAACAGTAGAACACTAAACATAACAACTAAAAAATAACCGTAGAACAACATTGAAAACTGAACACAGTACACAGTATAAAACTTACACAATTATATTTTTGAAAAAAATTCTGCCCCACTATAAAAATGTAAAAAAATTAAAAATTTTAATACGTGGTGTAAATATAATCCTTCTCAAAATTGGAATCAATATTCTATTTTAGTTGATGGAACTCTAAACTCACTTAGTGTATTCTCATTTCTAAAGTAACTTAACAATATTAATACCTTCTACTTATTCCCATAAATAGTAGTATAGTTAATTTATTTGTTCCACATTTGTATATTGACTCAAACTGGTAATCTCCTTACTTTATGTATATTTAAAAGAAAACAATTAAATAGAAGTATTGTTTCATTAACAATTTTTTGTTCCTATGGTAAAATTAGGCATATCCTTTAATGCTTCATGCCCTACTTTTGATATGATTTTTAATATATATATATACGGTAGATTTTCATATTAATTGGGAAGGATAACTAAAAATACATAGATATATAGAAAAAATTTTAATGGTTACATTTATATTGTAACCATTATGGTTATATTTTTTTAAGTCATTAGATTATTATTAAATGGTTGTGATTAATTTGGAAATTAAATAGTTGTATTTTTATTATGACTAGGATAGTTACATTTTAATTGACATGTAATATTAAATTACCAGTAAAAATCCTTTATTTTAGAATTAAATTAGAGAAAATTACATTGTATATCCACTTTATTTTACTTGTTTTAATTTTTATCTCCATTTTCATATTTTTTTAGATATACCCACTTTTATGGATGATGTTCACATAAGACCACTTAGGTTATGTAGATTATATGCTACACTTAAGTAGAGAGTGAGGGTATATTAGGCAATTCACTCCAAAAAGTGGATATATTTTAATAAAAAATAATATGAAGGTATTTTTGATTAATAGATACAAAAAAGATGTATTTTTCAGCTTATCCCATTAAATTAATTTTATGTATAGTTTTATTTTTGTTGAATGATATTAAGTTAACAAATAAATTTTTTTTAGAATTAAATTAATTATAATTAACTACTTATTTTTTTTAAAAAAATAAATTTTAAATTTAAATATTTAATAAGACTCTTCTTACCAATTAATATTAATAAATTTTACTATCATATTTAAATTTTTATTGTAATTTTTTAAATTGTTTAACTATTAGTTATAATATATACGATAAAACTCTATTATTTTATGAAAAATAAACTTTCACCCCTCCTAAAATAAATGTTTAGATAATTAATTACTAAGTTCAAGAATAGTACGAAATATTAGAATATGAGAATTTATGGTTTATACATCACATCTAAATTCTCATTTCATCTGTATATCTTCAAATTACATGTTTTAGAAACAACTTGAAAGTAACCAACAATTTCATATATGTATATTGTATTAGTAACACATATTTGAGATCAATATAACCAATAAATAATGTACTAACTTTGTTAACGATACATAGTAAAATCAATAACCAATAATAATCAATAACATCGATTGCGAACACATGTTCAAAATCCATAAGCAATACAATTAATAACTTTTAATTTTTCAATAAAACATATCCAAGATCAATAACCAATAACAATTATTAACTTTCAAATTTTTTTAATAATACGTATTCAAGATCAACTGATAATGATCAATAACTAATGATCAATAATTTTCAAACTTTTATAATTTTTTCCTTTTTTGATGATTTCATTCTAATCAATTGATACGTACATATATATTATATTTAGAACTACAAAATGAAAACTAAAATGGTTTCATCCCCTTGAGAAAATAAAATTACACGACAAAGGGTGGAATGAAGTACAAATGTGTCGAGTGCAGTAAAAAACTTGTTATTAGATTTTAATTTTTTATTTCTTTTTTCTCTCTCTTCAAGATCGTTCTTCTCTTTCTCTTTCGTTCTCTACTTTTGCTCTTCTTGTTCTTGACGATCCATGGCGAATGCAGCTGCTCCTACTGCTCCAGGCACTTTGTTTCATCTGGTATTCTTTTCTTACAAGCTCTCGGTGAAGCTTGATAACAACTTTCTTCTTTGGTGTCAAGTGCTTTCCACCTTTAGAGGACACAATCTCCAAGACTATATCTCATATCAGGTTCCTTCGCTTGAACAATTTCTCTCTGCTCAAGATCTAGCTCTGAACTAGATCAATCCCTTGTTCACTTAGTGGGAACAACAAGACTAACTTTTATACTCCTGACACCTTTCTTCCATGATTGAAGGAGTACTCACTCGTTGGCGAAAACACATCAACTCAGGTCTTGCAAACTCTTGAGATATACTTCTCCACTCAAACATGTGCCAAGATCGATCAATTTACTAATCAACTGCAGAATATCAAGAAATGAGCTCTCTTTACCAATGTATCTTTTACGAATCAACATTGTTGTGGATCGGCTTAGTTCTATTGGTCACCATGTTATTGTTAAAGAACATATGTTAGTTATTTTCAATGGTCTTTATCCATTAGAGTATGAAACCTTTGTCATCTTTATTAACTCACAAAATTAACCATACATAGTCGCTGAAATAGAACCACTTCTTCTATCCCAGGAACATAAAATGGATAGTCATGGTCGTGATCTTGATTCTGTAAACATTGATATGTATTGCAATCCACATAACAAATTGCCATATCCTTCTTCGATTGATTCTCGATCTGCTTTCAATTATCATGCTATGCCATTTCATTTTGATCATGGTCATGGTACCTGGAATCCTTATGTTGTTCCTCCCACGGGTGGCCTTGTCTCATGTCACTCTCCTACTCCTGTTGTTCGAGGTAGCATTTCTATCTCATCACCCACTTTAGCCTCGAATCCTTCTTGATCTCATCCCATGTGTCAAATGTGTTCTAAGCCTGGTCACCTAGCTGCTCGTTGTTGCCAGCATTTTACTATAGAATTTCTATTGGAACTTATTTTACCAGGATTTAAATTTATTAATCATGTATGTTAATTATAAATATTATAATCTAACATCTTAAATATAAAAATTATAAAATAATAATTAAACACGTAAAAGTTCAAGAAACCTTACATTGATTGTAGCAAAAACAATATGACTTCTTCTGTTCAGTACTCTAACTCTTGTTCTTTTCTGTCGTAGAGTAATAACAAGTACTAAGCCTAAATTTTTCTTTAAATAGCCAAACACCTTTCTACATAGTCCTCCACACTGATCTTAGTACAACCTTAATTTTGTTGGGTTTTGTGCCCTAAATAAAACTCATTTCAATATAATCAGATTTACTTACAAATAAAGATCAGAAATAACATTTTATGTTACATGGTTCACATGATTTATTTCATGATTATATACATATAATATATGAATTCTATTTAAGTCCAGAACATATGAATTTGTTAATGATTATAGTGTTGTCAGTACAGTGAAATATAATCTTGATTATATGTTCGAAAGTTTATTCCCTGATTTGTCAGTTCACTGGATTTAGGCTGACATGATAATCAGCGATAGGTATTCTTACACCTTGGATAAGTATTATGTCCTTTCCAGGGCATTGGCAAAGATTACCAGTATCGGATGTATGGAGTATACATCGGAAGGGACCGATATTGAACTTTGATTAGATATATTAAAATTTACCGTAATATCTATTCAATTCAATATCACCTGTTGATCCTAGATCAAATGATCTTAATCCTGATATGGTTAGGTTCGATCTCAAGAGTATTATACATGTTCTTTGATTTGTTAGTTAAGCCTACTTTTGACAGTCAGGGTGATACGTACATTTTGGGAACATGATAGTATAATTGAGTGAGAGCGTTAATATAAATATAGAGTCTATAGGAATTTATAGGTGAAACGATGATATCCTTCGAGCTTGACTAAACAGAGATAAATGGTTGAGATCTCATTTCACTTCGCTGAAATATCATTTATACGGAGCTAAGTGTTTTAAGGATAAAACACATTGAATGTGTTACGGTAATTTAGTCCCTATTCAATGTAGATCATCTATTAGAGGGTCATTGATCAAATTAGGATTATAACAATGGATAATTAATAGCGTATCTATATCGTGGAACATATAGAGCGTTCTATATGACTGAGAGTGCAATTCCAAGTTCTAAGTGTGGATTCAATAAGGAATTAATAAGTTAGGGAATTTACTTGGTAAATTCGGTTCGACTTATTGGAAGCTCGGCTATATAGGCCCATGGTCCCCATACTAGTCGAGACCATACTGCTTGTAAGACTCAGTTAATTGATTTTAATTAATCAATTATAATTCTAAAGCTAGACTATGTCTACTTTATGAATTTTCACTAATTAAGGGCAAAATTGTGAAGAAAAGAGATTCTAGGTTTTATTTATTAATTAAGAGACTTTATATGTCTAATTAATAAATATATTAAATGACAATATTATTTAATAATTAATTTTTAGTTATTAAATAATTAGAATTGGCATTTAAATGGTTGAATTGGAAAATTGGCATTTTTTTGAGAGAATGAAATGCAGAAATGATAAAATAGCAAATTGCAAAAGTGAGGCCCATTATCCACTAATGTGGCCGGCCACTTGTATAGGGTTTATCATTTAATATTTTCATTATTTTAATGCCATATAATTCAAACCTAACCCTATGTGGTATTCTATAAATAGAAAGTGATAGCTTCAGGAAATGAGGACATGCATCTTATTCCTTTTAGAGAAAAACCTGAGCCTCCTATTCTTTCTCTATAGCCGCCACCCTCTTCTTCTCTTTTCTTCTCTTCAATTTCGAAATATCCTAGTGTTAGAGTAGTGCCCACACACATCAAGTGGTATCTCAATCATAGTGTGGAAGATTGTGAAGAATCCAACCAACAAGAAGGAGAATCAGCATCAAAGGAAGGAGAGAAAGAGATCCAGGTTCAGAGCTTGGTGATGCTCTGCTACAGAAAGGAATCAAGGGCTAGAGATCTAAACGGAATGAGTCATTATATTCCGCTGCACCCAATGTAAGGTTTCCTAAACTTTATATGTGTTTATTTCATTGTTTTAGAATTCATATTAGGATGTTAATGAAACATACATGGTAGTAAATCTAGATCTTGGTAAAATATTTCCAACAAATTTGTCTGTTCAAACACTCACTCACTATAGGGCCGAATTTAATATTAAGGAGAGAGAGAGAGAGAGAGAGAGAGAGAGAGAGAGAGAGAGAGAGAGAGAGAGAGAGAGAGAGAGAGAGAGAGAGAGAGAGAGAGAGTGGATTTAAAAATTCCATAGAACAAAGGAAGCTATTCTGATTTCTAGGGTTGTAGTGTTTTTCTCTCTGAAGAATACTGAAGAACACTTTTCAACTCTTACTCAATCAATGCTTATCATGTTCTACTTATAGGCTCTCTCTAGGTTAGGTTTAGAATTAAATGGACTTTAGAAAAGAACAATGGACCATAAATCAAAGCTTTGGCCGAATTCGACATGTGCGCATTTAGGCTTTGATTTCTGCCATTTTATTTCATTTAAATGAAACAATACTATCTTTTCCAAAATATAATTTATCTAATCATTTTTATTTAATTATCAATTTTTTCTGTTTGACAATTATTAATAATTACCAAAAAAACTTCTATTTCAATATATTTATTGATAAGACCTTCAACGAGTCTTAATTAACAAACAAACACTAATCTCCCTATACTTCTCAAATATGTCCAACTTTAGAGAAAATTCTCAAACAAGATATTGTCTTATTTTAGAATTGTAATTGACTTAATAAATCAATTAACTGAGCCTAAGGGATAATATTAACCCAAATTGTGTGGGGACCATGAGACTATGTAAGTAAGCTCCTAATAAGCTAATTTGAAATCTACTAAGTAAATTTCTCGACTTATTAATTCATCATGACTCCACTAGAGTTTGTTGACAAGAATTCACCTCATCTAGTTTGCAAATTGAATAAAGCAGTCTATGGTCTGAAACAGGCACCTAAGCCTAGTTTGGTAAACTCACAGGTGCCCTACTCTCCTTTGGTTTTTTGTGTGCAAAGTTAGATAATTCTCTATTTTACAGGGTCACTAATGCTCAATTACATATGCTCTTGTCTATGTGGAACATAAATTTCTTATAGGGAGTTCACCTCATGTTGTATCATATCTTACTCAACAACTAAATGCCATGTTTGCTCTCAAAGACCTAGGGCCTCTCTCATATTTTCTTGGCATTTGAGTTCAGTATACTACTCAAGGTATTCAAATCCCGAGCACCCCAATGCTAAGATTAACAATTTGTCAATCTAGGTGCCTTCTAACTATCAAATCGACTATCTGACTTTTGCATCTTTTTTATCTTCATAAAAAATAGGGAAATAGGTCCTTTTGGGGAAGAAATAATACTTCTTGGGTGCTAGAAACAAGGCTTAGTACCCAGGTTGACACCTGGGGCAGGCCCAGCGCCCAAGTTGACATTTTTTCAACCTGTGCCAATTTTGATGATGGTTTTTGAGAACTCTTTTGATCATTTTCTTCGTTTCCAAAAAAGATTGAGATACAACTATTTCCAAGGACCAAACAAAACTTTTCAAAGGCCATAACTGCGACCAAGCGTCCAGGTTGACACCTGGTGCTAGGTCCAGCACCCAGGTTGACATATTGTCAACCTAGGCTATTTTCAATCAAGTTCACCAAAAGTTATTATGGGACTATTTTTTATGATAAAAAATAATTTAGATTCAAGAAAACTCGGGGAGAAAACCACAAACCTAAGCCCCTATAAACAAGGCGCAGTGCCCAGGTTGATAATCAATCTGGGGCGCTGCTTTTAATTGCTCAAATTTCAAATCTGATTCGATCAATGAATTTGGAATGGTAAAAAACGGGACAGGATACCTCGTCTTAAAGTTCAAGAGCCTTAGAAGTATCAAAACGTAATCCTGAGAGCTCAGAAATAGGGCATCCGACACCCAAGTTAACAAATGGCCTAATGCACTAGGTTTTACTTATCCAATTTTGATTATGTTTCGATTGTCGTCTAGTTTTTCACAATAACTAAGATTCATGAATTCAGAGAAGTCAAATTCACAACTTTAAATTTCTCATTTCCAACATGGGAAACTCACTCAAAATTGAAGAATTTTGAGTCTCTCATTTTTGCAGAAATAACATCTTCGAGAACTGGTAACCAGCTTTGCCAAAATACAGAAATAGGCTAAGTGATGTCAAAATATCATTTAGGCATCTTAAAATGCATCCTTTGGACATTTTTACACTTACTCATCATCCAGGTTGACCTCATATGTCAACTTGGGGGCTGAATGCCAACCTGGGCGCTGGTTCATGAACTATCTTCAGTAAAATAGCCATAACTCACTCAATATTGATCTGATTGGTGTGATAGAACTTGCATTTCGAAGATAATTCAATGCTCTATCAAGTCATGTATAACACTTCAATCGTAATTCTGAAGATATCAACACCAAATTTTACCCTAAGGGAGTTACGAAAAATAAGCTTTGGGTTACTCGCAGCGGTACCCACCGGGCTCCGAAAAATGCCATCACCACCAAGAGTTAATTTTCACTGTTAGATCATCATCTACAGTCAAAAACATCTAATTTTTATTTTTTTCTATATTTGTGGGCCTCCTTCACCTATAAAAAGAGAGCTCCCTAAGCTCATTTTTCACTTTCAGAAAAGTACCCACAAGGTCAAAGCTTCTCTCTCTAGTTTCTCTCGCTAAAAGTTAGAGCTTCTAATATTTAGTCTTTTTCTGTAATATCATATTGTGAGAAATAAAAACTCAAAGTAGACGTAGCTCCATTATTGTCACGATATAGGGAGTGAACTACTGTAAATTTACAGTGTCTCTCTTATAATTAGTTAACTACTTTTTTATTCTTGTCAATCTAGTGAGCGAGTGTGGCTTAGAAGTCTAGTCCAGATTTTTGAGTCAATATTTGTCAATAAAGTCTCTCATTTTATGCATACACTTCCTCAGGGTCATTGGAAAACATTAAAGAAAAAATTGAGATATCTAAATGGTACTCTTTACTTTGGCTTGCATCCCATACCAACTTCTCAACTTACTTTAATAGGGTTTTGTAATGTCGTTTGAGAATTAGACTCTGATGTCAGGAAGAGTACCTTTGGATTCTACATTTTTCTGGTATCTAATACCATCTATTGGGCCTCTAAGAAGCAAAGAACCATCTCTCACTCTAAAACTAAAGCAAAATACAACACCTTAGCTCATGCCACTAAAGAATTGTCCTGGATCCAAGCTCTTACTTTTGAAATTGGAATCAAGCTCCAACTACCTCCAAATATCTGGTGTGACAACCAGAGTACAATACGCATGTCTACCAATTCGATTCTTCACTCCGCACCCAGCATATTGAGCTTGATTTGTACTTTGTGAAGGGAATAGAAACTGTTGGTGAAGCACACTCATATTTGTGATCAATTGGCATAAATCTTAACTAAAGCCTTGTCTAGCACACGATTTACTTTTCTATGGGACAAATTTAGCTTAGTTTCTTTGGCTACATTATGTTTGAGGAGAGTTGTTAGGCAAACTATAGTTAGTTAAATTTTTAGTTATAGTTTGTTATAATTCTGTTGTAACAATTGTATTTTAAAGCTGGTATTTGAGCTCTTTTGCATTGTATATATACTAAGTTTGAGCTCCTTTGTTGAATGAAGAGAATCATTTTTACAATTTTGTTATTGAATTTTAACAATGTCTATTATATCTATATTATAGAGTCATATGTATATAAAAATTAAATTATAATTTTTCAAATACAAGTGCACACTAAAATACTTCTTTTAGCGAGTGTAATATAAAGTTACCCAAATATATAAACCCGATCGGTTAAGAGAAATCATAAGACATGTTCACTTAATTGGAACGAAAATCATAGGTATCGTAATAATTCTTATTTAATTGTATACTAAAAAAAAAAGAATGAGAAAACCTAGATAAATAAGGGGTAACTTTTCCTTTAAATTTTTTTTTTTATAAGAATACTGTTAAGCGTAATATGATTTTAATTTATTTTTTTTTTAAAATAAAAATATTATATTACTATTTTGTCATTTGAAATATATCTTACAACTAGCTTATATTATATATTAATTAAAAAAATAATAATTTAGTTTTAAGCATTTTATTTATATTTCTTAATAAATCAAACAAAATAAAAGTAGTATGATTCTATTCTCAATAATTTTAATAAATAATATATTGTAAATAATTGATTTGGATTTTTCCATATTTAGTCAGTTATATTTCTCTATTAATTTTTTATTATTGTTTAGTAAACATACAATATTATACTCCATAATTACTTTCCACACCATGTAAAAAATATTAAATAAGAAAAAGTATAAAAGAAAAAAGAAAGAGAAACTAGTAAACTTTTTTTATTATTATTTTGATTTATTTTAAAGGGAGAAACAATTAAGCTTCAATACCATATTTCTTATTTTAACCTTTTTATATCATCTCATATTACTATATTATCTATTACAAAAGACCAATCCATACAAGTTTGAATAGGTGAAACGAAAATAATAAGAGAAAGAGAGAGAGAGAAAAAAGAGAAAGAGAAAGAGAGAGAGAGATGTTTGGGATAAGCAAATAAAACATAGGAACCTTTGCTTCAAATATATAATAAAAACAAAAAAAATATAATAGAATAAAGGAAGTATAAAATAAACAACAAATAAAATAAGTAAAGAAGAATAAAAATAAAAAGAAACAAATAAAAGAATAAAAAATTTGTTAACACATTTGAATAAGTATTGGGTACTAAGTATCTAGTATTATTATGAGGTGATTTTATTATATTTAGTTAGTGGTTTTTTATTAAAAGAAAATTGCTATTAAATATCGGTAATACTTAGTACTTATAATAAGTAGCGCTCAATAATTAATTAATAATGTTTTTTAAAAATTATTTTCTTAAGTTATATAAAACTTGTTTAATTAAATTAATAACCGTTTAACATTGAAGAAACTATTAAACACTAATAGTGTCTTTAATTTTTTTTTTTTGGCTAATTAGCAATTTTTCTCCTCGAATTTTGACATGTATTAAATTATGCCCTTTGAATTTTTTTGGCCGTTAAAAATTCCTCCTGAACTATTAAGATTGTTAAATTTAAGGACATTTGTCTAATTTTAGTAAAATTTTTTTAACATGAATGAAAGTTCAAGGGCATGATTTAGTACATATCAAAGTTTGAGAGACATAATTTGGTAGATATCAAAGTTTAGGAAGCGTGTTTTAGTACATAAACAATCACTGAAGCAGTAAAGTTGAATGGAATTAGATAAAAGTCCTTAAATTTAACAATCTCAATAGTTTAGGGGGAATTTTTAACGGCAAAAAAAGTTTAAAGGGTATGATTTGATATATATCAAAATTCAAGAGAAAAAATTACTAATTAACTATTTTCTTTTTTATTAAAATAACTATATATATGACACCGAAAAAAATATTAAACACCCAAAATTAAAAAAAAAATTGCTAGAAGAGTACCTTCGAATTATTATATATATAATGTATATATATTTTTGGCTTGGAAGCATTTATCTTTGTTTCTCTCTCCCCAATTTTCCTTTTTATTATTTTCTTATTTTAAAGTGACAATAACATTTTTGATAGATACCCATTTGTAGCTCTCTCTTTCTTTTTCTTTCTCTCTCACAATTGTAGGGCTTTTCTCTCTCCTCTCTCCTCTCTCTTCTCTCTCTCTCTCTATCTATTCTCTCTTTCTCTCTCAGGTTTCTCTCTCCTCTCTCTCCAGAAGGGCAAAACCCTAAAGAGCCGTTTACACCCACCCAAGTAAGTTTTCTCTCTCATCCTTCTCTTTCTCTCTCTCTATATCTCATCTTTCTCTATCTCTCTTCTTCTTTCTCTTTCTATATAGTTTTGAATATATGGGTCCTTTGTACTACTGCTAAAACTGTCATTTGCATTTTCCTATTTCTATATATAATAAGTTTGAGATTTTAGTTTAACTTTGTTATAAATTTCTCTTCTTTTTTCTCTTGTTTTCGTCTCAGATCTGGGATTTGAGATCTTCAGATCTAATCTGGGATTTTGAAGCCCTAATTCGCCAAATTACTAGGTTTAGGAAATGTAGATCTGGGTTTAGGTTTAATTGATTTTGCCGAGAAAAATGTGGGAAATTGTTTGCTGTGATTTCCACTTCGTCGTTTGGGGATGGAGGAGTTTCCATATCTGGTCTCATCAAGTTTGATTTTTATTAGGGATTTTGTAGAATTTTTAAAGTAATTTCGAATTTAAGGAGTATGTTGTTTGAAAAAGTTTCAATTTTTGCTTTCATTTTCTCTGGGGTCAAGCTAGATCCGTAGTTTGGTCTGTGATTTGTTTTGTTTCTTATTATTGATGTTTTTGGGTCTCATTTTCATGGATTTGAAGGGAGGTTACGTTGTACAATGCGCCATTTTCATTTGTGTTGTTCAAATTATTTTATTAAATAGTCAATTCAAAACCTGACAAGTACAGCTTTTTTCACCATTTTGTCTGCTGGTTTTTATTTTTAGCTCTCTAATGGATGATGATTCGTTGCGTAACTGGGGTTACTATGAAGCGTCTTTTAAAGGTCATCTTGGCCTTCAGCTCATGTCTAGCATGTCAGACCAGCGTGATACCAAACCATTTCTACCTGGGCGTGATCCAACTACAGTTATGGTTAACTCCAATGGTACCTTTCATACCAATCATCCCAGGGATTGTGTTGTATCTGATGCTCCTGTCCCAATGAACTATGGGAGGGATAGTTGGGTTAATCATAGAGACAAATTTTTGAACATGTTGCCTCCAAATACCAACTATGGTGTTCTTCCGGAAACATCTGGAGCTCATTCGATGCAGATGTTGCAGCCACCTGAGGCTGCACCGAGGGATGAGAGGGCGGTGGTAGGTAGAATTGAAGAGCCTGTTGTTAATAAGGAGAGTGGCCCCTCAAAGAAAAGACAGAGTGGGGGTGCCCCTAAAACCCCGAAAGTGAAGAAGCCAAGGAAACCGAAGGAGAATAACAATGCTGCTCTTGTTCGTGTTAAGCCTGCGAAGAAGAGTATGGATGTTGTCATCAATGGGATTGATATGGACATATCTGGAATCCCAATTCCAGTGTGCTCATGCACTGGAACTCCACAGCAATGTTATCGATGGGGCTGCGGCGGCTGGCAATCTGCTTGTTGTACAACAAATGTGTCTGTTTATCCTTTGCCAATGAGTACCAAACGGCGCGGTGCTAGGATAGCTGGTAGGAAAATGAGTCAAGGTGCTTTCAAGAAGGTTTTGGAGAAACTTGCAGCTGAAGGTTATAATTTTGCTAACCCAATTGATTTGAGGTCTTATTGGGCAAGGCATGGTACCAACAAGTTTGTCACCATCAGGTAGATTTACTTTGTTGGTATCTTTAGTGAGAACTCAATTGCATCTGGTATGCTTCACCTGTATATATATCTATGGCCTCTTGCAGAGATCTTATGCTCTTCTTTTGTAGTTGTTGAATTTTCGATGTTTACTGATGATACTTGTTGTATTTGAATTGTTCTTTTGTTAAATTTTCCATTCGGCATATGATAAGGGGCTGATTTTTTTGGCCACTAAGACTTTATGCTGATGAGTTGTCTTTTACTGGATCGATTCTGGATAATATCGATTCTTTTTCTTTTTAATTTAATTCGATCACAATTAGCAATTCAATACTTTCTTGCTGTTTTGGAATAATTTTGTCCTGCTTCTAGTTTTCCCTACTGTTGTTTGAACAGCAGTCTATTATTGTTGGCTACTTGCTTGTAACCGAAGACAAAAGAAGTCAAAACTGTTGGCTAACAACTGAGCTAATCAATAATTTACATACAATCAATATTATTGAGCTGTTTATGAAGTGATTTTGTTTTAGCAACTAAAGTTTGTGTCACTTGGTTTTCTATTTATTTGAAAAAGGTTTCTTCACAGTTTGTGGTGTGAATCTGTGTTATTTTGCTGTGTATACTAGGCTTGACCACCATTGAAATTTAACACATGGATGGATAAGTAAAACATCTTCAGCACATGTCTAGTGATTGTTTGGGTGCATTTAAAGATGTATGTTTATAATATTGTTTGGGTTTTATATCTGCAATTCCTCAAGTGCTTTTATCTCATTTTGGAAATTTAGCTGTCATTTTACTCAAGATGGTTTTTCTTAATTATAAAGCTTTTGAAAGGCCTTTGATTTTCATTTTTGTATTTGACTTTATCACCTTGTTGTAGGTTTTTCTATAATAAGAGAATTTATTTACTTAAAGTTTTACTCTAGCCTTTCCCAAGGACTATAAATAATATGCTTGAGCTTAGGAGTAAGTTTGCAATTTTGAGGAATTAGATTCAGATATAAGACTCTGAGAATCATATGGGGAAAATTTATTGGTGGAGAAGGGAGTTGATGGTGATACTATTTATATATACATATAGGATTCTATTAGATTGTGGTATGTGAACTCTGTTCTGGTGAATTTTTGTGGTACTAAGGAGTTGTTTGTGGCTCTAACTAGGTGTTGGAATGGACTAAAACACGAGAATAAGAATAAAATGGAATAAAATTTAAAGTACATCTAAAAAGTAAAAATGAAATGAAATTTTGAGTTTACTGATATAGAGGAAAGTCATTCTACAAAGGAATGGAATGAAATTTTGATTATTTTCCATTCTATTTTATTACCCTGGGCCTGAAGCCCTGAACTAAACACATCTTTTATTAATCACATGACTTTGTGGTTTTATTGTCCCAACTTGATGTTTCTTTGTTCAATAATGTGTTTGTTTTTTTCATATTCTAAATATCTTGAACAAGAGACCTCACCTCTAAAAGCCAATGTGAAAATGACCCAAGACATGTTATATTATGAGTGGCCCCTAATGAGATCTATCTTAGGCTTACTTATAGTCATTTGCATTCTTGATCTCTTTTCAAGCATGTGGATGTTCCAGGTTTTCTTATTTGAAGTAAAAGGTTGTTGGGAAATGGACTCAATTATGTGTTGGGTATTGTATACCTAAATTAACTTTTATCAACTCGGTAATAAAATTACTAGTTCTACTCATGGGATAGAAATTTCAGCTTAAAATCACATGAGAAAGTTTCTTTACATTGAGTACGACCGTTAAAGGCTTGAAAGTAGAATTTGAGCTACTCTCTACAATCACGAAAGTGTTTTTCTCTTGGGCTGCCATTTCAAGAGCAAAAAGACAAGTTGCAACTTCACCTCTAAGGCGATTAGAAAATTGGAACCGCTTGATAGCCACCTATATAGGACAACGCTTCCAAAAGGTCCGTAGCCACAACTGTGCACATAAATTTCACTATCCGACCTTCACTCACATTATGATTAATTTTAATCCACTCTGTAAAAGAAGAACAACAAATGACAAGATTCACTGAAAGTTGGTGTAAGACAGATACTTTGCATAACAGTAGAAAATTGTGTCAATTTAATGTATAATATTAAACAAATTATTGTTATGTACCTTACAATTATAGAGAGTGACTCAAAAACTACTTTTGCAATTGAGAAAAGTGACTCAGAACTATTGTTTATCGTTGTACCTTCATAGTGATGCTACATGTACATGCGTTACTTTTATTGTGCTATTAGAGATGACTTCATTATACCTTCCTATTCCTAAAATTTAGTAGCATCATGGGTGAAGATAACACTCCAATTTTTGTGACTAAAGTCCATAATTTGCTATAAAAGAAGTCATTTATTTTAAGCAATGAATACTTAGTTGATAGGGATAGGTTCCTAATCTAACGATTTGAAAGTCATTTTTCTTCTTCAGCTTTGAAAGTCATATTTTTATGTGAACATTTCAATTTCAAGTCAGTTTTATTTTCATATATGATGTTTTTATAAACGAAATAAACTAAATATGGTAAACCACTTAATTTTCTCTTCTTAAAATTGCAAAAATAATGTGGAACACTAGTCAACTTTGCAGGTTTTATATAAATATATATTTAAATAAAAAATGTATTTTACTAAAGCATTTTTTTGCACAATTACAAGATGTTACTCGGAATAGAACTACCCAAATAACTACGATTATCATATAACCATGAAGTTTGAGCAAAAGGATGAGCAACACGATTGGCAGATATTTGAGATAGCAACATTAATTGATTTTTGGTAACTTATCAAAAAAAAAAAAAAAAATTGATTTTGGGTAAAAATTGTAAAATTTGAAAAAAAAATTCTACTTTGATTTTCTTTTTTATTTAAATTTTAACATGTACCAATTATGTTTTCTGAACTTGGCAGACTTCTTAAAATTTTCCTAAATAATCGAAAATTTTGAATTTAAAGATTTATGTTCAATTCCATTAAAATTTTAAAATAAAAATCTAATATAGTGATTGTCCATTTATTAAATTGTGCCAATTGAACTTTGATATTTACCAATAATTCTTAAATTTTGATATCTATTAAATTGTGCGATCCAAACTTTCGTCCACATCAGACACCCATTAGTAAAATAGAACAGAAGTTATTACATCCAACAATAGTTCGGAGAGAAATTTTAATCTTTTTGTAAAACAATCGTAAAACAACTAAATAGAACAATTAAAAACAATAGTGAAACAACTAAAAAATAATAGTGGAATAACAACGAAAACTTAACACAACACACAGTATAAAAAATACATAGTATTTTTGAAAAAAAATTCACACTACGGTAAAAAAAGGAAAAAAAATGAGAAATTTTAGTACATGTGTAAAAACTCCAATTTTTAATGACCTAAAATGTTTAAGAGATACAATTTCATACATGTAAAAGTTTAGAGATACAAATCCTAATTAATCTTTAAAAAATTACTAATTATACCTATATAACATATTATTTTAAACTTTATTTTTGACACTAAAAATTATTTAATTCCCGTTTCCCAATTGCAAATAATTTTTTTGTCTCTAATATTAACAGGTGAAACTCCCCTTTTCCTAATAAAATGACCCTAAGATAGTAAGATGCTCTCTTGCTCTTTGTATATACATAAAAATTATCACTAATGAGAAGTTGTCTATGAGGACAATTAATAGCCTAAATTTCAAATAGAATTATTAACTGATTTTAAATTTAATTACACATATTTCCATTTCCCAAAAAAAAAAGAAAAATTAATTACACAGTATTAAACACTAACTACGAGACTAACTTATTTATGTCACTAATTTTCTAAAAAGAAGAAGGAGAATAATAATCAATTGATGCTAATAATTAATTTTGTGTATTAGCAGACATTAAATATTGAAAAACTATAGCTAGAAACAAAAATATTCAAAATTCCAAAAATCTTTCTTTTCTCCTATCAAACTAAAGAAGTACTTTATATATAATATAGCTAGAATAAAAATACTGCAAATTAAATTTTAAGAGCCATAATTAATTAACTTTTCACGTAATAATATAATATTCAACAATTAAAGAATTATTATTACAAATTAACCACTAGAAAGTAATTAAGTCTGGAAGAGCTGTTATTGTAGGAGGAGGAGAAAGCATAATCAGTTGATGATCATGATTTGATGAATCAAGATCATGATGATGATGATGATGATCAGTACTTACCAACATTAATGTTTTATTCTGATCATAATTTTCTTCATCAAAAATCTCCCATTTATCTGTAATTATAGTCTTTGAAGAATAACTTTGCTCATCATCATAATTATGATCAACAATATTTACAATAGTCCCATCTTGATGGTCATCATGATCTTCATAATCCAAACTCAATATTTCATCCTCTCTTGTGTTAATATTAGAAACCCTATCAACAATCCTTACAAGCTCTCTAAAGTCTTCCTCGGCCGGAATTCGCTCAACTTTTGGGGAAAACGACGCGTTTAAAACACCCATTTCCCTACAAAGCTCGAAAAATAAGCACAACTCGTCGCCCTGAACCGTCGCCTTTTTCATAATCCCATTAGCCAAATTGACCTCAACATCCCCGGGCCGAGGCCAAATGTGATCATCTTCATAAGCCCTAGCAACAGCTTGACTAATCAATCTGCGCATTTTCTCATACACCTCGAAAACCTCGGTAACAACACAAATCATCGCCTCGAAAACCAATCCAACTCTCCTCATATTCTCGCCTTGAGGCCTAACTTGTAAAAGTAGATCCATCAAAGATTGCCACGTCACCAACCGCCGCAACTCTTCCCCCAAACTAATTTTTTTAGCATTATTATTTTCCTTAATCTCGAAAAAACTTAAAAAGCATTTTTGGTCCAAATAAGCAAAATAAGCACGAATAAAAGCGTTGAAACCCCAAGCCTTACTAGGCTTGGTGTGTCCATCTGAGAAACTAGAGAGATCGAACGGTAACCGTCCGATCCTCTGGATAGCGGGGATTTTACAACATATGACGCCGTGGATTAACATCAAACCCTTGAGTGCAACAACCCATGTTCTTGTCTTGTCCATTCGATTCGAGAGAGACCATATTAAAGGCTTCATGTAAAGAGGAGATGTTCTTGCCCATTGGTAGACTCTTTGAAAATTCTTGTAGTCAACAAAGGAATCATCATGACTGGTGGCCTTAATGATTATGGCCTCCAGGTGGGGGTTCCGATAGGATGTCCGCCGAGACACGCCGGCCACGTATATGCTCCTCTTGTCCTTCAGAACCCCCACAGCTCTTTTCCAGAGCTTCATAATAATTTTTTTTCTTTCTTTCTTTTGTGTTTAGTGTCTGAAATTTTTGATATGAGTACCACAAAATTCGTCCAATTTGAGGGCTTTCCTTGTTTTTAGGTTCTCTTTATTATTTTGTTTTGTATGAAAATAAAAAAATTGTATAATGATTAGTTAATTAAACGCGTTTTGATTGCATAATCGTAATTTGCTGGCCGGCCTCAAAAAAAAAATATATATTAATACACGCAATTAACGACTTTAATCTCATCATAAGCTACTGTAATTATTGAGAATTGTTATTGGCCCTAAGACTTTTTAGGAGTGGATATGTTATTAGTTAGCAATATATCTTAAAATTTAATATATTAAATTATATAAGACAAGATATTTAATAAAATTGGCTCAAATATTAAGTAGTTTGGCCAATTATAAGATTCCTATTTATTTAAGGGTCTATTTTTTTTTTTTTTAAAAAAAAATACTTATTTTTTTATTATACGTACATACATAAATAACCATTTAATAAATTTCTGAACGATTTTTTTTTTTAAATAAAACTTGTAATGAAATTGTGGTTACATTATTTACTTTTAGGGCTCGTTTGGAACGCCGTATTATGTCGTATTGTATTGTATTATATTGAATTGTATTTTATGCAATATTTTTATGTAAAATTATATGTGGTATTAACTTTTACGGACACTTAAATATATAATGTTTTAGTATAAATTAAAGTTTAACATAGTATTATATAAAAATATGATATATAATCTAATTTAATATAATACAATACAATACAATACGGCCTAATACGACATTCCAAACGAGCCCTTAAAGAGCTCAATTTTAAATTTTTACACAAAGTCTCAAATTGTTTGGGTGAATGTTTAACAGACCTCAAGTATCTTTTAGTACTTCTGATAGTTTTTATTTATTTTATTTTTATTTAAACGTTTATATATTAATATACATAATTCAAAAATTAAATTTATGACTTTTAACATAACATCAAAGGATTGCATTTGTGATAATTATAATTAATTAGTATATGTACCTCTTTATTTAATGGTGTATTATAATAAATGAAAAAACTACAAATTCACCCGATTTAATTAATTTCTCTCCAGTTTTTTTTTTTTTTAGAAAATTCAATGTTATAATTTCTCTCTAGTTTTTTGTCCTGTATATAGAATTACAAGATTTTATTATCAATATATGTATATAATATATTGTTATTATTATATTGTATAACATGGTTAATTTTGGTTGTTGGATTATTTTGTGATGGGAACGTAATTGGTTGACAGTTGGAAATGCAAATATATATTTAGAGAGGTTAATTAATGAATTAATGTTGTTAATAATTAGGTAGTTTTCATAGTTAATTACAACGTGCATTCCATTTTATTAAAGACAAAATTTATTTTATTAAGATCGTGCAAACAACTATATATATACTGGCTATAATTAACTTTTAATTTATTTTATATACATATATAATAAAATATATGATTTATTATAAATTACTACACCCTTGTTGACAATGTGTACCTTGGCTGTGCTAGATAGATTTAATTTTTATTGTGTTTTTTAATTATATATATATTTTGAGAAAGTGTTTTTTTTTTATTATATATGAAGTTACATAATATACATAAAAAAAAAGTTACATTAATTAAGGTAATAATATGCATTTATATATAATTTAAATTAGTATATCTTCACACCATTTCACTTTAATAGTATACTAAATTATGCATTAAATTAGTATGCACTAAATTCTACACAATAAATAGTATTTGATTTTAAATCTACACTAATTTAATGTAAAACTTTTTCTAACCCTTATTTTATTTTGTTTTAAAAAATAATCTTACATTTTAGTTTTTAAATTAAAATCTATCACAAAAATAATAATTAATTTCAAACACCAATATAATAAAAAATATAATATAACAATAATAAAAATACTAATATTAAATAAAATAAAAATAATATAACACTAATTAAGTTATAAAACTAAAATAAAAAATAATATAAAATGAAAATAAACATTAAGTAAATTAAATAATAATTTAATAGTCAAATTCATATATTAATCTCGATATTCTAGTGAGATGCTTGATATTGTTGATGAATTTTTTACATATAAATATTTTTTTTTTGTTTATTTTGAAAATAATAGCATTATATATTATTTCAATAATATTTATTAAAATAAATGTAATGTTTAATTTGATTCAATAAATATTTTATTTTATTAAATTATTTTTAAATTTTTAAATTTTTACTAGCAAACATGATATACTTATATATTTAAATAGCTATTTTAGGCTAGAGTAATTATTCTATATACTATATATTTTTTTTAAAAATTTATACAGTTTGGATTGCTCTGATAATTTTTATGTAAGTTGTTAGGTTAATTTTGGTTGAGATTTATATTACTCTGTTAGTTGTTATGTGAGTTTTCATAATATGACTTTTCGTGAGGAAAAAAAATTACTTTTAAAGCGTAAAAAAAAAAAAAATCTTATAAATAATATAAATTATGAGATTTTTTTATAAAATATATATATTTGGTAGAATTTTTGATGTGATATTTAGTGTGAATCATTAGAATTATTACACTAAAAATAAAAAAATTCTACACTAAATTAATGAACTATTAGGGATGGTTTAAGTAAATAATAATTTTTTAAAATTAATCATTAATATTCATTTAAGTCGTGACTGGTGAGCTTAATTTCACATGACTGGTACTCCTCCGCTGTTACCGGGTCAATGATTGAGTCGATATTTCGTCTCAAATTAAAAAAAAAATAACAAAAATAAAAATAAAATAAAAATAAAAAAACTGCATATTATCTCAGCTCCTATTATGTAATTAATAATAATTATAAAAAAAATAATTATATATGGTAATTAATCTGACAATGTTTTGGAGTGGTATTGCCATGTTGATTCGAACTCAATTTAACAAGCACTAACTCTTTTTATTTTTCACTGCTTTTAAAAATAAAGTTACTAAATAACAACACTCTTAAAAGTTCTCTCAACTCTCTTTGAGAAAATTCAAAACTCATATGGAGAAGAAACTTACATGAAGAAACATATTCAACTCACACTCAAACTTACATGGAGGAACACTCATATGATGGCCTTTCCAATTGGGATAAAAACTTAAATAGAGTGAATGAACATATATGTAACCAGTGACTCACCCACACTTTTTATATTGTGTCGACTTATTTATCAATTAAAAATATTTATACTTATATATTATAATCACTTAGGGTGTGTTTGGAAGTAATTGTGTAATTACTAAGTAGGGTAATTACTAGAGTAGTAATTACACAGTATAGTAATTATACTATATTTTAAAATACAAGGTGTGTTTGGATATAATGTGGTAATTACATATGAATTTTTAATATCTTGTTTGGCAAAATAGTTAGTAATTACATGGGAAAATAATAGTTTTTAATAGTTAATGTTTAATATGAAAAGTTTTTAGTAATTACACAGTGTAATTATATTCAATTCTCATGGGGGCCATGAGAATTGGAGAGTGTAATTGGAACTCGTCAATTACTTCTAATTTCACAGTTAAAGTATAATTACATGGTCAGACAAACATGTCAAATTGTGTAATTACCTCCAATTACACACAAATCCAATTACATTGTGGCTTTTCAAACGCACCCTTACTAAATTTATTTAATTTTGTAAAAAAATTTCTACTATTTTAATTTATAATTATTAAATTAAAAAAAATTACATTTAATTTTTTAAAAGATAATATTTTTTTAGTAGAAGCTAATAAAATGAGAAAATTAGATTTATACCCTTTTTATATTGTTATTTTTATTTTTACCCTCTCTTTTATAGTCTTTCATTTTTACTTTTTCTTTCAAAAAATCTACCAACTTTGCCCTAGTCATTATTCTCCTCTCCTTTAGAATTTGCTGAAACATATCTCCACTGCTCAAAAAATACTACTCCCATAGAACTCTTCAAAGTTTAGTTTCTATATAATATACTGATAATATTATTAAAAGAGTTGAGTTGACCATTGAACCAGATTAAAGCAACAACAAATTAAATATATATATATATATATATATTTATATATATATAAAAGCTTAACTAACATTATTAGCTATATTGGTTCTACCACACCAGTTACAGAAGAGTAATAATTGTAATTACTTTCATCAGCTGCAAATTCCTAAGTTATCTCGTCTCGAAGCTTCTAACAAATATATTTTCTCTAATTTATACAAGATAAGAGAAGTTCATCAACAAAGTACCCACTTCAAGCAAAGGTCTCAACCATTATTTACACTTTTTTGTGCTATGTAGGAAAACAATAATAGGCCTAAGAATGAAACGAGTGAAGAGAAACTCTATGAATGAAGATTGATGAAAAGATAAAGTCAAAAACCTGAAGAAGAAGAAGAAGAATTAGTACAGTGAGTCTCTCCGTTCACCAAAATTCGAGGGAGTGATTAGAAAATTAAAATCGGAGATCGATTGAGAAAATAAAATTGGTAACCATAACCAATAAAATTAAGAAAAAAGAAAAAAGTTTATTTGATGTTATGTGGAATGAACATCATAGTGTTGGGCTTGTGATAGAATATTGGGCCTAAGCCCACTATAAACGTTATCTGATGTCATTTAATGTGACTCAGAAAATTATTAGGGAAATTTACTATACTAATTTTTTATAAAAATACTGCTATGCGGTATTTTTTATTTTTTTACTGTATTTTTTTAAAGTTTTATACTGCAGTAAACTGTGTTAAGTTTTCACTGGTGTTCTACTGATATTTTGTAGTTGTTCTACTGTTGTTTTGAGTTGTTCTGCTTTGTGTTTTACTGGTATTTTATAAAAATACAGTATTTTTGAAAACTTTTCCGTGTAATAGTATTTTTGTAAAAGTTAACCCAAATTATAGTATTTTTTTGTAAATTTCTCAAATTATTATATATATATATTTTGGCTGGTATGCTAAATAAAGTTGCAATAACTTTCCATAAAGAAGTTTAGACTGCTCGGCTCCCAAAATGTTTACAATTTTACCAGAACCCCTGATTTTGGGGAAAAAAAGAAAAGAAACTGAAATCATGTTAATTTAAAGCTAAAACATTATTCAAAAAAAAAAAAAAAAACATGATCAGACAAAGTACAGAATAACACATCCTTACAGTTAGAGTCACAGTAATATCTCCCAATCAGATGGTAATCACTAGTTTTTCAAGGTGCTATTTTCATTAGTGATTTTCTTTCTACTAAAAATTAAGTTAACTTGCATGAATGAAAAATATGTAACATATGCATTCCTTTAAAAAGAGTTTACTAATATAGTATTTAAGATAATTTTATACTTTAATTTTTTTCATGATTGTTTACGATGTAGTTATTTAAAACATTCTATAAAATTTTGAGAGATTCAAAAAACCTTAACACACCGAAAATAACGTTCAAATAGTTTGTATGTGTGAAATAGACTGTTTAAACCTTATTTTTCAGTGTGTTAAATTTTTCTAAATTTTTTAAAATTTTGTAGAATGTCTTAAATAATTACAATATTGAAGATGATTATAAAAAATATTAGACTAAAAAATTCTTCCAAATACCAAAACAGATAGAGATGAATTAATAAACTTTTTTTGGGATGCATTATAGAATTTTTCAATAAGTACCCAAGTTTTAGGTTTGTAAGCGCCATAAACCTAGTAATTTGTTTTAGCGGCACAAGTACCAAATATTTATAAAGCTGTAATTTTTCTCCAGTTATTTCATCAGTACATCTTCTATTATTATCTCAAACAGGACACGTATAATACCCATATTCTAAATTATTTAATTTGAACGGAAATATGTAGTATTAGTTACTTCCAAATCTTCTTTTAATAAATTTAAAATAGAACTTGTATTGATGAAAATAGAAAAAAAATTAAAAAAAAATTACTGTTTCACAAATATTGGATACTTATACCACTAAAAAAATTTATTAGTTTTATACCACTTACAAACTCAAAATTTTGAAATAAATCACTTTTTTTTACCAATAACTTGCAACTAATTATCGATCCAATCAAATTAATAATTGAAATAATATTATATCCAATATATAAGCGTTAAAATTAAATCTAATTAATAATTAAATTGGTTCAATTTTTCTTTAATAATTGAATTTAATGTTAGAACACATTTTTTTAATATTAGTTAATTAACTTAAATATATTAAAAAATTCATAAAAACTAAATTTAACCAATCATTAATACAATAAAAGTAACAAATAAAATATCTTAAAATATTCAACGACACAAAACCTAAGAATAAGATTAGTTATTTTTAGAGTTTTCTTTTAAGTGTAGAATGATGTAGGAGAAACTAATAAACATCCTATAGAAATATATATAATTTAATTAATTATTTTTTCTTTTATGTATAAAGAAATGTAAATTTATTTATTTTTAATGTAGATTATATATATAAGATGATTGGATAGAATTTTAATTGAATTTGAAAAATATCATTCACTATTGGATCAAATCTAATTATTCAAATTTAATTATGTGGACTAGTAATTCTTATAACACCACCCAAATTGATCTACTGACTTACTATTTCATTTGAAGATAAAGGCTCAAGTGCATATATATAATCAATTAATTTGTGTTCTTATAACATAATTAAACTCTTGAAGATAAGATAGTGAAACTTATAGGCCAATGATTTCGGCTAAACCAATATCATAATTTTTATATATACTGTCTTCTTTTCTATTGCATGTACGTGTTTTGTAGTTGTATTTTGTAACGTCCCCGCTTCAAGCCTTTATTGGGTCTTTACACCCACGGAATAATGGCTCTTATACACGAGTACGTCACTTTGGCTGCTTTCATGGACTGATAACTGACCCTACAGACCAACACGAGTGTTTTCAGCGTGCTTTGTCCTCACTCGCACGCTTCTTGGGAAAACTTCCCAGGAGGTCACCCATCCTGAAATTGTCCCAGGTCAAGCACGCTTAACTGTGGAGTTCTTTCGTGATGGGCTACCGAAAAACAAGATGCATCTTGTTGATATAGGTAGTACCAATCAATCCATTTAAGCTATCTTCAACTATGTAGTCCCATACTTACATAGTCTCAGAATCATCCCACTTGACCTTCCCAGGCGATGTGGGATTGCACAGCTTACTCGGTATTTCCCTTTACGGATCACAGGACTACTGACTGTCACATATTTGTAGTATTTCGTTTTGCTTTAATTAATTGTTTTCCGTTTTAATTTTTTTTGCTTTTTATTTTATCTATTTTTGAGTTGGTGTTGTGTGTTTACAATAAATTAATTCAATCTAATTTTAATTGAATATCTTTTTTATTTATTAGTAATTGAGTGAATTGAATTAATTCGTTATAATTTGATAGGGTTTGGATGTTGTCTACCCCTACTTGCAAATCTTATGAATTTGTACTATAAATAAAATTGTGATTGAAATCAATAATATAATTAACAACATATAGTAATATCTTAATTGAGATACATGTTATTGCATTATGATATGGTCTACACTACTAGACTAATATTATAAAAATATATATATGGATACCTAACCTTTGTTAAATATATATGGATTATAATCAAAATGAATTTCACTATATGTTAATAAAATGAAATATAAGAATCTGACTCATATTCACCATACCATGAACAATGAACATGTTACATGTATGTCTTCGTACAATGTTGTCTCCCACAATTTTCCCAAGAGACCTGCAACAATCCAATCAACTTTATACCATTTCATCAAAAAAAAATAAAAATAATAATAATAAATTAAAATCCTTTACACATTCATCCCTCCCTTATAAAAAAACATTATCCACTTTTACGTACTATATATTAACTAATATGGGACCAAATGTCCAAAAAAAAAATATATGCAAATGTATGGTGATATGAAATTGAAACTAAAATATGAAGTGATAAAAAAAAGGTATGAGTTTGAACCCAAAACTCATAAGATATTAGTAAAAATGATGGGAAAATTATGAAAAAAAAAATTAATTTATATAAAAGAGACAAATAAGAAATATGATTTTTTTTTTCATTTTTTAATTTTTTTTTTACATTTTTATGGAATTTTACAGAAATGTTTATAGCAACTAACGAAATAACTTAAATCACAACCCAAATCCGTATAGCAACTCATATAGAAATCACCGGAGCAACCCAAACCATAAATTTTTTTTAAAAAAAGTTAAAAAATAACATATGAAATAATTCCAAAAAAATAATGTTCATATAATTTTCTTTCACATATTTTTAGTAGATGCACACAGAATCATCACTCACACATATAAGTCTAAATAAATAAATAAAAAATAAAAAATTGGTTCCTGCGGTAGAATTATCATATAATATATAGAATTATGTATATTGATATTATTATATGTATTTTGCATGGAATGGAGATATATATACTATAGAAGGAAGGAAGAATCACTTTACATCCGAAAACACATCGAAATGAAGAAACGGCTATGAAAAGTGGCTAAAGGCTCAGTCTCCCTCTCCTTTGCTTTCTCTTTCACTTTCTACAAAGTTATTTATAAATTCCCATGGTGCATTTCACATTCATTTTCTCTTTTCGATATCCGAATAATTTTAATTTTAATTTTTTTTTATATAATAATCTATGGTATAGTTCCTCCAAATAAAAATATCTCAAATAGAGTCTTCAAGAAAGTACATCACCGTCCGAACAGAAGTTTCGGAAGGCTAGCTTGTCATCTGGAAAAAGTCTTGCGGAAAGTTGACTGTTATCTTGAAAGGGGTTTTAAAAGGCTAGTTGTTTCCTCCAGGAAAGGGTTCCAAATAGCTAGTCTGTTCTAGCTAGTAGGCTTTGTGTCGATCCAAGACGTCCTCAAGACGTCCTTCCAGATTGAGCTTCATCAATTTGGGATGTCCGTTCAGGAAGCGTGCATGATACATGTCGGGAGAGAGCTCGATACCAAGGGCTGATTAAAAGATCTCATTACTGTGAGGAGCCAATTAAGTCGATTAAGTCTTAACCGAATTAACTATTTAGTTGTTTAAAGTCACTGTATTAATTTGGAATTCATATCCTCGATCTATAAATACAATCATACTAAAATAATACAGTAGGAAACACCAAATATAGAGTATGTAAATTCTATGAGAGAGAGTTTTGATTGAGAGGTAGAGAAAGAAAGGTACAAAAAAATAAGAGGATTAAGTTTTGGATTTTGTATAGGGGAAGTTTATGTAGATGAAGAACTTATTCTCAAGAGTATTGTATCTGTATTCTTACTCAATTAATAAAAAAGTTCACATCGATCTATCAAACAATTATCAATATAAAATGTTAATTTTACAACTTTCTTGCATTGTTTATTTATGATTTTATCGTCTATGTTATTCTTGTAATTTTTGATTAGTGTTTAGTTAATTTTATCATTATTAATTATTTGCAGATTCATTTTAAGTTACTATAATTGAAATTTCTTACATTATTTATATTATAAATATAAAAATTATCATGCAAAATGTTATGAAAAATTTATAAAATACAAAAATTATTATTCAAATAATTTATTTGGAAACATATAAATACAATAAATTATCTTAAATTGTATTTGTAGTACGTTAAATAATTATTATGTATATATACACACACACACACAAAGATGGTTTAAGCTTTAACCTTTTTCTCTCATATATGAAATAGAACAACAGCTGGCTTATTTCTTTCTTTGTCTGCACATTTCTGCAAAATCCAAGAAAAAAGAGAAAATAAATACAAAAAGCAGAAAAGGGGTTATGACATATACATTGTAAGGCCAAGATTTTCAACACAAAAAACTGTCTCACTATTCATTAAAGCTACTAATCAACAAAGCTTCTCTCTCTCTATCCCAGAGAGAGAGAAGAAAAGAGAAAGTGTGTCCAATATATGACAAAGGACCCAATAAAGAACAAAAATGAAAAAAAATTCAAAAAACAAAAACAGAGGAATGAAATCCAATAAAAGACCAAAAAACTAAAAAAAGAAAAAGTGAATCACTTGGTGGGAATCTTTTTCTTCCTCTTCCTCAGATGATCCCATAGCTCCATTTCTCTCTCTCTCTCTCTCACTCACTCACTTTTCTTCTCTCTCTCTCTCTCTCTCTCCTCTCTTTGTTAAGGCACAAAACTATGAACATTTACTCCAATGGACCTTCACATGAAGAAGATGATAATGATTTTGTAAGTTTTTCCTTTTTTCTTTTTCATATAATTATCTGTTTAGGCTGGCTGTACTGAAATGGGGTTTACTTAATTTTGAGTAAAAAACAAATCTTTTTTGATTTTAGGAAAGAAAGGAGAAGAGAGTAAGTGAAACAGAGGAAAGAAGCAACTTAGTTATGGATAGTACAATGATGATGATGATGATGAATAATCATGATAACAATAATAATATTAATAATGGAGTTGAATTTGAGTTTGAAATCTGGCCAGTTGAACACCCAATGGAACCCCCAGATGAAGATAGGCCTGTCAAATGTCCCATACCACATTCTTCTCTTATCAATGTAAGTACTCACAAAATTAAAGATTCAAACTTTATAAGAAAGATTACTTTTTTATTTTCTTTTCTTTTCTTTCTTTTTTGTTTGGTTGATGAGAAAATTTTAACAGGAACAAGAGAAGAGAATAGCAGTAGCAGAAGAGAAGAAATTTGAAGAAGATGATAAAGAGGTTGGTACTGGTACGGTTCGTCCGGTTCGTAAGAGGCATCACATCACTCTAACCGCAGAGAATGATGATCTTGATCATGATTATGATGATGGTAATGATGGTGATGATGATGATAATGATTATAGAAGTAATACTGAAAAGACAATAATGCCCTTGACCAGAATGTCACCTTTGCCTCCTCTTCCAACTCAGAATCTCACCATCTTTCAAATGCTTCAACAGTTTGACAAGTTTGACCATTGAAGAATTTCAAAATTTTAAAAGAAAACTATATAGTTAATTAAAATAATTGAATTTTGCTACTCAAATCTCATCTGGGGTGTGATGATTGATCTCTTTTCTTTTTCTCTATCTATAATAGAGTGTGAATTTTCCTTGTAGCTTGATTAATTTGGAATTGGATCATTACTTTTTGTTACTTAAGTGTCTCTTTTTTATTTATTTATTTAGCATTAATGTATAATATATAATTATTAGGATATATGAAGTAGGGGTATTATGGAAAATTAATCATCATCAAATGGTATATCATGGTTTACTTTTTGCTAAAGAATTTGTTGGATCAAACTTTTATGTTGATTTTGTTATTACTGAAATTTCCAGTTCATTTATGAGTCTCATATTTAAATGATTGTAGTTTCAAAGTGATATGTTGCTACAAATCTGAACTTCTTAATGTATATTTGGTTAAGTAAAAAATGAAGTTGTTAAGTTATGCCAATTTAATTAAGACAAAATGACTAAAATATAAAGCCAGTGAATCTCACAGCATAACTGATAACCATTTTAGTTTTACTATGATTCCCTTTTTTGTTAATGAAAAAAAAAAATAGTGTTTCTCTAATGGTTAATTATTAAGTATGAGTGCTGTGAATATTATTATGATGTGATGTTTTACATGATTTTCTTTTATAATAATTATTAAATTATTATATATGATGTAATGTTTTAAATTAAGATTTCAAAAATAAAATATTAAATATAATTAATTAAAAAAAAAGTGTATTATTAAGAATTTGTAAATTTTATTTTCAAAAAATAAACTCTCCACTTAGGATTATGGTCCTCCATATTTTTTTGTAAACTTTTAATGTATACTTTGAATATATTCTTTTTCTTCCAAATTTTAACCATTTTTGAATATTTAGTTTAACAATTTAGAATATTATCATTAGACATTAGATATATCTAACATTATTTATAAGTGACATTCTGTAAATAATTAGTGATATTTCATATTTGTTATTATAATTAATTACACTAATAACGTTATCTTTCGACAGTACCGGTATCTTTTAACATTTTTTAAATTTTTTTAGTGATGTTGGCATTAATTTTTTTTTCTTCTTTTCTGTTTTTTTAAATTTGTCTTGATCAAAATGTAAACCCTAATTGTACATACCTATCTAGGGTGGTCACAGTGTTTAGATTCTGTGGGGCTTCAACTGAAAGAGGAGTACTGAGATTACATATACGTTGTGGAATTGTTGTGTGTTGTAAAATTACAAGTATATCAATCTAACACAAAAGCTACCTAATATGTTTCTCACTAAAGACACTTCCCTTTGTCCTTGTGTGTTTGGCCAGTCTTCATTTTCTTAGGAACATTTTGATAGGTGATACTGATACACATTAACAAAAATCCAATCCAATGAAACTATACATGGTCCAACTGTTTGACTGTTGCTATGATAAAAAAGATAATAATAAGAATAGTGACTAGTGATTGGGAAATAACAAGATATTTGTTACTCGTATATTTGTACACTTGTCCTCTGACTCGCATATTTTTTTTAACGTAGTGAATAAAGTCACACATGATTAACAAAACAATAAACTATAATAGGCGTCGAACCTCCTCGAACCAGAATAACTCAGTATCTAACTAAAGGGGAAGGATATGTTTTGTCAAACCATGAACTGCAGAATTCTTATCGCGAGTCACATGGGATAAAATTGCTCCCAAAATTTGAACAATAAAACTATATTAACAAAATAAAATTACAGTTTTGATGGAAGATACTCTTGTTATTAAAAAAATTTATTTAGTTTATACCGATTATTAATATAAAATTCAGAATAATTATGCTGCAAATATTTCAAAAATAATATTTGGTTGAGTTCACACATCTCGAAAACAAGACTATTTTATTTGTGAAAATGAATAATGCACAGTAAAAATTCATCAGAAAATCAATCTCAATTGTATTTTACCTATTCTTATTCAATCAATAAGTAGAATATAATATTGCTCCCGTGAGACGCAAATTTCGCTTTGAAAATTGCTGGCTTTGGGAACCTCTGTGTTATCAGGTGGTAAAGGAGTGTTGGGAGGAATATAATCTAGCGGGTATCCAAGAGAAAATACAACGGTGTGGGGAATCTCTTTCGGTTTGGGGCAAAGATTATTCGGGTAATTTTGCTTCTCGTATAAAATATTGGAAGAAGGAGGTGAGGCGGTGGAAGCAAGGTAGAGATCCTGATGCTATTTCTAAATCTAAGGAAGCTGAGACAGAACTTTTTGAAGTTCTTACTCAGAAGGAGGTGTTTTGGCGTCAACGATCGAAACAATTGTGGCTTCAGGAGGGGGATAAAAATAGCAAATTTTTCCATGCAACAGCTTCTTCTCGGCGCCGTATGAATGCTATTGATAAACTCCAATGCGACGATGGAAGTTGGGTTGACTGGGAATCGGGTCTATCAGATGTCATGTGTTCTTACTTCCAGAATCTGTTTACTAGTTCCAACTGTACTATGGATGATGTTCTTGATGGGATTTCTGCTACTGTGACTTCAACTCAGAATGACTCTCTCTTGCGACCTTTGACTGATGAGGAGGTAAAAGATGCTCTATTTCAGATGCACCCAGATAAATCCCCTGGACCCGATGGCATGACTCCAGGTTTTTATCAAAAGTGTTGGGCAATTGTGGGTAATGACGTCATCAAACAGGTCCGCTCTTTTTTCTTATTTGGACAATTGCCTACTGGTCTTAATCATACTAATTTAGTGTTGATCCCGAAGAAGAAAAATGCCACTACTATGGGTGACATGCGCCCGATTGCTCTTTGTAATGTCCTCTACAAGGTTTGCTCCAAGGTTCTAGCTAATCGGTTGAAGCATGTTCTTCCTGCAGTCATTTCAGAGAATCAGAGTGCTTTCATTCCCGGGCGTCTTATCACTGATAATATTATGATTTCGTTTGAGGTGATGCATTATCTCAAGCGGAAAAGAGTTGGAAAGGAAGGTTATATGGCTCTCAAGCTTGATATGAGTAAAGCGTATGACCGTGTTGAGTGGCTTTTTCTTAAGAATATCATGCTAAAAATGGGCTTTAATGCGAGGGTGGTTGATCTTATTTTGCATTGTGTCTCAACGGTTTCGTACACTATTACTCATGGGGGTCGTGAGATGGGGCCAATTGTTCCTGGAAGGGGTATTAGACAGGGAGATCCGCTCTCTCCTTATTTATTTCTTTTGTGTGCTGAAGGATTTTCTTCTCTCATAAAAAGATTTGAAGTTCGGGGAGCTCTTCATGGTTGCCGGGTGTGTAATGGTGCCCCCATAATTTCTCATATGTTGTTTGCGGATGATTGTTATATCTATTGTAAGGCTATTGAAAGGGAGGCTCGTAGTGTTCTTCTTCTGCTCCAACTATTTGAACAAGCCTCAGGTCAGTGTGTTAATTACTCTAAATCTACTATCTTCTTTAGCCTCAACACAACTTCGGCCTCTAGACAAGATATGTGTAATCTTCTTCGAATGAATGAAGCTCCTGAAAACAGTTTGTATCTTGGCCTTCCTTGTATAATGGGCCGTAATAAGAATGCTATTCTTGGCTTCTTGAAGGATAAGATGCAGAAGAGAATTCAGAGTTGGGAAGGCCGCTTGCTCTCAAAAGCCGGAAAAGAGGTATTGATTAAAACAGTGGCTCAATCTCTTCCTACATATGCTATGTCTGTTTTCTTGTTGCCGGTGGAAACCTGTAATAAGCTAGAGGGTATGATGAGCAAATATTGGTGGAGTTCGGGATCCAATCAGAACCGTGGGGTAAGTTGGGTGAGTTGGAAGAAGCTGTGCCGTCATAAGCATCATGGGGGGCTTGGTTTTCGAGACTTAAGGGATTTCAACTTAGCCATGTTGGGAAAACAAGCTTGGAGGTTAGTTACAAATGCTCATTCTCTTGTTAGTCGGGTATATAAGGCCCGATATTATCCTCAGGGTTCTTTTTTGAGTGCTTCTCTTGGGCCGAATCCTAGTTTCATATGGAAGAGTATTTTTGAAACGCAAGCTTTGATTAAGGAGGGAGCTCGTCGGGGGGTTGGTCCAGGTACGAATATTAGTGTTCAATTTGACCCGTGGCTTGCGGATGAGTCTCAACCGTGGGTTACTTCTAGAGCTACTGGTATGGAGACGTGGACGGTTAATAATCTCATGGTGGTAGGAGAACGGGCTTGGGATTTAGAGGTGGTTTCAGATATATTCAATGACCGAGATAAAGAGATCATCATTCGAACTAACATTGATCAGGAGACTCCTATTGATACTTGGTATTGGCATAAGGATCTTTATGGGTTCTATACTGTGAGGGAGGCATATCGGTTGCTGCATCATTCAGAGATCACTAATACTAGTGATTCTGAGATTAAGATATGGAAAATTGCATGGAAGCTTCATGTCCCTCCCAAAGTGCACCAACTCATGTGGCGTGCTTTATCTGGTTGTTTGGCTACTAAGGTTCAACTTACCACCAAACATATTCCTCTAGACCAAGCTTGTCCTATGTGTAACCAGGTGCCTGAGACCATTTACCATTTGTTGGTGCAATGTTCTTTTGCACGGTCTTGTTGGCATCTTTCGGTTCTAAATTGGAGTCATACGCCTAGGGAGTCTTTTTGGGATTGGTTTAGCCACATTCTGCTACAACACTCATCCACGGCCCAGGAAGAGTTGCTCATGGTTCTTTGGGCGATTTGGTATGCCCGAAATGAGGTGGTTTGGCGGGACAAATCAATGTCAGCGGCAGAGGTTATTCTATTGGCAAGAGTAGTCCTTAATCAATGGAGAAATGCTCAACAAAGGAGAATGGGGTCTTTACTTGTTCCTACGGGTTCAAGAGAGGACTTAGAGCATTGGGTGAAACCAGTTATGGGAAAGATTAAGGTTAATGTCGATGGTGCAATCTTTGTAAGTGATGGTCGATTTGGAGCGGCAGGGGTGGCCCGGGATTCTCAGGGTCGATTCATTGAAGGCTTCACAATTTTACGAGTGGGGTGTGTGGATTCGGCTATGGCTGAATTGGTAGGGGTTAAGGAGGCCTTGAGTTGGATAAAGAGGAAACATTGGGGACCGGTTGAGCTTGAAACCGATTCTTTGGTTGTTGTCCAGGCAGTCCAAAGCACGGTGGAGATACCTTCTCCTTTTGGCCTTCAGGTGGCGGTTTGTCGTTCTCTTTTAGCCGATTTACCGTTAGTCTCAATTAATTTTGTTAAACGTTCTGTAAACAAAGCTGCACATTGTCTTGCTCGTAGCTCTTGTTTCTATCCAGATCGTATTTTTAGTGAGGAGGATGTTCCTCCTGATTTTCTTTCTATTGTAATGGTTGAATCTTCTTATTAATAAAGTTACCATTTTCCTTCAAAAAAAAAAAATAAGTAGAATATGGTAGCGTTTCAAAATTGAAATAGAGTCATAAATCACATTAATCTATCGAATTTAAACTAGTATATATCTTGATTTTATTATTTTACTACTTTAAATTATTATCTGGTTCTTCTATTTTCTCCAATTATTATGTTAATTTGTTCATTACTAATTGTATATGATTATTTAAATTTAATTGATTAAATTCACATTATTAGTTATAATTTTCCACACATAAGTAAAAGAATTGAATAAATAAACAGCGGTGGAAAAGAGACAATGCTACATCTTCGAATTTATTTTTATTTCTATTTTCTTTTTCAAAATTTCTTCTATCATATTTTTATTATTATATTCATCACTAAAAACAATCAGATTGTATTAACTAGTTGATAAGTTAGTGAAGAGTGCACCGTTCAGAAACTTCTGACTACTAATAAAATAAAAATAAAATAAAGTACAAAAATATTCATTACAAATTTACATTTCATTCTATAAGAGAAATACAAAGAGCAACCCCCATGCCAAGTATCAATGAGGTCAAATGCCCTATTATAGTTTTCAGGGTGGGCTTGCTACTGCTATTCATCTCTGCAAGCACCCCCGCCACCGCAATGTAGATGAATCCACCGGCTGTAAATCCCTGCACATTGAATTCGGAAAGAAAAGAAAAATAATGTTAAATTACTTTGAATGGTGGAAAACGAAACCGAAGAATTATCAAATGGAGACTTCACCTCGATCAAAGATGACTGTCCTGGATCTTGTCCCAACAGCAGAGCCTACACACCAAAAATTATGAACTTTTTTTTTAAGTTTTCTTTTCGATGATTGTAGAAGGATTTTAAATCAAGGGAAAGACTCGGTTAATGGAAAAAATACCAGTGCTGTTCCTGCTAGTGCAACTAGGGCTGAAAGAAAGTTGAAAAATAGTGCTTTGGATACACTAAAACCGGACCTTACTAAGATACCAAAATCTCCAACCTGCATTCGACAAAATTAGACGCACGATGAATAACTCTCTCTCCCTCATCCCCGCTCTACTCACAACCGATTCAATATTAAATTTCTTAATCGAGAAAAATTAACCAACCGAACCACAGTACTTTCATTTTTGGATACAAAGAAAATGGTATACACGAGACCAGAAGAATACAATTAGAAAATATGAAAGGAATGAAAAATCATTTTGTCATGTTGTAGTTGGTTTTCCAAAGCAATATAATCAAATTAAAATTTACAAGTACATGAAAGAAAAATAAATAAAGTGAGAGTTGCCAACCTCTTGAGGAATCTCATGAGCAAGCAAGAAGAGAGTTCTAGACCATCCACCAACTGAACCATAAAGCAAGAACGCACTTCCTAAAGCTACTCCATCAGTAAAATTGTGCTGCAACAACAATTAAGCATGTGATTGAGTACATGAAACATCTTCCAATCCAAACTACATAAACCAACCAGCATAACACAATTTAACAAAGGAAAATATTATTTTCAAGACAAAAATACTTGAAAACGACACATACAACACCATCAGAGAAGAGATTCAGATAACCGAAGACAAGATTGCTTGGTGCTTGAACATCTTCTTCTTTCGGAGTTTTAATATCAGCAGATGAGACTTTAGCAGCATCTACATCTTGTTTATCATCCTCACCATCAACAGTAGTGCGCCTCTGCAGCTCGCAACAATGTCTCAACATCAATAAAGGTATGATATGAAATCCACTTATTCCATTCATGTTAAGCCTATTACTAATATTCCATTTTAATTAATAAGCTTATAAAATGATAAATATGTCAATTTTTTTCTCGAACATATATATACACTAGGATAGCTCAAGAGCCTCAGAACATAAAACAAGTCCTAACATACTGGGCGTAGCATGACAGTCTGCATGTTGGGCCAGCATTTTGTAATTATTTTTCATTTAACTTTTTAATCCAGGAAAGCTAGAGGGTCCAAATGTCTGATGATCAAAATGATCATAAAAGAGGAAGATGCAGTACGAAGAATGTTCTCCCTTATATTTTCTTATTTTAAACTAGGTTCCCTGCTTGACCCTTCAAGGGACCATGAAACAATAGATTGCTCTGTGGGATATCCGAAAGGAACTCCAACGCCAGGAGCAAACCATATGTGACTAATCGATTCAGAGATCTTTAAAATTTTGATGCCTCTAAGTGCTGAAAAAGAAGCATTTGCATATGGTCTTTAAAGTTTGCATCAAAAACATTAGACCTAAAGTCATATGTGCAGTACGTTAATTTAGCTTCATCTTTTTATACCATCAGTTACTTCTCCTAGAGTCCTAGACTATGTCCATGGCATAAACTGGCCCAACCTACAGTTTCAAGTCTACACCTCACAAGTTTTCATAAGTAGTCCACTAAACACAAGACAGGGCATGACCATAGAAGCAAGATAATGACAGCATGCCATTATCTAGATGTTATCATCTAACTTGAATACAAGTTTCAAGTAGCTCACCTTCCTAATATGAGATCCATTTTGAGCATCTTCCTTTAATGAATCGTGCAGTAATTCATCTGAAACTTCAGATGATTTTTCCAGTGCTATTTTATCATTTCCAGTGGATGACTTTGACTGGATGTCATCAGCAGATTTATCATCATCCTTCAATTTCTTACTTTTCTTGTGATGGTGGTGGTGAGTGTGACCCCATGTATTAGCTCCTCCAGAATTATCTTCAACATACCTCACTAACTTCTCTACTAGAAGAAAAAGTACAATTCCAGCTGGTATAACCAATTCAAAAGAAAAGAATTAATGCACTGTGTCCAAATAAATAAATACTTGGTAAAAAGCAAAAAAAAGAAAATCAACACAATGAGAAGAAGTGCAGGCAACATAATGAAAAAAGAATGGCATGGAGAAGTTATCATTTAATAAAACAGCAGAGGGCATTTATGAATTTACTCAGTGGGTGACTGGTAGATGTCAGCAGAGAGGAAACAATAAAGTTATTGTATACACACCAAAGCCCTTAACTTTCTTTACAAGCTTACCCAACTAATCAGCAAAGAGTAAATCTATCAGATAGAATTTATAACACGTTGCGTAGGTACAATCTAAAATATCCAAAAGTGAATTTCCTTTGGCTAGGTTGCTTGGTTATATCAACCGGTCAAAGCACAGAAATGCTGATAAACCCCAAGTTAGTAGAATAGGATACAAGAGATTAAATAAAAGGGTATATGGGTCTTTATACGTAGTGTTTGGGAGGGAACACAATAGTATATATAGGATACTAAGGAGAATTGGAGGACTATGCAATGTATTGTGTGTTCACTCTTTGCATCAAAAGGGCCTAAGGGCTCCAATAGCTTGTAATTAGATTTTCTACTACAATCAGTATCAATTTCCTACTGTTTGGCTACTGTTTTATTGTCTTCTTGAGTTTGGAGTTTTCATTTATTATCAAATGAAAAACAAGTAGCAAAACCTAATTAGTATGTCAGAATCTTTATTCAAACTAGAGACCCAGAATCATGGTAGTGCTTTAACATGTGCATCTGATTATGCAGATCTCCAAATGCAAAGAGAAAATCAAATATGTACAAAATAAACTTGAAGTGCAAAGTATATGAATACCAACCCAGGATGGACAGCCCCACAGAAAGATCTGCTAGTGAATGTGCATGTGAGTGTCCAGAATGATCATCATGGTCGTGACCTTCATGGTGATCATTAGAGTGCGAGTGTCCACCCCCTGCAACACATAAATATTAATCTGTAGCCATGTATGAAAAAAAAAAGTGTGGTTATTAAAATGGAATTAGCTTTTAAAACCAATAGAAAAAATGACAACACATAAGAATAATTTGAACCATGCAAAAATATGTGGAAGGCATAACCAATAGAGAAGTATGGTTATCTTGGATATAACTTATTTACAAGATATGTAATGACATGATTAACTTATTCCAACACTCAAAACATTAAGCTTTCTATGTATGAATCTATAAATATTGAGTTGCCAAAAGTAGTGAAAAAAAAAACCTCACACATGCTTCAAAATATAGATCTCAAGTTCCGTAGATGTATGATCTACTAAACCCACTTAACAAGATTGAATTTAATTCTGGAGTGTCTGTTGAACCCTACAATCTTTTTGAAGCACAAAATGTTTCACAAGGAATTACTGATTGTACTGCTCAGACATATAAACTATCACAGATTGTACTGCCCAATAAACACCTTAAATACTGATTCTCCCATAAAATCTCTAAAGCATAAACCAAAAATCTAAGTGGATGAGTAATTCACAGATTTAAGTTCTGTCACATAAACACGTTTGTTAATGAGAAAAACAAGTAAATCATTGGTGTGGTAAAAAAGTGGCATCAATCAGTACATTACCGAAGGCATGTGGTAGTTGATGAAGAAAAGCATCCCCTAGCATAGCCCCAGCCTGAAATGGAGGGCACTCATATCAGTACATCATTTCAAATAGCAAATTAACAGCTAGGCTTGCTTTTAGGTATCCTGTAAGCCAGTAACAAGGCAGATTAACAGTCAGGTAGAGTTTTTCCCTTCAGTTTTTTTTTTTTATGTTATTTTTGTTTTCATCTTTTCCTCCTTCAATAAGATAGATAGACTTAACATTTAAGCCTTTATCAGCGCCGTGTAATGCACATTCATAGTACAAATTCAATAAGAAAAAATTCAGAACTCAAGCCAAGGCATTCATAATCACTCTATAAATTTAAATTGTTTCTTTGTGCTGGCTAATCTCATATCCATTCTCTCAGCATGTATAAAATATCACATATATATTGAGCACATGTGCAATAAATATGAGAGTTCAGCATACTAGAAATGTCAAGACAGCCAGAATTAAAGCCTATGGTGCACAATGAGCAGTGGAATATCCCCACCCTCTCGCCCCAAGTCCCAGACATAAATCATAGTTTTTACATATTTCTGTGTTGCTGATGATTTTGATCATGTCTTATACACATGTACCAAAATATATTCTAGAACAGATACAGCAAACAGCATTTGAGCTTTGAACTTTTAGATAAACCCAATGTCTGCAGCTTTCCCAAAAGAGAAAGATAGAGTTCAATTCATGCAATATGACTCAAAATCAGTAGGGTGACAACTGATAAGCTAGCAACTGCTAAACCTAAGCGTATGCATTTCATGACTAATTAACAGATTTTAACAAAAAAATAGATATAAGTAAAATATTAGCAGCAAAAGGAGCTACTAGATTAACAAAGAAATAAGTAGGCCTTGAGAATCTAACCCCAAATAAAGCCAATGAATCAACAACTGTCTTGGATGGTTTCCCTTGAACTGCAATAACACGGGAGATTTAGTTTCAGATTACCAAAGTAGAAATGAAAAAGTAACTTTTCCAATTTAACAATTAAATCACTTACCAAACACTACTGGCAAGATAATTAAGCAAATAAGGGAAGCCATGCTCACCAAAAAAGAGCATCCCAACGCATGTAGCCAAAGACCTATAAAATGAAATGACTATCAATTGCTGAAGAATAGATATAAGACTACATACAATAAAGGCCAACAATAAGCAGAATAATCATGATGACAATAATAATAGATGTGAAATCGAGTGAAAATTTCAGAAAGACTAAATAAATTTGCTTATTTACCAAAGACAGAGTTAGAATGGTTACTTTAAACTTTAAAGCATATATGTTTGAAATACATAATTATATCAGCAAATGGACTATATTGTTCCGTTTGAGTATAATAACCTTGCAGGCCAGCATATCATTAAGCCATTTCTATCACCGAAGATCTATATCACTCTGCACCTTAATCTTGCTCAATTGAGTGACTTAGATTTGTTCACAGGGATGGAGCCAGCAAGGCCATAGGGTGGGGTTAAAGCCCCACCTCAAAGGTTGGTTTATGTGAAAATTTTACACTTCAAAATAGGTTGCAAACATATAAAAGCACTACTCAAAATTTAAATTTATAAATAGCCCTACCTCACCTCAAATTCTAGCTCCATCACTGGTTGTTCATTGAATGAAAATATCACTTGAGTCAGCAAAGTAAACATCCAGCTACTAAGATAATTGCTAAACTTTACTAATCACAACTCTATGGAATTAAATTCACTTTCATATTCACCACCACTTCAAGCTCAAGTATATAATGATTCATTTCAAATTCAAAGAAAAATATACAACTATTGTTTAAACCTCCCAACACTCAAAAAAAAAAAAATGTGAACTTAATCTTATCTAAAAGTCAACAAACGAATTAAATCTCCATTGATTCCCCAGGTTGAGAGCCAAAACTTCCCAATCCAAAAATGGACCACTCTTACTCAACAAAGTAATGTCCCGAAAACAAAAACAAAAAAACCACGGTAGTGCATTAATTACAAACAATTATCAATCAGAGTAGCTCAACAACCAAAACTAATTAAACGAGTATAATGAAATTGAAGGAATTACCAGGACCGGTAAGCTGTAAAACTCCGAAATGTTCGTGGTGATGGTCATGGTCATGATCGTGAGCATGAGAACCAAACCCGTAGAGCTTCATATCCTCCTCCTCAGCCAATTCCTCGGGAAGAAGATTCGATTCGAGTGAACTCTGGTGGTGATGGTTGTGATGGTGACCGTGGTGGTGGTGGTGGTCGTGTCCGTGACTACATCGGTGAACATCAATAGAGGGAGAGACCTGAGAAGCGTGACTCAGATCCAAACCAGGGAAAGCGAAAAGGAGAAAGAGCAGAGTAAGCATTTTTGTATAATTAGAAAAAGGCATTGGAAGAGGAAAGGGAAGGGAGTGTTTGGATTAGAGAGTGAATCAAGAGCGTCTGCAAGTGCCTTCAATGGTGATGAAACAAACAATCCCCAGAAAGAGCACAATTATGCCAATTATGACGCCGAATGTTATTATATCCATTTTTTTTATTTAAATTTGTATTTGTAATTTATAATTATAATTAATTAATATTAATTACTCAATTTTTTTTTATTTTTTTTTATTGATCTGGAAATGGAAGGAGGGAAGGGAAAAGCAAAAGAGAAAGGAAAGTGGATCTGAGTCTGACAGAGAAAGTAGTACACTAGTGTCTAGTGTCTAGTGTACTACTCAACTCTCTTTCGCTTTGACCGCTGCTTCTGCTGCTTCTCCTTACACACGATAATTCTTGAAAATTATTATTGGCATTCTATTTTTGGTGTATGAGTATAACTTAAAAATTAATTTTAGATAATATAGCTAAATAATTACCAAGTTGTACTTATAGAAAGTGTTGGACATACTCTTACTTAATAGTAATGCTCAGGAGTATTTATTGGATCACATCCAATATTTTTAGGTCTATCTAGATCCGATCTAATTATATATTGGATGTTAGATTTTACCATCCGATCTGATCCAATTAATTTCCGTCATCCAATCGATTAATATCTATTGGATGTTGGATTGGGTCGGTTCTATTCATTGGATGTATTTCATATATATTTATTTGTTTAATTTAGATTTATCCAATATTTTAGACCTAGTATTTTTTGGATCGGATCAGATCCATCCAATATTTTAGATCTAATATATATTGGATTAAACTGGATCCATCCAATCCAAAAAAAAAAAGAGTAAAACTTTAATGTTAATTTTCATAATAACAATATAAAATATAATTACTCATCCAAATTAAATAAAAATACTAATTAGTTCGATTAGATGTTAGATGTATTGGATTTTTAAACACCTCATCCACCATCCGATCCGATTCAATTAGATATTTAAAAATAACATCCAATCCGATCCGATCACAATTGGATATCCAATATTTGTCGGTCAGTTGTAATTGGATCGGTCAATTCTCATTGGATTGGATCGATTTATGCACACCTCTAGTAATGCTCTGTTACACACACTCTATTGTGAAAGAGAATTGTTAAAGGGTACCATTGCTCCATAATATTTTCTTTAGTGTCATACCGTTATTGGTATAATTAAATAGCGGCTTCCATATAACTTAAGAAAATAAATTTTAGGAAATATCGCTATCTTGTAAGAATAATTATTGTCCCCTCACATTTACTACAATATTATTTTGCTCCTATATAGTAAAGTTAGTATTATTTTACCTCTATCTTTGATATTGTTAAATTTTCAAATTAATATTTTTTATGAACATAATAATCTTTTACTATTATTAACATGGTTAATGTTTTAGCAGATGTATTAAATTAAAAATAATTGTATGTAGAGTTATTTTTTAGTATGTATTATTATTTTCTTTTATCTTCATATTTAACGTTATTTTCTTATTTATTTATAAAAATCATTATCATTCTTCTCATCACTTATCTCTTTTTTTTCTCCTTCTCTCTCTTAAAGTTCTTAGAAGTTATTCCTCAAATGACCTAAAATTGTAATCAAAAGGCTTTCGTATTTCTTTTCGAAAAAAAAGAATTACCTAATATACTGTTTTTTTAATTTTTTTTTTAAATTTACAGTTTGAGTTTCTAAAATGGTTTCTCCAGTAATTTCTATGTGGGTTATTATACGATTTAGGTTGCAGCTTTAGTTGTAATAAAGATTTTTATATAGAATTCTATAAAAATGTAAAAAAAAAAAAAAAAAAAAAAAAAAAAAAACTGTTTTAAAGTGTAATAAAAAAGCCTCTTAAAAAATAAAGGTTGATAATGGTTAGTTTATTTAGCCCGGTGGGTAATTTACTTATTTTTCTTTATCAATTTATGAAACATATTATAGAGACTAACATAAATCCATGTATAGATAAGCCAAGCTCATCACGTATATAAATTTTGTGTTTTTTTTATAAAGGACATAAACCATAGATCAATACTCTTGATCACTCATATTAAGAGCTTATTACAACATGTATAATTATGCGCACCAAATATTATTATGTGTTTTTTTTATGTTATTACGTGTAATGTTTTAGTGCATACACATCATCATTGCTCGCCATAGACCAAGTAACATCGACAACACCCAAATCGGTGTCGAGCCCAAGAGCACTCCACACAGCATTGGAACCATCAACAATATCATTTTTACAAGGTGGTTGACCTGCATGTTCAGCATCACAACCGTTTTGGGAATCACACTGGTCAACCACCTTAGCGGTTGTACTTCTCCCATTCTTAGCCGTAATCTTAATAATCTTTCCACACCTCGAACCATCGTTGTACCAACCAGTTGAGAGAGCAACCACTCTCTCAGTGTTGGAATGAAATCTCTCATCACACTGAGATGGTGCCCCGCCATCACCACCCTCACTGAAATCGTTGTTAGTCAATTTCGCTGGGGTGGAGGATGTGATTGGTGGAGAGCACTTGAATTTCAGGAAACTTTTTCCCTTGCAAATAAGAGTGCCTGAAGATTTGCATGATCCCCCACCACTGCCTCCACCACCATCACATATTTTGGTTCCGATGTCAGGGTCATCGTCGCACTTTCCTTTGATACAAATGAGTTGACCTTCACAATCGTTTAGGGTACGACATGATTCGTTACATGAAGATATGGCCTCCAAATGATGAGGGAGCAATACCAATAAGGAAATGATTAACAAAGTAATAATACTATACATTTTGTTATGGAAATAAATTTGTGTAAGCCTCTTTATATATAGTGATGGGATCGGTTCTCCATTTTCTTGTCTGAATTTTATATTCAGATTGAATGTATTTAGACACGTTAAGCCATCCAAAATTTTCAAATGATCATTAAGAAATTAAATAAAAGTCTTATCTTCTATTATGTAACAAGACACCCCCGTGTTAAATATATAATGACTTGGCTATATATGATCTTTTAAAAAACAAAAACGAGTAAAGTTTCAGAATTTGGACAAAATGATTAATTAAAGATCACTTGATTATTTGCAAGTGTACATAAATTAATAAACTAATCAAATAATAATTATTATATATCTAGTTCAAGTTGTTACAAGCAAAGAAATTAGAAATACTTGTATACTTGTGAATAATTGTGATCAATATACTAATAGCACTACAAGCAAGAAACTAAAGAATGAAAAGACAAATAGAAAACAGTTGACTTTTTTACAAGCGTTGACTTGATCTTGTGTATATGTTTTTAATTAATTTTTAAGTACTGAGGTGTTAATTACAATCAGCTTTCATGCTCTAAATTATATGTTGAAATATTTTTTTAAAAAAAGAAAATTTATTGCAGTATTTGTTATGGATATAATATCATTTTTATAAAGTTTTAAAAAAATCTGAACAGTTTACAGGACCGAAAACAGAATTTTGATATTCTAGCCTATTATGCGTGTTTAAAAATCTTCAAACCTATTTTTGATACCTTAAACTATTCAAAAAAATTTATAAATTTACAAAAATAATGTTGTAACTCTTACAAATATTGCTATAAAAAAATATTCTAATATATATTTTCAAACACGAAAGTTGTAATAAGAGATTGATAGTAATATTTTTGTTAAGTATTATGTATTCCCCAAATCACTAATACATGAATGATGTGAGATAGAACATGTTACAATTAAGGCACTATCAAATATAAACTTTACCATATCAGCAACTAAACTAACTAACTCTGTTAGTCTGTGTCCTAACCAACCTCTTATAAATAGCCCAACACTTTACAATTTGAAGTTAAGACTTTCAATTATTTGTAATAGAGAGAATTGAGAGAAAAGAGACTTTGAGCAAGAAACAGATTGACGGTGGAGGATGTTAAAGAGATTACCAATTCTTGACATGGCATCCCTCATGTGAGATTGATCTGTAAACTAATTACACTAGTCAAGGAAGCTCGAGTTCTTGAATTATCTCTGTATTGGTTATCAAAGTTCATCAATAAAGTTTTTAATTTGCTTCAATAGTATTGATTATAAAACTCATTATTTCATAGATTAATCTACACTATTCAGATGTTATTTTTCTTAATCTGTTTCAACTATTGATTTCTCTAGTCATTGATTTTTTTGATAACTTTATTAGTTTCTTATATTTGTTCTTTGATCGAGGATTGTTGTTTCACAACAGAACACACACAAGTCTTTTTTTTTTTTTTTTTTTTTGAATTTGATAAATTTGTGAATGAGTTACATAATTTCTATAAAATTGTGTAATTTAGGTGAGTATTTTTTTGAGAATCTACACGTTTAATATGTGCACACATACATTTAAGAAATGTATAGTTCAAAACTACGACAAAAAAATAGAGTATGTTTATGTTGGAGTATCAACTCAAATTTCACATTAGAAGAATAGATAAGAGTTGCCTTAAATATAAGTGTTTTACCTATTCCATTAGTATGAGATCTTTTGAGAAGGTATCCAAAAATAAAATTATGAGCGCTTAAGCCAAAGAAAGAACGAGAGCCAACTCAAAAAAAAAAATCACCTCAAATGGATACCTGAGCAAAATATAGCACTTGTAAGAATTGCATTTGAGCATTTTCGAACTCTATTGAGCGAAAATGTAATTTTTTTTTTCATAAAAATCATGATTTTTAAGCATCGTCGAGTTAGACATAGCATACTATCAAGCATGCCCGAGAAAAATATATTATTCTTATTTCTATTCTTATGTTTTTATTTCTTATAAACGCTACCTAAGATTTCCCAAATGAAGTAGTGTCATATCCAGGGACGGACCTAGTAGTATCAATATGGGGGCTATAGCCCCCACTAACAAAAATATTACCTTTTAAAAAATTAAATATAATTTTTTTAATTTGATAATTATAGACTAAAATAATAAAAAAGCCCCCACAAAATTAAATAAATCTAGTAAGAGTGATTATAATATAAGTATAAATATTTTTTAATGATAAATAAGTTCTCACAAAGTAAAAATTCTGAGTCCGTCACTGGTCATATCAATAGTGTAGAAAAAGCCTATCATGAGCAGAAGCTCCCATTTTTCTTCAGTTTACCAAACTATTTTGTTGGTTTGACTGGGCCTGGTACCCAACTGTTTTGTTGGTTTTATTGGGCTTGATTGGTACTTAGTCCATACACTGCCCTCTCTTGTCATTGGTACTTAGTCCATATTCCTTTAGTATATAAGCTTTTGCAGATCTTTTATCATTACAATTTGTTATGAGCAAGAGCAAACACCACATATATTAAATTTCTATAAGGTAGGGTAGCAATTTGTGTTCGTGGGTTATATTCGTCGAGATCCATGTATAATAAATACATAGTTGACCCGAACATGACCCGTTTATAAACGGGTTGACACGACACGATTCGTGTAACCCATTTATAAGTATATTTTGTTTAAACATGTCAATCAATAACAGGTTTATCACATATTCAACACGCTTATCACTCATTTATGACCTATTAAAGTACTAATAAGTCATTAAAGGATCAGTTTCGTGTTAGCCGTGTCAACTCGAACATAACCTATTTATTAAGGAGGTTAGAGGAGTCAACCTGAACATGACTCGAACCCATTTACGAAAAACCTAAACCCGTTAATTCTCGTGCGGGTTTTGAACCGTGTTATCGTGTCTGACCCATTTTGCCAGCCCTACTCCTTGGTCGTTCAGGTAGACTCCTTCTCTGTTTCAGCATTCAATAAAACTTTTTAGTCTAGTTTTTCTTTTTAATTTTTAAAAAATTCTAAATAATTTATAGTGCCGAAAATCAAGTTTAAACAGTTAATTGCCACACGTATAAGAAAAATTAACCGTGCCTACAACAAAAAATAGAAATTTTATTTAGTATTGTAAACTACTTAAATTATTTTAAAATTTTACAAATAGTCCTAAATAACTAAACCAAAACAGATAAAGAGTCTACTAAAACAGATAAAGAGTCCACCAAAATACCCCAAGAAAAGAGTGCTGTAAACGTACCATATACTACATTAGTATATTATTGTTTTTGAGATAAAAATGCCATGATGAGTTTGGTTGTCCACTAACAACATATTTAATCCCTAACAACATTATAATCTAATTAATAAAAAAAACTAAACCATACACTTATCATTGCACAAAGCTTTCTATCACAATATAAATTAAGAAACCCAATCAAATGCAAGAGAGGAAAGAAATGATAATAAGGCTAAAAAGGTTACTCAGGGCAGAAACAACAAACAAAAGTTAAGCATCTCTTTCTCTCTAAAGACCACCAAAGTTGCCCACATAAAATGATAATATTCACTCAGGTATACATATATATATACACAAGAATTCATGAAAAACAACAAACAAAAGCAAAATCCATCAAGTGTTATTGGGTTGTACATGGTCAGCACTACTATAAAACATCTTTCAAAATGTAAATCTACTACTACCAATGACACCATCTTTTTCCAGAGTAAATTTCTTCCAACCAGCCAAGATCGAAATTTTTATGTGCTCGAATTGTTAGCTACCATCCTCGTCTTCGTCTCCCCCGTGTAATCCTAACAAATTACAATCATAGTGTACAGTTCCATCCATATTCACAAAGTTTCTGCTGCTTTAATTGTGTGTACTATCCTCTAGCGTGTAAACAGCTGCCTGTTCCTGCATAGAAGTACCATCATTTTTCAATTTCCCGACATGAAAATATCGAAAGAAGGTTAATGTGTGCAAGCACAGAAATGCATTCAAGTTAGAGTGACAAACCGATTTTAAATTTAAAGTTCAACCATGCGGAGGAGATCCTAGCTCAGACCCACATACAGATGCAAAAGACATTGTGTCCTCTTTAGTTATGGCCACATAGTTCAATGGCGCTGTAGACAATCTTCTCATTTCCTTGAAGTAACCATTTTGGCGACCAGAATAGGACCGGGGTGTCATGAGTTCAGGAGTTGCACTGCCAACTGAGCTTCGACGAGGTGTAGTTGTCATTGAGCCATTACCATTTGCACGGTACCCATTTGGCTTCCGAAAGCTGTTAGTTTTCCTAGGACTTGGTTTAGATCCATATATTGATTCCTTTTCTGTAAGGAGCAGATCTTGGAGCTTCTTTTGGTCCTATAAAATGAGATTAAAAAAAATGTAAACACAAAGCAATAGTTGAGAGGATTCTACTTTGTTTTCGTAATTTAAAATCTGCACAATTATTACTTGTTAAATTCTTATGCTCGATAAAACTAAAAGCGATGAGGTAAGGATAAATTACCCTGTATCTCTTCTTCTCTTCTTCTTTCTGTTGTCTGCTGAGTTTGTAATCCTCCAGTATTGATACCAACCTTGCCTACAAAAGTTGTTCATTGAAAACTTTTAGCAAAAATCACAAACTTGCCAATGACAACTCCGGCTGAAAAAAACAATAGGGGGAAAAAAAACTCACCCCGTCATAAAGAAATAATTTTTTCCTTTCATCTTCCCATGACAAAGTTCTGTTTATCAAGTTATCCACCATGGCTGCAGAAAGACCCAGTTAGCTCCATGCACAAAATGCTCGAAAAATGATAGATTACCAGCAAAGAAAATATACCTGGTATTTTGGTTACTGTAACTCGTGCTCGTTCTGCACGTTTAAGGTTTATGTGAGCACCTCGTCCAGCACTGTACCGGTTGTGGTCCTGGAATTTAATTATAAACCTTGAGAACAAGGACAAACAAGATTCTCGAAACAGTAATCAGAGCCTCGATTAAACTTCAGTACTACACAAAGTGTTGTCATGGAATATGAAATGCAGCACTGTGTTTGTGTGTGGAAGAGAAAGAGATAGAAAAATAACCCATGTGCAGTTATGGGGTATAGCCCTATCATTGTATGTTGAAAGATTATGTACAACAAATTCCGGCTTACTAGGCTATATTCTTCAAGCCAATTTTCTTCTTCACATGCAGCGAGCCACCGGTCAATCCTATCCATTATTTCCTTTCGGCTTATAGCCTCTTCTTTAGCTTTAAGTATCTGCGCTTCAATGTTTGCGAGAAGTTCGGATGGATCTACCAGACCTGAACAGAAACAGCATTTTCATATTTGCAAATATTTCTAGCCAAACAAATACCATAAGGAAAATGCATCTTATTATCTTTATGAGAAACAATCCAAGAAGTATATACCTGAATCTATCATTGCAGTTGATTTTTCGATAGCTGTGCTAGTATCAGGCTCAATATGAGTCATTCGGCATATTTCTTCCAATTCCGATCTCTTTTTAATAACAAGTTCCTTCATTCTGCTTGCTTTTAATTTAGTGAGCCTCTCAACTTCTTGTGATGCCTGTCGAAGAGAATCCGAAACTTGAGGATCTAACCTTGTAAGAACTAAAATTTAAATGTATTGAAACCACTTTCACACCTGATCAATGATCTCCATTGAAAGAAAACCTTGTTCTGTAATTTCTGTTTCTGATTTTCCAAGGATAAAAGCAATCCTCGAAAAGTTATTCTTTTCTTCTCTTGATGAATCCATCAAGTTCCAAAGTTCAGACAACGACGCCACAATATCTTTCAGCTGAAATTGATAAAAAAGTTTCAATATAGATGTGTAAGAGAAAGTAAATGACCATTTACCGAGGCAACAACAAGGCACGAGCAATACCTTCTGTATTCTCACTTTTCTTTCTGTTTTCAATTTGAGAATGGTCAGTTCCAACCCTTCCAATGTGCTATTGCTGATGTTTGTCGACTGTTCTATGCTCGTCCCATGCAAGCTCGGATGCACCTCACTTACAGTTTGCCCAAAATCCAAATTAAGCACCGCACAGAGAGAATGGACCTCATTGACATGCTCCAAAACCTTGTGAAGACGATCAGACTGTCCAAAGAACAGTTCATACACGTTATCAGAATATATAAAAGATAATCAGAACTAACTCGGCTATCACAAGCATCTAATGTGAAAATATACTGACTCAGAGTATGCTCAATCTCAATGCTGCAATGTGCTTTAAAAGAATATAGTGCGAGTATACAGAAAATTAAGAGTTTCGGCTTTTTGCTCAAATTTCCAATTGACAATCTATCAAAATTAGGTTCAGAATTCGAAATATGTAAATTTCCTATCGAATTGGAATAATGAGATGACAAACTAACCCCAAAAGTAAGGGAAGAAGTACATTGTCAGGGTAGCTATGAATGAATGAGGATTATCATTTTGTATCACTAAGATAATTACCTTTTCCTTTTGAAGACTACGAAGATGAGTTTGAAATTCGGTTAGCTTTCTTAGAGATAAATCTTGTTCATCCAAGGATAATGAACCGATTGCTGTATTGTCGATATGACTGTATCCAGAAATCTCTCCACTGATCTTCTCAATTTGTGTCTTTATATCTGAAAATTGCTTCATCCTTTCCTCCTTTTTCATTTTTAGATCTTCCACCAGTGGCGCCACAGATGAAAGTTTTTCTTTTAATGATTTCGACCTCTTCTCTGCCTGAATCTGTAAATATTATATGAAGTTAACATTAGCAAGAGATATTACAATAAATAATACTGAATTAAAACTATGATTCTCAGGCTCATCAATACATAAAGAAAATGAAGCTTATGAGGTTACCACTTACATTCAATCATAGATGTAATGAAACCCATAATGATAAACCGAAAATGTAGGTAAGAAAAAGAATAATGACCCCTATTGAACTTGAGCACCAGCTGAAGCATATAGGTTTACGAAAAAGAAAAAACAACTGAAATAAATTGCGATAGTAGGGAATTAAAGAAACCCGAAACTAGCAATATTGGGACAATGAGTGAATTATCTAACAAGGAAGATGAGGATCTAAGAAGACTGAAATTATGTTAGTTAGAATTGAGAAATAAAATGTCTTCAAGACGGCTCAACAATACAATAGTGATTCTAGTTTTTCAGGTAGATCAATAATTTCGATTACAAACTATAATGAACACGTTTTATAGGCATGGCAACATAATGCCCTACTTAAGAAACTATTCTAAAAGTAAGTTGTACGAAGTGAGGCTAAACTATAGAAGCGCAAACAATGGTTAAAAATGAGCAGCCATTACCGGGGATTGAATATTGAGTTCTCCAAGAGAAGCCACGAGAGTTGCAAGCTCAGCTTCCTTGGCAGCAACCGATTGATGAAGTCGTGCCTTGCAATTGGCAGCTTCATCAACCTTCCGCCGGTAAACATCTAAGCATTCTCTCTCTAGCTCGAGTAGCATTCGATCTTGGTCTGCTTCAGTCTCGCCAATGTCGTTCCATATTTGCTGTTTTTACCAAACAAATCATTAACTTTAAAAGAAAAATGTATCAAAATTTAGCTAACTGTCATTGTATGAAGAGATTAAATATCTTTTGGAAAATTATGTGCCAACTGCATAGTTAATTAAATATTCTAAGAATCAAGCAAGAAAATTATACACTCTTTTTCTTCCAGCCCATAAAATTGGTTATGTGCAGAAACATCAAAATCATCAAATTTATAAAGAATAATAATATCTCTCAACAACCTAGTTTCACCAATTGCCATTCTTCAAAACTACACGGAATAAATTAGAAAAATATAATATTTTAAAAAAAACATCTAAAACACCATGTGAGGCATAAAAAAATAACAAAAAATAAAAGACAATAAATTCTAAGAGAATTTAAAATGAAGGAAGAGAAATTAATAAATAGAATTGGAAAAATAAAATGTGAAGTCAACTCAAAGGCATAGACTGCCTACTGTCCTTGAAAACCAACAATATTATTATCTTAATAATAGTTCAACAAATTTATGAAAACCCCTCTTCAACAACAACAATTATTTTCCCTTTAAACAGTGAACAAGTTTTTTATTAATTTTTATTTATTTATTCTCACACAAGTATGGAAAAGTAACAATTATTATTAAGTGAAATTGGCAAAAACCCAAGTAGGAAAAAAAATAATAAATCATTACAAGAAACCCTTCAACTTGTTTTACTGTAATATTTCTAAAGCAAATTAAAAGTACTCCAATCTACAGCTTCTTCAGTAGACTCTATAATGGATAATAATAATCAAACCTCAACTTTCCCACAAAGCAGTAACAATAAAGTTTTTACATTAAAACATCATCATTGAAAAGTAAATTTCAACCCAAAAAAGAAAAACAAGTTAAAAGTTAAGAGAGAGCTTAAGAACCCAAAATTACAAAGAAACACCATACCTGAAGCTCTCTGAGTAAAACATTGCAAGTAGTATTTGTACGGACACCCATGGTAGGACTCCCTAAAGCCAACATTTTTCTCTTTCTTTCACAGATCTCTCTTTCTCTCTCTAAACTGAAGAGAACCCAAGTTGACAAAACCCAAGAAAAAATAGAAGAAGAAGAAGAAAGAAAGGCTTAACAAAAAAGCTCAAAAGAAGAGAAAACAAGAAATGGGTTTTTTCTTTTTTTTCAAGTCAATAAGAGAGAGAAAGAGGAGCCAAGAAAACCAAAATAGGCATTTGGGTATGTCTCCATTATCATAAACAAACTCAAGCTCAGCTAGATCTGAACCTGAAAAATGATTCTTTCTTCCCTTAAGCAACAAACCCAGTTCCACTTTTTTTTTTCTTTGAATAAAAATTTCTTCTTTTCTTTGGGAAAGAAAGAATACAAAAATGGAAGTTAAATATGAGGAAGAATAAAGGAGATGGGGTGGGAAGAAAGACAGAGAAGAAACAGAGGAATTGGGTGTAAAGAAAGACTAGAAAAAGGTTCAAGTGAAACAAAATCAATGACAACAAGTCCAACTATACTAATTTTATTCAAAATAAAATGTTTTTAAAAGAAAATTAATGACAATGAAAAATGAAATGAAAGCTCTTTTCTTTTTAAGCTAAAAGGCTATAATAATGTAACCGATGAAAATGGAAGATAGAGAGAGAGAGAGAGACAGATAAAAGGAAATATTAAATAATACTCTCTTTCTCTCTAATGGGATTTGGAAGTTAGGCTAAAATGCGCCTATACTATAGGAGTGAGTGTACATTTGGAAAATAAGAGTGTGTAAAAAAGTGGTGTATTTTATTACAATCTTATGGTAAAGTAGTGCATTGTTTTTTATCCAGCGTAAATTAGATTCTTATGAACTCTACTTTTATATTGTAAACAATTTAAATTTTTTTTAGAGATAATATATAATGAATATTGTTATTTTAAATGTGGAGGTTAATTAAGAGTTTGTAATAAGATATTGTAATATTTAGTACTCCTATTATATTTTACTATACTATAAAAAAATATTATTATTAATATAATTAAGTATGTAATTTTATATATTTTAATTTAATTATTATTATAAAAAATTATTAATCATTTGTAAAGTTTTGCTTTATGCTAATATTAGGAAAATTACTTGTACCTAATAACAATCATTATTTATAATTAGAAATTTATATGACCATGCACTCATAAGAACATCATATTAGTAATACTAAGAGTACATTACAATATTATTAGTTAGTACACATAATTTTTTATATAAAAAGTAATATCTTATCATCTCTAAATGGAATATATAATAATTCTACCTTTCATCTCTCTTAACTTGTCAAATAAAATTCTAATCTCACTCTCTCACCAAATTTATGATGTCATTTTTTTGTCATTTTTGGTCACCTTTTTGTTCCTTAGAGGAAGGGATTTAAGATAGTTGTAATGCATTGAGCACATCTCATAAGTATACATAGAACTTTTTTTACTAGTTAACAAAACTATACAAGGACAAATAATATATATTGTACAATATTAGGAAAAAAACACAAAATTGAGATCAATATGTATAATGGATAAACTATAGGACAAAAAAATGGCATGGAAGACAAATGTTAAGTTAGTAATTGTATAGCCTCTCAATTGTGTGTGTTTGCTAGCTAGAGAATGACAAATTTAATGAATGTACTGAAATTTTAAAATGAACTAGTATAGCAATATTATCAAAGTATTATTATATTCAAATAAATAGTTCATTATTATTTTTAATAATCAAATAGCAACAAAATTATAAACACAAAATAAATATATATATAATTAATGTACTAACAAATAATAGATAAAATTACAATTATACTAAAACTAATAATGTTGACAAGCATCATACCTATTATTATAATAAATAAATATTTTACTCCATATCATATCTCTTAAATTATAATCATGTTAAATACCATTATTGAAATATAAGATTTTTGTTAAATAATAGAAATTTTGCCTCTTAAAATACACAACCATTATTATATTTTACTCTCTATATCTTTATCAATGCTAAAATTTGACCTTTTAATGAGAATGAGCACACCTTAGTAATAGTCAAAAACAAAATGTTACAGTAGTCATACTCCGAGAATAAAATTACTAATTATTTCAATAACATTCAAAGTTAATATAGTTTGACAAAATATGCTCTTTAGTTACACGATAAGTTATCCTATTTCGAAGAGAATCCTACGTACGATTTACAAATATTTATATTGTAAATTCATAAATAATTGTAATCACCATATAAAAAAAAAGTTAAGCTAGAATATTAAACAACACTAATTGGAAATACTTAATCTTATTAATTATTCACAAAATACTTAATCTTATAATTGCTAACTTTTCTTTCACTTTTTATTTTATTTAAAAAAAAAATCATATTTCTATATGCAATAAAAAAATTCTTCTAAAAAAGAATAAGGCGCACATTAGCAAATTATAATTTATAATATTGGTATTTATTTATTTAATAAATGTTGAAGGGAGTGCAGCTGGAGAATAAAGCGCTCCAAAATAAATGAAATAGTTTCATTATCATATACACACATAGATACAATCAAAATTAAATTATTTAATTTTTGAAAACGTCAACTCACGTTCTAAATACGCGCGTAATTTTACGGTCCATTCGAATTTTTTAAGTCATTTCATTCACGTGCGTATACGCGCGTGGTATTGACTTCATCAATATATATGTATTTATTTTTCATTTTATTTTTGACAAGAAAAATAGCTGTTTGATAGGGAACTATAATTCTCCCATGCAATTTATGGTAGTGAATTATTTTTTCATTTTCTTCTATTCACTTTTACTTCATTCATTTAAGATTAATACTATTTTAAACTTATTTTTTACAAAATTTATTGATTTGATTTTTTATTTTGACACCATGCTTCGATTACTGTTGACACCATCTAGAGGATACGTAATGATAAGATTCACAATAATAGTCAAGTTGATGTTAGCAGATGTATTGATTCTATTTGTCACTCTTTTGAAGATATGCATGCTACCATTTTCCCTCCCTCCAGTCCCTCCCTGTTGCTGGACTGGAGCCCCCCCCCCCTACCGGAGTGGATCAAGCTTAATTGTGATATCAAAGTGGGGTTGGATAGCATGTGTTCGGCTGTGGTGGCTAGGGATCATCTTGGCAGGGTTCTTCGAATTACAACGGCCAGGCTAGACTTTGTTGATGCGTTGTGTGGTGAAGCGGCGACTTGCTGCTTGACGGTTGAAACGACTTTGGATCTTAAGGCTAATTTTATTATTGTGGAGAATGATTCGAGTGTGGTGATCAATGCTTTTATTGGGAAAAAGTCTCAATGGGCGCTTGAGAACTACATCTCCTTTTGTAATAGATCTTTTCCTTTATTTTCTAGTTGTGTATTTTCTTATGTTAGCTGAACTTGTAATTTTACGGCCCATAACGTGGCCAAGTGGGCGTTCACCCACAAGATATTTGGTGTTATTCCGGTTTCCTCAATACCGGTCGACTTATTATGTAATGACCGCGAGGTCTAACTGTTTTCTTCATTAATATATATATTGCTTCGCTTTTCTTCAAAAAAAAATGATAAAATAAATTTTATATTTTTTTAAATAGTAACTATGATTCTAAGCTTGATAATTTTTTTTTTAATATAACTAATTTAAAGACAATTTCTAACATGAATTGATATAGTAAACATAACCAGTTTTATTATAAGATCATGTTATTATTAAGTTTTATTTTATCAATTCAGGGTAATATTTAATATTATTTTAGAAAATATAGATTTTAATATATCATTTATCAAAATAGAAAATCTAATTAATAATTTTAATAAAATTTAAAAAGTCAAAATAATATTTATTCTTTATTTCATTAATAGTATTCTAAATATATATATAGTGCAGTCTCTAAAACGAATAATTTATAAAAAAAATTATTTACTTTGGCATTTAAAATTTTTTGTAAACTTTAATTATTTATGGCCATCTTCAATTTTAAGATAATTTTAAATATTTTATAGGACCGAAATTTAAATTTATCATTGCACTTGTGATGATAATTTTTAATACTCATAGTAAATAGTTATTTATGTTATAAATATTAATAATTATGTAGATCTCCAAATATTTTATTTATTACCATGAATTGTAATGAACATTCCTCTTTTCCTTAGTTTCCCTTTTTCTTAGTTTCTTAATATCTCACTCTTGTATTTGTATAAATAGGGGTTCACCCCATTGAAATAAACAACTCAGAAATTCTCATTCACTTTCTCTTTCTCTCTTCATCTTCTTCTTCTTTCTTCTCATCTACTTTATATTATTTTATATTATTTTATAACACGTTATCAGCACGAGTCTCTGCCCAAGCTTCAAGCATGAATCTCTGCCTAAGACCCAATGTAAGTATTTTGTTAAAGTTCTTGAATTGTTTCAAAGTCACGATACACTAAATATATATTTATATATATACTCATCTGACTAAAACAATTTCAAGAATCATTTGGTTTCCTTTTTCTTTTTATCTATATATCTATATATTATATATGTATGTATATGTTTTTATATATTTATTATTAATTTCATATATATATTATGTTCTTATCATTCATAATATTTACAATATATGTGTGCCTATGATATGATAGAGAAAATCTATATAAATTATACATATATCCAAAAGATTATGTATTATCGATAAAATATTGCATATATCCTAAAGATTATGCATCATCGATAAAATATTGCATATATCCTGAAGATTATGCATCATCGATAAAATATTGCATATATCCTGAAGATTATGCATCATCGATAAAAAATTGTATATATCCCGAAGATTATGCATCCTCGATAAAATATTACATATATCTTGATGATTATGCGTCCTCAATAAAATCTTGCATATATCCTGAAGATTATGCAAACGTAATATTCATTATATAGTTGATGGATATATAATGAAAGAGATGAATACATATTTATATATATGTTCTTGTATTCTTTGAGGACAATGAAAAGTAATCTAATATCGATATAGATTTTGACAAACATTTCCTGAAGTAAATGTTTTATATTTGTAAAAAAAAAATGATTGTATTTATGTAAATACAACTAAAGAATCATTAAAAATGATTATTATTGATGCAATTTTATAGTGAGTTTTGAATACCTAAAAAGAATGTTAAGAAAATTGAATTGAAACATCAAAGTATAAGAATAACAATGAGCATGACTAATGTTATTTAAATACATGAGACATGTATTTATTGTTCATCATTCCCTGCAGAGAATGATACGAATTGAATTCAATTACTTTTAAAGGTTACTCGTATTAGTCATGTTATTATACATTGTTATTACTTGCAATGTTGGAAATTATTGAATCTGACATATATTAAAGATTAAATTTTGCATACATCTTGGAGACTATGCAAAAATTGCATTCATATATTCTTTGAAATATTGTTAAAGAAATTGCTGAGTAATTTCTTTTTATATATGAACAAGTAATAAATTTTTAAGAAATTTATAATAATGTTCTACTTGTTCAACGTCATTCCCCGAAGTGAATGTAATGATTTTAAATAATCAATGGCATTGTTTGCTACTCAAATATTTTAAGAAATTGGAAACAACCAAAAGATGAACTACCACACACAATCAAAGTGCATAAAATCTATATATCATGTGTGGAATTGAATAATAGTAGTCGCGTACCTGTAGTACGGACACACTTATAATCAAGATAAAAGTATACTTGATTATTTAATAGAATGTGAATTGTACAAACTTATTGTACATTTAGAATATTTAAATATCATTACCTAAAGAGAATGAATAGGCATGAAATTCTATTTCAAAGAATATAGATTTCACATATATTGGTAATGCCAGAAGCAAATTAATATATACATATTTTATTATTTCTTAAAATCAATAGTTTCAAACTATTGTTGGTACAGAATATGTATATATAGTTACTATTTAATTCAGTTTGCATATTCCCAAAAGTGGATATATAATTTACTAATATTCGTTAGTGATTTAATATAATCAAAGTGATAAAGAATCACAAAATGATTATTTGAAAAGCTTCCTGAAGAAGTCTTACATACAATTGCTACTTGGAGTAGTAAAATATATTTGTATGTACCTGATGTATAACTTTTATCTAGTTATGAAAGTAATAAGAAATAGCTTATTGTATGTACTGGTTGTACATTTAAATATATAATATATCAAGTCATGATAATTAGACTGATGAATAGTCTATTAATAAATTAGATGACTTGTTAAAAAGATACCAGGAAAAATGAATGATATATTATGGTTATATCTATTTGACCATTACAATAACATGATGAAGTTGTCATGTATCTTTAAATTATACACATCATTAAATTGATGATAGTGATTCCTGAAGAAATATAAAGTTTGATAAACATAATAGTGACTCCTGAAGAGTGTATATGTTTTGGAGAATAATATAATTATATTATTCGTGTATATAAAAATGAAACTTTTTGTGATTACTTATATGTTGTAGTGATTTTACATTACCTTGTGAAAGTTTCATTGAAATACAAATTATAGTGAACCTGAAGTTCATGAATTGAATTATTTTGACATGATCAATCATATGCAATAAATTGTCAAAAAAATTTGACTAAATTTTGTTGAAGAACCAGAAGATTCTTCTCATTGTTAATTTATAAGGTTCAAAAGAAGAATGTGAATATATTTGCACATAGAAAATATTTAAATTATATTTTCTTAACAATCTTGAGCCATTGTTAGATTTTTATTGCATAGTTTCTTATCGATGTGATAAGATTATATAATCATGCATTTACAAAATGTGTAAATTTATGTATTTCTAATTATACACGTATGACTCATTCTTAGAAATGAATTAAGTTCATAAGGATTGAACTTGAAACTAAAGTTTATTGAACCTAAAGTTCAATGTCATATAGTATATATGAGTTTAAACAAATATTGATTCATTGTGATATATTGAAATCCCTACAGGTGTATTAATATTATTAGATATCACAATTTTTAAAAAATCTCTCGATCAGGGGGAGAGAAGCAGTTGGGATCGATGATAATTTTTGAAAAATGATCCTTGCACAAAGTATATAAGAACAATATAGTTCAAAATGATATATACCAACTGCAAATCAACATTATTCAAAGTTGAGATAGAATGAGTTGAAAACGCCTGAAGCGTAAATGAACAATGAAGAAATTATTAATAAATGTTCATTCGATTTGCCCTGAAGTTGTTAAATCTAGAGGTACTCATGGAGATACCTTAATGTTATAAAGTATTAAAATGATAGCCGTGATGAAAACGGTACTCGAAAAGACTCCCAAGAGAAGTTAGACATAACACATTTGATCATAATTGAATCCCTGAAGTGATTCTATATAGGTACCTATAAATGATAAACATATTTGAAAAATATGTAATTTAAAGAGATCTCTATAAGTTATGTCAATATGGGAGAAAATTATCATTTATTAAAATTTTTGTCGACAATAAATATTGAATGTTTGCATATGCAATAAACTAACATGAGATAGCAAGGATCATGGTATTAGATTTGTCGAGAATCATCGACATACATTTTGATTTTTGGCCAAAATATTATGACGCAATCCAGGCAAATTTACTCACATAAAGTGAAGTAAGACCTGTAGGGTATGCAAATAAATATTTCTAATGAGAAATTTGCATATATGTATTTGTACATAATGAATTGTTGTACAAAGTTTGCATAGACATAAGATTGATTGAAGTAAGGCTTAAATATTGAGAAAATATAATCATGATTTGATTATAGCCTGGAATATATTTTATGAGGATTTATAAGCGTCACATAAATGTTGCAATAAAAAGTTATTTATTTGGAACTCCTAATATAGTGAGAATTTGAAATAAGCCTTATCTAAAAATTCTAAAAGAATTTAATACATGTCTTAAGTGATATAAATTCAAAGTCGCGCGCACTACATGACAAAGATCTTTGTATGAAATATAGACATGTAAGTAAATTATTACTTGAAAAATACCTATGGTTGTCTATGCAATATAAATACGTAAATTATACGTTGTGATAGACTCTTGAAGAGTTTTTGATTAATTGAAGAACAAACTTTTATTTCTTTTGTATTTCGAGAAATATTAATGTATAAAGTTTGTTCATTAGTATTGAAGTCCTGAAGTACTTCATATGTATCAAGAATTATAGATATATGATCATTTGATATGGAAATTAAGATCATAAAACAAGATGGAATAAATATATGGTCTTGGAGTACCATCATTGTCACAAATGAAAATTTATAGTACCATTAATGTGTTATGTTCATATCTACTTGAAATTTTGAATTTTCGTATGAACAAAGTTGTGTACACACATGAATGATACAATTAGTTGGATAAAGACTAATGTTCCACGAACCCCTCATCTATAATTTAGAAGTCCATACATACTCTGGAAGAGTTATAGAAAATATATGATCAAAGATTATATATGGTGATATTTTAAAAGTGATAACAATAATCTTATGAGATATATTATCACCAAAAGAATTATGGATCATATGTGCATGAGGGGGAGACATATTCATGTTGCACTCTTTTTCCCTTAGTTCAGGTTTTGTCCCAATGGGTTTTCCTGGCAAGGTTTTTAACGAGGCAACTTGCAAATAATTATGAATATGAAATATATATTGTACTCTTTTCCCTAGCTCAGATTTTGTCCCACTGGGTTTTTCTGGCAAGGTTTTTAACGAGGCAACTATAAATCATGTTAACATACTTGCATTTTATGAAGCAAGTAGAGAATGTGTGTGAGTGAGATCATTGACATAGTATATTCGGGAAACATATGGATTGCACTCAATAAAGAAGTATCAACCCAAGCAATTCTCTATGGATAATACTGCTTGCATCGTTCAACTAAAAGGAGGTACATTGAAGGAGATAGAGTTAGAACACATTTCACGAAATTCTTCTTTATACGCTTCAAGAAAATGCATATTGGTGTTCAACATATATTCAATCAAGTGTCAATCTTACAAACTTATTCACAAAGTTATTACCAACATCAACATTTGAGAAGACGGCAGACAAGATCGAAATTCGTCGATTAGAAGATCTCCACAAATGCCTAAATGAGGGGGAGTTAGTTTACACTATACTCTTTTTCCTTTGATCAAGTTTTCAGCAAGATTTTTAATAAGGCAGTTATTATGGACATCCAAGGGGGAGTGTTATAAATATTAATAATTATGTGGATCTCCAAATCTTTTATTTATTACCATGAATTGTAATGAACATTCCTCTTTTCCTTAGTTTCCCTTTTTCTTAGTTTCTTAATATCTCACTCTTGTATTTGTATAAATAGGGGTTCACCCCATTGGAATAAACAACTCAGAATTTCTCATTCGCTTTCTCTTTCTCTCTTCATCTTTTTCTTTTTTCTTCTCATCTACTTTATATTATTTTATATTATTTTATAACAATTTAAAATATATTTTTTGATATTATGAATTATTAAAAAAATAAAAATTTATAAATAATCTTAAATAAACAGAAACATACACAATTATAAAAAAAAATATTAAAAAATATATTTTAAAACTGAGTAGCTTTTGTTTTTGTGTATACAACAAAAATTCATCAAAAATCTTTTTAAAGGAAAATTAAAAATATAATTCTCATACTCATCATCACATGACAATAGTTATATCATCTACATTCATCGCCACCAACAGACAATAATCAAAATTAGTTCTTAATTAATTAATTTATTTTTATAATAAATAGTTTTCCAATATTTGCTGTTGAGATTTTTCTTGATCATATATATATATTTTTAAGAAAACTTAAGGAAATGAAATGATGAGTTTAGAGATTGAGAATATGAAAAAGATTGTATGACATTATGAGCACCATGTCACCTCTCAATAATCCGAAATTTAGGCTAATTAATTACCAATTACACTATCTACTACTCATATCATATCAATTACACTATCTACTACTCATATCATATCCTTAGATTAATTATCTCATAGAGTTTTTTTTAACTTTTAAAATTAAAAAAACTCTTCTAGTGGTGTTTAGATAAAAAAAAATAAAAAGTCATTTTTAATTTAAAAGTCATTTTTGAAGAAATTAAGATTTGTAACTTCTCCTAAAAGGATTTTTGAGATGCTATTTTTAATATTTGGCACTGGGTTGTAATTGGATCGGTTGATTATCATTAGATTTGATTGATTGATGCACATTCCTACTCTCGAGTTCATATCGTGTGAAAAAATTTGACCCATATTTACAGCTCTAGTTACAGCTATAGTACATGTATATAAATGCAGTAACACAGCAGTGCTGCATCCTTATTTCTTTATTCTTTATTTTATTTATGATATTAATATTTTATAGTTTCTTTGTATATATGTAATATTTAATATTAAAATATATTTTTTTTTATTAAAAAATATATATATCATAATAATAAATATATTTTTTTCGTAAATTTTAGTATTGTGGTTAAAATAAAAAACCATATTTAGTATTAACTAGTGCAACACCAAATATAAGTGATATATATACATATAATTCAACAACATCCTTCTTTTCTTCCATAACAAATTAATTTGTTAGTGGTAATTTTGGTGAAAGATTGTCATTGTCGTAAGTAAATGATTGGTTGTTAAGTTACATTACACAACTAATAAATAATAACATTTTTGTTATATTACAAAAAACTAATAATATTATATACACTTTTTTAAGGAGAACAATATATACATATATTTTCCTCTTCTTGCAAAATTGGGCAGCAAATAACTTTCATTATCCCTATCAGGGACGGAGGGACTTTAGCCCATGTGTGGGCTAAAGCCCTCACTCAAATATATACATTAAATTTTTTATATGTAGATATATACATATATTAATTCACTTTGCTCAATTTATTAAAGTCCAATTCACAAAAGCCCTCACTCAATATCTTAATCATGATTCATGAGCCTACTCTTATTCTAAGGGAAATTTACACCCATTACTGATTTTTCCCATTTTATTACATTTATACTGTGCCACGCTGGAAACAACATTTGTACTGTTTTTTTTTTTTTTTTTTGGCGCATCGCCTTGAAACTTTAGCTGTGTAAGGGATTTATCATTGCCACTTGTCACGATAGGGTTTTGCCACGTTTTTTTTTTAAAACAATTTTTTTTTTTTGGCAGTTGCAAACTTTACATAAAATATATATACATCTATATATATATTATAATCTTAAAAAACGTGTGCAGTGGGGGGTTTTTCTTTTTTTTAATTTTTTTATAAAGGTGTGATGTGACTTGTGTTGTGACTTTAGTAACATATATTTTTTTTTATTATTTTTTTAATTGAAATTGATGATAAAAATATGTCACCTAAAATATTTCAAACTTATTTCTTTCACTCTAATATCTCTTCTCCATTATTCTCTCTTACTATTCATCATCTTCTTCATTTTTTTCACTCTCTACTTCCTCAAGTTCTCTCTATTTCTCTCCATCAACATATAACTTTTTTATTTTTTTTTCATGTTCAGTTCTTCTTCTTCATCTTCTTTTCTTTTCTTCTTCTGTTTTTTTTTTTTTTTTAATTTTTTGAAGTTCTTAGTTACGTTTTTTTTGAAAATATAAGAGTTAGTGTGGTTTTTTTTTGTTCTAATTTTCCAGATCTTTCTTGCAAATATAGTGCATTTAGTATTGAGGATGTGCACAACATAGTTAATTTTTGATCATTTTTTTCTTTTATTGTTTTATTTGTTTTAGTATTGTTTTAGTATTGTTTTACTGTTGTTTTTCATGGTTTTTATTTTTTTTTCATGTTCAGTTCTTCTTCTTCATCTTCTTTTCTTTTCTTCTTCTTCTTTTTTTTTTTTTTTTAATTTTTTGAAGTTCTTAGTTACGTTTTTTTTTAAAATATAAGAGTTAGTGTGGGTTTTTTTTTGTTCTAATTTTCTAGAACTTTCTTGCAAATATAGTGCATTTAGTATTGGGGATGTGCACAACATAGTTAATTTTTTATCATTTTTTTCTTTTATTGTTTTATTTGTTTTAGTATTGTTTTAGTATTGTTTTACTGTTGTTTTTCATGATTTATTTATTTGATGCCGATTTCACTGCCCTTGCTCCATCTCGCTGGAATTAATAGGTATTTTCTGGGTGTTCTCGTGTTGTTGTGATGGTTATGTCTGTGAGTGTGGAAGATGGAGGCTATAAATACATTTCTTCTTCGTTCTCTTTGGCTATTTTTGTGGTTTTTTTCTTTTGGTTCTCCTATAAATATATTTGACGAGCTCACTCACAAGAGAGTTTTGAGGTGTGTGTTTCTTTTATATTTTTCTAAGTAGTTATATTTGCTTCATTTGTTTTTGTGTTGTTTCAGTGTTGTTTTAGTAGTTTTTTTTTATAATTTTCTAGGAATAGACTTGCAAATATAGTTGATTTTGCATCTGGTGTTGAGGTTGTGCAGCAGATTGTTTGTTTTTTTTAATCATTTTTTTCTTTTGTTTTGTTTGATTGTTTTAGTGTTGTTTTACTGTTGTTTTGCCATGATTATTTATTGACGTCGATTTTACTGCTTTTGTTTATTCTTGCCGGATTTAATGGTTTTTTCTTGGTGATTTCCGTCTCTCGGCTGCCTCCCCACACACGAAGAAGGTTGTTTCCCGTGTGTTTTTCTGTTCACAGTATAAATGTTATGCTGTTGGGCTTGGGCAGTACAAAAGTAATGAAATTGGGCTGGGGCAGTAAAAATGTTGTTTTTGCCGTGTCCCAGTATAATTGTAAAGTTTTGGTCCAAAAGCAGTATTTTTGTAAAATTCCCTATTCTAATCAAGCCCATTTTAAAAGTAGTCCAATACAAATAATAATAAAAAATAATATTTTATTAAAAAATAAAATAATACCATTGACAATATTTTATTTTATTTTTGTCAACAATATTATTTTATTTTGTTGAAGATGAAAATTTGAAAGATACATTTATCATTATTATTATTAGTTTTGACTTAATATTTATTCAAGCCCTCACTCAACTAAATTTCTGACTTCGTCACTGATCGCTATATATATTGTTTCATCATATAGAATAGCATCCTATGCTAGTTCCAATCATATGCATATATATATATATATATATTATTCATTATTGTTTAGACAGCTGACCCCATAAAACAAAAAGAAAATGAAAGAATGCCCCATCTAATCTATATATGTGTTGAGTTGAGGTAGATAATATTGTACCTTTATTTTATTTTATTTTTGCTTGAAACTGAATATTTATACTACACAAACACTCAAGAAATAATGACACATTTCATGAGGTTACTTCAAGTAAAAGAGAAGAACAATTTGAAGCTTTTCTGTTAATTTTCTCCTATATATATCAACATCTTTTCCACTCACTACACCTTCTAAATTTGTATTGTCTTAAAGCATTATGCATCACTTACAATAAAATAAAATAAATAAACTCACCAAACTTTATAACTAAATGGTACATTTTTCACAAAATAATTTTTTACTTTTATTTTTTGTTTTTATTTTTAAAAAATATATCAAAATTCTTTATTCAAAAAATAGAATTACAAAAGATTAAATGAGTCTCGCTGCAATGCAAGACTCGCACAAGGGGTTAACCTCAACCACATTGTAATAATTTTGTTAATTAAAACTTGATTGATTAAGGGAAATTTACATGGTATATTAATTTTTGTCATTTTTTTACAAAAATACTGCTAGGCGGAATTTTTTACTTTTTTACTGTGTTTTTTTATAAGTTTCATACTACAATATACTGTGTTAAGTTTTCACTGGTGTTCTACTAGTGTTTTACTAGTGTTCTACTGTTGTTTTGAGTTGTTCTGCTTCGTGTTTTACTGGTGTTTTACAAAAACACAGTATTTTTTAAAAGATTTCCGTGTGACAGTATTTTTGTAAAAATTAACTCAAATTCCAGTATTTTTGTAAATTTCTCTATAAATAAAAGAAATCCCAACTAACATTTGAATATGAAATTTGTGTTTTATAATCACTAATTAGTTAATTGTGAAATTATAATATTAGTAGTTAAATAGTTTTTTTTTTTTTTGAAAGCAAGTTAAATAGTTATTCAGTAACTACAAAATACACCTTTGTAGTTGCAGAATAAAGCAGAAAATAAATAGTACAGAAAAATAAAAATCAACAATCCTTACAGATTGTTACTAGTCCACGGATCACGCCCAAAGATAATATTTATTAGATAGGTCTAAAAATTGACTTATGCATAAATAGACTCCCTCTTATTGTATGTCATCACAAACTTAATGTATTTCACATTCTGACTGAATCTTGCTGAAACTTCAAGTGCTCGAACTCCCTTCGATCTCCTTGAAGTTCGAGCACTTAAAGTGTGCTTGCTTCCTCCCGAGGCAAGAACTGAAAAGTTATCTCCAAAAAGCTTGTAAAACCTTCTTTTGAAGGTAGCACTGTTGTTGTTCTTCTTTTGTAGACTTGATTACAGACTCAAGACAATACAAAATGTACAAACACAGAAGAAGAGACAAACACTCTTTCCTCTACACAACAAAGACTCTCTTTCTTACAAAATATGAGTGAAATACAAAGATGTGAAAAGAGTTACAAAACCTACCAACCATTATGAGTATTTATACATAATATACTCATATTGGACAACTCATACACGGACTAGACATGTCTACAACTTATAGAAAACTTTCTTAAAATAATTCTTCATTCAACACATAATTTTTTTGTTCTGTACCTACAGAATCGTGAGCACTAAGCGCGAGTTTCCTTTTATAGAAAAGAAAACTTCCCAATCGATTTTCTTCAATAATTAATACTTGATCAAATCTTCAATAATTAATACTTGATCAAATCTTCAACGAATTATGCCATTTTCAATTAGTTGTTGTTGAACTTTCTTTTTGGACTAGTTGTTAATGACTGTAGACACTTGTTTAATTGTTTGAGCACAGTTTCTTTTTTGTTTGCTTATCATTCAGCTTACAGAATGACTCATAACTAGCTTTGTTAGAATTTCCTATGTTTTCAGATTAAATTTTTAGTGGGATATCTATTTTTACTAAATTTATGTCTATTTTGTTAGACTATTTATCTTCTTAATGAAATTCTATTTTCGATAAAAAATAAATAAAATTAAAAGTTTCAATCTATTACTTTCTATTGTACTAAAAAAAATCTATTTATCTCTGCCTAATAACATTTCAAATAATTTAAAATAAAGAAGAAAAATTTAAAATTAGTAGTAGAAAAAAATCCCACTTTATTAAAAAAAAAAAAATATTGGGTATATTATATATATGGTGACCCTACAAAAGTTGACACACGAATGGAAAAAACTTGTGATGAGCACTCAGAATGGTGATAATTAAAGTATGAATATTTTATACAACTTTTTTTTTTTTTTGAAGATAATATTTTTGCATTAAAGTTGCACATATATTACTATATCTATAGATATATGTATATATACGCTCTCACAAAAACAAAAAAGAAAGTATAGTTAAAATTAAATTTGACTAGTTTCTTCTTCTTTTGTCATATATGATATTATTGAACAATATTATCCCACAATGATCAAATGTAAAAATATTGAGTCATATATATAAGAATATTGGCTACTCCACTCATCACCAATTGGTTTTGAGCCGGGCCAGCTCTGAAATTTAGTGGCTCATAGAAAAAAAAATATTTTAGGCCCTTATTTAGAAAAAAAATGTGATATTTTTCAAAATCAGTAAAAAAAATTGTATAATTTCAAAAGGGAAATATTTTTTTTGGGATGGTTTTGAGATGGAACCCCATGATTCTCAACCTGATATTAGAGTCATATCCCTAACGGGCTTTCGATCCACACCTATCAAAGAGTTAGCCAGCCGCAAGCGAGCAAAATTGTACTCTCAACCGCGAATAATAATAAGCGAGCAAATAGAACTCCCAGCCACAAAAACAAACAAAAATAAGTGAGTAAATAACATTACTTATGATAAGGTAATACAAGATTGGCTAGCAAAAATAGCTATTATATTGAGGGGAATATTGGACAATATTGTCCCACATGAATCAAATGTAAAAATATTGAGTCATATATAAGAACATGGGCTACTCCACTCATCACCAATTGGTTTTGAGATAGAACCCCATGATTCTCAACAGATATAATAATTGTACAGAGACCAAAAATAAATTGATTCAATATTTTTTAATTAGCACAATTAAAATAATTTTTTTAAAAAACTTGAAAATTTTGTATGGAAAAAAATAAGATTCAAATTGTATCACATTTTTTCTATTTCAAAAAAAAAATATCACATTATAAGGAAAAAGTAATTCGCAATAAAATATTTAACTTTATTTTTTATACTCTAAATAATTTTGAATTTTTTAAAATTTTTACTAATAGCTCTAAATAAATACAATATACATAATTATATATAAAAAAAAATTTAAAAATTATTCTAAAACCCGAAACAAATTAAAACTACTTGTACCATGACAACCCTTTTTAGAAGTGATAGTTTTTTCAAATAAAACTTTACAAATCGATCATATTTCACTCGATGAGTTGTTGTTATAATATTGGTATATAATATTTGGTAGCATATTATATAATTAAGAATACAAGCTGTTTATTTATATAAGTAGTTAAGTGTATTAGCATATTAGCATGTATGAATAATTAGCCGTGGTCAGATATTAATATTAAAAAATATTTTTGCTCAACTTTGGGTTGACCAAATGATAAATTCAGGTTAAAAATCTTATTAATGATTAGGTTGGTGAAGTAATTTGCACCCATCTTATATTAATTAATAATTAATCAAATATTACTATATATCCACAATTGGTAGTACCAAGTATGGAGAGAAATAAATGAAAATAAAAAAAAAAAAGTAGATATATGAGTGTGCGTAATTATTTGTATTTAGTTTTGTTTACTCATAAATAAATGCATAGTTTTTTTTTTTTTTTTTGAAAATAAGCATAGTTTATTTAATAATTTTGGATCCTTTTGATTTATTTCTACATTACTTTGGACTCTTTATTTCAAACAACTATCCAAACATGACCTTTTACTTTGTAGAAAGCAAATTTAATAATACTCAAAGAAGATTTTCGGTCAGATAAAACCAAAATACCATATATTTATTTAATTAATTATTTGATAAAATAAAAAAAAAAAATTATTATTTTTACTAAAAATGTATCTTTGGAAATAAAAAAATTTAAAGCGTCAAAATAAATTTTTTTCGTGTTAATATATTTTTATAATTTTTTTTTTAAAATTTGTGGTCTATTATATAATTTTTTTTTCTTGAACTTTAACACATATATCAAATCATACGTACTCTTAAACTTTTCAAGCTATTAATATTTCCTTGAACTACTAATTAAAACTACTACAAAAGAAGATTTTTTCGCCAGTCAACACAACAGTCAAAGCCAGGAATTGACAGAAAAAGTTAACGAGGAAATTTGCAGTCGGTTATGCACCGACACAAGGTAGCGTCGCTTTATAATTAACGCTAGCTTGCGTTAGTGCACAATTGACGAAAAAGAGTTATTTAATAATGTTGTCTCAATTTTTGTCAAACAATGACAAATGATGGTCCACCCACTAGCTGACACAGCTATCAATAAAGTTGATGTGACATGTCAGAAAGTCTTTCCAATAAAGCTGAAGAGACAAGACAAGACAAGTCTATGTGCCAATAATTAATATTTGTTTTTATGTCTATCAATGTATTTCCTTCCATCAAGTGAAGCATTTAGACGAATAAAAGAAATAAACTTCATGTCTGTCTATAAATAGAATCATACGATCATATGTAAAGAGACTCTTCTCTTTCTCTCTCACTCGTATTATGCAAAAATGTTGTTGAATTTTAGAGAGAGAACTCCATCTTCTTCATATCAATATAAGTGACTTGTGGACTAAGGTTCATTAACGCTGCAACCACGTAAAAATTGTGGTCTCCATATTCTTTTTCCTTTTCATGCTCTAAATATTTATTTATTTAATTAGTTGTCAAAAATCTCGATTAATATTTTGGTGATTTCATAAAAAGTTTGAAGAGAAAGTTTGGTATCCACATTAATGGTGGTTTCTTATTATAACAAACATTTTTTTTGTTTTCATGTAGACTCAAAAAAATTAGTTACTAGCAAAACACCCATAAGATTTGTCGATAAAGGAGAGAAGTGCATGAAAAAAATGACGATAGTGATTCCTCACATACCCATTACCACCACCGACATCAGAATAGAAGCTAGATTCGGAGAGTAACCAAAAAGTTTAGATGATTGGTAAAAAAAAATGCGAAGCCAAGACATGGTCCCCCATATAGGATCCATCCTCATACAAGGACCCTCCTTGACCATCCTTGTGAAGGAGCCAAGGACCCTCCTTGATCGAGGATCCATTCTCATAGAAGTATCATCCTTGATGGAAGATCTATTTTTATGCAAATATCTTGATGAATGACTCATCCTTAAGCAAGGATTAAGAGGAAACTCTGGGATCCTATGCTCAAGGAGGCACCTCCGGGATCCATGCTTAAGGATTCACCCTTCAAAAGCCCATGCTCCAGGATGTATCATCAAGGACCCTTCTTAAGGAAGCATCCTTTGGTATTTTATGCTCTAGGATGTGCCATCTGAGACCTTACTCCAGGATGCACCCTCCGAGATCCTATGCTGCAGGATGCACCCTCTGGGATCCCATGCTCCAGATGTACCCTCTGAGACCTTACTCAAGGAGGCATCCTCCGATATCTTATGCTCCAAGATGTAATATCTGAGACCTTGCTCCAAGACGCACCCTCTGAGATCCTATTGTCTAGGAGGAACCTCCAGGATCTTATGCTCAAGGATATACCTTCCAAGATCATATGCTTAGGGAGGCACTCTCTAGGAGGTCTTGCTCTTCCGTCAAGGGTGCCATGCCTCCTCCCTCAAGGAGCCTTTACTACCACATTAAGGTGGCTTTTCTCTTCCCTCAAGCATGTCTTCCCTCCTCCTTCAAGGAGCCTTTACTCCTGTTGGGTTTTATGCCCTAAATAAAATTCATTTCATATAATCATATTTACTTATTAATAAAGATCAGAAATAACATTTTATGTTGCATGGTTCACATGATTTATTTCATGATTATATGTATATAATGTATGAATTCTTTTTAAGTCCAGAACATATGAGTTTGTTAAAGATTATAGTGTTGTCAGCACAGTGGAATATAATCTTAATTGTATGTTCAAAAGTTTATTCCCTGATTTGTCAGAACACTGGATTTAGACTGACATGGTATAATCAGCGATAGGTATTCTTACACCTTGGAAAAGTGTTATGTCCTTTCCAGGACATTGGCAAAGTTTACCAGTATCGGATGTATGGAGTATACATCGGAAGGGACCGATATTGAACTTTGATTAGATATATTAAAACTTACCGTAATATCTATTCAATTCAATATCACTTGTTGATCATAGATCAAATGATCTTAATCCTAATATGGTTAGGTTCAATCTCAAGAGTGTTGTCCGTGTTCTTTGATTTGTTAGTTAAGCCTACTTTTGGGTCAGGGTGATACGTACATTTTGGAAACACGGTAGTGCAATTGAGTGGGAGCGCTAACATAAATATGGAATCTATAGCTTCTATCTGGCGAATAGAAAGTAAAGGATGATTTCCTTCGAGCTTAACCAAATGAAAATAAATGGTGGAGATCTCATTTCACTTAGTTGAAATATCATTTATACAGGGTTAAGTTTTTTAAGGATAAAATACATTGTAGGGTGTTACGGTAATTTAATCCCTTTACAATGTAAATCATCTATATAGAGGATCATTGATCGCATTAGGGTTATAACAATGGATAACTAATGACGTGTCTATATCATGGAACATATAGAGCGTTCTATATGACTGAGAGTGCAATTCCAAGTTCTAAGTGTGGATTCAGTGAGGAATTAATAAGTTAGGGAATTTACTTGGTAAGTTCGGTTCGACTTATTAGAAGCTCGGTTATATAGACCCATGGTCCCCATACTAGTTGAGACCATACTGCTTGTAAGACTCAGTTAATTGATTTTAATTAATCAATTAAAATTCTAAAGTTAGACTATGTCTACTTTGTGAATTTTCACTAAGCAAGGGTAAAACAGAAAATAGAGAGTTTAAAGAGTATATTTATTAATTGAGAAACTTTGATTAGTTTTTATTAATAAATAAAAATGACAACATATTATTTAATAATTAATTATAGTTATTAAATAATTAAATTTGACATTTATGCAGTTGAAAGAGAGAATTGGCAATCTTTGAGAAAATGGGAAACTAGAAATGATGAAATAAGAAAGTTGGAAAAGTGGAAGGCTTGTGTTTCCTCAATACATGGCCCGCCACCTTTACCCCTATTTCTCATTTTATTTTTTATTTTTAAATGCCAAATAATTCAACTTTAACCCTATGTGGTATTCTATAAATAGAAGGTAAAGGCTTCAGGTTTGATACACACTTTACTGTTTATTCTCTCAAACACTATGAAGCCGCCACTCTCTCTCTTTCTTTCTTCTCTATTTTCGAAAATCCTTGAGTGATGAGTAGTTCCCACACACATCAAGTGGTACCTTAATCATCGTATGTAAGACTATGGAAATTCTGCATCAAAAAAGGAGAAAAGAAGATCCAAATTCAGATCTTGATTATGCTCTGCTACAGAAAGGAATCAATGGCTAAAGATCTGAATGGAAGGAGTCATATTATTCCGCTGCACCCACTGTAAGGTTTTCTTAACTTTATATGTGTTTATTTTCATTGTTTTAGAATTCATATTAGGGTGTTAATCAAACATACTTGTTATTAAATCTAGATCCTGGTAAAATAATTTCCAACAACTCCCGCATAGGTCGCTTTGCTCCTACCTCAAGGAGGCCTCCTCCCTCAAGGATGCCTTGCCTCCTACCTCAAGTAAGTCTCGCCTCCTCCCTCAAGGATGCATTGCCTCCTATCTCAAGTAGGGTTGTACAAACAAATTCGTAAACTGCCCAAACCGAATAACCCGCCCAAACCAAACCGAAAAAACCGATAAAAATTACAAATCGAAATAACTCGAAAAAATTACAAACCGCCCAATCTGTTAATTGGGCGGATTGAAAATAAGTCCAACCCACCCAATTAAACCGACCAACCCAACCAACCCGATTTTGGACTTTAATTTTTTTTTAACTTTTTAGTTTTTATTATATATAACATAAATGATTAAATATATAATAATATAAAGTTATATACTTAATTGTTAGTTTTAAAGTCATATATATTATGTTGTACTTTGGTGGAATGTGATATTTAAATTTATCTTTTTAAATTTTATTGATTTTGACTTTGAAACTTAAAAAAAAAAGTTTGGCCGGTTTGGGCGGGTTAACCCGACCAAACCGTTGGTCGGTTTACATATATTTTTTTTAAATTGGATGAGTTGCACTTAAATTTTAGCAACCCGAACTTTAGATTGAGTTAGAAAATATATAGGATAAACCGCCCAAATTGACCAATGTACAGCCCTAACCTCAAGTAAGTCTCGCCACCGCCATCAAGGAGGCCTTGCCTCGTTCCTCAAGGATCTTATGCTAAAGGGTATAGCCTCCAAGATCTTTTCAAGCACTATAAATAGGACCTCTTAGGCTACGAATTTAATAATTCAAAAAAGCTACAAATTAGAGAGAGAAACACACAGAGAGAGCAAGGAAGAGACGGAGATCGACTTCGAAGTGTTCTTCATTCCAGTTCTTTTTTTCTCCTTCTACTCTTACTAAATATTATGATTTTGGTTATAATGTCTAGTTCTGAGTAGTTTTCTTTTAGTGAAGGGTTATTTCAAAACCCGAAACATGAATTCTTAATTTCATTATTGAACGTTAATTTCTAGTTTCCACCATATCAAATTGCTTTTATTTTTTTATGTCAATGCTATGATTATTGTTTTAATCTTGTTTAGATGACCACTGTAACGTCCCCGCTTCAAGTCTCCATTGGGTCCTTACACCCACGGAATAATGGCTCTTATACACGAGTACGTCACTCTGGCTGCTTCATGGACTGATGACTGGCCCTACAGACCAACACAAGTGTTTTCAACGAGCTTTGTCCTCACTCGCACGCTTCATAGGAAAACTTCTCAGGAGGTCACCCATCCTAAAATTTCCCCAGGCCAAGCACGCTTAACCGTGGAGTTCTTTCGTGATGGGCTACCGTAAAACAAGATGCACCTTGTTGATATAGGTAGTACCAATCATTCCATTTAATCCCTCTTCAACTGTCTAATCCCATACCTACACAATCTCAGAATCATCCCACTTCACCTTCCCCAGGCGATGTGGGATTGCACAGCTTACCCGGTATTCCCCTTACGGATCACGAGACTACTGAATGTCACAATCACCCCCCCTTACGGGCCTTACAGGGTCCGACGTCCTTGTCGACCACACTTCTGGCTAGGTCAAGGCTCCGATACCATTTGTAACATCCCTGCTTCAAGCCTCCATTGGGTCCTTACACCCACGGAATAATGGCTCTTATACACGAGTACGTCACTCTGTCTGCTTCATGGAATGATGACTGGCCCTACAGACCAACACAAGTGTTTCCAGCGTGCTTTGTCCTCACTCGCACGCTTCCTAGGAAAACTTCCCAGGAGGTCACGCATCCTAAAATTGCCCCAGGCCAAGCACGCTTAACCGTGGAGTTATTTCGTGATGGGCTACCGTAAAACAAGATGCACCTTATTGATATAGGTAGTACCAATCAATCCATTTAAGCCCTCTTAAACTGTGTAATCCCATACCTACACAGTCTCAGAATCATCTCACTTGACCTTCCCCAGGCGATGTGGGATTGCACAGCTTACCCGGTATTCCCCTTACGGATCACAGGACTACTGAATGTCACAACCACTAAATTAGGTTTTATTTTAATCTATCGTCATAGGATCACTATCTACCTAATAGTCTAGGATTCTACGTGTTTGTGACAAATTATAATTTTTCTTTGTGATGAAGAATAGAGCCTAGGTTAAATGAATTATATGCTTTATCTAAGTTAAATAAATTGCATGTTTCGTGGATTTACTGCTTAGGTAAAAAAGTTAATTATTGAGCGCTTCGCCTTGATTACATACAATAGGAAGATTGGGATAATGGACTGCTTCAGCTTTATCTGCGGGATTAATAGTTTGATTGAAAGCTGAAGATTACATTCTTAAATATGAATTAAGAATGATTGTTAAGGGTGGCCAATAGCCTTTAACTAGTCTCTCATATTGTAGTCTCAATTTTAATTTGTTTGTTTTACTTTTATTTCTGCTATTTTAATTTCAATCTTAAAATCCTCCTTTTCTAACTTTTGACACTAATTCTTGAATAATTAAATAAACATAGTCCTTGTAGGATCGACCCTTACTTACAATTATATTAAAATAATTGGAGGTATTGGAAATAAATATTAGTAAATTTATTGTGGCTTAATTACGACACGCATCAAGGACCTAGCTTCCTGAATAGGAAAGAGCCAGTTGGAGTTGATTAGTCGGGACTATCTTCCCATGAGGAACAACTAGCCATCTAGAACTCTTTTCTGGAGGAGGAATAGCTTTCCTGAAGACCCTTTTCGGAAGGACAAGAAAGTCTTTCAGGACCGTGCTTTCACAAGTCCACAACTTTCCAAAAATGATAATAGCTCTTGGAGACCTTTTCATTCAGAGGAATTATACTACATAATCAAAAGGAATTATTATTCTAAGTACTCTATATCTTTATGATTTTAATTCTTTAATGTTGTTATATCTTCTTTTTCTTGTGTTTATGATAATAATCGTGATAAATCGATCTATGAAACTAACTTAAAATAAGCATGCATTCGATCTCTTATTATATTTTTATTATCAAGAATATTTATTAGATTCATATAATTAACATGAATTAATATGTGGTTTTTGAACTTTAAGCATGAATTTTGATTATGTTTTATTATAGTTTTCCCTAAGCAACACATTCAGAAACGTCCAATATCCATTAATCTAGACATATATTTATATATATTATATATATAAATGTCTCACAAGCTATAAGAAATGATTGACGATGTATACTATATACCTATTTTGACGTGAATTCTCAACTCTACTTAATTAGGGGTTAGCAAACTATCCCCTTAATCACAAAACTCGTATTTTCACATTGCACCTCACAAAGTGGTGTGACTATGGTTAATTTTTTTTACTACTATGGTAGTACGGTACAATTAAGTAAAACAAATATTAAAAAACTACAATATTCATGCCGCAACGTATATATAATATTAATATTTTTATATTATGATAGAATAACAAAAATTGTTTAATATTTTTTTTATTTTTATTTTTATTTTTCTATATATTATTAGTAGCAGGAATTTATTGAAATTAACCATACAATATTTTGTGATGGACTAGGTCTCATCTCAGAAACCTCTTAATTAATTTTGTAATGATAAAAATCAATTATATTTATAGAGAGAAGATATATATATATATGTGTATATATATTTATATATAACTTATATATTATGGGATATTGTTGATGATATGATGAATGAATAGTAGATAAAAGAAGGACAAAGAAGCTATAGAGTGGCCTTAATTAATGAAATGAATTAAGATTAATATAAAAAAATGATGAAGGGGACCCCATAATTATAATTTTTTCGATTTTTATCAATCATATAAAATTAAAAGATGCCAATCGATCTTTGATTAGATAGCTACGAGAAATTTCTCATCGATTTGGTCCCTAAGCTATATAGCTACTTTATTGATTCTGTTCTCTTTTTATTTCATATATGTATTTTATTTTATTTTTCCAAGTGGCTTGAGGGTGAAAAAATAAAACATCTATATATACATTTAAGCCTAAATTACGGCATAAATATTTAATGTAGTAGATTTTATACACTTAATAATTATTTTATATTTACTTTTGGAGGTAAAAATACTTAATGTTACAATTCTCTTGCACTATTACTACCACTTTCGTTAATTCATAAATATAGACACGTGGAGGGTCCAGATGCATTACAATATTTATTTTATTTTAATATTTAATATTCTTAATATAAAAAACTAAATGCTGCTTGTTTGAAAAAAATAAGAGAGACACAATACCAAATTAAGTGAACTAGTGCATTATGTAACCTAATTATCGAATTGAAGTGACAATATTATGTGAAAATTGCTATACTGTTTTTTTTTAAATAAATAACATTTAGTTTCTAATATTAAGAATATTAAGTTTTAAAATAAAAAAAAATAAATATAATATATTTGAACTCTCCACGTGTCTATATTTATAAGTTAACGAAAAGAGTAGTAACAACAAAATTTTATTTTATTTTTATAGTAACTGAAATTAGATTAAGAACACAAAAGTGAAAACTGCCCAATAATATTCCATATATATGTAATATGAATTATATATAATTGCAATTTATATATATTAGCATTTTTATCTTTATTATTTGAAGTGACACCATTAAGAAATATTCTAGAAATTAATAATGCATGCATGTACATGTACGTATAAATTTGGGAAGTATTATCCAACTAATTTAATAAAGAAGACGTTGTTGTTTGACTTACATAATAATTGGTTAGAAGTTCATATATATAATTTTATTTTTATTATTTATGGCATGGTTGTTGTGGAAATGGTAGTATTAATGAAATTATTTTCTGATACCTTTAATTAATTTACGAAAGAGTATTGTTATTAGACGCTAGTGGTGCTTAGCACTTTCTCGACATGTCACGTTGCGATTGGCTAGCGATACTTCCTAAAAGTTATTATATTAAACTATGTGGAACCCGATACTTAGTTGGACCAATAGCGATACTGACACATAAGAGGGTGCTAGGCACCACTAATGCCTTTTAACATTTTTCTTTACGAAATATAATATTAGTAATGTAAATTAATACTGTATTATTGATCATATTGAGGTAATAAAGTATTTTTAATTAGGGGGACTTTCCATCTCATCGCATTTAATAGAAAGGGTTAAATATTTTTTTTAGGAATTCATATAGATATAGGGTTATATATAATGAAACAAATAAATAATACTAATATAATATATATAATTCCCAATGCTAAAAAATAATTAATTCATCACAATCTTCAAAATGATTGCAAAAATATGTTTTTATAGTAGTATTATTATATATTTAAGTAGTCACACAAGTCAAATAGGTCCACACAAGTGGAAATGGAAATATTGATATTAACTATTAACCAAACTAAAAGACAAGAGTATTTGAGAGTATATTTATAAATGTATATTGATCTTCGTTTGATGTACTTTAATTAGGTTTTTAATAATTAATTAAGTATATATATGATCATATCCCCGAATGGAACAAAATACTATAAATCGTCATACAGTACATTTCATTCACTATAAAAAAAATAAAGAAGTTGAATGATGTCCACCCTAATTTTGACTTTAGGTAATTAAGAATAAACATTGAGACAATGAAAAATCGAGGTTGTTAGGATTTATTTATATTCTGATTCTCAGAGTTAATACTGTAATGAAGTTATCACCTGAGCAGTAAGGTGGTTGTCTCCTTCGTCTCACCTTAAGGTCGACCCCAACTATAGTAATAATTATCGCTGTATATATAAATATTTTTTTTTCATAAATTTTTAAACAATTTATAATAATTAAAGATGTCAAAATTATAATTTAAATAATTTACTGTACAAATATTAAAATAGATTGTTTAAATTTTAATTTCATCATTTTAAATCATTTAACCATTTTTAAAATTTTATGAATTATATATACCACTGCATGTCCTATCATTTCTCTACAATATATCTATGTACGTACCCCAAATACTTATAGATATACTAGGTGAATGTACGTGTCGAGCCACGTATTGATAGTTTTATTTAAGATTTTAGTCTTTTTAAGATTTTAAATATATTTTATTTTTAAAGATTTCAAATTTTTTGTTTGAAAAAATTAAATATTTATATTTGAAATATTATTTAATAATGTATTAAAAATAATATTAGTGTAATTATAAAATTGTAAATAAATTTATTATTGGATTAGTAGATTATTCTATTTAGTTCTTTTTTTAACATAGTATTGTAATGTAAGTTTATATCTATAAATATTCTGTAAAGTGTTAATATTATATGAACATCTGCATTTATAAAGCTAAAAAGTGGGTCAATGACAGAAGTGGTATATCTGCAATCACACAAAGATAGAAGTGGTATTTCTGCTAAACCATGACACTTGAATCATCGGGCCGAATTAACACCAACCAATAAGAAAGAAAAACAAAAAGAAATTAATAAAGCAATTAAAAAGAATAACATCACATTATGCATCGGAATCAAAAAAAATAAAGATTTTTTTAAAAAATAAATAAAAAAAATTATTAATATTCTCCCAAAATAGGTTTGTTAGAGAGATATATGGTTAAGATGATTTTTTTAATTTAAAAAGCGATTATTAATATTTAAAAGATTGTTTAATTTTTTGGGTTTAATTATTAGGTTTATTGGTTAACGGGAGATCAAACCTAATCGTTAAATTTAACAGAATATTCTTTTTATTTTTAAGTATATTCTGTTAAACCAAAAAATACCGTTAGATATATATAAAGATATAGTAATTGAAAACACTATTTAATGATTTTCTAAGATAATTAGACGATTACTTAACATGCTTTGTAAAAATGGTCAAAATTATTAAGTGATGGAAGGAAATGAATAGGCACATGTTCCTATTAATATTACTATTGGTATAATTAAATATCGAGTTGTATCTAATAATTTTTAAAGAATATCATTAAAGCACCCATTTAGAAAGTACTAGATATACAATAACAAAACTTATTATTGCAGTTATGTATTTGAGTTGTTTCGAATTATTAGCCGACAAAATTTAAAGAAATTAATATGTGGCCTCAAAACCAACCAAAGGACGAATACTCCTCTAACTTGCTTACCTACCAACCTTATAACAACATTTATTCCATTATCATCCATCAACTTTATTTTACCTTAATTATATAAAACCCTATCTTTATTATTACAAAGAATATTATTGTGTATATTAATATATATATATGTTACATTAGTTTTTGAAGTGTAAAGTGGTACTCTCTTTTTTATATATAGGTACGAGTTGATGAGTCATGCAAACTTTTTTTTTTAAAAAAATTAATTGTAAAAGAATATGATTGATTGACATTGCACCATTACCTTTAGTTCTCTTTTCCTAACAATTCTAAAATTAATATTAATATTGTACGTAAGTAAGGTAAGTAATTGTTAATCACCAGATTATAAATATACCCTACTTAAAATCCAAACAGTAAACAAATAATAATTAATATATGAGAAAACTAGAAGGGTTATCTTATAAATAAATTATCAATCTCTTTTTTTTGGGAAGATTTTCACTCCTAATCATATGAAAATGAAAATGATTTTTATGGAAAAATACAAAAATAAATATAAAAAAATATATATCAATAAATTTTTATTACTAGTATGAAATCGTATCTTGTGAGCTATTTTAGTTGTTAAAATTCTTTTGAAACTATTATTACCACATCCCTTAAATTATTAGGACTCTAAAATTATATCTCCAAATTATTATTACATTGTAAAATTATACACCTAAATTATTACTATAATCTCAAATTGTGTCACCAGATTTCGACAGATTTAATAGTTCTAAAAAAATTAATTAATTAAGAAAGAGGGACGGTATATAAATAAGCAAAAATTATTTATTTTTACAAAAATATATAATATTTTAATTAGGGGCTAGCAAGTAGTAGTGCTATATACATTGTGTAGTAGTAAAATTCGTTATTTCCATTGAATGTGGTCACACTGTTTAATGTTTATGTCAACCCATAATAACCACCATTTCATTTCATTTCATTTACATTTATGTGTAATTATATTCTTTTTTGTTCTTCCTACTTTTGTGAATAACTCAATCAAATATCACAGTTTTTTTTTGCTCCAACCATATATAATATAACTCAGCTTTATTATTATTATTCTTTCGAGTATTATGAGGCCTAGTGCCTACATACATCTAGACACATGCAAGGAGTTTTTAATGCATGTTTTTTTTAGCGTTGCTATACGAGGTGTCTAACACGACTAGGAGATGTTTTAGCGATTTTTTATAATATTTATTAAAGTAAACAAAGTGAGACCCGATATTGAGCTGAGCATTGCTATGGAGTACTAGGTACCTAATACTACTATGAGGTGACGTCTTATAATTAGTTAGCGTTTTTGTATAATCTTCAATTAAGTAAAATAAATCTGACCTGATATTGAATTATAACAATATTACACCTTATAAAGGTACCAAGCACCATGAGTTATTCCTTTTATTATTTTTTATTAAGTTACACTAATAACGATATTACACTTAATAAGTGTGCTAGGCACTATGAGTGTTCTTTAACATTTCTCAATTTTTTTAAGGGGAATTATCCCTATTAACTAACTGTGTGTTTTCTGTTTTCTGTTTTACTTAGTTAGTTAGTTTTGTTAGTTTCTTAACTAACTCTTAGTTTTGCCTTGTAATACTGTCATATAAATAAAAAGGTTATTGGCTCAGTTTTGAGTCAAGCTTTTCAGCAAATTCCTCTGTTTTCCTTCTCCCTGAGATTCTCTCTTGTTTTCTGGTTTTTACCTTTTAAGCTTTTGCTGGTTGAGCTTCTACATGGTATCAGTCGCCTTCAATGGAGTCGTCGATTCCACCCTCCGATCCTCCTCAGACGGTCACCGCCCCTGCACCAGACCAGTCTGCTCACTCTTTCGATTCTGCCCCCTCTGTTTGGAATCCGTTCTCTAGTTCCCTCTCCACTTCTTTAACGATCAAGCTTGATCGTACAAACTTCCTTTCTTGGAAGTCTCAGGTGGTTCCTACGGTGATTGGTCATGACCTAGATGACATTCTGTTCAGTGGTATCTCTCCTCCCCAGTTCTTGATTAATGGTACTATTAACCCTGCCTACCACCAATGGTAGAAACGTGATCAGCTGCTCTTATCATGGATTCGTTCCTCTATGACTGAAGGAGTCCTTGCGTCAGTTGCCAATCACCACACCTCCTCTGCAGTTTGGCATGCTCTTGAGCAAAGATTCGCTAGTCAATCTCGGGCAAGATTACTCCAGTTGAAAGGTCAGTTTTCCAATGTTCACAAAGGCAATCTGTCTATTTCGGAATATGTGGACAAAGTTCAGTCTCTTGCTGATTCCCTTCTTCTTGCTGGTTCTACTATAAGTGAACAAGATATTGTGCTTCAGATCTTGAATGGATTAGGGGCTGAGTTTGATCCCGTTGTCTCTGGAATTACTTCAAGAAGTGATTCCTGTTGGAAATTATTTTACCAGGATCTAGATTTACTAACAAGTATGTTGGATTAACAACCTAATATGAATTATAAAACAATGAAAATAAACACATATAAAGTTAGAAAAACCTTACAGTGGGTGCAGCGGAATAATATGACTCCTTCCGTTCAGATCTCTAGCCCTTGATTCCTTTCTGTAGCAGAGCATCACCAAGATCTGAACCTGGATCTTCTTTTCTCCTTCTTTGATGCAGATTTTCCATAGTCTTCCATACTATGATTGAGATACCACTTGATGTGTGTGGGCACTACTCATCTCACAAGGATTTCGAAATTTTCTCTCTTTTTCTCTCTTGAATTTCGTGGCTTATGGCTTACCATCCATGCAAGAGAAGAGAACAAGGTTGCTTTATATAGGGAAAAGGGAGAGCACAACTTTCCAAATAAACAGTTTCCTCTTTTACTGTGTAATTGATTAACTGCCTTATATAGTGTGATCCACCACTTACCTATTATAGATAGGCTTTGATTAGCAATTACATGGCAATTAAAATTGAAAATAATTGAGAAACAAGCAAAGAGGTGCCGGCCATAGGGTGATATGGGCCTCACTTGGATTTTGCAGTTTCCTCAATTTTATTTCAATTTCTCCAAAAATGCCATTTTTCCAATTCTAATCATTTAAATGCCAAAACTAATTATTTAATAACTAAAATAGATTATTAAATAATATTGTCATTTAAAATAATTATTAATTAGATATACAAAGTCTCTTAATTAATAATTAAACCTAGAAACCCTTTTTCTTTACGATTTCATCCTTAAACTGTGAGAATTCATAAAGTAGACATAGTCTAACTTTTAGAATTATAATTGATTAATTAAAATCAATTAACTGAGTCTTACAAGCAGTATGGTCTCAACTAGTATGGGGACCATGGGTCTATATAACCGAGCTTCCAATAAGTCGAACCGAATTTACCAAGTGAATTCCCTAACTTATTAATTCCTCATTGAATCCACACTTAGAACTTGGAATTGCACTCTCAGTCATATAGAAACGCTCTATATGTTCCACGATATAGACACGTCATTAGTTATCCATTGTTATAACCCTAATGTGATCAATGATCCTCTATATAGATGATTTACACTGTACAGGGATTAAATTACCGTAACACCCTACAATGTATTTTATCCCTAAAACACTTAACCTTGTATAAATGATATTTCACCTAAGTGAAATGAGATCTCCACCATTTATCTTCGTTTGGTTAAGCTCGAAGGAAATCATCATTTACTTCTATTTGCCAAATAGAAGCTATAGATTCCATATTTATGTTAGCGCTCCCACTCAATTGCATTACCGTGTTCCCAAAATGTACGTATCACCCTGATACAAAACTAGGCTTAACTAACAAATCAAAGAACACGAGTAACACTCTTGAAATTGAGCCTAACCATATCAGGATTTCGATCATGTGATCTAGGATCAACAGGTGATATTGAATTGAATAGATATTACGGTAAATTTTAACATATCTAATCAAAGTTCAATATCGGTCCCTTCCGATGTATACTCCATACATCTGATACTGGTAAACTTTGCCAATGTCCTGGAAAGGACATAACACTTTTCCAAGGTGTAAGAATACCTATCGCTGATTATACCATGTCAGTCTAAATCCAGTGTTCTGACAAATCAGGGAATAAACTTTTGAACATATGATAAAGATTATATTCCACTGTGCTAACAACACTATAATCTTTAACAAACTCATATGTTCTGGACTTAAAAAGAATTCATACATTATATACATATAATCATGAAATAAATCATGTGAACCATGCAACATAAAATGTTATTTCTGATCTTTATTAATAAGTAAATCTGATTATATGAAATGAGTTTTATTTAGGGCATAAAACCCAACAATTCCTTAACTCTTGATGAAGTTCAAGCCTTACTCTTGTCTCATGAAAGCCGGTTAGAGCACCATAGCTCTATGACCGATCTTTCCATGAAACTCCAAGCCAATCTCACCGTAGGCAACAACATACCCAACTCAGGGAGATACATCCCACCACCTGCTCGTGGAAATTACTCTGAAAACTCTTCAAGAAATGTTGGGAAGAGTTCATCTCGGGGTCCTTTTGGTCTTCAAACCAGACTCATATTTCAATTGTGCCTCAAAAGTGGACACACTGCTGATGTGTGCCACTATCGCTTTGACAAGAACTTCGTTCCTCCTAAGTCTGCTCCTCCTCGAGCATATCTCACTGAGCTCGACGCTGACAGTGACAATCAGGTACATAATACAACCATTTTACCTGACTTTGGAGATGACCATATGTGGTTTGTTGATACAGGGGCAAATGTTCATGTTACAAATGGTTCTGAGTCTCTTGACAACCCCTCTCCCTATGCTGGTACTGAGGCACTTTCTGTAGGAGATGGTAAGACCCTTCTCATAACTCACATAGGTTCTTCTTCTCTGTCTACTCCCTCTTCCCATGCTTTACATTTACATTCAGTTTTAAATGTGCCTGCCATCAAAAAGAATTTAACTAATGTGTCTAAGCTTACTCATGACAATAATGTGTATCTTGAATTTCACAAAAATTGTTGTTTTGTTGAGGACAAACTCACTGGAGCTGTTCTTCTCGAAGGACCAGTTAAAGATGGCCTATATGTGCTTGGTGACTCTAGCCAACATTCTCATACACTTCAGTGTAATCTCACCACTTTTTCTCAGCCCACTACTGCCTCTAATTTTAATTCTTGCCAATCTTGTTGTAATAAACTCACTGTTAACTCAGTGAAGCCTTGTAATGATTCCTATATCAATAAAGAAACTCATTCTCCTTACTCTCCGTCTGTTTCTTTAACTACTTTTAACCATGATATTAATACTTGGCATCAAAAATTGGGGCATCCTTCAACTGCTACTTTAAGCAGAATTTTAAAAAATGTATCACATTCAGGCACTCTCAACGATTTGCAATTTTGCATTGCATGTCAAAAGGGCAAGAGTCACAAACAACCCTATTCTTTGTCCACTAGCCATGCTTCACAACCCCTTCAATTAATCCACACTGATTTATGGGGCCCTTCTCATGTTTCATCTCGAGAAGGTTACCAATATTATACTCATTTCATAGATGATCACACTAGGTACACTTGGATTTATCCTTTGAAACTTAAATCCCAAGCCTTTGATGTTTTTTTAAAATTTAAAAGCATGGTTGAAAAACAATTTAATTTGCCTACTAAAAGTGTCCAGTCTGATTGGGGTGGGGAGTACAGACCATTTGCTAGATTTTTACATGATCAAGGAATTCATTTTCAACATCCTTGTCCTCATGACCATGAACAAAATGGAAGAGCTGAGAGGAAGCATAGACATATTACTGAAACTGGTTTGGTTTTACTTGCTCAATCTGGTCTTTCTTTGTCTTACTGGTGGTATGCTTTTCAATGTGCTGTATTTACCATTAATAGACTTCCTACAACTGTTCTTGGCTTCAAGAGCCCCTATGAAAGTTTGTTTGGCAGCCTACCCGATTACAAGATTCTCAAACCTTTTGGGTGTGCTTGCTTTCCACATTTGAGACCTTACAACAATCACAAACTTGAGTTCAGATCAAATCAATGTATCTTTCTTGGATACTCTTCTCATCACAAAGGGTACTTGTGTGAAAATTCTAAAGGCTGACTCTATATTGCAAGAAATGTGGTGTTCAATGAAAGAACTTTTCCTGCCTTTGAAGCCTCCTCTAACACTCAGGTACTGTCTTCTCAATCTTTACCTACTGTTGCATTTACTTTTCCCACTGCTACTTCTAATCCTACTCCAATTTTTTGGTTGTGCTGCTGTTCCTTCTTACAACCTGACTACGCAAGCATCTTCATATACAAATCAACACCAGCAACCTGCCCCTACCACTCAACAACCTGAAACACACAATCCCCAACCACCATTTAACACCCAGCAACCTGCTAATATTACCCAGCAGCCTGAAACAACAACCCAGCAGCCTATACAGTCACCTCAGCAACCTGAAACAACAACCCAGCAGCCTATACACTCACCTCAACAGCCCGAAACCTCAAACCAGCAGCCTGTTCAATCACTTCAGTAGCCTGAATCTTCACACCAGCAGTCTGAATCATTACACCAGTAGTCCCATAACTCATCTCAGCAGCATAATTCTGGTGTTTTGTCTCCAACACATGACTCAAGCATGTTATCCCGAGTGCACCACATGAAAACAAGGTCTCAAAGTGGAATCTACAAACCTAAAGCATACTTATCTACTAGACATCCTTTGCCCGAATCTCTTGTTCCTACTGAACCAAGAACTGTCCAACAAGCTCTTAAAGACCCCAAATGGTTTTAATCTATGCAAAAGGAGAATACTGCCTTGATTCGATCACACACTTAGACTCTTGTCCCTTATGAGCCGCATATGCATGTTATTGATAATAAGTGGGTGTATCGGATAAAACTTAATGTTGATGGCTCCCTAAATACATACAAATCCAGGTTAGTAGCCAAGGGGTATTTACAAACACCTGGGATTGGAGGACACTTTTAGCCCTGTGGTTAAACCAGTTACAGTTCGAACTGTTCTCACTCTTGCTGTCACTTCAACATGGATTGTTAGGCGATTGGATGTTAGTAATGCCTTTTTAAATGGTGATCTCCATGAAACAGTGTACATGAGACAACCAAGAGGATTTGATATCCAACCAACCCGACTCATGTCTGTAAGTTGCATAAAGCTCTTTATGGTTTGAAGCAAGCTCCACGAGCTTGGAATGAGAAATTGAGGCACACATTGTTGAAGTGGGGTTTTCATGCTTCAAAATCAGACACATCTCTCTTTGTTTATGGATCTGATACAAACCTGATTATCCTCCTTGTGTATGTAGATGACATACTGGTTACTGGTCCTAATTCTAGTCTCATTTCAAAACTGATTGCTGATTTGAACACCTCTTTTTCCTTGAAAGACCTCGACCCTATTCACTATTTTCTTGGCATTGAGATTTTTCGAGATGCTACAGGGATGTATCTTTCTCAAAGCAAGTATGTAACTCATTTGCTTGTTCGACTTCAGCTTGATGGTGCTAAAAGTTGTCTCAATCCAACAAGTTCAACTCAAAAGTTATCTTTGGCCGATGGAGAACCGTTTCATGACATAACTCTTTATAGAAGCACCCTTGGAGCTCTCCAATATCTCACACTCACTCAGCCCGATGTTGCTTTTATCATAAATGAACTGAGTCAGTTTATTCATGCACCAACTGTCAACCACTGGGAAGCTTGTAAGCGCCTTCTGCGATATCTAAAAGGCACTCTCTCTCTCGGTCTCTTTCTTAGACCAGCAGCTTCTATGGAAATTTGTGCTTACTCCGATGCCAATTGGGCCAGCTGTGTTGATGATAGAAGATTAACGGGAGGTTATGTGGTGTTTCTTGGAGGAAATCTGGTGTCTTGGAGTGCAAAGAAGCAGAATGTTGTCGCTCGCTCAAGTACTGAAAGTGAATTTCGCAGCCTTGCTAACACTTCTGCTGAAATCAAATGGCTGGTTAACTTGTTATCTGAGTTACACATTAAACCAGCCCTCACACCAGTCATTTGGGTTGATAATCAAGGAGCAGCTGCTCTTGCAGCTAATCCCGTTTTCCATGCCCGAAGTAAGGACATAGAGATAGATCTTCACTTCATAAGAGATCAGATCATGGCCAAGGAGATTTCTGTCAGATATGTTCCAGCACTTGATCAAGTTGCCGATTTCTTACCAAACCTCTCTCCAAAGATCGGTTCTTATATCTTCGAGGCAAACTCAATATGGCTGCAACCCCTTTTCGTTTGAGGGGGGATATTAACTAACTATGTGTTTTCTGTTTTCTGTTTTACTTAGTTAGTTAGTTCTGTTAGTTTCTTAACTAACTCTTAGTTTTGCCTTGTAATACTGTCATATAAATAAAAAGGTTATTTGCTCAGTTTTGAGTCAAGCTTTTCAGCAAATTCCTCTGTTTTCTTTCTCCCTGAGATTCTCTCTTGTTTTCTGGATTTTACCTTTTAAGCTTTTGCTGGTTGAGCTTCTACAATCCCATACACTATTTTTTTTAATTTTTTTTTTAAAATTTACGGTTTGGGTTTCTAAAGGGGTTGCAGCGCTAGTGGCAATAGGGGTTTCTGTACAATTTTTTGTTGCAATTTAGATTGCAGCGCTAGTTGCAATAGGGGTTTCTATGTAGAATTCCGTAAAAATACAAAAAATAAACTGTTTTGAAGTGTAAAAAAAAAAGTCTTTTTTTTTAACTTCCTTTTTATGTGGTACACTTAAATATGCCATATATATAAGCACGGTCCACAAGAGCACAAAATATACCCAAAATTACATATCTCTAAATGGAGACTAAAGCAAAATTTAAAAATAAACATTTTTTAATGTTGATACTGCTTTATTTGTTAGTGATAATTTATTTAGATATGCGTTGTAGCGAGATCTGATTCAGGTGCTCTTATTGAAGCTAAAGCTATCTGTGGTGATGGATCTTTTCCCCCGAAAATAATCGAAAGCAAAGGATGGCAACATGTTGAGATTGAATCTGGTTATTGATTATTGAGCACCATTTCTCTTAATAAGTATCATTTGCAAGACAGGAATTACAGTTCAAAATTACCCAAAGCAAAAAAAAAAACTAAAAACAAATTATGTTGACATAATTTTGAGTCTCCTTAGTAATAACAACTTTTAGAATTGTTCAGGAAAAAAAAAACTTTTAAAGCAATTATGAATGCAATACTAACCATATATTATTCGAGAATTAATTGGACATATATAACTGTATGAAATCTTGTGTAATAAAACTAGATTGTACAACAATAACAAGTAATTTGCCATACATAACAAAATAATAGACAATATAGCCAAACTAAGATATAGTTGATTTCTTGTTTGTATACGTATTCATATCCTAATCAGATTGTGATCATGTACCTACCATATATACAAGACATATTCATTATCCAATCTCTTATTAGCCCCCAAACTTGACTTAAAAAAACACAATATAAAATGTGATCAACTAAATCTTGCTATAATTATCAAAAAAAAAAGAAAAAACTAAATCTTGCTATTAGTAAGCACTAAAGAGACTTGGAATCTTTGACCATAATCTTAAATTCATGCTTGGATACAGAATTACAAGAGGAAAATAAATTTATTCACATAAAGTGAACATATGAGTACACTATTTCTTTGTTTTGGTAAAGGACATATTTATTTTGGGATGTTTTGGGCTCTGTTCTTTGTGTTAATGCCGACACCTAGAAAATAATTGACAGGAAAAGGACTGAAATTTCTATTAATAAAATTCAGACAACCGTGTGGTAGAGCCCACAAACTCACTCCATTACCAAAGTACTTACTTTACTTTACTTTCTATTACAAATTGGTCCCTATAAAAACCTTCACACATGTTGTTTTGATTCAAAATGTAATGTTTTGGTTAGAAAGTATAGCACACACAACACGAGGTACTTCTACTATGCAGCTCATCATATTTAATGTTCCTTGTCCAACCAGAAGAATCATATGATCCAAATCATATTTATTTTTTTTATTGTTTTTATGGTTTGGTGTCTTGTCAAGAAGGATCGAATACATGCTTCAGAATTTCTCTGACAATCTCTAAAATATCGTCTTCTTTGCAACCTGTTACAAATCTGACTGCAACAAATATTCCTTCAATTAGTATCAGCTGAAAATGTGATAGTTCTCATACTTGATGATAATGAAAGTACAATAGTTTCAATAGAAGTGATGTTAAATAAATCCAAACCTGAAAACTAAGAGGAAAAAAGAGTTCCCTTATTATCCATTTTAGTCAAAAATACTTTCCTCATTTTTTATTAGATATCTATATCTTTCTAAGAACTTATATGGTTGGCCAAAATAATTTGCTTAAGTGGTCCAAGATAATGAAAAATAACACAAACAGCTATAACTGGCTGGCATTTGGTGATACCTAACAATGTTTTATTTGATAACATAAGAGTTCCAATAACCCAAAAATAAACAAATAAAGAGATTAAGAAAAAGGGTAGCTAAATGAAGACAGAAACAAGTATTTAAGTATGTTATATAAAAGTACGAAAACAACAAAATTTCTGAAATGAGAACTGGAAAAACATCATTTAAAAGTAAGAACACAGGAAAAGCCTAACAAGTGGATAGACTATATAGTAGGTGGTGCCTGGTGGATGTGGTACATGAAGAGCATCATCAATCTTTCTTGAAAGCAAGATAACCAAAATTGGTTCAGAATTAGGCCCCACCTTTTGTGTCACAAAGTGTGTTGTGTATTTAGATAAGGACTATGTGGAAACAAACAAAAACAGAATTTGTTTATTTATTTATATGTTTTCTGCGTTTACTAAACTGTAATTAGAATCAGAATAATTAATGGGAGAAATGTATCGGTTTAAAATAGAAAATAATCGGAAACAATATATTATTATGATGTTTACTAAACTGTCCGGAAAAAAAACCAGAATCATATTATTTTGTTTACATAACTAGAAAAGGTAATCGGAATGCTCTAATTTGACAAAATTACCATTATTAGAACATGTAATTATTATCTGTTTATAGATTTTTAAGGGGATATTTGTCTTTTTCATTTTTAATTAATAAAATTAAAATTAAAATAAATTAAGTAAGGAAAAGGAAAGACATTCCCTATAAAAATAGGAGAGAACCTTTCCCTTTATTTTGTGGGAATATATTTTTTTAATCCTAAAAATCAACCTTTAATATTTATTTTTTGAAATATTTAAATTTATTTTATTTAAGAATAAAAAATATAAATTAAAATAGCAAATTTAATAAATTAATTTGTAATAACATCTCATTATCACCTCTTTATATTATTATTTCCTTTAACCAATTACCTGAACTTGACTAAAACTTTGTTTTACACCCAATACCCTACAGCCTAAAAGAACTGCAAACTAAAAGAAATAATCAATAATCACAACTAAACTCAAACTTAACTGCCATAATTAAAGGATAAAAACTAAAATAAACATTACACTTCCTTTTTAAAAAACAGTTTTAACAATTAACAAACCATAGTACCTAATCAAATTTTTGACATATGAAAAATTAACTGCGAATGATTGTATCATTATTTGGACTATTGCCTGAGAATCAATCATCCCATTGGCACAAACAACTCTCATACCTTTTAAACTTTTTGACTATAAGTGTAAGCATTGGACACTAGTGTACTTGGATTGTCAAACCCACAAAAAGAGAGGCCAAGAAATATGAACATACAAAAAAGTGAGACGATTAAAAGGGTTTTTAGGTGGTGCAGCGTTGAAGTTGGACCAAAGAAAAAGAAAGCCAGTGAGATAAGGTCGGCTAACAAGATTTTCTCTCCAAAATTGATATATTATCAAATGAGACTATAAAAAGAAAACTATATACAAAATGTATAATGGACCCAATTGTATCCCTATTGTACTGTGGAAGCTTACCATTTCGATGATCAGATGTAGTGGTCACTAGTCAATTTTAATGGCTATGGAGAGGAGAATGATTGAATGTGGAACTAGTGCCCACCTTAGAAGGGCAAGACCGAGCCAATCTCTACCTTTGCACAACGTAGTTGGGCAAAGACTAAGGACCCCAGCAAGTAAACACAGCGACCCATTGTGCTTTACAAGGACTACTATTTCAACAAATTTCTCTTTCTAATAAATAATGACCCCACATTGCACTTAAGGCTCAAAAAATTGCGACCCAAACTTATGCTCATGGTTTTGTTTTGTTTTGCCCTTTGAAAATGGTCATCCAATAAAAAAGAGAAGGAAAGGAATGATAAAAAGGATAATATAATGCTATGCTATAAAAAAAAAGTGGTATTTTGTATCTTATAATAAATGTATGTCCAGATATATCACATACTAATATGCTATAAAAATGAACATACATTTAAATTAATTTTATATATAACTTAGTAAGGATTTAATGAGATAATATATAGGGTGGCAAAAACAAAATCATTTAGCAGGCACTCCTATGTAGATGTATGGCTTCAGCAAGAGAAGACTAACAATCTTTCTAGAAATTAATTAAGAATAAAAATGCATGGCCCACCTAAGGGTATAGTTTTATTCAGTGCTATTCCTAAAAAAATGAAAGTAGCTATGGTATCAAAGCCAAAACATTATAAAAGCCTTTTAAACAACATAGGTGGTCATAGGCACAACCTAGTGGTAATATACCTCTCCTCACAATGGTCCAAGTTTAAAGAAAGAAAACATAGAACACGAATTTAAATTAAAACATGTATAAATATATGTATACAAACAAATAATAGAAGTATAAGATGGACTTTTCAAAACAGACCGCAAACTAGTACTACAGCCAGGTAAAACAGAAGCAATGATCTCTTTTTTTATTAAGGATGAGCAGATATGAGTATGCCAAGACAAATAAAATAATCATCTCTCACCAAATGTTATTTTGTCCAAGTTATTGGAAGGAAAATTAGATGATTTTGAATTGCAATACATCAACCAATTTGAAAGACATCTGGAACCTACACCGAGATTGATGAGAAAAAGTTGGCAAAGAATGGAAATGAATGGCAATTACACCAATATTGTGCACCACACATAACAAAAAGTATTTTACTTCCACGGTTCCACAGAGATGTGACTACAAAAGTTATTAATTTACAAAAACAGATGAATGATAGAGCTTTGACAATCATTCTGACTCTGGCTGTTTAATAGGAGCAGACTCTTAATTACATGGTGAACAGGTTAGACCCCAAGAGTAGTGGAGTATGGTAGAAGAGAGTAAATAAAGGGGTAGATGAGACATTGTGATTGTGATGAATGATAGTTTTGAGTGGGAGTGGGATTAAGAGGTTATTTCTCTGCATCATGGAAGCCTTAGGCCTTTCAAATACCTAGGGAAATTGTGTGTGTAATTCTCTAGCTGCTATAGCAGCAATAATACACAAGTTTCATATATTGTCTGCATCTACACCTTGCTATTTCTCTGTTTTGTTACTGTCTTATTGGATTTATTCAACTGCTAAGTATAGGTGACCTTTAGTCACTCTGATCTTGATTGAGCAACAATAGTTACTAGTACGCAGTTTTCATAGAACTCTAAGGAGAGAACCAGTGGGACTGACAGAGACAGAGGAATAAATCATTGTTCCTGAGAACTGAGTTCATGGTATAACCACCATTGCCAGCAGTTCAACAATACAATTGCAATGAACGGAAACCGACAGATTTGATTCACCTTATACTACTTTCAGAAACAGAAACTAGAAACGCTTGAATATCTAAATTACCATTAAATGCAATATCACAAATAGTTTAATTAGCACATCTATATCAGTAGACCTACACACATAGCAATCTGCATTACAAGCTATGTTTTTAAGCATTATTTATGTAATTTGATACCACTTCCTCATAAAAAAGGACAATAAGAATAAATTAAACTAATACTGTATAAAATTGAAGCCGCAGGCTAAGCATGTACACATGTGGCTCGGTTTTCATAGATTAGTGAAAGAGCAACAACTTACTTTAGAGAAAAAAAAAGATCCTTCAAGAATCTATCTAAATCACACCAGATTCAGTTTGCAGTCTGAAAGGTCTCATAACTAATAAAAGAAATTAGGGAAAAGGAAATATGAATACTTAATGAAATAAACAAATATAAATACACTGACACAGGTAAATACAGGCGTGCTGTGTCCACACAGCATATACATGTTTTACAACATTCATAAACATTAACTTAGTATCATGGAAACTAGTAATGTGCTACCAAAAGAAACATCTTCCGTGATTTCATAAATTAAAGGCTAACTAGGATTTTTGTCCCTCGAACTTTGACATATACCAAATCATGATCCCCTGAACTTTTAAGGTCGTTAAAAATCCTTCCTGAATTATTGAAATTATTGGATTTAATGACTTTTGACCAATTTTGGTAAGGAAAGTTTAACATGGAGGAAAGTTCAGAGAGTATAATTTAGTACATGTTAAAATTCGAGGGGTTTGGTAGATATCAAAGTTTGGGGAGCATAATTTAGTACATGGATAATCACAGAACTAGTAAAATTGAATGAAATTGGACAAAAATCCTTAAATCCAACAATCTCAGTAATTAAGTGGGAATTTTTAACGGTTTGAAAAGTTCAGGGAACATGATTTGGTATATGTGAAAGTTCAGGAGTAAAAATCCTAATTAGTTCTTTGTCAAAAAAAAAGAAAAATCCTAATTAGCCTAAACTATTATAAGTAAAAGAAAAAATAAGGTTGTGTAAGTGGATTTTAAAACTTACCCCAAGGAAGAATGGGAAACTCCCACCTTTGTTTGGGAACTGTAATGACATATGAAGCAACCTGTAAAAGGATTAAAAGCATTAAAAAATCCCAGCAGTAGATGATTTTCGAGAAATTATTACGACATTTAAACTTTTCTTAATCTAAATACCAAAGTTGAGGCAGCAAGGGAATGAGAAGAACAATGCTCTGTAGATATCTCTCCTTTTTCATAAAGGATATCCATAATGTCCATGCATGCTTCAAAGTTCACAAGGTCTCCAATTTTTGCCACTTCCCTGAACTCCAAATTAAAAAAAAAAAAATTTAGGTAGATTTAACTAGTTATGTACAAGGAAAAGAAAGATGTCAAATCTAAATGCCAAATTCAGAAAGTAAAAATGTGAGGAACATGAAATAACCTTAGCTGATGAAAAAGCTCTTCAAGGAATGTAAAAGCAATATCTACTGCACCAATCTCAAAATTCAAGACCTTCCAGAAAATATGAAAGTTCATATCATCTCAGCAGTACAAAAATAGCTCGAAAACTTTCATCCTTCAGAAGTGTTACCTGCATCAAAACAACCTCCTACGAAATTCACATCAAACAGTGGACATGGGAAAGAAAGTTCTCTTGAACAATGTAACGAAAAGTAGCTTACTGCTTCCAAGAAATCCCGATTCGTAAAATGCTGCTCTTTGATAACCTTGTCACCCAAAGACTTGAAGCAATTAATGGACAATGGTCTGGAACTGTGTATCTATGAATCATCAATAATTTGACAAAGAGCAATTAGTTGTGGCAACTAGAACCCTGCACAAAAATCAACAAGGATAAATGATGAAGACCCACTTTGCTGGATATCCATAAGGAAACAAGTGCAAACAACTGCAAATTGCTTTCTCTCAACGGTTGCAAAAGCCAGTTTGCTATGTCACCTCCTTCTTTGAACCTATACAAGTACAATACTGTTCTTTGTGAACATTAGATTATTTAACACAATAAATTAGCCAATAATAAATAATGGGTCATCTTTCATTGAGGAAAAATAAAAACCCTACTCCAAATGCTTGTTTGTTTTCCCATTCATGACATTGCAAACAGAGTATGTGCAGTGAAATCATCATTATTTTTCGACTAAGTATATCAAATTGCAGAAATGAAAGTGAAATTATGAAAAGAGAAAGAAAAAGAAGAAGAATAAGGTTTACCTGGAGCTGGAGAAGCGAGGGTAGAATCTATCGGCGAAGAATGATAGCGCAGTGTATTTGACGATCGGACTCACTTCGAGTAACTTCAAATTGAATCCACCACAATTATATACAAAATTTATAGACAGATATGAAATGAATACTTCCAAGATAATCGATAATTAAATAGAAAACAGAAAAGCCTTACCTGAGCAGATTCGATAAGGAATTCGAGAAGACATGGTCGTAGAGCCAAAGCTCTCTCCTTCCACATCTCTCTCTTTCTCTCTTTGTGAAATTGTAATGTTTAGATTAAAGAAAAAGGAAAATGAAAAAGAATTGATTTTGTTATAAATATTTTCTTTAATATCCCGCCCGAAAAAAAAGCCTTATGTTATGGTTGTAAAAGCTTAGAGAAAGAGATTGAAGAAGAAAGATTTCATTGCACTAAATGATCAAATGAAACAATAAGCTAGCTAAACAAGAATCAGTTATAACTAACTCCTAACAGATGTAACTAACAATACCAGAACTAATTTTTTTTTTTTTTGAAGGAAAATGGTAACTTTATTAATAAGAAGATTCAACCATTACAATAGAAAGAAAATCACACGATCTGGATACAAACAAGAGCTACGAGCAAGACAATGTGCAGCTTTGTTTACAGAACGTTTAACAAAATTAATTGAGACTAACGGCAAATCGGCCAAAAGAGAACGACAAACCGCCACCTGAAGGCCAAAAGGAGAAGGTATCTCCACCGTGCTTTGGACTGCCTGGACAACAACCAAAGAATCGGTTTCAATCTCAACCGGTCCCCAATGTTTCCTCTTTATCCAACTCAAGGCCTCCTTAACCCCTACCAATTCAGCCATAGCCGAATCCACACACCCCACTCGTAAAACTGTGAAGCCTTCAATGAATCGACCCTGAGAATCCCGGGCCACCCCTGCCGCTCCAAATCGACCATCACTTGCAAAGATTGCACCATCGACATTAACCTTAATCTTTCCCATAACTGGTTTCACCCAATGCTCTAAGTCCACTCTTGAACCCGTAGGAACAAGTAAAGACCCCATTCTCCTTTGTTGAGCATTTCTCCATTGATTAAGGACTACTCTTGCCAATAGAATAACCTCTGCCGCTGACATTGATTTGTCCCGCCAAACCACCTCATTTCGGGCATACCAAATCGCCCAAAGAACCATGAGCAATTCTTCCTGGGCCGTGGATGAGTGTTGTAGCAGAATGTGGCTAAACCAATCCCAAAAAGACTCCATAGGCGTATGACTCCAATTTAGAACCGAAAGATGCCAACAAGACCGTGCAAAAGAACATTGCACCAACAAATGGTAAATGGTCTCAGGCACCTGGTTACACATAGGACAAACTTGGTCTAGAGGAATATTATTAAGTTCAGTGTGTTGTTCATTGTGTTGTTGTTCTGTACTTTTCTATTTTACTGTTAATGACTTAACTGTTATTAACAGTTTTCTGTTATTAGTCTTTCCTTTTCTTTAGGTTGTGTCAGTCGGTTTGTTAGAGTTAGTTAGGTTCCTTCTTCCAGTTGTATCTCCTGTATATAAACCTCTCTGTTTTTGATTCCCAATTAATTCAATCAATACAATTCATTTAGATTTTTCTGTTCCGCATTATGGTATCAGAGCAGGGAAAGATTTACTTTCCCTGACCGATCCTGACCTCTCCGGTCTTCCCTTCCGGTGTTGTCGTCGTGTCTCTTCCTTCTTCTCCGACGGTCTGCCCACCGTGTTCGTGGCTCTGTTTTCTGTGTTTCATGCATGTCGAATGAAACACCTTCCATAGCTCAAATGGAAAGTGAAGATCCCAACTCTAAAGCTGCTGATAGTCCTTCTGCATCTACTGGACATGGAAGTCAAGAACTTCAATTCATCAATCAAAAGAACCCTCTTGAAGACCCTTCGAACCCATACTATCTACACCATGGCGACAACCCAGGTAATACTCTTGTTTCTCAACTTCTCACTGGACAAGATAACTATGCATCTTGGAGTAGAGCTATGCAACTTTCAATATCTGTCAAAAATAAACTTGGCTTCTTGGATGGAACTATCCCTAAACCGATGATCTCAGATTATGCTATGTATAATGCTTGGGTGAGGAACAATAATATTGTCATTTCTTGGATATTGAACTCAGTATCCAAAGAAATTTCATCTAGTATTCTATATGATGAGTCTGCTGCAAATATATGGAATGATCTTAAAACTCGTTTTCAGCAAAGAAATGGCCCTCAGATTTATAATCTCAGAAAGAATCTAATGAATTTGAGACAAGAAGCTCAAACTATTAGCATGTACTTCACTAGATTGAAAACAATTTGGGAAGAATTGGCCAATTATAGACCAAATTGCATCTGTAATAGCTGCACTTGTGGAGGAGTTAAAAAGATGCAAGAATACCATCACATGGAATATATAATGTCCTTTCTCATGGGACTTTCGGATAATTTCTCTCAAGTTCGTGGAAACATTCTTTTAATGGATCCTCTCCCAGACATCAATCGTGTTTTTCATCTTGCTACTCGAGAAGAAAATCAGAAATCTAATGTCACCACAGGGAACGATCCTAATACTAGTCATGCCTTTGCCTTTCAAGGAGACAAAGGAAACAAGAATGAAAATCAAAACCAGAAAAATCAAGGCTCCAAGAAAGGAAGACCTTTTTGCACTCATTGCAACATTCATGGCCACACCATTGAAAGGTGTTACAAAATACACGGGTACCCTCCTGGTTTCAAGACTAACAAACAAAAGGAAGGCATGGCAAACCAGTTCCATACCAGCAAAGAAAACAAAGGAAAATCAGAGGAAACACATGCTTTCTTGCCCCAACTAAATGCCAATCAATATCAACAGCTGCTTAATCTGCTTGCCAATCAACAAAGCAACATCAGCACACCTGATCCTAGCACTTCCACAGGTAACTCAGGTATTGTTCTTACCTATGCTTCATCTAAAATATTTGACACATCTTGGATAATCGACTCTGGGGCCACCAGACACATCTGTAATAATGCTAAAATGTTTCAAAGCATTACTTGCATCCCTACGACTAAGTTAATTTTACCAAACAATGAAGCACTCATGGTAAATCAAGGTGGTACTGTTGTTATCTCTAAACACTTAATTCTCGAAAATGTTTTGTATGTTTTTGACTTCAAATTCAACATAATTTCAGTAAGTTGTTTAACTCGAAATGATGTTGTTAAAGTTAAATTTTACACTGACTGGTTTTGTATTCAGGAAAAGCAATCCAAGAGTGTGATTGGCAGAGGTAAAGAATGGAATGGTCTCTATGTTTTGGAGGATACTCGAATTGATTCCTGCAATAATACTGTGACTGCTCATATGTGGCATAGTCGATTGGGGCACCCTTCACATAAAAGACTTGCTTTACTTTGTAATAAGATCCATTGTAATATAGACAATGTTCATAAACAAATTCCCTGTTACATTTGTCCCCTGGCCAAACAAAAGAAGATCCCTTTTACTACACATTCTGGTGTTGCTAAATCAAAGTTTGATTTAATTCATTGTGATACTTGGGGACCCTACCATATTCCCTCTCATACCAATCACAAATATTTTCTAACCCTTGTTGATGACAAGACAAGATTCACTTGGATCTTTTTAATGAAACAGAAATCGGATGCAATAACCATCATTCCTGAATTTTTTAGCTTACATTCAAACTCAATTTAAATGTGTGTTTAAATGTTTCAGGTCCGATAATGCACCCGAGCTTGTTTTTAAAGATCTCTTTTCAAAATTTGGAATCTTGCATGAATTCACTTGTGTTGAAACTCCTGAACAAAATGCAATAGCAGAAAGAAAGAATCAACACCTTCTAAATGTTGCTCGAGCTCTTTATTTCCAAGCCAAATTACCTATTCATTTTTGGACTGAGTGCGTTCTTACTGTTGCATATTTGATAAACCGCACTCCTACTCCCAATCTTGGAAACAAGAGCCCATATGAAATCCTTTTTGATAACTTACCAAAGTATGATCAATTAAGGAACTTCGGGTGTCTTGCCTTTGCAAGCACACTTAATGCTCACAGAAATAAATTCACACCAAGGGCTAGAACTTGTGTTTTTATTGGGTATCCCCAAGGCATAAAAGGGTACAAATTATATGATATCAACACTAAAGAAATTTTTATCTCTAGAAATGTTATTTTTCATGAAAATATATATCCTTTTCATCGTTTAAATACTGCAGAAAATTATTTTGATTCTTTTTCGAATATGGTATTTCCTTCTCCTCATATATCTAATACTAATGTTAATGATTTCCCTGATAACATTCATGACAATTCATGTACTAATAGTTCTTCTCAAGTCAATGACAGTACTCAGGACTTAAATATTGATCAAGATCATCATCCTCACATTCCAAACGCTGAAACTGAAGATACTTCAATTAAGCAAGCTGCTATACCAAGCCAAGATACTGAGATTGACCATATTCCAGTTCAGCAAGCAGGCATTCCTCCTGAACCTAGGCGCACCAGCAGAGTCATTCAAAAGCCTGCTTATTTACGTGACTATGAGTGTCACTCTATCCTCCAAGACAAAAATTCTACCCCTCACACTCTTGAAAAATTTTTATCCTATGAGAAATTATCTAACACTCATAAAGCTTTTATCTCTGTTATTACAGCTCTATTTGAACCTGCAACATATAGCCAAGCTTCTCAAATACGAATATGGAATCAAGCCATGCAACAAGAATTATTTGCTTTGCTCAAAAACAAAACATGGACCTATGTTCTTTTACCTCCAAACAAGAAAGCCATTGGATGTCGCTGGGTGTACAAGATCAAGCTAAATAGTGACGGTTCGATAGAAAGACATAAAGCCCGTCTTGTTGCTCAAGGGTATACTCAACAAGAAGGCTTAGACTTCTTCGACACTTTCTCTCCAGTTGCAAAAATGGTTACTTTTAAACTCTTATTGGCCATTTCCACTATTAAGAATTGGCACACTTTGCAACTTGACGTAAATAACGCATTCCTCAATGGAGACCTCAATGAAGAAGTCTATATGCAACTTCCAAAAGGACTGGTCCTTCCTCCAGAAATAGCACAAGAATCCAACATGGCGTGCAAATTGAATAAGTCTATCTACGGTCTTAAACAATCATCGAGACAATGGTACAAAAAATTATCTGATGCTCTCATTCAAGAAGGTTTTATCCAATCCCAAGCCGACTACACTCTATTCACTAGAGGTTCACAAGATGATTTTATCGCTATTTTAGTTTACGTGGATGACATAATTCTCACGGGTCCAAACTTATCACTTCTGACCAAAATCCAATCCACATTACATGCAAAATTTTCCCTCAAAGTTCTCGGCAACCTCAAATACTTTCTTGGCTTTGAGATTGCTCGGGCCAAAGAAGGCCTAGTATTATCTCAAAGAAAATACACCTTACAACTTTTGGAAGACAATGGCTTCATTGGCAGCAAACCTGCCAAAGCACCTATGGACCCAAGAATCAAATTGGATGATCAACAAGGATAACTACTTGAAGATCCCTCACCATATCGGCAACTTGTAGGAAAATTACTATATCTCACTTTATCGAGACCTGACATCACCTTTGCTGTCAACTTACTTAGTCAATTCATGTCATCCCCTCGAACGCCACATTTACAAGCTGCACATCATCTTCTCCAATATCTGAAAGGAAGTCCGGGTCAAGGTTTGATGTATTCTGCTGCCTCTTCTCTCAATCTTAGAGGCTATTCCGACTCTGACTGGGCCTCCTGCCCCATTACTCGTCGATCAACCACATGTTTCTGCATCTTCATCGGAGACTGCCTGATCTCATGGCGCACTAAAAAACAACCTACTGTCTCACGCAGTTCTGCAGAAGCAGAATATAGAGCCCTTGCTGCAACAGGCAACGAACTCACTTGGCTGCAATACTTGCTTCAAGACCTTCAAATTTCCCAAGATCAACCGACCTTCATCTATTGTGATAATCAATCTGCTATCCATATAGCCAACAACCCAACATTTCATGAGCGAACCAAACATATCGAACTCGATTGTCATTTTATCCGAGACAAAATCAACAAATCCAAAATACGACTCAGCCCCATCAACAGCAATCAGCAACTAGCCGATGTCTTCACCAAGCCCCTTGCTTCCACAATTCTCAACTGGCACATAAGCAAAATGGCTGTATACGATGTATACCGTCCATCTTGAGGGGGGGGGTATTAAGTTCAGTGTGTTGTTCATTGTGTTGTTGTTCTGTACTCTTCTTTTTACTGTTAATGACTTAACTGTTATTAACAGTTTTCTGTTATTAGTCTTTCCTTTTCTTTAGGCTTATGTCAGTCGGTTTGTTAGAATTAGTTAGGTTCCTTCTTCTAGTTATATCTCCTGTATATAAACCTCTTTGTTTTTGATTCCCAATTAATTCAATCAATACAATTCATTTAGATTTTTCTGTTCCGCATTAAATATGTTTGGTAGTAAGTTGAACCTTAATAGCCAAACAACCAGATAAAGCACGCCACATGAGTTGGTGCACTTTGGGAGGGACATGAAGCTTCCATGCAATTTTCCATATCTTAATCTCAGACTCACTAGTATTAGTGATCTCTGCATGGTGCAGCAACCGATATGCCTCCCTCACAGTATAGAACCCATAAAGATCCTTATGCCAATACCAAGTATCAATAGGAGTCTCCTGATCAATGTTGGTTCGAATGATAATCTCTTTATCTCGGTCATTGAATACCGAAACCACCTCTAAATCCCAAGCCCGTTCTCCTACCACCATGAGATTATTAATCGTCCACGTCTCCATACCATTAGCTCTAGAAGTAACCCACGGTTGAGAATCATCCGCAAGCCACGGGTCAAATTGAACACTAATATTCGTACCTGGACCAACCCCCCGACGAGCTCCCTCCTTAATCAAAGCTTGCGTTTCAAAAATACTCTTCCATATGAAACTAGGATTCGGCCCAAGAGAAGCACTCAAAAAAGAACCCTGAGGATAATATCGGGCCTTATATACCCGACTAACAAGAGAATGAGCATTTGTAACTAACCTCCAAGCTTGTTTTCCCAACATGGCTAAGTTGAAATCCCTTAAGTCTCGAAAACCAAGCCCCCCATGGTGCTTATGGCGGCACAGCTTCCTCCAACTCACCCAACTTACCCCACGGTTCTGATTGGATCCCGAACTCCACCAATATTTGCTCATCATACCCTCTAGCTTATTACAGGTTTCCACCGGCAACAAGAAAACAGACATAGCATATGTAGGAAGAGATTGAGCCACTGTTTTAATCAACACCTCTTTTCCGGCTTTTGAGAGCAAACGACCTTCCCAACTCTGAATTCTCTTCTGCATCTTATCCTTCAAGAAGCCAAGAATAGCATTCTTATTACGGCCCATGATACAAGGAAGGCCAAGATACAAACTGTTTTCAGGAGCTTCATTCATTCGAAGAAGATTACCCATATCTTGTCTAGAGGCCGAAGTTGTGTTGAGGCTAAAGAAGATAGTAGATTTAGAGTAATTAACACACTGACCTGAGGCTTGTTCAAATAGTTGAAGCAGAAGAAGAACACTACGAGCCTCCCTTTCAATAGCCTTACAATAGATATAGCAATCATTCGCAAACAACATATGAGAAATTATGGGGGCACCATTACACACACGACAACCATAAAGAGCTCCCCGAGCTTCAAATCTTTTTATGAGAGAAGAAAATCCTTCAGCACACAAAAGAAATAAATAAGGAGAGAGCGGATCTCCCTGTCTAATACCCCTTCCAGGAACAATTGGCCCCATCTCACGACCCCCATGAGTAATAGTGTATGAAACCGTTGAGACACAATGCAAAATAAGATCAACCACCCGCGCATCAAAGCCCATTTTTAGCATGATATTCTTAAGAAAAAGCCACTCAACACGGTCATACGCTTTACTCATATCAAGCTTAATAGCCATATAACCTTCCTTTCCAACTCTTTTCCGCTTGAGATAATGCATCACCTCAAACGAAATCATAATATTATCAGTTATAAGACGCCAGGAAATGAAAGCACTCTGATTCTCTGAAATGACTGCAGGAAGAACATGCTTCAACCGATTAGCTAGAACCTTGGAGCAAACCTTGTAGAGGACATTACAAAGAGCAATCGGGCGCATGTCACCCATAGTAGTGGCATTTTTCTTCTTAGGAATCAACACTAAATTAGTATGATTAAGACCAGTAGGCAACTGTCCAAATAAGAAAAAAGAGCGGACCTGTTTGATGACGTCATTACCCACAATTGCCCAACACTTTTGATAAAAACCTGGAGTCATGCCATCGGGTCCAGGGGATTTATCTGGGTGCATCTGAAATAGAGCATCTTTCACCTCCTCATCAGTCAAAGGTTGCAAGAGAGAGTCATTCTGAGTTGAAGTCACAGTAGCAGAAATCCCATCAAGAACATCATCCATAGTACAGTTGGAACTAGTAAACAGATTCTGGAAGTAAGAACACATGACATCTGATAGACCCGATTCCCAGTCAACCCAACTTCCATCTTCGCATTGGAGTTTATCAATAGCATTCATACGGCGCCGAGAAGAAGCCGTTGCATGGAAAAATTTGCTATTTTTATCCCCCTCCTGAAGCCACAATTGTTTCGATCGTTGACGCCAAAACACCTCCTTCTGAGTAAGAACTTCAAAAAGTTCTGTCTCAGCTTCCTTATATTTAGAAATAGCATCAGGATCCCTACCTTGCTTCCACCGCCTCACCTCCTTCTTCCAATATTTTATACGAGAAGCAAAATTACCCGAATAATCTTTGCCCCAAACCGAAAGAGATTCCCCACACCGTTGTATTTTCTCTTGGATACCCGCTAGATTATACTCCTCCCAACACTCCTTTACCACCTGATAACACAGAGGTTCCCGAAGCCAGAAATTTTCAAAGCGAAATTTGCGACTCCTGGAAGCTATATTATGCCGAATTAAGTCAAGGAAAATGGGACAATGATCAGAAGAAGATACCTCGAGATTAATAAGTTTAGCCCGTGGGAACAGTTGGAGCCATCTGTTTGTCACCAGAGCACGATCTAAACGGACCTCTATCCAATTATCAGTTCCCCGACTTTTCTCCCAAGTGAACTGATGTCCCACAATGTCTAAATCAATTAACCCACACTCCTGAATAGTGTCCCGGAAGCCGTCAACTAACCAGTTAGGATAGGGATGTCCCCCTTTTTTGTCCTCTTGAGATAAAACATTGTTCATGTCACCAATTACACACCAAGGAAGAGTGTTTCCACGAGCCAACGTCCGGAGTTGCTCCTAAGAAGCCCCACACAAACTTCTCTTAGATTCCCCATAGAACCCCGTAAGACGCCACTCCCCAACATCAGTAGGCCGCACCTCCACATCCACAAAATTCGTGGCATAGTTCAACACTTTGACGTCTTCCTTATTTCTCCGTAGTAAAGCAACCCCCCCACTCCTACCACATGCATCAACCGCAAACATACCTTCAAACTTCAACTTAGCTCGAACTCACTCCAACACATCCTTACGACACAAAGTTTCACATAAAAAGATATAATCTGGTTTCCTATGGGCTACAGTATCATATAGGAATTGTATCGCCCGTGGGTTGCCCATCCCACGATAATTCCAACTTAATGTACTCATAATGCTCGGTGGGTCTGGAAACAAGAACCCACCTCGAACTCGTTTTTTGAGAGTCCATTAACATCCATATCAGCACTATCCTCCGCTTCCATATCAACATAGTCAGGCCCACCAACCCCTTCATGTTGGCGCCTTCTTTTGGACTCAGTAGAAGGCCCACGGCCTCCTTGTCCTCCATGTGGACCGATAATTCCACCAAGGAAAAGTGAAGGTTGACCTTTCCCGCTTGGCACATGATTTCCAAACACAACTGATGTAATGACCGCTCTAGTATGTGGATTAGTAAAGGCAATTAGCACTAAATTATATTATTTTATTATTATTTATGAATTTATTTAATTGTGGACCCTAATATTTAGAAATAAATATTAGAGTTATAATTTTTCAATTCCGGAGATTTTATTAAACTCTAGGGGTATTATCTAGTTTATATGTGTAATATGTTATTTTTGTAATTTTTGCTCGGAGACAACGGAAAATGCGATGGATGGCTAGATTGATCACATGAGTAAGTTTAGAATCCTATTTCATAGTGGGGAATATTTTAGAGAAAATAAATTATCGGGATTGAGCGGGGTTATGGAAATTGACCATTTTACCCCTAGTCTTGAAAATACCCTAGTTTTATGAGTAAGGGCATTTTAGTAATTTTCCAAGGGGGGGAGTAGGTGGCAGCCTAGGGTTGTGACACCTAGTAGTTTAATCAACTCAGCAAGGAATTAATCAATTAATTCCCTTTTCATTTGAAATAGAAAATAAAAGAAAAAGTCAACCTAGAACTCTCTTTTTCTCTTCCTCTCTTTCGGCTGAGGCAAATCCAAGGCAAGGGCATCATTTTTTCTTCCATTTCTCTGGAAATTATCAAGGATTCAAGGTTGTAGTAAGTGAGGTAAACCCTAGAAACCTTTATCTTTTGAGTTATGAGTTTTTAGTTGAGTTTATTTTGGTTTCAAGCATGATTTTGATTTATGGTGGCTGTTAAGTTTAGAAATGGTTAGGGTTAGATTTTTATGCTCAATATTGGTTGATTAAGGGTTCTAGTAGTTAACTTTGATGCTTGGTGTTGGTTTTAAGCAAGCTTGAGTTTTGAAACTCAAGCTTTGAGCTTTAATGACATAAATTGAATTATTGGTTTGTTCTGTGATTTGTTGGTTGGAAATGGATGTTTATGCATTGTATAGGTATACTGGAGAGTTTGGTAAAGTTTGGGATTGAATTGAATCAAGGGGGATGATTTTTGGTTCCCGGCAGTAGAACCGGAATTCCCTGGTGGCTTTGTACCAACCGGTCGGCCGGTTGGTGACCTGGAGCCGGGATGCGGTGGGAACCGTCCGCTGTTGGGGGATTTTCCAGAACCCTAGTTTTGGCCAATTTTGGGATATTTAGGGTATTGTTATGAGGTTTATCGATAGGGAAACTTTTAGTTTCAAGTTTTAAGTCCCGGAAAGTGATTTAGCGAGTCACTCATCTGTATTACTATTATTGTGATTAGGACATCCATCTAGCACGTGATTTCCGTTCAGGTTGGCCAGCATACTTGAATTCGGAAAGCAGGTAAGAACTGTGTATAATGTGTGATATGAATATTCGAATGTATGTATGTGTTAATATATATACATGCTTATTTGTTGTGATTCATACACTACCAACACTTGTATGGTTGCGGTACAGAGTGCATTGGTAAGGTGTATGATGTTTGGAAGTACATCATGGTGTTACCAGCACTTGTACGGAAAGGTACGAGGTGTCTGTGGTACAACACTTAACGGTACTCAAGGTGCGGTCCATACCCTACCTACACTAGTACGATGGTATACTGAGTGCATGTGGTACATGGTACATGGTCGTATCCTAGTTAGAACGTTCATACTCATACGGTAAGCTACGCAAATAGGTGTATGGGCGCCTATTTACAGGTCGGAAATTATATGATGTGTTATATGCATTTCTTACTGAGTCTGTTGACTCACAGTTTCTACTTTCATGTGTAGGTAAGGGAAAGGCTATGACTGAACAGGAGTGAACCCGAGCTCAGATGGGATTGTACATGTCAAGCGGCGCGACCTGGAGTGTTCGGTCTCGGGACATCTGGGAGTTATATTTTGAAAGTCGCTGTGCGACCTGAAAATTATGTATTTTGAAATGTAAAGTTTAAAAAGTAAATTTTACGAAGTTTGAAATCGGGATCCCGAGATTTGTAAATATTATATTATATTACAAAGTTTAATATTTAAAGCAAAAGTTTTAATTTGACACGTTTTTCGAGAAATTCTTTGATTAGCAAAGATTGCACAATAATTGAAAAAAAAGCACTGTAGCGTGCCTTAGCATTAGGGCGTTACAACTGACTTTCCTCTTTCATTGACACTAGACTTGGAAATATTAGTCTTGTTGCCATTATGATTCAAATTTTCATTAAGGGGAATATTCCCATCATCCACCAAATCTGGAATATCATCAACCACCTTTGACTGGGGATTATTCTCAAATTCCAAACAAGGTAACTTCCCAGTTTGCATGGCTGGCCGATCATCCTCCTCCTCATGTCGCACCGGGGATGCATGGTCAAACTGCTCATCGGCCTCCGTACCCGTACGCAAATACTGAGAGCTTAATAGATAATTTTTCCTTCGTGGTTGCGCACGCATAAAGCTCCCATAAGGTTTAACAATCTCATCCTCAGGTGTATCAAATAACTTAGGACAAAAGTTTTCTGAATGACCTATCAAACCACATATAAAGCAAAACGTCGGAGCAAATTCGTATTTAAAATTGGCATAAAACCACTCACCACCCGTTTTCTTAAGCTTCATTCGTCGTTTCAATGGGACATCAATGTTTACCAGAACTAATCTTGAGCTAACTAACTATATGACAGTTGGAATTAACTAAGGGCGCGTTTGGAAAGCCACCTGGGAATTGAAATTAGATGTAATTGGAGGTAATTATACAGTTTGGCGTGTTTGTGTGGCCACGTAATTACATAGTAACTGTGTAATTAGAGGTAATTGGGAGGCCTCAATTACTCTCTCCAATTTTCATACCCCTATGAGAATTGGGTGTAATTACACTGTGTAATTACATACCAAAAATAAATTTAAATTATTTTAATTAATTGATATGATATTTTAATTATTTTAATGTATTGACTTTACCTTTTTTTATCAATCATCAAAAAATAAGGTTAAATTGTATTAGCATGTTGTGTACTTCACAACTTTATTCGCAAGTGGAATTGGGATAATGAATTTTTCGAAGAGGACATGGAAAATGAAATAGGAAATTGTGAAAGTTTGAACAATATTTTTTGATTCAGATTCAGATGAAGAACTTGGTGACGGGCCAACAGATGATGACAATCAATATATGTTTAATTTTAGAGATATAATAGTTCAAAATATATGGAACGCAAGAGCAATTAGATAGTCTTAAAAAAATTATAATATTTGCTACTAAATTGTTATAGTTTTGACTTTATTTTATGAAGAGATTATTATTTATTTATATATTATTAATTGATGAAATTTATTTTTAAATATTATAATATTAATTTACTGTGTAATTATTAACTATCATGTCAAATATGATATTAGGAATTCACATGTAATTACCACTTGACATCCAAACACACATTGTATTTTAAAATACAATGTAATTACTATATAGTGTAATTAGTTGTTTCCAAACAGACCCTAAATGTCCTTAATAACCCCTTCAAATTCAGTGTGGAAGAATTGAGCACATTGAGTTTGTCTTGAAGTATAGGAAACCGGTTGCTGGAGATTGTTTAGTGAGACAATCGCAACTTGATGTTTAAAAGGCACATGATGCACACTAATTTCTTTGTGGATTACTTTGTCTAATCTCAATATGCTTGGTCCTAACATGGAGAATAAGATTTGTAGCAAGCATTATAGAACTTAAAATGTCGCACTAGACTGTAGGAGTTAAGGGGGACTTGATCTGTAACTTAGTGAGAAGAGATTGTATCCAGGTAAGCTCAGAGACAAGACAATAGCTGCCAAACTTCGAAACTAAGCTTCAGTTCAAGATCTTGAGATGGTTGTTTGCTTTCTAAACTGCTAAGGAATCAAAATTTCACCAAGAAATCTGCAAAATCCAGTAGTAGACCTCTTATCATCAAGGTCAACTCCCAATCAACATCACATAAGGCTTGCAATTGAAGAGAAGAGCTTTTGGTCAAGTACAAACCATAGTCAAGAGTCTTTGCTAGATATCTCAATATTCTTTTAACAACTACCAAATGAACTTGTAATGGATTATGGATAAATAGGCAGACTTTATTGATATAAGCTATGTTAGGTCTTGTGATTGTGGCATATTGGAGTGCCCCAACATTGAGAGAGTCTTAGGTCAGAATTCATGGGAGAATTTTAAGTATTGACTCTTTGCATTTGAGCTCTACATAGAAGATCTTGAAAGTACTTTTGTTGAGAGAGAGTAGAATGGCGGTTGGAGTTTTGATTGCTTGAATGCCCGAAAAGTAGTCTAGAGCACCTAAATCCTTCAAGAAAAATTAATTGCTCAAGGCCGTAACTAGATTACTCACTTGAGATGGATCACTGCTATTGATGAGAATATTATCAACATAAACAAACACATCCAAACAATAGCTGGAGGTGACTTTGATGAAAAGAGACTAATCTATTTTAGCTGAGAAAAAGTGAAGGCTAAAGGGAGCAGTTGAAAGTTTTTCAAACCAAGCTCGAGGAGGTTGTTTAAGGCCATATAAGGTTTTGTTTAGTTTGAATATTTTTTTGTGGATGGTCAGGATCCACAAAGCCTAGTGGTTACACCATTTAAATCTCTTCATGCAAATCTTTATTGAGAAATACATTGTTAATGTCAATCTATTGAATTAGCGAGTTGTTGGTGATTACAATACTTAGAATCACCTTTATATTGGGTAAAGGTCTCACTGAAGTCTTGGTGGTAACCCTTGACCACTAATCTTACTTTTATGTAGAAATGGTGCCATTTGAATCTCCTTGATTCTATACACCCATTTGCAATCAACGGGAGTTCTTATTGGTGGCAGATTAACTAGGATCCATGTTTTATTCCTCTTCAAGGCCTGATGCTTAGTATCCATGGCATTAAATAAGTTAGGGTCCTTTAGAGCACTTTGAACAGTTGTTGGTTGTAGAGATTCCATGAGAACCTTAGGCTTTCTGATGCCTGACTTAGCTCTTGTTTGTATATGCTAATCTTTTTTTTGTTTGTAGACCTTCAGTAGTCTTCTTTTTTTCTTGTGTTAGTGCTTGTTGATCCTGAACCTCTTCTTCAACTAACTTGTGTTCACTAGGCCCAATGTAATTCTTTCAACTTCTCAAGGTAATTGTCTTACAATTTTCTTTTGGATTCACTTCTATAGTGCTTGGCAAACATCCTTGGGCTCGATTAGTCATATGAGTAGCCAATTGTCTCATTTGAATCTTACTATTTTAAATAGAAGATCGAGTTTCTAACATGAATTGGCTTATTGTATGAGATTGGTTCTCGAACCTTCCACCCAAACATTGTTGTTGTTGATTAGTGGGTTGAAAATTTTGTTGATGTTGTGGCCTATTTCTCTGTTGGAAGAAATCTTGTTGTGGCTGGTTGTATTGCTGCCCTTGATAAAATTGACGACGTCCATTAAGGTAAGCATACTCACTATCTTTTGAGTATCCTAATGGCTTGCGCTTGCTCCATCGATAAGACCATCTCCATTGGATGGTGTATATTTTGGATTAAATTTGGCCTAAAATATACCATAAAGCTGTATTTGGCCAATTTTTTGTATTTGTGCTCCAATGCACAAAGTCAAATTATCTAGAAAAGTCAATATTACCATTAATGATCATTCAAAATATACAAAATAATTAATTTTATTTATATTATTTTAATATCTTATAAATATATATTAATAAGTGGCAAAGAGATAATTAAAAAAAGTAGTATTTATTGTGGGCTTAAATTTGGCCCATGCTATCTTTCATGCCAAATTTGCACAATTTTTAGCTTGGGCCAAATTTGGCACAATTTTTAGCTTTGGGCCAAATTTGGCAAACATTTTACAAGTTTTAGCAGAATATTTTAAAATATAGCAATACACAATATTTATAGCTCTCAATTGGAGATGCTCTAAACTATTAACATCAACTTGGCAACAGTCATAAGAGTGAGGCCCTCCACATAACTCATAAATTACTTGGGCCTGTTGCACTTGAGTATACTTGGACTGTTAACTTAGTGATGGCATCAACTTCATGTAAACGTATTACTTTCTTCGATTGGCTTCTCTCACTTAGCTATTGTTGATTATTCATGGCCATCTCCTCAAGTAATTCATAAGCCTTGTTAGTACTTTTCCTCTTAAAGGCCCCACCAGAAGCGACATCTATGAGTGTGCGGCTATGTAAAGCCCCAATATTTTGCCTTATTTTACAAAATACTAATTTTGATGCATTAATTAAAAAGATTCAAAGCTGTTTGAAAATACACAGTGGGTTTTACAATAAATATGCAAAAAGGTGAATGATCATTCATATTAAAAACAAAATAAGTAGTTGAGTGCAAAAAAAATAAATTTGTAACACCCCACTGAGCTGAGATTACTTTACTATATAAAAAAAACAAAACCAAGGCTCCACCGGCGTTCTAGACCGTTTGCTCGTCCATAGCCCCTCGCAGTATACATACCAGAACTGACCCAACTCATCAAACTTACATTCAATGTTCCCTGTTTATTGCCTGTAGGGGGAAAGTAAGGGGGGGTGAGCTAAAAGCCCAGTAAGGAAATGTTTAACATACAATAGCATTCAATACACTAAATATATCTTAAAATTCACAATAATACGATTCTTTATAATATTAACGTATCCAGTCTTAACAATATTATATACCTTAACTCATAATTGTAACTTAAATAGCTCCAGATATGGAAAGCTATATCATATACCATATATTTGTACTAAACGAAACCATTACATATATGTAGGGATCACAACCCTGACATCATACTCATAGCAATAACATATAGTAATTATTTCAATCATATCATGTCTTTACCATAATGTGGCGTATCATAGCCACTCCATACAAAACCTGGGCTTAACTGGCCCTACAATAACATGGGCACATTTAGCCCTACCATTCCTATGGAATAAGGTATCTCTATATTCAACAGCATTGTCGCTGTATCATACCTTACCATAATAATGTCATACACAAATCAGATAAATGTAGGGTAGGGTATCTCTACATTCAACGGCCTTATCCCGTATCATACCCCACCATAATAATTTCATACACGACTCAAAAAAATGCAGGGTAGGGTATCTCTACATTCAACGGCCTTACCCCGTATCATACCCCACCATGATCCCTCACTTTACCTGAGACGTTAGCATACAACTTGTAGCAGACAACACACAATATATGAATGCAACATACAACATATACAAGTCAAAACAACCCTAATCAATATATCAATTCATAAACTCATATTGTGTCCATACCACACATTCTCAGTACCACATACATATTCATAATAACAAAGCATAAACCATATTCCAATACATAAAGAATTTAAATTTATGCAAATAAACACAAACAAAACTATCTAATTTCCTTACCTCAAATCCTGCTGCTTAAACTTGTTATCTCGTCACTACTACCTATAATAACACATGAGTCAAGGCCCTAACATTAAAATTCGCACTCTTACAGTACATCAGAAAGAATACTATTTTTGACCAGTAACTACACGAATTCAGTGGAAGTTTCTTTCATAAAAATTATAAGAAATTCAATTATCTTTCCAATGATATAAAGATCACTAAAAATGGATTAAAACTGAGGGAGTTATGATAGTTTTACTGAAACTATTTCTGAGAAGGAATATGGAGTAACGAATCACAATAGACATCGGAAATCTAAAGTTTTGATACTGAAATATTCCAAATCAGAGAATACTATCTTCATAAAAGTTTTAGAAAATCGAATTTCCTTTCTAATGACACTAAAATCTTTAAAATCGGAGTTATAACGTAAGAGATATAGATATTATACCGAAACAGATTTCTAGAAATCCTGAAACAAATGGATTTCGAACTACAGCAATAAAACCATAATTTTGACTTAGAATAATCAATAATTAGTGAATGGTTTCTTCATAAAACATTTAGAAAATTGAATTATCTTTTCAACGGTACTAAGATCGCTAGAATCGGATCATTATTCAGGGAGATATTTGAATTTTACTGAGCAACTTATATAGAAAATATGAAAAACGATTTACAACAAACAGCGTAGAAATAGTTATTTTTGACATAGATAAATTTCGATTCAGTAAAACCTTTCTTCATAAGAATTATGGAAAATTCAATAAGCTTTCTATAGACACCAAGATTGCGAGAATCGGATGAGTATTTAAAGAGATATGGCAGTTTTACTGAGACATGTTTCATTCTGAAAAATAAGAAAAGGAGACCTACGAATATTCTCCTATTGTGATCAATAAATAAGTAAATGTAGAGTTTCTTACCTCAAATACATCAAGCTGCTTGGATCGATAGACATAAGATGATGGTGATCAAAGATGAGAGTGAAGAGTGGTATAGATTTGGCTAAGGATGTAATGGAAAGATGATTTGAAAATTTTAGGGTTAGTCTTGCTCAGATAGGTGGGAAGAATAGAACGATATAATTTTAGGGTTAATGAAACCTATACTATTCTGACTCTTATTAGGTTTAGTTTTATGAATAATAATAATATTAACATAATAGCAATAACAATATGATAAATTATTAAATAAACAAATATCTTACTTTTAAATTTAAATTGTAACCTCTAAATCTCGTAACTTTAGGGCTTAGTTTTCACCTAAAAAAATTACGAATTATGATATGGTTATTTCTACAAAATTTATAGATCTTTGAATTATCTTTCCAACGCCACTGGAATCACCTCAATCGGAGTTATAAAACTCCAGATATGGTCATTTTAGTAAAACAGTTTCTAAACCTACGAATTTCTCTAAACTTGCGATTTTTCTAACATTAATCAAATAATAATATTATTTACTACCACTTATATATACAATTAATTAAATCTAATAAATATATTATAAAAACCTAATGGACTTTCATATCGAGCTTTAATTAAACATTACCTACTTATGAAAATATCATAATATTTTACTTTCGTAGTTAATACAACTTTAACTTTCTTTAGAAAATTGGAATAACTACTCTAAGCAATAATATCAACTCACTAACAACACAAATAAATGAGATAATTATCCTCACACAATTAATATCCAAACAAAAAAATTAAATACTATTTTAAATTGGATATTACAGGCTATAATTACTAGTCAACCTATTGTAGAAGTTATGAACCATCATCCACTTTTCAATCCCATGATGGGGACACATTCTGATCAGGTCTTTGAATCTCTCCCAAGCTTCATAAATAGACTCATTGTCATGCTGGATGAAATTGTTGATCTTCGATCTCAGCTTGACAGCTTTAGCTGAAGGAAAGAACTTGGAAATGAACTTCAGGGCCAAATCCTCCCAAGTATTGATTGAGTCAGATGGCAGAGACACCAACTAACTCTTTGCTCGTTCACTGCTAAGTGAGAATGAAATAAATTTTTTAACCAATTAAATTGATTTTAAGATGAGTCCAAACAAGTTAAAAAGTCTTACTAGGTAGTGATATTTTAACATAAACGAATTTTTGTGGATGAATATTTCCTTACCAAAAACATAAAGGGGAGTTCTATTTGCTTTCCCATACAATTATAAGTACACTATTATTAAAAAAGAGTAAATTTAAATAATTTTTAAAAATTAATCTTAATATATTTTTAAAATTTTATTCCACATTATTTTATGTTAATTTCAATACTTATTTTGATTTTAATTTTATATATACATATTTTTTTCTTTCTAAATTATGTATGTATATATAATTTTTTTTAGAAAATTTTATGTAATTTTTATTTTAATTTTTTGTCATAATATATTTAAAATATTATTTATTTTTATTTGATAGATATATTTTTGAGATTTTTTCATTTTTACACTTCAAAACAGTTTTTTTTTTTTTTTTTTTTTTTTTCATTTTTACGGAATTCTACATAAAAAATCCTATTGCAACTAGTGTTGCATCCTAAATTGCAATAAAAAAACGTATAGAAACTCCTATTGCAACTAACGCTGCAACCACTTTAAAAACTCAAATCGTAAATTTGAAAAAAAAGTTAAAAAAACAGTATATAGGATAATTTCCCTATATTTTTGAAGAATATGAATTAAAAGAAAAAAGTGAAAAAAATTTCATTAGTACAATTAAATACATAAATTTTTATAAAATAAAAATTATTAAATAAAGTATTTTTTAAAAAAATTTAGGTGTAAATAAAATTTTCTTAACACAAAATATTAACCGTAGTTTTATTTTATAAATTAAAAAGTAGAAGTGGTTGGAAATCAACTTATTAATAGTGAACTCAGCCACATAAAACATTTGTAATTTATAAACAAAGATACTTATTTCTAAAACTGTGGTAGTGTAAAGGGTGAAAAATACACTAATATTTATTTCTTCCACTTGTGTTTATATAACTATATAAGACCATATCTTTGATAATACAATAAAGAAAAACTATTTTATGGAAAGAAAATTATATAAAATTTATTAAAGATGTATATATATGGGCAGTCCACTAACCGATATGCTATATATATGGTTCTTGTATCCACTATCATTTAAAATATTATTAATTATTATCATTTTAATTAGCTTATATTAATTGTTCAATTTTTTCACAGGACAAATTAAATGCATGTCACACGTACATAATAATTTAATAACCATTAAGATATTGCAAAATTTGACATATGTGATATCATAACAGCTTCTTACCTACTACTACATATCGTTAGTAAGACAACTGAGAATCATTAAGAAGATAACCATAAAATATATAGAAAACTATTATTTATAAGTGCTTTCACTAGAAAAAAAACAGCCCAAAACTCAACTAATAAAAACTCTTAACATGTGATTCTCATTATAATACAAGTATATTTATAACTTTAACATACATATATATATATAGTTAATTAATATAATTGAAGGTGCAATCGATATATATATCTATGGGGGAGTTAGTATACAACACCAAGGATTCTAAGGTATTCTAAGTGGGCATGTAAATGAGTCCATATGCATGCAAAATATATGTATATATATATTGCTACTAGGTATCTTATATAAGGTGTCCAACACCAAGGCAAAATGTCAAATATAAATTAAGGGGCCAAAATGTAGTTTTTTTAAGATATTACAAGTATAATTATATGAAATAATATATAATTTTAATAAAAAAATAAAAAAATTGGGAGGGGCCAAGGCCTTTCTTTTGGGTGCACTTGGCTTTGTCTATGATTCTCACATTGTAATTACTAATTAGTTAACCGTTCTTTATCTAATTTATTAAATTAAATTGTGTAAGAACTAATGGCGCGTTTACTAAACTGTAATTGGAATCAGAATAATCAATGGGAGAAATGTAACGGTTTAAAATAGAAAATAATCGGAATCAATATTTTATTATGCTGTTTACTAAACTGTCCGGAAAGAAAACCAGAATCATATTATTTTGTTTACATAACTAGGAAAGGTAATCGGAATGTTTTAATTTGACAAAATTGCCATTATTAGAATATGTAATTATTTTATTGTTTATAGATTTTAAAGGGCATATTTGTCTTTTTTATTTTTAATTAATAAAATTAAAATTAGAATGAATTAAGCTAGGAAAGGGAAAGGTATTCCCTATAAAAATGGGGGAGAACCTTTCCCTTTGTTTTCTCCTAAATTTGTGTGGGTCCTACTACTTTCTCCCTTTCCAAAATTTAGTAAACAATTGTATGGGAATCAATACAATACCATTCATTTCCATTCCCTTTAAGTAAACATGCCATAATATTAAAGTGCACTAAGAATATTATTTTAACATCTTAAGGATTCTCTTATCAATTTCTAATATATGTATATATATATATAAATATATATATATATTATTTATAGCTTTAAATATATTACACTTTTTTCTCAAAAAAAAAATATCACACTTAAATTAATTAATATGATATATACAATAAATTATGAATAAAAAGAAATAAAAAAACATAAATATATTTATAAGCATTGCCAAATATATTCAAACAATTATAACCAACTTCACTGTACACTCATCATCATTATCTCTCTAGCTTATACACATTACACATGATATTATACATTATATATAGAAGATTTAAAAGAAAGAAAAAAAATATGTTTTAATTTTTTGTTTTAAAAAGAAAAGATTTCAGGACACACAAAAATATAAAAGGTTTAAAACAAACTTGACTTATCAATATTATTACATATAAAATGATCATCATGGGAAGATATGTGATCAATGTCAATATTATTGGTGTTAATTTGTTCAAACCTTTCTGATAGAAAAAAACCATGGAATGTTCCAAGATTTTTCAACACACAAACTTCTGCTGAAAATATTGCCTTCACAGGTTTATGATCTGACAATTTTGATTCCCCTCTACTGTAAATATCTTGCTTTAATCCCTCTCCATACCAAATTATCCGATCACACCTATTTATATTTTCATAATAATATATATTAATTAAAAATTAATAAAAACACATAATTAAACAAAAATATATATAATATTATCAGTTCTCCAATTCTTCTTATATATTATTAAGATCATATCACAATAATAATAAATAAAACTAATATCAGAATTATTAATATATGTATTCAAAAAAAAAATAAAAAAAAATAGCCCCTGGTATAATTGAACACTACGTATGCTTAACAACAATATTGTTCTGCCCTAATAGGTTTGAGACATAATTTCTCTCTTTTCATTGTGGAGGTTTTTTCTTTTTACAACAAACATATTATTTGTTCAATTATCAAAATCTTGAAATAATTATATTAGTCAACATATATAATTATATGTAGTTACCATATATCAAAATATATATTGTTGTATTAATTTATTTATATATAGGTAGTTAATTACCATGCTGGGGCTCTCTTCTTTTCACCTTTAGTGCCATTAACAACTCCAAAGTAAAGATCAGAATTGAGACAATATTTGTAAGTGGGAGCAAATCTTATAGCTCCTTCTTGCCACCCTTCAAATACTTGCCCATCCATCAATTCTCTTCTCAGCTTCAATTTTATATAATTATTAAATGTTAATATATAATTATATATATTCTAATTTTTCTTAATTTGTCTCATTGATTAATTAATTTATTAATATATAATATAATATATATACCTGATCATTTTCTAGTAAGGCCGACCAATTCCCTTTATCCACTAATAAACGGGTCTTTGCTTCTGGCAAAGAAATTCTGTAATTCAAATCTCCAAGCCATATTACTCGACTGCATATTCAAACAAAGGCATCAAATTATTATTATTATTATTATTATTATTATTATTATTATTATGTAAAATATAAGATATATAAATAAATAAATTTATCTTTATTTAATTAATTAACTTATCTGCAGGCTTCATGTTTACGATATTTATTATAATTTATGAAATCAACTTGGCAAATATTCTCCATTTCTTTTTTTTTGGAAAGGGCAATTATTTTAATTTTTATATTGGAAAAAAATCACTTTAATAATTTTAAAACAACATATAAAAATACCAGTAAAGTAGTGAGTCTTTTCAGGGTTTTAATCAACAATCCATTGTTTTTATTGGCTGTTTAAAATTTTAAACCGTCCAATTGAATAAAAATACACTAAAAATAATAATTTTATATTTATGGCGGCCCTTCTCACGACAAATTCAAATATATATGGAATTAAACAGCCAATAATATTACTTTAATTACACCTATCTTTAAATTAACCAATAATAATATATCTATTAATTTTTTTTTGGTGCTGTCGTTATTTTCTTGATCTATAGTGATGAAAAACAAGAGGGAATATTAAATATTAATTGACAAAATAATAATATAATTAATAACATACTCATGGTCGAGAATCTTCTGTGGCAAATCAAGTAAAGGGCCTCTAGGAAAAGTTGTTCTTGATAAAACTTCTGAAACATTTGAATTTCTATATTTTTCATCTCCTTGTCTACCCCCAGAAGCCAAATGACTACACACAATGCATAAACTTGTTTCATGTATCTGAAATCTCACTGACACTGCTCCCTACACATATAAATCATGAGTATAATTAATTAATATAAATTAATTATAATTATGAAATTAATTGATTAATAATTAATATATTAATTACGTACCTTATTGCCTAGGCAGCCCATGATGCCACAGCCAACGCAGGAGACACTTTGGTGTTTAATAAAGGGACGAAGAGTGGTTCGTACCCAAACAGATACCAAAATCCCAACCATTTCTTTACTTATAATACATTGGAAACTTTTTATTTCCTCAAAACTACTACTCTCTTTTATTCCCTTATTATTATTGTAATAAAATTTATTATTATTGATTTTCTTGTTCAAAGCTTGTCTAATCAAATTGTTCCATTTCCTTGCTATTCTACTACTCTCTGAATATCCAAGCACGTTTGATGCTTTTAGAGGCACAATTTCTTGAAACCTATATGTATAATCATAAATTATTAATTAATAATTAATTCCATTAAATTATAAGTAAATTAATTTTTTGTAGTAATAATTAATTTATATATATACCCGAAAACATAGATGTCACAAGAAGGGTCAATCCAATCCTCCAAATTCAAATCTTCATGTGGTTCCACTCCACCCACGTTCCATGTACTAGTAAAAAACCTTAATATAACCAAAAAAAAAAATTATATATGTATACACATGTACATAACATAATAAATATTATAATGTATATCTATATGTATACGTACTTGTATTTATGGACGTTGAGTTTGTGCTGGTTGAAGATTGTAGTGTTAAGAGTTAAGGATGTGTGGTGATGATCATCATGATCATCATGATCATAAAAAGTAGGACAAGGTGTTGTTCTGTTGTTATTTTCTTCAGGCAAATACGACGTCGTTGACTCATTATTATTGATAGGAAAATCAGCCACAAAATTGTTGCTTCCTAGTCTCTTCTTCAGGACTTTGTTAGCTACTAACCGAGGCCACATAATAATTCACCTTATATAAAATATATATTATATGTACAATATTAATAACATGAAAATAATAATCATATGTTTATATACACATGTAAATATATATTTATATAATTATACTTACTGGAAATGGGTTTACGTACGACACAGGGGTAATTCCTCCTTATTATTAATGGGCTTGTGGATATGGTGGTGGTGTATATATATATCATATATATATATATATAAGAATATTGAGAAAGAATATATATGGTGATATATGAAGATGATTGGAGGAGGAGGAAGAGGATGAATAGAGAAATAAGAATCCAAGAGATGATGATCAGATAGTGTGTGAGATATATTGTTGGAGATTGATCATGCTGACCGGACCAGCTCTGCAACCTGCCCCTTATTATGATACATCATTTATATATATATATATATATAGAGAGAGAGAGAGAGAGAGAAGAGAGAGAGATAGAAATTATAAGCTTTTTAAATTGACTTTGCTGAGATATGTATTATATGTAGAAAGTTAATTAATAAATATAAGGTAAATAAGAGCACCAAATAAATTATTAATTAATAAAGGAGTTCTAGTACTTTGAAATGGATCTTGTCAAAGTATATATTGTTCTCAAATTATACAATTATTGATTCTTTTTTTTTGGGGGGGTTGGTTTAAAAAGATATTGAATTTGAATCTGGATGTTTTTGTTTTCTTACTGTGGTTGTCAACACCTCAGCTAAATATGCACTATTTATTTATTTAGTAGCTGAGTTATCCTAACTATGGATACAATTCAGAACGTTTTTATGACTGATGTTGATATTCAATAATTTCGCCCTTGTATACAATAAGTTTTTTTGCTTAATTCTCATGGGTGGTTGTTCTCTAAGACTTTATAAAAATAAATTAATAAAAAAGTACTAATTAAAAGAAACAAACATGTTGCTAGGGCTAGTCTGCATGTATAATTTCATATATTTTATTAATTTAATAATTATTATAAAATAAACGCTAATGATATATATTAACTTTTTGAAAATCACGTATTTTCTAAGTAATTAGTAATGATGAATAATACTCAATAATTAACCATATTATGAATCATTAACTAAATGTAAACTAGTGCATATTGTTATATTATTGGAGTTAAAATAAATGGTATTTAAACCAAAATATGAGCACTAAATGTAAATAATAACAATAGAATTTAAAGAGATTTGACCCATATTGCATTTTATTGATCTTTATTGCAGCTCAAGAATGAGCTCTTGAATGTAAGGAATGAAAATAACAGTGTTTTTGCTCTTTGAGTGATAATTTTTGAATCCCCTTTTATGGGTGACCCTTATATAAAGAAAAGAGTATATGCGTCTCATCAAGAGACGCGCGACCTTGGTGCTATCTATGTCCAAATATAGGCAGGTGTCTATCTCACCTACTTTGGCGGTAGTTATCTATCTCACCCCATAAAGGTATTTACCGGGTGATCGCTTAAACATACCCTTGGAGTTAGTTACTCATCTTAAGGAGTGATCGCTTAAACGTACTCTTGCGAGATAGTTACTCACTCTAAGAAGGTAATTGCGTAAACATACTTTTAGGGGTAGTTATTCAATCTCATCCCCGTGCATTTTTCAATGCATATATTGTGTGATTTTTTTTTTATACATATATATTTATATATATATTGTATTTAAGTTCATTTTATAATAAACAAGACTGGCCAGTTTAAAATGTAGACACATCTCAGTAATATTTATCCTTACTAGTCCACATGATAATTTAATTTATAAATTAATATGCAATGCTTTGAAAATTTTGTTTTTGGGAGGAGCTATATAGCAAGTAGACCGGTCCCCCTTTTAAAAAAAACGATTGTGATAATCATCTTCACATTTATGATATATACATATTATTTAACTATTCTTAATTAAATTATCCCTTTCAAATTTTTCAATGCAGAATTATACTGAGATTATTAGATTAAGACTAGATACAATAATTGTTGATTACTAAATTATGTCCTTTAAATTTTTTATATTTATAAAAATTATGTCTGTGAACTTTTATCAACATCATTCTTTAGTAAAATTATTAGATAAAAATTCTTAAATTTAGTAATCTAATTAAGATGTTAAAATGATGTTAATAAAATTTAAAAAATATAATTTAATATATGTTAAAATAAAATCCTAATTAGTCTAATTAAGATGTGTATATATAAGAGATGTTGCTTTTGTCTCACCAACGGGAAACCATGGTTTTGCTGACATGTCAATGGTTGTGGCATATGTAATGACAATAATGTCCTCATTGACACAAGTGAGATTTTATAATTAGTTACTAATTTCTATGTCAGCAATGGTTTATATATGTATATGATATGTGTTATAAAAATAAATATTATCACTAATTTCAATTTAAGCATATTTCTCTAACTACTTAGTAAAATTGAAATCTCTGTCAGCTAAGGTATTAATTAGCAGAGCTCTCCTAATCAAATTTTTATGTGAAATTGATATATCTACTTTACATTCATAAAAATCAAATTCAAATTATATACTCTTTATACAACCAACTTGATTGATCACATAGTCAATTCAAACTTATTGTTAATTAGAGTTGTACTAGCTAATATAATTTTTTGTCGGCAATTTTTAAAATGATTTTAATTTTATTGAAGATTCTATAAATATATATCATAAAATTTAATATAATATATGTATAGTAATATAATTATAGTAATGTTGCACTTTTAGCTAAATATATAGTTATAGTAATATAATTATTTTGATTTTTTTTCTTAATACATTAAGTTATTTAAAAAACTTTATAATTTTTTGAATGATTTCAAATAATTTACTACATCAAATTTTATTTTTAAATATAATCATTGATTATTATTTACATATGTTAAATTAAATATTAGTAACATGCAATAAATATTTAGTTAAAATTGTTATTAATATGGTTATTTTTAACCGTTAATTTCAACTAAAAATATATTAAACGAATAATTTTTGTTAAATAATCACATTAATATAAGAGAAAATACAATAAATAATTTAATTTTTTTTTTTGTTTTTTAATTACAAGATATATGGTCTATATAATTACAATGTGAAGGAGTATATATATATATAATGCACGTGTACTCCTAAATTATATTTGATAATAAATTTATGTGTGTATATATATAAGATTCTGTTCACACGTATATATTATGGGCAAATTAAAAGAGGTTAAGTACGTAGTGGATGATCACTGTAGAACAACCCTATATACATAGGCATGCCCCGGCAAACAGTACTTTGTATTAATTAATTTCTTTCTATTTAATAACAAAGATATCAACAATTAATTAATTAATTCATTAATATTCCAATATTCCAGTTGTATTAATTCTGTCCTATTGTCTATGACCTTGGAACAGTATCTGACCTACCCTAGACCAAACAAAAAAAAAAAAATCAACAAATCAATAATTATTATTATATTTATACAAAATTATAATTTATATATACCAGTTTCTTGGTTATTATTTAGCTATAAACACACTAGTCTAGTTGTATATATATTTATACATATACACTGTTTTCTTATATGGTATTTTAAACCATGTGGCTCTATATATGAATTATATCTATAAATATATATATATAAATATATATATAATATAATCATGCAAATTGGCCTTGATTTTGATGGGGGAGTACTGAGAAAGACATCCACAGATTAATATAATTAATCAAGATTTCATTTTGGATAGATAATAGTGATTTGATCCATAACCATTGGTTTGTATTTGTACACCAATTTGAATATTAATTTATGTATATTATTTAATACACACTACTCAATCCTTCACCTTCTCCTACTATGAATTAATAATATTTGCTATTATATTTTATTTAATATCATTAGTCTCTAGTACATTTATAAGTGACGTCTCAAAATTAGTTAATAATATTCACTAAACGTTATTTTTCTTAAATTATATGAAATCCAATACTTAAATCAATCAATAATAACAAGAATAAAAAAAAAATCCGTAAACACCAATAATATTATTTAACAATTCTCTTATTATATTTTATATATATACGTACTACTATGCACAACCAAATAAGGAAAGCTCTTCTCATTGGTTCAATACTTCAATTTGATATTAATAATAATATTAATTAGCATTAATTAATACAAGCTTGTAGAAAACTAAGTCAGCGAAAAGATGAGTTTTAAATTTTTTTGACAATGACCTCCTCAAAAAATAGATGGGTATTGTATTTAATAAAATTATTGGTCTAAAAATTATTTAAATATGTTTTTGTGTTATAGTTAGCTTTTGTTTGCATCCCAACAATTTTTAAAACAAGAATCGTTTTACAAATTGTTAGCCTCATGATAATTATAACATTAATTAGTTATATAATATACAATTAATTAAGTTAAGCACAGATTCTCACAAGTGATCGAATATTCTTAATTAACTACTCTATTCACTTGACTGAGATTTCGGGTACATTAATTATGGGAGCCATTAGTTAGTTGGTTATCTAAATTAGCATATTTTATAAAATAAAATATTTATATATATTATACTTTCCTTAAGATTTTTTTTTTTTTTTAGAAAAATAGAAACTAGTTAGGCTCTATTATATTCTTTTAAAGCAAGCCAGACCATGGATATAGGCGGGTTAAGCCTCTGTCTAGAGTTCACTTTAATAAGGATTTTTTCTTTTAGAATTACACATTTTTTTATTAATTTTAAAAAATATTAAATTTTTTTAAATAAGGGTTCAATTTTTTCCCTATAACGCATGTCGCATGCACTTTTTGTCGACACACTGTATTTTAGGGTCGGCCCTGTCCCTAAGATTTCTCCAATTCATACTCTTAATTTGTTTGGTGTGTTTAATTTGTTTGTGTAATTCTACTATAAAACTATACTCATGGAATTTGTGGTTTTTGCCTTTCATGACGGTTGTTCATAATATGGATCCTTGAGTTAGGGAGGAATGCAGCTCCATCTAGGGGGCTGTTGAGAATCATGGGGTTCCATCTTAAAACCAATTGGCAATGAGTGAAGTAGCTCATGTTCTTATATATGGCTCAATATTCTTACATTTGATCCATGTGGGACAAATCACCTTATCATAAGTAGTGCTATTTTCTCACTTATTTTTGTTTGTTTTGCGGCTGGGAGTTCTATTTGCTCGCTTATTCTTGTTCGCGGCTGGGAGTACCATTTTGCTCGCTTGTGGCTGGCTAACTCTTTGATAGGCGTGGATCGAAAACCCGTTTGGGATATGACTCTGATACCATGTTGAGAATCATGGGGTTCCATCTCAAAACCAATTGACAATGAGTGGAGTAGTCCATGTTCTTATATATGGCTCAATATTCTTACATTTGATCCATGTGGGACAATATTGTCTAATAGGGGCCAAAATGCCAAAAACAAATTATAAATAATTATGAAATAATAGAAAAAATTAGGAGCTAGGCCCTCCTTGGATTGCACTTAAGAATTTAGGTGAAGTTTATGTGAACATTTATAATCCCTTTCAATATATATGCCAAATGTTAAACGAGTTTATTTTGATTATTTCTAAAATTATTTTTAAAATTTTAGATTACACATGTACATTATTCTTTTTATTAGTTCTTGTATGGTGTTCTTGAATTGGTCTCTAACCAAAATCTTTGTATTATTTTATTGAAAGTGAGGGTGCATTAAACGAGTTTAATTAGTTCAATTAGAGTATTTAAGCTATATTTTACATTAATATTATATAGGAAACAAATGTTTCAACTATTTTGCCATGAAAGAATGTAGAGTGATGCCTATATTGTTGATATTGAAAATGCCAACGACAATAATGTTTGTAGGAAGATGATGGTGTTGATCTAACCAATAAAAAAAATGCAATAAAGCTCTTAATTCTATATGGTTCAAAGTAGAGATGGAAATTTAACACGTTAGAATTTTTTTGAAAAAAAAAAATGAGAAAGAAGAGGGAGAGTAGAACATAGAATAAAGAAGAAGAATAATTCATCTTGATTGAGCTGAACACAACTTTTATATACAATAGGCAAGAGAACCATTTGATGCTTTTAGTAATAGAATCACAGCAAATCAACTACCAAAATGACTAATTGTAATGCTAACTGATTCTAATAGTAAACACTAACCAACTTCTAATTGTGCTTTAATATCCTCCCTCAATCTCATAAATAAAGGTCATAATTGTAGCATATCTTTTAATTGTGAGATTGGATTTGAAATTGGCAAACCTAATAACCTACTACTCAAAATTGCTTTTGTAAAACCATCTCCCACTCACTAGAAATGATCTTACTTTTAGTCACAACAAAACTTATAATTAAAAGTAAAAAAATCACAACTAATTATAAATTATTATTTTTATGTTATGACTAAAATATTCGTGGCTAAAAATATTAGTTATAAAAATCACAATTTATTGTGACTAAATTAGTAACAATTTGTATTTAAATATTATGTTTTAGTCACAATTAATTTGTTGTTGTGACTGAAAGTCACATTTAGTCACAAAATTTAGGTTGTAACTAAAAAGTTGTCACTAAAAGTAATTTTTTTTTTTGTAGTGACTTGATCCAATACTGGCACATGTTTGACAACAACTATCCCTTGTTGAACTTTTTCATAATGAAAGTAAAGATCTAGCTAGTTCAATATGCTTCGTCCTGCCATGGAGCACAAGATTTTGAGTAAGCATAATGGTACTTAAGTTGTCACACAAAACAACTGAGGGTTAAGGCAAGTGAAGGTGCAACTTAGAAAATAAAGATTGCAACCGATTGATTTCAACAACAACACTTGCTAAGCTCACTACTAAAAAAAGTAGATTTTTTGACCGTTTTAAACAGTCGGTTAATATATTGTCATTGGTCTCTATAATTGTCGCCTATTCGACTGTCACAAAACTAGATAGAATAGGTGACAGTTTTAAAACAGTCGGCGAAAAACTTTACGGATGGTATTGCACCGTCACATAAAAAAAAGAGACGAGATCAACTTGAAACGTCCACCATATCTGCAAACCAGATGCAAACCTAGAAACCCTACACATCTCAAATAAAAAATAGTCACAATAATAAACTCATACATATCTCAAATCAAAGAACAATACAATAGATAAATAAAGACAAGTGAGATTACCCGAGAATGATATTGACGAACGGTGGTTGTGCTAGTGGTTGGAGGCAGCGTCGAGATGATGGTGCGACTGGTGGTGGTGCCAACTGCCAACGTGGTGCAACTGGAAGCGGTGTCCACTTTTGAGGTGGTGTAATTGGAAAGGATGTCGAGATGGGCCAGCTGGTGTGAGTGGTGGTCACTCTGTCTGACTGGCAGCTGTTACTATGTTCTATGAGAGAGAGAGAGAATTTGAAATGAAAAATTAATGAGATAAATATTTGATTTGGGGGGATTTTATGAAAAATTGAGCAAATTTTTTTTTTTTAACCACCGAACATTAAACCAAAAGTTAAATGTCACCTTAACAAGATTTTTATTTAAGTTGTGGTCCAACAAAAATTCTTAAGAGGGCCTTAAGCCTTAAAAGTATACTACTATACGTATGCCTACGTATAAAAGAGCCAAAAATTAGTTGGAGTATTGGTCAATTTTCTATTTCTTGAGGTGATTAGTCTCCATCTCAAAAAAAAATATATATAAAATATTATATTATTCTCCACTTATATGGTTAATTGTTATGTAATCATTATGTATTACATCCTAAATTGTTAAGTTATATTCTAAATTATTATGACTAAATTAATATTATTTTTTTTAGTAACAAGGAGAACAACAAAAAAATGAAAGCTATACTATTCATTAGCTGAAATTATGCTTCAAATGATTATTAAATAAAGAACTTTAATAACTTATTAATTAAATTGTGACTGTGAATTAAACTATTTTCACAAATGCAAAGTTGGCTATTATAACTTCAATAGTTGTTGGGGCTTTTTGATCCACAAGAATGTCTTTTGTCAACATATTTATTTTTGTGAGGGGAAAATTAATATTTCTTGGCAAAGCTTAATTTTGTCAATAGGAAAACCTCGTGTGTTATCAACAAAGGTGAGATGATATTGTTAGAAAAAAATTTGTTGGCCGAATAAAATGTCAAAAAACATTATATTTTTTTTGTACTTTTGCTAACAATTTTTCCGTTTGATCCAGCAACTAATAGTATGAAAAATATTAGTAAGAAATATGCAGCACAAGAAAAACATGTTTGCAGGAAAATATTTCATTGCATCGGCAAAAGTATACACAAACTCAAAGTAATACATCATTTCATTTAACATTTTCATAAATACTTTTTTCCGTGCAACAAAATACATTGGATTATATCGAATAGTCCTCTATTCTCTCCTAGTTTCACTTCTTCAATTTAGATTTCTATTTAATGATTTATGGGATAGTGAGAGTCATGTGAATTGTAAGGAAAAAGATCGCGTAAGTTGTGCAATTTCATTTTGTTTGGAAAAAGTCAAATGTGATGATTTTAAGACTGTGTAGAAATGGGACAACACAGTTGAAGAATAATTAAATGTATAAGATGTATATCTTTTTTTCGGTAATCCATCACTTAAGAACACTTGAGAAGTTTAAGCATCCTTGACTTGAGTAATCTTAGAATAGACAACCTCCTGAGAAGTTTTCTTGAGAAGTGTACGAGTGAGAATAAAGCCAATTAGAAAGACTCGTGTCGGTTTGTAAGACTAGTTGTTATTCCATGATATAGCCAAATTGTGATGTATATGTATATAAAAGTCATAAGTGTGTGGGAGGATGCCCAATAAAAATTTGAAATGGTGGCATTATAATAATTTATTTTATATGAAAAGTATATTGTAGTGTTAGATCAATTAGAATAGATTTATTGCAAAAATTTAATGTATGAAATAAATTTATTTTGAATAGGATAGAAGTTATTAAATATTTGATTATATATGTGTATGTTTGTATGTGAGTTTTTGCATTTGAAATTGTGTAAAGTGTTTTTATTAATTTATATTTTTGTAAGTGTATTGTTTTACAACAATTAGTATTAAATTTTGATTAGTTATAATATGTATAGGGTAAATATAATAAATAATTTTTTTTTTGACGTGATAATAAATAGAATTTGTGTTAATTGTTTATGAAATTTTGTATCATCTAATTATAATTAAGAGGGTCTTTCATTTTAAAAATAAAAGCGTAGGTGATATATATAGGGATATGATTTTGTCCTGTTATTGTACTTTCACGGATTATAATCCGTGATGTACGGCAGTCGTCAGATGAGGGAGTTATTTGATCTGACGGTTGAGATTGATCTAGGGGTAATTAGGGTTAAAAAGTAGAAACGTACAATGACACTCATTTAATGTACCCTGAGATCCATCTAATGTACCACGAAATACATTCTGTGAAAGTACATCGCGAGACAAAATCATATCCCTATATATATAATCGTTGGTACAATTTATTATCGGGCATTATACATTTTAATGAATATAAATAATATAAAAATTCATTACATCAGTCACACCAAGGAGGAATTTTGCTAGTTTTGGTGGGTGATACTTGATGCCGAGGGTATTGTGTGGGGGGCTTGGTCGATTGGTTGTGCTGGTGAGTTTCAAGTGGTGGTGGCAGAGCTATGGAATTTCGTATGGGTCTCCTATGGGCTTCTAATTTGGGTTTCAAAGTGGGGAGAGCGGAGACGGATGCTTCGGTTGTTTGTAATTGGGTTAATAATCCTGATTCTAATTTTGTGTTCAAACCTTATTGAGGAGATTATTTCTCTTTGTTGGGGTATCAACTCAATTCCCACATTGAAAGAATAGGCAAGAGTTGTATTAGATAAAAGTGTTCCACTTACTCTATTAGTATAAAACTTTTTGGGAAGGTGCCCAAAAATAAAACTGTGATGGCTTAGGCCCAAAATGGATAATATCATACTAATGTGGGAGTAAAGGTGAGATGACGGCTCGATAAGATAGAAAAATGGGGCCCAACAAGTTGTATCAGAGCCAAAAGTTTAGGACCACTGGGATAGTAGACTAGATTTGTGATGTATGGTGTCTTATATCGAAAGTCTACCTAATCTTGAGGTAGTCAGGTGGCGTGTCTTGTTGATAATTACGACGGTACAAGATGGAGATCGGTATTAGGACCTGTGTCGAAAGTCTTCCTAACAAAGGTGATGCCCAGACGACAGAGCCGACTCTGAGTTGAAATAGGGCGTAGGCAAAAAAAAAATTTGGGCCCTTACTATAAAGATAAATAGTATTTTTAAAAGTTATTAAAAAATTATGTATATTTTTAAAAAGTATTTTTTTATATGGGCCCCTAAAATGAGTGGGCCCTAGGTGCGGGCCTAGCCTGCCTTACCTAGGCCCGGCTCTGCCAGGCACGAGTTTCGTTGGTGATAGCGGCGACATAAGGTGGTTTCGCTGGAGGGGAGGACAAGAGTATGTGGTCCTTGGTTTGAGGGGAGAATTTTTGGGGTATCAACCGAAGTCTCACATTAGAAGAAGAGGCAAGAGTTATATTGGATATAAGTGTTTCACCTACTCCATTAGTATGAGGCCTTTTGGAAAGGTGCCCAAAAACAAAACCGTGAGAGTTTAGGCCCAAAACGGATAATATTATACTAATATGGGAAGTCAAAGTGAGGTAGCGGCCCGAAAAGACACCACAAGAAATGTTACTTTTACCAACACAGTTCGCTACTATGCTGGTAAAAGTAGCTTTTACACTGCATTTCACAAACTGCGCTGGCAAAGAGGTCAAAGTTTTACCAGCGTACATTTGCAATGGCTAAAATCTAACTTTTACCAGTGCATTTACGTGCTGGGAAAAGTCATTTTTGCCAGCGTTTTTCATTTTATGCTGGCAAAAGTTCTAATACCAACATTGATTTGCCAACACATCACAAGTAAATTCTATTTTACTTGCAGCGCAATATCAACCTTTGCCAGCACAAAAATGTGCTGGTAAAAGTGACATTTCTTGTAATGAGTGGAATAACGGGGCCCAACACTCTTTTAGCAGCAGCTAGTGATTATTGTGCACTTTCACGTGTTGCGAATGGTATGACCCACACACTAACTAAATTTATTACTAGTTCGTTAGAAGTTTATATGTAGACTGATGCTTGTCCTAAATTGTTAAGTGCTCCTATAAAAGTTGATTTGGTTTAATATATTTCCACGTTTTCCTTGAAAAAAAATGACTAACCTTTATAACACATGATAAAATTAACACATTAATTTGGAGAATAATTAATATATAATATTATCTTAGGGTTGCACAATATATAAGAGGCTTACGCATAAAACCATTTAGGCATAGTTCGTATCACAAATCGATATCTCCACATCACCAAGCAACAACACAAACAATATTTGCCAAAACAAATCTGTTATGGTGAAATTATTGGTGGTGATGATGATGATGATGAATAATGCATTGAAATTCTTAATGATTATGTTATTGTCATGTTAATTAAATTATATATATAAATATTATGGTAATAGGGCTAAGAGAACCGAACCTAATAGCTAGTTATAACCATATATAAAATGATCTCAAATTTGAATTAAATATGTACAAATGCATGTAACATGTCTCACTTCAACCTCATATAACCTAATTCAGACCCCGCAAAATTCAAAATGGTGCTCTTTGCTTGCCTTTAAAAATTTGTCCACTACACTATCTATAAAATAATATATATATATATAGTTCTATATATATATATATATGCGTTGCACAAATGTAATATATTTTTTTCAAGATTTTATTATTATAATTATTTAAGATAACCTCCAAGATTCTAAAAGATATAAAAAAATTTAAACACACTAAAAATGAAATTTAAATAATTTGCACATATGACTCTTTTATTTTATGTGTTAGACTTTTATTTGGGCTTACATTAAATTTTATTGGTTTTATTAAAACTTGGGTTGATTAGATAGTTCTTTGCTGTGTTAGCCCATGTTGTTGGTGATCAATTGTTAATGGGCTTAGCATCTGTGTGTAAAGTCTAGGTGAAGCAGAAGTGTGGGCTTTTCTAGTTAACTGAAGCCTTTGATGAGCAGGCCCAGTCCAACTAGGGTTTTGTAGCTAAGTCCCCTCCCTAACTCTATAAATACATATTGTCTCATCACAATTGTATACCTTTTGATAATCAGAGAAAATAAACTGCTTCTGATTTAGAGATCTAGGGAGGAAGACTTAGTTGATAGTATTGCACTATCAAATTGGAGTAACTGCTGTGGATCAATCAGAGATAATTGCTATGGATCAATCAGGTACACATACCCAAAATATTATATCTTATTATTGTGTTCTATGTTATATACAAATAGATCTTGGGTATATTATTAATTTTTCTAACATGTGGTATCAGATTGCCTATTGTATATGATTTAGAACCTATAATTTATATAACAATTAATATGTATATGTTACCTTTTTTTTTCCAATTACATATTAATTTTGTTATTATTTTATGTTGAATTTTTTATTTTTTAATCTTAAAAGTTTAGGGGTTTTATTCCTCATTAAATTCTCTTTCTTTTGATATAAACACTTGCATAAAATCATTGAGTAAATTAGAAGAATTTTAAGATTAAACTTTTAGGGTTTATGTATTTTTTTTTTTTTTCTTTATGAAATTCAATTTGGGATTTTTGATTCTATAGTTTATACACTAAAATTGATGGTGCAAATCTCATTATCAACTAATTTACAATGTTTCTACACGTTTAATTTTTCGAATTGTATGACATACATGCTAGAATCGGGTTGATAGTTTGTTTTTATTTATTTTTTTTTCGGATTATTTTTGCCAAGAGATCTAGAAATTGAGCCTTAAAAACTCGAAATTAGTAGTCTAGATGGACTAGAAATCCAATACCGATCGAAACCCATCAATTTCCCCATGTTTTCGTCGTTTTTTGGCCGGAAAAAGAGAGCAGACCCGACTGGAGGAGCACCGGGTCGCGTGACCCGGTTTCAGACCCGCTGGAGGAAGAAGATCAAGCCCAGCCGCGAAGCCCAGTCGCACAGCCCGCGCGTGGGGGCGCGTGCGGCACTCTCGGAGGTCGTTTTTCGACGATTTTTTTTTCCAGCGTGCTTAGAATTAAATTTCTGATTTTTCTATGATTTTTAATTAATTTTTTGACTCCGTTTAATAATTATTATTATTTTAATGATAATTATGCAGTTAAAAAATTATTAAAAATAATTTTTGATGATTTTTCAAAATCCGTAAATCATAGAAAATTTTTTGAGTTTCTTCTCGTCCCATATGACATAGTCACTCTCTTGTTTCGTTTATCTTGACTATGTAATCTCCACCAATATTCTTTATTTCACATTTTTCCATTAATTGTTGTTCTAAAGTTATAAAACTTGATTGTTTGATACAAAAATAATGTGTTATGGTGGACACTTTATTTTTTGATTATCAATATAATAAAAGCAATTATATATCTCTTTTGGAAATTTGGTTGAAAATTATTAATTTTCAATGATTGTTTTATCACCAAATTTCACATGTTGAAGAAAATATTATATTTTTGGTTGACTATATGTGTAATTACTTGCCCAAAGGTAGTATTTACATATATTAGTTCACATTCCATGAAGTGAGTTAATATTAAATGTATGTATTTTAATTATTTGCCCAAAGGTAATAATTTAAATATATAAATTTATTATTATTTTTTGCTTGAATTAATACATATTTTTAAGAAATTTATTTGCCCAAAGGTAATAAAATTCTTAAATGATATGTATTTTTTCTTTGTTGTTAACTTCATGAAGGTAGATCATGTGTGTGTTATATTCTCACCCCAAAGGGGAGTTTATAATGACCAGTTGACTCTACAATATTTTCTAATGCATTGCTCATATTGCTTATTCAAGTTTTAATTTTTTGGATTTTTCGGTCTCCTTTCTGCGAACAACAATAACGTTTTTATCTGAATTCTGAATGCTTCCAACTTTAAGACATGGAAACGTAATGTGAAAATTGCTTTAGGCATAATAAATTTGGACTTATGCCTTCGAGAAGAAAAATCACGATCTTATTCTAATATCGAATTGTTGCCCAAAAAAAAAAAAAAAAAAAAAATTCTTCATGCACATTGAAAAAAAAAAAAATCAATTCCTGAACATCTTTTGGTGGTTCGCCAAACACCACAAATGCCAAAGAGTTTTTCAATGCTGTAGAAAAACTATATGACACTGGTGAAAACGCTGAAGTTGGACATCTTATGGATAAAATGACAACCATTCAGTTTGATAAATCAAAGGAGTGCTAGATTTTATTTTGAAAATTATTATTCTTCAGTCCAAGTTGAAAGATCATAATATTCCTCTTCCTGACTTTTACACCATTCTTCAAGTTCTTCATAAACTTCTTACTTCTTTTAGCTTTACCAAGACAACCTAAACACTTATAGTAAAATATGGAGTGTTAATAACCTTATTTCTCAGTATATAGCTGAAACAAGCAAGCTAATAGAATGAGAAGAATGAATCTTCTCACTTTGTTTCTCAACTCAAGCCCAACAAAGGATAAAGAAAATATGAAAAGAAGCAACCACAACCAGGGGCTAAGGGATCTCAGAAAGCCAAGTGAGAGGGAGTCAATGCTTACAGTGGACACTTATATTGGAGTTGACGTTATTTATGTTGGCACATTAATTCTTGAATTACAGTTTAGTGTTCAGATTGTTTTGAACAGTACTTTATTGATTCCTACTTTTAAAGTAATTCAGTTTCGCTTCCGCTTTTAGTTAAACAATAATTTTCTTTTCCTTTTGCCAATTATAGTGTTAAAATTATGTTTGACTCCGAATAATTGGAAACTGTTTTTACTCTGATATTCTTTTCAAATTATCATTGACTTCCTTAGCTTCCTTTTTCAATGCTGTGAATATTGTGGGTAAGAAATCTTATATTAAGATAACATCCTTATTATTCTGGCACGATAAATCGGGTCATATTTCTAAAGAAAGAATTGATCGATTACTTCTAGCTAAAATTCTTTCTCCTGTTGATGTTTCTGGTTGTGATACTTGTGCGATTGTCTTGGTGAAAAATTGACTAAAATAAGAAAGGCATCGCTATCTATAGTCACTCTTTATAAGAGATTATCCACACTGACATTAGTGGACCTTATTCCACCACGTTGTGCAGAAACAAGTATTTATCACTTTTATCAATGATTTTTCTCGTTATGGATTCACCTATTTAATTAAAGAAAAATCTGACGCCCTTGATAAATTCAAAATTTTTTGAAATGAGAAGAGTCATCAAAGTTGTTCATTCTGATCGTGGAGGAGAATATTATGGTCGTTATACAGAATCTAAACAACACATGAGGCCTTTTGCTGAATATTTTCCAGAAAATTGTGTAGTTTCTCAATACAATATGTCAAGTTCACTGAGAAAAATGGCGTTGCTAAAAGGAGAAATCGCACTCTCATGGATATGGTGAGAAACATGATGAGTAGAACAAATCTTCCAGAGTTTTTATGGGGTGAAGCACTCATGACTGCAACTTATATTTTAAATCGTGTTCCCAGTAAATCTGTTTCCAAAATCCTTTTAAGTTGTGGATCGGGCGGAAGCCTAGTCCGAATCATCTTCGTGTATGGGGTTGTCCAAATTCGAAGTAAAGATTTATGATCCTAATTTGAAAAAGTTAGATCCGAGAACAAATCGTTGTTATTTCATTGGTTATCCAATGCGCTCAAAAGGATATCGCTTTTACTGTCCTACTCGTGGTACGCGAATTGTTGAATCTCAAACTGCTAAATTTCTGGAATTTGATGTTGCTGAAAATATTACTTCACCATCTCTTGAAATGGGGGAGTCATCTAAAGGAAATTTTATTCCTATCTCTTTTTCAAGAGATGATAATAATAGCAGTCTTATTCTTACTCTAGTTGATAACACTCCCATTGCTGATGAATATATTGCTCCTACTATCCAAGATGACAAGTGGTCCTACTATTGATGAGGAACCTATTATTGAAGAAGGTTTTGTTGTTGATGAGGGTCTTGTTATCGTAGAAATCTAATTGTGGAATATGTCATTCAAAATGATGGTCAATAAATAGAGGTTATTCCAGAAGTACCTCCTATATGGAGATCTCAAAGACAAAAGATGTCAATAAGGTGTGATGATAAATTTATTTACCTTGGAGAAGGTGAATGTGATCTTGGTCATTTTGTGGAAACTCTTACTTATAGTGAAGCACTTAATTGTCCACATTCTTCAAAATGGATAGAAGCTATGGATGATGAGATTAAGTTCATGGACAAAAATAATGTATATGTGAAAGTTAGTTCTATTACCTGATGGTTTCAAACCAATAGGTTGCAAATGGATTTTTTAAGAACTAAAAGGGATAAAAAGGGACAGATTGAAAGGTTTAAAGCGTGTTTAGTGGCTAAAGGCTTTACTCAAAGAGAAGGTATTGATTACACTCAAAATTTTCTCACATGTTTCCACTAAAGATTCATTCATAATTATTATGGACTTAGTTGTTGATTTAGAGTTGCATCAAATGGATGTTAAAACTATTGTTCTGAATGGAGAATTGAGTGAGCAAATTTTTTATGTCTCAATCTGAAGGCTTCGAGGAAAATGGAAATGACAATTTGTTTTGCAAATTGAAATGATCCATTTATGGTCTCAAACAAGCATCTCACCAGTGGTACTTGAAGTTTGATAAGGTTGTGACACTGTTGGATTTCATCGAGAACAAGTTTGACTAGTGTATTTATATGAAGATCAGTGGGAGTCATCATATTTTTTCTTGTTCTTTATGTAGATGATATTTTACTTGCCAGCAGTGATTTGTCATTACTAAATGAGACCAAAAGTTTTCTATCTACCAATTTTGATATGAAAGATCTCAGAGAGGCATCTTTAGTTTTGGAGATTGAGATTTATCATGATAAGAATTGAAAATTTCTTGGCTTACCTCAAGAAGCTTACAATAATCGTGTGCTCAAAAGGTTCAACATGGATTTGTGTAAAGCTGGTTTCGTTCCTATTTTGAAAGGGACAAATTTACTAAGCAACATTGTCCTAAGAACGACTTAAAAAGAGAAGCAATGAAGAATATCCCATATGCAAGTGCAGTAGGGAGTTTGATGTATGCTTAGGTTTGCACTAGACCTGATATTGCTTTCATGGTCGATGTTCTTAGGAGATATTTATCTGATCCTGGCCATGATCATTGGGTTGCAGCCAATAAAGTTTTGAGATATTTGCAAAGAACGAAGAGTTTTATGCTTGTGTATAAGCATGTCAACAATCTTTAAGTTGTTGGTTATTCAGATTCAGATTTTGGTGGTTGTGTAGATGATTTAAAGTCAACTTCTGGCTATATTTTCACTTTGGTTGGTGCTGCTATTTCTTGGAAAAGTGTTAAATAGACTTTAATCGTATCATCTACTATATATATGTTGAATTTGTCGTACGTTATGGTGCATCTTTGCAAGCTTTATGGTTAAAGAATTTGATTTTAGAGATACGACTAGTTGATCCTATTTCCTCTCCTATACTAATCTATTGTGATAATAGTATTGTTGTTTTCTTTTCAAAGAATAATGAGATTAGTAGTGCTTCCAAATATAAGGAAATAAAGTATCTCACTATTAAAGACTTGGTCTAGAAAGGAGACATTGTGATAGAATATTGAAAGACCAAGTTGTTGTTTGCAGATCCCCTAACCAAAGGATTAAGTTCCATATTGTTTGATAAACATGTTTTTTTTGTTATGAGCATTTTATAATCTTTTGCTCCTTTGGGTTAGTGGGAGTTTCTTGCTTTATCTTTTGAAATTACATTTATATGTAATTTACTTGTTGATGTTATGAACTACTTTGTGGGCCAATAATTTTTATTATTGGATGTTTATGCTTTCAGTTAGGCTTTGTTATATTCTCGAGAATAATTGAATTGAAAGCATGTAGTTCATATCTTGTTGTGATCATTGTATTTTAAGCATATTTGCTTAATAACAATGATATTTTGTTGGCTTAATGTTTTAAGCAAGTTTAGTGACACTTACTTATTTATTAAGTAGTGTATGTTTAATTTCACTGGCTTATTTATTAAGCATCACGGTATCAGTGAAATTGAGGACTGATAAGGATATTATGTTATTTTAAATTGATCACATGTTGAACATAATTCCTTACCACACTACTAGACTTATTGACCATGTCGATTTAATACTTTGGTATTTTGTGATTATGAATGTCTTTTGTTGACTTAAAAACAATATGATTGTCATAGTTCATTATCAAAGGTTAAATTGGACCGGTATGTTGAGATGCTATCAGAGAACTATCATTTTTAAAGTGGCCACAAATGTTTTCCTGTTGTTCAACCCATGAGTCGTTTTCAAATAAAATTATTTTGATATATAATATATATGTATTAAAATCAATGTAGCCCAAGTGGGAGAATGTTAGACTTTTATTTGGGCTTACATTAAATTTTATTGGTTTTATTAAAACTTGGGTTGATTAGATAGTTCTTTGCTGTGTTAGCCCATGTTGTTGGTGATCAATTGTTAATGGGCTTAGCATCTGTGTGTAAAGTCTAGGTGAAGCAGAAGTGTGGGCTTTTCTAGTTAACTGAAGCCTTTGATGAGCAGGCCCAGTCCAACTAGGGTTTTGTAGCTAAGTCCCCTCCCTAACTCTATAAATACATATTGTCTCATCACAATTGTATACCTTTTGATAATCGCAGAAAATAAGCGCTTCGATTTAGAGATCTAGGGAGGAAGACTTAGTTGATAGTATTGCACTATCAAATTGGAGTAACTGCTGTGGATCAATCAGAGATAATTGCTATGGATCAATCAGGTACACATACCTAATTATTATATCTTATTATTGTGTTCTATGTTATATACAAATAGATCTTGGGTATATTATTAATTTTTCTAACATTATGCCCATGTGAAATAGATTATTTAAACACTATTTTTAATATTTGTAAATTTTGAATTATTTTCAAATTTTACAATATATTTTAAATAATTATAACACACGACTAAAAAAAAGACTAAATTTATTTTCTTGCTAGATGCTAAAACAATAGGGGATGGATCCATGCTTATTATCTGTGCATTATTATAAAGGTACCCATTACAAGTTCTATATATAAATATATTTATATATATAATCTTCTTTTTTTTTTTCCTTTTGAAAGATTTCATTAACAAGTTCAGAATGATGATCACGTATCTTGTGGAAAGTTGATCAAAAGTAGAAAATAAGAGAATGAAGGAAAGAAAAGTTAGCCATATAATATAATGTATTGGATCATGTATTTGGTACTCTCATTAAGTGGAAAATATTATGTTAGTGCTCATGTGATGTGATGCAACCCATACTTATAACAACAAGATCAACTCAAAACATGTTTTGGATTTTGTTAGATCATAAACCTAATTATTAATATTTTAAATCAATAAGATATAATAAAAAGAAGTAATTAAGGAGCCCAAAGTGAAATTCTATATCAATATAGTCATCCTATATGGTCCACGATCAATATGGATATGGTTCTAGTGTGCCATTGGAGGAATTAATTAATAATAATTTGAAGGCGTTAAACTTAGGCAATCAAATACTGCCACGTGTGACCTTTGACACCAATATTTTGTTACGTAACGTGATCTGAATTGCATTAAGACATTCTCAAGAACATATCAACAATCGGTGAACTTCTTCAAACTATCATAACTTATTGTCTATTTTAAGAGCATGTTTAGTCAACTATGGGCTGCATAGTTGTTATTGCGAGATGAATGAGACAAAATTGCTCTAAAAAATTTAGACAATAAAATTATGTCTCGAAACAGCTCATCTAGTTGATTTGCAAATATCTTTCTGTTATTGATGGCTAAAACTAAGGGGAGAGAGAGAGAGAGAGAGAGAGAGAGAGAGAGAGAGAGAGAGAGAGAGAGAGAGAGAGAGAGAGAGAGAGAGAGAGAGAGAGAGAGAGAGAGTCAAAATAAATTGCTTCTAAAAAGAAATCACACGAATGAGCCCAATTTAATCCAATTAGTAAAACAATGGTTTTAGCTTGAAAAATAAAAATACCACTTATTAAAAGTAAAACACCACAAAAATAAGACAAACATTAAAACATGCTAAAATAATATTCTCAAAACACACTACAAAAATTTTTACTTTTAGTCACAACAAAACTTATGACAAAAAGTAAAAATCTTACATTTCGTGATCATGATGAGTCTGAAGATTCTAATAATCAAAGTAACTTTCTTGAACTTCTAAAATTTTTAACTAATCATAATGAGGAAGTTAGAACTGTTGCTTTGAAAAATGCTCCCAAAAATCTTAGATTGGCTTCTCCAAAGATTCAGAAAGATATTGTAAATGCATGTGCTGTTGAAACAATCAACATTATTATTAAAGACATGGAAGATATTGTGTTTTCTATTTTAGTTGATGAATCTCGTGATGTATCTATAAAAGAGCAAATGGTTGTAATATTTCGTTAAGTGGACAAGAAAAGGTATGTGATTGAACGATTCATATAGGCATCGAACATGTTGAAAGTACAACAACAATCTCACTTAAAGTAGCAATTGATAAGCTATTTTCAAAGCATGGGTTGAGCATATCTAAATTGCGAAACCAGCGATATGATGAAGCTAGTAACATGAGTGGAGAATTTAATGGTTTGAAGAGTATTATTATGAAGGAGAATGAATGTGTTTTTTATGTCCATTTGCTCATCAACTACAATTAGCTAGCATTTATAGGGGTAGCAAAAAAACATGATATAATATGTATTTTTTTTGTTGCTCATTATTATATATATATATCAATACTTGTTATTTAGTAAGGGAAATTTGATATTATATGCTTAAAATTAATTTATCCACTAAAAATATGCTAGTATATTTTGCATCATGCAAAATATACTCACACTATTTTTCTATCCAATTTTACCCTTAAACAAATAAAAATCAAACATCCATGTCTCTTTCTCTTTCTCCGGCGTTAACCGCGACCTAGAACCCCTACCGTCGAACACACAGACCCAGAACTTCAGTCGCAAGGTCTCGCTGTTATCTTCTCTCACGACCTCTCTCGTTTTCTGCATTTTTTTCTTCTGGTTTACCAGTTTTTTGCGATATTTAGCGATATTTAGCGATGTATTTGCAATGATAGAACAAATCTGAGGTCAGGGATGAAGTTTAGTAATGATAGAACAAATGCAGAAAACAAGTGAATGGGTTTCGCTGGAAGTGGTGCGGTGGTCGTGGGTTGTCGGGTGCTTCTCGTGGATGGTCCGGTGGGGTTTTGTTGGGAATGGGTTTGGAGAGTTAGAGAAAGAGAGAGAAACGAGAGAGTTAGAGGGAGAGTGGGGGTTTGAAATGAGGAGGGTATTGTTGGGATTAAAGATGTTTAGAGGGTATTATTTTTATATTTTTTTAAGAAGCATATAAAAACAATTTATGTTTTTTTTAAGTATATAATGTCAAATTTCCCTTTAGTAAGCCATTTTTCCATTTAATGATTTGTATTGTATGAAAAAAAAATTAATTACATTTCTCACTGTGGTATCTAATGTGGTGAATATTGTTGGAGCATCATCTAAGCGTCGTGATATTTTTCGAGAAAAGCAAGCTGCTTAAGTCATTGAAGCCTTAAAATATGGAAAACTTTCAAGTGGAAAAGGCTTAAATAAAAAAAAAATAGGATTAAGCATCCATGTGAAACATGATGGGGATCACAATTTGGCACTTTGGTAAGTTTCACTATCATATTTTCATCTATCCTTGATGTACTTGAGGAAATTACAAGTGATAGTTTGAATAGTGACCAAAAAATGAAGCATCTATTATGTTACAACTAGTGCAAACATATGACTTTATTTTTAGCTTGCATTTAGTGAAAAGTATACTTGAAATCACAAATGAGTTGTCGCAAGTCTTGCAAAAAGGTGATCATCAAGATATTGTGAATGCCATGGATTTAGTTGAAGTGTGCAAGAAGCAATTACAAGTGATGAGAGACAATGGATGGAATTCTTTAGTAGAAGAAGTTTCTAATTTTTGTGTTGAGTTCAATATTGATGTGCTATGGATGGTATGTATTGTGCTCAAGGGAAATCGCGACATAGAGCTCCAAAGTTTACAAATTTTCACTATTTTCGTATTGATTTTTTCAACAGTGTGATATATATATTTACAACTACAAGAGCTAAATAATCGTTTTGTTTTAATGAGGTTAACACTGAGTTGTTACTTTATTTGGTGTATTTGTCTCCCAATAATTCTTTCTGTGCTTTTGACAAGGAAAAGCTACTCCATCTTGCTCAACTCTATCTACATAATTTTTTTTTATAGTAGATTTGAGGGTACTAGAATTTCAACTCAAACTTATGTTGATGATTTGCGTTCTCATATGTTGAATTTTCAGAATTGAAAGGAATTGCTGGTCTTTCAATAAGATTAGTGGAGACAAGAAAACATGAGGTATATCCATTGGAATATTTGCTTATTAAATTGGCATTAACACTGCCAGTTGCAACAGTTTTAGGTTGAAAGGGCATTTTCAGCTATGAACATTGTGAAAAATCAAATGCGCACCAAAATGGAAGATCAATGGCTAAATGATAGCTTTACTGTGTATTTAGAAAAGGATGTATTCAGTAATATTACCAATGAATCTATCATTCATCGTTTTCAAAATATGAAAATTCGTAGAGGATAATGTATGAGTTTGATTTATTTTGTTAAATATTTTTAGGATATTGAGTATATTTTATTTTTTAAATATCGAATTGAATGAGTTGGTATTTAATATTTATATTTTTTTCAATACACAATTTTTTTTTGGCATTATGATATTTATTATTAGAAAGTTTTTTTATGCCCCCTACAATCAAAGTCTGGGTTCTCCACTGTATACACGTATGTTACATATATATTATTTTAATTTATATTATTATTAAAAAAATATATTATTTTTATAGAAGATATATTTTCGTAAATAAAAAAATTTAAAACATAAAAATAAAAAATAAAATTGTATTAACGTATTTTTGTAATTTTATTTTTTAATCAATTAGTAATTTTTTTTAAGAAAATATTACATACCAATTTAATTCACCTATATCAATCAACATTCAACAACAACAATAATAAAAAACACTCCACAAGTTTTCATTACAAATAAATTCACATACATTTCATCAATACATTACCATAATTATGCATAATAAAAAACAACAACAATAAAACTCTCTAAATAATTATGCAGAATTTAAGAAACAATTATTACTAATTAATCAATTAATTAATAAACAAGATAAACATTGAACTGAAGCAGAGTCTCCATTCCATCAGTGCTATGCTGATCAGGAGAAGCCGGAGAAGTCTTAACAGTGGCGAAACCTTTGGCATTCAGATACTTTCCGGTGCCACCCATCACAGCCAAATGAGACTCAGCCGCCGCAGTCATATGAACTCCGAAGAAAGTCAGAGTATCACTATAACCACCACTCTGAAACATGGCAGTGAAAGCCATTGTCTGACTTGTTCCGTCCACTGAGCTCGCCACGTAAAATCCCTGAGCTTTTCCCATTAGACCCGACCCGAGTTCGTGTCCTTCGGTTAATTCATCATCAAACACTGTCATTGTTCCGAACATGAGTTTCTGAAGAGTTATGCCTGGTGGGAGTGATGCTCCGCTTACGAAAGGGAAACCCGAGCCCCCCGCGATGAAATTGTTGCCGTTGGTGTTTTGGTTTTGTAGAAAATTGCCTGAATTTCCAGCCAAGCCTGTGAAGAATGGTACATTGTTGTTACTTACTATGCCGTTGTTGTTACTGTTTTGTGGCACTCCATTGTTAACCGGAAGGTTTGCGCCGTTGGGCTTCGCAAACGGGACTTGCCCGCTCATCGCAGGGTTCGTGACGATTCCGGTCATGGCAATGGCCGACGGGTTTGTCCCGCCGACGATGTCGTGCATGAAAAACGAGAGTGTGGCGTGCGGATCGGCCATGCCAACTGCTGCAGCACCACCTGTTGCAGCAGGCCCAACTTGGCCTTGGGCCTGGGCTGGGCCCGTTTGTGTTCCAATTGGGCTTACTGGGGTAGCTACTGGGCCCACTGGGGTTGCTACTGGTAATGGAGATGGGCCTACTTGTGTGGCAGTGGGGCCCACTTGATTGGTGGGGACAATTGAGGTTTGAGGTTGATCGAGTGCATCATCTTGTTCAAGGATTCTATTAGAGAAGGTTGATGAGATTGTTGAAGATAAAAAGAGAGTGAATATTATGGTTGTTATGAGAGAATTATTGGGAGTTGATTTATGGGTTGCCATTATTTTAGGAAGAATAAAAGGGTTCTTTCTTATGTAAGAGAATTGATATTTGTGATGGTTTGAAAGTTGAGGTGGTGTAATTGAGCTTATATAGTTTTTTTGAATAAGTGTAGAGAGTAGTAGTAGTAGGAAGTAAAAAGATGGAGTTGATAGTGAGGATTAGGTGGAACCATTTTATTCATTGGTGCATTAGTTAGAGCTTGAAAAAAAAAAAACAGTTAGGCACATTATCTAAAAACTGAAGCATTTTTTCACTTTGGTGCATTGGTTAGAGGTCTCAGAATGCTAAGGCATTTTTCTTTTTTAATTGGAAGTAGGTTTATAATTATTGGCAATGAAAGTTGTACTCACTAAATGCCAATAGGTTAAGACAAAGTAATGTATCTGGTTTTGAAAATGTTGAATGTTAATTAAGGCCCATTTGGTACCCAATTCAATCTCCAAATCCACTTTTGTAAGCCTATAAAGTTTTCAAAAAGCCCAAACTCTGAAGTTATGTTGCGGCTTCATATTGAGATATTTAGAAATATAACAAAAAAAAAAAATCTAAAACATTATGAAATAATTATCTCACTTTTCTAAAACTCCCTGGGTCAGTCCCTGTTAAGTGACATATGTGAAAGATGATATGTGTAAAAGAAGAAAATGGAAGAAAGATGACTTTTCAAATAAATAGATTAAACTTTGTATATCAAATCCTTATGCAAATTATGAAGAAAAATGTTAAGGAAAAAAAAAAGGAGATTTTTTTAAAAAAGGGATTATTTCATAAATATACAAATAAAGAGATTTTTTATTTTATTTTTTTAAAAAAAGGATTATTTCATAAATATATCAAAATGACAAAAGTTATACATTTTTATGAATCTGCTTTTTTTTTTTTACGAATTATTTTTTATTTACAAAAATAGTGTTATTATTTTGTTGTTTTTGAAAAAAAAAATATTTTGATGCTTCTGCTATAGGAAAACAACATGATTTGTTTTTATAACTATATACAAAGTGTTGTTTTTCATTGTTTCAGAATAATATTGTTTTGACATTGTTGTTAGGGATACGCAACTTAACATGCCATCCAATCTAATTGAACCGAACCAATTTAATCTAATCTAATTACAGAAAATTGAATATTCAATTACAATCATGGATGTCAAAAGAAAATCGATCCAATCCAATTATATTTATATATAAATATATTTAAAAATTATATAGGATTGTTTTGTATATTTATTTTCATGATGTTTTGTTTTATTTTATTACTTGGTAATGCTGTTATTTTACTTAATTGCATTACAATTGTAATAATAATAATAATAATATTTTTATGGAGTATTAAACTTATATAAAATGTGATATTTTTTATATTTTTATGTTTATACATCATTAAAAATTAGGTGTGTAATTAAATATTTAATTAAAAAATTAATCTAATTTAATTGGATTGAATTAGATTTTGAGGTCTAATTGAATCGGATCAAATGATAATTTTTTAAATCGAATTACTAATTAAATTGGATTAGATGATAAACAATTATTTGATTGAATTAGATGCTCAACCCTAATTGATGCTAAAGGAAAACAAATGCTACAAACCCAAAACTTACCTCACCATAGCCAATTTAGACTTAGAACTTACCACTGCTAATCCTAAGTGGACAAATGCTATGAATGTTGAAAACAATGTTAGAAATATTATGAATATACCCAAGATCTATTTGTATATAAGATAGAACACAATAATAATATATAAAAATTAGGTATGTGTACCTGATTGATCCATAGCAATTATCTCAGTTTGATCCACAACAGTTATCCCACTTTGATAGTGCAATACTATCAACTAAGTCTTCCTCCCTAGATCTCTAAATCAGAAGCAATTTATTTATCTGATTATCAAAATGTATACAATTGTGATGAGACAATATGTCTTTATAGAGTTAGGGAGGGGACTTAGCTACAAAACCCTAGTTGGGCTGTGCCTGCTCATCAAAGGCTTCAGTCAATTAGAAAAGTCCACACTTCTGCTTCACCTAGACTTTACACACAGATGCTAAGCCCATTAACAATTGATCACCAACAACATGGGCTATCATAGCAAAGAACTATCCAATCAACCCAAGTGTTAATAAAACCAATAAAATTTAATGTAAGCCCAAATAAAAGTCTAACATTCTCCCACTTGGGCTACATTGATTTTAATACATATATATTATATATCAAAATAATTTTGTTTGAAAACGACTCATGGGTTGAACAACAGGAAAACATTTGTGGCCACTTTAAAAATGATAGTTCTATGATAGCATCTCAACATACCGGTCTAATTTAACCTTTGATAATGAACTATGACAGTCATATTGTTTTTAACTCAACAAAAGACATTCATAATCACAAATACCAAAGTATTAAATCGACATGGTCAATAAGTCTAGGAGTGTGGTAAGGAATTATGTTCAACATGTGATCAATTTAAAATAACATAATATCCTTATCAGTCCTCAATTTCACTGATACCGTGATGCTTAATAAATAAGCCAGTGAAATTCATCATACACCACTTAAAATAAGTTAGTGTCACTAAATATGCTTAAAGAATTAAGCCAACAACATATCATTGTCATTAAGTAAATAAATTTAAAAGACAATTATCACAACAAAATGAACCACATGCTTTCAATTCAATCATTCTCGAGAATATAACAAAACATAATTGAAAACATATCCATTCAATAATAAAATATTGAAACATAAAATGTAGTTCATAACTTCATTCAGAAGATTATAAATAATAATTTCTAAAAATAAACAGAAAACAAAACTCCCACTAACCCAAAAGATTAAAAGATTCTAAAATGCCCATATTAACAACATGTTCATTAAACAACACGGCACTTAACCCTTTGGTTAGAGGATTTGCTAACATCGACCCGGTCTTGCAATTTTCAATGACAATGTCTCATTTCTTGACCAAGTCTCTGACAGTGAGATACTTTATTTCCATATGTTTAGAGGCACTACCAATCTTGATATTCTTTGAAAAGAAAACAGCAGCATTATTATTACAATAGATTAGCATAGGTGTGGAAATAGAATCAACCACTCGTATCTCCGAAATAAAATTCTTCAGCCACAAAGCTTGCAAAGATGCCCCATAACATGCAACAAACTCAGCATACATAGTAGATGATGTGATTAAAGTCTGTTTAACACTCTTCCAAGAAATAGCAGCACCTGCCAAGGTGAAAATATAGCCAGAAGTTGACTTTAAATCATCTACACAACCACCAAAATCTGAATCTGAATAACCAACAACTCGAAGATTATCAACATGCTTATACACAAGCATAAAACTCTTCGTTCTTTGCAAATATCTTAAAACTTTCTTGGCTGCAACCCAATGATCATGGCCAGGATCGGATAAATATCTCCTAAGAACATTGACTACGAAAGCTATGTCAGGTCGAGTGCAAACCTGAGCATACATTAAACTCCCTACTACACTTGCATAAGGGATGTTCTTCATTGCTCCTCTTTCCAAGTCGTTCTTAGGACATTGTTGCTTAGTGAACTTGTCCCCTTTCAGAATAGGAACAGAACCAGCTTTACACAAATCCATGTTGAACCTTTTGACCACACGATTAATGTAAGCTTCTTGAGATAAGCCAAGAACTTTTTCGATTCCTGTCACGATGGATCTCAATCCCCAAAACATAGGATGCCTCTCCAAGATCTTTCATATCAAAATTGGAAGACAGGAAATTTTTGGTCTCATTTAGTAATGACAAATCACTGCTGGCAAGTAAAATGTCGTCTACATAAAGAACAAGAAAAAATATAACGACTCCCACTGATCTTCATATAAATACACTGATCAAACTTGTTCTCTACAAAACCAAACGATGTCACAACCTTGTCAAACTTCAAGTAGCACTGGCGAGATGCCTGTTTGAGACCATAAATAGATCGTTTTAACTTGCAAACCAAGTGTTCTTTTCCATTCTCCTTGTAGCCTTCAGGTTGAGACATATAGACTTCCTCATTCAATTCTCCATTCAGAAAAACAGTTTTAACATCCATTTGATGCAACTCTAAATCAAAATGCGCAACTAATGCCATAATAATTCTGAATGAATCTTTAAAGGAAACAGGTGAGAAAGTTTCAGTGTAATCAATACCTTCTCTTTGAGTAAAGCCTTTAGCCACTAAACGCGCTTTAAACCTTTCAATCTGTCCCTTTTATCCCTTTTAGCCTTTAAAATCCACTTACAACCTATTGGTTTAAAACCATCAGGTAATAAAACTAGTTCCCATACACCATTTTTCTTCATGGAGTCGATCTCATCATCCGTAGCTGCTAACCATTTTGAAGATTGTGGACTATTAAGTGCTTCACTAAAAGTGACAGGGTCCACAAAATGATCAATATTATATTCTCCTTCTCCAAGATAAACAAAATTATCATGACACTTTGTTGACTTCGTTTGTCTCTGAGATCTTCTTAGAGGAGGTACTTCTGGAATAACTTCTCTTTGTTGATCATTGTTTGGAATAACATCTTCCACAACTGGAATTTTTTCAATAACAGGATCTTCATTAACAATAGGAGCTTCATCATTAATAGGCCCTTCATAAATAATAGGACATTCATCATCTTCGATATCAGGAGCAATGTATTCATCAACAATGGGAGCATTACCAACAGGAGTATGATTGAGACTACTATTATCATCTCTTGAAAATGACATAGGAATACAAATTCTTTTAGATGACTCCCCCATTTCAAGAGATGTTGAAGGAATATTTTCAGCAACATCAAATTCCAGAAATTTAGCAGTCTAAGATTCAACAATTCGCGTACCACGAGTAGGACAGTAAAAGTGATAGCCTTTCGAGCGCATTGGATAACCAATGAAATAACAACGATTTGTTCTCGGATCTAACTTTTTTAAATTAGGATCATAAATCTTTACTTCAGCTGGACAACCCCATACACGAAGATGATTCAGACTAGGCTTCCGCCCAGTCCACAACTCAAAAGGGGTTTTGGGAACAGATTTACTCGGAACACGATTTAAAATATAAGTTGCAGTCATAAGTGCTTCACCCCATAAAAACTCTGGAAGATTTGATCTACTCATCATACTTCTAACCATATCCATGAGAGTGCGATTTCTCCTTTTAGCAATGCCATTTTGCTCAGGTGAACCAGGCATAGTGTATTGAGCAACTATACCATTTTCTTGTAAGTACTCTGCAAAAAGCCCCATGTGTTGTCCAGATTCTGTATAACGACCATAAAATTCTCCTCCACGATCAGAATGAACAACTTTGATGACTCTTCCTAATTGTTTCTCAACCTTATTTCGAAAATTTTTGAGTTTATCAAGGGCGTCAGATTTTTCTTTAATTAAATAGGTGAATCCATAACGAGAAAAATCATCGATAAAAGTGATAAAATACTTGTTTCTGCACAACGTGGTGGAATAAGGACCACTGATGTCAGTGTGGATAATTTCCAATAAAGATTGATTGCGGTTTGCAGTCTTCTTTCTTGTTTTAGTCAATTTTCCACGAGTACAATCAACACAAGTATCCCAATCAGAAGCATCAAGAGGAGGAAGTATTTCAGATTTAATTAACCGATCAACCCTTTCTCTAGAAATATGACCCAATCTTTTGTGCCATAACAATAAGGATGTTTCCTTAATATGAGGTCTTTTACCCACAGTATTCACAACATTAAAAGAGGAATCTAAAGGAGCCAATGACAACTTGTAAAGACCATCAGAATAAAAGCAATTTCCAATAATTCGAGAGTCAAGCTTAATGTCAACATTATCATTTGCAAAATGAAAAGAATATCCTTGTTTAACCAAAAGCGGAAGCGAAACTAAATTCCTTTTAAAAGTAGGAACATAAAAACTATTGTTCAAAATAATCTTAACACGAGACTGTAATTCAAGAATAAATGTTCCAACATAGATAACGTCAACTCCAACATCATTGCCCACTTTAAGCTTGGACTCCCTCTCACTTGTCTTCCTGAGATCCCTTAGCCCCTGTAAGGAAGCAGAAACATGAACAGTAGCACCACTGTGTAACCACCAAGAATCAATAGGAACATTAACTAGATTAGATTCAAAACAAACACATGCTAATGAATTACCTGATTGTGCTTGCTTCTTTTCTAACCAAGTCTTAAATTTGTGACAGTCCGATCTCCGATGCCCCAATTTTTCACAAAAGTAACACTTCACATTAGAGTATTTGGACTTTCCATTGTCATTCTTCTGTTTATTCTTATGCTCCTTACCATTATCATTCTGTTTAGTAGCACCATCATTTTTATTCTTGAACTTTCCTTTTCCTTTGTTGGGCTTGAGGTGAGAAACATAGTGGTAGCTGATAGTCCAAGTTTTATTGTAAGTGTTGTAGGCTGTCTTGATAAGGCTGAAAGAGGCAGGAAGTGCATGAAGAGCTCGATGAATAATGAAAGAGTCAGGAAGAGGAATATTATGATCTTTCAACTTGGACCGAATATTCACCAATTTCAAAATAAAATCTCTCACTCCTTTTAATTCATCATACTTAATGGTTGTCATTTCATCCATAAGATGTCCAGCTTCAGCGTTTTCACCAGTGTCATATAGTTTTTCTACAGCATTGAAAAACTCTTTGGCATTTGTAGTTTTTGGCAAACCACTCAATAGATGTTCAGGAATGGATCTTTTCATAGTAAGAAGACTAAGACGACTTGACTTTCCCATTGTGCATGATGAGTTCTCTGGGCAGCTGTACTGGAGTTAGTAAGATCAGCAGGTTTTTCTTCTCGTAGGCACAAGTCCAAATCCATTATGCCTAAAGTAAATTCCACATCTCTTTTCCATGTCTTGTTGTTGGAAGCATTCAAAATATGGATGGAAGCATTATTGTTGTTTACAGAAAAGGAGACTGAAAAATTCAAAAAATTAAAACTTGAATAAGCAATATGAGCAATGCATTAGAAAATATTGTAAAATCAACTGGTCATTATAAACTCCCCTTTGGGGTGAGAATATAACACGCACATGATCTACCTTCATGAAGTTAACAACAAAGAAAAAATACATATCATTTAAGAATTTTATTACCTTTGGGCAAATAAATTTCTTAAAAATATGTATTAATTCAAGCAGAAAATAATAATAAATTTATATATTTAAATTATTACCTTTGGGCAAATAATTAATATATATATATATATTTAATATTAACTCACTTCATGGAATGTGAACTAATATATGTAAATACTACCTTTGGACAAGTAATTACACATATAGTCAACCAAAATATATAATATTTTCTTCAACATGTGAAATTTGGTGATAAAACAATCATTGAAGATTAATAATTTTCAACCAAATTTCCAAAAGAGATATATTAATTGCTTTTATGATATTGATAATCAAAAATAAATTGTCCACCATAACACATTATTTTTGTATCAAATAACCAAGTTTTATAACTTTAGAACAACAAATAATCAAAAGATGTGAATATAAGAAAATTGGTGGAGACTACATAGTCAAGATAAATGAAATAAGAGAGTGACTATGTCATATGGAACGAGAAGAAACCCAAAAAAATTTCTATGATTGACAGATTTCGAAAAATCATCAAAAAATATTTTTAATAATTTTTAACTACATAATTATCATTAAAATAATAATAATTATTAAAAGGAGTTAAAAAATTAATTAAAAATTATAGAAACATCAGAAATTAAATTCTAAGCACGCTGGAAAAAAAAACGTCGAAAAACAACACTTGGCGGTGCCGCACGCGCCCCCACGCGCCGGCTGTGCGAGTGGGCGTTGCGGCTGGACTCCTTCTCCTTCCTCCAGCGACCCGGTTGTCCAGTTCGGGTTTGCAGTGATATTCCGGCGAAAAACCGACTGAAAAATTGGGGAAATTGATGGGTTTTGCTCGTGATTGGATTTCTAATTAATCTATCTCTCTAATTTCGGGTATTAAAGATTAAATATCTAGATTTCATGGCAAAACCAATCCGAAAATTAAGAACTTAAAAAAAAATTGATTGTGATATCAATTCTCGATTGAACCACGAAATAAATTGTATAAGAACATTGATAAACAATTGATAATGAGATATCTATAACCAATTTAGGTCAAAAACAATAAAATCAAAACACACAAATTATAATTTCATAATATAATTATATAAATCCTAAAACTTTAAACTTAAAATTCTCTTAATATAGCCAATGAATTCAAACATATAATATATCAATTGAAAGAGAATTTAAGGATCAATAAAACCCCTAAAGTTTTAAGATTTAAAAACAAAAAATTCAACATAAAATAATAACGAAATTGATATGTAATTATTGATAATTAACATATACAAATTAATTATACTAATTATAGGTTCTAAATCATATACAATAGGCAATCTAATACCACATGTTAGAAATGTTATTAATATACACAAGATCTATTTGTATATAAGATAGAACACAATAATAATATATAATAATTAGGTATGTGTACCTGATTGATCCATAGCAATTATCTCAGTTTGATCCACAACAGTTACTCCACTTTGATAGTGCAATACTATCAACTAAGTCTTCCTCCCTAGATCTCTAAATCAGAAGCAGTTTATTTATTTGATTATCAAAAGGTATACAATTGTGACGAGACAATATGTATTTATAGAGTTAGGGTGGGGACTACAAAACTCTAGTTGGGCTGAACATGCTCATCAAAGGCTTCAGTCAACTTGAAAAGCTCACACTTCTGCTTCACCTAGACTTTACACACAGATGCTAAGCCCATTAACAATTGATCACCAACAACATGGACTATCACAACAAAGAATTATCCAATCAACCTAAGTTTTAATAAAACCAATAAAATTTAATGTAAGCTCAAATAAAAGTCTAACAAACAATGCTCTAAAAAGTAACAAAATTGGATTCTAGTTCCTAAACCACTTGATGTTCAAATCATAAGCAACAAATAGATATTCAGAATCAAATATAATGGAGATGACATTGTTGCTACATCTAAACCCCGATCTGTGGCAAAAGATTTTCAATAGACTCCTAACATAGAATTCTTTGAGACATACAACTCTATTGTCAAGCCTTACACCATCAAGCTCTCATTTTCATTCTAGCAGTCATTTACAATTGAAAAATTCAACAAAGTGACATAAATAATATTTTTTAAAATGGAGATCTTCAAGAACCATAAGTGTTTGTTGACCCTCAATTTTTCAATCATGTTTACAGGCTCAATAAGACAATTCATGGTCTCAAAGAAGGTCCTAAAGCTTGGTATGACAAGTTAAAACAATTTCTTGTTTCATGAGAATGTCAACAGTCAAAATCCAATACTGAGTCTGTTCCACACCAACAAAAATAGAAATCTGTTCCTTTTATTAGCGTATGTGATGACATTCTCATTAATAAAATTTAGAAAGAAAGAACTTAATTTGGGCTCTCTCTCTCTCTCCCACACTGTTCATTATTTGATATTGGTCATCAATTTAGACCGTTGTCGAAATCCATATTATGTTTCTAGAATTCCTAGAAATATAATAATAATAATAGAACACCAACACGTGGTGTGATGATGAAGAAAGAGATGAAACTTGAAACAGAAATTATTAGCGTGGGTGGTCTGAAATCTTTATTTTCAAATCCAAAATAATCTATCTTACCTGCCACCCAACGCTACCAAATAACGTGTCTTCACTCCTTCATCATTATTTTTGTTTTTGGATCAAATTGTTCATAACGTGTATCTTTCTATAAAGTAACACGTCTTTTAAAGTTGTTCATAAATCCCAATTTTATTTACTCGCTTTCACATTCAATCTTTATCTTCTTCTTCTTCATATATATTCTCTCAATATTCGAAACAAACACAGATTTATTTCCTAATTAAAACACAGAACAATGGCCACAGTGACTATTCCTCCGGTTCTAACTACCCCTCGTGATGATGCTGCTCAGCTTTACCGTGCTTTCAAAGGTCTCATAATTAATTATTATATATATATACTTTGTTACATGCAATTGGGTTTAATTGATTGATTATTCCAATATTCTTTTAATTGAATCAGTTTTACCTTTTATAAGTTGGCTTTTGAGTTCTTTCTTTCTTTTTTCTTGTTTCGGAAAAGGGGTTCTTCTTAATTGAAAACATATAAATAATATTTTGAGGAATTTCTAAGAACACCTTCAATAAATTCTGTTCTTGTTTTTTAATATTTTTTTTTAAAAAAAAAAATCTTTGAGGAATCCCAAAAAAGAAAATTTTTGAGCAAGAAAAGAAATTAAAACAAAACAAAAAGAAATACGAGATAAGTTTTACGAGCATTTTTAAAAATATTCTTAGACCTAAATTTTTTAATTACAAAAATATTTTTGTAAAATTCTAAAATTACAAAAATAAATATTAAAAAAACGAGAAATTAAAATTACAATTATAAATAAATTATAAAACAAAAAAAAAAATCAATATTTTTGTAATTTTTTTTTAAATATATTACATAAATTTTTCTAGTTTTAATGTTACTTGTTTCTACCCAAAATCCAATCTTTGATAGAACCCATATCCTATTTGGAGCAAAATTGAATGAACATATTATTATTTTCTTAAAATTTGATTGTTTGCACAGGTTTTGGATGTGACACAGCAGCAGTAATCAACATCCTTGGGCACAGAAATGCAGCACAACGTAGTCTAATCCAACAAGAGTATAGAATGATGTACTCTACAGAACTCAGCAAGCGTATTTCCTCTGAGCTTAGTGGAAATGTTAAGGTATTCACTCTCATTCTCAACTCATCTCTCTTTGTTATCATTTCTCAATGTTAATGGTGATCAACATTTATGTTTCAGAAAGCTGTTTTACTGTGGCTTCATGATCCAATGACCCGAGATGCAACCATTGTGAGGCAGGCTTTGAGTACTGCAGATGTTATTGATCTTAAAGCTGCTACTGAAGTAATCTGTTCTAGAACTTACACTCAAATTCAACAGTTTAAACAGATTTATTATCAAATTTTTGGTGTTCTTATGGAGAGTGACATTGAGTACCAAACATCTGGAGATCACAAAAAGGTTAGTTAGCCAATTCTCTCTTTCCATTTTTGACTTGTGTTGTTGTTTTAGCTAGCAAAGGATGATTCTGTAAAACCATTGAGGTTGAGTTTGGTTGTAATGAAATAGAATGGAATGGAAAAGAATGACATTTCCAAAGAAATTTTTAATGGAAATTCTCCTATGGCAGATCAATGCTAATCATAAGTTAAATAGTTTGAGTCTTCCAATATGATATCTTACTTAAATCTTCTTTTGTAGTTGCTGCTTTCATATGTATGCACACCGCGTTATGAAGGTCCAGAAGTCGATAGATCGATGGTGGAAAGAGACGCCAAAGCTCTGTATAAGGCTGGGGAGAAGAGATTGGGAACTGATGAGATGATTTTCATAAGGATTTTCAGTGAAAGAAGCAGAGCACATATGGCTGCTGTTAGTTATGCTTACCATGATATATATGGTACTTCTTTAGAAAAGGTACATTGCATTACATTATACATTTTAACAGCATGATTATTGTATTTAGTCCCATCTTCAACATTTTGTGATCCATCCAATCCACTAATGCAAATATTTATACTTGTTGCATTGCAGGCAATAAAGAAAGAAACATCAGGACATTTCGAGCAAGGCCTTTTGGCTATTCTGCGAAGCGCTGAAAATCCTGCCAAGTATTTTGCAAAGGTATTGATTTATTCTTCTCATATCATCTCTGGTAGAATTGGCATGTATTATTGTGTTCTATCAAAATTGGTCATAAGAAAACACTGAAATTTTTATGCATAATAACTTATAACAAGAGACAGAACCAACTCCCATTTAGTCCTTTTTGGCTGAAATTGGATCTCATCAGTCCTTTTTGTCAACCACTTACCTCTTTCGGCTTACACGAGCGATTTCAATTCTCCCAAGCTCAGGGGGCCAGCCCTGAGCTAAGGCAGGCTAGGCCTACACCTAAGGCCCACCCAGGGACCCAAAAGAAAAAAACGATCTTTTTAAAACACATTTTTTAAGTAATTTTAAAAATATAACCGGGGCCCAAAAAATCTATTTTCCTAAGGTCCAACAAAACTCAGGGCCGGTCCTCACTAAGCTCTACGCATTGATGACATTGTCACTTTTTCCCTCTTCAAATGAAGTATGGCCCCTCCCTTTCTGACAATCTACTTATTCTTAGGTCCTAGAATTTAGAACACCAAATTAAGTTGTTCCAAGTTTTCTTAACATGTTTGGCAAAAAGTAAAAATGACATGTTATGTTCGTCATTGTGATCTTGTTTAAACATATGTAACAGGTGCTACACAAGGCTATGAAGGGTTTGGGTACATATGACACAACACTCATACGAGTAATTGTAACAAGGGCTGAGATTGATATGCAGTATATAAAGGCAGAGTACAGAAAAAAATATGGGAAAACATTGAATGATGCTGTTTATTCAGAAACATCAAGCCATTACAGGACCTTTCTTCTTTCTCTTCTAGGCCCCAATAATTAGTTATTGGGCATTCTACGAGTTTGAAGCTTGGTTAGCTGGTACTCATTTAGCTCTGACTAGATCAAGATGCTACCAATGTGCATATTATTCACTTTTTGTAACTAACTTGAAATTTATATTCTTTTCTTCTTTGTTATTTTTTTTATTATTTGCTTTGATTGGAGTTTGATTTAAGTTTGTCTTTGGAAAATATGCCTTGTTATGTAAACTCTCTTGTAATTTTCAATTAGTAAATAGTGCATTGCTTTTATTATCCAGAAAGATTAGTGTAGACCAAAATGCCATGATTGTTGGCTTGTGCAGTATTATTTTTTGAATTCTTTGTCTATGAAGGTTATTATAGCATGATTTGCTTTTGCCTTCTGAAATCTTTCTAAATTGTAGATTATTATCATGTTTTCATTAGTTGGACAGATATTAGAATCCTAAAACTAACCAAGTCAGAATCTTGTTTGTTTTTATACATTAATACATATATGAGTAAGTGAAAATAGCAGTCATGCTAAGCATATGCGCCGAAAATTGTGTGGTAAAAATTGTGTGGTAAACTGGAATATTAAGAGCATGTTTGGTATTATTGGTATTATTTTGTGTTTTTTGTTTTCAAAAAATTATTTTTAGAAATGAGAACAAAAAATAGTTTTTGAAGTTTTTAAAAACAAGTCATGTTTGGTTAGTGTTTTTTAAAAACAATATTGACCAAAAGTGAATTTATTTTTAAAACAGAAAATAACATTTTGTTGTTTTCAAATTTTTTGTTTTTTGTAACTTTGTTTTCTGAAAACTGTTTTAAAAAAATAAAGCCAAACAAGCCAAATTGTTTTTCAAAAAATAATTTTTTATTTTTAAAAACAAAAAACTGTTTTTTAGTTATAATGTCAAACATACACTAAGAGTTCTGTTTTTGGTATTGTAAATTACTTTTAAAAAATATTTCGATTTATAATTTCGAGTGTGAAGATTAACTAAAAGGTTATAATATAGAAGATTGTAAGTAGCATTCCTCTTAGTTTATATTTCTATTGTTATTAATTTATAAATGTTTTACTAAATCTAACAAATTGACTAAGAAATAATTTGAGGCATACGTATTATATATACATATATGTACCTTTCTACAAAAAACATTAAACCAAAATTTGGGAAGAATTGAAAATCAATGAAAAGAAAACTATATGTACTTGAAGGTTTTGAGAGGTATTTTTGTCCTAACTCCTAATACTAATAGAAAAGGGGTCAATGAGAGCGTATTAGATGTAATTAATTTTCTCCCTATTTTAAAACTTAAATTTTTCATAACAAATAAAATTAGGAAAATACTAGCGCCACAATTAAATTTTCAACCCAACCTGAGTTATTGGCAACTTTTAAATGGTGTTGAATTGTTGCGAAGTATTAGTAGTGTTTAACACTATTATGAGATGATATCTTATGAGTAATTAGCGATTAATTTTACTTAATATTGAATTAAAATATGTAGCACCTGATATTAATTGTACTACTAATAATAATAATAATATAATACTTTAGATTGTTGGTGTTAGATATCATAAGTGCTTAGACAGTTATTTAAAATCAACCCAAAGCTTATAAATAATTTTTTTTTCCTAAATATATCAAGTAATGAAATAAAATTTAAGGGCCAAAATAATGTAAACTTTCTTTCAAATTTATGTTTTTTACTTGTTCAAATTTATGTTACAATTAGTAGATTTTTTTGTGCAATTCCACCTTATTAATGAAAATGCAAGTGATAGTAATATACAATGACTAATATTAAAGCATTGTTATTGGATATTATAGTGGTGCTTATTCTGTTTTATAATTATAAGTTACAATATTTTTTAAAAATTATTACATTACATTATATGAGTCTCAATATATAATTACACTAATAGCAATATAACAATTAAAAAAGTGCTAGAAACTATTAATTCTTTGAGCATTTCTCTTAATATTAATATGAAGTTGGACAAGTGATCTTAACTAAGTATATTAATATACAAGCTCCTCTTCACCTCAATAATAATGGAATATTGTTTGTGATGATTTGGCTTTGCTTCTTCAGCACATGATAACAGGGGCGGACGTAGTTACTACAATATAGGGCCATGGCCCCCCTAGAATATATATGCTTAATTAAATTTATATATCCAAACTAATTTTTTTTTATAATTATTGTATGAAATTCTTTTGAAAAAGTCAAACTAAAATTTATAAATATTAACTTCTTTCAATCTATATGTAATTATTTTATTTATTTATTTTATATGAAAAATTTATTTGTTTCTTTTTTTTTTCTTTAAAGCATTTATTTCTTCTTTAATAATATTGATTGGCTTAGCAAGACATACAATTTTTTTTTTATTTATTTCTTCTTTAATAATATATATTGATTTGCTTAGTAAGACATACCATTTTTTTTTTGAGGTACCACTTTAAATTTTTTTAATTGTGTATAAAGTGATAACTCTTATGACTACATTTTTATAACTACTATAAAATAATCATTTTCAGCTATGAATATAGTAAAAACTGTATTTCGCAACGAGATAAAAAAAATGAATATTTAAGTAGTCGTTCGCTAGTATTATACATTGAAAAAGAAAAATTATCAAAAAAATTTAGTATGGATTCACTTATAGATAACTTTTATGATATGTAAGAAAGATGTTCTACATTTTAATTTAAATTATAAAGTTAATAAAGTATTTTGAAAATATTTATCACCTAAATTTAGAAAATAGTTTGGCCCCCCCTAATTTTATATTCTGGCTCCGCCCCTGCATGATAATCATTTTTGAATATATAACCATTCATTTTTTTTTCAAAGTTTAATTATTTATTTATTTTTGTGAAATCATGTTTACTTTCTTAAAATAGTCTATCTAGCTTCCTTGAACTTTGCATTGTCACTCACTCAATTTGTGAAGCATGATCCAAGTAAGAAATACACCACTAGCTCCCTAGTATTTGTGGATGTATATCCCATAACCAAATATAGAAACAATTCATAGACTTGATCATGAAATGTACATAAAAATATATGAAGGAGGAATCATAAACATTTATGTCATTGTACTTTAATTTACTACTACAAATTCTTAAGTAGTGCAAAAAAAAAAGGTCATGGTTAATTTGGGAAATAATGTTCATGATCATCAAAGAAAGTTGTCATTATTGTTGATTGTTATTAATTGTTTGATGATAATTAGAAGTAGTTTTGGTGAGCTTGAAAGGTTTGAACATCCACCCAAAGATGATGGCTCACTTAGCATTTTGGTGGTTGGAGATTGGGGAAGAAATGGTCATTTCAATCAATCCAAAGTTGCTCTCCAGGTCTTATATATATTTCTTTCTTTTTTCCATCTTATTATTATTACTAATATCTTTATATATTAAAAGTGTCTATCTAACAGTATTTTTTGGTTTAACAGAATATAGTTAAAAATAAAAGAATATTCTGTTAAATTTAACGATTAGTTTGATCTCCCATTAACAAATAAATCTAATAATTAAACCCAAAAAATTAAACAATCTTTTAAATATTAATAATCTCTTTTTAAATTAAAAAAATCATTTTAGCCACATATCTCTCTAACAAACCTATCTTAAAGAATATTAATAATTTTTATATGCAATTAATTTATAAAAACCACACATAACTTACATTACAATTACGATTACTTTATATCTAGATATAAGCACCAATAATATTTACAGAATATTATTGGCTTAAATCGTTAAATTTAAATCGTAACTAATTTTCTAGACCTCACGCTTATTTACAGAATATTTATAGATATAAACTTACATTACAATGCTATGTTAAAAAAAAACTAAATAGAATAATCTACTACTCCAATAATAAATTTACTTACAATTTTATAATTACACTAATATTATTTTTAATAAATTATTAAATAATATTTCAAATATAAATATTTAATTTTTACAAACAAAAAATTTGTAATCTTTAAAAATAAAATATATTCAAAATCTTAAATGAAACTAGCAATACGTGGCTCGGCACGTACATTCAGCTAGTATAATTATATACGTTGACCAATTATATTAATTATACTTTGACAAAATTTAATCAGACTCATTTGGGCCAAGGCCCACAAAAAATATATGTCACCAAAAAACAAATTTAATTGATAGTTGATAAATAATAAGAGTAAATTACAGCATAGAAATTGTCGCGTGGCAATTTACTTAAAACTTAATACGTTCTAGAATTATAACTTAAATATTATTACCGCTAAAATTTAAACTTAAATATTTATATCGTAAATTATTTAAATAGTAACTACAAATTAATTATGTGCGGTAGGAATTTTTTTTTTTTTGGTTCTTTTGTTAAAGTTGAGGATGATGCTAATTAATTAGTAATTACTACTACTTATATATAGTTAAGTTGTTTCTCGAATTAATGATGATATTGAACAAATTATTAAGTAGCTCATGAAATAAAATAAAATTATGTTATATTAATGACCTAAAAAGAATTGTGCATATATTAATTCTAATATAAGGTAGCTATTAATAATGTAAAATTATTATTATTATTACGTGGATGCATGTTACATGCAGATGGGACGTATTGGAGAGAAATTAGATATAGATTTTGTGATATCAACAGGAGATAATTTCTATGATAATGGACTAAAGAGCCTAACTGATCCTAAATTTCACAACTCATTCACAAATGTTTACTCTGCTAAAAGCCTTCAAAAGCACTGGTACACTAGTAAGTTTACATTATTTTATATCAAATTATAATGATAAGATTATGAATTATATATGATTGAATTAATAATGTATTTTGGTGTAGTATTGGGAAATCATGACTACAGGGGAGATGTAGAGGCACAATTAAGCCCTCTTCTTCGAAATATTGACACTCGCTGGTTTTGCCTAACATCTTTTCTTCTTAATACAGGTACTGATTATTACATTATCAACGCTACTTAAGTGATATTTAGTTAGAGGTAATAAAAATGAAATAGAATGAAATGGAAATAAATAATTTTTATTCTATTAATTTATTTTGTTACATTTAAAAATATTAAAATAATCTTTTTTATCATTTTGGTATAATAGTTACTATTTCATTTTGAAAGAAAATGAAAAATCTTTCTAATTCAAGATAAAAAAAAAATAGTAATTTTTTTATGCATTTAAATTGATTCAATGATATTCTTATTCTTATTCACATTTTTATTTTTATTTTTATTACTATAGATATCTTCTCATTACTTCTAACCAATAACTACCAACCTGTTCAAATAATATTCCTTTGATTTGGTTTGTAGGTATATATAGTGAATAATATAATTTTTTTAGGATATAATTGTCTAAGTATATATTTATCATATTTGATGCAATTTTGTTAATGTAATTTTGTGAAAAGAATATAAGGAGTCATTTGATTGGGGAAATATGTGATATATATATATTATTGTGATTAAGTATAGAAACGGCAGAATTCTTCTTTGTGGACACGACTCCATTTGTTGAGAATTACTTTGCTGAGAGTGAACATAGTTATGATTGGAGACAAGTATATCCCAGAAGGACTTACCTTGCCAACTCTCTTAAGGTATAAATATTCATTCATATGATCATTCATGACGTATATATATTCAAAATATATATTATAAACAAATATTGATTGGATAAATATATATATAGGATTTGGAAAAAGCATTGGGAGAATCAAATGCCAAGTGGAAGATTGTGGTGGGTCACCACCCAATTAGAAGTGTTGGGCATCATGGTGATACCCCAGAGCTTGTAAAACACCTTCTGCCACTGCTCCAAGTAAGTCTTTTCATTCCCATCTACTTTTCTAATTAATGAACAACAAGTTCTTTCAAAAAAAAAAAAAAGGTAAGTCTTTTACATCATTTTTCAAGAATTTTATAATATATTTATATTAATTTTAATATTATATTCTAATACATAACTATAAATTTTAATATTTTGATTAAAAATATATATAAAAAATAATTTTATTATTATTTTATCATATAAAATAATAACAAAATATAAATAATTCATAATTAATTATAACTAAATATACTAATAAAATAATAAAAGTAACATAAAAATAAATAATAAAGTTCTACATTTATAATTTGTATCATAGTAAATATTGTATCAAATTTAATATAATATTTACTATGTGTCAAATTTGTATCACATTTTGACACACTATTGGCACATATTTTTTATTAAGTAATAAGCTAAATTTTAATTTTGCATCACTTATTTGTATTATAAGGTGCTTAATTAACACTATACTGATGTAAAGTGTGTTATGAGAGATTAGCGATTTATTAAATTAAAATATATAAGACCCGATATTAAATTTACCAATAATAATTTGTTATTTCTTATAATATTTGGAACTATAAAGTGCACCTTATCATTTTTCTATTTTTAATTACTATTATTTACTATAATATACATATTCTTATGATAATTAATAGTAAATATTACCTAAAAAAATATAAATAATAAATATATATATGTAGTTAGCCAAAACAAAAAAGTAATAATAAATATATATTATATATTAATTTGTTGAACTTATATCCTTCTAATATTATCCTTTGTAAAAAAATAATATTTTTTATTAATAATATAAAGTATTGAGTGTACATTTAGAATTAATAATGTGTCATTTCAACACCAAATGGTTTTTTTTTAATAAGTTGTTTAAAATAACATTAATGAAAAATTTGATCGAATACACTCAATATTTTAGATAATATATATTTTTACAAAAAAATACAATCGATCTTACAAACAATTAACATTGTTTTTAGTTATTGTTAATTTTTGTGTATTTATTTTTTGCAGGCAAATGATGTTGATCTTTACATTAATGGACACGATCACAGCTTAGAGCACATTAGTAGCTCGGATAAGTAAGTGGATACATATAGGAAATTTCATAAAAGTGTTATTTTAAATTACTATAATGTATGTTATTATGAAAAATAATAAATAAATAAAAGTGCATTGTAGACTTACTATATTATAGTTTTTTTTTAGAGAATATACATAAGCTTTTAAAGTACATAAATAAATATAATATTTATAACGCTAATATATATGTGAACACATGGACAGTTCAATTCAATTTTTAACAAGTGGAGCGGGTTCGAAAGCATGGAGAGGAGATTATGATCATGTTAAAGATAAGAGTAGAAATAAAAATAGAAGTATGGTGAGATTTTTTTACGATGGACAAGGTTTCATGTCTTTACATCTCAACCCTAACCATGCTCACTTTCTCTTCTATGATGTTTTTGGCAATATTTTGCACTCTTCCAAACTCACCAAACATCTCCACTACTCCTCCATTTAATTACTTAATTAATAATAATGATATGTTGTATATATGTATGTATCTAGCTAGGTACATTATGATATATTTATGTATATGTAAATTTATGTAGCTACGTTCTTCATCTCATTTGAAGACATATTTTCCTTGTGTACAATAATTAATATATGGCTCATTTATTTTGTTTATAATTAAGTATATATGTGTTATGCAAAGCCTTGCATGAATCTCTCTCAAACTCTCAAGATGAACTCACAAGATGATTGGCCGATTGGCCATTGAACACAAGATTAGTTTTAGTAAATTGAATTGTATTGATTTAAGTGTGTATGAATGTTACAATAATGAATTAGCACTAGTTAGACATTTATATACATGTCTTAGGAAAAGCTAGGAGTTAGTTATTAACTAACTTACCTAACATACCGAACTAGAGCCTACTAACTTGACACGTGTACAATAGGTAACTAACTAACTAACATTTCACAAATCTCCACCTAGGAACCTAATGTACAGAATCAAAAGAGATTACACACTTTTAAACAAAAACATACAGACTTACAATTTGACAGAAAATAACAAAAACCAGCCTTTTAGGCTGCAATTTGAAGTAAGGCTAAACAATGCTTGAATTTTGCTGTGGGAAGTGGTTTGGTAAGCATATCAGAGGGATTTTCATGTGTTGAAATCTTCTGAAGCTTGATCTTTCCTTCAGCTACAGTGTCTCGAATGAAATGGTATCTCACATCTATGTGTTTGGTCCTCTCATGAAAGACCTGATTCTTGCTTAAATGGAGTGCACTTTGACTGTCACAATGGATGACAACTGTACTATGTTCAACACCAAGCTCCCTGGTGATTCCCTTGAGCCAGAGTGCTTCTTTGACAGCTTCAGTGCAAGCAATGTATTCTGCTTCAGTAGTTGACAGAGCAACTACAGTTTGTAAGTTTGCCTTCCAACTGATTGTGCTATTGTTTATTCTAAACACAAAACCAGTTTGAGACTTCCTTGAGTCTAAATCTCCTGCATAATCTGAATCTACAAACCCTTCTATTTGAGTATTAGATGTGTTTGGACCATAGATCAAGCCTATATCCATTGTTCCCCTTAAGTATCTTAGTATCCACTTCACAGCACACCAATGTTCAGTGCTTGGATTGCCCATGAACCTGCTAACAGCACTCACAGCATGACTTAGATCTGGTCTGGAGCATACCAGTAGATACATTATACTGCCTACCACATTAGAATATGGTATATTTTCCATGTATTTTGTATCTTCATCAGTGCAAGGTGATTGGGAGCTATTTAATCTAAATTGCACGCCAATAGGGGTGCTTACTGGTTTGCAATCCAGAAAATTGAACTTCCTTAGGATCTTTTCGATATAGCTATGCTGGGATAGCTTTAGGCATCTTTGTTCTCTGTTTCTATCAATCTCAATCCCAAGAATTTTCCTTGCAGCCCCTAGATCCTTCATGTCAAATTCTTTACTCAATAGCCTCTTGATCTTGTCAATTTCATTTTTGTCTTTGCTAGCTACTAACATATCATCAACATATAGCAGCAAGAACACTAATCCTTTTGCCTTTCTCACATAAACACAGCTGTCATAGGCACTTCTTTTGAACCCTATTTTGGTTACAAAATCATCAAACCTTCTATACCATTGTCTAGGTGATTGTTTTAGGCCATATAAGGATCTCTTCAATAGACATACATGATCTTCTTTCCCTTTCTCCTCATATCCTTCTGGTTGTCTCATATAAATCTCCTCCTCCAAATCTCCATGTAGAAATGTTGTTTTTACATCTAGTTGCTCAAGTTCTAGGTCATTATAGGCTACAATGCTGAGAAGCAATCTAATAGAGGTGTGTTTCACAACAGGGGAGAATATTTCATGGTAATCAATACCTTCCCTTTGTGTGAAACCTCTGGCCACTAATCTAGCCTTAAACCTAGCTGGTTCAATCCCTGGAATCTCATCTTTGTGCCTATAAACCCACTTGCAACTCACAACTTTCCTTCATGCAGGTAACCTTATAACTATCCAGGTCATATTTCTTCTGAGGGAGTCCATCTCACTATCCATAGCTTGTCCCCACTGATGCTTGTTCACTGATCTCATAGCTTCTCTGTAGGATCTAGGCTCTTCTCCTTCTGAAACATTCAGTGCATAGTAGATGACATCAGCAAAACCAAATCTGGTTGGTGGTTTTATTGCCCTTCTCTTTCTATCTCTTACAAGTTGATAGTCCTCCCTCTCATGATCTTCATCATCACTCATTCTTTCTTCTGGTTCTTCATCTACTGTTTCTTCTATTTCTACTTGTTCAGAATCCTCCTTTTTCTGATCTGGCTCCACCTCAAACTGAGATTTACTGTCAATTGTTAATTGATCAGTTGCAGGGTTGCTTTTGAGAGTATCCTTGTACATTCTACTTTCATCAAAGGTTACATCCCTGCTTGTGAAGTACTTTTGGTGATTCCCTTCTTCAATACTCCACAATTTGTAACCTTTTACTCCATCTGGATAGCCAAGAAAAATACATTTTCTTGCTCTTGGTTCTAGTTTATCTTGCCTAATGTGAGCAAAGGCAACACAACCAAAGACTCTCAAGTGATCATAGTTGGCATTCTTCCCTGTCCAAGCTTCTATGGGGGTTTTGAATTGAATTGCAGATGAGGGACATCTGTTTATTAAGTAACAGGCTGTGTTAACAGCCTCTCCCCAAAAATTCTTTGGTAATCCAGCTTGTATTAACATGCATCTTACCCTCTCCAAAATGGTTCTATTCATTCTCTCTGCTAAACCATTTTGTTGAGGGTTATTAGGCACTGTTTTATGTCTCCTTATGCCAACTTTCCTGCAAAAAACTGAAAATTCATCTGAACAGAACTCCATTCCATTGTCAGTTCTCAAGTTCTTAACCTTTCTACCAGTTTGAGTTTCAAGTAGGATTTTCCATTCCTTAAACTTAGTTAGAACATCATTTTTATTTTTCAAAATGTGTATCCAAACATACCTTGAAAAATCATCTATGATGGTAAAGAAATACCTTGCTCCACCTCTGGAAATGGTTCTGGATGGTCCCCATAGGTCTGAGTGTAAGTAATCTAAGATGCCATTAGATGTGTGCTTCCCTGTACCAAACTTGACTTTGGTTGATTTCCCCAACACACATTGATCACAGAAATCTAGATCTTGTAGCTTGTTCTTCCCAAAAACACCCTTCTTTTCAAGAATTTTAAGACCTCCATTGCTAATATGCCCCAGTCTCTTATGCCAGATTTCTGTGTTTTTCTTGGCATCACGGGCTGCAACATTTACTTCACTAATCATGGTATTTCCTTGTAATATGTAGATCCCATGGTCTTTGATTCCTTTCATCACCATTCTTGATCCCATAATCACTCTCATTGTTCCACTTTCTATTCGAACAGTATACCCTTCTTGATCTAACATAGCCACAGAAATTAGATTTCTCTTTAGTTCAGGAACATGCCTTACTTGTTTCAACTCTGCAACACCTCCACCATGAAGCTGTAATTTTATTTTTCCCATTCCAGTGATGGGACATGATCTGTTGTCTCCCAATCTTACAGTCCCACCTTCCAATGCTTGATATTCACTGAATTGTGATTTATCAGGACATACATGAAATGAACATCCTGAGTCCATCACCCATCCAGTTCTTGAATTTGAGTTTGAGACAACAAGAACTCCAGCACTGTCATATCCCTCACTGTTATCACCATCAGAAATTAACCCTGCATCACCAGATCGATTCTGATTGTAGCTTTTCAGAATTGGACAATCTTTCCTGAGATGAGTAGTCTTGCTGCAGATGAAACATTTCCTTTTGAACTTAGAAATAGATTTTCCTTGATCTTTGTTCTGTCCAGTGTGATCCTTGTTTCCTTTCTTGGAATTCTTTCCTCGAACAAACAAACCATCTCCATCAACTTCATCCTTCTGTTCAGATTTCTTCTTAAGCTCCTTTGACATCAAGGCATTCTGAACTTCTTCGAGAGTCAATGATTCCTTTCCAAACATCATTGTATCCACAAAATGCTCGTACGATTCAGTGGGCAATGAGTTTAGAACTATGATGGCTTGATCCTCATCTTCGATCCTAATTCCAATATTCTCAAGATCAAGAATGATCTTGTTGAATTCGTCCAAGTGATCCTCTACACTTCTCCCTGTTACCATCTTGAATGCATACAATTTCTGCTTCAGAAATAGTCTATTTGCTAGTGACTTGGTCATGTACAGACTTTCCAATTTCTTCCGTACCCCGGTGTTCGTTGTCTCCTTCGAAACTTCACGTAACACTTTATCTCCAAGACTTAGAATCAAGGCACTGTGAGCTTTCTCGAACATCTCAGTCTTCTCCTTAGCTGTCATAGAGGTTGGTAAGTCTTTCTCTTCCAGTAAGGCTGCTTGAAGGCCTTGCTGAACTAACATGGCCCTCATCTTCACACGCCATAGGCCAAAATCATTCTTTCCAGAAAACTTCTCGAGATCATACTTTGCAGTCCCCATTTTCTTGGTTGTTCACTGAATTTCTTGAACAAGAATCAAGACAATCCTTTTCGAACTTCCTTCTCCAATGCTCTGATACCACTTGTTATGCAAAGCCTTGCATGAATCTCTCTCAAACTCTCAAGATGAACTCACAAGATGATTGGCCGATTGGCGATTGAACACAAGATCAGTTTTAGTAAATTGAATTGTATTGATTTGAGTGTGTATGAATGTTAAAACAATGAATTAGCACTAGTTAGACATTTATATACATGTCTTAGGAAAAGCTAGGAGTTAGTTATTAACTAACTTACCTAACATACCGAACTAGAGCCTACTAACTTGACACGTGTATAATAGGTAACTAACTAACTAACATTTCACAATATGAATGATTGAAATTTAATAGATTGCCACTAGAAATTGTTAATTAAAGTAATCAAAACTAATTAAATGCGAAAAGTAAATCAAGAACACTTATATATTTACAAGCTTCGTTTGCACTAGAAATTTTTTTTAATAGACTAGTGGTTGGATTCCCCAAAATTAGGATAAATAACTTTCATTAAGAATCAAAATCAAATTACAAAAACTAATTATATATGAATTCAACAGATCGCGAAAAGGAAATCTTTGAGAGAAAGATATAAAATATGTACTGAATTAAGAATTGACTGAATAAATTATATAGTGTAGAGTACTAATTATACAGAAAGAAAAAGAGAAAAAGCCTAACAAACTAACGATAAACAGGTAAATAAAGAACCAACTAATCTACTATCCTAACTACCGAACCAATTGTATATTAATCAACATAAAAACCAAGATAAGATATATTAGTCTCTCTATAATTCGATTACCCCTTAAAGGTAGACTACATATATCCTATATATAGACATCTTGGAAATATGAGAAAAAAGAGTGCTGGAAGGCAAAGGCTTCGTGAAAGCATCAACTAGTTGGGGAGAACTAGCTACTGGAATGAGGTGTATGGTGAAATTTTTAATCTTTTTCAAATGAAGTGACAGTCGAGTTCAATGTATTTGGTGCGTTTATGGAAGGTAAAATTATTGGCAATGTGAATAACATATTGATTGTCATAGTAGACGAAGGTGTTGATGAGTTCATATTTATAAGATAAATATTGACTCATCAAAAATTTGATGCGTGTCGTAAGCCACAACAAATTTACTATTTTTTTTAATTCCAATACTTCCAATTATTTTAGTATAATCGTAAGTAAGGGTCGATCCCACGAGGACTATATTTATTAAATTATTCACAATTTAGTAACAAGAATTAGAAAAGGGTGGTTTTGGTGATTAGAATAAAAATAGCAATAATAAAAATTAAAGAAGAGAACAAATTTAAAGTAAAGAATACGATATGAGAAACTAGTTAAAGGTTATTCGCCACCCTCAACAATCATTCCTAATTCCTATTAAAGAATGTAATTTTTCAGTTTCCAATCAACTATTAATCCTGCAGATAACGCTGAAGCAGTCAATTATCCCAATCTCCCTATTGTATGTAATCAAGGCGAAGCGCTCAATAATTAACTCTTTTACCTAAAGCAGTAAATCCATGAAGCATGCAATTTATTTAACTTAGATAAAACATTGAGATTTATGGAGATAGACTAATCTAGGCAACAAATCAATGAAGCATATAATTCATTTAACCTAGGTTCTATTCTTCATCACAAATAAAAATTGTAATTTGTCACAAACACTTAGAATCCTGGACTATTAGGTGAATAGTAGATGACGGTAGATTAAAGTAAAACCTAATTTAGCGGTATTCTAAACAAGATTAAAATAATAATCATAGCATTGAACATAGAAAAATAGAAGCAATTTGATATAATGGAAACTAAAAATTAACATTCAATAATGAAATTAAGAATTTATGTTTTGGGTTTTGAAATAACCCTTAACTAAAAGAAAACTACTAAGAACTAGACATAAAAATCATAATATTTAATTTGTAGTTTTTTGGATTCTTCCTCCATTTGTAGTTTAAGAGGTCTTATTTATAGTAATGGGAAAGTTAGTTGAATCCTATTAGAATTAGGATTCTATTTATAGTAGTATTAGGAAATATCTCACTAAAAGATAAAGATAACTCATCTTTTAAACAAAAGATAAAAAATGGCAACTCTTCTTGAAAATTATCTTTTTTTTTCGCTATTTTTTTTTTAGAAATTTCCTACTGCGATGACTGATAGTATTTTGGCCATAACTCTCTTAATATTACTCGGAATTGGACGATTCAAGATGTTCTGGAAAGCTAAGAACGAGATCTAAAACTTTCATATTGAGCTCCAAGTCCTATTCTGCCTTTAAGTTCGTCCGAATTTGCAATTAAGTTTCGCCTTGTACAATCGACCTCGCTGACTTCCATTATTTTCCACCAAAATATGTTAAAATCGCTCCAAAAGACTCTAAATGGATGAATAGTATTTAAAATAACCTAACAAATTAAAATTACACTAATCAATAATTTAAAGAATCAATTTAAGAATATTAATAAATAAATTAATCATATTTATAAGATAAATATGGACTCATCAGGCGCGCAGGTAAGTCTTGTGGTATTTGGAAGTCTTTGAGTAAGAATTGGAGCCTTATGATCTCACTATTGGTTGCAGCCAATACGGTGATCTGCTTCAACGGAGCATTTGGAGATGGTAGGTTATTTCTTCGTACGCCAGGATATGAGACAATTGCCTAAAAATATGCAAAAGTTTGTGGTTGAACACCTAATGACGGGATAGGAGGTTCGATCTGAATCTGAGAAGCCACAAAGATGCAAGGATGACTTTGATGAGTATAGAAGACCCTATCCTAGGCTGCTTTCAAATAGCAAAGTAGGTGATATGAGGCTTGCATATGTGGTGTATGTGAATGTGCCATAAATTGATTGAGATTGTTGACAGCAAAATTGATGTTCGGTCTCAATAAAGTAACTGTCCTATGAGTTGACAATTAGAGGATGTGTCTTCAAGGGGAGTGCCTGTAGGTCATCTAGCTTGATTCGAGTGTCCCTAGGTGTTTTTTCTAGTTTGTTGATAGCATATTATGTGTCTTCTAGGAGCTTAGTGGTGTAATTGCGTTGTGTGAGACAAAATCCTTCTGGTGCACAAATAATTTTAAATGCCAAAAAAGTACTTAAGTGGACTGAAGGTCTTGAGTTTGAAATGTTGTCAAAAGGAATTATGTAATTGTTGTGAGGTTGGAGCTTGTGATGATGATGTCATCCACATATACTAATAATCAGCTTCTTGAACAAAGTGTAATCAGCTTGAGATTGTATAAAACCTTTAAGTATGAGGGCGTCTAAAAGCTTCTTGTACCACTGCCTCAATGATTGTTTAGGCCCATAGATTAATTTGGTAATTTGCACACCATGGTATTATTTGCACAATCAGAAGAGAGAAGTGTGAGTCATTGAGGGATAGTCATGTACACTTTCTCATAGAGATTTCGATTAGGGAAGACGTTACTAATGTCGACTTGCAAAATGGTCCATTGTTTAATGGTAGAAATGGCAAGTAAAAGCTCGAATATGACCATCTTGGCAACCATAGAGAATGTGTCAAAGATGTCTAAGCCCTCTTGTTGTGTATATCCTTGGGCAACAAGGTATGCTTTGTGCCTTTCAATGAATCTATCACTATTGTATTCAATTTTATATATCCAACGACACCCAATTTCACATTTGTTTTGTGGTAGTTTCATGATTGTCCAGGTTCCATTTTCAAGCAGTGCATATGAATCGGTCTGCATTGCATCATTCCACACTTTGTGCAAAATTGCTTGGCTGTAATTACGAGGTTTGTAGTGAGTTGTCACTGCACAAATAAAAGCTTTGTGAGCATGAGATAAATTAGTGTATGACATGAATTTAGGAAGAGGATAAGGAGTGGACGATTTATCTTTGTTTACAACTAAATATTTAAAAGCTAAAGAAATAAAAATTAAAAGATCGAGGAAGATTTTTCACAAGGTCTAGGTGTTAATAAACCTTAGTCTATGAGTCAGTCTATTAGCCTCTAAGGGCGATATTCATGTGTTTATAGTATTTTTGTAGGAAACCCTAACTCTACCCTCAGTTTCTTTTTGAAGAAGAAGAATATCAAGGGTAATTTTAGCAGAGTTCTAGCTATGTATTTTTGGCTTGACCCATTTGCATGAGAATAAAAGGGTATTTATAGGCTAAGTGG